>NC_071614.1:8082500-9282500 GCF_014839835.1 Dryobates pubescens | reverse complement strand
CCTTCTAAACACCCCCCATGATGGTGACTCCACCACCTCCCCGGGCAGCCCATTCCAATGGGCAATCACTCTGTCTGTGAAGAATTTCTTCCTAACATCCAGTCTAAACCTCCTCTGGCACAGCTTGAGACTGTGTCCTCTTGTTCTGCTGCTGGTTGCCTGGGAGAAGAGACCAGCTCCCATCTATCTACAACCTCCCTTCACATAGTTGTAGAGAGCAAAAGAAAGGGCAGAGAGGCACCGCTGATGTATGCTGAAAAATGTATGCTGAAGGGACACACCGAGGATGTATGCTGAAGAGACAATATGCACTGCCTAACACAAGAGGCCACAGAGGTAACTGACACTTCCAAAAGACCTGCTGAAGACAAAAAAGCTCCCTAGGATTTGAATAAATAAGACTGGTGGTGCTTAGAGGAAGTTAATGTTAGCAGTCTATAAAATCTTTCCATAGCTTTATTGATTTGCTGTGAGGAATTATCAGTTACAAGCAGCAGCTCTGATTTCTAATAACTATTAAGGAAAGCAGTGCATGCCATAAAATGTTATACCCAGATCCAAACCCAGTATTTCTGAGAGGTAGAAGTTCCTCAGTTAAGGGGAAAAAGAAAAAAAATAGAGTAAGAACAAGCCAGGGGTGGCAAAATGAAGTAAGTGTCTCCAAAGAGGGCTCCTAGTAAACTGATGTCAGTGGGTTTGCCATGAAGTTGTATTATATATTATAGAGGGGGCGGATGGGGGGAAATATGAGGTGCAGCTTATTCCATTTTATTCATCATGTGGAATAGTGAGTCTGCCTGATAATTCCCTCCAGAAAGCCTGTAGGAGTAGGTAATGATATGCAAAGTTATTCACAAACCTTTTAATATAGAAGCCCATGACACCTCTTGTTGGTTCTCAAAGTTGGGTAGAAGTGAGCAAGTTGCAGAAGGGCTACATCAGGCAAGTACTATAAAGATTTGCCTTGCTGGACTGGGTGTAGAGAAGGGCAACAAACCTGGTGGTGACCTGGAGAACAGGTCTGGTGAGAAGGGCCTGAAGGAAATGGGATTATTTTGTCTGGAGAAAAGAAGGCTGAGGGGAGGACTTCTCACCCTCTACAACTCCCTGAAAGCAAACTGGAATGAGGTATTGGTCTCTTCTCTTTAGTAACAAGGGACAGAACAAGAGGAAAGAGGCACTTTTAAAAATGAAGGTGAGGAATGAGTGGATATAAGTGAATGAGTGAATATATATTGAATATAAGGGAATGAGTGAATATATATTTTAGGAGGAGACTTGATGGGATGCTTGGTTGCATGGTTTAGTTGATTAAGTGATGTTGGATGATGGGTAGGAAGTGATGATCTTGAAGGTCTCTTCCAGCCTGGTTTATTCTCCTCTCCTCTCCTCTCCTCTCCTCTCCTCTCCTCTCCTCTCCTCTCCTCTCCTCTCCTCTCCTCTCCTCTCCTCTCCTTTCTCCTCTCCTTTCTCCTCTCCTTTCTCCTCTCCTTTCTCCTCTCCTTTCTCCTCTCCTTTCTCCTCTCCTTTCTCCTCTCCTTTCTCCTCTCCTTTCTCCTCTCCTTTCTCCTCTCCTTTCTCCTCTCCTTTCTCCTCTCCTTTCTCCTCTCCTTTCTCCTCTCCTCTCTTCTCTTCTCTTCTCTTCTCTTCTCTTCTCTTCTCTTCTCTTCTCTTCTCTTCTCTTCTCTTCTCTTCTCTTCTCTTCTCTTCTCTTCTCTTCTCTTCTCTTCTCTTCTCTTCTCTTCTCTTCTCTTCTCTTCTCTAATATAATATAATACAATATAATACAATATAAGTTCCATACCTGGAGATGTTTTAAAGAGGCAGAGTTGTGGTGAGAGTTAGATAATTGTTGGACTTTATAATCACAAAGGTCCTTTCAAACAAAACTATTCTGTGATTCTAAGAATAAAGAGACAATGCAGCTCTGGTGCAGGAGGTTTTGAAACATTACACAGGCAGTGGCTTTTCAAATGTCTAGTGTTGAAAGAATGGATTTTATTTACTTTTAAGCTCTGCTGTGGAGGGCAAGAATCAATACTGTTCCTTTCCAGCATTCCTTTCAGTATTGCTCATAATTTTATCATTCCATGCTTTCTCACAGGCTTCAGTAATTGACTGGCAAAATTACAGCATTTAGGAAAGTTTTTGCACATGGCATCAAGAGACAGAGAGTTCCTAACCTCATTTCATTTGTGACTCTTGAAAGCTTGCAGTCAAGTCATGACTCTTCAGCATGAGGCTCGAAGGAATTGTTCAGATAAAGCTCAAAGAGCAGAGGAAACCTAAAAGATATAGAAAAAGCAAGTGGGACTAGAAGGGGATACAGGCAGCACAGTAGCAACAGACAGCTTCAAAAGGGAAGACATGGAATCTCGTGGTACATAGAAAAATCAAAAAAGAAAACAAAAGGTAACATTTTGGTGCTCACCTGACCTTCAAAAGGCAGCCTACAGAGGCACTGAAAAGAGTGCTCACAGCTATTGCCACCTCGGAGATTTCATCTTGTGTGAAAGGTGTAGATTGAGATGAATAATAAGATTGTCTTTTCATGACTAGATTCTGCCTATCAGTCAGTTAAAAAAACAACCAAAACAAAACCAAGCCAACAACAACAAAACACAAACCACAACCAAACCAAAAGATAAGGACTCCTCAACTATCCCATGTTTATCATCAATTCAGTTAGAACTGCAGTTAGCTTTTTTTCTTTCGAGTTCCAGGCAGCTTGCTTTGCCTGGCTGTTCCTGCTCTGCTGTCAGAGATTCAGCAGTCTTTAATACAAAGTGTCCCCAGGACACCTATCCTTCACCCGGAGCATCCCCAGGCTGCCTGTCCTTTGGAACATTTCGCCTTTATCGTGTATTTTCCTTTCTGCTGTGCAAAATGAGACTTGCTCCTTCCTGCATTTTGCCATAATGTGTTCTGATCACTGGAATCCATGTGTCATTTTCATTTTCAACAGTAGCAGGGCACAGTAAGGTACACAGCTGGTGCCAGGAAACCAGTTTCCCCTTACTGTTCTCTGATGGGAGCTTATTAGTGACACCGTGCGCTCCTCAACTGAGCTGCTGGATTACAATGAGCATGTAGAGTCCAACTCTTCTCCCAGTGTCATCGATGACAGAACTCCCACAGACTGCACTGAAACCTGTGTAAAACAATTTGGCACCATCTGGACCTCGGCTTCTTAGATTTCATTCTTTTTCTGAATCACCTGTATAATGCAAAAGAAAAATAGCCAGCATAGAAAGAGAGTATGTGAAGGAAGTAGTATAATGCTTTTTATGGGACAAGAATGGCTAAGTGAAGCTTCAGATGAGGCTATGGTCAAAGACTAGGACCTTTAGCACTGCTGTTAGATAGATCTTCAGAGTGCTTGGAGCCAGACTGTTCCTCAAACATCAGGAGTCAAGAGTTGTTCCACCTTTTAAGCCAAATAACAAAGAAATTAAGGGGAAAAATAAAAGAAGAAAGCTAAGAAACCAGCAATGAACTGGAGCTAAAGAAACAACTTCTAAGAAATCTCATCAATGGTAGATTAGGGTTGATCTATTGTTTTATTTCCCTTAAAGAGAAATGAGCTACAAAAATGCCCCTGATTTTGTTCTTTATTCTGCCTCCACCTTGAAGGTTTTCCCAGCACATGTTGTACCTCAGCAGTGTTAAAATGTTCCACACAATGTGACTAGTTCCTAGTTTGAGTATGAGAATAACAGACTTTTTACTGCCTTACAACAGTTCTGAGGTCTCAGGACTAACCTGTGGACCTTAGAATCATAGAATTATTCTGGTCATGAGGGATCTCAGGGAGTCTCTTATGCAGCCTTCTAGTCCATGCAGGGTCAACAGTCAATGACTAAGCTTCTCAGGGCTTTGACCACGGAGGTCTCAAAAACCTCCTAGGGCCTTCATTCCATAAACTCTTTAGACAACCTGTTCAAATGCTTAATTATCTTCAGGGTGACAAATTGCCTTATATCCAGTTGAAATGTTCCCCATTGCAATTTATGATCTCTCCTTCATTTTCTCCCTGACCTTGTTTGCACTTCAGTGAAGAGCTGGATCCCATCTTCTCGGTGACCTCCTTGCATATGGGAGGGCTGCTCTTAGGTCCATTCAAAGCCATTTCTTCTCCAGGCTTAATAATTTCTGGTTTCTCAGCCTCTTCTCACAAGGCAAATGATACAACCCCTGACCAGATGAACTTGCTTCCATTTTTCAAAACCCTTAATGCCCTGGAGCTCCCAAAAGGAAATGCAGTATTTCAATGTGACCTGCACAATGCTCTCAGAAGGGAATAATCATGTCCTTCAACATACAGGCTGCAGTTTTCTGGGGAGAATTATTTCACCCCCAGGTACAGGACATGGTATTCCTCCTTGCTGAATATTGAGAGGCTCATATCAGTTCATCACTTCTTCACTGTGAGGGTCACAAAGCACTGGAAGAGGCTCCCCAGAGAGGTTGTGGAGTCTCCTTCTCCGGAGACTTTCAAGACCCATCTGGATGTGTTCCTGTGTGACCTGTGCTAGATTCTATGGTCCTGCTCTGGCAGGGGCGTAGGACTTGATGATCTTCAGAGGTCCTTTCCAACCCCTAAGATCCTGTGGTTTATCTAGGATTGCCTGCACTCAAATTTTAATTCTCTGCTAGCTGAGAACATCAAGTTCAAAAAAAATCCTATTGCATTATACTTTTAAGTGATCCTTAGGTGTACTTTTTCAACAACTTTTTGTTGACAGGCCCAAGCCATCAGGCATGGGTAGGCATGGGCAGCCATGGAACTATCACAGCCTTTACCTTGAAGATTTAAGGAGACGTTGCATCCCTCAGATGGGGTTGTGTGGTCTTGGGTCTCCCTAAACAGTTTCCTTACAGCTTTCTTGATCACCTTGAGAGGCAGTGATGAGTGACTTCAGCCCACTCTGTCCTCCCCTGTGCTGAAACAGACTGTTCTTCAGCCTGACTTTAACATGCTCCATTGAATTTCAGTAAACAAGTCTGTTTATGAGCCTGGAAAACCTAGAGAACAGTTTAAAACTATGCTCAAAGAAATGTATTCCCAGTCAGCCTATCATATGTCAGGGAGTCCCACATACGACTCCCTGGACTCCATTTAACTCTTCTCTCTTGTGGCCATGTATCTCAGAAGTACTTTCCTCTGTACTTCAGACTATTTTGCAGAGAAAACAGCAACAAAACCAGAAACAAACTAACCAACCAAACAAAAAAAACCCTTTATTAATGCCTCTTATTTTATGAATGATCCTTTTGGTTATGAATTGCTCTTTCCCTCTTTTTATCTTGCCATTATCCACCCATGTGGCTGATGTTCTAGTTTCTTCTTGTAACCTCTCCTGTTCTGCCTGTATCCTTTTCTCTCAGGGCTTTAACTGCTCAATAGAATAGAATAGAATAGAATAGAATAGAATAGAATAGAATAGAATAGAAATGAAATTAATTAACCAGGTTGGAAGAGACCCTTGAGATCATCAAGTCCAATCTTTCACCCAACACCATCTAATCAACTAAACCATGGCACCAAGCACCCCATCAAGTCTCTTCCTAAACACCTTCAATGATGGTGACTCCACCACTTCCCTGGGCAGCACATTCCAATGGACAATCTCTCTTTCTATGAACAACTTCTTCCTAACATCCAGCTTAAACCTCTCCTGGTACAGCTTGAGACTGTGTCCTCTTGTTCTGGTGCTGGTTGCCTGAGAGAAGAGACCAACCCCTTCCTGGCTACAACCTCCTTTCAGATAGTTGTAGAGAGCAATAAGGTCTCCTCTGAGCCTCCTCTTCTCCAGGCTAAGCAACCCCAGCTCCCTCAGCCTCTCCTCATAGAGCTGTGCTCCAAACCCCTGACCAGCTTTGTTGCCCTTCCCTGGACATGTTCCAGGAACTCAACCAAGGGGCCTAGAAACTCTACACAGGACTCAAGGTGTGGCCTAACCCCTGGTGAGTACAGGGGCAGAATGAGCTCCCTGCTCCTGCTGTCCACACTGTTCTTGATCCAGGCCAGGATGCCATTGGTTTTTTTGGCCACCTGGGCACACTGCAGGCTCATGTTCAGCCTACTATCAACCAGTACCCCCAGGTCCCTTTCTGCCTGGCCGCCCTCCAGCCACTCTGACCCCAGCCTGTAGCACTGCACGGGGTTGTTGTAATCCTTGCTCCTCTCTAGGCAACCTGTGCCAGTATTCTCCCTCCCTCAGTGTACAAAATGTCTTCCTTCTATCCTATCTAAATCTCCCCTCTTTTAGTTTAAAACCATCCCTGCTTAAATTTGTCCCCATTTCTATGCTCCTGATGGAAAAGATCGTACTTAAGAATCAGAACCATTCAGAAAGTGCATTATTACAGAGTTTTATATGCTACTAAACTGTATGTGTTGCATAATGGCTTATACTGCAGAGAGGTAAAATTTCATTTTTTATCACATTTTTGTTGAGAGAAATCAAGTGCTTGAGTTCAACAGTATTTGGAGGTCTAATGAATAAGTCTGGCATCACCTGTAACCTAGGTACATAATAATAATAACCACCTAGCAATATCAATATCCTTGGAATAATATTTTAGCCTTAAATAAAGGCCCAGAATATCTAAAGTTGGGAAGAACTGAGAAAAATACTGTTGTGAGGCTGGGGAGAGGCCTCGAGGACAAGCCCTACGAGGAGAGGCTGAGGGAGCTGGGGTTGTTTAGCCTGGAGAAGAGGAGGCTCAGGGGAGACCTTATTGCTGTCCACAACTACCTGAAGGGAGCTTGTAGCCAGGTGGGTGTTGGTCCCTTCTCCCAGGCAACCAGCACCAGAACAAGAGGACACAGTCTCAAGCTGCACCAGGGGAAATTTAGGCTGGAGGTGAGGAGAAAGTTCTTCACAGAGAGAGTTGTTAGCCATTGGAATGTGCTGCCCAGGGAGGTGGTGGAGTCACCGTCCCTGGAGGTGTTCAAGAGGGGATTGGACGTGGCACTTGGTGCCATGGTTTAGTCATGACGTCTATGGTGACAGGTTGGACTTAATGATCTTTGAGGTCTCTTCCAACCTGGGTGATTCTGTGATTCTGTGAGTGGTGGGAAGTGGAAGTGCACAGGAAAGCGTTCTGAAACGGAAAGTGCAGAAATTTTCCTCCCAAAGGCATTTGATGTTGCCCTTAGTTCAATAAGATGATGAATCCTGAAATTGATAAAGCATCTCAGTCACAGCCTTATTTATGGTCCTCTGATAACCTTGTGGCTCAATCCTGGATTCTATTTTTTTTTCCCCAGTCTCTTTGAAGTGTCATTCACAGCCATCAGTGAAGTGTGGTCCAACAGAACAGAACCTATTTTCCTTTCTCCAGATCACCACTTAGGATTTTTCTCCTCTGACAGAGGGTCTGGTATCTAATTTCATAAAGAATGCCTGCAATATGTGTGCATTTGGGTAAGTGCTGGAGTCGGCAAGCTGCACACGCCTCGGCTGCTGAGCTTGCACAATCCAGCGAGGTTTAAATCAGAAGGCAACGGAGCAGCAAGAATATGTGTTTGGAATAATGAGAAAAGGATTCAAATAATGAATGCACATTTTTAACACTGCTTGATTCTGATCTGTCAAAATGTTGAGGAATATTGAGAAAATCTGATGCAATACATTGCATTTCCCTTTTTATGAAGTGATTTAAACACATCCACCCAATATAAGTGTGTTAGTATGTTAGAGGTTAATACCTTTACACTGGAAGGGAAAAAAAACCACCTGGGATGTGATACTTCATAGAAAATAAAGCTATTTCCCCAAATGTTAATGTCCTAAAAATGTAAATCATTACCTTTACACTTCTGGGGTACATCCAAGCATTCCCTTTACACTTCTGGGATACACCCAAGCATTCCCTTTACACTTCTGAAGTACACCCAAGCATTACCTTCACACTTCTAGGGTACACCCAAGTGATTTATTTATGTTCTACTACTTGTCTGTTCAAGATCTGTGAAAAATTTTAAGGGCATAGCCTAAAACTACCACAACAGCCTATTTGAAATACAGAAATTAAGATAACATGGCATAAAGCAATGACTTTTCATGTGACTGCAAATGGAGGAGTTAATAGCAGTTTAATCCAGGGATGTCACAACAGGTTCAAAAATCTCTCAGGAGGATCGAAATTGATTAAAAGAAAGATGGCCTCTGATCCTGCAAACTCAGGGTGTGGGCAGGCTGAACTGGAAAACATTAAATCATAGAATCAATAAGGTTGGAAAAGACCTCAAAGATCATCAAGTCAAACCTGTCAACCAACACCTCATGACTACCAAACCATGGCACCAAGTGCCACATCCAATCTCTTGAACACCTGCAGGGATGGTGACTCCACCACCTCCCTGATGTGATGGCTTTTTCAATTTCATATATGTGTGTGTGTGTGTGTGTGTGTTGCCTACAGATTTCAGGTTTAAATTAAATAAGATCCAAGTAACTGATTTGTGGGGGTTTTGTGTGGTGTTGGTTGGTAGGCTGGGATTTTATTCTTTCCTTTAAGTGCTTTCTAGAAAGGAAAAGGAAATTAGACAAGAGTTCCTACAGATTTTTATTCAAATCAGTATTTCAGGGGCTGGATGGGATCTCCAATGCTCATCCAGTCCAACCCCCCTGCCAGAGCAGGATCACCTACACCAGACTACACAGGAATACATCCAGGTGAGTTTTGAATAGATCCAGAGAGGGAGAATCCACAGCCTCCCTGGTTCATGTCACAGAATCACACAGAATCACAGAATCACTAAGGTTGAAAGAGACCTCAAGATCATCAAGTCCAACCTGTCACCACAGACCTCAGGACTAAACCATGTCTTCAAGTGCCACGTCCAATCCCTTCTTGAACACCTCCAGGGACGGTGACACCACCACCTCCCTGGATAGCACATTCCAAAGGCAAATTGCTCTCTCTGTGAAGAACTTTCTCCTCACCTCCAGCCTAAACTTCCCCTGCTGCAGCTTAAGACTGTGTCCTCTTGTTCTGGTGCTGGTTGCCTGGGAGAAGAGACCAAGCCCCTCCTGTCTACAACCTCCCTTCAGGTAGTTATAGACAGCAATAAGGTCCAAAAATCTCCATCTGGCAGCCACCAACCCACTCTCTTTCTTTCAGACATTTTGACTCCATCTGAAATGAGCACAAGGCTGTTTCTAACTGGCCTAAAAAGTAAATGCAAAAGTGCAGCTGGCACATACTAACTTTCACTCTTTATGGCTGATGTGAGCTGGTTATGTCACACATTGTTATTGTCTCTGCTTCCTGTGGAGCTAAGATACAAACAGGAATTTTTGTGTGTTCTTTCTCACTTCAAGTGGCTCCAAGAATGTGCCAGCCAAGTGCTTTATAGCACTTATTTGAAGATGTGGCATCATTCAAGATGTGAACAGCTACAAAGCCTGCTGGAAGAGTGCTAGAAAATAGTTCAAGCAGACCAGTGTGATGCTTACAGCACTGCTATCACCTTTTGGAAAAAGTTCTTGTAGAGAGATAAAGTCAGTCTAAGAGTTATGCCTGATTTTTGTTACAGAGATGTCTCAATGAAAATGCATAAGCAAGAGCCTTGGAGCAAAAATTAAGGAGTTTGGAGAAGCTGGCCTCCAACATCCAAGCTTGCCCCACTTGCCTTCTTCATTTTGTATTGTAGTTTTTATTTAGCTGGGTTGATTTACAAAGAAGATGTATGTGTTGTATGTAAGAATGCAGTTCTACAACTACCACTGATTTTCTGTCCAGAGACAGAAAGGAATAGAATAGAATAGAATAGAATAGAATAGAATAGAATAGAATAGAATAGAATAGAATAGAATAGAATAGAATAGAATAGAATAGAATAGAATAGACCAGGTTGGAAGAGACCTTCAAGATCATCAAGTCCACCCTATCATCCAACACCATCTAATCAACTAAACCATGGCACCAAGTGCCCCAACCACTCTCTTCCTAAACACCTCCAGTGATGGTGACTCCACCACCTCCCTGGGCAGCACATTCCAATGGTCAATCTCTCTTTCTGGGAAGAACTTCTTCCTAACATCCAGTCTAAACCTCCCTTGGCACAGCTTGAGACTGTGTCCTCCTGTTTGGTGCTAGTTGCCTGGGAGAAGAGACCAACCCTCACCTGACTACAACCTGCCTTCAGGTAGTCGTAGAGAGCAAGAAGGTCTCCCCTGAGCCTCTTCTTCTCCAGGGTAAGCAACCCCAGCTCCCTCAGCCTCTCCTCACAGTGCTTGTGCTCCAAACCCCTCACCAGCTTTTGTTGCCCTTCTTCCATGCCTGATGTAGGCTGTGTTTTCAAGGAACTGTACAGAAGTTTAAGACTCTCTGGACTCGTTAGGTGCAAAATGTTTCAAATTCCACTTGGAATTTGGAGTGAAAAGAATTGTGTCAGTATAAAATCCACATGACCCCGCTGACTGCACTAGCTGAAGAGCTGACACGTTCCACATGTGGCACACAAAACATCAAGGAGTCGGTGCTGAATTTTTGGCTTAAGCTTGAATGTGGGATTGATCTTTAAACTCAGGAGATAAGCACCTAAAGTTGTAGTGAACAGACAAGTTGAGTACCTATTTTTGAGTGAGATCTAAAGCTTTTCAAGATAGTAGTTTCCTGAAAATCTTGAAGGCTGAAACAGACCAGCAGGAAACATTGGAAAGGGTTTTTTTGACAGAAGCTGCTGATTTTCAGAATTCTGATATATCCTAACATGCCCTTTGTATATTTAACTCACCCTTTGTTAAAGTTTCCTCTTAGAAATCAGTATCTGTACCCAGTCCTCAACTCACTGACATGAAGACAGAAGAACTGGAGTACCTCTGTGCTTGCCAAAGTGGACAACAGAGCATTTGCATAAGGTTGTGCTGCTGTGCAGCTGCAAGGCAGCTTTGGCAAAAGAAGACTGGGAATAACTCAGAGATTCCCATAAAAGCCATTTAGGTCTAAAGAAGGCTCCTTGCTATTGCAACACATAAAGTACTCACATCCCTTAGGAATATCAGTGGATCCTGAAAACATCTTTCAGTCCACGTCTGGCATAATCAGGGTCTTGTCCTAATGATATCTTAGGCAAATGATTCAGAGAACTGTTTCTTTTCATTCTCTGCATTATCAATTGGCTCTGTACCATGTTCAGACACGTTTATTGACCACTTGTTGGGATTATGGAGAACAAAGGAACAACTATACTCTGGTGGGCTAATCTTGACTGTGTGCCAAACCTCCCATCAACTGCTCTCTTACTCACTCTTCTCAACAGAACAGAGTAATAAAATAAGATGGGAAAACTCATAGGCTGAAATACGAGATCCTTGAATCTTTAAGGTTGGAAAAGGCCTCTAAGATCATCAGGTTCGAGTGTCAACCCAACACTAAACCATGTCACATCTTTTGAACACCTCCAGAGATGGGGACTCCACCACCTCCCCAGGCAGACTTTTCCAATGTCTGAACACCCTTTCAGTAAACAAAAATTCCTAATAACCATTCTAAACCTCCCTGGCACAGCTTGAGGCCATTTCCTCTTCTCCCAAAATACATACAGACAGCAATATGTGTAGACAGGAAGATCTCTCGCCAGTTACTCTTGCCCATGGCAGAGTGGTTGGAACTAGATGATCCCTGATGTCCCTTCCAACCCTAACAATTCTATGATTCTACTATCACAGGCAAAATAGATTGCACTTGGGAAAAACTAATTTAATTTGTTGTCAAAGAAAACCAGTGTAGAATAATGAGAAACAAAACCAAAAGAGCTTCCCTTCATCAGTCCTTTTTCCCAAGCTCAATTTCACTCCTGGCTGGTGAGAGGCCTCAAGCAGGAGAGGCTAAGGGAGCTGGGATTGTTTAGCCTGGAGAAGAGGATGCTCAGGGGAGACCTTATTGCTGTCTACAACTACCTGAAAGGAGACTGTATCCAGATGGGGGTTGGTCTCTTCTCCAGGCAACCAGCACCAGAACAAGAGGACACAGTCTCAAGCTGCAGCAGGGGAAGTTTAGGCTGGAGGTGAGGAGAAAGTTCTTCCCAGAGAGAGTTGATAGCCATTGGAATGTGCTGCCCAGGGAGGTGGTAGAGTCACTGTCTCTGGAGGTGTTCAAAAAGGGATTGGACGTGGCACTTGAAGCCACAGAATCAAAAAGGTTGGAAAAGACCTCAAAGATCATCAAGTCCAACTTGTCACCCAAGACCTCATGACTACTAAACTACGGCACCAAGTGCCACGTCCAATCCCTTTTTGAACATGGTTTAGTAGTCATGAGGTCGTGGATGACAGGTTGAACTTGATGATCTTTGAGGTCTTTTCCAACTTTATTGATTCTATGATTCCTTTACTCCTGACCCTTCTAACAACTTCTTCCCAAGAGACACAGGGGGATAAGGAATAGAAGTTATGGTCAGTTCACAACATCTAGTCTCTGCCTTTCCTTTCTCCTCACGCTCTTCTGCTCCAGAATAGGGTCCCTGGTGCTAAACCCTTGTCATGTAAACCCAATACACCTACTTATGTGACAGAGAGAAGCAAAAAAATAAATGTAATGTTCATTCAGCACAGAAATCATTTTGTAAATGTGATTTCAAGCATAGGCTGATGCTATTCTGCTAATGGCTTTAATTCAGTTCTATTTTTCTGTACTATCTTAATACTATAAAATGATTTCCTTCCTGCCAGTCTTGCTCTCATAACTTATTATTGCACTTGCATTTGCGACATTATGAGGTGTTCCCATGGCTGTAAAAGAAGATGTTTCATTCACTTTGACTCCAGGTTTTTTGTCTATTAAACTTGAATCACTTTCATTGTTGAAGGACTGTAAAATTAAACTGCATTATGAAAATGAAATAACATCCCCTGAATGTTATTGGTTTGTATCTGTTTCATTTTTAGCCACTGCTGAATAACAACTGCATAACATCCCTTTCTATTGCAAGAAGTCTTTATTAACCTTTGAGAACTACTTTTATCCACTGGAGATTCCAAATATTTTATAGCAACCCTTGTTTTGGTTTTAACTGATTATATTTGTAGAAGAGCTGAGTTAGGATCAACAGCCAAATGTAGTATCCTTAGAGAAATTTTGTGTATTATTCTCAATTTCTACATTCTTTTCACCTCCACTTTCAGCTTTAATATGCTGAGGTTTGTTTTTTCTTTATTTCACAAAGATGAGATGCTATGTGACAGCTGATAGTTTGTGTTTCATTACACCTCTATTCTTTTTCAGCATCAGTTGAAAAGCTACTGTTCTTATTAGTGCAAAAGGAGAGATTCCTGTAGAATCATAGAATCAGAGAACCAATAAGGTTGGAAAAGACCTCAAAGATCAAGCCCAACCAATCACCCAAGACTTCATGACTACTAAATCATGGCGCCAAGTGCCAAGTCAAATCCCCCCTTGAACACCTTCAGGGATGGTGACTCACCACCTCCCTGGGCAGCACATTCCAATGACCAAACTCTCTTTCTATGAACAACTTCTTCCTAACATCCAGCCTGAACCTCCCCTGGTGCAGCTTGAGACTGTGTCCTCTTCTTCTGGTGCTGCTTGCCTGGCTACAACCTCCCTTCAGGTAGTTGTAGACAGCAATAAGGTCTGCCCTGAGACTCCTCTTCTCCAGGCTAAGCAACCCCAGCTCCCTCAGTCTCTCCTCACAGGGCTGTGCTCCAGACCCCTCCCCAGCTTTGTTGCCCTTCACTGGACACATTCCAGCAAGTCAACATCCTTCCTAAACTGAGGGGCCCAGAACGGGACACAGTACTCAACATCTAAGGCACAATATTTCTTAAGCATAGCACAACTGAAGCTTCTTGATCAGCAGATCTATGCACTTTCTGTTTTATGAAAATTGAGTTCCATTCTGGTTTCAGTCCATGAGCCCCAGGAATCACTTCTATACATGTGAGGAGAATGTCAGTGTAATTTGATTACCTGAGCTGAAATATCAGGGGTCAACTTTAGTGATTCAGCAGAAAAGGATAACAAACAACAAAACAGGGAGCAAGGAAAGAATGTGAGCAATTATCATTCTTTACTTTCTCCTGCAAACTAGAAAGCATAGCACTAATGGCTCCTTGTAGTCTAGATGAGTGAGAAATTATCTCATGGTCAGTGGAATGTGTGGGGACCACATGACTTGCCTTTTCAAACGTATAACAAGCAAGCAAGCAAAGGGCAGCATCGGGGCCTTTATCTGCTTGTCTGGGTAGTTAATTGTCTTGATGAGATGACAGCTTAAAGAAAAAACAACTAGTATCTGTCTTATGGTATTTCATAAGCCACAGAGAGGAGCATGAAGATAACTTGAAAGAGCATAATCTCAAATGACCCATTCTTCTCCAGGTATTTCATAAGCAACAGAGAGGGGAAATAGCTCATGCACTTCCCCAGACTCTGCATCTGGGCAAAGCCAGTTTACAAATTAACCTTCCAGTTTAATGAAACAGGATGAAATACACACCTGGCAAAACACATTAGCACTCCTGTGGCAGCTCATTCACTCATTTGAGACACATGGACTGGTCCTGTTTCTTTGCTACCAATAAAAGGTGGCTTGTGCTGCTCCAGTACCATAGGACAAGTATTATTTAAAAAGAAAAAAGGCTTTTTCTTTCAGGAAGAAAGTTCTTTGTGCTTCTTGAAAATTTCCTGTTGCATATACATATTTTGTATTTATGCTAGAGAGAGTATAGAGCTGTAAATGTACTCTATCCATTTTGTGAGAGTATTTTATCCAGACTTCATGTGATGCAGTTTAAAATGTCTGGATCCAGGTGTAGAAAAATCTATTTATTTCCAGTTAATTCATGTAAGGGGAAAAAAAAAAGGAATATCTGTTCTGTAGGTGTAAAGACCTAGTCATTTTCTTTATTAGTATTATTAATAGTAGCAGTTTCCTTTCCCTTTTCCCTTATTTTCCCTTTCCCTTTTCCTTTCCCTTTCCCTTTCCTCTTTCCCTTTCCCTTTCCTCTTTCCCTTTCCCTTTCCCTTTCCCTTTCCTCTTTCCCTTTCCTCTTTCCCTTTCCCTTTTCTTTTCCCTTTTCCTTTCCCTTTCCCTTTCCCTTTCCCCTTTCCCTTTCCTCTTTCCCTTTCCTCTTTCCCTTTCCTCTTTCCCTTTCCTCTTTCCCTTTCCTCTTTCCCTTTCCTCTTTCCCTTTCCTCTTTCCCTTTCCTCTTTCCCTTTCCCTTTCCCTTTCCCTTTCCCTTTCCCTTTCTCTTTCCCTTTCCCTTTCCCTTTCCCTTTCCCCTTTCCCTTTCCCCTTTCCCTTTCCCCTTTCCCTTTCCCCTTTCCCCTTCCCTTTCCCCTTTTTCCTCTTCCTTTTCTTTTTTTCTTGTTATTTAGTTTTCTTTTTCTTTCTCATTTTCATTTTTTTTTCCTTCTCCTTCTCCTTCTCCTAGTTCCCTTTTCGTAATGGTTATAATATCTGTAACCTGATGTAGTTTGAAAGCTTTTTCTTTTCCAATTTGAGTATCTGGGTAAGGGAACTTTTCTCATACATAGATAACCAACTTTATAGGTTAGCGGTTTAGTGGAGCAGATCAAGTAAGGAGGAAAAGGGGGAAAAAAATAATAAGAGTCATGAGACACTGTGTAACCAAAAAGTTAATAATGCAATTATAGCCTTTTAAAAACCTACTTGGCACCTTGCATCCACAAAATGAAAAGAAGAAAATGGAATCCAAGGCTGAGTGCAGTGGGACTGAAGAGGTGATTAATTAGTGAACTAAATGGCATAGTGACTTTCAGTCTCAGCTGTATGTTGACAAATGAGTCAGTTTGCCAGTTCTCTTCCCACCAGTTCTTGAATCCTTCATCTAGCAATCCCAGTTTGATTTAACCTGATTCCAGAACTCATTGTTATGATTTTCCAGTCGCTGTAACCTTATTTCAAGAAGCATTAATCAAAAAAAGCAATGGATGGGTTTGAGGAGGAAATGGAGAATTGTGGTTTATTTTGGTTGGAGGTAGGAAGAGAAATAAAAGCAGGTGGTGGTAGGAGCAGCTTCTATCTGTGATTCCATCCATTCTGTGATTATTTTTAAACATTCTGAAGAGCTGAAAATGAAATCTGAATTATTTAAATTGTGCATGGTTTAAAATTCACATATAAATGAAATATAAATGATATAATTCTATTAT
The DNA here is from genome assembly GCF_014839835.1 of Dryobates pubescens. Taxonomy (NCBI): domain Eukaryota; kingdom Metazoa; phylum Chordata; class Aves; order Piciformes; family Picidae; genus Dryobates; species Dryobates pubescens. The sequence continues at coordinate 9,266,345 of NC_071614.1, read as the reverse complement.
TGTATTAATATATTACACTAACATTATTCTAATAAATGCAAGAGGGATTACTATAAATTTGCTAATGAGGCTGAATGTGGAATTGCATGCTTAAATGAGTGAAAATGGAAGATATTCTGAACAGTATCTACTGTAACTCATTTTTAACTAACTCTGGGCTGTTGTGTGCCTGCCAGTATCAGTACATAAGAAATCAGAATACAGCAGATGCAAATATATAGCATTTGCCTCTTGGAGGCTTTCAAAGGGTGAAATGAAGTTAGAAAACAGCAGTGGGAAGCAAGAGTAAAGAATTATCTAATGATTTTATGTCTGCTCCCTGAAAATGTTATTCAAAAGAAAGTTTGTCTGGTTGAAATACTGACCTGCTCATGATGAAAGAAACCACCACCTGGCATGCTTTTAATGGACATTATCCTGGGGTTCAAATTAATACCCAGAAGGAAATATTCTGAGAACTCATTGATTAATGAAGCTAATGGTGAGTGGTACCAATAGGAGGCATCGATCAACCCCTTCTGATGTCATTTACCACAATGATGAACACTAAGCTGTAATGAAATATTTTGCAAGTTAGAATCCATAATGTGATCTTGATAATCACTGTTTGGTGGTGACTTAGTTATTCTCATTCCTGATAAAACCAAAGTTACTTAAAATCAGTATTCCTTTCAAATAAAGCACGCTGGGTGATTTTCTTGCTGTCAGGTATACAGCATGGCTTGGAATTTATGCTTTGCTGTTTCCTAAATGAGAATCCATGCTGAGGTTTAGTAGGAAGGTGCCTGGGACAGTTTAGGCTGTGCCTAAAAGGATAGCTGCAGAATTCTCTAGATGAATGTTTGGGTGTAAAAAAAGAAAGCAAAGATTCATTCTAAACGAATTTCATTGGTCAGATGTGAGAGGTACCATAGCAAGTACCTCTAACATTTTTACTCTCACTCACTCCAGCTTCAGTCTGTCTGTCTTTTGTTTCTTGGCCAGAGTGCATGCAGCTGACCCTGGACTGAAACTGATAAGATAAGAAAACTAACTTAACAACTGCTTTGAGCTAACAAATTTCCCTTAATATCCTTTTCTCTCTCTTACTCCTTTTCCATCTAATTAACTAGAGGGGAAATGGAAGGGGGAGAGAGAGAGGTTGGGGGGGAACCTGAGGTGGGATCCTCCTGCTAGGGGGATTTTGCCTGTGTTGTGTTCTTTCCTGTAAATTCTTGTACGACATTGTAAATGCTGTATATTTTGTATAGATTCCTTGCATTTCATTATTGCTTGTAAAATACAGCCTTCACTCACTTCTCTGACTGGGTTAGCTGTGCTTTATTGTTGGTGCAGGTGGATTAAACCATCTAAACCACCACAGTACTAGATATGAAGCTGCCCTTCTATCTTCCTGAGAACATCTCCACATGAGCTGATTCATCACACCACAGCTCATTTCAGCTCTTCACAGTGCAGTGTGCACACTATGCTGATGGGTTGGGCTTAATGGCCAAGTGATCTGCAGTCAGCTCTCATTCTGACTATTTTCATTCATTACAGAAAAAACAACCACCACCAAAAAGATACTGAGAATCCCGGCCCGAGCTGCAGTTTAGTTTATTATTGTGGACATATCCTGAAATGAACTTTCTTACAGAAGAAAACTCATCTTTTAATGAATAATTTCATCTGTCCTAATTCACTGAGAGAAAAGCTAAAAGTAATTATCTGCTGATTATTACAGCAGGAGCTGGCACATCTATAGCTACATAAGTATCACTGTTTCCATTAGAAACCCTATTATTCTAGGTTCTACATGTTTGTGGACTATTGAAACCTTGCACAAAAGTTGGGAGATTAGAAGGAGCCTCTCTGAAAGGAAATGTTGGTGCCCAGCCATTTGCAGATTATAAAACTGAGGAAGAAATGTAGTGTGCTTCTTGAACAAATATCGTGCAGGCTTCACTGGAAATGACCTTTACTTTACACTCAAGACTCTTCATAGTATTTAAAACATAATGCCATGACTTTCTTTAAATTCTATTCAGAAGGATTATATAAACTCCATCAAGTAGTTCTTGTAACATACTGAGTGACCTCTTGAGGACTAATATTTCATCTTCTGCTGTAATAATTGTCCCTTCTGATTGCTTTTGGTAAGCATGGTGTGACAGTTTAGGCTGGGTGCCTCCTGTTACTGCCACATAGAATCATACAATCAATAAGGTTGGAAAAGACCTCAGAGATCATCAAGTCCAACCTGTCACCCAACACCTCATGACTACTAAACCATGGCACCAATTGCCATGTCCAATCCCCTCTTGAACACCTCCAGGGACAGTGACTCCACCACCAACTTGGGCAGCACATCCCAATGGCCAATCTCTCTTGCTGGGAAGAATTTCTTCCTCACCTGCAGTCTGAACCTCCCCTGGCACAGCTTGAGACTGTGTCCTCTTGTTCTGGTGCTGGTTGCCTGGGAGAAGAGACCAGCCCCCACCTGTTTACAACCTCCCTTCAGGTAGTTGGAGAGAGCAAGAAGGTCTCCCCTGAGCCTCCTCTTCTCCAGGCTAAGCAACCCCAGCTCCCTCAGCCGCTTCTAATGGGGCTTGAGCTCCAAACCCCTCACCAGCTTTGTTGCCCATCTACTGTGAAGAAAATTAACTCAACCCCAGTCAGGAGTATCACAGAATTGCATGCTTACTAAAACCAAATAACTATATATTCAGGAAATACTTTCTTATAATATTTTGTTTTGGTTTGTGGGGGTTTTTTTTGTGGGGGTTGGGGTTTTTTTGGGTTGAATTACACTGGCACAAGGTGAAAACAATTTGACAGGCTGGCTAAAAATGAAAGAGCAAAGCAACATTTCATTCTTGTATTTTCACTGACATTTTTCCCCCCTCCCTCTCCTTACATTCAATTTCAGCAGACATTTTTTGGAACAACTCGGAGGAAACCTAGCAATCTTGCTACGATTGTCTGTAGCATGTTAAGTCCTGCTGTAGAGGAAAGCAGTTCTAGGATGTTATATTACAACTACTGTTGATTTGTAGCTGTGGTCACTCAGCTCCCTGCAGGCATAACAAGTACTCAACAAAACAGCTGTCTCATGCACAAATTGACCATACCACATTGTTTGGATTATTGAGCTTGGCAGAGACAGCTGATGGAAGCTGCACTGCATTTTCAGCAAGCATTCATGGATTGATGCTCAGAAGATTCTTTTTAACTCTTTTACTTACCTGGTTTTGATGAAGCATAAGTGCTTATGCAATAGCAGGTATTTTTATCATGGTAGAAATGCTTGGGGGGGAGGGGGGGGGGGAGCATTATATCATTCCATACCATCTGACAGGCTGAGAGAGCTAGGTCTTTTCAGCCTGGATAAGAGAAGGCTCCAGGGAGACCTTAGAGCAGCCTTCCAGTACCAGAAAGGGGCTACAGGAGAGTTGGGAAGGGACTTTGTGCAAAGGGCTTACAGTGATAGGACAAGGGAGAATGAGTAAAGCTTGAGGAAGGTAGATTTAGACTTGAGATTAGGAATAAGTTCTTTATAATGAGGGTGGTGGAAAACTGGCCCATGTTGCTCAGGGAGGTGGTGAAGGCCCCATCCCTGAAGATATTCAAGGTCAGGTTTGGAGCAATCTGGTCTAGTTGGAGATGTCCCTGTTTACTGCAGAGGGTTGGTCTCCAGAGGCTCCTTGCAACCCAATGCATTCTATGACCCTATTATTTCATGATTTGATGATCTCAATTAACTTGCTGTGATCACATTAGTGGGGAGAGTGAGAGCTTATACTACAAATTTCATGACTGATTGATGATGTTCTTCGGATCTTTTGTGACCTGTGAGCAGTAAAAGGAGTTTAAAAGGAAGTATTTTATCATCAGGAGCTGCCTGCAAAACCTGTGCAATACTGGAGCTCATCAAAAGAATACAGACTTGATATGTATGATTAATCCACTGATTGATTGATTGTATGGTTCAAATACATACACCCTTATGCCTTCAGAACTTGTTGGTCTGTCTTGCAGACCCAACAACAGTATAATAATCACTGCCTCTTTCCAAATGTGGCCAACTTACTTTTACTTTCAGTACTAGCACTCTTGGTGTAGTTTTGAAGCTAAAAATTCAGATCTGGGGACAGGCTCAGATTTTGACATCTTCATCCTGAAGTTATATAGGAGTAAAGAGTAGATATTGAAGAACAGTACTGCAGAACAGCATCCTGTGGAAATACAGAGCAAAGAGTATTTTTCCCCCTCATAATTCTGATATTTCAGGTACAATTATTTTATGTTTCCACAAGGTTACCATTCTTCACAGAGAGAGCTGTTAGCCATTGGAATGTGCTGCCCAGGGAGGTGGTGGAGTCTCCATCCCTGGAGGTGTTCAAGGAGGGATTGGATGTGGCACTTGGTGCCATGGTTTAGTAGTCATGAGGTCTGTAGTGACAGGTTGGACTTGATGATCTTTGAGGTCTTTTCCAACCTTATTTATCCTATGATTCTATGATTCTAAACCCACCAAATTGTCAGGGAATGTGTTCTTTAAAAATGAACCAAAACCAGCTGCATGAGCAACAGAATGAGTGAAGCACAGACTCCTGTGGTTCTGACTCAAAATCTGCTCCTTTTTTTTTTTCACATTTCTCTTTATTTTTATTATCTCCAGAGATGGAGGTATTTGCATGGGGTTCCTCCCATGTGGATTATCTGGTATTTAAGAATATTTTGATTCATTCTCGGCCTGTTTGTCCAGATGGCACACACTTACACTTTTCATATTACATATTCTTTTTGTAGCTTCCCTCCAGTTTCTTTAAAGCACCTAGGAATATGTTAAAGATCAGTTGAAATCCCTGGGATTTAAGTTCCTAATAATTGTAGGACTTGTTAATGCATTCCTCAATTAGAAGCTCAGTAGATCAGGTTACACAGTTGCTGCTCTCTTCTCAAGGAGGTGTACAGAAAAAAAAAAAGAGGGGGAAAAGAATAAAAGTAAAAAAAAAGAAAATAAGAAAAAAAAAGAAAATAAGAAAAAAAAAAAGAGAAAAAAATTAAAAGAAAGGGAAAAAAGGGAAAAAAAAAGGAAAAAAGAAAAAGAAAAAAATGAAAAAAATTAAAGAAAAAATAAAAGAGGGGGAAAAAAAGGGGGGGGAAAGGCAGTGCAGAGGATGTTGTTGCAAAAATTCCAGACTACTAAAGTCTAAATCTATTCATTGAGTATGCACTGCCTGATAAAACACATGCATCTGCTATCACACATTACTGATGTGCTTCTCAGAGGCACAGACTGCTCTAAATCTATAAAGAAGAGAAGCTATCAGGCCCTACCTCTAGTCTGGTTACTCCAGTATCATGCCATGCTCCTAGTGTTGTGTGCTGCTTTTTGGTGAGCATGTGTATTTTAGGTAAAAATTATACCTAATGGAACAAGAAAGTCTACCCAAACTGCTCAGAAGAATCAGTTACTTGGTTAATCTCTTCTTTTCTCTGCAAATTGCCAGTTTGCTTACTTTGATTGTCACAAAGATCCCCATCCCTGAAGGTGTTGACATGAGGCAGAAATGTAGTGCTGGGGTACAAGGTTTAGCACCAGGCTTGGTAGCGTCAGGGAATGGTTGGACTGGATGATCTTAAAGGTCTTTTCCAACCAAAATTAATCTGTGATTCTAAATACTGAGCACTGATTAAATTCGTGTCATGACGTCTTGCTCTCAGTGAATTGCTGCTGGAGTTTCTCCAGTAATTATTCTTTCTGGAAAGTTTTATTTTCATAATATGCTGTGTGCAGTTCTGAGCCCCTCAGTTTAAGAAAGATGTCGAGATGCTCCACTGTGTCCAGAGAAGAGCAATGAGGCTGTTGAGAGGTCTGGAGCACAAGCCCCATGAGGAGAGGCTGAGGGAGCTGGGGTTGCTTAGCCTGGAGAAGAGAAGGCTCAGGGGAGACCGCATTGCTCTCTATAACTACCTGAAGGGAGGTTGTAGACAGGTGGGGGTTGGTCTCTTCTCCTAGGCAACCACCAGCAGAACAAGAGGACACAGTCTCAATCTGCACCAGGGGAGGTTTAGGCTGGATGTTAGGAAGAAGTTCATTACAGAAAGAGAGATTGGCCATTGGAATGTGCTGCCCAGGCAGGTGGTGGAGTCACCATCACGGGAAGTGTTTAAAACAAAACTGGATGAGGCATTTGTTGCCATGGTTTATTTGATGGTGTTGGGTGATAGGTTGGACTTGATCTCAAAAGTCTTTTCCAAGCTGCTTACAATCAGATCAGATCAGATTATTTTGCATAGGGATCATCCCTGTCACATTGATACTGTTTCTTCTCCAAGATGGAACATTTTCTACACCAATCAAGAGATTCAAGAAGGCCATCCTAACATCTTGACAGAATAGTCAAATAAATCCATATTACCAGCATCATTTGCTAGGTCATATTCTTGCTTGTGTTGCTGTTTGTACCATTTTTAACAACAGTTCTTAGAAACCGGGTACAAGATGTTCACCTGGTCTAGTGGAAGGTGTCCCTGCCCATGGCAGGAGGCTTGGAACTAGAATCATAGAATGGTTAGGGTTGGAAGGGACTTCAAGGATCAACCCTCCTGCCATGGGCAGGGGCACCACACTAGATCAGGTTGCCCAGAGCCACATCCAGCCTGGCCTTAAAAACCTCCAGGGATGAGGCTTTCACCACCTCCCTGGGCAACCTGTTCCAGTGCATCACCACCCTCATGCTGAAGAACTTCTTCCTAACATCCAATCTGAATCTACCCATTTCTAGTTTTGTTCCATTCCCCCAGTCCTATCACTGCCTGACAGCCTAAAAAGTCTCTCCCCAGGAGGGTAGGTTGGAACTGGATGATCCTTGAGGTCCCTTCCAACCCTAACAATTCTATGATTCTATAGCAGATGCAAACACAATCAAAGGATTTTTAAGTCAAACCAAATGCTCTTTTTTAATGGCTCAGAACTTTTCATCCATTAGAATCAGTCACAATAGTGCAGTGCAGCTTATAAAAACACAATTTATTTCCACTGATTTCTATGTTGTTGTGGGTTTTTTTTGGTAGAGCAATGACTTTATCCTGGAGAAAAGAAAATTATTGTGTTCTTATTGACTAACTGAAAAGCTTAACAATGAAAAAATAAAATAAATAATGTTATTTTTAAGACAAAAATAGAATAGAAAAGATCTGTAGCTGCTGGATCAGATGAAGAGAAAGCTAGCAATCACAGGCTTTTCCAAGCATAGACAAGAGTGAATTACACTCTACAGAACCAGAAGGTATTTGAAGTATATGTGAAAACAGATTTCTTTCTGCCATATAGCTTTCAGAATAGCCTTTTCATGCATTTCAAAGCAGATTTAAAAGGATGCATGTGCCTTTTCCCCCCCATTTGCACATGCTGTGATTTAACTCCAACCAGCATCTAAGCTCCACACAGCCACTCACTCCCTCCTTCCTGGTGGGATGGGGAGAGAATCTGAACGCTGAAAGTGAGAAAACTCATGGATTGAGATAAAGACTATTTATTAGGTACAGCAAAAAGCTGTGTGTGCAAGCAAAACCAAACAAGGAGTTAATTCATCACTTCCCAGGCAGGTGTTCAGCCATCTCCACGAAAGCAAGGCTCCACCATGTGTAACATGGAAGTTAGGAAGACAAATGTCATCACTCCAAATTTCCCACGCCCCCTGCTTCTTTCTCCTTCCCCCACTTATATATGCTGAGCATGACATTGTATGATCTGGAATATCTCAGAACAAGGGGACACAGTCTAAAGCTGCACCAGGGGAAGTTTAGGCTCTTTGTGAGGAGAAAGTTCTTCCCAGAGAGAGTTGTTAGCCATTGGAATGTGCTGCCCAGGGAGGTGGTGGAGTCCCCATCCCTAGTGGTGTTCAAGAGGGGATTGGACGTGGCACTTTGTGCCATGGTTTAGTCATGAGGTGCTGGGTGACAGGTTGGACTTGATGATCTTTGAGGTCTCTTCCAATCTTGGTGATTCTGTGATTCTGTGACATTTTTAGTCAGCTGGAGTTAGTTGTCTCCATCTGTGTCCCCTCCCAACTTCTTGTGCATGCCCAGCCTGCTCACTGGTGGGGTGGGCTAAGGAGCAGGAAAGGCCTTGCCTCTGAGTAAGCACTGCCCAGCAACAGCAAAAATATCCTTGTGGTATCAACACAAATCCAGCACAAAACCAAAATGCAGTCCCTTACCAGCTACTGAGAAAGACAATTAACTCTATACCAGCCAAAACCATCACAATACAGCTGTCCACCATTTAACACCATTAATGGTTCGTACATCAAGTAGAAACTCCCACTCCATCATGCATCAGCCCAAATGAGTCTTCCTATCCTTTCCTCAGATATTTCCTCCCATTTCACCTGAAATATCAGAGTTTGCACTGCATGTAATAATGTGCAGAAAAGGATTAGGATCACAATGAGCAAAATCCCTCTCCCATTAAATCATTCAATAGGGAAGAGGAGAAATCATTTTTCTGCCCCTTCAGCAAACACAGCTAAAAAACCTACATAGCCAACAGGATAGAAATAACAGGCAGATGCTGATAAAGCATTGTATGAACAAAGCTGAGCAGAAGCTATGTTCATCATTCCTGTTTGTTCCAGACCTATCTAAAGACCTTTAATATGAATTCATTCCCAAATATCAGAGGATGGTCAGGAAGTTGGTCTGAATTATGATTTGAAGCCTAGAGCTGAAATAGTTTTAAGGTCTTCAATTCCAGTTCAAGGTCTTAACCTTCACTCTGGAGGGGTAGTTGTGGCCATACTTTCTCTTCAGGAAGAACTGCACAGCAGTGAACTGCATAAATTGTTAAAGACCTCTCTTTGATGCCCTTGCATGCATCAAATTCCTTTTTTTCTTAAAAAGAAGTCATGAACATGGAGCAGAACTGAGATTTACTCCAGGCCAGCTACACTGTCTACATGATCTGAAAATGAGAACCCAAATCTCCTTAGACACCTACTAGTTGACTGGGGAGGTGTCTTGTTCAGAAATACAAATGAGATTATGACATTGCTGGTGAGGCAGTGGTAAAATGAAGCCGTCAGTGAGACAAGAAAACATTGTTGAACACATATAGCTGAGCTACTGTTGCTCTTTGCAATAGCTTTTTGTGAAACATAATTAACAATCACACCCCAAAAGTTTTCCACTATTAAGATGACAGTGTACAACTTCTCATGCCCTAATATGTTGAGCAATAGTTTGATTTTCCCTTCCCTTTATTTTCGCCCCCTCCTTTTCTTTTATTGCAGATGATAAAAGAGCTCTTTTCCCAAGTACTTCAAAGTCACACTGGGCACAGGTGATCAGAGATGAGAAAAACACACTGAGTAAAGAATGAATAGACAACACCAGAAATCAGACAAAAATCAGTCAGGACTGTTGATATTTTAAAGTGGGTAAAGCAATTTCAGGATCTGAGCTTTTCCTACACAACCTTACCTGTAAAACTGTGAAGACAGTCGTTAACAGTGCACAAATGGCTGCAGAGCTCTCAAAGACACAGCAAACATAAATATCTGAGGGCTGGGGGTCAGGAGGGAGGGGACAGGCTCTGCTGACTTGGTGCCTGTGATAGGACAAGGGGCAATGAAAGTAGGATGCAGCACAGGAGGTTCCACCTCAACACAAGGGGGAACTTCTTTATTGTAAGGGTCACAGAGCACTGGAACAGGATCCCCAGAGAGGTTGTGGAGACTCCTTCTCTGGAGACTTTCAAGGCCTATCTGGATACATTTCTCTGTGACCTGTGCTAGATTGTATGGTCCTGCTCTGGCCAGGGGAGTTTGGACTTGATGATCTCTTTGCATCCCTTCCAACCCCTGACATCCTGTGATCCTGTGAACAGGCACCTACAGCTCAGCTGCTAATTTACAGGTGTACAGATACCAAGTATTTTTTGAAGCTGAAGGAAATCATTACAATATCCACATGAGTTACCCTAACGTTGCCTTGTGAGAGATGAGAAAGTTAACTTGTAGAATACTCTGATAATCTGCAGTCAGAGTGCATCACAACCTATTCATATATTCACCATTATTCTACAAGCTAAAAACCACCAAACTAATCATAATATTTAACAGCTTTTTTATTGGGTTGTACAATCAGCTTGGTTTGTGAATAGCAGGAAACATTCTAGTTAATTGTTCATTTTGGGAATACCCTTTCAGACATCTGTAACACTTTCTATGAGCTAGTGTTCTTAAAATTCTAAATGCAAAGCAAAACCTCTCTGTATTTTGAACTACCAATCTTCTCCTTCCTACTCTTAGCTGTTATTTATTGGGAGTTCACATGATTAAAGATGGTGCTGGGAAGTATTTTGGCAAAGCTATTTATTATTTGGTTTTCTCACCAGTGGATGTCCCCACAGAAACTAGGCAGCAACATCTTATTTTCTCTAGACACACTTTTCAAGCTGAGGTTCAGGGCTTTCAAAGCTTTCAAAGCTTTCAGCACCCTCTCATTTTCTTGGATATTTTAAGTGGCAAGGCATTCATTTCCCTCCCGAAAAATATAAAAGGGTTACAGGTTTTAAGTAAAAAGTCATAGCTGAGGTTCTTTGAAAACTGTTGTAAGATTTCAGAGTGCAGCACTGACATCAACCAGAAGCAACGGTGGAAAGAGGCTTTATGTGAGCACAGCACTTAGAATAATACAATCATTGGATGGTAGGGGCTAGAAAGGACTTCTGAAGATCAATGAGTCCAACACCCCTGCCCAAGCAGGATCACTTAGGGCAGGTCATACAGAAACACATGCAGACAGGTCTTCAAAGTCTCTAGAGAAAGAGACTCCACAACCTCTCTGGACAGCTTGTTCCAGGGCTCTGGTACCCTTACAGTGAAGTTTTTACTCAAGTCAAGGTGGAACTTCCTGAGTTCCAGTCTATATCCATCACCCCTTTTCCTACTGTTGGACACTACTGAAAAGAACCTGGCACCTTCATCTTGACACCCACCCTTCAGATAGTTCTAAACATAAGATCTCCTCTCAATCTTCCTACTTTTCCAGACCAAACAACCCCAGCCTTTAGTATTTCCAAGAACTGGGAAAGGGACATGATGGAATAAATATAACTTTTCACAAATCATCTTCACCATTTATCTGCTACCCAAACATAAAAATTCATCTAAACTTGTGCTTTCAAATTGCTTTATCCCTTTGAGCAGTGCCTGAAATTCTGACCATCCTCTGTGGGATGGCAAATTCTGCTTCTTTGTTTGTGCTTCTGGGCATAGGCAACAAAATTATACCTGTCTGTAAGATAGTGTTTGCATTAGCCTGAAAAAGAATTTGCAGCAGAGAAAACTGATAGGGAGGGAATCCAGCACAGGAGGCTTCAAAGAAACTGCTCTGCCTTGAATTGTATAATATTCATATTATTATTGAAATAAATTGTTTGGTTATTTAAGACTTGCTCCCCGTGCCCAGCAGTAATTTACACCTTTCTAAGTCTTTAGCTTCAGGTCTCTAGACATATTTCTGCCAGAGAGAGAACAGCAATCTTGTCGTGTCATCTGCACCCTTTGTTGTAGTTTGAGCTGGGTGCCCCCCTGGTGCATTTACTTCCTGTGTCCAGAAGTCCAGCCCAGAGGGATGGACACAGGAAATTGTGCATTCCCTACCATAATTCTTTGCACCACTATAAGATCCAGTGCGGAGTCTGGCACTTCCTCTTTGCTTCCCTCTCCGAGACTTGGTAACTGGGGGAGAGATCTCCCGGCCATGGGCCTGATTAGGCCCAAGGCCACAGGGGGATGGGCAGTCTCAGGCCTGGCCAGCTGAGACTAGCCCAGCAGAGGGAGGGGGAAGAAGGAGCCCTGGGGGTTTTGCATGCACCCTCAGGTGGGGATGGGATCTTTCTTTGTCACTGCGCTTTGGGTTTTCTGTAACATTCACTGCTTTCTATTTAAACTTTCATCACCTTTGCAATCCGTTTGCCTGAGTCGTTATTTCTGCCTGTGGTGGGGAGGGGACCTGCCCCAACCCATTACATTTTTTGGCGCCCAACGTGGGGCCAACTGCAGCTCGGATTGCAAAAGATGGAGAGTTTAAATTTAGTTCTGGGCGTCGGTTTGGGTTTGGAAAGTTGGGGCTCAGGTTTTGTGTTACCGGGGCGACTGTGTGAACTCCTGTGAACTGCAGAAGGATAGCTGGTGCGTGGCTGATGGCATGGAATTCCCTCCTGTAGCTTGGGAACAGCGAGGGGTGGTTCTTTCTGTGACTTTCTGCCCAGGGTAGCTTAAGAATGCTCGAGTAGCCTAAGAAGGCGAGACCTGCCTTCTCCTCGTTCTCTGCGGAGCGGCAGGGAGCGGAGGAGGGGCAGCGGCAAGCAGAGCGTGGTCGGCCCGCGGCCGCTGCGGGGGGCGGACACCCGCGGCGAGCGGGCAAGCGACTGCTGGAGGTGACTCGGACTCTGCATCGCGGCGACAGAGACGGCGGGGGCCGGGCCGGGCCGCGTTCAAGCGGCGGCGGCGGCACCGCCCGAGCCGGGCTGCGTTCAGGCGGCGGCGGCAGCTGTAAATCTTTCCCTGGTGTTTTCGGACGTGCTCCGAAAATGGCGCCGAGCACCTGGCTCCGCCTCCCTGCTTCTTCAGCGGGCTGTGGCGCAGCTCCTCCCTCTGCCGGGGGTGGAGGTTGTGCAGCCGGATGCTGTCCTGCCTCGGTACGCGAGCGCCCAGCCGGGGGGTGCGGAGTGCCTCTGACATGCATCCGTGTAGCTTTGGTCCACGTGAAAGCGGTTGGCTGCGGCACCCTGGATGGATTGAAAAAGGCAGTCGTGGAGCCGGATTGTTCCGACTGGCCTGCCCCAGGGGTGGAGAATTTGCCGCTGAATAGGAGAGTAAAGGCTTGGCTGAGAAGTTGTGAGGTATTTCCAGGTGACCAGGATGTCCCAAGGAGTCCACAAGGAATTCACACTGCAGGAGAAGGACTGCGTCGCTGGGAGGTTCCATCACATGAGGAAGAACAACTGGAATGGACTGATGCTTGAGCCTGAATGAGAGACTGTTTGAGTGGACGCCCAGATGAAGATATGGACTCTGCCGGACATGTCATCAGAAGTTTTCTGGTCTGATGATGTGTTTGGGTGCAAGGATTATGGTATGAAATACAGGGGTGGCATGTTGTAGTTTGAGCTGGGTGCCCCCCTGGTGCATTTACTTCCTGTGTCCAGAAGTCCAGCCCAGAGGGATGGACACAGGAAATTGTGTATTCCCTACCATAATTCTTTGCACCACTATAAGATCCAGTGCGGAGTCTGGCACTTCCTCTTTCCTTCCCTCTCCGAGACTTGGTAACTGGGGGAGAGATCTCCCGGCCATGGGCCTGATTAGGCCCAAGGCCACAGGGGGATGGGCAGTCTCAGGCCTGGCCAGCTGAGACTAGCCCAGCAGAGGGAGGGGGAAGAAGGAGCCCTGGGGGTTTTGCATGCACCCTCAGGTGGGGATGGGATCTTTCTTTGTCACTGCGCTTTGGGTTTTCTGTAACATTCACTGCTTTCTATTTAAACTTTCATCACCTTTGCAATCCGTTTGCCTGAGTCGTTATTTCTGCCTGTGGTGGGGAGGGGACCTGCCCCAACCCATTACACCCTTACATCTACAACTTCCCTCCAAGGGTAGAGAAATGCAAAGAACACCATAGATGAAATTAGGATTCGAAACTTGGCAGCACTGTTTTTCCATAATTCATGGAAGAGTTAGTTCATCTTACCAATTTTTTTGTCCCCTGTCTCTTAAAAGCCTGATATTTTCACTCATTTCTGTTGGCTGGGATTTTTAGCACTTAGCAACACATTATTTTATTTTAGTTTAAGAGATCTTTTATGCCTCTTTTAAAATCAAGGTCAGCACAATTAGTTTTTTACATGCTCAAATTTATGTAATTGGTGCTGACATTAGTTTTACCATCAGAGAATGGAGCTGTGATAGTTTGTATTCCCTTAGTAGAGGTAAAGATAGACCATAATTCTGGGCTCCTCAGTTTAGGAAAGATATTGAGTTGCTGGAATGTGTCCAGAGAAGGGCAACAAAACTGGGACGGGGTTTGGAGCACAGCCCTGTGAGGAGAGGCTGAAGGAGCTGGGGTTGCTTAGCCTGGAGAAGAGGAGGCTCAGGGGAGACCTTCTTGCTGTCTACAACTATCTGAAGGGAGGCTGCAGCTAGGTGGGAGTGGTTTCTTTTCCCAGGCAACCAGCACCAGAACAGGAGGACACAGTGTCAAGATGTGCCAGGGGAGGTTTAGGCTGGATGTTAGGAAGAAGTTCTTCACAGACAGAGAGATTGGCCATTGGAATGTGCTGCCTGGGGAGGTGGTGGAGTCACCATCACTGGAGGTGTTTAAGAAGAGAGTGGTTGGGGCACTTGGTGCCATGGTTTAGTTGATCAGATGGTGTTGGGTGATAGGTTGGACTGGATGATCTCATAGGTCTTTTCCAACCTTATTAATTCTATTCTATTCTATTCTATTCTATTCTATTCTAAGATCTCTTAGCGGGAAGATAGCAAAGGGCAAAGAACCTGAGGTGGAATTACATTTAAACACATCATGAGAACCAGGCAAATGCTTAAATTAGCAGGCAGTTAAAATTAGCAATTCTAAAGTGACTGATATTGGACTTCTTTCAGAAAGTACCTTTTTCAAGGAAAGGGATATAAATAATCTAGTCTTGTCCACACTTAAAAGAGTAGATAAATGAGTAGTTTGTTACCTTAAACCAGCTCTTGCAATGGAATCAAATATATTAGAAAAAAGCCTTTTCTTCTGTTACTACAGATGTGATTATTCTAAAGATTTTTTTTTTTTCATTGGTGGCAGTTGATTGGGGATTTTTTTAACAGTCTATAAGGACAGTGACATTTTTGCACTCAAAATCCAAAGATTTGTGCTGAAAAGGCCCTAATGATTTTATAACATTTGTCACATTTTGGCAATAGGCTGAAAATGGTTTTTATAAATACTCTTCCTAAAGGTCTGCAAGGACAAGACAGAACAGGTTCTGCAGCTACTCATTTGGAAAGGTGAAAATATCGCTCAGGGATACTGTACATGTGTGCCTGGCAACACGGCAAGACAACTGCAGATTTTTCTGTACCAGAAGAACAATCTGAGCAAAACAGACAAAATGGAAAATAGAATCAAAAATAAACCTTTCTTAATGAAAATATGAGCCATGTTTTGCAGTTTTATGGCAAGTAGAAAAGCCTTCTCCAGTCAAATAACTCGCATTGGAGACCAGCTTGGTGGAAATGCAACTCAGGGTGGATGTTATGATGGGACTTCTACTATTCCTTTTTTACTTGGAGCTGAACACTCATTTCATTTTTGCTCATTTGAGAATAACAGCATTGTAATACTTACAAGTTCTTATGATCCATATAATGTCATAGTCAGCAATAAAAAGCTAAGATAAGAGAAAGGAGGAAGGGAGGACACCTGTCATTGAGGTGTTTGTCTTCCAAAGCAACCACTAAACATACTCTGCTTCCCACTGCATAGCTGGACATTGCCTCCTGATGAGAAGAAAAGAATAAAGTTTTGTTTCCTTTGCTTCTGTGCATGGCCTTTGCCTTTACTAAACTGCCTTGATCTCAACTCAGGAATTTTCCATCTTATTTTCACCCCTGTTCTGCTGAAGAGTGGAAGTGATAGAGTGGCTTGATGAGCACCTGGTAGCCAACCAAGATTAACTCACCCCACCAGTGCAAACCATGTTATTCACAACTGCTTTGCACAGGGAAATAAGTGAATAATATATCAGACTGGGGAAGAAGGTGAAGAAAACAAGACCAGTCATGCAGTTATGGAGGAATAGAAACAGAGGCAACATAACCCTAATAAAACTCCACATCAGCAGGTAACTGAAGACATTTATATGTGTATAAATGCATGCATATATATACATCACCCACACTTCATCACCCATGGCATAAGACATGCGCTAGTAGTAGTTCATATATTCCCATTTTACAGCTAGATCAGAAGAAGGAGAAAAGAGAAAATAGGTCAAGTAAGGGAGAGCTGTGGATGTTACAGACTGTGGGAAAACAGCAGGGAATCACAGACATGATTTGTAATTGGGACCTAAAGAAGCAGACTGACATTTCACCACGACACATACAACTGTGAGACTGAAAGTGGGGAATAAAGGCTTAGTTTTCTTTACACTGACCTGGTCCTTTGCAGATATGATTCCAGTCATGATGTTTGGCCAATGCTAGTGATTTCCCCTGATGAACATCAATTAACAACTGCATACTTTAATAGTTGGTCTACAAAACATTTCTCCATATTTTCCTTGTATTTTTTTTTATCATAAGTAAATGAAATTTCCTCTGCTTGCTGTGGATAACCATAGGATTGAAATGATTTGCTGAAGATGGTGTTTGGATTTGCTAGCAGAAGGATTAGATTCTGCATGTTTAATATTTGGAGGGGTTTAATAGTAATTTACTCAGCAGAGATGTGATTGAGGTAGAGAGTTGTTTAGAATATCAATAATCATGAATTATGCAACAATTTGTTTATGGATTAATTTTAATGGGAGTTAATCATGTTCTTGGGTAGGGAAGAATAGATTTTTATGAACTTTTGGAGATTCCAAGGGTATGTATTAAGTACATCACACAGGAAAGCTCCAGATTTCTGAGGTTCACACTCATAAAACTTATCTGGTATCTAATACACATAATTTTCTAAGTCTTTGGGTACTGACACATTTTTTACCCATTGATTTTTTTGCTCCTAATCTTTTCCCTAGGAGAAAAATTAGCTGTGCACAGTGTGCCTGAGTACAGACACTAAAGCACTGAAAGTCAGACTCCTTGACTTTCACACGTTTTATGTGCAGAGAACTGAGCATTGAATAGCGCAGATCTTGATACACAAACCCAATTTTGAGATTTGACTCAATATAGCATAGAAAGATCTCCTTTTTCAGTCTCTCCCTGTGCCCTACTGACATTTGAGCTCTATAATTTTAGACTCTTATGTCCTCAATCCCACTTCTTTAAAGAGATTGTTCAGCAAGACAGACTAAAGTCACACAGAGAGAAGCCTTCTCCTAGTCATGTTATATACATAAGGAGGATCTGAAAGATTCATCAACTTCCCCCTCAGTTAGCACTGCCATTTTCTAATCATTAATCCAGGAAATCTTCTTCCTTTAAACCTGAGTGACAGCTCAAAGTCTGTGTCAGCTGTTTCTATTATCTGGCAAGTAGATGGCCTCGAAGGAATGCAGAATTTGTGAAAGGCATATCAAAGGTGGTTTCTGTGATGTTGAGATGCATGCTTCTAGAAAACACACTCTTGTGCTCATTAATAAATGTCCTATGTGTGGTATTCTTCCTATCAGAAGGAAGAGACCCTTGTATCTGGTAAATAGGATAGCACAAACTAACCCATCAGAAAACACAACAGGAGAAATTACTGTATTTCACATATGCAGTCCAGACTGGTTACCACAAGCAGTTTTAGAACCAGCCTGGTACGTCCCAGAGTCAGCATGACAAAAGGCTAACACTAAATCTGAGGTGTTGCATTTAAAGATGCTTGGAATGTTAGAAATTTAAACTGCAAATCCAAGTTCTTTCCCATGAGGGTGGTGGATCACTGAAACAGGTTGCCTAGGGAGGTGGTTGAGGCCCCTTCCCTGGAGATATTCAAGATGAGGCTTGATGAGGCTCTGGGCAACCTGATCAGGTTGAGGATGTCCCTGCTGACTGCTGGGAGGTTGGACTAGGTGACTTTTGGTGGTCTCTTCCAGCCCAAACCATTCTATGATTCTATGGTTCTAAATTAATCTGTCACACTGGTCAAGCTGTGAGAAGTTCCAAACCTGCAGTGTGATTTTAAACTTTTTCAGCATTGTGAATTGTCATCAGTCTTGAAGAAGATGAAGACAAGCAAAGAAGAAATAATTCTACCTCAGTTTTACCAAGGCCTGTTTCTCATTAGCTCCTATGCCTGGAATCAGCTTACAGAATAAAGGGATAATTTCTTCAGAACCAGTGTCACATGTACCATGTGTTTCTTTCTTCTCTGCAAGTCTTCATCTGAAGCTGCTCTTCAGCAGGGTCCTTAATTTTAATGACTGTTAGGGATTTGATCGTTACATGGTGATGCACATACCTCTAGGATGTGAATGGCTCTTTCAAAAGTGTTCCCAATTTCAACAAGTAGTCTACAGCAGAATGACATTTATAAATTGAATGCTTTTCAGTCCTCCAGCTTCATTACAGGAGGGTTAATGTATTTTTGCTGCTAGAAGCGCCTTTAAAAATCAACACTTTTGATCTTTTGGAACAGTAAGTAAAGTAGGTGAGAGAAAGGGATAGAATCAAGAGGTATATCTCTGAAAAAGATGCCATCGTTTATAAAATATGAGAACATTGTAACTCTTAAGATTCTGGCTTTTTGGTTTTTCTTTTCCTTAAATTTTTGCCATCCAAAGGATGTTTTAATTCAATTTTCACTCCTGCAAAATGGCCATGCATCAGAAATAGGAATCAGAGTAACCCATCAATTTTTACTACTAGGGTTTTAGTTTGTTGGTTTGGGGTTTTGTTTGGGTTTGGGTTTGGTTTGATTGGTTTTGGTGTGGTTTGGTTGGTTGGTTTTGTTTGTTTTGTTTTGGTTTTGGTTTTGGTTTGGTTTGGTTATTAATTGTGGTTCCTTCCAGTCTAACCCTTCTGAAGAGCTGGTTCAGATATTTATTATGAATGACATTCATTTAAAGCAACTCAGATTTGATTACTCACCAACTTCTGAAACCGATTTGCTTCAAATTAGGTGTTCAAGAGGGGATTGGATGTGGCACTTGGTGCCGTGGTTTAGTCATGAGGTCTGTGGTGACAGGTTGGACTTGATGACCTTTGAGGTCTCCTCAAACCTTGGTGATTCTGTGATTCAGTATTTGCCATTTGTAAGCAGTCACTGAATATTTTGGCCAAACAATTTGCTATCTACAGGTTGTAAACTTCATCCCAGTTGTTCTCTGTTTTCTGTTAATGGGAAGATTAAGACCACTCTGCAGCAGCCTATTTCTGCTCCCAGCCAAGATGATGAAAGCTTTTCAATTTGAACATTCCAGAGTATTATCCTTTGTAATTGGATGCCTGGCTCACATGACAGCTTCTCCTCACTGATTTCCTGGCTATAATTGTTTAGATGTGTTAATGATGAGCAACAGTTTTAGACACTTTGAATGAATATACCCACACTTAGAATTTTTTGACCAGTGTTGACTGCTGTGACTCTCAGAAGCTCAATGACTCAGCTATCACTGTTCTGGCAGTATAAATGGCATGCAAAGTGGGCATAAATTACTTTTACAAGTATCTCCAAACCTCTATGCAGTAGTAAAGTAGCATGAAGCAGCCTGATGTAAATTAGAATTAGGCTGAATATTTTACTTATTTCAATTTGGCCTTGGGGTGGTATTGTTGTTATTATTACTGTTGTTATTACTGTTGTTGTTATTATTATTATTATTATTATTATTATTATCCCCCCCCCTTAATTATGAAAAAAAAAATCTTTATAATATATATTCCTTTTTTAAATGACAGGAGAATGAGTTTAAAAGAAAAAAAAATTACCACCACCACCAACAAATTTATCATCAGTCACCATGGCATTTAGTTTTTCTTTCCATGTTTTTAAGCCTCAGATCCTAAGAGGGCCAACAGGTAATAAATCATAATAATAAGATTTATTCCTCCCATGTATTGGGCCAAACTATCATCTTTTCCTTTCGTGTTAATGGAACTACAAAGTAGACTCAAGAGATTCAAACAGCCAGATTTTTATTCCCTTTGCATGCAAGTTCCCCCCAGGTTACAGAGCTAGCAAATTTTGTTCTGCATCACATCTGTTCCACAATCCCTGACTATCAGCAAGCTCTGGTTCTGGCTGCCACATGAACCCCTTTCTGTTGGCTGCTGCAGGAAAGAAACTAGAACTTCAAGTTGTGAACAAGCATAATTTGGCTTTACTAGGTGAGAAGCTCTAAAGATGGTTCACAACTGTCATATTCCACCTCTACCATCACCCTTTCATGTTGGTCTCTCTGGCAATGGGTCCCAAATCAACTTGAGTCTTTTCCTTTAAGGGGTCATTGCTTTTTCAGGCCTGTTAAAATGTGCTCTAGAAAAATTCATGTCCCAAAGGCATGAGATTCAGGGTGCAATTTGAAACACTTTATGTGGCAAAGTCATAACATTAGATATACCTTGCCTGGAGTTATAGAATTAGTATAGGCTCATAAATTACCCCTTAAGTCAGAAATATAATTGCTGTATGATTCTTCAGTAGTGGGGACTGAAAACAACTTTTAAAATGGATTGCATTTACCCATGGTGCTGCAAACAGACTGATCTTTTGGTGATGTTTGGGAAATCCCACCAAAATGACAGTAAGAGAAAACTGATACATTGCCATGGAAGAAATTGTTTTATATGAATAAAATTAGCAACATATCTGAAGAAATTCATGTGGTGTGGAAAAATGTGCTTTATATCTGAATCAAAACAAGGTAGAATAGAATAGAATAGAATAGAATAGAATAGAATAGAATAGAATAGAATAGAATAGAATAGCATAGAATAGAATAGAATAAACCAGGTTGGAAGAGACCATCAAAATCATTGAGTCCAACTTATCACCCAATACCATCTAATCAACTAAACCACGGCACCAAGCACCATATCCAGTCTCTTCCTAAATACCTCCAGTGATGGTGGCTCTGCTACTGTTCATATTAGCGCAAAGGGAGAGACTGCTGTAGAATGAGAGTCATAGAATCATAGAATCTATAAATAAGGTTGGAAAAGACCTCAAAGATCATCAAGTCCAACCTGTCACCACAGACCTCATGACTACTAGACCATGGCACCAAGTGCCAAATCCAATCCCCTCTTGAACACCTTCAGGGACGGTGACTCCACCACCTCCCTGGGCAGCACATTCCAATAGCTATCAGCTCTCTCTGGGAAGAACTTTCTCCTCACCTCCAGCCTAAACTTCCCCTGCTGCAGCTTGAGATTGTGTCCTCTTGTTCTGGTGCTGATTGCCTGGGAGAAGAGACCAACCCCCACCTGGCTACAACCTCCCTTCAGGTAGTTGTAGACAGCCATAAGCCTGAGCCTCCTCTTCTCCAGGCTAAACAATCCCACCTCCCTTAGCCTCTCCTGATTGGGCTTGTGCTTGAGACCTCTCCCCAGCCTCATTGCCCTTCTCTTGACACGTTCCAGCAAGTCAGCATCTTTCCTAACCTGAGTGGCACAGAACTGGACACAGTACTCAAGGTGTTGCCTAACCAGTGTTGAGTACGGGGGCACAATGACTTCCCTGCTCCTGCTGGCCACACCATTCCTGATACAGGCTAGGATGCCATTGGCCCTTCTTAGCGACCTGGGCACACTACTGGCTCATGTTCAGCCAGCTGTCAATCAATACCCCCAGGTCCCTTTCTGTCTGGTTGCTCTCCAGCCATTCTGACCCCTCTGAGTTTCATTTTTCACAGAAATGCATCTTTTCCCCTTCTGAGCACAGAGGAATTTCCTGGATTAGATGATTGGATTACTAAAGACAGAATCTTTCTGGAGATATCTGTGTGAAGTACAAATCTTTCATGGGTATATCTCCTCCATGCCTAGAGGTGCTCTGTGAAGTCATAACTTGAGCTGTGAGCTCTGTGCCAGAGGTCATGACCCAAGTAGAATCGTGTTGGTTACAAATGGGATTTCTTGTGTAACAGAAACTTACTCATGTCTATATTAAGATCATAATATTGATGGAAATAGAACCCCTTTCAGAGAAATGGATCCATAATTAAAAAGTCGGGGGGGGGGGGGGGGAAGAGAAGAAAAGAAAAAGCAATGGTTACTGTAAATAATGGCAAATAATCAGCTAAACAAGTAGACAGGGAAATCTTACTAATGCCTGTCTAAATAAGCTCTAAAGCACTAAGTAAATTCTAAACTAGGCATCAAAGACAAGCAAGAGATTTTGGGGACTAATGATACTCATACATGCCTTTCTCACTTATTTTCTCCTGGCTTTAGTCGCTCGGCATTATTCTTTCCTTGTTTATGCTGTCAAGTTAGACTGCAAACCTTTTCAGCAGGGGATTTTTATTCCTTCATGTCTTCAGCATGTGCACAAAATGCGGTCAGGACTACAGAGATCAATATCATTGCTGTTAATAGGGCTGCCCACATCTATTTAGCAGTGTTAAATCTAATAATCACAGAATCTGCAGGTTATTTGCAATTAGAAGTGGTGACTTATCTATTGCTAACAAACATCTGAGCTATGTTCTTCTCAGTGGAACTGCTTTTTTTTTAACAATGCAGCTTTGCTAAGGCAGATAATCACTGAAGGTCAAACTTGTTACACTCCAGTGAGAACACAGAAGGGATCAATGCATTGAGTGTTGGTCCTCATATACTGGACTCTCTTCTTTTGTGGAAGCTTGTACCACAGATTTTATGTGGAATATCCAACATTCCAGATGAAAAAGCGAACAAAAAACCCAAACCCAACAAAACAAAGCCAAACCCTAAATTTTTTGAATCCTGGAATGGTTTGGGTTGGAAGGAACCTTAAAAAAAATGACTTAGTTCCAACCTTTTCCCACCATGATTCAATTTTTGGGGGGAGGAGACAAAAAGCAAGCAAACAAACAAACAACAAAATAGAAGTAAAAAAAAACATTTTACTTCTCTGTAGCAATCAAGAGTACAGTTACACCTTTTGGGTACTTTGATACAGCTCTTTTGCAAGTTTGATTTAGCTGTTTTCTTGTTGGCCTTTGCCAAATTGTTGACAAAGTTGGGGTAAAAAGTCCCAGAATGGAATAATATCACAGTATTGCTTTCTATTCTGTCATTTCCTTTCAATTATTTACAGATAAATTATGTAAAGCTAGATTTACAAGCAGGAGGTGTGTGCAATATGGGTGCCTACATCTTGACTAGGTACCCTGCTGTCAATTTGTACTTAGTCAAGAAGAACAAGCACTTTTAAATAGATACACTCAAGTCTATAAATAGAGAAGAACTGTGTCCTAAATATACTTCTTTTTTTCTTTTCAAAAACAAAGCCCACATGGAAGATGTCTCCTTTATTAATACATTGTTTGCTGTATCTCACTTTTGGTGCCTTTAGAATGTTTGCTGAATATTAGCAAGTAGGTACTTCAGGAAATTAGAGGAGCTCTTCACCTCGACATTTGAAAAGGGCCAGAACATCATAAAACATGACACAAGATGTGAGACAAGATTGAGTTCAAAGACATAGCAACATTTCCTGCCTAAAGCCTTTTTCACTCTCATCAAGAAAAAGTCCTTGTCACATCATAGTTCAGACTTCAGCCTTCCCTTACCTGCAGCATAAACTGTCCTGGTCCCACATCAGTAAGTATCTCACCTAACCTAATGCCAGTCATAAAAACCTATGGATTTATCCACAGACAATTTTGTTGACACCTTACAAGAAAATTGATTTGTATGTAACCTGAGTTTAAGATGCCTTGCTTAGGATTCAGTGAAAGGAGGAATCCAGATCCTCTTGCCCTTGCCTAGGTGTGGAGGAAGCACAAAGCTGAGCAAGTGCCAAATATTGGACAGCTTCCAGAAGCAAGACAGGGGAGCTATAATATTTAAACAGTATTCAAGACACAATAACTAAAGAAGGCTTCTTGCTGAGGTGTTCCCACAAAATCCGTGGTTAATCCTGAGGAAAAATGTGGAAGTAGGTCTACAACATATGCAACTGCAAAGCTTTTTAGCAGGGCCATAATTCCAGGACTGAGCTTGGTTCCAATATTTCCTTGGAAAATATTAATTTATTAAGTAGGATCAAGTCCTGCTAACAGGAAACCAGTCCCATTAAACTGCAGAGTAACTCACATGTATCAAAAAACCAGAAGACAGAATCTGAATATATAATAAGTTGAAACAAATTAAGTACTGGAGTACTGCATCCTGGTCTGGAGCCCTCAGTACAGGAAGGACATGGACCTGGTGGAGAGGGTCCAGAGGAGGTCACAAGAATGATCAGGGGGTGGGAGCAGCTCTGCTGTGATGACAGGCTGAGGGAGTTGGGGGTGTTCAGCCTGAAGAAGAGGAGGCTCCAGGGAGACCCGATAACAGCCTTTCAGTACCTGAAGGGGGCCTACAAGAAAGATGGAAAGAGACTGCTTGCAAAGGCCTACAGTGACAGGATGAGGGGCAATGGCTTCAAAGTAGAGAAGGGCAGGTTTAGATTAGATGTTAGGAAGAGGTTCTTTACTATGAGGGTGGGGGAACACTGGAAGAGGTTGCCCAGGGATATGGTTGGAGCCCCATCCCATGAGATATTCAAGGTGAGGCTTGACAGGGCTCTGGGCAACCTGACCTAGTTGAGGATATCCCTGGTGACTGCATGGGGGTTGGACTAGGTGACCTTTGGATGTCCCTTCCAAGCCAGATCATTCTATGATTCTGTGATTCTAAGTGATACTCAATACACACAAGTGTCCATCAAGCAGGATCACGTGATTAAATTGGAATCACATTTAACATATTTCACTTTATTTTATCTTTACATCAGAGGAGATACAATCTAAATTTGAGTGATGGTAAGCTAAAAAGCCATTTTACTGGAAATAAAGAGAAATTGATCAACAGAAATTATTTCAGTGGGAGAAAAGCAATTGCATAGAGTTGCCGTTTATTTGTTTTGTTTATTGCTATTTTTATTCAGTTCTGTTAAAGTGATCTAATATTTGGATTTTTATCTTTTTCACCCTCATTCATTTCTCATCTCCTTGGGGATATTCTCTATTTTATTCAAAATGCAGCAAATGTACTCGTGTCAATTTTGAGCATCCTTTTGACTGGGTTAATTAGCTGCAAGTCTGCAAAGATATTGACCTACATTAAGCATTTGATTTCTTTTATATCATTAATTGTAACAAGGACTAGGACTCATTAAAACCATGTGTGATTATCGTATTTTCCTCAGGTATTTTATTTCTGTCAGTTCTACCCTTCTCTAAATTCACTTTGTGGGTGGAAGCAGAGAGCTTTAGGAAGAGCATTCTTCCAGATCAATGTGTGGGGCTTTGATTTTGCGAAGATTCACTTCTACTTGTCCAGTTCTGGGCCCCTCAGTTTAAGAAGGATGTTGACTTGCTGGAGCATGTCCAGAGAAGGGCAATGAAGTTGGTGAGGGGTTTGGAACACAAGCCCTATGAGGAGAGGCTGAGGGAGCTGGGGTTGCTTATCCTGGAGAAGAGGAGTCTAAGGGGTGACATTATTGCTCTCTACAACTACCTGAAGGGAGGTTGTAGACAGGTGGAGGTTGGTCTCTTCTCCCAGGCAGCCAGCACCAGAACAAGAGGACACAGTCTCAAGATGCACCACGGGAGGTTTAGGCTGGATGTTAGGAAGACTTTCTATACAGAGAGAGTTGGTAGCCCATTGGAATGTGCTGCCCAGGGAGGTGGTGGAGTCACCATCACTGGAGATTTCAGGAGGAGACTTGATGGGGTGCTTGGTGTCATGGTTTAGTTGATTAGGTTGGTTGGATTGGTTGAGGGGTTGCACGAGATGATCTTGAAGGTCTCTTCCAACCTGGTCTATTCTATTCTATTCTATTCTATTCTATTCTATTCTATTCTATTCTATTCAATACTTGGGCTCCTTTTTGGTTCCAGTTGCTATTGCCAGATGCTTTTAGTTGTGATTCTGTCATGATCAGTTTACAGAACAAATGGAGCTGGGATGAGCGCTTACAGAAGCAGGAGTAGTGGATTTAAAGAGAACAGAGGTTCAGATAAAGTAATGAAGATTAATCCTAGGATTACAGGAAATTTAACTGAAAGAAATCAAATACATGAAACATATCCTTGCCCAGTATGAAGTCATACAAAGTATACAGAATGTTCCTCACTGGCATCATCTGTTCACTTCTAAAATAAGTTTGCAGTGATAGTAATAGTCTGGTTTGGTTTCATTCTAAACAGGAAGAATACTAGTCCAAAATATGCTCACATCCATTAATCTTGAATTAATGGTTATTCATTTCCAACCTCAGTCATTCACTATTGTCTGATAACACTTTAATTAAATTAAGAAATTCAGTAGTGTCAGAAATTTACAGCTGCTTGAAAGCTGTTTGGTGACTCATGTGAAATAAATCAGTCTTGTTATTCTACCTGCTGTAATGGAAATGAGGTCAGCAGAAAATGCACTGCTTGTGCATTGCCCTAATTGGCTCAGGGGAGACCTTGTTGCTGTTTACAACTACCTGAAGGGTGGTTGTAGCCAGGAGGGGGTTGGTTTCTTCTCCCAGGCAACCAGCACCAGAACAAGAGGACACAGTCTCAAGCTGCACCAGGGGAAGTTTGGGCTGGAGGTGAGGAGAAAGTTCTTCCCAGAGAGAGTTGTTAGCCATTGGAATCTGTTGCCCAGGGTGGTGGTGGAGTCCCCATCCCTGGAGGTGTTCAAGAGGGGATTGGACATGGCACTTGGTGCCATGGTTTAGTCATGATGTCTGTGGTGACAGGTTGGACTTGATGATCTTTGAGGTCTCTTCCAACCTGGGTGATCCTGTGATTCTGTAATTCATACTTGTAGTGGCTGAATCCTGAGGGCACACTCCTGGAATGCAGCACAGCCCTGAGTTAAGTTGACACTAATTGTTGGTTCACAATTGTTGGTTTAAAGTTGTGTATAAATATTAGGGCAAATCCCAGAAATTATAACTCATTATGCTGAGTCCTGTCTACCAAACAATCCCTCTGAAAGGCCAGCTGAGGTAAGCCATACTGACTCCTGTATCTTCCACAGTCAGACTTAGTTTGACTCCACCTGGATCATGAAAAATGCCTTCTGCAGTGAAGACCCTGAGGTTGCAGTTCAGATATTTAGACTCTTTGCTGAGCAATAATATATTCCCTGAGGGGTGAATGATGGAGAAATTCCAGCCACCCTCATTTTGTTTTCCTCAGCTAGGACATATGACATTGGAGAGAGCTTTGTTTTCCAGAACTGTCCATTAGGAATCTGTGATGGCAGAGAAATTCATGCAAACTTAAATTAAATGTTTAAAAGCAGTGTTTTGTACTTAGAACAAAAGGCATTTCCAAATGAAGCCACTATATGTGCAAAGGGAATACAGGTTCTGCTTAGTGCCTCACGAGATGTATGGTAGTACACATACTTCGCTCTGGCACATAACTTTGTTTACCCCAAATACTTTTTAGCTTGAGGGGTTTCAGAATTTTAATGCACAGTTTCTTGATGTACTTTTTATTATTTAAAAGGAAGAAGCTGTCAAGAACATCACAAGCATTGTAAATTATTGTTTATGTGTCAGGATGTAGGTGCCACTGTCAAACCTATTTACAAACATCAGTGCTCCTTTTTAGGGCTAGAAAAAAATAGTAATATTTGGATAATCAGAATATATTACTGAACATATATGTGGTTGTAGCAAACATGCACTGTTAGATACTATAATGAAGCACCTGGATGAATGGCCAGTTGTACAGAACACAAACTCATTGTGGGGCTTAGGATAATCAACTACTTCCAGTTTTGGTCCTTAGAATAGAATAGAATAGAATAGAATAGAATAGAATAGAATTAACCAGGTTGGAAGAGACCTTAGAGATCATCATGTCCAACTTATCATCCAACACTACCCAATCAACTAAACCATACAACCAAGCATCCTGTCAAGCCTCGCCTTGAACACCCCCAGCGACGGCGACCCCACCACCTCCTCAGGCAGCCCATTCCAGTGGGCAATCACTCTCTCTGTGTAAAACTTCCTCCTAACCTCCAGCCTAAACCTCCCCTGACGCAGCCTGAGACTGTGTCCTCTTGTTCTGGTACTGGTTGCCTGGGAGAAGAGACCAACCTCCACCTCACTACAACCCCCCTTCAGGTAGTTGTAGAGAGCAATAAGGTCACCCCTGAGTCTCCTCTTCTCCAGACTAAGCAACCCCAGCTCCCTCAATCTCTCCTCATAGGGCTTGTGCTCCAAGCCCCTCCAAGCACCTCACCCTTCTACAAGCCTGATGGGATGACAGAATATTTGGGGTTATATTTAAAGAAATCTTGCACCCAAAAGAAGGAGACATTTGTATAGGTTATAACTTGAAGGCCTTTGGTGGCATGTGTCCATGGGGAAGCGAATGGTGAAAGAGAAAGGACTCTTTCTGCAGAGGTATATGGGAGCATTGCTTAGTCCTGCCCCTGAACTTTCTGTCTATTCTTAAATGTATGGCTTTGTCATTGAAGATAATGAGCAATATGAAATACAAACTGTATCAAAACAACAGTGAATAGAATCATGAAATCATAGAATGGTCTAGGTTGGAAGGCACCTTGGATATCATCTACTCCAACCTCCCTGCCATGGGTAGGATTGCATTTCAGCTAGACTTTGTTGCTCAAGGACTCATCCAACCTAGCCTTGAAGACCTCCACAACCCACAATCCACAATCTCTCTGAGCAACGCATTCTGGAGGCTCACCATCCTTGTACTGAAGAGCTTCTTCCTAAGATCCAGTCTAAACCTACTCTCCCTCAGCTTAAAGCCATTCCTCCTTGTCCTATCACTAGCCATCCTTATGAAAATTCCCTCTTCAGCCTTCCTGTAGGATCCCTTCAGGTATTGGAAGGCAACTCTAAGGTCTTCCTGGAGTCTTCTCTTCTCTAGGCTGTACAACTCCAGCTCCCTCAGCCTGTCCTCTCCAGCCCAGTTATGATAGAATCATGGCTTCTCTAGCAGCTTCTAACACAGGTTTAAAAGCTGGACATTCTAAAAATCATCAGAATTAGTCTCACATAAGACCACAAAAAACCCCAGAACATTAACAACAAACACTTCTGTGCTGTCATCCAGCAGTTTGGCAATACAGCAATTTCATCTAGAAGGTGTGGTCTTGCAGCAGAGCTGGCATAGCTCTCTTGGGAAAACTTTCTCTTTTATATAGAGCTATGAGCTGTGCTTAAACATTAACTCTGTGTTTAGCCATAGTAATTTCAGCATCTTTTAACTGATGGAGTAATTAAGGGCTGTATAAACATATATCATACAAGGTCAAGTCTTACCCTTAGGAAACAATCTCACTAATGATAGAAGTGGCTACTGGTTGTTGAATCTCTTATGAGAGAATGGGGGATAGTATGGGGACTAAGCATTAGATTAGTTCCACCCTTATTTATAAAACCTAAAAATAATAGTAAAATAAGTGGGCATTAGGACAAACTAGAGAAAAATTGAATTCCAAAAGACATTATCTATGTTATCCATTAAATATGCACAAATCTCTTTGAATGACTTGGGTTTGCCATGAAGACGTTATTGAAGCTTATTTTTTTCCTAATTTTGATCATTCAGAACAGTAAAAGTAGGTTTGCCGTGGGCAATGCATCATTTAAAGAGGAACTAGAGTCACCATCATTGGAGGTGTTTAGAAGGAGACTTGGTAGGGTGCTTGGTTGCATGGTTAAGTTGATTAGGTGGTGTTGGATGATGGGTTAGACATGGTGATCTCAAAGGTCACTTCCAACCTGGCTTATTCTATTCTATTCTATTCTATTCTATTCTATTCTATTCTATTCTATTCTATTCTATTCTATTCTATTCTATTCTATTCCACTCCATTCCATTCCATTGTATTCTATTCTATTCTACTCCATTCCACTCCATTCTATTCTATTCTATTCTATTCCATTCCATTCCATTCCATTCTAAAAAGGATTGGACATGGCACTTGAAGCCATGGTTTAGTTAGTCATGAGTGATAGGTTGGACTTGATCTCTGAGATCTCTTCCAACCTTATTGATTCTATTCTATTCTATTCTATTCTATTCTATTCTATTCTATTCTATTCTATTCTATTCTATTCTATTCTACTCTATTCTATTCTATTCTATTCTATTCTATTCTTATTCTGAAACTACTTAATAGCAGCAATCAGAATTAAATGTGAAGGTAAAAAATGTAAGGCTACCTTTGAGAATCATACCTTGCACTCATAGATTTCCTTCCTGTTTTGAAATATTAACCCAAGTGTTTATCAAAGAAGACACAACCTTCACTTCTGCCTGTTCGAGCTGAATAGGAAAACCCAGACTTTATAATTCCAGGTTTGGGTGCAAATGACATTTCCCTTTAAGGAGCAATACATTTTGTCACAGCAATTTGTGTAAAGATAAGAAGTCATGAAGGAGGCTGCCAAGTTCTCTCTGGTTCATTTGTTATGATTTTTTGCGCCTGACACAATGTCACGGGTTCAAATCTCAAAGTGGCACTTGGTGGCAATCTACTGATAGAAGAGCTATCTGTACTTTAGGTGACATTTTAAAATAAGCTCTCTGGCAGTTATCCAAATGTATGCTAAAAATCATAAGAGGCATTTTCAGATAAGAGTTGGAGATAATAGCACTCTCGTGGGCAGCATCCTTTCGCTCTCTTAAACTCGCTCTGATACCCAAGGCTGTCTGCTCTCTATTGCTGAGCACATCTGTAATGGCTGCTTCATTTTCTGCAATGTCATTTTGTAACAAATAACTCATTATCCTTCAGAGATGTTCAGTATCTGGGATCTGAGGAGCATTTAAATATCAAATTCTATTCAGCAGCCACTAATCTATGCCACACAAGCTTTTGTCACTTATTGTAAATTAACTCCTCCATCCTAGCAACTGTTTCCTCCTTTATATGCCAAAGTAACATGCCCAGATTCTCTGAAGAAGAGAGTTAGTAGGCAGTAGAAAAGCACAGCACCTTGGCCTATGCAAGCAGGTTATCATGAGGGTAAGTGTCCCCAGAACCTGTCAAGCATCAGGTTTTCCCTATAGGTCTAGTTAATCCTGGCAAGAAGAAAAGTTTATCCTCCAAAGTAACAAGAGCAAGTAAGGAGCAATGGTGTGGACTGCTTGATATTGACCTTTCAGTAAAATATTCTTTTGCAATCTTTAGTAATTTCCACTTTCCTTTCAAGTGCTCCTTGGAGCACAAGCCCTGTGAGGAGAGGCTGAGGGAGCTGGGGTTGCTTAGCCTGGAGAAGAGGCGGCTCAGGGGAGACCTTATTGCTCTCTACACCTACCTGAAGGGAGGTTGTAGCCAGATGGGGGTTGGTCTTTTCTCCCAGGCAAGCAGCACCAGAACAAGAGGACACAGTCTCAAGCTGTGCCAGGGGAGGTTTAGGCTAGATGTTAGGAAGAAATTCTGCATAGAGAGAGTGATTGCCCATTTTAATGTGCGGCCCAGGGAGGTGGTGGAGTCACCATCACTGGAGGTGTTTAGAAGGAGACTTGATGGGGTGCTTGGTGCCATGGTTTAGTTGATTAGGTGGTGTTGGGTAATGGGTTGGATGCAATGATCTTGAAGGTCTCTTCCAACCTGGTTTATTCTATTGGACTTGATGATCTTTGAGGTCTCTTCCAACCTTGGTGATAGTGTGATATTCTATTCTATTCTATTCTATTCTATTCTAGTCTAGTCTAGTCTAGTCTAGTCTAGTCTAGTCTAGTCTAGTCTAAGTCAGCTTTCTTCAGTTCTTAGGAGTGTACAGCTCTCAGCTTATTTTGCTATGACATCTCTAAATATTACTCTCAGTGTTGGTGTCATTTTTGTGGTGAGAACTCCCAAGTCTACACTCTAACAAGACCTATTTTTGCAGACAGAGTAGGAACAATACATAATATTTCCATAAACTTTATCATATTTTGGACAGTATTGAGGAATTAAGATCTTCATGTAATCCTTAGGACATCAGTTAGGAAGGTATACTTGACTCACCCGACTGTGGATAATAAATGTACACAAGATACCAGATACTATGAGAATCATAGGAAGTATTAGTTTGTATCCACCCCTGATAACTTGTTCTTCTCTCACATTATTATGCTGAAAAACTCTTCATTAGGATTTCTACTGATCTGTGCCAAAAGAAGAGACCAGAAGAATAAACCCCTTGTATTCTGACCCTCAGATATCTCTTATATAAGGATACTCTTGTTCCTCGTATGATAAAAAGTCATTTTGACTGATGGGACCTACTGACAGCTTTCCATTGATGTTTCTTTTGTTAACAGTTTCTGATTCTACAGATAATTCTCTGATAAAAGATTTTTGAGGAAATGTGCTTTGATAGCCAGCAGAATGGCTTTATTTTTTTTTCATCTTACATCAAGGGCTTTGTACACTTTTATTTTCAGTGATACAAGAATCATAGAATCATAGAATTGTTAGGGTTGGAAGGGACCTCAAGGATCATCTACTTCCAACCCCCCTGCCATGGGCAGGAGCCCCTCACACTTAGATCAGGTTGCCCAGAGCCACATCCAGCCTGGCCTTCAAAATCTCCAGAGATGAGGCTTCTACCACCTCCCTGGGCAACCTGTTCTAGTGTCTCACCATCCTCATGGGGAAGAACTTCTAATAATGTGTTAAGTACTGTCCTGTCAGGAAATAGAGTTTAAATCAAGAATTATTATTAAAATCAGGTACCCCTTTCTTTCTAATTCATCTGAACCTGTCTTAGAGGTTGTGGTGCCACAGAGCTAATAGCTATTCCCTTGAATCCTCTATTGCACACACAATAAGAAGTCCAAAGTCTGAGGAAAAAGAGGTAATTTATCTTTATCAGACTACAGTTACAGCTGTGTTTGAGAGTCTATAAGGTTACAGGACTCTAAACAGATTTACTGTTGTATTGACTAAATTCTTCAAGAAGATCCTTCCCCCCCCAATTTTCCTGTTTTTCAAGAAGAGTTTCAAAAATGAGAAGAAAGAAAAAGAAAGAAATTCCTCAGGGAGATACAGGCAAGAGGGAGGACAGAATCAACACCAAATGAAAAAAAAATCCTTAACTCTGAGATCTGACTTTAAAGCACTAATAGAGTTCCATATATGTGAAAAAGCTACTATTAAATGTCAGATGTGCAAAGAAATTATCCCTTTTGGATTGTACTCACTGTTTAGACAGCACATGCAAGTGAAATCATCAGGCTTTTAAGTCTCATGCTGCATGATGTTACATGAACTACACAACAGAACAAGATGGTATTGGAGAGGCTTGTGAATGGGAATGGGGAAGGAATAGTGATAAATCAAGGACAAATGAATGGGCATTATGTAGAAGTAATTGCTTGATTAGTAGTTTTCTGTGATGTACAAGAGGTCAGCCTGTAAGACATTTTCTGACTTGTTAAGAAACAGTTGTGAATAAAAGGATAGCTAGCCAAAGTATAAAAAGGTGGAAATGAAACAAAAATATACTTGCAGAAAATTAATGAGGAAAAAGGCAAATGTAGCACAGGTTAGTTATGAAGCCTTTCAAAGGTGAAGACAGTAAGTTTGAATTTTGCACTGCAAGAGGTGAAGAGTCTCTAAGACCAATGGCTTTTGATGAATATGTTTCCTAAAGACTGAAAATAAAATGATCTGCTTAACAAAGGCTCATTACAGAGGATAGTCACCCAGCAAACAGCACTGTGACCTCTATTATTTGTCTGCACCTTGTTGAAATATTTTCTTCTGTATGTCATTGATGTATCTTTCCTTCATTATCTCTTTAACTTACAAGACATGGTAAAGAAATTAGGAAACCATTATGGTTCTTGTGTGTATTTCAGTAATACATTCAAGTGATCTCTAACTTAGGTGATAAATTGTTTGGCTAGGCTTCAGGTTTTATTTGCCTACTGCATGTTTATAGAATAGATACAGGATGGATTCAGTGCTATTTTTGCAGCTTAGTGAGCTAAATGGATATGGGTGAGGCAAATATTTAGGCTTCATCACTGATTCCAAGGGTATTGATGAGGCAAACATTTAGGCTTCATCACCAGTTCCAAGGATTCATATCAGCAGAATGTTAGACAAAATCCCTGTACATATATTGAGAGTGTTTCTGCTTCACTTTATGCTTACTTACATACATGCCTTATGTGATCTATGTTTTATCATACAGAAGAGAACTCTGTAGGCAAGGCAGTGCAGAAACAGTGGCGTGTTCTGAAGACCTTTTGTTTTTCCTTAGTTTGTGATATTCAGAACTGGATGAATGAATAAATGAACGAATATTCAGAGCATAACATGATGCTAAGAAACTCCCTTAGCTGAGACCACACATAAATCCACTGAATGAATGGACCTGCACAGGTCTATCTTTTATAATTTCATTACAAATTGTGGTGGGTTGAAGTTTCCCCCAGCATTAACTTTTGCCAGACTAACTCAGTCAGAAGCAAATGAAGCTGCATTTACAAGCCCAAACTACACTCTACAATGGAATGCAATGAACATGTACAAAATTTACATTATTTACAATATTATCCAGATATTTACAATTAGCAAATAACATGGAACCCCCCCTGGGCCAAAAGACAAGGGAGCTGCTCCACTGCCCTCTCCCCCGCAAACCTCCCAAGCCCCCTTGTACCAGGAGAGAGAAAGCAGTGTTAGTTCTTATCTCAAGGTCAGCCAGAAGCATTATCTACTTCCCAGACAAAGCAGAACAGCCAAGATCAGAGGAGGGGGGAAAAGGAATGGGAATGGAGGTGAAATGTGAAGAATTGTTATGATACAGCTATTCTTATTCTAGACATTTATCCAATTAATTTGTTGAGAACAATCTTTTGTTTTCCTTTTTACAGTCAATAGTGATTTATTTCTATTTTTCTACTTTCCTGCTCGAAATCTGCTGCTAAATTTTAAAGGCATAGCCTAAAACTACCACACAAATTATGTCAAAGTGATGCCTAGCACTACTAACTACATCTCAGACTAATATATTCAGTACACAATGCTACTCTGAGGAGTTTTCCAGGATTAAATGAGTTATGCCTGATGCCCTAACAGCAAGGAAGTGATGTTGCCTAAGCAACTTTCTCGACTCTGCCAGCAAAGGTTTGCTGCAATGTCAGAATCAGAGCCACATTGTCCTAGCAATATTGGAAGAAACAATTTCTTGGGACTGAAGAACCACAGAATCAGCATCTGTGCCTTAAGGATTATATGAAACAGGAATGACAGAGTTCAAATGCAGGAAAGCAAAAACGTGTACATTAATTCTCATCAAAGGGAAGGGTTTTAAACTACATCCTGACTGCAGCTATTATTTGGGTTTTATCACATGCACAGATGATTAAGGTACAGAGATACAACTTAGAAGAGAAAATTGCTAGTCATAGATAATAAACATGACTGAAAGATATTGATCAATAACAGTGTAGATAATCTGTGATTCTAACACGAATTGTCTACATAATAGGTAGTGGTACATGTACAAAGTTTCTGGCAGAGCTGAACTAAGACATTTAACAGTTCAAGGCAACATGTGGTGTAATTTCAGTGACTCAGGCTTGCTTGAGGTTTAATTTAGGACATGCTAGTGTCTCTTCCTGTTCTACTTAGCTCTGCGATGCTTTAAAAGCTTACTAGGCGTACAAACAGTCTAACAAAGCCAAGGACAGGCTAATAGCGGTTGCTGAGACCCAGTGTGTAGATGATAGACTTTGAAGGCTTATCTATTTTTTAAAAAGCCCAACTATCAGACTGTAAGTCTGATTTCCACTTGCAGTGCAAGCTTGTAGAGGAACAAGGAAAAGGCTCCATGCTAGATACCAGCAGCTTGTCTCTTACTCCTGCCAGGCAACTTGGTTTTGCTCTTGTTGTGCTCCAGGGAAGCGGCACACTGCAGTCCCAGCAGCAAGCTGCTTAGGCTCTGAGTCCCTCCACTCTGCTAAGCTTCAGGTGTAAGATCACTCTTGGTTTTCTTTTTTTCCTTTTCTCAAGCTTTTGGGTTTTAGGAAATGAAAAGGATGAGTAGGTTGTTGCTTAATTTATTTTGTCAGCATGACTTTTGGATTTAGATACCCAAAGCTGATTAGGGGATTAAGCTGCACAACTGCCACTAATGTCAACCTCTTTTTAGTTAGTTTGGGAATTAAAGTGTGCATCTTTGGGCTTTACAATTTAATGATGGTTTAAATTTTATATACAAATGATGGGATTCTGGAACAATGAACATTTGGGACCAACTTTTTCTGAGTTAGTTCTAGCAGAAACTTTTGCTGGGCAACCAGTTGAAAAAGCTGAGGTGAAGAAAGGAAGTAGAACTTGTCCTTAAGTAATAAATGAATGAACCCAACTTGTTGAATTTTAGTGATGCATGCATACAAATCTGAAATACAATTGGTTTGTAGTAATAAATAAACAACTGAGAACCCAAAGGAGAAAACCTTGGGTTTAGGACAGCTTTGAACAAAATTATGATGAAACAGGGAAATATTTGTAATAGAATCTTCTTAACATCTGAATCCAATTTTAAAGACTTTTAGGCTAGATAAATAAAATAAAATACATAAAATAAAAGGCTATGTTATTCATAATGGGTCAATATTTGTTTAACTACTTCTGTTGTATTTTGTCACATTGATCATGATTACAACTGTCAGGCTTGAATCTATTGATGGGCAGAGTCCAGCAGGATAGCATTCAACAAGTCCAAGTGCTGGATGCTGCACTTTGGCCACAACAACCCCATGCAGTATTACAGGATGGAGAGCAGCCAAACAGAAAGGGACCTGGGGGTACTGATTGACAGCAGCTGAACATGAGCCAGCAGTGTGCCCAGGTGGCTAAGAAGGTCAATGGCATCCTGGCCTGCATCAAGAATAAAGTGGCCAGCAGGAGCAGGGAAGTCATTTTGCGCTGGTACTCAACACTGGTTAGG
This sequence comes from Dryobates pubescens, assembly GCF_014839835.1. Classification (NCBI taxonomy): domain Eukaryota; kingdom Metazoa; phylum Chordata; class Aves; order Piciformes; family Picidae; genus Dryobates; species Dryobates pubescens. Next base: position 9,229,553 of record NC_071614.1, on the reverse strand, counting down.
CCATACCTTGAGTACTGTGTCCAGTTCTGGGCCCCTCAATTTAAGAAGGGCATTGAGACTCTTGAAGGTGTCCAGAGAAGGGGAATGAGGCTGGGGAGGGGCCTCGAGCACAAGCCCTATGAGGAGAGATTGAGGGAGCTGGTGTTGCTTAGCCTGGAGAAGAGGAAGCTCAAGGGAGACCTTACTGCTCTCTACAGCTGCGTGAAGGGTGGTTGCAGCCAGGTGGGGGTTGGTCTCTTCTCCCAGGCAAGCAGCACCAGAACAAGAGGACACAGTCTCAAGCTGTGCCAAGGGAAGTTGAGGCTGGAGGTGAGGAGAAAGTTCTTCCCAGAGAGAGATGATAGCCATTGGAATGTGCTGCCCAGGGAGGTGATGGAGTCCCCATCCCTGGAGGTGTTCAAGAGGGGATTGGATGTGACACTTGGTGCCATGGTCTAATAGTCATGAGGTGTTGGGTGACAGGTTGGACTTGATGATCCTTGAGGTCTCTTCCAACCTCGTTGATTCTATGAGTCTATGATTCTACATTTCCAGCTTCCATAGGAAAGATGCAGCAAACAAACACTGCACCATCTGACAGAGCAGTAGTCTTTTGTTCCTAAAGAACAAAAGAATAATTAACTACACTGATGCCTGGGATGTCTGACTTCTGATTTGAGATGTTGTTCCTATTATTTCAATAGCATCTCTTATTATTTGTGCTCTGGGCTGCCACTAGATTTGAATGCAAAGACTGAGGATTCTGTGTTGTTTTTCTGGCCATCACTGATACAGATTTGAATTGTTCTCTTCATACGTGCTTAAATTATTTCAGTTTCATTCAGGTCTGCTTATCAGAATAGAGCACTTAACTGTAAAGAACTCTGAATTTTACTTCTCCTTCCCACTCTCCATTGAAAGTTTCCTTCAATGATGATGAAACAGCACCTGGGACAAGAGTTCAACTTAATAGTTGTCACTTAGGGCAGTCAATTTGCCATTGACTGTTTTTAGAGTATCACATTTAGGTATTGATACATATCAAGAATTAAGCAAATCTTAGTATGAAATGTTCAGAATATTTTACAAAGCTCATATAAGGAGTGGAAATATTAAAGATGTTTTGTTATTGTGGTTGAATTATGTATGTGGGTGTCTGCAAAAGAAAGTCAGCTTTGTGGAATGTGGCATTCAATTCAGACTGTAGGAATGTTTTTAAGGCTCTGGGGAACCTGATCTAGTGGAAAGTGTCCCTGCCCATGGCAGGGGGGTTGGAACTGAATGCTCCTTGAGCTCCCTTCCATCCCTGACAATTCTGTGAATCATAGAATTGTTTTGGTTGGAAAAGACTTCTAAGATCACCAAGTCCAACTGTCAACCTAGCATTACCATGACCATTAAACCATTAATCCTGAAGTGCCATAAGGTTTTTGAATTCCTCCAGGGATGATGGCTCCACCACCTCCCTGGGCAGCCTGTTCCAATGTCTGGCCACTCTTTCAGTAAGGAATTCTTTTCTAATATCCAACCTAAACCTCCCCTGGTGCTCATTCTATCTCTTGATACTAGGGAGATGTGACCAGCACCCATCTCACTACATCCCTTTTAAAGGCAGTTGTAGAAAGAAATGAGGTCTCCCCTCAGCCTCCTCTTCTCCTAACTAAACAATCCCAGCTCGCACAGCCACTCCTCATGATTTTTTTGCCAGGTCCTTCACCAGCCATTGACCCAGCACTGCCAAGTCCACCAACAAACCATGCCCTAGCACACCATTCACAAGCCTCTCAAATACTTCCAGGAATGGTGACTTCCCCACCCTGAGCAGCCTCCAGTGCTTGAGATCTTTTTATTCTGTGCATGCCATTATAGCATCTTTCCTTCTGACAAAAAACACAAAGTAAAATGAAATGTTTTTCTTATCCCTCTCAGTAGTCTCAGCTGGCATGTCAAGCTGCATCTAGACTAGTGCACAAAAAAGACCCAAGTGGAAGCTGCTTCTCTGTCCAAGAGGCCATGTGTCACAGTCTGCCAAAATATGTTTCAAACCCCTCTTTTCACAGAATCACCTAATCACCAAGGTTAGAAGAGACCTCAAACATCATTAAGTCCAACCTGTCACCACAGACCTTATGACTAAACCATGGCACCAAGTGCCACATCCAATTACCTCTTAAACACCTCCAGGGATGGTGACTCCACCACCTCCCTGGGCAGCCCATTCCAACAGCTAACAGCTCTCTCAGAGAAGAACTTTCTCCTCACCTCCAGCCTAAACTTCCCCTGGTGCAGCTTGAGACTGTGTCCTCTTGTTCTGGTGCTGGTTGCCTGGGAGAACAGACCAACTCCCTCCTGGCTACAACTACCCTTCAGGTAGTTGTAGACAGCAATAAAGTCTCCCTTGAGCCTTCTCTTCTCCAGGCTAAACAATCCCAGCTCCCTCAGCCTCTCTCTGCACCTTCCTCCAAGCAGGGTAGCCTCATCCATTCTGCCTTCAGAGTAACAGTGGTTTTGCTTTGCTGCCCCCTGAGCAATGCCTGCTTCTTGTTTGTGAGAATGCAAACTGACACGAGCTAAAGTTGTGGTGGGGATGTGCAAGTCTATGTCCTAGACATAGACTTCATCACTTTGTACGTATCTTATCTTCCTTGAACTCCTGGTTGGCTAAAAGCTTTGCCCTACTTTACACTAAAAGCTTTTGCTTTCAAACCTCCTTATTTTATTTTATTTTTCCCCCTGGGATCCAGTATCTTTGCCAAAAACCACTTCTGTTCTCCTAACATCTGTTGGTTTCCTCTATCCCCTAAGTTCTAATTCTCCAGAACTCCCAAGTCAAAATAGCCTAACCTCCTTGTCGCTCTCCCTTGGTGTTTCTTTCATTCCTCTTCCAATCTTGTCAGAGTGTTTTGCCACCCTGTGGATACACAGTATCTCTGGGAGAAAAAAAAAAACAACACCAAAAGTATCTGCATTGACAAGCTGCTTCCCAAAAGTAGACTAGATCATAATGAGCAACAGATTGTGGGATCATGCAAGAAAATAATTTGGAATGATTGCTTTCTGTACCTCTGCACAACATGATTAAGACCCACGATCAGTGACTCATTTGAATCGCCCTGAGGCAATACAGGATTGTGCTCAAAAATCTTATTTATGGGCAAAGGAGAAGCAGACCCTTATAGACAAGAAAAGCCCAAAATTTTCCTGTTAGGGAAATTGAAATCTGAAGAGTGTAATCATTAGAGGAGATTTAATTGCTACCCAAAAAAAGAGAGAAGGAATAACAATGCAGTTTACATGTGTAGTGCCCTTCCATTTCCTGATTTTATGCCCACTCTCTCCCTGCTTCTCTGCATTGTGTGGCTGATGGATTGCAGACAATCTAGATCAGTGGGCTGAGGTCAGTTCTATGAGGTTTAATAAGGTCAAGTGACAGTTGCTGTACTTGGGTCACAACAACCCTGTGAATGCTACAGGCTTGGGAAACAGTGGCAGGAAATTTGCCTATCAGAAAGGGACCTAGAAGTGATGGTCAACAGCCAGCTGAACATGAGACAGCAGTGTTCTCAAGTGGCCAAGAAGGCCAACAGCGTCCTGAGCTGGATCAGCAGTAGTGTGGCCAGCAGGTCCAGGGAAGAGATTATGTCCCTGTACTCAGCACTGGTGAGGCCACACCTCACCCAGGGTGAGGTGGTGGATTCACCATCCCTGGAGTTGTTCAAGAGGGGATTGGATGTGGCACTTGGTGCCATGGTTTAGTAGTCATGAGGTCTTGGGTGACAGGTTGGACTTGATGATATTTGAGGTCTCTTCCAACCTTACTGATTCTATGATTCTATTATTCTATGATTCTAAATACTGGGTTCAATTTGGACCACTCATTCCAAGAAAGACATTGAGGTGCTGGAGCATGTTCAGAGAAGAGCAATGAAGTTGGTGAAAGGCCTGGAGAACAGATCTGGTGCGGAGTGACTGAGGGAACTGGGGTTATTTTGTCTGTAAAAGAGGAGGATGAAGTGAGACCGCATTGCTTTCTACACATCCCTGAAGCTGCAGTGAGGTGAGGGCTGCTCTCTTCTCCCTAGAGAAGAGTGGACATGACACTTTGGCACATGGTTCCACGGCCATGATGGGGTAAGGTTGACAGTTGCGCTTGATGATCTTAGAGGTTTTTTTCCACCTGAAACAGTTCTGCAATTCTATGATTCTATGTTTTTTTCTGGTTCTAGTACTGTTCCAGTGTCTCACCACTCTCATTGTGAAGAACTTCATCCTGACATCCAACCTAAATCTAATCTGCTCAAGTTTCAAACCATAGCCCCTCATCCTATCACTCCAAGCCCTTCTAAACAGTCCTTCTTCAGCCTTCCTGTAGGTCCCTTTCAGATATTAAAATGCAGCTCTAGTGTCTCTCTGGAGCCTTCTTTTCTCCAGGCTGTACAGCCCCAACCCTCTCTGCCTGCCTTCATATTTATACTTTAAAAGTAGTTACAGGCTTCTGCTGTTGCCTAGTTCATCAGTTTAATTTCATTTGTTTATTTTCTCTTTATAGATCGCACAATGCAGTCTCTGCTGGCTCCGTTACACTTAAGAACAAAACATATTTGCAGCTTAAGCCTAATGCATTCTGCCTCACAATTATGGCTTTCTGAGGAAAAAAAAAAAAAAAGAGAAAAGGAAAAAAAAAAGGTGGTAAGCTACCATAAGCCAAAGAATGAAAGATGATTTGATAAGAAAATAAATACTTGTGATTGTTTCTGCACTCCTCTTTTGTGTAGAAGTCTCAGTGATGTGAATCCCTGATTGCTGCTGAAGGGAGTATCAAATTCTATCAAACTGAAAGTCTTCCTGGAAATCTACATGAGAAAAAAATTATGAGCTTTTTCTCTGCTTCTCTTTGCAATGTACTTAGAATGTTTCATGGGCAAAGATGTGAACAGAGTTTATAATTAGAATAGAATAGACTAGACTAGACTAGACTAGAATAGACCAGGTTGGAAGAGACCTTCAAGATTGCAAAAGTATAGATGAAACTTCTTCCAACACAAGATTATCATGTCCAACCCACCATCCAGCACCATCTAATCAACTAAACCATGGCACCAAGCACCCCATCAAGTCTCCTTCTAAACACCTCCAGTGATGGTGACTCCACCACCTCCCTAGGCAGCCCATTCCAATGGGCAGTCACTCTCTCTATGAAGAATTACTTCCTAACATCCAGTCTAAACCTCCCCTGGCACAGCTTGAGACTGTGTCCTCTTCAGTTTAATTGCAATTTAGTTCTATTCTTTCACCACTGAACATAGGTACAGAGATATTACGAAATCATAGAATTGGTTGAAAACCAATCACAGAGTCCAACCATCGCCCAACACCACCATGACAAATAAACCATGTCCCAAAGTGCCACATCCACACAGTTTTTCACCTCCAGGGATGGTGACTCTACCACCTCCCTGGGCAGCCTGTTTCACTGGTTGAGAACCCTTGCAGTCAAGGAGTTGCCTCTCACATCTAATTTAAACCTCTAATGCAACTTGAGGCCATTTCACAGAATCACAGAATCACCAAGGTTGGAGTAGACCTCAAAGATCATCAGATCCAATCTGTCACCACAGACCTCATGACTAAACCATGGCACCAAGTGCCACATCCAATCCCCTCTTGAACAGCTCCAGGGATAGTGATTTCCTTTCATCCTCTCTCTTATTAATTGGCAGAAGAGGACTGAACACTTGCAAAGACATTTTTTTCCTACCATCCAATCTAAATCTCCCCTGGCACAACTTGAGGCCATTACAATGACAGTGGATTTGAAAGTCTTGATAAATAGTTAAATCCTGTAAAAATCCAGACTCATTCATCTGTAACAAACATTAGAGATCACATTAAAAGAAAGCAAGGAATTTTATTCTTCTAATAACCACATATTGACTCCAAAAGCCAGCAACACCTGATTTGCTCATTTTCTTTTATGACCTGAGCAAACTTGGTGTGGAATATGTCTGCATATTTATAGAGAGCTAAGAAGCCAGCATGTTTCCTCTGGAAATTCAGTGATTTCCCAGCAGTGAAAGTTGTGCTGCTCTTACACGAAGGTGGGCAGTACAAAAAAGGAATAATAATTAAATGCAGAGCTCATGTTCAGTGCAGAATGATGATGAAAATAGCATTGGCTATGCCAAAAAATATTTGATTTTTTTTTCTGTTGATAAAAACTTAGAGGTCTCCACTGGGCAGTAAACCTTATTACACTGAAGACACACGTTGCAGGGCTGTTATTTCTTGGTAAGTGTGAAGGGATGGAGTGAGTCATAAGATGCTCCCACGCTGACCTGAGCAGGAATAACTGCAAAAGGTCAGTTCCTTGTTTTTAACAATTTAAACATCCTTTCATGAAATGATATAACAAGTTTCAAGCAAAATTCTTTCTTTGGTGAAACAGTTGGTCTTTCACCATGCTTCTTGAGGGCTGTGGTGACATTCCCTTTATCTTCTATGACCCTTAGGTATGACTTAAACTAACTTCTCTCTTCACTTGCACTCTTTCTCAGCAGTTATTCTCCACAAATGCCTACAAATCCAGTGACCTTCCAGAAGATTTTCTGAGCTTATATAAAAGGGCAAAAATATTATACATATTTTTCTTTCCCCCTAATGAAAGCAAATTACAGAAACTCAAAGCAACTGTGGTTCAAAGTTTACAGATAAGAGAGAAGGAAAGAACCAACACTGCTCAGCTCCCTTAAGTCTTTTGATGCATCATAAAGACTATTTGTGCATTTGTCCAGATGAAAGAGAATCTGGCAGCATAAGGTTTGTTCTACAACAATAAGGACATGTAGAGTGATACTGATATTCACTTTTGGATAGGAGGTGAATTCTAGGACAAAACACAAGAACACAAAGGGCTTGGATGAATTCCAGAAGCCCCTGACCAGAAATGGACTTTTTAAAGCAAAGCAGGAGGAAAAAAAATTGCACCATTTCCCCAGCTTGCTCTGTGATCTTCTGCCAATCTGCAGTTGAGTTCTGGGTGCCAAAGTCACACCAGGCAGCTACACTTTTAATTTAAGAACTGGAAATGAATTCAGGAGAAGGAGAGAAGAAAAAGGTTGTGTGTCAGTAGCCTGGAAAAAGAAAACAAGATAAAAAGCTATGCAGTAAGAGAAGAAAATACACAAGAAGAACACAACTTTGGTGCATTCTAGCAGTTTGTTACTATTCTGTTGTTACTGCAGTATTGTGAATCTGAAACTTGTATTAAGATTTGAAGTTCTTGTGTCTCTTTGTTTCTCAAATGCCAAAAGCTTGCCCAGCAGGGGATTTAGTAAAAAGAAAATACTGAAATTAATGCTGGCAAAAAGAAAACTTGAGGTATTATGTGAACCTAACTATTACTAAAGTGCAAAAATGAAGGACAGGGCCTCCAAAAGTGCAGTGTGGCATCTAATCAAATGGAAATGTACTATTTTTTGGGCTCCTTCACAGAAATGAGGCCTCAGCCTGGTACAGTTCTGATACGAAATTTCACCATAGGCTGCATTGAATGGTTTAATTTATACCTTGAACCTGCCTGGGACCTACAGAAAAGTTCGTGGGTTGAGAAGAGGCTTAAAACAACACAAATAGGCTCAGGGAGGGTATGTCCTTGTGCTGAATGGTCAACAAGTAGATCTTCCTACACTTGATGGCTTTGCTATCTCTCTCTACTCATCACCCTGAAGATAAACTTTGTATCTTTCTTTCTCAGCATGGTGCATGCTACAGGTATTTCCAGCTGTATCAATGATCATGCCCTAGCTATTCCCATTCATTTCCTTTCTAATCCATCCATATTTTATGCTGTTATGCAGATGATCAACAGCATTTTAGCAAATTTTAGATTGAAAATCTCTAGTATTATATCATAGACTCAAACAGCTTGGAAAAGACCTCAGAGATCATCAAGTCCAACCTATTACCTAACACCTCATGAGAAGTAAACCGTGGCTCCAAGTGCCACATCCAAGCCTTTTTTGAACACCTGCAGGGATGGGGAATCCACCACCTCCCTGGGCAGCACATTCCAATGGCCAATTATGATTTCTGTGAAGAACGTTCTCCTCACCTCCAGCCTAAACTTCCCTTGGTACAGCTTGAGACTGTGTTCTCTTGTTCTGGTGCTGGTTGCCTGGGAGAAGAGAGCAATCCCCCACCTGGCTACAACCTCCCTTCAGGTAGTTGTAGAGAGCAATGAGGTCTCCCCTGAGCCTCCTCTTCTCCAGGCTAAGCAACCCCAGCTCCCTCAGCCTCTCCTCATAGAGCTGTGCTCCAAACCTCTCCCCAGCCTCATTGCCCTTTTCTAGACACGTTCAAGTGTCTCAATATCCTTCTTAAACTGAGGGCCCCAGAACTGGACACATGACTCAAGGTGTAGCCTAACCAGTGCTGAGTACAGAGGCACAATGACTTCCCTGCTCCTACTGGCCACACTATTCCTGATGCAGGCCAAGATGACATTTGCCTTCTATATATACACTCTATAATACTAACGTGTTAGGGTTGTGTTTGGTGATCCTGCTCTTTCCTTGTTTTAGAATATAATAGAGTGGAATGGAATGGAATGGAATGGAATGGAATGGAATAGAATAGAATAGAATAGAGTAGAATGGAATGGAATGGAATGGAGTGGAATAGAATTAACCAGGTTGGAAAAGACCTTCGAGATCATCAAGTCCAACCTACCACCCTTTTGACTTTAGGCATACAGTTACAGGAGCAACACAGGCGAATAACATCTTTCTTCTGGTAAAAGAAACTGAGATACAGAGATTCCCATGTGCAGAATGTTTTATGCATTTTCTCTAAACAGAAATTATTTGGCAATGTATCTATTTGTTTTTCTGGGATGACAGCTGTCAACGACATGATGAGGACTTGGAGTCAGCATCAACTTAAATGTTGGGGGGTTTGTTTCTCTTTTTTTCTTTCAAACATAAATTGTTGGAGTGTATTAAGGCTTTTCTTTAGAACATAGAATTCGTTAACAGACAGAAAATGAAGATGAAAGGCCATGTCTACATGAAAAGCTAGATGTCTACTGAATTTATAGGTACAACAGATCAATTTGTGTGCTTTTAGAAAACCACTTAACATATACATGGATGCAAATGTAGAAGTAAGCCAGGAATGTGTCTCACTTGTGCAGCTTGCTGTTTAAATATAATATATGAATAAAGAAACCCAACAAACAAAGCAGACTCATTGAGAGGTCACACATTTCTGGTTCTTCTACATCATTTCCAATCAGAGAACACAGAATTTTTTTCAGTTGGAAAAGACCTTTAAGATCATCAAGTCCAACTATTCTCCAACTCCACCATTTCTGGTGCTAAACCATCTCCCTCAGCAGCACATCTCTTCCTCTTTTAAAAACCTTCAGTGATGGGGATTCAACTATCTCCCTGTGCAGCCTGTTCCACTGTTGGAAAACCCTTTGAGAGAAGAAATTTCTTCTAATATCCAACCTAAACCTCCTCTGGTGCAACTTGAGAGCATTTCCTCTCTTCCTAAGTCACCTGGGCCAAGGCAATGTAACTATGAGAAGTCTTGCAGTCTCTTAAGTACTTGCATGGACACTATGGAGGAAGTTGTATCCATGAAGGACTGGGGAGGATGGGCAACAGGTCTGACTTGAGGTTATCAGGAATAAGCAATCAAATGAGGCCTGATGGTGAACAGAATATAAATCTTATCAGTGAATTACACTTAGGGAATATGAAATCTACTTAGAAAATTCTTTGGTTTTGTGTTAATTTCTTCTATGCATTATAATTGGCTTCTTGTTTTTACAGAAGCACCCACAGTGGGGTTCTGCTCACTGCTTCATTGCAGGCTTCTGTTAAATGTCAGAGATGTTGGCAAAATGATTTGGTGACACAAAAGCATCAAGATACTGTGCATATTGTGTTCAATTGAGATTATCTTGCCAAAAGAGAGACACAAATCTACATTTGAAATTCTATGTCCACCATTAAAGCACTGGGGAAAACACCACAAGAGCATTCAAGCTTTTTTGAAGCCAAGCAATCTGTCATCACTGGAAGCACTGCTGTCTGCTCTGTGGTTTTCCACTGCCAGTCCTGTGCTAAGTTGCCATCTGCCAGTGCTCATTAATTGCTATCCAGTTCAAACTGGTAGTCACTCACTTTTTTTTCAGGTAACTCTCAGTCAAACTTGCTGATGTTTGTGAAATTATCAGGTCTGAGAATACCTCATAAAGAAAACAACTGGGATTTATTGAATTTAAACTTCTGGACTGACATGGGGAGTTTTAGTAGTTCATAGTGTGTGAAAAAGGGATGATGAGGTTATTATAACTTCCAGACACATTAACATGTTAGATTAGGAGAAAATTCTTCACTGAAAGGATTTTGAAACACTGGAAGAGGCTGCCCAGGGAGGTGGTTTAATCCTCATCCATGTAGGTGTTTCAAAGAGGCAGGGATGTGATGCTGAAGGGCCTGATTTAGAACCAGACTTGGTAGAATTAGATAATAGTTGGAATCAATGATCTCAAAGCTCTTTTCCAACCAAAATGATTTTATGATTCTGTGATTCTATGCTTATAGTGCAAAGAACAGACTTGAGATCCTGACTTTTGTTGTGCGTGTGTATGTTATATTGGCTTTCCTGAGCAGACAACCAGATGATCCCAATATATGAGGACACCCTCTGAGGGCAGCAAGAAACATTTGCCTTACACAGCAAGAGCAGCCATGGCATGAGTCTTTGTAATGAGTTGATTTGTGGATTTAAGAGCTCCTGTGTTGTGGCATTTCCAGATCAAGAGAACATCCCTTTAGGTACTGTTGCCATCTGGCAATAGGATGAAAAAGTCCAGAGATTTCTTTAATTCATCCCAAAAGGCAGACAGACCCTTGGAGCTCACCTGCCAGGTACTTTGAATTCCAGAATCTGTGCCTGAATTGCACAGCAGGATTTTCTGTTTCAATTGTGCATATGAATTTGATGATTTGGGGTCAACTAAAGTAATTTCATGGTCACTTGACTCTACTTTTCATGCCCAGCAGTTGCAAACGAGCAAGGATGTTTGATTTCCTATGTAATATTTCATGAGATTTTGACTATGTTCTAGCAAAGAAAGTGCACATTTCATATTTCTGCTGCCTAAAAGGCATACCAGGACATTTGTGCATGCTTGGTCAGGAGTGCTCTGCATGTAATAAGCCCAGCTTCAGTTAAACAACCCAGAAGCTCTAAACTACCAATTGAACTTTCTGCATAACTAGCTCTTTAATTTTTATGCATGGGTGGTATAATACTAGGAGCTTACATGCAATTACTTGCCTTTGAACCAGGATAAAATTAAACTTACACTTCCTAGTACAAATTGTCTTTTTTAATGTACCTTACAATCTATCCAACCAGAAGTTAAAAAGCTAGCTGTAGAGTTCAACACCCCAGTTTCTAGTGAGGATGCTCTTTACCATCTCTATCATATTTAAATCAACAGTCTCTGGTAATTCAAAGGCCTTTCTTGTTCTTAATTGATGTGGGAATTGAAATGTTTTCATATCTTCCACACACAAACTGTTTAGGGTTGTGTAGGTTAAATGAAAGTAATACTGGGTAGTTAGACAACAAAAACTGCATGAAAACCTTGTGTGGCAAAGCCAATGTTTCTCCTAACTAGGCAGTAGATTTGGAAGACCAGGAAAAAAAAATTAAAAAGGGAAAAAAATAAATTGCAGGTGGATTTGCAGAGCAAGGTCTAGAAATACATTGAGATTCACTTTTCCTGAATTATTAAGTTTGGAAGGGTCCTCAAGGATCATGTAGTTCCAACCCCCTTTCCATGGGCAGGGACACCACACACTACAGCAGGTTGCTCACAGCCACATCCAACCTGGCCTTCAAAACCTCCAGGGATGAGACTTCCACCACCTCCCTGGGCAACCTGTGCCAGTCTCTCACCACCCTCATGGGGAACAACTTCTTCCCAATATCCAATCTGAATCTACCCATTTCTAGTTTTGTTCCATTCCCCCCAGTCCTATCACTCCTTGACACCCTCAAAAGTCCCTCCCCAGCTTTCTTGTAGCCCCCTTCAGATACTGGAAGACCACACTAAGGTCTCCTCAGAGCCTTCTCTTCTCCAGACTGAATAACCCCAATTCCCTCTATATATAATTATATTATACACAATATAATATATTATTATCTATCAATGTCTTTTCTTTGCTGACTTCAATTTTTCACCATGCTTCTGAGAGTATGGATGCTAGACCACAACTTCACTACTTTTGCTAGCATTTTCAACCAGTCATTGTATTTTATTAGATTTCCTTTTTCCCCCCTATTCCTACTTTTTTTTCCTATTCCTATTCCTTATTGCCATCTACAACTACCTGAAGGGAGGTTGTAGTGAGGTGGGGGTTGGGCTCTTCTCCCAGGCAACCAGCACCAGAACAAGAGGACACAGTCTCAAGCTGTGCCAGGAGAAGTTTATGCTGGATGTGAGGAAGAAATTCTTCACAGAAAGAGAGATTGCCCATTGGAATGTGATGCCCAGGGAGGTGGTGGAGTCACCATCGCTGGAAGTGTTTAAAAAGAGCCTGGATGAGGCACTTAGTGCCATGGTTTAGTTGATGAGATAGTGTTGAGTGATAGGTTGGACTCAATGATCTGGAAGGTCTTTTCCAACCTGGTTAATTCTGTATTATGTATTCTATTCTATTCTTTCATTGCCCTTTGTCTTCAAGTCTGCATGATCCCACTTCGAGAGTTGTCCAGAGTTATCACTTCTCAGTTTATAATCACTATTCTGAAGGCTATCTTATCTTCTTTTCCATTGAAAGGTTTGCCCTTTTGCAAGATGCCACTTTGAGAACTGAAGTAAAAAAAAGGTATACTTTATGCTTTCAATAATGAATTAAGTAATGATTTCTTATTGGATCTGAAAATCAGCACCCTCAGACAGGACAGAAAACTCTGCAAGTAGCCATGGCCTCTGATAGCCTGAGGCTGGTGAGAGGCCTTGAGCACAAGCCCTATGAGGAAAGGCTGAGGGAGCTGGGGTTGTTTAGCCTGGAGAAGAGGAGGCTCAGGGGAGACCTTATTGCTCTCTACAACTACCTGAAGGGTGGTTGTAGCCAGCTGGGGGTTGGTCTCTTCTCCCAGGCAAGCAGCACCAGAACAAGAGAACACAGTCTCAAGATGTACCAGGGGAAGTTTAGGCTGGAGGGGAGGAGAAAGTTCTTCACTGAGAGAGTTGTTAGCCATTGGAATGGGCAGCCCAGTGAGGTGGTGGCGTCACCATCCCTGGAGGTGTTCAAGAGGGGACTGGACATGGCACTTGGTGCCATGGTTTAGTCATGAGGTGTTGGGTCACAGGTTGGACTTGATGATCTTTGAGGTCTCTTCCAACCTTGGTGATTCTGTGATTCTGTGTGATATACTCAGTTTCCTTATAGCTGTCTGTAAAATGTTGTGGAGATAGATGCTGTGAAATATTTGTTAAGGTAGCATTTAATAGGTAAACAACAAAGAATTATTTTGCTTTTCTGAGCTAATGTATTTTAAAAAGCTCCACCTATAAATATTCTCAGAGAGGAGCCATTGCTCAGCGTTCTCAATATGTAATTCAGGCTCTAAATACAAAGGCAGCAGTAACTGCCAAGCCATTAAACAATGCCCTCGCTGTCTGGTAAAAACCTGCCATTACCTGCAGCAGTAGGATACTGGAGCATTTAAATGCATTCTGGATTGATTCCTTCATGCTCTTACTAATCTGTTTGGAATGACCAATCTTTTAAAATTGTGGGTACTATGGTAACTGGATATTTCAAGGTGTCATGGAGACAGAGTACTCTGCTCCTGAGATGCTGGCCTATTTGAGTCTGCTGTGAAAAAGCACAGAAGCGGCTTTTTGTTATCTTCTAAATGCAACTACTTATAAATGGTGACTCATAGTAGGGTTGCACGGTGCTGGTGCTTTTAACATACCTTTTTTAAAACTACAGAATCAAAACTGAAGTGAAATAACTGCAGTTAAATGTCCTATGCAGGAAGAGAAGAATTTCATTGAAAAAAACCCAAAATCTGTCCCTTTTTTAGTGAAAAAAAAACACCACCACAGGATAGTTTGAAATGAGTGTCTATTATCTTTATAAAATTTGACAGACTTAGTGCATGATATTCCCTACTGTATCCAGTCCTGGGACCCTCAGTTTAGGAAAGATGTTGAGTTGCTGGAAGGTGTCCAGAGAAGGGCAACAAAACTGGGGAGGGGTTTGGAGCACAGCCCTGTGAGGAGAGGCTGAGGGAGCTGGGGTTGCTTAGCCTGGAGAAGAGGAGGCTCAGAGGAGACCTTATTACTCTCTACAACTCCATGAAGGGAGGTTGTAGCCAGGTGGGGGCTGGTCTCTTCTCCCAGGCAAGCAGCACCAGAACAAGAGGACACAGTCTCAAGCTGCACCAGGGGAGGTTCAGGCTGGATGTTAGGAAGAAATTCTTCATAGAGAGAGTGATTTGCCATTGGAATGGGCTGCGTGTGGAGGTGGTGGAGTCACCATCACTGGAGGTGTTTAGGAGGAGACTTGATGGGGTGCTTGGTGCCATAGTTTAGTTGATTTGAGTTGGATAGGTTGGATGATGGGTTGGACGTGATGATCTTGAAGGTCTCTTCCAACCTGTCCTATTCTATTCCATTCTATTCTATTCCATTCTATTCTATTCTACTCCTATTCTATTCAAGTTTGCCTTGTTGCACTTAGGTTTTTTATATCATTTCTGAGAATCATGACACTGGTACCCAGAATCTTTTAGCCTCGCAACTGTAATACAAACATCTTAAGAACAAAATGCTGAAAACTGACACCAAGACTTTTGGCACAGCTTTGTCAGTGCTGTTTTGAAGAGTGTTTTCTGTTAATTTTGTTATTTCACACAGTTGTCCCTAAGTTGAGAGTCATGGTTTAACTCCACAAATAATATTTACCTGTTCCTTGTTAAATTTGTTTGCTTGAGCTTCATTCTCACCATTTTTTTTTCTTTCTTCTCTGTATTTTTTATATCAACCAGTCGTTAGTCTTCTCTTCTTTTTCATTCTATCTAGTTGGGGCCCAGCCTATTGCCTTTGGAACCTAAATTTTGTTCTTACCATTACTTCTGCTTTTTCAGCTTCTCAGTACCTGTGCACAGATATACTTATCATAGAATGGTTTGGCTTGAAAGGATCTTTAAAGGTCATCTAGTTTCAACCCCCTGTCATGGGCAGGGACACTTTCTACCAGATCAGGTTGATCAAGGCCCCATCCAACCTGGCTTTCAACACTTCCAGGCTTGAAGCCTCCACAGTTTATCCAGGCAACCTGTTCCAGTGCCTCACCACCCTCATGGGGAAGAATTTTTTCCATAATGTCCAACCTAAATCCAGCTACTTCCAGTTTGAAGCCATCAGCCCTTGCCCTGTCACTCCATGCCTTTGTCAAAAGCCCCTCTCCAGCTCTCCTATAGCCCCCTTCAAATGCTGGAAGGTCACTCTAAGGTCTCTTCAGAGGCTTCTCTTTCCCCAGGCTGAACGACCCCAACACTCTTATCCTGTCTTCATCAGAAAGCTGCTCCAGCCCTCAGATCATCTTTGTGGCCTTCCTCTGGACCAATTCCTCAGTTTCATCATGTGTAAACTTCTAATATTTACTCTATGTAAAGAATGTAAATTAAAGTTTGAACATAGGTATAAAGCCCTTCATCCTGCTCAGGCTTTCCCCTTCCATCACTACTGCTGGGATTTTACTATAAGAAACATTTTTTGGTCATTGAAATTTATGGTTGCAAATTCATATAAAACCTATTTTGTTAAGCTGTGCAAATTTTCAGGTAAAGAAGTAATCAAAACTACATCACTCCAGTTGAATACATAATTGTATGCACACTGCCACCACAGCTGATTGTAATTGGATCCCACCACTTCTATCATGGCATTCAGACCGCAATAAAGCTCATGCTTTGTTGAGTTGAGTACTGTGTCCAGTTCTGGGCCCCTCAGTTTAAGAAGGACATTGAAACACTTGAATGTGTCCAGAGAAGAGCAACAAGGCTGGTGAGAGGCCTTGAGCACAAGCCCTATGAGGAGAGGCTGAGGGAGCTGGGATTGTTTAGCCTGGAGAAGAGAAGGATCAGAGGTGACCTCATTGCCCTCTACAACTACCTGAAAGGTGGTTGTAGACAGGAAGGGGTTGGTCTCTTCTCCCAGGCAACCAGCACCAGAACAAGGGGACACAATCTCAAGCTGTGCCAGGGGAGGTTTAGACTTGAAGTGAGGAGAAAGTTCTTCACTGAGCGAGTCATTCGTCATTGGAATGTGCTGCCCAGGGAGGTGGTGGAGTCGCCGTCCCTGGAGGTGTTCAAGGGGAGATTGGATGTGGCACTTGGTGCCATGGTCTAGTTGTGAGGTCTGTTGGGACAGGTTGGACTTGATGATCCTTGGGGTCTCTTCCAACCTTAGTTATACTGTGATACTGTGAAATCCCATCCCAAACATTGTCAGGCACAACCTGCCATGTCCCATCAAATCTCAACTGGCTTGGTGAGGCTAAGAATTAAATCTTGAATGATTGCCCAGTTTATTGAGTGAAGTTCCTTATGGTCATAATGTTTTCCAATTGTTCTGTTTCCCATTCTTCAGATCCGGCTAATACTTACTGCTGGTTTTGTTTCAATTCTTGCAAGATGATTCTGCATGCTCCAGGGGAAAGCAAATGCTCACCCTTTCCAATCTTTGAAATTTCACATTAGTAAGATTATTCTTTCTTGTCCTTCTATTGTCCTGTATCTGCACAGATCAAATGAATCCCTGTATTTGCATGCAGAGTCAGGAGGTCCATTACCTAGCGAATTATCCCAATCCGTTACATTTTTGTTCTTGGATGGTCTTTTTAATCAGAAATGCTGTTTCAGGTTTCAAGAATAATGATTCACTTTCCACTGATCAGTCAACATTATGGAGAGAAGAAAAAAATCAATGCTAAATACAATCTAATGTAAGAACTATATCTTCACTCCTCACTATTTTCTCTGGAGAGAAACAATTTCACTTTAACTCTCCTTCCTAGACAAGAACAAGACTTTTAAGCACAATTCTGGTAAATTGTAGTTCTCTCCCCCTTCTTTTCCTTCCTTTTGCTCCTTTTTTTTTCTTGACTATCTTTCTCTCCTCCCCTGCTGCTATCCCTCATCCCCACCATTGCTGGTGCACAGGAAAAAACTATTTTTACAGCATATAATATTTTAAGTGTAGATATTCAAGATGCTTCATCATCTGAAATGGGCACTGAGATATTTGTGCTGTTGCACATCCCCAAAAAAGGAAAGAAAATTACAAACCACAGATAAATAATTGAAGCAACAAAATAAAATGGAAAAAAACCCCAATGCCACCCCCAAAAAACCCCAACCAAAGATTCAAAAAGGGGGTTGCAGATTTTCTTAGTCACTACATGAAACAAATAATTCTAAAAGGCATTGTCAGGTATATGTATATGTTCGGTTTCTAGAATGGAACAAGAGGACACAGTCTCAAGCTGTGCCAGGGGAGGTTTAGACTAGATGTTAGAGAGAAGTTCTTCAGAGAAAGAGAGATTGGCCATTGGAATGGGCTGCCCAGGGAGGTGGTGGAGTCACCATCCCTGGAGGTGTGTAGGAAGAGACTGGATGGGGTGCTTGGTGCCTTGGTTTAGTTGTTTAGATGGTGTTGGTTGATGGGTTGGACTCAATGATCTCAGAGGTCTATTCCAACCTGGTTAATTCTATTCTATTCTATTCTATTCTATTCTATTCTATTCTATTCTATTCTATTCTATTCTATTCTATCGTATCCTATCCTATCCTATGCTATTCTACACTATTCTATTCCACTCAGGCATAATTAACTTTTCTTCTGGGTGAACCATCAGATAAACAAATCTGCAAGTTAAAAAATGGAACAGTAGGACATAAACCAAAAAAAAATCTTGTGAACAAGGAAGGAATTTTTGCTTTCTTCCTGGAGTTTTTTTGTCTTTTATAAGGACAGCAAATGACATCAAGCACAGCAGGAGCCTATTCAGAAATCAATTTTTAGCTGCATTATCTGAGAGCTGATGACCTTGATACAGATAAAAAAAAAATTGTGCAGAAACTCCAAAGCAGGCAAGAAAAACCCCCACATTAACTCCAAGACTTAATTGTTCCTTTTTGTATTTTATTAATGTCAATATGTAATTAAAATGGCAATAATGTTAGTCACATAAAAGATACAGTATTTCAGTAATGTATTGTTCTTCTTAGTAATATGATATGGTCTTCATTTAGTTTAATTAACAGGGAGCAACTCCTTTAATAATTTTATGACAGCCCAATCTTTGATAGTTCCACTGAGCAGATCCTGTATTTTTCCTAGAACCTACATGAACTAATGATGATGATGAACTAATTAAGTTGCCTATAAAATCATGCTTATTTTCATTTCTGAGAGGGAGCTACCTTGAGTGTGGATTTCAGTGGCTCTCATATCACCAGGTATTGAGTCTTATGACCTATAACTGTAAAAAAGGGAAGGTAATCTCTGGCTTATTTTCTAAAATGAGATGCATTTTGTCTCTCCATTTCAGCTGGAAGGCCTGAGTGGTTTAATTCAGATGTTGTCACATCTCTTCAACAGAAATGCAAGAATATATATAGACCCTGATTTGTCTTTCTATTGGTTACACAAAAGACTTCCAAAGAGTTGGTTTCGTTTGCTACTTTGTTAATCCACTGAGAATCAATATTGATCAATTGATTCTGAAAAACTGGGACAGAATCCAGATGTCCTGATGCCTTAAGCACAAGACCATTGAATGCTCTGAAATTCTTATTTTAAGACATAACCCCCAAACCTGACATTCTATATGTGTGACAGTAGACTAAAATATGTTTGTTCTTGTAATGGAGAGAGGAATGGGTGACCTTGATTATCTAAGATGTTATCAGAGATGAAGACATCCAGAAAATGATTCTGAAACATTCTTTTGAAGGTCACTCCCATCTTTTGAGGCATTAGGCACCTCTTGAAGGCAAAGAAATATGAATTATTATATTAGAAGCCTTTCTCCTCTTAGGATTTACTCTACCTGGATCTCTCCTGCAATAAAATTCAGTCTCTTCTGAAAAAAAGGTAAGGCTGAAGCCAGCTTTTCTCTCATCTTATGCTTAATAACCAGGATTTGTTGAGCAAAAGAAAACTTCTTCCTCATTCTGAGGCAGGCAGGGAATGAAGAGGAGGTTGAACAAAGGAGAGGAAAGACAGCAGCCTCTGTTAATCCTGTTAATCCAGGCCAGTCTGTGACCAGAGGAAAAACAGTGATGATGATAACAGGAAGAGGATCCTCTTTGCATGATAACTTAGAATAGAATACGTATAGAATACATAGAGTAAACCAGGTTGGAAGGGACCTTCAAGCTAGGGCACGGATGAATTGCAGATACAGAGCCTCAAAATGGTTCTTCAAAGGTAAGTCTCCTTGCCACCAGTTTCTGTAAAAGGCCATTGAAACCACCATATCTGGTGCTTATCTGGCCATGTTAGCTGTGCAGCAGCACCTGAGGCAATACATGGACATCTGCTTCCCAGAGAGAGCGTCTTGTGGAGCGTGACAGCCCAACCAGAGACTTAATCTGGGAAACCACAGATGTAGGAAGAGAGTGACTGTTTGTTTGGGTTCAGGCAAGCTCCCAAATAATTAAACCTCAGCTTTTGAAGTATAAACTACGATTACTAAACACACACACACACAAAAGATCATTGCACTCTGCTGAGATGCATGGTTGAGAATTAATATGGAGACAATAAGGTAAATCTGGTGTTATTAAAGAGTATGTATGGTTGATAGCTTCAACAAAGTCCCAAACACACAGTCTCTAGCCATTTCTTGTACCTAATAATAGTTTTACATTCCAAACACTTTATAGAGTATTATTAAAAAGATAAACTTCTGCTCAGTGACCAAGACTAGAGTAAAAACTGTATTATTTTCCCTTTTTTTTTACTGTCTCTGCAGCAAAGGTCACACTGGTTTTCAGATTTTCCCATTGTCTACCAGGAGCTTGAATGCTGTGTGGGATTACTATGATTTTCTTGTGAGGAGGATGGTCACCCCTGGTAGACATAAAAGAATAAGTGCAGAATTTTGCTGCCTTAAGAGGCAGAGGTTGTCATGGGGATGGCCAGGGCTGTCTAAAAGTGGCTCGTTTTACCCAGAAGCAATGCTAGCCTGCTGCAAGGATCTGGTATCACAAACATTTCTCTTTGGTTTTCCACCACTACTGTTTGGTTAAGATTTTACTGGTGGGTTCCTACGGGGTATCATGGAAGGTTGCATGAAAATCCCATTTTCCAAATCACCCTCATTTTTACAGTGGAAACTCTGCCAAAGGTGTAGATCTGTGATTTTTGACAGGAGAATTTGTTAGGGCTGAAGATGCAATTCATGCTTTAAGCAATGCAATATCACATGGAGTAAATGACATCAGAGTCCCAGAGAGTAAGGGTAAATTCTTTGCTCATTTTGAAGTTTAAGAATCTTAACTTTTTATGGGTAAATCAGGGGACAGAAAATGTTGCAGGGAGGGGCAGGAGAGGGAGAGGAAGCAGGTGTTGCTCAGCTTTGCAGGCGCTGCTCATCTTTGCAGGCATCGCTCAGCTTTGCATATTCCAATTTTGAAGTTTTACAGTTTTCCAAGCTCAACTTTCTATTCTGCTGACTCTCCATGAGTTGCTGAGCAGCACTTGAATATGGTATTGACATTGCTTGCACTCTGTTTACACTACTAGTGCTGTATATTTACATTCAGCCTTCGCCATGCAAGCTCTGACAAAGATTAGGAATAGTAATGAATAGTATTATTTTGTGATGAGTTGGACAATCAATGTCTGTATTGGAATGACCTGGAGGGAACAGCTCCATCTCCACATATGATTGTTCATATCAGTCCCCCAAAAAATAAGAAGAAAACTCCTCATCTTTTGACTGTGCTAATAATCTGGGTTCCAATACATTTGTTTGTCTATGGCAATAAAATTTCAGTTAGGAGTGGGGGGAAAAAAAATCATTAAAAAGCTACACTGGTGTCTTTCTTTCTTTATTTTTAATTCTAATGAGCAAGGGCAATTGCTTTCTCAGAGATGAAAAGGTAAAAAGATATTTGAGGTAATTCTTCCAGGCTGTGCACATTTACTCTTACATTTGGCTGCTGCAGCGAAATTTGTTTTCCTCCTTCATCTCCCTCAAAGCACAGTTCTGTGTAATAGGGAATACAAAGAGAAGCAATGTGTTGAAGAAAAAAAATGCTGTGTTTCATAAAGGCTGCAGGGGTTCAGGATCACTTTTTAAAACTTTGTGAAGTAAAGAGCAGAGGAGAAGAATTTAAAGCAGAGGAGATACAGGGCACACCAGGAGGCATTAGAGAAAGCAACTGGGAAAATAAACCCAACCAAAACCAAAAAGAAACAGAGAAGGAGTGGGATGGGGAATGAGGTAGAAATCAGTGGAATGATAAGAGTGATGATAAAGTGAAAGTGGGTAACCAGGGAGGATGAAGAGCAGCAGGGGAGGGGAAATAAATAAGAGATAAAGAAGGAAAAGAACCGGAAGGAGAGAAAAAGGAGACCTGAGTGAACAAAATAAGAGAGAAAAGAGATTAAGAAAAAAATCAATTGCACAGGGCTGGAAGGGAGAATATACTGAGATACTACAGAGATATAAAAGCTGTAGAAATTATTGTATAGGCTATATAAGAGTATAAGAGAGACAAAGTGAGACAGGCTCAAGGGCAAAGGATGAGAGATCAGAAAGGAATGGCCAAAGAAACAATTAAGACAAGAGAAATTACACAGGCTTGCAAAAGTCAAGAGGAAGGGCTAGGCTACAGTGGCAGAGTCAGCCCAGTCAGATACAGCTTAGTTCTTGTTAAATATTCCAGACCCAATTAATGTGAACAACTGGGTTTGTCTGAGCTATGAAACTGAAAAATGGCAGGGAAAGAATCAGTTTAGTTCAAACTGAATTTAATTTAAAAATAAATTATTTAGCAGAGTAAAATAAAGACAAGAACCTGGCTCTTCACTCTATGCAAGATGTTCTGGTGTTTCCCAGAGGTTTTATACGTTACTGAGTGACTATTTCCTATGATTACATGAGCCGTTCCTTGGAGCAAGGCATCTGAGGGTTTGTACCATCTCAGATACATCCTACAACATCCTAATAACAACAGCTTTCCCTCTCTGACTTCAGGTCCTTACACCTAGTAGATATTCACAGCATGTGGTGGTGAGAGAAAGTTCAGTTCTCACCCCCACACAAAGAAACCATGGCTAATTCAGTCAGAGAAGCGAAAATGGTAAGAGCTATATTTACAAGCAGGATGAAATGCAGTGAATATATACACAATATTTACATATGTACAGAAATATACAGCAAAGAACGTAATACAGAGCAAAGCTTTCCCTCCTCCAGCCAGGAGGGTCCCCCCCCTGTACTCCCCTTCTCCCCCTACCTCTCTTTTTTCCCAAAAAGGGTTAGAGAGAGAGAGAGAAAGGCAATTATTAAGGAGGAAATTCTGTTAGCTCAAAGTGTATGCAAGAATTAGTTTCTTATCTGTTAGTTCAAGGTTAACTCCGTCCCGCACAGCTGTTGCTCAGAGAGAGACTGAAACAGGCAGGCTGAAAAAGACAGGCAGACTGAACAGACTGAGATTCAAACTGAACTAAAACTTAAAGTTGCATTCTACCAATCTACCAATGAAATTCATTTAGAATATCTTGTTTTCATTATTTCACCGAAACATTCAGCTAGAGTGTTCCAGTAACTGTCCCTTTCTTAAAGGCACAGCCTAAAATGGTCACACAGCACCCCCACCGAAGTGTAATAAATGGGACTACAAAGGTTACACCTCTTAGTAAAAAAAGGTTTATTCCTCTGCTGGAATATGCAGGAAGGATTTCATGAACATAAGCCAGCAGTGTGCCCAGATGGCCAAGAAGGCCAATGGCATCCTGGACTGTATCAGGAACAGTGTGACCAGCAGGAGCATGGAGGTCATTCTGCCTCTGTGCTCAGCACTGGTTAGGCCACACCTTGAGTCCTGTGTCCAGTTCTGGGCCCCTCAGTTTAGGAAGGATGTTGAGTTGCTGGAATGTGTCCAGAGAAGGGCAACAAAGTTAGTGAGGGGTTTGGAACACAGCCCTGTGAGGAGCGACTGAGGGAGCTGGGGTTGCTTAGCCTGGAGAAGAGGAGGCTCAGGGGAGACCTTATTGCTCTCTACAACTACTTGAAGGGAGGTTGTAGATAGGCGGAGGTTGGTCTCTTCTCCCAGGCAACCAGCACCAGAACAAGAGGACACAGTTTCAAGCTGCACTAGGGGGAAGTTTAGGCTCAAGGCGAGGAGAAAGTTCTTCACAGAGAGAGTTGTTAGCCATTGGAATGTGCTGCCCAGGGAGGTGGTGGAGTCACCACCCCTGGAGCTGTTCAAGAGGGGATTGGACGTGGCACTTGGTGCCATGGTTTAGTAGCACACTCCAACCTCCTTTCAGGAAGCTGTAGAGAGCAAGGTGTCCCCTCAGCTTCCTCTTCTCCAAGCTAAACAACGATGTGTTGGGTCATAAAATGCTGTGCAGATGCAGCTTTGGAGCTCGTCATAGAGATGTCTTGACAAGAATATTTCAATATATTTTAAGATAAGACCCACTTCCAACCAAGTACTTATAACACTGTGTTGAACTATAGATCTTGAATTCTTTTAGGAGCAAGTTTTTTAGTCCAGTTAACTTACACCCAAAATTAATCTTTTAACCTGTGTGATATTGCAGCACATTTCATTTCTGTAGGTTCTTGTATCCCCCAGTTTGTTTGTTTAGGCTTTTTTTTTGTCTCAGATAAAGCTATTTAGCAAAATCAATGTGTATTTGGGAAAAAAAACCCAACCCAAATATCTCCATGTGAAGTTTGTCAAACAATAAGGAGGCAACCAAAGCTTTGCCAAAATACAAGACTGATAGCACAAACAGCAGAAGCAAATATTAACACTTACAGGAATGACCTCACAGACTACCTGAATAGCACAGAAGTAAACTCATCTGCAGAAACTGTTAAGCATCTACCATCATGGATTTATTTATTCTAGAAGCAACTTTTGCAGAAAGGTTATGAAAAGCAGGCATGATTATGTTTTTTTATCAGTTGACTTTGTGCTCTTAAGAATATGATGTCAGATGTCCAAAGGTCAAGCTCTTTGACTTCATGACTAATGAAGAGCATGAGATCTAAAACAAACAAACAAGCAAAAAGAACATTGATTTGCAAGTATTTGTCCTGTGCTCCAGTAAAGCAGGAAAAAATAAATGCACTTTTTCTGCAGCTGAGATGTTCATAGAATCATAGAATCATAGAATCAATAAGGTTGGAAGAGACCTCAAAGATCATCAAGTCCAATCTGTCACCCAAGACCTCATGCCTACTAGACCATGGCACCAAGTGCCACATCCAATCCCCTCTTGAACACCTCAAGGGATGGTGACAGGGATGTTGCTGGAGCCATGAATTAAGCAAGACAAAACAGATAAGCATATTGGGAAGTATGTTTTCACTTGTGCTCTTCACACCTTCACTAGAACCCCCTCAAAGGAAATATTGTCCTACAGTTCACTATTACCTGTTCTGCATTCCACACATCAAGACTCAGATTCCCATTCTGTTGTTGTTGATAAATCAGACTTTTATTGTTCATTCTTCTTTATCCTTCAGGAGTGTCTGGGCCAACAGATGCAGGGATTACTGAGCAATGTCCTTCATGTTGCCCTCTAATACTCTCCCGTGTCTGTGTCCCTAGACACAAGTTAGGCAAATTGACTTTTTTTTTGTTTGAGTTCTGTAGCACAATTATAACTGCTTGGTGTTTGCTTTGTAAACAAAGAAGATACTGCATTTTATTTTCTGACTCAGCTTTTTTCCCTGGAATCACAGGGGAGTCTCTGAGCAATGGTTAGGATATGGCTGACTGCAGTAGAATTGTGGCATGCAGCATAACGTAACCCACAGGTCTGATTAAAACATTTCCAATTGAAGATGCTGGGAAAAACCAGCCAGGGGTAGAGCTGTCAATTTTGTAAAGAATACAGAATACAGAATTAACCAGCTTGGAAAAGAACTTCATGATCATCATGTCCAACCTATCACCCAACACCATCTAATCAACTAAATCATGGCACTAAATGCCTCATCCAGGCTCTTAAACACTTCCAGTAGCAACTGAAATCTTTGGTCTGAACATCTTGATAGCAGTCTGCAACAATCCCTTGCTTTCTGTAGGCACAGGGCTGAGAAAAAGCATTTTAAAGCTGAAGGTCATACAAATACTGGATATCAAAAGACAAATACTTGGTGAAGTATAATGCAGATATAAAAGAAATAGGATGCAACAAAAAAAAAAAAAAGAGAAAAGAGGCCAGGTGATGTCTTGGACAAAATGCACTGAATGCAGGAGATGAAAATGTAATGTACTGTTAAGATTTAAGGTTAGAGTCCAATCTCCTTTACGCTGATGAAAATCCTGACTAACATCATTGTCGACCCCACAAGAAGCTCAGAATATCTTTTATCAGTTGGGAATGATAAAGAGGAGGGTTAGCAGCAGGAGCAGATATTCCACTCTAAACAAATTAGAAGTGATTCTGTTTCAATAACCTAGAACAGGACTCTAACAGCAATAACTATTTTTCTTCACAGGGAAAAAAAAGAAAAAAAAGACAAAAGAGGACTAGAAAGTACATAGGGCTACTTCCAGCTGGCAGCCAGTCACTAGTGGTGTCCCCCAGGAATCAGTATTGGGCCCCATCCTGTTCAATATCTTTATTGATAATCTGGATGAGGGGATTGAGTCCATCATCAGTAAATTTGCAGATGACACCAATCTGGGGGAAGGTGTTGATGTGTTAGAGAGTAGGAGAGCTCTGCAGAGGGACCTTGACAGTCTGGACAGATGGGCAGAGTCCAAGGGCATGAGATTTAACACATGTAAGTGCCAGGTTCTACACACTGGCCACAACAACCCCATGCAGTGCTACAGGCTGGGGTCAGGGTGGCTGGAGAGCAGCCAGGCAGAAAGGGACCTGGGGGTACTGGTTGATAGCAGTTGAACATGAGCCAGCAGTGTGCCCAGGTGGCCAAGAAGGCCAATAGTATCCTGGCCTGGATCAGGAATAGTGTGGCCAGCAGGAGCAGGGAGATCATTCTGCCCCTGTGCTCATCACAACTTGACTGCTGTGTCCACTTCTGGGCCCCTCAGTTTAGGAAAGATGCTGGAATGCGTCCAGAGAAGGGAGAGCAACAAAGGGGTCTGGAGCACAGCCCTATCAGGAGAGGCTGAGGGAACCGGGGTTGTTTAGCCTGAAGAAGAGGAGGCTCAGGGGAGACCTTATTGCCATCTACAACTACCTGAAGGGAGGTTGCAGCCAGGTGGGGGTTGGTCTCTTCTCCCAGGCAAACTGTGACAGAACAAGAGGACACAGTCTCAAGCTGCACCAGGGGAGGTTTAGGCTGGTGTTCAGAAGAAATTCTTCACAGAAAGAGAGACTGGCCATTGGAATGTGCTGCCCGGGGAGGTGGTGGAGTCACCATCACTGGAGGTGCTTAGGAAGAGAGTGGATGGGGTGCTTGGTGCCATGATTTAGCTGATTAGATGGTGTTGGGTGATAGGTTGGACTAGATCTCAAAGGTCTTTTCCAACCTGGTTAATTCTGTATTATGGGTATTCTGAAGTAAAGGGAATCCAGTGGATATGTTAAAAGTAAATTCAAATATAACTTCTAAGACTATCATAATAAAGAGGCAGTAAGGTGAAATGAGCCTGCTAATGCAAGTCAGCTGTCTCAAACTCCATACAAAATATACAGATGCCAATTACACTGAGATGTTAAAACTGTCTACAATAAAAGATGCAAATTTAACATGTGTGAAGTGTAAAGGCTTGTGAAGGCTTGCATGGGTGTAAGCTGGTGTGGCAATAATTATAGTAAGGTTCTGTAATGAAAATGAAAGGAAAATTAAAAAACCTGAGTAGATACTGCTGGGAAACAGCTGATGGCTTTGTCTGGGAATGTGCTAGGGACTGAATCACAGAATCACCAAGGCTGGAAGAGACCTCAAAGATCATTGTGGTAGGTTGAGAGAGGGCTTAGCTCTCCCTCCTCCACAGAGTAAGAAACCACAGCTAACTCAGTCGAAGAGCAAAAGCTATATATTTACAAGCATATATGGAAAGCAGGTTATATATAACACAATATATACAGGTATTTACAATATATACACAGAAATACACAGCAAAGACAAATAACACAACAAAAATCCCTCCCTCAGGGAGGGATCCCCTCTTTGGAACCCCCTCTCTCCCCCCCTTACCTCCCTTTTTCCCCAAAAAGGGGTTAGAGAGAGAGAAAGGCAAGTTACTAAGGAAAAGAGTTGTTAGCAAGCTTCAAAAGCCCATGCAGGATTAGTGTTTGCTTATCTGAAGGCCAAGTCCAGCAGTTCGCAGAAGAAGCAGGCAGGGAGAACAGGCTGAAACACCAAACTCCCCCAACTCCCAAACCGAACTGAACTGAGGGAAAAAAAAAATTTTCCAACCGCTTCACAATCTAAAGCTGAATTTTTGTTTATCAACCAATGAAATTCGTTTAGAATATCAGAATGTTTTGGTTCTAGTACCAAAAACATTAGCCAGTGTGTTCCAGCAGTGTTTGTTCTTAAAGGCACAGCCTCAAACGACCACAATCATCAAGTCCAACCTGTCACCACAGACCTCATGACTAAAACATGGCACCAAGTGACACATCCAATCCCCTCTTGAACACCTCCAGGGATGGTGACTCCACCACCTCCCTGGGCAACACATTCCAATGGCCATTCCAATGGGAGAAGAGACACCAACCCCCTCCAGAATCTGTTGCATTTTCTGGGGGGAGAAATGAAAACAACCCAAAACAAAATGTTGTAACTAAGCTGATGCTGAAATATTGTAGATATATAAATAAATTTAAAAAATAAGAGGAGCTAGCACACAAAGAGAAATTTTGTAATAAGTGATCTGCTAGGAAATGAATGTGTCAAGACTGCTGAAAGAGGCCACAAACAACACCGTGGATGAGTGCTTCCTATGATCACAAAAGAGCCCTGTAAGAGAAAATGAGACAGTATGTAACTGGGGACTGTTGTGAAAGAGTAGAGAAAGCATGCACCATAAAATTAATTTCACAACCCATTCTCTGATTAGAGTCCTGTTGGTAACAGCACAAGGTTTCGCATAGCCTCAAAGGTTAAATCAAGCCTAAAAGAAATAGCTGCCTGGAAAGCAAAGGAATCAAAGTAAAATTAGGGAGCAATTGCTAGTGAAATGGATGATTTGAGTTTCTAATGGAACAGTAGCTCTGCAGGTAAAAAGTAGCCTCTAAAAAGGGAGCATTTGCAAAGGAAAGCATTTGATGGTTGTCTCGGTCCGGAGAGGGAAGGAGACTAGTTCTTTTGAATATTCCCGTGCTGTGAAATTAATCGGCACAAACGAGGCCAAAATATCAACAGCTAGACTATTTATTACATAAATAAGAAGGAAATAAGAAGGGGAGAGGGAGAAGATAGAGAGGGAGAGAGAGAAGAGAGAGAAGAGGAAAGGAATCATATTACCACACCCCTCACCCACCCCAAGACAGTTTGAGTCTGTGGAGGAGAGGTGCTGCATGAAGTGCTGGGTTTGTGCTGAGGCTTTGGCTGGAGATGCGATGTGATCCCTCTGGGCAGCCTGGGTTGTAGAGAAAGGGTGCTGAGGCTTTGGCTGGAGAACAGATGAGGTCCCTCTGGGCAGCGTGGGTCAGCTCCATGAGTAGAGGACATGGAGAGAGGGTTCAGTCTGCTTCCCTCCTTCTCAGCGGCATGGTTCTCCTTCAGCGTTTTTCTCTCCCCGTTTTTCTTCCCTCCATTGCGGTTTTCTTCCCCCTGAGCCAGTAGTGGTCAAGTCTTTTATACAGCTTTTAGTCCTTAGGTATGTGTCCGAGCATTGTCCCTCAGGAATTCAGGAGCCAGGAAATCATAAGTATCCAGGTATCGTTCCCCAGGAAGTCTTTTTGTGTATTCATGTGAGTATGGACAGTGGTCTGGATGGAGTGGGGGGGGGCCTCCGCCTCCTTCCTCTCCATCTCCCTGCCTACCCACTTATCACACATCAGGAGACAGGTGGAGAGTCCATTGACTCATCACCTTCCCTTCCTGGGGGTATCTGATAGCTGTCTTGAAGGCGTGATGGCTGGGTCCTTGGGTCATTGTTATAGGCCAGCTGCAGTCCAGTGTTATCACGAAGCAATTGCAAGGTGATTTGCATCCAGGATTGGTACTGTCTGGGCAAGCAGCAAGTGATTTTATCTTTGTTGACTCACACCAGGAGTTTAGACTCTTACAATGGTGCAAATCATTATATCACTGCATGAATTTGGGAAAAGGAAAAATTGTTAAAGCCAGAGCCTTGTTCTGCAGTCCTTATCTGCCATGAGTAGCCTTCACTTACAGTAAAACACTGAATGTGTTTTACTGTAAAACAGAAATATCCTGAGCAATTCCTGGATGTTTTCTGCAGCTTCAACCCCTTAAGAGGGAGAGAGGAGCATGAAGAGTAGCATTAAATGTCAGGTTTACTTGGCATTTCGATTTCTCTCTCTTTTTTTCCTTTAAAGTTATCATATTTTTCAATGAATCTAATTCTCAGGAAAAGAAGCTGTCTGGCAGCTCTGAGGACTTCAGTATGTGTTGTACACCACCTGCAATTAGAACTGAGCAAATCATTCACAAACTGCTTGGAAATTACTGGATCAGGAATGCTCATTCAGTGGTTACCATCATCTAAGTTTGGTGGAGTGGGTATGGACATCTGAGACAACATCGGCAGCAGTTTCATTGATTAGGTATCTTCCATATATTGATCCTGTCCAAAAGTGTCCAGACATGCACTTTACATCATGAAGATTTAGTTATCAAATTATCTGAAATGATTAGCCTGTACTTTTCTGAGCCTTACTCCAGCACTTCATGCTCATCATGTAACACATAGATCAAGAGGCTTGGAATGACAGCAGTTTGGTAAACTCTCAACACATAAATATCTGGCTGAATGGTGGACAAGTTCACCATGAGCCAGCAACGTGCCCTCATGGCAGTGAAGGCCAACAGTATTCTGGAGTGCTTTAAGAATGTGGCCAGCAGGTTGAGGGAGGTTCTCTTCCCCCTCTGCTCTGTGCTGGTGAGGCCTCATTTGGAGTATTGAGTCCAGTTCTGGGCTCCCCAGTTCACAAGGGAAAGGGAACTACTGGAGGGCCATGAGGATGGTTAGGGGACTGGAGCATCTGTCTGATGAGGAAAGACTGAAATCACTGGGGCTGTTTAGCCTGGAGAAGAGCAGATTGAGAGGGGATCTGATCAGTGATAACCAACAGCTAAAGGCTGAAGGTCATGAGGATGAGGCTGGGCTATTTTCAACAGTGCCCACTAATAGGACAAGTGGAAACAGGCACAAACTAGAGCACAGGAGTTTCACTTCAATTTAAGGAAAAACTTTGTTGTGAGGGTGAGGGATCCCTGGGCCAGGTAGCCAGGGAGGTTGTGGAGTCTTCTTCTCTGGTGAGATTCCAAACCTTCCTGGACATTGCAGTCCTGGGCAGCCAGACTGAGATGATCTTGCTCTAGCAGTAGGGTTGGACTAGATGATCTCCAGAAGTCCCTTTGAAATCCTTCTGTGATTCTGCAACCTGGTCCTGTTTGTCTTCTATGTATGCCTGATTCCTGATGATTGCCATTTTGTGTGTGTGTGCCTGTCTTTTACAACCAGACAGGCTTTGTATCTATTTCTTTCCGGTTTGGTTTCTTTATTGCCAAAAGGGATAAGAAGCTGAAGTTGCTCAAAGCATCAGAAATGAAGGTAGTTGGTAAAGTTCCAAGCTGTTGACAAGAAATTCTGCAGACCAGCACTGCTGTCTTATTTTCTGGGTTTGATTTTTGTATTATCTTTAGGGTATTCTGCAGGTTGCATTTTAGTCAGACTCAGGTATTGATATCCATTTCCACGCTCTTTAAGAACGATGTGCCTTCAGCTGAACTGACATGTTACTGTGACACTTTTTACACTAAAGGCCATTTGTAATCTAAGAGGAGATGGAATAAGATGATTTCATGAGTTGCTACTTCCTTTCATATATATGTACAATAGATTTTAGTTCAATAGATCAACTAAGCTTTTCCTTTTTACCTCCCCACTACCCCCCTCAACTGCCCCCCCCCTTAGATTCAATCTTCCTGTTTGGGGTTTTTTTGGTTTGTTCTGGATTTATTTAGTTATTTATTTATTTATTTTAATAAAGTAGCATAAAATACCTTTTAGCACAAAGATGAATCTCATGATATGAAGCTGCAAACAGCTGCAGGCACACCTGGTGCAAGTCAGCCATTCAGAGGTAAGCCAAGGTGGCATCATCCTCTAGGTGAGGAGAAAGTTCTTCACTGAGAGAGATGTTCACCATTGCAGTGTGCTGCCCTGGGATGTGATGGAGTCACCATCCCTGGAGGTGTTTGGAAGGGGATTGGATGTGGCATTTGGTGCCATGGTTTAGCCATGAGGTCTGTGGTGACAGGTTGGACTTGATAATTTTTGAGGTCTCTTCCAACCTTGGTGATTCTGTGATCATTTACACCTGTACTGTGCCCATCATCCCAAGAGAGAAGAAAGGGTTATTTAAATCTCTAGTAAAGATTGGCATCGCTTGCATATTAAATTCTGAAGCTGTTCACCAAAACCAGAGCTTCCTGTGTCTATGTGTGCCCTTTTCTGTACCATTACTTCTCTAGAACTCTCTGAAAGGAGACTGTAGTGAGGTGGGCATTTTTCTCTTCTCTCAAGTGACAGGATGAAAGGAAATGGACTCAAATTGTATCAGGGGAGGTTTAGGTTGGCTGTTAGGAAAAAAAAATCTTTAATGAAAAAGTGGTCAGGCATTGGAACAGGCTGCCCAGGAAGGTGGTGGGGTCACCATCCCTGGGAGTGTTCAAGAAATGTGTGGTCATGGCACTTTGGGATGTGATTTATTTGTCACGGTGGTGTTGGGTCCACAGCTGCACTCAGTGATCTTAAAGGTCTTTCCCAAACAAAAGGATTCTGTGACTTCTTACCTTACATTATCAGTCAGCCTGGGATAAATGATGTTCATGTTCCCACAGCTATAAAATTCCTTTTCATTTTCAAAAGTGGCATTTTTATTCCCTTCAGTTTAAAACCAAACCAAATACACACCAAAACGCAACGTAAAAATTCCCACCTACTGTCTCCAAATGATATCAAGGAGTTAAATATGTCAGAATTAAGTGGAAAATACTCTGCTGCTGCAGAACTGGGGTGGGGGTGGAGTGGTAACTCTTACAAGTCAGATATTTACTCTTTCTGTTATGTTCTTGAAGCTAAGGTCAAACACTTCAAAGGAAGGAGTTCAAATAGCTGAGCCTGAGTGAGTTACAAACTGTGCCTAATTAGAATGCTGTGTTTTGAACAGCTCCTATAGATTTGACACAAGTGAATATTTATGCTATAAAACCATATTTTGTGTTGTGCAGCTCTGCTGCTTGTCATACAGCTTTTCAGTATTTCACTTTACAGCAGAGATTTGCATTCAGAATTCATTATGCTCACATCACAAACACTACACAATGGCTGAGTTTAAACAAGTCTGTTTCTGTACTTTTGGATCAGGTACAGCTGGCAGACTAAAGTACAATGAAAGCAGCAAACCTCAGTGAGAGCTGAGCAGCATATTCTGAAGCCTACAAACACTTCCAATTACAGAGTTTCCAAACACTACTTTAACTTCTAGAGCTGCTTTAGGGAGCCCATGTCTTTGCAAGTTCCAGTGAACAGGGCATTGCAAGAAAATGTCAGTCAGAAAGTAATAACAGGGAAGTTTTTTCCTGTCCTTATTTTTTCTTCCCCACTGCCCTTTCTCCTTTTCACAGAATCACAGAATCACCAAGGTTGGAAGAGACCTCAAAGATCATGAAGTCCAACCTGTCACCACAGACCTCATGACTACTAAACCAAGGCACCTAGTGCCACTTCCAATCCCCTCTGGAACACCTCCAGGGATGGTGACACCACCACCTCCCTGGGCAGCACATTCCAATGGCTAACAACTCTCTCTGGAAGAACTTTCTTCTCACCTCCAGCCTAAACTTCCCCTGGTGCAGCTTGAGACTGTGTCCTCTTGTTCTGTCACAGTTTGCCTGGGAGAAGAGACCAACCCCCTCCTGGCTGCAATCTCCCTTCAGGTAGTTGTAGAGAGCAATAAGGTCTCCCCTGAGCCTCCTCTTCTTCAGGCTAAAAAACCCCAGCTCCCTCAGCCTCTCCTTGTAGGGCTTGTGCTCAAGGCATCTCCCCAGCCTCGTTGCCCTTCTCTGGCCACGTTCAAGAGTCTCAATGTCCTTCTTAAACTGAGGGGCCCAGAACTGGACACAGGACTCAAGGTGTGGTCTAACCAGTGCAGAATACAGGAGCACAATGACTTCCCTTTTTTCTCCACTCTCTTTTAAAAACCCATCAAAAATTGAAAGGAATAAACTGATCAACCAACCCTTTTTGTTGGTGGTGGTGGTTTTAGTCGATGAAAATTTCCCTGTCTTGAAAATTATTTTTGTGAGGAAAAAAAAATTTAAAAAGAATTAAAAAGCAACAGTGCAAAACTCCCTGTTTGATTTGGGTTTTCAAAAGCAATTAATGAGTAGGTTTGATTTGAATTCCTATTTGAGAAGGGCTGATACTGAGCAGACCACAGCCTTTTCAGAGCTCAGTTGAAAAAAAAAAAAGCCCAGCCAAATTCATTTGACATTTTGGGGAGGGAGAGAAGAATAAAATTGTGATTTCTTCCTCTAACGACGGCATAATTCCTCTCTGCGTGGTTCTTCCACTATGAAATTATAACATGCACACATTTCTGTTGAATGAGCTTGAAATCAAAGGTCAGCACTTAAATTCACCTTGAATTAATTCATCCTGTTGTGTCAAGCGATTTCATTTGCCACGTTTCCCTCCTCCTTGCTCCTCTAATCAGCAGCACTCCAAGCCACAAAGCACGGGCGCTCAGAAGAGCAGAGCTAAAAGGCAGCAACTGGCATCAAAGGAAAATAAAACCAAAATTAAATGAAAGAGGAGTCATTAGAATAACAAAAATAATCCTGCATGTTTCTCTAAAGAGGGTTTGGTTGTTTTTTTCCCCCAAAGTTACACATCCTTTTGAATCCTTGATCTTCAATATTTGAGGAGTTATTTGAGGAAAGAAGGTGAGGAGTCCACATAAAAAGGTTACCCAGGGGTTACCATGCTGAAAATAAATATGTGCTTAACTGCTTGTCTACCTATCTTCAACTGCTTGTCTGCAGCGAGGACTTTGCACAGTGGCCAGAGAAGAAAAATCAAACCTGCTGGGTGGTGTTTTTTAAGAATGTCCCAGTTT
This sequence comes from Dryobates pubescens, assembly GCF_014839835.1. Lineage (NCBI taxonomy): Eukaryota > Metazoa > Chordata > Aves > Piciformes > Picidae > Dryobates > Dryobates pubescens. Next base: position 9,194,974 of record NC_071614.1, on the reverse strand, counting down.
GAAGGCAGATCCTCCCTTGCTTCCCACCAGGGCAGAAAAATGAGACTCAGACAAATGGATTGCTGAAGCGATGGAAAGTTTAAATAGAAAAGCAGTGAGTGTTTTACAGAGAGCTACAAGCACAGTGACAAAAGACAACCCGAAGCATAGAGTCCCTCACAGCATACCCAGAAGCCTCCCAGCACTCCCCTTCTCCCTGCCTGAGGGTACACCCAAAGCCTCCAGGGCTCTTTCTCCCCCCTCCTCCACTGTTAGGCTAAACTCAGCTGGCCAAATCTGAGATTGCCCTTCCCCCTCCTCCTCCTGGCATTAGGCCTTGCCAGGCCCAAGAGTCCTCGAGATAACTCCCCTTCCATTACTAGATAGGGAGCATCTCCCATGGGAGCTGCAAGGGAAGAAAGAGGAAGTGTGAGACCTTGCTGATGGATTTATGAGGAGCAGGACATTATGGGTATGAAATAGGCAGCTTCCTGTGTCCACCCATTGGGCTGGACACCTGGGGCACCAGAGGTGCACCCCGTGATGCAGCAGCAGGAGGCACCCAGCCCAAACTGCCACAAAGAAGAAACATTTTCTTTTCTTGGTGGCTACTTTGACTGCAGCACACAAGGATTAAAATAAATAAATAAATAAATAAATACATAAAATTGAGTAATTTGGATAATTAGGGTTTGGGGTTTTTGCATGGACAACTCATGTTCAGGTTTGCAAAATTTAACCTGAAAATACATGGGATATTTTAGAAGGGCAATGAAGCTGGTGAAAGGTCTAGAGAACAGGTCTTATGAGCAGTGGCTGACAGAATCAGCATGGTCTAGTCTGGAAAAGAGGAGGCTAAAGGGAGATCTTCTCACTCTCTATAACTTTCTGAAAGGAGGTTGGAGCTAGATGGAGGTTGGTCTCTTCTCCCAACTAACTAGCAATAGGATGAGAGGAAATGGCCTCAACTTGCACAAAGTGAGATTTCAACTGGCTATTAGGAACAATTTCTTTGCTAAAAGAGTGGTCAGGAATTGGAACAAGTTGCTGGGGGTGGTGGTGGAGTTGGCATCCCTGATGATGCTCAAAAACCACGTAGGCATGACATTTGGGACATGGTTTAGTGGGCATGGTTGTGTGGGGTTGACAGTTGCACTTAATGATCTTGGAGGTCTTTTTGAACCTTAATGATTCTGGGATTGATCTTTCTTTGATTCTTCAGAACAGACTTTCTATAATTAGTATTTTTGTGTATATCAGTGCATAATCTGAGTAAATCAGTGGCCAGCTCATGTAATTGTTATTTTTATAAGCTAATTCACTTTATAGGCTATATTTTTAATAAAGTAAGTAGGGTTCAGGCAGTCTAAGCATGAATGAATCTGGCCCATCCAATAAGACAGACTGGAAATTGTGTCCCTTACTGTAGAAGAGACAACATGGACTAGTGAATTGCTTATGTCAGGCTTGAAAAGGATGATCCTAATCAAAAGGTTGGAATTTTCCTCGCAGATCTGCAAGGCAGATCTCCATTGCAATATTATTCTTTCCCCATATGCATGGAACTTCAAAGGGTTGTATGTGTAAAAAGAGAAAAATATCTTAATCAAGATCAGCCATGCACATCTTGAGAGCAGAGTTTGCATCCAAATGAGGGCTGACTGAAAACTGGAATGTTCATTACTATGACCAGAACTGTGTGCAAAAGTGAGAAAATAATTTATGCTGTCAAGTTCAAAAAGGAAATGGCCAAAGCATTTTGGAACACATGAAAGGAAACCCTCTTCTGCTGATGGAGGAGAGGACTAGACAGCACCTTAGACAACTCAAATACCTGTGAGCTAAATTGTGCCTGTGAGCACAGCCCTGAGCAAGCAATAGTGTATATGATGAACCACCCTGAGAGATACGTGCCTCTAGGTACAAGTCTCTGAGCTGTAATTGTCTCCTCATTGCTAGTCCGTAATGGAGGCAAGTCAAACCAGCCTGCACTGATTGGCAGACAGATTGGAAGTCAGTCTGAAGCTGATGAAATAAAAAGATCTCTCAGTCCTCTCCTCTAGCTCCTCTATTCCTTTCCTGAATGCAAATGCATCAAGGTTTTTTGTTTCTTCAGGCAAGAAAAGCAGGCTATATCTGCCTTTAATAGGCATCTATCATGGTGAATTGGTTAATGGAAGGGTAAACTGCTGTAGAAGTGGGTATTTTTAACTGCAACACCTCAGAAAGATCCTGCTGTAGTTGCTGAAGTTATGGGAGAAATCTGACAAAATTAATTCAGGTATGTTCCAGATTAGTCACTGAGACAGAGTCACTGAGGCCATCTAACCATCTATGGTGGAAGCAGCATATGGGCACAGCTGCTGTCTTCCCTCAGAGACTGACTAAGGAAGCAAGCCAGGAATGAAACTTAGGCTCTGGAAGGGCAAAGAGGATTCATTAAAACCTGCTGGTTGATTTTTAAATAGACTCATAGGATGATTTTGCTTGGAAGGGATATTAAAGACCATCTTGTTCCAAGCCCCTCCCATGGGCAGGGACATCTTCCCCTAGATCAGGTTGCACAAAGCTCCAGCAAACCTGGCTATTAACATTTCCCCTGGGGGCATCCAACAACAACTCTGGGCAACATATTCCAGTATCCAATCTCCACCTACCCTTTTGCAGTTCAGTTATCCCTCATCCCATCACTATATTCCTTGATGAAGGGTCCTTCCCCATCTTTCCTGTATAACTCCTTTAAATACTGGCAGGTTGGTATAAGGTCTCCCTGGGAACCAGTAGTAGCTAGTTTAATATATTCAAAAAGAAAGCAGATGCAATTAGTGTGCAATTTGTTATTGAAAAAACACACTTAGATTCACAAAGAAATATTTCTGCAAGGCAGCAAGACCACAGCTAGAATAAAGAAAAAGGGAAAAAAATGGGGGGTAGAATAAAAGAAAAAAGAATAAAGTAAAAAATAAAAGAAAAAAAAATAAAATTAAAAAATGAAAGAATAAAAGAAAAAAGGGGAAAAGGAAAAAAGAAAAAAGGAAAAAAGGGAAAAAGGAAAAAAAAGGGAAAAAGGGAAAAGGAAAAAAAGGAACAAAGGGAGAAAAGGGAAAAAGGGGGAAAGGAGAAAAGGGGAAAAAAAAGAAAAAGGGGAAAAGGGGAAAAGGGAAAAAAAAAAGAAAAAGGAAAAAAGGAGAAAAGGGGGAAAAAGGGAAAAAGAGAAAAGGGGAAAAAAGAGAAAAATTAAAAAAAAAGGAAAAAGGGGAAAAGGGAAAAAAGGGGAAAAGGGGAAAAGAAAAAAGAAAAAAAAAAAAGGGAAAAAGGGAATTTAAAATAATTAAAAAGAAAAAGGTATTTATATCCCTTAGTTCTGTGTTCAGTTGCATTCAGTTCAACAGTTCCATACCAAGACACCATCTGCTATGCACAGGGTAATCAATCTCTCATTTAAAAGGATAACAAAAATACCCCTTTCCACATTGGCACTCTTAACATGAACAAGGGCATCCTGTGTCCTTCCTGTTCAGCCACAAGGAAGAAGGAGGAATTATCCCTTCCTAGAATAATGTGCCCAGTAGAGGTTGAAGGCATGTGGGGTATACCCCACTGATGTCCAGAGCCTTTTGGAAGAGACAGAGCCAAGAAGCAGCGAGGTGTCACCTTTGGTGCCATGGCTGTGTGTGAAGAGAGGGCACACATACGGTGCAGCTTCATTGCAGGCTTTGGTTACATAAAGCTTTAGTGACAACCCACACCCAGCGATGAAATAGAAAGTGACATCTTAAGGTAACAGACATCATAAAAGAAAAATATGCAGAGAAAACAGCTGTTCTCCCATTGCTGTCTCATCCTTCCTCTGCCAGTCATAAACCTTTCTCCCGGTTTTATTTCAGAAATGCAATTATGGGATGTTAACCGCATTAAATTATCTTGTGATAAGTAAACAAAAGATTAAGCAAAGCAAACACAATCATCTGCATGAGTTCAGAATTCAAAATACAATTTCTTCTCTCTCTTTTTTTTTTTTTTCATTTCTTTTTTTTTCTTTCTTCAAGTTTTCACTTCACACAAGATGAAGCCCTACGAGGAGAGGCTGAGGGAGCTGGGGTTGTTTAGCCTGGAGAGGAGGAGGCTCAAGGGGAGACCTTCTTGCTATCTACAACAACCTTAAGGGTGGTTGCAGCCAGGGGGTGGTTGGTCTCTTCTCCCAGGCAACCAGCACCAGAACAAGAGGACACAGTCTCAAGCTGCACCAGGGGAAGTTTAGGCTGGAGGTGAAGAGAAAGTTCTTCTCTGAGAGAGTTGTTAGCCATTGGAATGGGCAGCCCAGGGAGGTGGTGGAGTCCCCATCCCTGGAGGTGTTCAAGAGGGGATTGGACGTGGCACTAGGTGCCATGGTTTAGTCATGAGGTCTGTGGACAGGTTGGACTTGATGATCTTTGAGGTCTCTTCCAACCTTGGTGATCTGTGATTCTGTGAAATCATTTGAAAATGCACCAAGCCCACTTGAGGACTCATTAAATGTATCCTATGTAACCTGGCTGTTCAGCAGCTCTCCAGATGATGATGATGATGATGATGATGATGATGATTATTATTATTATTATTATTTTCAAAATGTACTCTTTTATTTTGTGCTTTGTGTTACTAAGGCAATAAATTAACTTCAAAGTCAAATGAGTAGTTTATTCTCACAGAAGTCTTGAAAGCCTTCATGCTTTTCTGTGTCCCTGCTTAATTTTGAATGTGCTCGATGTTTCTGTAGCTCTCTTCTTCAGAAAATAGGTAAATAAGTTGAATAACATTTACCTTCTTGATAGTTTCTGGTTAAATCCCAGGGCTCAAGCTGCACCAGGGGAGGTTTAGACTGGATGTTAGGAAGAAGTTCTTCATAGAGAGAGTGATTGCCTATTGGAATGGGCTGCTCGGGGAAGTGGTGGAGGCACCATCACTGGGGGTGTTTAGGAGGAGACTTGATAGGGTGCTTGGTTGCATGGTTTAGTTGATTAGGTGGTGTTGGATGATGGGTTGGGCACGATGATCTCAAAGGTCTCTTCCAACCTGTTTTTTTCTATTCTATTATTCTATTCTATTCTATTCTATTCTATTCTATTCTATTCTATTCTATTCTATTCTATAATAGTTATCCTGATTTATGCTCAAATGTGTCTGCTTTGTAGATGATGATCACTGCAACTTGCAATGAGTAATTTTTCCAGGCTACCTGCTACAGTTTAGCTTATGTGCTTTAACATTGAACTCAAAGGATACTGCAAAAAAATCTATGGGAAGGAGGCCAAGTCACTAAGAGCCTTCAGAGAATGTAGATTTTTATTGTGCTTATTATGTGTTTAAAAATGAATAAAGAAGAACTGTAATGATTTACAGAGAAACAGAGGACTGCTGGAGAAAAAGGATTTCTCTTTGCCCCACAGTGACTACTTACTAAATATTCATGGAAGAATCAGTGCTGTACTGCACTGCTATCGTTCTTGTGTGAAGGAGCCATGTGCTTGAGGGAGCAGCAGTCTGGAAGCCATCAGCTTTCTTTGGTCTCTCTGCTGTGACTGTGAATTGTAGTGATAATGTTTCTATTTGTGATACAGTGGTTCAACTCTGGGACATGTGAAGAGCTCACACTATGTGTCCCAACATCTGCTTCTCTGAGAAAAGCAGAGAGGTCAGAGTTTGCAACTCAGTTCTGAGTGAATTTTCTGGGGAAGACATGAGTAGGTCAGAGCTGCCCATTTGACCTTGAAAGTGGTCAGAGACTTAAGGAGGTTCTGGGCACTGCAAACTACTGTAGTTGTGCTCTCTTTCCACCCCACCCCCCCCATCATCTTCAGCTGTACTGAGGACATGTAGGCAAGGTAAGCATAATACTGTTAGTTCTGTCTTGCAACTGCTGTCCTTCAGAACATAAAGAAAATAGTTGTAAATTCAACATCAGAGGTAGCAGGAAATATGAATGTACAACAACATATCCATCATCCATCACATCCATCCACTTAATCTATCACATATATTCCCATTTCTTTGCAAGTCTTTAAATATTGACTGGAGTAAAGTCAAGAGCACAGATACTCATTTTACTAGAAACTTGTTTCTATAAACTTGGCTGAACAATCTCCCTCCCATCTCAGAGCATGTGTTCCTACTGTGGAAACATTTCCCTGCATATTGCAACAAAATCTGGGTTAGCAACATCTCCTCGTGCCCTGATTTCACTTGAAACAAAACCTGCATGTGTGGCCACCAAAAGATCTGTTATACCAAAACATACAAACAGGGAGAGCAAACTTCAAGGGCCACCAAAAAGCACAAATGTTATGCCTTTAGACATAAGTCTGATGGAACAAGTAGGTATATAATCCACCACGCCTTCATGTAGCCAAAAAGATTGGTTTCCTTGCTGGTTTACGTGCTGGGATGCTCAGTAAGTACATTATTACACACACATCCTGGGCTGCATCAAGAGAAGCATAGCCAGCAGGTTGAGGGAGGTGATCCTCCCCCTCTACTCCACTCTGGTGAGATCCCACCTGGAGTACTGCATCCAGCTCTGGAGCCACTATTACAGGAAGGATCTGGAGGTGCTAGAGCATACCCAGAGAAGGGCCACGAGGATGAGCAGAGGGCTGGAGCTGCTCTATGAGGATTTGCGGCTATTGTGTCTGGAGAAGAAAAGGCTCCAGGGAGACCTAATTGTGGCCTTCCCGTATCTGAAGGGGGCTACAAGAAAGCTGGAAGGGACTTTTGAGGGTGTCAGGGAGTGATAGGACTGGGGGGAATGGAAAAAAAAGCACCTAGAAACGGGTAGCTTCAGATTGGATATTAGGAAGAAGTTCTTCAGCATGAGGGTGGTGAGACACTGGAACAGGTTGCCCAGGGAGGTGGTAGAAGCCTCATCCCCAGAGGTTTTGAAAGCCAGGCTGGATGTGGCTCTGAGCAATCTGATCTAGTGTGAGGAGTCCCTGCCCATGTCAAGGGATTAGAACTGGCTGTTCCTTGAGGCCCCTTCCAACCCTGACAAGGCTATGATTCTATGATTGCTACCCATTAACAATTTCTTGTTTCCTATTTTATTGGTATACTTAAAAGAAGGGACGCAAGCACCTATTGGTGATCCCCAAGCACTTCTTAAAGGATGGTCCTCACTTGTTCTTTGCATCCAGTTTGCTATTCATTGATTTTTATTTTCATTGGAAAGTGAAACCCTTTGTGCAAAATGAAACTTGCCCTTTAACACTTAGTTTTAACTCAGCATTGCATGGCATTTTCTCTTTCCCAGCACAGCAAAAGCAGAAACCAAATGAAGTTAAATCTGAACAGATATATTATGATTCAATTCAGCAACCAAACTGAATAAATAAGCAAATACATAAATAAACAAACAAATTATTGACTTACCTTTTATGGGAGCTTTTTCTAAGCAGAAAGCTCAGACTTCTACTGGAAGTCTGTTTTATTTGGACTGCCTCAAGGCTTTGGATCCAAATCAATCTCTGGTTCAAGATATATTCAGGAAAATCATCATCATCATCATCATCATCATCATTGTCATCCACAGCTTACAGTCCCCTGGAAATTGCCAAGTATCAAATTTCAGAGCCATATATTTTCTTTCAGTTTTAGAACTTTAGGAAAAGAGCACAGACAATGGAGTATGATATTTTGTTACATATATCATAAGCTGCTTGCTTTGAGCATCAACAGCTAGGTATAAATAAACAAATACATAAATAAATAAACAAATTCATAGAATCAGGCAGGGTTGGAAGGGACCACAAGGATCATCTAGTTCCAACCCCCCCGCCATGGGCAGGGACACCCCACACTAGATCAGGCTGGCCAGAGCCTCATCCAGCCTGATCTTAAACACCTCCAGGGACGGCACCACAACCACCTCCCTGGACAACCCATTCCAGGGTTTCACCACTCTCATGGGGAAGAACTTCCTCCTCACGTCCAGCCTGAATCTCCCCACCTCCAGCTTCATTCCATTCCCCCTAGTCCTATCACTACCTGATATCCTGAGAAGTCCCTCCCCAGCCTTCTTGTAGTCCCCTTCAGTTACTGAACACCACAATAAGGTCACCCTGGAGCCTTCTCTTCTCCAGACTGAACAGCCCCAACTCCTTCAGTCTGTCCTCGTAGCAGAGCAGCTCCAGCCCTCTGATCATCCTTGTGGACCTTCTCTGGACCCTTCTCTGATTTACCTTTTATGGGAGCTTTTTCTAAGTAAAAAGCTCAGACTTCTACTGGAATTCTGTTTTATTTGGACTGCCTCATGGCTTTGGATCCAAAGCAATCTCTGGCTCAAAATATGTTCAGGAAAAAACCAATTAACAACATTAATAAAACAATCCACAACTCAGAGTCCCCTGAAAATTGCCAAGTAACAAATTCCAGGGCCATATATTTTCTTTCAGTTTTAGCACTTTTGGAAAAGAGCACAGGGAATGAAGGATGACATTTTGTTACATATATCATAAGCTGCTTGCTTTGAGCATCAACAGCTAGGTAGGCATAATGACAGTGCTGCAAAAGAGGAACAACAAATTTGCTCGAGTTCCCTAGAACAACAGATTACATTTCATCTGATAACCTGTAAAGGATACAACATGGAGGTGAAAATGGAATTGGGCTGAACAAATAAATGCTGTGTCCCAGAAGACAACAGAAACTTGTTGCTAGATAAGGAAGAAAAAGAAAAAAAAAAAGGGATAAAAATATAATAAATGAAGCTCATCTCTACTGAAAGAAAGCAACTAAATCATCATCCTGAGCTGCAACAAAAATGTTGCTATATAACAGTTTTAATCCTTTGTCTTCCAGAAGATGAAATCCTTAGCCATGCAGGAAGTAGAATTCACTATGAAAAAGTGACTTGAAAAAACCCAATATGTCATTCATCTTCAGGGCAGCTCTAGGTGTAGAAGTAATAACAACTACATTCCTGTTCACAGAAGGAAAGGACTTTCAGCAAAAGTTCATGGCTGGTGTCAGAAATTATTTTCTTCAGTCCTCTTTTCAATTGGAAAAGTTCTAAGAAATATTTGTAACAGGAATATACCATACCAGGAAAAATTATTTGGACTGAGAGAGTTGTTAGCCATTGGGATGTGCTGCTCAGGGAGGTGGTGCAGTCACCGTCCCTGGTGGTGTTCAAGAGGGGATTGGACGTGGCACTTGGTGCCATGGTTTAGTCATGAGGTCTGTGGTGACAGGTAGGACTTGATGATCTTTGAGGTCTCCTCCAACCTTGGTGATTCTGTGACTAAAACTAACCCATTTTGGTTTCCTTTGAACTAAAACTAACCTATTTTTGTTTTCTGACTATTCCCTGTGTCACATTCCTGTCGAGAGAATGGACAGAGTTATTCACTGAAGCTGTTCAATTAATGAATATATATTCAAGAAAATTACAATCTACTCCATTTGAGGAAATTCACTGAATAAATTATTGGCTATGAATTATTCATCTGTATCTAGTAAGCATGTAATACCCTCTAATTTTTAGTAAACACTACACCATTTGGTTTTCAAAAGGCATTAAGTAATCAGTCAACATTTCAGCTGCTGTCATTTCTCAACTGAGGGTTATGAAGAGGACTATGGGTCAAATTCAGAGTTCTTCCCATTCAAAGAAAGTTTATATTTATTATCTCAAAGTCACTGAAGTTTCCCTCAATTTATACCTCATAAGTGAAACTAAAATCTTGCCTTCCCTCTAATCAGTTTAATTGTTATAGTCAAGTGAAAAAAAACATTACTTTGTTGTAAGAACTCCTCCAACTTATATGATTTATCTATTTCCAGAGGCTTTTTCTATTTTGTTCTTTTTCTTTCTTTTCTTTTTAATACTGACTTACCAATAAAAAATGAAAGTCAAACTGAAAAATAAATGAGAAAGTTGTACAGCTGTCCACTTCGACATTTTTCTGGTGTTGTAATAACCCATCAGGATGGTATGGAAATACCCAAATCACAGCATCACAGAATCACCAAGGTTGGAAGAGACCTCAAAGATCATGAAGTCCAATCTGTCACCATAGAACTCGTGACTAAACCATGGCACCAAGTACCATGCCCAATCCTCTCTTGAGCACCTCCAGGGATGGTGACTCCACCACCTCCCTGGGCAGCACATTCTGATGGCTAACAACTCTCTCAGTGAAGAACTTTCTCCTCACCTCGAGCCTAAACTTCCCCTGGTGCAGCTTGAGACTGTATCTTCTTTTTCTGGTGTTACTTGCTTGGGAGAAGAAACCAATGGCCAACCTTTTGCCCAGCTGTGAAGATTCCAACATCTCAATCCAGGGACTCTTTGTCTTTGAAAACCAAACAATCCATACTGACAACAGCAGGTCCAAGAAGATCCCTTATTGAAATTTCACTGCAAAGCACATAGTAATTTCTGGTACAAAGCAATCCATCTTAAGAACTTGTACACTCATACCAGGGAACGTAGAGCTAGCCAGCTATGCTGTATCTATAAAGATAGAAGGACCTATCTAAAAAGACACAGCAGTCTGAAAACATTTCCATACTCAGAACTTCAGTAAAACAAAAGAAGACTGTGAAATGAGCCTATAATTTCATTTACTCTTGTGTACAAAAATGTGTCACAAGGAAATCTTAATTTCTCTGGTGACATCCCTTGCTCAGTTGTGCATCAGTTACCATTATAAACTCTTACCTTGTAGCTATTAGGTCTGTGCCACATCATAATGCCCCACACTTACCACACTTTGTTTGTCTTTTCTCCCCCAGTTTCATGTGTTATCTGCTTTATTCTGGGATGGTCTTGAAATGAAATGGGAAATCTGCCAACAGGCTGATTTCCTGGTGGAACGTGGGGAAATTGAAATCACATGTTTTGCTAAGCAGCAACAATGCCTTCACTTTAAAACAACAGAATGTGATTTATTCCTTTCTTAGAACTAAGCAAAGTTTTACTTTCTAACACAGGCCATGCCACCTCAATTCACTGAGAAGCAAAACACTGGCATAGTATTAACTGTGGAAATATGTCATATGCATTAGCCTGCTCTGAAAACAAGATGCTCATGCGACCTCTTGGCAGCAGATAACTAATTAGCTTTGCATGTTTGGGAATACTGACTCCAGCTACAGTACTTATCTTGACTAATTATGTGTTTCTCTCTTCTGTGCCAGGACCAGTTGTGTAAGTGGAAGGCTTTCACCATAAATGCTCCATACTGAAAAGGAACAGATTGATTGCAAGAATTCTGGAGGACAGAGCTCTTGAAAAAGAAAGCAATACAGTGGAGACAGATAGAGATAGATAGATAGATAGATAGATAGATAGATAGATAGATAGATAGATAGACAGATAGACAGATAGATAGAGGGAGAGAGAGAGGGAGAGAGAGAGAGAGATATCGGTAGAGATAGATAGTGATAGATAGATAGCTGGATAGATAGATAGATAGATAGATAGATAGATAGATAGATAGATAGATAGATAGAGATAGGTATTGGATTATTTTTTCCCCTTTTTCTTTGTAGGGTCTCAGCCTGGGACATACATTCAACTGATGACTCTCTGGAATGACTGCTGGATATGGGTTATAAGTTCATCTATACACTAGTGCATCTCAGAGAGCGCTGAATGTCTCTGTGTACATAACCAGGAGGAAAAATCATTGTCTGAGACAACTGAACTATATTGCTCACAATTCTGTGCCCATGATTTGCCTTTTTCTTTTTTTATTCCCTCTTTCTATGAAGCATCCACATAAATTTTGACTTGGAATCTACCTGTAAAACATTTTGTTGCTCAAGTTCATTTGGCAAAGCCAGCAGGGTGAGGGAGGTGATTTTCCCCCTCTACGCCACTCTGGTGAGACCCCACCTGGAGTACTGCATCCAGTTCTGGAGTCTCTATTAAAGGAAGGCTCTGGAGGTGCTGGAAGGTGTCCAGAGAAGGGCCATGAGGATGAGCAGAGGGCTGGAGCTCCTCTCCCATGAGGACAGACTGAGGGAGTAGGGGCTGTTCAGTCTGCAGAAGAAAAGGCTCCAAGGAGACCCAATTGTGGCCTTCCAGTATCTTAAGGAGGCCTAAAAGAAAGCTGGGGAGGGACTTTTGAGGGTGTCAGGGAGTGATAGGAGTAGGGGGAATGGAAAAAAACCCTAGAAATGGGTAACTTCAGATTGGATGTTAGGAAGAAGAAGTTCTACCCCATGAGGGTGGTGAGACACTGGCACAGGTTGCCCAGGGAGGTGGTGGAAGCCTCATCCTTGGAGAATGTTATGGCCAGGCTTGATGTGGCTATGAGCAACCTGCTGTAGTGTGAGGTGTCCCTGCCCGTGGCAGGGGGGTTAGAACTAAATGATCCTTGAGTTCCCTTCCAACCCTGACAATTTTATGATTCTAGGATTCTAATTAAAATTAATCTGTCTTCCTTTGGCAACAAAATGTGGGGACAAGAATTTCTAAGAATAATACATCCATGTGAATTTTGACTTGGAATCTACTTCATGCTACTGTAAAACATTCTGTTGCTCAAGTTCATTTGAGTAATTAAAATTAATCTGCATTCCTTTGGTAACAAAATGCAGAGACAAGAAATTCTAAGAAAGGGGTGATCCACTCATATGTGGTAATGGTATGAGCACCTCTTGCTGTTTGTTTCTGAGCCTTCAGCACAGCTGTGAGACATTATGCTTTATCTTTTCCTGTACAGCCTGGGTATAATGTTGTAAGTACACAGAAGAAAATTATAAGCAGAGGACAGCTAAGGAGAACCTGATCTTGCATTAATGAGACTTCAGTTATGAGGCTACCAAATTAACCTTGAGTGGGAGCAATAAGGTCAAGGCCAGAGAGATAGCAAGCAGCTAATTGCATGCTTTTAGTGCAGAGAATCACCACAAAGCAAGACATTTTTATTGCATCTAGCCTAACCATCTTTTTCAGAACTTAGAGCAAAGAGAGAAATGCAACAATTTACAAAGGCATTAGCAACTGTCACGTAAGAATGATGCTTTTGGAAAGTGCTCTCATTGTTTTATCTGAGGGTGAGAAAGTGTAGACAACCCAAAATCTGTCAAAGTTTCTGGAGACTCAGGGTTGCACTTTTGTCAGCCTAGTGTCATTATGACTCAAGGCAATTTCTTCTTGCACCATAAAGCTATTTTAGAACTAAATTTCTTCAGTACACCAAAGCTAGCTTAGAAATTCAGTATCTAATCATAAACAATTATGTTCATATTTGTACACTCAAGCAAGTGACTCACTTTATGAATTCAGAACCTTGTCATGAAGTCTCACATCTGAAATGTAAAAGGCAGTGGATGTGATAGACATAAATGAGCCCGGTCCATCAGCCACTGAAGGAGAATTTGCTGCTTCTTTGACCTCATGCTTTTACAGACACAGTTTCTTGGCTTTGAAGGAAGCTGACTCCAGGGAGGGGGAAAAAAAAAAAGGAGGATAGCACAAATATCCTAAAAATACCTAAGGGTCCACTGCTTCTATAGGAAGAAGATGTCATCAGGATACCACCATATCCACTATTCTGTCTTTGCAAGATACCATTGATCACTGGGAAAATCAGAGACTGAGTGGAGAGATACCTTGGCATTGTGAGGACCCAAGAACTCTCAAGCTGAAAAGCTAGTAGACATACTGAAAATTTAGCTATTCCTTCATATTTGCAAACATAGAGGAACTGGCCAGGAATGTGAAATCTGACAGTAACCTTGACTGCCAGTGAGAATGTCATGATGGAGTTCAGAACCATGACAACAGGGAGGAAAAATGTAGATAACAGCTGTGGACTTTAGGAGATCAGGGTGTTCAAGGATCTGCCTGGAATAATCTCAGATAAAAACAACCCCTCACAAATCTGGAAAGAATCATGGAATGATAAAATGATTGGGACTGGAAGGGGTCTTCAAAGATCATCTACCTTCCTGTAATGGGTAGAGACATCTTTTAATAGATTAGGTTTCCACTCAGACATTGAGCTATTGCCTGCAATGCTTCAGGCATAGGCATCCAGCCAATTCCTTTGCCATCTAATAGCCCACCCATCAAATCCATATCTGTCCAGTTTAACAAGATTTTTGTGAAGGACCATATCAAAAACCTTACAGAAGTCCTGCTGGCCACCCCACTTTGGATGTAGCAGAGGAAGAAATCTCAATCCTTTGAGTCCTTACAGTCTCAAGCTGTGCCCAGGGGAGGTTTAAACTCGAAGTGAGGAGGAAGTTCTTCACTGAGAGAGTTGTTCGTCATTGGAATGTGCTGCCCAGGGAGGAGGTGGAGTCATTGTCCCTGGAGGTGTTCAAGGGGAGACTGGACGTGGCACTTGGTGCCATGGTCTAGTCGTGAGGTCTACCGAGACAGGTTGGACTCGATGATCCTTGGGGTCTCTTCTAACCTTAGTTATACTGTGATACTGTGATACTGTGATTCCCTAGCCTGTATCTATGTTTGGGATTGCTTTAATCCAGGTGTGGTACCTTGTTGAACCTGGCCTTGTTGAATCTCCTGATATTCACACAAGCTCACCTTGCAAGGCCATCCAGGTCTGTCTGGATGGCTTTCCTTCCCTCTCAACCACAACACAATTTAGTGTCTTCCACAGACTTGCTGAAAATAGTCTTAATCTCTCTGCTCATGTACCCCAGCAAAGGTGTTAAATTATCCTGGTCCAGACAGAGATCCCTGACACCACTCATCACAGGTCTCCACCCAGATACTGAGCTGTTGACCACAACTCTTTAAGTGCAACCATCCAAACACAATTTTATGTCCAACAAGTCTTCCAGAGAGTGGTTTGATAACGAGATATTTGGAGTTGCAGCAGCAACTTCAAGTGTGTACTTTATGTGCAACAGTGTTTGGCAAAAGTCTTTGACTTAAACTTTGTACTTAGGCTTAGTTTTATTTTTAGCTCTCTTGAAAGGAGTGTTGACTTTTTCTTAAGGAACAGAAAGTTGCAGCACAGCCTAACTGTGAAGTTCCCTTGAATAGAATCACAGAAAGAAAAAAAAAACCTAACAAATTCACATTAACATGACTGAATTGTTAGTGGACACATGGGTGGAATAAACTCTGAAAGACAATATGTTGACATCTTGAGATGATTCAACCTTAGCAGGATATAGACTTTCAAATGGCAGCCGAGGCCATAGGTGTAGAATAAACTTTGGTTTTTCATTTCTAATTAGCCCATTTGGACTAGAGGAGCATCAAAATCTGTTAAGTTTCCATTTTCTGAGCTAGATTTAGCTTTGTGAATTTTTCAAACCCACTGTATCTAGCAGCTGATGTACAAATTAAGCTGTGCATTTAGACAGCTGTTCAACTATAATAGCAGCACCATCAAATACAAATGTACCTGGCATGTTTTCCAACAGGAATGAAAGAGCTCCTGCCCACACAGGTCTTATCCAGTCCTTCTTTACCCACCAAGGATGAAGTATCCTTCAAGAAGAATATATGACAAGAATGATGTGTAAATTAACTCTCATCTTTGTTTGCACAAATTGGCTGCCCTCAAGTAGAGGCACAGAATCTCTCCAGCATGACATTCTTTTCCATTGACTCAGTAGGGTATCATCAGTGGTGGAAAACTTTTAGAGAAGAAAAAAATAAATAAAAAAAGAAAGCATTACATGAGAAGATGTGTTTACAAAGAAGAAACCTTTTATCCAGCAGGAAGAGTCTGTGTTCCCCTGTATCTATATGCTTTCAAATACGTCAGCCCAGAATGACCACTGCAATGGCAAAAAAGGTGCTTGACTTTGATTTCATGATTAATTAAAAGATCAAAGACTGTTGCACACAGATGGGTGTTAAGTTGTCCTAAAATCTCATTCCAGCCTTCTGACATATAGTGTGGGGGTCCCTTCCCTTCCCTTCCCTTCCCTTCCCTTCCCTTCCCTTCCCTTCCCTTCCCTTCCCTTCCCTTCCCTTCCCTTCCCTTCCCTTCCCTTCCCTTCCCTTCCCTTCCCTTCCCTTCCCTTCCCTTCCCTTCCCTTCCCTTCCCTTCCCTTCCCTTCCCTTCCCTTCCCTTCCCTTCCCTTCCCTTCCCTTCCCTTCCCTTCCCTTCCCTTCCCTTCCCTTCCCTTCACCTCTCCTCTCCTCTCCTCTTCCTCTCCTCTTCCTCTCCTCTTCCTCTCCTCTTCCTCTCCTCTTCCTCTCCTCTTTTCTTCCCCCTCAAGTGCCACATAAAACTGACCAAGTAAGTTTGCAGAATACCTAATGAGAAAACACTACATCATTCTTAGCATAAAGCACAGGCAAACAGTTTTATTCCTGTTTGTACAGCTTAACCTTCTGCAAAAGTAATTAGGTCTATAATTAAAAAGCTATTTGGAATGATTAAACCCCTGTTATCTAGTGGCATTTAAAGACAAATGCAAATGTCAGAAAGGATGAATTAATTAAAATTACTATTGAAAAGGGGGGGAAAAGTGTATTAGTGTAAGGGCTAAAGGATGTTATTTGCTGAAATGTTACAACATGAGGTGTAGTTCATAGGATCATAGGATGTCAGAGGTTGGGAGGGACCTTCAAAGATCATCAAGTCCATCCCCCCTCCCAGAATCTAGCACAGGTCGCACAGGAATGCATCCAGATGGGTCTTGAGAGTCTCCAGAGAAGAAGAATCCACAACCTCCCTGGGCAGCCTAGTCCAGTGCTCTGTGACCCTCACAGTGAAGAAGTTCCTGTTTATGTTGAGGTGGAATCTCCTGGAGATTGCTCCTTGTCTTATCCCAGGGTGCAACTGAGCAGAGCCTGTCCCCTCCCTCCTGACCCCCAGCCCTCAGATATTTATAAACTTTTATTAAATCCCCTCTCAGTCTTCTCTCTAGACCAGAAAGCCCCAGGGCTCTCAGCCCCTCCTCATAGGGCAGCACTCCAGTCCCTCACTCATCCTGGTGTTGCCTACTGGTATCCAGGGAAACAATTCACTCTTGCAGAACTTTTTGTTTGTTTGTTTGTTCATTGTTTGCTTGTTTTCTGGGTGGGCTTTTTTTTTTGTGTGTGGTTTTTGTTTGGTTGGTTGGTTTTGGTTAAAACTTGTTATCTTGATCTGAAAAGCAAATGATAATGATGGAAAGATGTCATTGTAAATAGCCACCATTGTGCTTTATTTTATGAGGTATTGATGGGTTTGTTCTTTTTGCATGGAGGCAAAGCAAACCATGTACTGCAGCTGTGCATTATGGAAGATTTATGGAAAATGAAGTTATTTTAGAATCCCCTTCTTCCATCACCACCTCCCCTTTCCCACCATATCTGCCCCTTTTCCACACCCCACCCCCGCCCCATTTTCCCATCAAACCCCAGAGCACCTGGGCTCTATTGCAGTCTCCTCCCACCCCAAGTGTGGCCACTTGACCCTCCCCACCCACTCCCCTTTTTAATCACCCCTAGGAAGGGCAGAAGCCCTAAGCTGAGCCCATTTGGGCTGAGGGATCCTCCTCTCATCACTGGTGAGTGCCCATGGTGCACACTGGGTGATGGTGGTGGTGACAACAAAGGCCGGGGGGCCTGGTGGCCCCCCGGTTAGGTAGGAAGACAATTGACTGTTAGAAGTTAAGCATTCACAGGTTGTGGTGAAGGTTGAAATTATTCATTCTAGCATTTTGCAATGTGATCTGTTACCATTCATCAATTTATATTGTTATGTACATACATATATATGTCTCAGTCCCCATCTATAACTTGGGAGCATAAGGGTTGCTCACAGGAATTCCATGTTTTATCTCTACTTGCTAGCCCAGAGCACTGCTGAAATGCCACTGGAAAAAAATGGTTGCAACAAGACTGTGCCAGCTGACTGCAAATCTCCCAGAGAAAATGCAGGGGGGTTGTGGGAATATTTTCTCCTTTTTATTTTGTTTGCTTTCTTTCCTTTCTTTGTCTTTTCCTTCCTTCCTTTCTTGTTTGCTTGTTTCCTTTCATTCTCTCTTCTTCCTTTCTCTTTCTTTCCTCCTTGCTTTCTTCCTTTTATTACTTAATTTTCTTTCTCTCCTCCTCTCTCCTTCCCTTCTCATGTGACAAAGGGATAGTGAAGTAGCATCAAGAATCCCCTTTGCTGAAGGTGATTTCCTCAAAATTACATATACTGAGTAGTTTTGGTGCAATACAAATTGCACTAAAGTTCACAAAGCAGGCACACTGAAGGAGACACGTTGATAATGTATGTGCTGGGTAACTCTTGTAAGGGTTCCTACAGCCTTACTCTGTAGAAATATATGCCCTCATACTAAAGGTATGTCCTCAAGAAGCATTTCAGTGTACATACCTACAGCAAATGCTCTGTGTCACCCCTGGAAGGAAGTAGTCTCCCTTCTCTGATGCTAGAAATTGAACCTACAGATATACACTTCATCTTTGACTCCTTGAGCCAACAGGACTTGTGATTTTCTTTACCAGCCTTGATACAGAAACAAGACAGCATTTCTTCATGGGAGGTTCTGCTTTCAGAGCATGAAGATCTCTTCCTCATCTCATTCAATTAGTTGCAACAGAAGAATGTAATAGAGACAACATTGCTTTGCCTTCTCATCAATGACCACACAGCCAAAACACTTGTGGAAATCAGCCCCCAGAAACTGTGTTTTTCAAGCCAGTGAGCTCGGTTTCAAATGATTTTGTGTTTGAACAATTACTGCAATTGTCTTCTGGATTTATCATTGTCACAGTGAATTGTTTAGATTACATTCAATATTTGGCTAAAATGGCCATTTTCCAAACCTGCTTTTTAAAGGCGTAGATACTAGGTAAATTCTCTTCCTGCTGCATTGTTAAAGCACATTAGAATAGAGTAGAATTAAGCAGGTTGGAAAAGACCTCAGAGATCATCAACTCCAACCTATCACCCAACACTATCTAATCAACTAAACCAGGGCACCAAGCACCCCACCCAGTCTCTTCTTAAACACCTCCAGTGATGCTGACTCCACCACCTCCCCGGGCAGCACATTCCAATGGCCAATCTCTCTTTCTGGGAAGAACTTCTTCCTAACATCCAGTTTAAACTTCCCCTGGTGCAGCTTGGGACCAAGTCCTCTTGTTCTGGTGCTGCTTGCCTGGGAGAAGAGGCCAACCCCCACCTGGCTACAACCTCCCTTCTGGTAGTTGTAGACAGCAAGAAGGTCTCTCCTGAGCCTCCTCTTCATCATGACCAGCAAAAATTAGTTTTTGATGCACACTCCCAAATATTAACACAAGAGCCATCCAAGCTTCTACTACATACTCAGAGGCAGCAACCTCTATTAATTCATATGGCTTATTTTGACAAATCTCTTTTTCTAAGGCTGCTCAAGTTCAGTATAAGGAGTTCAAGAGACACTTGATCAGGAACAGCTCTGTGAGGAGAGGGGGGCGGGGAAAACCCCAGCCCTGTGAAACATGAATGATCAATTAACTGCAGCACAGCGTATCTGTGTGTCTGCAAGAAGCGCTGTAGCAATGACTCCTTTCTTCTCAAAAAAAAACTAGAAAAAGAGTGGGGAGGGGAAAAGAAATGTAAGACTCATTTTATAAAGAGCAAGAAGTTTTAAATGGTTGGGGAAAAAAAAATATTACAAATTTCAGACTCAGAAAGATAATTATCTTATCAACTGAACATTTCAGAATGCTTCCTGTTCCTTTTAAAGGGTGCAAAAAAGCTCAGCCAAAGTAATTTGCACTAAAAGATGGTACAAATTGCCTCTCATTCTACAATAAACATTTTGTTATTGATTAAAATGCACGTTCTCTGGAGTATTTCCGTTCTGGCTGCATACGTGTCAATAGAATTTTATTAGCTCCCAGGCAACAGTGAGGGTAAACCAGAATCGTGCCCAGATTTCTTGTTCATATACAGTAGATGTATACATATAGACCCCACACCCACTCCTCAGTACAGAATCACAGATTGATGGAAGTCAGAAAGGACCTCTGAAGATCATTCAGTCCAACCCCCTGATAGAGCAGGTTCACCCAGAGCAGGTTGCATGGAAAAGCATCCAGTCAAGATTTGAAAGTCTCCAGAAAAGGAGACTCCCCAGCCTCTCTGGGAAGCCTGGCCCTGGGCTCTGGCACCCTCACAGCAAAGAAGTTTCTTCTTAAGTTCAAGTAAAATCTGCATTTTAGTTTGCCCCTTGTCTTATCACTGGGCAACAGTGAGAAGATCTCAGCCCCATCCACATGAACTTCACTCTTTATTAATCAGCATTAAGATCTCCTCTCAGCCTCCTCTTCTCCAGACTAAACAGTCCCATGTCTCTAACCCTTTCCTTGTCAGAGAGATGCTCCAGTCCCCTCATCAACCTCTCATTGTACCCCTGTGTTTTCTGAGAGTGAAACAAGTGTATGCAACATATTTCCTTTGTTCCTAAGCTGAAGATATTTCAGTTAGGATCCTGACAGAATTCTGGGTTTCTCATGGCTGCCTGCAAAGCTGGCCACAGCTGCTGCTGCTACATGTTTCCTTCCTAAACATGTTGCTAGGAGTAAGATTCTGGGTCAAAAATGACTATTTTCTCGTTGTTGAAAGAAAAAGAGTCACACTGGCTTTTCAGTGGTGGGGATAAAATGGCAAGCATGGAAAAAGAGAACTTTTGGAAGGTGGACCCTTGAGGAGAGGTTGAGGGAGCTAGGGGTGTTTAGCCTGGAGAAGAGGAGGCTCGGGGGAGACCTTATTGCTGTCTACAACTTCTTGAAAGGAGCTTGTAGGCAGGTGGGGGTTGGTCCCTTCTCCCAGGCAACCAGTGGCAGAACAAGAGGACACAGTCTCAAGCTGTGCCAGGGGAAGTTTAGGCTGGAGGTGAGGAGAAATTTCTTCACAGAAAGAGTAATTGGCTGCTGGAATGTGCTACCCAAGGAGGTGGTGGAGTCCCTGTCCCTGGAGGTATTCAAGAAAGGATTGGATGTGGTACTTGAAGCCAAGGTTTAGTTGTCAGGAGGTGTTAGGTCATAGGTTGGACTTGATGATTTCTGAGGTCTTTCCAACCTGGTTGATTCTATGATTTGCCTTTGTTATTTTTGGTTTGGTTTTAATGTGTTTAAAGCAGCATGAAGTAGAAAGGTTACCCCTCACTATCTTCCAATATCAGAGGGTCACTGTTGTGTTGTCAGTTTTTGGCTGTGCCTTTGACTCCTTATCTATGTTGTCAGTTTGCATTGCACATCATTTGGGGCTGAGACTGGGGCTATAAAGTACAATGTGTTTTCATAGCTTTATTTTGACTGTAATTACACTGTAATGTAAATTGAGTAACTTAAAAATGATAAATCAGTTAATTTCATATGTCTCACACACACACCAAAAAAAAAAAAGGCCAATGAAATTGCATCTTTTCATTTTGTTTTGCTCTGTTATGAAATAATTTGATTAAATGATTAACATGTTAAATATATTACTGTTTCTGTGCACTAAAGCCTTCATTCTGCAAGTCTCTGTGCAGAGCACAGCAGGGATCACAATGTTATTAAATTCCAACCCCAGTGTGAGTTGCTGCTTTATCTGTACATAAGAAAGGTTATGCTCTAGGCATAATCCTCTGCAGTGAGGTCTTGATTCAGAAACTCATTGCACAGTGCACAGTAAACATAGAAAAGATCAGAGCTGGTTGGCTCAGCCTTCACGTGGGAGTAGGAGGTTAGGAAGAAAGCACTTGTAAATCTCAAGGTACTCGTGCTTTTGCTCCATTCGTCATGAAAAAAACAAGGTCAGAGGAGACAACAGGGAGTGTTCCATGTGGATGGAAAGCCTCTGAAAATTGCTCTCCATGCATGCAGATGCTAGAGAAGAGTTCCTTTGTTTGGCCTCATGTACGTAGAAAAGAGTAGATATAGATAATATAGATATAGATTATGGTTTAGTAGTCAGGAGGTGTTGGGTGACAGGTTGGACTTGATGATCTCTGAGGTCTTTTCCACCCTCATTGATTCTATAGATATGATTTTCCTAATCCCATTCCTGTTACTCTTTTTTCTCCCATTTTTGGCAAACAGATTTCCTTACTACCTGCACATCATGCACCTGAGCTTTTAACATAACAGACGTAAAATACTCTGGCCAGTGGGATTTTAAATATGAGTCTGGTTCGGCTTCTGGAGGGTCACCAGTTTAAATGGCACTAGAAGCTGACCTGCATAAAGCCACAGAACAAAGACTCAAAGTAAGGTAATGAGAAATATGATCAAGACCTATTTCAGGGAATGTCTGTACTCAGAACCTGATGTAGAGGATGTTAAACCTCCTCTTTAGTAAATTCTTGATTTTTCACTGCAGGGTGACAGCAGCATAGTAACAGCACAAATGACCATCAGCAACAGATGATGTCTAAGTCATCTTCTCTTGCCAGCCATCCAAATCAATCCTAAATATAGCACCACTCCAATATGGTACCCTCTTAATGATCTGAGCTATGTTCCAAATTTTCATTCAGTCAGACACTTAGTCACAAAATGATCCTGTGAGCTGCAAGGCGGCAGACTGGGGAGAGACATTGATGAATGATTAACAAAAGAGAAGGCAGCCACTTAAAATGGTAAAAATGTCATGATGCATTCAAGTTTAAAAAGAAGGTGACTTAAGAGCCTAAATAAATTAAACATAAGCAGGTTCCATGAATTTGAAGTCATGAACTTGAAATCAGCTAACTTATGAAAGAACCTCAGTTCCATATGAGCTGCAGTTAATATTTGAGCTCCCAAAGTGTCCTCTGTGCAAGTGCTTCCTTTTCAATACAGGCAAGCTCAGTGATGATCCCCAGAGTAGGTCCTTGAACCTCTGGAGTATTTCAGAAGTATATCCAAGTATCAGTGTCATGCTCCTTTCTAGATGAAATAAGACCTGCCACTTCATTTTAAATCACAGCTTGAGATGAAAAAGGGAAACTTTTCTATCCTCCTGTCTCCTTCCTTGTTTTACGTATTAATTAGCTACTGTGTAAGCAAAGCCTGATGAATAGGAGACTGGATTCACTGTCTGACCCAACCCAAAACCACTGAAAATGACACTTTCCAGGAGTAGGTCTAACTTAGTGGGGGTATAGGAATACTCCCCACTGCTCTCATTCCTTGCTGTGTGTTAAGGTGGTCGTTGAAACTGTTCTGTGCTTTGGAGAGAGGAAGAGAACAGTTCTCAGAGGGTGTGCAAACATGGTGCACAGGCCCACACAAAAGAAGGAGGTAGGCTGAGAGTTCAGGGGACTTAAGCAACCTTGGCAATGCTACTCCAGCCAATCCACTTGTACTGGAGGACCAAGAGTCACAAAATCACAGAACAGTTGCTGTTGGAAGGAACCTTTGGAGGTCATCTAATCCACCCCACCTGCTCAGGCAGGGCTACTTACAGCCCGAGACCATTCCCACGTGGCTTTTAAATATCTCTCTAAACTCTCTAGGCAACCCATGCCAGTTCTTCATCATAGTAAAAATACATTTCCTGATGTTCAGAGGAATTATCCTGTGCTTCAGTTTGTGTTCATTGTCTCTTGTCCTGTCACTGGGCACAACTGAAAAGAGCCTGATTCCATCCTCTTTACACTCTCCCTTCAAGAATTTGAATGCTTATTATATACATATACTATACTTATTACATATATACTATGTATAATATGCTACATATTTATAGTAAAATGTGTTATTTATGTTCTCATTATTTAATCATAAGATTCATCCTGGACCTTCCCTTCCCCAGGCTAAATAGTCCTATGTATCTCAGCCTTTCCTCATTGGAAAGCTGCTCCAGCCCCTGTGACCTGTCATTGATCTCTCTTCAGTATTTCCATGTCTCTCTCATACTGGAGCTCAGAAATGTATTCCAGGTGTGGTCTCAGCAGTGATAGTAGAAGGGAGTAGGAGTAGGCAGAAGGATCATCTCCTTTGAGCTGCTGGCGATGCTTTTTCCAGTGCATCCCAGATTGTTTGTACTAAGGACACATTGCTGCCTCGTGTTCAGCTTCTCACATGGCCTGCAATTCCCTTTTTACTATAAAACTCTTTCTTTTCTCATGACCTTCTCCTAATCTGCACACAGGCCCAGATGTGCCAGCTTGTACCCAGGTGCTGAGGGCACAAGCAGGCTCTGCAGCCTCGCCACCTTCCGGGGGGCTGGCAGCTGGTGTGCAAGGTCGGCTCTGCTGCAGTGCAGCTGTGGCCCCGGATCAGGCTGCTGTGAAAACAGCTACAGTGTGAGGAAAAAAGCTTTCAGCAGATCTTCTGCAGCCTTCCCACCTGGCCAGGGAACTGCTCATGCTCTTCCCTTTGCTCTGTGCCAGATTTCCCCTTGCTGACCTGGTCCTGGATGTGTCTGGGGATCTGGATTGTGCCTGGCCCTGTGACAGCCGGAGCTGCTCTGCTCTTCCTGCTGGGGTACCTCAGGGCTGCATCCTGTGTGGGTGAGGGCATTGCCCTGCCAGTCATGATCCCAGCTCTTCAGATCCTGCACAAGCTATTCTGCTGTTCCATGACCCTAAGTTAGTCACCATGGGACCACAGAGCTGATATGTCACATCCAGAGGGCTTCTAGGTTTCCTACCTTCTCTCCTCAAACCTCTAATTAAAAAGGCAGCAGCTCCTGGACCCTGGATCATGCTTAACACACTTCTGAATGGCTTTCTCATGCACTGCTCAGATGTTAAAGCATTGGAAGAGCTTCAGAGTCTCTCAGAAACTAAAATAATTACATTGAAGGGTATTTTACCTATGTTCATATTTGTTTGCTGGCTGTCTCCTGTGATAATGGGTACTGCTCTTTGTGAGAATTATCATATCTGTAAAAAATCATATTTACAGAGAGCTCCTGAAGCATTACTATTGAATGTAGCAGATTGCTTGTAAGGATGAATGTGACCTGTCAGTTCCAATGAAGTCAAACAGATATTCAACAATCCTGTCTAGATTTCACTGTTCCAGTCAGACTTGCTTTTATTTTATATGCTTAAACACCTATAGTATTATGTACAATGCTCTGGTCACAGACAACTGGTTGAGTTTTCATTATTTTTTTCCCTCCCCTGTCATTTTTAACATTCAAACTATTTGGCCACTGAAGACATTTTATCAGGCAAGGAATCAGAGTTTGTTGACAGAAATCTGTATATATATATATATATATTTTTTCCCTGATTAAACAGATGGAAAATCTAGACACAATCAAGAAGTGCTACTAAAGGCAGTCAGACAAAATCAGCTCCTGTCAGTTTGGCATATCACTCAACTTTCTTTGGCTGAGTGGCTGATGCTGTCATAAAAACTTATCCAAGAAGGCACAGCCATTATTGGCTTCCGTTGGCTTGGAGAAAAAGATTTTGTATCTGTTGGTTTGTTTTGTTTTCTTTTTGGTTTGTTTGTTGTTTGGGGTTTTTTACTGCTTGCATGAGGAATAGTGAAACACTTTTCCTATCAAGATTTATTACATTCTTAATAGATCATTGAAATCAGAGGATAATATGAATTGGATATGAATATTCAGCTGTGAGCAAGAACTTCTAAAATGGCATGTCTTGTAATTCATGCAATGTTTATGGTCCTGGCCTTGAAAGTTTTGGCATCAGTTGTTTCCTTAACATGAAGCTTCCTTTTGAACCAGCAGAACTCCAATTCATGGATTCGTAGAATGGTTTGGGTTGGAAAGAGCCTTGGAGATCATCTAGCTCCAACTCCCTGACATGGGCAGGGACACCACCATCCCAGGTTGCTCAAGGCCTCATCCAGCCTGGCCTCCAGGGAGGGAGCATCCATGACCTCCCTGGACAACCTGTTCCAGTCTCACCACCCTCACTCTAAAGAATTTCCTTCCAATATCCATTCTAAATCTGTCCTCCTTAAGCTTCAATCCATTCTGTCCTGCCTTATTGCTACAAGCCCTTATAAAATATCCCTTTCTAGCTTTCTTGTAAGCCCCTTTAGATACTGGATGACCACTATAAGGTTTCCCCTTACTTTAACTGGATTAACTGAACCTCCAATCACAGGCTTTGTTTCAGTGAAGTACTATTTGATTTGGTATGTATGCTCAGTAATATAAAGCCCTTCCTGTATTTATTCTAGATTCAGTAGATTCAGTATCACCAAGGTTGGAAGAGACCTCAAAGATCATCGAGTCCAACCTGTCACCACAGACCCCATGACTAGAGTAGGGAGGACAATAGTGCCCACTGCAGGCTTGAACTCACAAGCTTCCCATTAAGGGTCTTATGTGCTACCAACTGAGCCACACCACATTCAAAATTCCATGAACAGGCAGGCAAACTTCTTCAGCCTGCCTTTAGCATAGATTTATTTGTGTATATTATTTCTCTCTGCATCTCTGAGAATCCAACAGAGTGCTGACAGAGTTAACACACTCTTTTCCATTGAAGCAGACACAGGAGTATGCTGTAGATTAATGAAGCACAAAGATGGGGAGGTTTGCACTGCAGGGTTTTTTTTCCCTACAGCAAATCTTATCTGTTATTCCAGAAATCCTCCCCAAGATGTCCATGACTCATATCTCTAATGTCCAAATGTCAGAAACATATTGGACTGACATTGCTTCCCTGGTGGATGAGACAGAAATCTGGGTTGTAGAAATCAGTATGGTTTCATATTTGTACTCAGGCAATCTCTGCAGAACTATGCTAGCTTGTTCATATAAGGGTTGAAATTTAGGTTTCAGGGTATCCAATCAAGAGAGATTCATATCCCAGCTTTGGGTTTTGTCTCTTCCAACTGAGTATTTAACAAGTGCTTTCTGAAGATTATCCTTCAGTTTACATCAAAGGAAATGCAATATCTGGATAGGTTTTAGAACCTGGATGTTCACATATTGGTGCAAGCTGTTCCCTAGCTAAAGCAAAAGACAGTTCAGATACATTGAGATTCTTATTGATCTACTAATGTCTTATTAAATCAATTTTTTTTTTTCATAACACATCCTGAAACTTCAGAGGCTTTCACTGAAAACAAAACCTGGCAAGTCTCACAAGTGATGACTACCCAGTGAATTACCAGAGCCAGAGAGCTTGCATCACAGAATCACTGAATCACCAAGTTTGGAAGAGATCTCAAAGATCATCAAGTCCAACCTGTCACCACAGTCCTCATGACTAAACCTTGGCACCAAGTGCCATGTCTAATCTCCTCTTGAACACCTCCAGGGATGGTGACTCCACCACCTCCCTGGGCAGCACATTCCAATGGCTAACAACTCTCTCAGTGAAGAACTTTCTCCTCACCTCCAGCCTAAACTTCCCCTGGCACAGCTTAAGACTGTGTCCTCTTGTTCTGGTGCTGGTTTATGTTAGGAAGGCCACATTCCCATCTCAGTTTAGGCTATGTAAATACATTCAGTGTGTGACTGGGATTATATATGAAAATTGCAGCTTTAGATATCCACAGATATTTAAGTATTCTGCAAACAATAACAGCAGAGAGGAACACCTCCACAACACTGAATGCAGAAAGCTATCCCCGTAATAGTTCATTCCCAAAACTTTACTGACCATCCCGGAGTATGGACGGATGAAGTGTTCAGTTGCATAGAGTGGGTACAAGAAGATAGCACACTGCTTTTCCTTAGTATAAAATATCATGGAACAGCCTTCACAGGTACCATTTTAGCAACAAACCCAAGACTTACAGAATACAGAATTAACCAGGTTGGAAAAGACCTTTGAGACCATCGAGTCCAACCTAACACCCGACACCATCTAATCAACTAAACTATGGCACCAAGTGCCCCATTCAGTCTCTTCTTAAACACCTCCAGTGATGGTGACTCCACCACCTCCCTGGGCAGCACATTCCAATGGCCAATCTCTCTTTCTGTGAGGAACTTCTTCCTAACATCCAGCCTAAACCTCCCCTGGTGCAGCCTGAGACTGTGTCTTGTTGTGCCTGGGAGAAGAGACCAGCCCCCACGTGGCCACAACTTCCTTTCAGGTAGTTGTAGACAGAAATAATACTTCACATAACAAATGACAATAGAAAAGTTTAAGCTTCTTATATCTGTTAAAAGCTGTGTTTTGTGTGTACTGTTTGCAGCTTGGTTGACTTTTCTACAAAAAAAAAATAATAAATAACAATAAAATAAAATCAATTTTGCATTAGGAATCATTTAAATTAAACACATTTTTCAATGACTCCTAGCTCTCATTTTCCAAATGTCACATTCAGAATCAAGCACTGAGGACAGAAGGCCGGCGCCTACAGAACAATGGATTGTTCATGTTTATTTCCAATAGCATTTAACAGAAATCAATGCACATGTTGGTTGTTTAGAGATTGGGGGGGAAAAAAAATACAACAAAACAACCAAACACAGACCAAAGAAAACCAACATATTGTTCATACTTCAGTGGTCAAAATGATTTCTTTGAAGACCAAAGAATTCGGCGTCTGTTTCTTTGGTTCACAACGTGGTTTTCTTCTTAGCTGTATGTTGAAGGGAAAATTAAAATGTAAGATGTATATGTGCTGCTGGCAGAAGATTTCTGAGTGTGGTGAAATGGATTGCTTATGCTAACAGCCAGTTAAAAGGAACATAAATCTAAATTTACAGCGGCTGACACCTGAGTCTTGGCGAGGGACTCGATTTATATATACTCACCGTGCATTTCATTACCATAAACTCCCTCTATGAAAGACCTCACCAAACAACAGGCAATCTTTTCTCTCTGATTTAGTAAACAGCCACACCTAAGTGCTTATTTCAGCAGCAGTGGCCATGCCCATGGAAATTGCTATTCTCAGTATAATCACTGCCTCATGCTAAAAAGCCATGGTTCTTTGTGATAACGCTGCTAGCAATTAAGCCAGGCAATATGTGGTAGGATGTGTGTCATCTTGCCTCAGGTGGCCTATTAGGTTTAAAGCTCAAGGCCAAGTGACACAGCCATCTGTGCATTAGTGCTGTTGCTGTCTGATACCTTTCCCCATGCCTCTACTCCAAGAACTTATCTTGGTTACCAAATGTCCCTGAGTAATATCTATCTATCTATATATACATAATTTAGAAGAAAATGGAAAGGGATGCTTTAAACTTATTGTGGCAATACTCAGAGGTTGAGCCTGCTTGATGTCTATACACAAACATGCAATCTTCTTCAACTGTAGTTTAAAGGCTTTCAGATTTTAAATGCAAACTATAGTATTATATATATATAAAAATATATATAAATATATATATATATATATAAAAAAAACAAACTGTAACATCTCATTAGTTGTTTCTATAACATACCAAACAATATCAAAGGAAGATTACAGATATCAATCTACTCCTTCACACATTGCAGGACTTGGGTACATACATAAATAAAGTTTTGGGATTTTGATAATCAGAGAAAAAGAAGATAGATAGATAGATAGATAGATAAATAGATGAGACAGACGAAATTACTTTTATTTACTCAGTTTTAAAAAAGACATAATTACCCATCCTTATTCCCAAACTGGAATACATCATATGCAAGAAAGAAGAGATGTGGCTCCTCAGGGACAAGCATGAACCTCCAATGACTGATTCCTGCTCATCATTTTGCTCCCAGTGAAAATATATTAGCTGTGCATGTTAAATGACACACAGACTGTGAGCAAGAATGAAAACATGCCATAAGTATCATCCATCCATCCATCCATCTTTCCATCCATCAATCCATCCATCCATCCATCCATCTTTCCATCCATCTATCCATCCCTCCCTCCCTCTCAGTGCACTTTTTGTCTAGCCTGATGGCTAAACCACTCAAATAAATGTTTTTTTTTTTCCACAGGGATTTAGATCTCTTCAGGAAAAGGAGGGAACTGAGTGTGAATCTCCAAGTTCCAGGGAATATATTGACCACAGGGCTACCACAGAGAGAAACAATTGTGTCTCTCTCAGTTATGAAAGATGAGATTTCCTTTCAGTCTTTCACAGGTACTAGTTAACAAGCAGAAGTTCCAAAGATCCAGATATTGGGGAATTGCCAAGTTTGTTGTGGGGTTTTTTGTTACATGCACCTTGAATTGTGTCTTCCATTGAGGTAAAACTGAAATCATATTCATCACACAAAGATCTCATTCATATTTCTACTTAGCCTATGGAAAAAAAATCTCTGTATTTGTCTAGTCACTGGTAAGGGGAGAAAATAATCTGACTTTACTGTACAGGTGAACATTTTTTAAGGACTTTGCCAACTTTCTGTTGTATCCAAGTTATTCTCAGAGTAAGTGAGGCCACCAGATTTTAGCCAGATGGGCTTTGGGATTAATACAGTAAGAACAACACAATCTTTTCTGTTTCTTTGGTCCTTATGGTCCAAGGAGAGCTGCTAAACCTGATATAGCAATCCCTGGGGTGGCCACAGGTTTCCTTTTTATGTCATTTATTTATTCCCAGTTCACCAAAAGTCATTTATCAGGCTTTTTTTTTTAATCAAAGGTATATTTCTTATCACCAGGAAATATAATTTGTTTGAAGAAGAGATGCTTTTTTGTGTTGCAGCTTTTTTTTATTTGGGTTTTTTTTTTTTACTATTTTTAAGTCCTCTGTTGATCTTCATTCACAGTGTTTTATCTGGAAAATGTTGAGTTAGATGGGAGGGGGAAAAAGAAGCTTCCAATGATACATGGTGCAAAGTTTATTTAAAAAAATAAATGAGTCATCCCTACAGTCTGTCATGATTCTGTGGGTTTCAGTCTTCAGCAATGACAAGAACAACATTTAAACATCCCTTAGAACAGAGAGCAGCTCCCATGTAAGCTTCCCTGACATATTTCTCTCTATATATCTTCTTTTTTTCTTCCCCCTAGTAGAAATAGCACCCAATCTCGAGTCAAATTTAATGACAAAATGTCATACATGAAGCTGTAAAAACTTAGCCAAAGGGACTTTTTTTTTCCTTGCAAAATGTCAGAAATGAAAGACTGGAGCCTCAAATCTGATTTCCCATTCACACCACCTGCCTCCTTCTACTGACAAGAAGTTCCCTGGCTGACAGAAACACCATGAAACGGTTTTGTGTGTGCTTTGGGAATAAAAGACTGATGAAGACAGATAGAAAGAGCTAATAACATCAACATTTTATTCAAGACACCAAGGGATAGTTTCTCCAGCCCTTGTTGTTTTGTTTGGTGGAGACAATGAAGAAAGGTACAAAATGTTACCTGCTGCAGCTGCTATCTTGGCTGCAGATCTCCTCAGGCATCAGAGAACTTGTGCTGGAAAAAAAGCAGATCTGAGGCTTTGTGCTTGTCGCTGGACAGCAGAGTGCTGCAAATGATGTCCTCACTATTTCCTTTCTCTGCCTTGACCACATACCTGAAAGAAGTGACTTGACAAAAGCCATCAAAGGTTTGTTTTGAAGAGACACACCTTAAGAAATAGTCTGTAACAGGAAACAGTAAGCCCTCAGAAAGTCAGAAGCAAGTAAATGGATACCTGAGAAGTGAGAGCTGATTGAAACGAACATCCGATAAGCTCATTAAAGCTGCACCTCTACAGCAGGAAGACAGGCAAAGCCTTTGCCACAGAGACCACCACTAACACTTCAGTGAGAACAGACACACCAGAGAACTTCAGCAGTCACAGAAGAGCAACAATCTGGAGAAGAAAGAAAATAAGGGCATGTTGGTGTGATAAAGGCCAACAAAAGTACAGGGTGCAGGTTGCAGGGAGGTAACACACTCATGTAGACACAGATAATGTGATGTGAGTGGGGTATATATCCATCTTACAAGCAGGAACAGGCGTGAATCTTCTATCCATTCACTATGTTTGTATTGCAGCTGCAGCTTGCACATAATGGTTTTGGACTTTTAATGTCTTTAGGTCATTCATGTCGTAGTCAACTCATACTCTGTACACTGTATTGTTAGGCCTTCATGGCTATATGTGCAGAAGAGAGTAAAGACTTCCTTTCTTTGTCTTTTTTCCCTTTTAACATATTTTTGATTGGTCTTTAGTGAAAATGGAGCTTTAAAAGTCCCAACTCTCTGACTTCCCATACTTCCTTTTCAGAAAACATAGCATAAGCATTGTTCTGCAGTCGATATTATTTCTTTTTAATGTATGTTTTCCTTTTATGGAAACCAGAAAATGCTCTGAGTTTAACAGCTTCAAAAAAATCAGCAGAAAATTAGGGAAAAAGATTCCACATCTTTTCTTCAAAAACAGTTTTCAAAGGAAGACCTGCCCATGGAGTTTTGAAAAGGACATCATAATGCCTTGACCATGAGCCAGCAATGTGTTCTTGTGGTATCCTGGGTTGTATTAGAAGAGGTGTGGTCAGTAGGTCAAGAGAGGTTCTCTTCCCTCTCTACTCTGCCCTGGTGAGGACACATCTGGAATATTGTGTCCAGTTCTGGGCCCCTCAGTTCAAGAAAGACCTCAGGGAACTGCTTGGGAAAGTCCAGCACAGAGCCACAAAAATTATTAAAGGAGCGGAACATCTTCCTTATGAGGAGAGACCGAGGGAGCTGAGGGCTCTTCAGCTTGGAGAAATAACTGATTAATTCTATTCTATTCTATTCTATTCTATTCTATTCTATTCTATTCTATTCTATTCTATTCTATTCTATTCTATTCTGTTATCTCACAAAATTTAACTTCATCAGATCCTAATTTTGGTAAAAAAACCACACTAATATTATTTCTCTGCTTTGTTGGTCTGCCACTTGTGACAGTTTTGGCTGTGCCTTTAAGACAAGGACAGCTGCAGAATTCTCTAGCTGAATGTTTGGGTGTAAAAAGGAAAACAAAGATTAATTCCTAACAAATTTAATTGGTCAGATGTGAGATGTACCACAGCAAATCTCTCTCACATTATTTCTCTCATTCTCTCCAGCTTCAGTCTGTTCTGACTTTTCATTTCTTGGCCAGAGTGCATGGAACTGACCCTGGACTGAAACTGATAAGATAAGAGAAAGTAACTTTCTTAACAACTGCTTTGAGCTAACAAATTTCCCTTAATATCCTTTTCTCCTTTCCCCCTTTTTCACCTAATTAACTACTAGGGGAAAGGGAAGGAGGGGGAGAGAGGTTTGGGGGGAGCCCGAGGTGGGATCCTCCTGCGAGGGGGATTTCTGTGATTGTGTTCTATCCTGTAAAGTCTTGTATAATATTGTAAATACTGTATATTTTGTATATATTCATTGCCTTTCATTATTGCTTGTAAAATACAGCCTTCATTCTCTTCTCCAACTGGGTTAGCTGTGCTTTATTGTCGGGGCGGGTGGATTAAACCATCTAAACCACTACACCACTATTGCTCTTTACTTCTTGTGTTAGTTACAACTCAAGCAGTAAAGCTAAAAATGATACATTGGGGGGGTGGGGGGAAATAAATAAATAATGGAATCTCTGAGTCACTCCAAGATACCAAAGCAAATTAAATGAAAATTGGAAGAGCTAGAAGTTTTTTTCTCACATGAGTGAATAGTTTCTTACAGAATACATACAAAGCTGTTTGAGTGGAAAAAAACCCACTGATTGCCAAAAGACAGGAGAAAAGCTGCTCTATTTTACATATAAATGAAACAGGGTAAATTAAAAATAAGAAAAAAGAAGTGTGTTTAAATCACAGAAACAGGATGAAGTCTGCTTTAAAAAAAATACAACCACACAAACCCAATAAAAACCTCTAAAGCAACTTTTGATTTAATTAACCTGTGTCCTGCTCACTTCGCTACAGTGAAGGATTCTGTGAAAAGACAATTTGCTGTGGATCCAATCCAATGTCCTCTGAAATAAATGGAAAGATTCCCAGCTTTGCTTCTTATTGTCTAAGGCCAAGGCTTTTGTTGTTTGGCAAAGGCTTTATTGAATCTCTATTAAAGAGAGTAAGAATCTGCCTTACCTTACTGGTGTTTTTAGATCACATCTGAAATGCTGAGGTGATCTGAAACAGAAAGAGGAAAAATTGCCTGGCTAAATGGTAGGTCATAAGTGGTTTCTCTATAATATCTGTATTTCACTGCTATTCAGAATGTTCTCTTTCCCTGTGACATTGATTGAGATCTTTTAAAATAGAATCATAGAATCATTGAATTGTTAGGGCTGGAAGAGACCTCAAGGATCAGCCAGTTCCAACCCCCTGCCATGGGCAGGGACACCTCACACTACAGCAGGTCGCTCACAGCCACATCCAGCCTGCTGCAAAAACCTCCAGGGATGAGGATTCCACCACCTCCCTGGGCAACCTGTGCCAGTCTCTCACCACCCTCTTGGGGAAGAACTTCTTCCTAACATCCAATCTGAATTCTCTATGCTATTTTATAAGTATTTAAGCTTTCAGCCCCCAACTTCACCAATCACCTCCAGCTGGTCAGTTACAACACACTGCCATTTTCCTGGGACCAGGGCAGTTGTTTCTGATCTCCACTGCTACAGTTACCAGTTTCTTTTGATCCATAACAATAATGTCAGGAACATTCACGTATGTGTTTGTACTTGGGTAGAGCTGTGTCATGAAACTGATACAGAGCTTCCTACCCCTTTTTCACATTGTTTCCTCTTCTTGGCTTGAGGAGGACAAACTGCTGTGTTTTGCAGCTATCATTACATGGTTTGACACCAGGTTTGGTAGTTAGAGAATAGTTGGACTTGATGATTTCAGAAGTGTTTTCTAACAGCAATGATTCTGTGATTGCATTATCAGTATCCTATAATTCTGCAGTGATTTGAAGCAGTTAGCATTGTGGTACATGGTTTAGAAGGGGGGGAAATGGAGGTGGTCCATTATCCCCCAGGCTGAGAAGTTGTTCTTGTGTCTTTTTGGTGTCTTTCCAAATATCCACCACGCCACATCCTTTTACATCATCCTTTGCTGAACACATGAAATACAACCTAAGGTGACAAGACATTGGGTAGCAGGATGAAACTTGCCAGAGTTTTGAATGTTTTCTTTTATTTTTTTTCATCTGCTGCTCCAGAACAAAGTCTGGGCAAAACCTCCCTGCCCTAGGCAGAGTTCAATGCACATTTAAACTTTTTACAAGAATTTGCAAAGTTGCCTTTAGAACCAGAGCTTCCTCATTAGAAATTTATCTACTGTGAGGCTCTTACCTTTCATTCAAAAGTACAAATTGCAGATTTAGTCTCCCAGCTTTAAAGCTGCTCTGCAGTAATCATTTGCTCATCCTGCCTCTTAGAGCTGTCTGCCAGAGCTTGAATTTTGATTCAACAGTCAGTGAAATTAGTCCCCAGCCTGATTCTGGAAGTGCTGACCACACTCAGCATCTCCAAATAGTATTTCCTATTGCTACTGAGGAAACTACTTTTTTGGGGGGGACCAATTTTCCAGTTAAATTACTCCTTGTTTTTGAAAGCACATTTGGGGTTTACCAGCTAATAATTTGAAAGAGGTTTTTACCATAGGAAATTTATTTAAGCCTTTATAAGCAGCACAGAGAATATCTGCCTTTTTAGTGAGCCTCCAGCCATCAGTACGAGCATGGCTCTCAAGACAACAGATTTCAGGAGAAGCAGTACAGATTTTCTGCAGCTCATTTATCTGTGAAAGCTTACCTCTACCAGAATATTCTAGAAAATGCTTTTGGAGCCTTCACATACTCCTAAATCTAATGACCCTCCTTCCCCCAGCCTAGAGGGCTACATTACACTATGTTTAAAAGCCAGACATTTCCATTCTGTTGAACTGCCTTGGTGCTGCTGCTCAGTTCATGGTACTCTTCAAAGCTCTTTGCCTGTGAGATCAAAATGCCTAATTCTCATTCCTCAAAAGATACACAATCTGCAATTTGTTGAGTTTTGAAACAGAATGTATTCAGTGTCTGTCCAAAGTGGTTTGACTGTCTGCAGCAATGGATAGAAAGAAGGGAAGCTAGATGAGGGGATAAAGATGGCTACTTATGTTTAGGTTGAGCACCTGAGCCATGAAGCTTGAAGAAATCCAATTTTTCAGTTCATGTCTTCCCCATTATTCAAAGGTCTCCAAGCTCTGCAATCTCTCTGGTTCATACTCCAGTGAAACCATGTTAAACTAAGAAATGATAGGCCAGCATCCAAAGCAGGAGTTGCAGAAAAGGTTTATGAAAAAGCTTAAAAGCACCCAGATGATGGCTTGGGCTGCACTCTGCAGTAGTTTCAGCCTGTGTTCTGCAGTGACAGATTAGGTGCTCCTGCAAAAGTCCAACTGTGAAAATACCAGATTGAAACAGATCGTGTATGTTCATATGCTTCACAAGTCTAGCCACTGGGAACACAGAAATTAGCTTTCTGCTCCGTGTTTGCCAAGCATGAATGTAGAAATATGCAATAAAGCCATGTCCAGAAAGCCAAGGGATGGTTATAGAAATGAACAAGTGCCAAAAGTTTAGACATCAGTATTGTCCCCTGCATAGCTGTGTTTGTCCAGCCTTACCTCCTATGATATTGAGATAAAGCCCACTTTAAAACGGCCCCACCATCAGGGAGGAAAGAATCATAGTATCAGTCAGGGTTGGAAGGGACCACAAGGATCAGCCAGTTCCAACCCCCCTGCCATAGGCAGGGACACCTCACACTAGATCAAGCTGGCCAGAGGCTCATCCAGCCTGGGCTTAAACACCTCCAGGGATGGGGCCTCAACCACCTCCCTGGACAACCCATTCCAGAGCTTCACCACTCTCATGGGGAAGAACTTCCTCCTCACGTCCAGCCTGAATCTCCTCACGTCCAGCCTGAATCTCCCCACCTCCAGCTTCATTCCATTCCTCCTAGTCCTATCACTACCTGAGATCCTAAGAAGTCCCTCCCCAGCCTTCTTGTAGGCCCCCTTAAGGTACTGTGAGGCCACAATAAGGTCACCTTGGAGCCTTCTCTTCTCCAGACTGAACAGCCCCAACTCCCTCAGTCTGTCCTCATAGCAGAGCAGCTCCAGCCCTCTGCCCATTCTTGTGGCCCTTCTCTGGACACCTTCTAGCACCTCCAGTTCCTTCCTGTAATAGAGGCTCCAGAACTGGATGTAGTACTCCAGGTGAGGTCTCATCAGAGCAGAGTAGAGGGGGAGAATCACCTCCCTCGACCTGCTGGCTATGCTTCTTTGGTGCAGCCCAGGCTCTGGTTGGCTTTCTGGGCTGCAAGTACACACTGGTGTCTTGAACTTCTCATCCACCAGCACCCTGAAGTCTTTTTCTTCAGAGATGCTCTCAAATCCATAAAACCTCATTTTGTGGCTGTTGTGAATGGGCAAAGTAT
Source organism: Dryobates pubescens (assembly GCF_014839835.1). Taxonomy (NCBI): domain Eukaryota; kingdom Metazoa; phylum Chordata; class Aves; order Piciformes; family Picidae; genus Dryobates; species Dryobates pubescens. Next base: position 9,157,850 of record NC_071614.1, on the reverse strand, counting down.
TGAAGGAATAATTAAATCTGAAAGGAGTAAGATTTTTAGAATCACCTTTTTCCCTATTTAGCCAACTCAAGCAGTAAGAAAAAGAATGAAAACTTCTTTGAAACAATTGCTTCCTAACAAAATTAATGGTTTGGGGTTGGGTGTTTGTGGGGTTGGTTTTTTGTTTGTCTGTTTTGTTGGTGTGAATGACAACTTGGAAGACTTCAGAGGGCCTAGGCAGGTCTTCCTATACTGCCATGATGTTATGTTTAAATCCCAACACACAATATTAGATGAGTTAAGGTTTTATCAGCTGGCTTGGGCTGACAGTCTCAGCAGGAGATGAGGAAAGAATGAAATAGCACCAAGGGACATAAGTAAGAGGAAATGTTCTGTCATCTGAGAAATGGGGGATTTTGTACCACCTGGGAAGATTCTAGCTAGTTTACAGCAAGTGGAGTCACACAGCAATACCCCCAGTGTTAAAACATGCATAAAGCAGCTGGAGTTCCAGTGACTGCATTTTAACAGTGCCTGTACATTTAAAAACTTTCTGCCATCAGCTGTCTGATCCACATGAACAATTCCTATGGCACAAAGGCTGTCACAATAGCATTGAGATGGAGGTCTAGAACTATTAATAAGATTTTAATTTTTCATTACCTGAGGTGCTCAATGACTTTTTTTTCCCCTTTGCTGCAAAGGACTTGGGCAATTTATAGAACTGCATCATCTTCTGAAATAAAGCTAGAAGGGTGCTCAGCACAAGAAGATTGCACCCATAGTCCTGCTTAGTCTATGAAAAGTATAAAGATTTCCCTCATCTTACTGTGGTGGGAGAAAGGGAAGAAATAACTAGCTAATGTTGATACTACAGTAAGGAAGCAGAAAAGATGTGTACCTCAGATAACACATTTGGCAAATATGAAGGCAGATTTATTGTTTTTTCTCCAGTTCCTCTCCTGGCACCAGGCTGATAACCCCTTCCCACTCCTCACCCCAACAAGTCAACATCAATAAAAGCCTGAGCTCTCAACACGCTGAAAGAAACCCCATGGTGGTTGAAAAACTATACCCCTGGAAACCCAGCCTGACACCATGAGTATTGAGTTCAGTTTTGGTGCTAGGGAAGGTCCAGAGAAAGGCAATGAAGCCATTGAAGGGTTTGGATAACAGATCTGGTGAGGAGCAGATAAAGAAACTGGGGTTATTCAGCATGGAGAAAGGGAACCTGAGGGGAGACCTTCCTGTTCTCTACAGCTACTTGAAAGGAGGTTGGAGCCTGGTGGGTATTGGTCTCTTCTCCCTAGTAACAAATGATAGGACAAGAGGAAATGGCCTCAGGTTGCCTCAGGCAAGGTTTAGGGTGGACATTAGAAGAATGTCCTTTGCTGATAGGGTTCTCAAACACTGAAACAGGCTTCCCAGGGAGATGCCTGAATCCTCATCCCTGAAGGTACTTCAAAGAGTCAGAGATATGGTGCTGAGGGACATGGTTTAACCTTGGTAGAGTTAGAGAATGGTTGGACTTGCTGATCTTAAAGGTCCTTTCCAACTGGAACAATTCTGTGATTATATTTCTATTGCTCTGAGATGGGTATTTTAAGCATTTCTGGAACTGCAGATGGAAACAGATTTTTTTTTTCAACCAAGTGACTACCCTTTGGTCACTTACAAACATCCACACAAGAATTTGATGAGCAAAGCTGATGAATAGGGTAATTTACTCCTACAGAAAGTGCCAGCCCTTGTGTATGAAGAGAACAACAACAACAACAAAATATATTTTTCTCTCTCCATATTCAGGGGATGTAAATTGTTCTTTAGAAGCAAAGATTTCTCTGTGTGGTGGGATGGAAAAGAATCTAGAACTTTTAAACCCAGGGAGCCTTTGAAAGCTATTTTAAAACCTGTGGGTTTTTTTCCTGCAGGGTTCTACTGAGCTTAATGAACCTAGTGGGCTTGGCAGGCAGTCCTGCTGGCTCCTGCAGCCTGCGAGACGTGCGGTTACTCTGAAACTCATCCATCTCCACGTCGCATCTCCAAGCAGCAGCTCTACCAGATGTGCTAATGGAGCAGCTCTGCCAGCTCCATTGATAAGCACTTTACATTTTAAAATTATTTGCCTAAATTAGCCCAGTACACTTAAAGCTACACACACATTCACATTCTAACAGGCAAGTCATCTATGTAAGCCTAGCAAGCATAACAGTGCTAAGGTGAAGGCTTCTCGAGCCATTTGCACATCCCCTTGCAAATCCCAGTTCAAAGCAGGCATTTCCTTAAATCTGTATCAAAAATATCTCCTTCACAGAAGGAACTTGTGTAATGATTTCCAACAGCACCACTACTCCTGTTGTTTCAACTCACAGGCTGATAGGCAGCAAGCTGAATGTCTAAGGAGCAGGCTAGCCATTGCCCCATGAAACTGGAATATGGAAATGAAAAAAAAGGAGAAGCTTTTCAACAACCCCCTAAGCAATTTAGGCCTGTAAATCCCCTTAGAAGCCACTGGTAGCCTTGCTCTTTAATCACTATAAAATTTTAAGGTCTCTCCAAAAACTAAGCCTGGCCTGCATCATAAATTGTGTGGCCAGCAGGAACAGGAAAGTCATTGTGCCCTGTACTCAGCACTGGTTAGGCCACACCTTGAATACTGTGTCCAGTTCTGGGCCCCTCAATTTAAGGGCATCACTGGAGGTGTTTAGGAAAAGACTGGATGAGGTGCTTGGTGCCATGGTTTAGTTGATTAGATGGTGTTGGGTGATAGGTTGGAGTCAAAGAACTCAAAGGTCTTTTCCAACCTGGTTAATTCAATTCAATTCAATTCAATTCAATTCAATTCAATTCAATTCAATTCAATTCTATTCTATTCTATTCTATTCTATTCTATTCTATTCTATTCTATTCTACTCTATTCTATTCTACTCTATTCCATTCCATTCCATTCCATTCCATTTAGAGTTTAGAAAATGACACACTTTTATGTTCACCCCTTTACTGAAACTGCCCATTTCTGTGAACAGCTGTGAGTGAAGAGTTTGGTGCTCCTAAAGCTGGTTTGGTTTTAAAGAAAAGAAAGTTAAAAGGACCAAAAAAAATTAAAAATCAGAAAGAGCTACTTTCAGGCAAGTAAAACTCCATTAAAAACTTAAATTCTAAAGAAAGAAATAAGATGATAAGAAAAAGAGCAAATCATTCATGGAAAATGTGACTCATAGAGCTTTAAAGCACTGCTGGAAGATGCTGAGAGGTTATAATGATGAGAGTGGCACAAGACAATGTCTAGCACAGAACAAGGAGGATATTCAAGACAAGTGTGGGGAACTGAGTCATGTGGTGCCCATTAGTGTCACTGAGAATTTTGCTGTGAAAGCCCCATGCATTTTTGAAAGTGCACTTTTAAATGTTTAATGCAACACTTACAAGCAGATTTTGGCACAGGGAATCTCTGCTAATTCTCTGTATCTTCACTGTCCTCATTGTGCTTTTGTTTGCAGGAGTTAAGGCTTCTGTAGCAGGCCAGACCTCTTGTCTTTTCGCATTTGTCGTAGGGTGGTGGATTTGTTTCTGCTTTGGAGACTTTCATATGGTCTGTATGGATTGACTGACAGAGCAAGTGTGTACTAGCAGAGGTATCCTCTCATCAGTGGGAGCTTCTGCTTAAATATCAAATTTTTACAAAGTGTTGCTGCTTTATGAAAGAGCTTGACAGCTGTCAGGTCAGATGCTGGGAGTCTGAGGAGTGCAATCAAAGCCATAGAATCAATAAGGTTGGAAGAAACCTCAAGGATCATCAAGTCCAACCTGTCACCCAACACCTCATGACTACTAAACCATGGCACCAAGTGCCACGTCCAATCCCCTCTTGAACACCTCCAGGGATGGGGACTCCACCACCTCCCTGGGCAGCTCATTCCAATGGCTAACAACTCTCTCTGTTAAAAACTTTCTCCTCATCTCCAGCCTAAACTTCCCCTGGCACAGCTTGAGACTATGTTCTGGTGCTGGTTGCCTGGGAGAAGAGACCAACCCTCTCCTGGCTACAACCTCCCTTCAGGTAGTTGTAGAGAGCAAGAAGGTCTCCCCTGAGCCTCTTCTTCTCCAGGCTAAACAATCCCAGCTCCCTCAGCCTCTCCTCACAGAGCTTGTACTCGAGGCCTCTCCCCAGCCTCACTGCCCTTCTCTGGACACATTCAAGTGTCTCAATGTCCTTCTTAAACTGAGGGGCCCAGAACTGGACACAGTACTCAAGGTGTGACCTAACCAGTGCTGAGTACATGGGCACAATGACTTCTCTGCTCCTACTCTTGATCATACTGCTCTTCCTTTCTCCACATGTTCTGAGTAAATACCTCTACGCAGGTATACGTTCAGTGCACACAAGAAGAAATCCTTGTAGCATGTATTATTGGCCAAACTAAGAGAGGGGAAAAAAATGTATAAAAAATCATATTTTCAGAATTCTCAATTTTGTGCTGGAAGTAGCAGCTCGCTTCTGAGCTCGGTGTGATGGGAAAGATAATGTCATCCTAGCTAAGTGTGTACAGCACAAGCCTTCACAGAGCTCTGTGAAAGCTGATTCTTGTGAGACATAAACCTCTCTGGGATCAGCTGGGCTTCTTAAGTCTGGCTTGATTTACTGGCATGCTGCAGCTTGCAGGATTAGAGTCAGTTTATGGGTAAAAAATACAGGATGAGATTCATTCTTCTATTGACAGAAGAGGAAGTGTTCAAAGCAGAGTGGTAGGACTGCCAGGTGTGTGGCTGGCAAGTTCTGAATTAATTGATTTACCCTATCTGTGAATAAAAAAGATGGAGGAGAAGGCAAAAACAAACCTCAGGAAGCAAAGACAACAGCCATGAGAGAGGGGCTCAGCCTCTCAGCCTCCCAGGTTTGGAGCATGGGGGTGTATCATCAAAGGCCTGTCACTAAACAGGCAAACACAAAGTTGAGTCACCTGTGAAGATCAAGGGAAGTAAAAGGATAAAGGACTGTTAGAGGAATTAACATAATAAATTTTCAAGGGGGATTACTTGGGGCCACCAGCGATATGCCTGGGAGAGGACACTGCTGACGAGTTGTTCCCTGTGTGCCAAGACAGTGTCAGGCATGTAGGAGTGCTTGGACTAGTGGAACTTCAGAGCAAATTTTGGTACTTAAGGTCCATTGTGAAGCAGCTCCAATGAGAACTAATGATGAACAGTGTATTAGACACTGGAAGAAGATTTCTGTTAGATTCCTTGGCTTTGTGCAGAAGATTGAGAGGATTCATATCTGACTGACTCTATTTCAATATCCAATAAAAAAAGCAATTTATTCTGTACCTGCCAGGAGGGAGTACTACAAAACCAAAGCAAAGCAAAGCAAAGCAAAACAAAACAATCTGAACACCTCACAACCGTTCATGCTTTATTTAGCTGTGATGTTCTGTTCTGAAGAGCATGGTGGTTTTAATAACTTCCATTTAACTCAGGCAGAAAGCACAAATATCAAGCCATTACAAACAAGTGCAAAAGAAATTAATGATCTACACACATGAAATCTATATATAAGTAGAAACTGAATACAATGATGACAGTAAGCAGATGAATTGTTGTTATATTAGCAGAAAGTTTATTGATGGACAGAAAAGTTTGATTAGTCTTTGAAGTCATCAGACTAGCCTTTAAATTTATAAAATTAGCCCTTCAAATGTTGAAGGATTAAGGATACCCCTCCCAAAAACGAGACATCCTCTAATCATTGGGGTCCCAGGATGTTGGAAAGATACAGAATTGAAAATTAATAGAGCTTTTTCAATTTATTGAGCAGAAACAAACAAACAAGAAAAGACCACCAGTCTTCTACTTGCTCAGTTGTAAGCAGAAGGATTAAGGAAAACAGGGAATAGACTAGACTAGACTAGACTAGACTAGACTAGAATAGAATAGAATAGAATAGACAGGTTGGAAGAGACCTTCAAGATCATCACGTCCAACCCATCATCCAACCCATCCAACTCTAATCAACTATACTATGGCACCAAGCACCCCATATAGCCTCCTCCTAAACACCTCCACTGATGGCAACTCCACCACCTCCACACACAGCCCATTCCAATGGCAAATCACTCTCTCTATGAAGAATTTCTTCCTAACATCCAGCCTAAACATCCCCTGGTCCAGCTTGAAACTGTGTCCTCTTGTTCTGGTGCTGGTTGCCTAGGAGAAGAGACCAACCCCCACCTGGATACAACCTCCCTTCAGGTACTTGTAGACAGTAATGTGGTCTCCCCTGAGCCTCCTCTTCTCCATGCTAAGCAACCCCAGCTCCCTCAGCCTCTCCTCACAGGGCTTGTGCTCCAAACCCCTCCCCAGCTTTGCTGCCCTTCTCTGGACACGTTCAAGTGTCTCAATGTCCTTCTTAAATTGAGGGGCCCAGAACTGGACACAGGACTCAAGGTGTGGCCTAACCAGTGCTGAGCACAGGGCACAATGACTTCCCCACTCTTGCTGGCCACACTGTTCCTGATCCATGCCAGGATGCCACTGGCCTTCTTGGCCACCTGGGCACACTGCTGGCTCATGTTCAGCCTACTATCAACCAGTACCCCCCAGGTCCCTTTCTGCCTGGCTGGTCTCCAGCCACTCTGACTATGTAATCATACTGTGGATGTAACTGATAACAGAGAGGAACCAAAATAACCAGGTAAGTGGAGCTCAATCTGAATCAATGTCAGACACCACATGCAGTTCCTGAGCTTGGCCATTTCCAAGAGTTAAGTGGCTGCCTTACATTTGGGAAAAAAAAAAAAAGAAAAGAAGAAGTTGCAAGCAGCTCCATCAAGAGTCCAACTGACCAGGGGTTTTCACTTGCCAGATGACTTTGCACAGTATGAAGAATAGGTTGATCATGGTATGGTTAATACAGGGAAAATTTTCACGGGATAAGTGGAAAGCACTGCAGGAGAATATGAAAGGACTGCTTCTCTGGAACCATTTTTAACTGAGTATGAAACAGGTGCAGTTGAAAGTAAGGTAGTCAAACCCAGGTTTTTCCAACACTAACTATATATACTGACTATAAATATATTTAAATGATAGTATCGTGTGAAATGTTTATATGGAATATGTTCTTGCAGCCAAAACCATCCACCCTGAGTCTCTAGGCTAGGGTCAATAATTTTTGCTGACAATTTGCAAGGCTGATTCAATGCACCTACAAGAAAAAATAACACTGAATTGCTGTGTTAACATCTCCTATGACTCTAAGCATGGCTGTTGTGAGACTAGATGCTTCCATAAGCTTCAGCAAACTCAAACAGTTGACTTTCTCTGTTTATGCAGTCAACAGAGAGCTCTATTCCCTTCTCTCCTGCCAAACCTGACTATTAATTGCTTTCTGAACATTTACACATTGTCAGAAGTTGTATCTGACCAAAGATGGAGCAATTGTTTTCTACAGGTTATTTTCAAGGCAACCTTCCTGAGAAATGTCATCCATTAAAAGCAGCATGGAAATTTTGCTTAGCACCACAGGGACTGATGAAAGAAACCACCAACCAAACAACACCTGAAGTGCACACAGTGATGTTCTCCAAAGCACACAAAGCTTTGGATAATGTTTAAGAATGGGAAAGAAGAAAATAAAAAGCTTTTGGCAGTGTTTGCATACACAGTGGAGAGAGACAGTGACCACAGAAAGTGCTATTTATAAAAGTGTTTTTCATCTCATGAATGAGCTGAGCAAACTGTGTGAAGTTTCAGTAATGCCATGGGATACGTGGTGCTGAGGTGATGTTAAAGAGCCATTTGCTGGTTTAACTCCATAATTTATTGTGAGCCCATAATCCATTCTTAATCCATTATGAGTACCAGAGCCTGAACAAGGGAGCACAAAGTAAGGATTTATGGGTCAGGAATCTTGAGCTTAGAGAAGTCACTGCAGTCCCACAGAGGATTTTTACTGTCCCCACAGGGTGCTGGGAGCACCCATGGGGAGAGATGAGAGCAGATGCCGGGTGTTACAGTCCAGAAGAAAACCAAGCCTGCAGGGATGAATGAAAACACAGCTTCATTACTGTTCATTACTGTCCAAATTATTTACCCACATAAAAATTATATAGCCATAGACCTCTTCTGCTCTAGGGAAGACAGAAAAAAAAATCTCAGTATCATAGTATCAGTCAGAGTTGGAAGGGACCACAAGGATCATCTAGTTCCAACCCCCTGCCATGGGCAGGGACACCTCACACTAGATCAGGCTGGCCACAGCCTCATCCAGCCTGGTCCTAAACACCTCCAGGGATGGGGCTTCAACCACCTTCCTGGACCACCCATTCCAGGACTTCACCACTCTCATGGTGAAGAATCTTCCTCCTCACATCCAGTCTGAATCTCCCCACCTCCAGCTTCATTCCATTCCCCCTAGTCCTATCACTACCTGATATCCTGGGAAGTCCCTCCCCAGCCTTCTTGTAGGCCCCCTTCAGATACTGGAAGGCCACAATGAGGTCACCTCAGAGCCTTCTCTTCTCCAGACTGAACAGCCCCAACTCTTTCACTCTGTCCTCATAGGAGAGGTGCTCCAGCCCTCTGATCATCCTCGTATAAATAAACCCTTAAATAGTCAAAAGTTAGAGGTGATCATTTTAAACTAAGCATGTCTTTTTGTGTTTTATTTATTTATTTACCATGCAAAAATCCAGTTGCTATTGATATCTGACAGGAGGACCAGGGGCTTGTCTAGATTCTTTTCTGAGAATTTCTGTACATGTAGTATCCATTCTGCATTTACATCTGAGCCACAACTGCAAGGTAATAGACCATTTGTGTGCACTTTGTGCATGTGTTTTCAAAGGCAATTGCAGTGCATTATGTGGAAAAGAAGTCCTGCAGCTTTGCTAGTTCCTTACATTGTGAGCAAAGCAAAATGCATTGAAAAGAGATGTGAATCATAACTCCCTGGTGACTGACATTCAAACACCAGCACCACTTATGAAATGATAACTGTAAATTTCAATACTTTTTGTGACCACAGGAACCTGGCCTTCCTCACTTTCCTAACTGTGTACTACATCCTTGCCATTAATGTTTGATGAAGAGCGATTTCTCACTCAGAGGTACTCATTCTGATGTCGAAGGAAGATGGCTGTTCAAAATTTCAGACGCTGAAATAAGCCTTAAGTGTTTAATCAATTAATCACAACCCATTGATTTTGTTGTATTTGCAGAATTTCAATGGACAATTTTTCTAGCAGAAAATTGATGACCTTTCCTTGGGTTAACATTTTCCCATAGCTGAAAACATTCTCCATCCTCACTTACATGATAATTGAAAGCATGAAGGGTTCAAATGCAGATTGCTAAGAAAAAGGGGAGGCTTAAGAAATTAATGAAGAGTATTTCTGTATGAAATTCCAATGAATGGAAAACAACAGAAAGAGAATGGGAATTTATGTTTTGGGTTTCACATCAGGTTACACAATGCATACATAAAGTAAAAGATGAGGGGAAACTGCTTAATATGATTAGCAATGCCTTTCTCAGCCAAAGGACTGATTTAAGAGTCAGGCTTCAAGTTTCACAGGTGTGAATCAAAGGGATATACATTGATAATGAAATCATAGGATGTTTTGGGGTGGAAGGGACCTTAAAGATCATCCAGCTCCAACCCCCTGCCATGGGCAGGGATGCCTCCCACCAGACCAGGTTTCTCAAGGCCTCATCCAGCCTGGCCTTGAGCACCTCCAGGGAAGGAGCATCCAATACTTCATTGGGCAACCTGTTCCAGTGTTTCATCACCCTCACTGTAAAAAATTTCTTCCTAATATCCAGTCTATATCTACTCTCTTCCAGCTTCAATCCATTCCCCCTGATTCTGTAACTGCAATCCCTTGTAAGAAGTCCCTCCCCAGCTTTCCTGTAGGCTCCCTTCAGGTACTGGAAAATACCATCTTGATAAATCTCTCAATAAAATACCACTTAAAAAAACTCCCAAACAGATATGTGGCAGAAATGTAGGTTAGTTTAAGAGGGATAAAATATTTTTTATTTGCAAAATATTTTTAGCAGATAAAATTGACTAGGAGTTCCACCTTCTCTCCTTTGAGGAGCACCTATAGAGCATGCACAAATTGCTACAGCTCTGGAAAGTCTTAGCCACAAGAAAACAGAGGACAGAGAACCCAGAAAACAGAGAACAATCTTTGAGTTGATAGGACTGAAGTATCATAGCATATCTCTGCAAGAAAATCAAGGTGGCAATGCTGGCAAGTGGACTGGTTCTCTGTGTCTTTCTTCTTGCCATCCAAGAGACCATCGAGCTTGGTGCCGTAGCAGCCTTTCTCTAGCCCTGACTTCACTTTGCAAGCTTTGGGCTGCACAGTCACAGGCACAAGCCAGTTAAAAGACTGAGAAGGTACTCAAACCCTTTTACCTCTGAATGGGATTTAGGTAACTAACTACTAATGGGTGTGTTTCTGAAATCTGTCACTAGACTTCACTCAAACATTCTTTTACCCAATGAAAACATTATTGCTTCATCAATAACAACCAAATGCACCTGACTTAAGACAAGGGGCAGAGAGAGGAGAAGCAGCTTTTATTATAATATTAAGCTCATGAGAGGTTTTTCCTGGTAAAAGTCATTTCTTCATTAAAACTGTAATTGAAAGGGGACATGCTGTTCAACAAGTTCAGTGTTTTATATATGCCATAGAAATCCCACAACGTGCCTAAAAATGAAATTTATATTAATCACTGACGTCCTAATCCTCCTGATATAAGATTTATATTCAGGGATATGTTCTCTTCTGAAACAGCAGAATCAACTCTGAAAATGAGATTTTAGATTAGCTCTTTAGATAGTCTTCTCATAGGCTCATCCATATGGAATTTGCTATGTGCTTTCACAGCATCTGGGGACAAAGAGCTTCTTGCAGTGCCCGCATTTGTCATACATGGTTAGAAAGCTAAGGTACCATTCATACACTTCACTTTGTAGTTCTTCTGAAAACATCAATCACAATCTGCCACCTTTTCCTGCAGTGATTGGACAAGTCACTGTTCTGAACAAAGCATAATCCTCAAGGTCATTTTTCCCCCTAATTATTTTGGCCTACTCCAGAAACTTTGCAAAAAAAAAAAAGTTCATGAAAAAGCCTGTGAAAAAGGCAGGCTTTCAGAAAGAGACATTTCACTACCTGACATCTTTACTTCCTACACATTGCTCTTTTACTTGTTCTTTTGACTGCATTTTACAGTGAGCTGCAGATCCCAGTAATAAATCTGCATTAGAATCCCATCAAAACTGCCGTGTGTGTGCATTTCACTCGAAGCACTAAAAGTTCCAGAACCTGCTTTATTTTTTAATTCCTTTCTCTCCCACTCTACAGTCTTCTGAAAAGAATATTTTTTTTTTGATGCAGAGCTTTTCCTCACGTTTCTCAGTGACAATACAGGTAATAAGAAAGTGCAGCATGTGAAAGGGTCTTTCGCAGAGTAATCTGCGATGCTGAGGGAACGTTTCAAAGGTAGGCAAGAGCCGGGCAAACCAATGAATTGGGTTCCTTTTCCAAGGAACAAGCTGGGCTAACAAAACATAAAACCTTTCAATCCATAAAAAAAAAACCAGAAAGAACAAGAATGCAGTGTATTGTATCAGAGAGAAAATTCATTACTTTCGAAACTTCTTCAAGTCATGTCAAAATAATTCTACCCAAGCTTTACAAAGCAGAAATGGATTTAACATCAATGGGTTTTTTTGGGTTGTTTTCTTATTTCCATAGTAAGTAAATACTTTTGCACTCCTTGCAGGCAGAGCAGAAACATGAATAATGTAATGCAAAAGGTCTTCCAAGATGTTTGAGCTCCTTCAGCACTGCATTTGTGGAATCTGTATTGTCTTAATCACTTCCTCAGCAGGCTTGAGGAAAGTGCAAAAGCACCACGCTCTCCATAAATGTAAAAAAACCTAATCAAATGCAAACCCAAACTGTGCACTGTGTGGATCCTAGCTTGCTTGCAGTTTAAAGGATCAACTTGAACAAATTTCAGTCCCCTTTTGGCAGGATTTAGAAGCTAACTCTGTCATACACCTCTTTAGAAACTTAATAGCCTGTTGCTTTACAGATGTTCAAGGTGCACTGCCAACATCCAGAAATAAACAGATTTTTCTTTGTTAAACATAATGGAGACTATGTACAAGTGTAGACAATTTGCGTCCCTCCAGAGAAAGAAATGAGGAGAAATTCATCTATTGCATAATACTGAAGTTTATCTAGTAAATTGGAAAACACTTTTATTCTTCACTTGCCTTTGATTTATTCTGAAACTCTGTTTTGTTACTATGAGGTATTTACCTGAATGGGATGAATCCTTCAACTGGATTTAGGTGTGTAGATGGAACTGAAACCTCGTCTGCTTTACAGTGTTAATAAGACCGGTCCCAACCCAACCAACCAGAAAATATCCCAGGCTCTTTAAGTTTTTTAATTTCTTTTTCTTCTCCTTTAGTGAAAATGATGAACATGGTCTCTTGTCCTACATAATTTCTCAGAAAGAGTGGCCTTACTGACCACAGAAGCCAGACTGAGAAAGTAATGTTAAACTGCCCAAATTCCCAAAGGCAGTAAAAAAAAGAGTGTCAGGCTCCCTCCAGTGTCCCCAGCAGTCTCAGAGGTCTTCCTGGAGTTTTACTCAGTCCTTTCAGACAGCCACTGCTTCTCAGCCTTCAGACTCTGTGCTGTGCCATGGGAGAAAGACTACTGCTTACAGAGGTCTATGACTTGGGAGATCATTCCTCTCTGTACTTCACCTTGGAAACCGATTTCGGAAGCCTGCCCTAAACCCCGTTCTCTTTCTCCTCTTAGAATCATAGAACCATTAAAGTTCTATCAACAAGTCCAGCTATTAACACACCACCACCATGACAACTAAGCTGTGTCCCTAAGTGCCATATCTACACATTTTTTTGAACACCTCCAAGGTTGGTGACTCCATCATTTCCCTGGGCAACCTGTTCCAATGCTTGACAAACTCATCTGTCATGAACTTTCTTCTACAGCCATCCTAATCAAGGAAGATGATTTTCTATGGACTGTAATTACTTTTTTAATTACTTTTTTTCCCCTCCTTATGGTCCAATCACATAGCAAATTCCAGAAATAGCATCCCATTACTGATTGACAGCTGCTGAACATGAGCCAGCAGTGTGCCCAGGTGGCCAAGAAGGCCAATGGCATCCTGGGCTACATCAGGAATAGTGTGGCCAGCAGGAGGGAAGACATTGTGCCCCTGTGCTCAGCACTGATTGGGCCACACCTTGAGTACTGTATCCAGTTCTGGGCCCCTCAGTTTAGGAAGGACATTGAGACACTTGAACATGTCCAGAGAAGGGCAACAAGGCTGGGGAGAGGCCTTGAGCACAGCCCTGTGAGGAGAGGCTGAGGGAGCTGGGGTTGTTTAGCCTGGAGAAGGGGAGGCTCAGAGGAGACCTTATTGCTGTCTACAAGTACCTGAAGGGAGGTTGTAGCCAGGTGGGGGTTGGTCTCTTCTCCCAGGCAACCAGCACCAGAACAAGAGGACACAGTTTCAGATTGCACCAGTGGATGTTTAAGCTGGAGGTGAGGAGAAAGTTCTTCCCAGAGAAAGCTGTTAGCCATTGCAATGGGTTGCCCAGGGAGGTGATGGAGTCACCATCCCTGGAGGTGTTTAAGAGGGGATTGGATGTGACACTTGGTGCCATGGTCTAGTAGTCATGAGGTGTTGGGTGACAGGTTGGACTTGATGATCTTTGAGGTCTTTTCCAACCTTATTGATTCTATGAATCTATGATTGTTCATCATCATAGAATACATAGAATACATAGAATAAACCAGGTTGGAAGAGACCTTCAAGATCATCGCGTCCAACCCATCAACCAATCCAACACCGCCCAAACAACTAACCCACGGCACCAAGCACCCCGTCAAGTCTCCTCCTAAAAACCTCCAGTGATGGCGACTCCACCACCTCCCCAGGCAGCCCATTCCAATGGGCAATCACTCTTTCTGTATAGAACTTTTTTCTAACATCCAGCCTGAACCTCCCCTGGCGCAGCCTGAGAGGATATGCATGACACAAGCTGTAAATGGCTGACTCTACACCCACAGATAGAATCAGGTGGCTGTAAGGAAGACCAGTGGAAGTGGATCGAACAGGTAGAGTCAAGGTTCAGACTTCTGCATGTGAAAAACAACCTTTTTGAATTAAAAAGTGCCTGGTGAAAAGACTCCAAATTTCCAGGAGATATTTTTGTTTGCATAATAAGTAGCACATGCTGAACACTGCATCTCATTCAAATTCCTACCACCCTGGAGACATTTTTTTTGTGTTTGCACAGTCATATATTATTATTCCTGGATGGTTCTCTAAAGTGAGAACTAGCAAACATGCAGTACAAGAAAGAAATGGACTCTTGATCTCTAGGGTGAGCTCAGAGGAACACAACAAACTTTTAAGGTCAAAACAGTTCTACTAGCATAAAAAAACCCCACATCATCTTTTGCCTCATTCTGGTCAGTTTAAAGAACAATGCAGTGATTTCGATTTATCCCAGACCACAAAAAATTCAAGAGCACAGTCCACTAAACAGTTAATTTCTTCCTCTCCAAACAGTCAAGTTAATTTATCCTGAGTTTCTGAGAATGTACACTCTGTCTTTCTATATTCCTCTTTCCTTTACCTCATCATGGATATTTAGTAGCTCCACTGCAGGGGGTCACAGGGCATAAGAGCAGAAGATAAGCATGGCAAAGAAGAAAGGGACTGAGTTAAACAGCAGCACAGAGCTTTATCGAGGGACTAGCAATCCATCTTGCTTCACAGACCACAGCCAGGAGCAGATATTTTTCTTCTGGAATGACACATGTATGTGTTTGAAATAACTCATTCAAAAGCTGTTCCCCCTGAGCTAATCTCAGCTGGAAAAGGGCATTGTTCAGCCTGCTGCTGATGCACAAAACACACCAGCAGAACCCCTCTCAGTTCGGAATGATTGCTGCCTCCTTGCCATCCTTTGGCCTGACATGAATGTATTTCAGATTTTGTCCATGGAAGAATCTTCTGACAACAACTGCATTCAAGCCCATGCTCAAATTTTCACACATTCTTCAGGCATAATGGGGAAGCTTAAAATTAAGCTCTAAAGGTCAGATTTTCAAAGGAATCAATATGAGTTAGGCATCTCACCTTATTAAGCATTATTTGAAAATTCCATCTGTGCATTTTGGCAGCTAATTTTTTATCTGTGAGGATCTAGACCTAATTACTTTCCTGCTCGTGGATGACCTCAAAAAGTCTAGTGGTTAATTGTGTTCCTGATTTAGGGCATGGACATTGTGACCCCTACATGATACTGAAACATTCTGGCAAAGTTAAGGACACTTTTGTAGATTTATGATGTTTAAAATGTAAATGTCAAATTTATTACAGAGGTCTAGGGCCTGCAAAGGAGGCCACAGCTCCTTCAGTTGTGGTACAAATTCATTGATTTTCATGAGTTGAAAGTCTGAATCAAATCCATTAAAGCTGACTTAATTATCAGTGTGTTTGCAGGCTGTGAGTATGTCACACAACTGGCTGTATGACTGCAGCATGTCTCAACACCTAGGTTTGTCAGAAGTGTTGAGGTTAAAAATCATGTGTGGATGGTAGATCTGCTTCCCTGCCGACCAGCTCATGCAAGTAGGACACTCTGAAGGCAAAGAGAGGAACATGAAGGAAGTCAGCAACCACAATTTCACAAAGAAGACAAGCAATTGAGTTAAAATAAATGCAAATCAACCACTTCAGTTGGAGGGAGGGAATATGAATTGAATCTGTTTTAACCTATATGTTACAATTTCCACCCGAGAAGCACTGCATGAAGGCTTTGCATGGATCTGTAAACAATGAAAGGTTCTCAGGCCTTCTATCTGAATGTCATCCAAAGTGGTTGCTTTGTTTGGAAGCTGTGACTCTGTCCTCTTCTCACACTTGTCCCCTTGGGAAGAAGCAATCTGGGTTTCCATGGTACTAATGCACCTGCACAGCTTGAGTGGGACCTGAGCCTTCAAAGTGATGAGCAGGCAAGGATCGGCGAGGATCCAGTAATGCATGAAGTAGCTTAGCGCTGTGTGAAGTCAGGACAACTGAAAAAGAAAACAACAACAACAACAAACAAAGGAAATGTGTTATCCTACAGGCTGTGAATGAATGTACATCCCTGGGAAGCCATGAAGTACACACCAGCTGGACCAAAATTCCTTGTGCTGCTGAACACATGAAAGAAAGAAAAGCAAAAGGCACTTAACAACTGATTCTACTGAAGATTTCTACAAGATGGTTGATGTCTTGCATGACATGTGGCTCTTAGTTTTATATTATAGAACCATAGAATTGTCAGGGTTGGAAGGGACCTCAAGGATCATCTAGTCCATCCCCCTTGTCATGGGCAGGGACACCACACACTAGATTAGGTTGCTCACAGCCACATCCAGCCTGGCTGCAAAAACCTCCAGGGATGAGGCTTCCACCACCTCCCTGGGCAACCTGTGCCAGTGTCTCACCACCCTCATGGGGAAGAACTTCTTCCTAACATCCAATCTACCCATTTCTCTTTTTTTTTTTCCATTCACCCTAGTCCTATCATTACCTACACCCTAAAAAGTCCCACCCCAGCTTTCTTGCAGCCCCCTTCAGATACTGGAAGGCCTCTAGAGGGTCTCCTTGGTGCCTTCTCTTCTCCAGACTGAACAGCTCCAACTCCCCCAGTCTGTCCTCATAGTAGAGCAGCTCCAGCCCTCTGCTCATCCTCATGGCTCTTCTCTGGACATGCTCCAGCACCTCCAGATCTTTCCTGTAATAGGGACTTCAGAACTGGATGCAGTACTCCAGGTGGGTTCTCACATATCACGTGGTTAGGTAGGAGATAATGGGAATAGAAGAGGACCCTTTGGAACAGAAATCCTTGGGAGAGGTCTGGCTGAATGATGTTGAACCAGCCCTTAAAAATCACCTCCTACTCCCTGAGGCATTCCTACATTGCAATGCTAAGCCAGATCTGTTTGTCCCAGCTGGGCTGGCTCAGATTCAGACATCTCTATCCTTGTCAGGAGACTGAGCTCACTGACAACATCATTTGGTGCTATAACCCCCAAATGTGGAGCTGGGAATTCTTAAGCCACTGTAAATGATGGTGGTAACTCTCTTACCCGCCTCAAAAAGTTATACATGGACACTCAGAGTAGTTCCTTTTTAGAAACCTGTTAAGTTCTTGTGTTTGTTGTCTATTCAGTAAAATTACTTAATTTCTCTTCTTACTAAACCAACAGCACAACTGTGCCCTTCTCTAGTGGATCCCTGACTTGAATTTTGAGCAGTTATGTGACAATAACAATACAACAAAAGGAGCACTTGCACATTAATATAATTATGGACAAATGTGACAATAGCAATAAAATTAAAGGAACACTTGCATATTGATATAATTATTACTAGCACCAGTTAGAGATTCAAACAGAAGAGGCTACACCCTAAGTGTATAATCTGGATTTCTGACACGTTTACTCCCTTTTCCTGCTTTTTTCTCTTTTTAAACTGTGTGGCAGAAATGTGGAGATATATCCTGAAGCCTTTAGTCAATTTTGGCTTAGTCTCCAGGGTGCTTTCCTCATCACTGTGTAGATAGCTACTCTATTTCTTTGAATGCATCTTTAAGGCCCCAAAGGTTAAGTGGATCAATATTTTGTTATATTTCTGGAGTTTTCCATGTGGTGATGCTCAGAACTAGTCTGAATGCTTAGGCAAAGTTTGAAGAATAAATATTAAGTAAATATTAATGTCTAGAGGTTATTCTTGTTAAAATGAGTTATTATTGCTCTAGGAACAGCATTATAATAGCAATAATGCAGTAGTAGAAAGACTACAGTTACAGCAAGGAGAAAAAACAGTCCTGTGGTTCCACTGGCATTGTGAATCAGATGACATGATGCTGCTTTATGATGTACAGAAAAATCCACAGAAAACTGTCTTCAGTACATTAGAAAACAGCTTCATAAATATTAACTTTTCCTTGTTTGGTTTTGTTTGTTTGTTTTAAAAATATTATCTCTCTGGCCCATTATATCTCTTTGTTTCAAATTCTGGTCCCATTCAAGTCAAAGGGAATGGTACTGGCCCATTACAGAATGACAGAATCACAGAATCACCAAGGTTAGAAGAGACCTCAAAGATCATCCAGTCCAACCTGGCACCACAGACCTCATGACTAAAACATGGCACCAAGTGCCACATCCAATCCCCTCTTGAACACCTCCAGGGATGGTGACTCCACCACCTCCATGGGCAACCCATTCCAATGGCTAACAACTCTCTCAGTGAAGAACTTTCTCCTCACCTCCAGCCTAAACTTCCCCTGGTGCAGTTTGAGACTGTGTCCTCTTGCTCTGGTTACATCTCTTTGCTTCAAATTCTGGTCCCATTCAGGTTAAAGGGAATGGTACTGGCCAGGATTTTACAGGAGAAATTGTTCACCAGAGCAATCTGTTCTGAATGCTAAACATGCTTCTGATTATTCTGGGCTTTAATATGTTAAGATTCTACTAAAGCATGAGTCAATTACTTCCCTGACAAGTCTTTTGACGATCAGATAATGATGATATGTCTGATTCCAAGTGATGAAGGAAGACATTGCCAGTCTCCATGATAAAAGACTGTGGTTTGTGGTTCTTTCCCTCCCCCCAACTTTCCCTTCCTCATCATGCAGCCAGGTGATGGAACATGCTCAGCTGGTGGAAGTATGAATTTTCCTGGGCCATCTAAGCAGCATCATGATTAACATAATGGGGCTGGCCCAGTGCTTTGAAATAGGAATGAGCTATGTTTTCATTTCTGAAAGCATGCAAGAGAAGCACTAATAATGCTCTGCAGAAATACATAATGTGATTTTTATGAATCACACCTAGCATCTTACTGTGAGCTTGTGCCAGATGGATTTCTGATTAGGTTTCAGCTAATTTAGGAGTCTCTCTGCAGTAAGAGATGTCCATTTAAAGCCTGATGAAAAACACATGGGGTGATCAAGTGCCAGGTGATATCAATGATACTTGTAAATTGTTGAGTACTGCAGAAGACCAAGGAGCAAGACCTCTACAGCAGGTGGATCTCCTCTGCTCATGGAATTTTACACTACTTTTCTCTTTTACCAGCTTCCTTGCTGGTTGCATAGGTAATCACTTATCAGTTCCTAAAGTGTTCCCCTAGATGCGCTTGCTGTCCTCCCCTCAGAATAATAAAACCCATTCAATAAAGGGCCTTGGTACAGGTTGCAGATGGATAGATAAGCAGCATCATGTTTATTTTTTTATATGTGTGTGTGTGTGTGTGTGTATGTATGTGTGTGGTTTGATAAAATCAAAGAAGTCTTTCTTTTCAGGTGTCCTTTCAAAGCTCAGGACTGAAAACCTCACAGCATTTAAAAACTACTGAATACTATCATGTTTTCCACATGGGCTTTCTGAGAGCATTTGCCAGTTTGTAACTGCAGCCAATTTAGCAGCTTTTGTGTGTGTGTGTGTGTGTCTTCTTGCCTCACACCATAAAAAAATAACTTCTATTTTTAACTCTGGATATAATTTCTTTTCTAGTCTGATATTTCATATGCACTCCTATTTTAATCTTATTACTCCAATACTTTCTAAATTACTGCTAAATCCCAATATGCAATTCATATACTTCTAGGTAAATTACTTGCCTTAAAAAATACAAATTTCCCTTGGTATTTCAACACAGGAGCATCTCAAATGTATAAAGATGACAAAGAACTCCAGTGCCCAAATTACCAGACTACAGGTGATATGCACAGCATTAAAAACGTAGCATTTGTAGTTATATTTTATTCTGAATTGAGCAATAAAAAGTGGCTGCCATCATCAAGCCTGAGAGTTATTGTGAGCATGAAGTGAGTTTTGAAACCTCGAGATAGAGGGTAACCACAATTCCATTAAAGGAGGGAATTGAGTCAAAGATGTTCCCATTACTACTGCACTGATAGAACCAAATGAAATATGGAGCTATTTCCACATACCTCTGCCATGATGAATGGCAATATAAACGTAGATGTACCCAGGAAAACACGAAATGTTTGAGTTTTATGCCAGGTAGAAGTTATGGGGAAACTGAGATTCTTTTAGATCAGGAGTTTTAACAAGAGAAGAAAGGAGGAAAGAAGTAGTCACCAGAATGTTCATAATGGACTCCAAGGGACTGAAGATGAAGATGTGCATTTTTGTGAAAAGACTCAGAATACAGATGCAGAAGCCTTGGGGAAATCACTGTCATTGACTTACCTACATCCAAGAGACCCACTGGCATCCTGGCCTGTATCAGAACAGCGTGGCCAGCAGGAGCAGGGAGGTCATTCTGCCCTGTACTCAGCATTGGTTAGGCCACACCTTGAGTCCTGTGTCCAGTTCTGGGACCCCTCAGTTTAGGAAGGATGCTGACTTGCTGGAACGTGTCCAGAGAAGGGCAACAAAGTTGGTGAGGGGTTTGGAACACAAGCCCTATGAAGAGAGGCTGAGGGAGCTGGGGGTGCTTAGCCTGGAGAAGAAGAGGCTCAGGGCAGACCTTATTGCTCTGTACAACTTCTTGAAAGGAGCTTGTATCCAGGTGGGAGTTCGTCTCTTCTCCCAGTCAACCAGCACCAGAACAAGAGGACACAGTCTCAAGCTGCACCAGGGGAGGATCAGACTGGATGTTAGGAAGAAGTGCTACACAGAGAGAGTGATTGCTCATTGGAATGTGCTGCCTGGGGAGGTGGTGGAGTCACCATCATTGGAGGTGTTCAGGAGGAGACTTGATAGGGTGCTTGGTTGCATGGTTCAGTTGATTAGGTGGTGCTGGATGATGGGTTGGATGTGATGATCTTGGGGGTCTCTTCCAACCTGGTCTGGTCTATTCTATTCTATTCTATTCTATTCTATCCCCAACTACTGGCATTTCTTAACCATTTCATTTCCCAGCTAGAACTGGTTTATTATTATATCTAAATATACCAAATAATGCCCCATTAAAACTTAGATATTTTAGTTATTTAGGAGAATGATTATGTAGATTAATGCTGTTTGGTTTAAGAACAGGAAAAAAAATAGCCCAAAACCTCAAGTTAATTTAATGTTAAACCCACAAAACTGATCTCTTAGAGACAAATGAGGTTTTGAAGAAAGATTTCTCCTCGGGCACTAGCTTTGCCACATTGCAAATAATATCATATATTAAGATTGCCTTTATACTAAAAAATATATATATACATATAAAAATCTAATGCAATTTGAATTTAATTGGAAACATAAGGAAGAGACCCCATCACATTATTATTCATTGATTCACTGGCTGCTAATGCCTGCAGAAGCCATTCTGATCATTTGTACTAACATCAGAGGACACAGGGCTGTGCTCAATAATTTCTGCATTAAGTTTGTAATTTATGATTGAGGTATTATTCTGTATAAATCTGGTATTCTCTGTCTCCTAAAAAGACCTCTAAAGTTCTCTAAAGAGGAAACTGCATTCCAAATTATTAATGTGATCCTATTATTACTATTATTCATGCAGCACTTAGAGGCCCAGGCTGAGCTCGCAGCTTGTGTGATCGTCACAGTGCAAGCACGCTCCAAAAACACAATCTCTTGTTCGGGGAGGAGATTGGCATCAAGTGGCAGACAAAACAGAGGCATAGGGATTGCCTGAAGGTCAGAGGCAACACTGGGAACAGGGAGCTGTGTTTGTGTGGTCCTAGCCACAGAATTGCACTGTCATGAAGCAGTCATTTTTCTCTCAAACGTTACCCAGGCTTGGGGTTTTGTGTTTATTGATCAGCTATCTGGTGCTTTTTTCCCATCCACTGAGTGTTTATTAATGTGAATTTTACTCTCTCCACATAATCATGCTGTTGTGGTTCTGTTTAAAAAAAAAAAAAAAGTAACAACAAATGCATCAAAAGTCTGCAGATTATGAGAAGATTTAGCAAGCAGGTTAGGCAAATGCTAACCTTGCAGGTACCAACCTCTCTGTTGTTTTGGGAGCTCTGTACCAATGATAATGAAGTGCAGTGTGGCAGAGGATGGGGTCAGACTCTTTCCAGTGATGGGCAGCAATAGGACAAAGGACAGCAGACACAAACTGGAATACAGAAGAATCCATCTAAACATGAGGAAAAAATTCTTTGCTGTGGAGCTGCTAGAGCCCTGGAGCAGGCTGCCCAGAGAGGTGGTGGAGTCTGCTTCTCTGAAGAGATTCCAAACCCACCTGGACATTGTGATCCTGGGCAAGCTCTTGTGGATGCCCTGTCTTTAGCAGTGGGGTTGGACTGAATGATCTCCAGAGGTCTCTTCTAAACCTCACCATGCTGAGATTCTCTTTCAGTCAGATTTTTGACTCCATCAGATTTGTGGCTGCATCAGGATCTGGAAGTAATTGACAAATTAGCTGCTGTTTCTCTTCCTACCCCCAGTGTCATTGTTATGCCATTTCCATATAGACAACTCCCATTAGTCCAGGTTGTTCAAGCCCTCATTTAACCTGGACTTGAACACCTCCAGGAAGGGGGCATCCACAACCTGCCTGGGCAAGTTGTTCCAGTGTCTCACCAACTTTACTGTAAAGAATTTCTTTCTAATATCTAATCTAATATCAGTCCTATCTTATATCAGTCACCCTGAGCCAGCCAGTAACAATTCCCTCAACAAGAAATAGTTCAGCCTAAATTGTATTTTTATAACAAAAAAATCATTAATAAGTCATTATATACACTGTGCAAGAAAGAAAGGGAGAGAAGAATAATCACATTTGTTTCAATTATTCATATTTGTATGACATGAAAAGATTGTGCACTCCTGGAACATAATAAGGCCTGACAAAAGGCAGCCTAGTGCACAGGCAGCAGGATTCCAGTCAGGAAAGTCCATGTCTCCCTGTTGGTGACAAGGACAAGTGATGGCAATTCTTACTGATGTGTCTACACACTTTGAGTACTGTGTCCAGTTCTGGGACTCTCAGTTTAAGAAGGACACTGAGACATTTGAACATGTCCAGAGAAGGGCAACAAGGCTGGGGAGTGGACTTGAGCACAAGCCCTGTGAGGAGAGGCTGAGGGAGCTGGGGTTGCTTAGACATAAGAGGAGGCTCAGGGGAGACCTTACTGCTCTGTACAGCTTCCTGAAAGGAGCTTGTAGCCAGGTGGGGGTTGGTCTCTTCTCCCAGGCAACCACTGACAGGACAAGAAGACACGGTCTCAAGCTGTGCCAGGGGAAGTTTAGGCTCGAGGTGAGGAGAAAGTTCTTCATGGAAAGAGTAATTTGCCATTGGAATGTGCTCCCCAGGGAGGTGGTGGAGTCACCATCCCTGGAGGTGTTCAAAAAAGGATTGGATGTGGTACTTGAAGCCATGGTTTTGTTGTCATGAAGTGTTAGGTATTAGGTAATAGGTTGGACTTGATGATCCCTGAAGTCTTTTCCAAGCTGGTTGATTCTGTGATTCTGTATAGCAGCTACCACTGAATGTAGTGCGTGCATGTCTGTGTGGCTCCTTCTGGAGCCATATGTCTGGGGACACATGAAAACTCTCAAAATCAGCAACTCTATTCCCATCCTTGGGGGAAGGTGGGCAGAGAGCGAGCTTTTATTGTTACCCAGCTAAACTAAATGGAAATCTTTAGGTTTATATATATATATACACACACACAAATGTATATCCACACACATATATATATCCTTTTTAAAAGAGATTTGTAGTTCTACAGCTTTGTGCATATTTCTGCTGCTTTGGTTTGTTTTGCTGCTTGTGGGTTTTGTTGCTGTTGCTGCTGTTGGGTTTGTTTTGTTGCTGTTTGGTCGGTTTCCATGCACACACAGAGTGGTCATTTCAGGTACAGGAAGATTCCTTTATCTACAGTTCTTACAGACACCCCAAAATTGGTAGCTTCTTCAGTTTCTAACATATTCCCTCTTACAATATCTACTCTGTCAGGTACCTGGTTTTCTCTCTAGTATCATGGCTTAGCAATTGAGAACAAACTAACTAAGGCAGTCCTGGGGAACTCCAGTCTCAAGTCCACAGTCTCAAGCTGCACCAGGGGAAGTTTAGGCTCGAGGTGAGGAAAAAGTTCTTCACTGAGAGAGTCGTTAGCCATTGGAATGGGCTGCCCAGGGAGGTGGTGGAGTCACTATCCCTGGAGGTGTTCAAGAGGGGATGGGACGTGGCACTTTGTGCCATGGTCTAGTCATGAGGTCTGTGGTGACAGGTTGGACTTGATGATCTTTGAGGTCTCCTCCAACCTTGGTGATTCTGTGATTCTGTGAAATACTGAAATTCTGAGCCCTGGAACTTCCCTAGTGCTAAATTCAGATGGAAAATACATGTTCAGTTTTGGGGCAGCGTTGAGGTTGTTAAATTCACTGGCCCCACCTCTTCATAATCAGCTTTCAGTTCTACCTCAGGCTAATATTTTATAGCAGTTAATATCTGGGATGATTGAATTGAAAAGCAATTCTCCTTTAACACATAATTCATGTGGGATTTTATACACATCTATTTTTAACAAACAGAAACCGATAACTTAGTATCTTATTATTTTGTACCAGCATAGCCTGTGTGAGGAGAGGAACTAAACAGATTTTCAACACTTCAGATGAGAAAAAATACGACTATTAGCAAGGGATTTCAGATCTTTCTCATCACTTTCCATTATAATCCATTTAAACTCAGTGCAAATAAATGAACTGACCTTTATGGCAACTAACTCTGGGCAGCACATGCTCCTTAACTCTTTGGAGCATTGGCAGTTTTCACTTTGCTTTTCCTCCAGGTTAAATATAAGAAACTTGCACTCTCCCCCTCTCCCTTTCTGCATCCATCTCTAGGAAGGGTAAATCAGGTGTAAATCAATTTCAGGCAGTAAAACTATGACAATTTATACCAGCTGAAAAGCGTTGTTGTGTTTTGGGGTTGTTCTTTCCTAAACTATTACAAATAAATTGGAACTTATTTCTGGGGGTAAAAAATAAATAAATGGCTAAACAAGAATTACAGTGTGCTCAGAATTTAATTCATGTCCAAAATCTGGCTTGCAAATTAGCTTAATTAATGGCTTGCTTTGATATTGTGGTGTCTGGGGATATACTGCCTCATTTTGTGTCAGTGCTTAGCCAGAATTACCAGGCAGGCAACAAAAGAACCTCAGAATGTAAAGATTCAAGAGTGTGTGTATATAAAACCATATATACATATATATATATATATATATGGTTTTATATACATACATATACATATATGTACACATACATATATATACATATATTCATTTTATTTATGTGTGTGAGTTTACATATATATTTGTATGGATATATATACAATAAAAGGTATTGGGGTTTGTTTTCTAAATAATCTATATTAATTTTAGATGATGTTTAGAATATTTGAAGGGTTCTCTAGAGTAGAAAGGCTAACATGTTTATTTTACATCAAAAAATGTATTTTTCTGATGTTGAGAATGCTTGAAGGGTTCTCTAGAGTACAAAGCCTAATTTTGCTGACATGACAAAGCAGGAAGGTACATGAAAACAGTGTTAAAGGGAGGTCTGAGGATATAATTCCCCTAATCTAGCTGAAAATAATGTGGACATCGTGTTCCCTATTAATGACAATAAGATAAAAACCTATTGGTTTGCATTGAAATACTGCCTCTCAAAAGGATTGTTAGTATAGCCTTAAAGAAAATGTGGATTTTCCTCTTCCTTTGTCTAGTTTCAATCTCTTCCAGGCAATCACAGCTACCTTAACAACAGTGATCTTTATTCTGTATCACTATAAATCAATAACCCTTTTCATGAGGTTCATTATGAAACCGATGAGAGTATATGTTACTGAGAAAATGAGAGAGGAGAAAATACTTGCCAGATGTAAAAGCCTACAAATTCTCTTTTTTTTGGGGGGAGCAAGTACATAAAGGATGGTCAGGATGTCAGAATCCTTAGCTGTGGACAAAACATGCAGCTCATTCTGTTTTAACAGCAGGGGTGCATAGGAGGAGACTTGATAGGTTGCTTGTTTGCATGGTTTAGTTGATTAGGTGGTGTTCTGGATGATGGGTTGGATGTGATGATCTTGATCTCTTCCAACCTGGTCTGGTCTATTCTATTCTATTCTATTATATTTTATTCTATTCTATTCTATTCTACACTGCCTGGGCAATCCGCTCTAATGCAGGGAAGATGAGCACTTTCCATCGTTAGTTGTTGATCAGTCCCTTCTGTAAATCTAAACCCAAAGATTGTCTTTCTGTTCTAACTCCCTTGGAGATGAAAACAGCTAACTGCAGTTAGAATGAAGCAGCAGTCCTAATTGTTGCCTCCCAGTGGAGAAGTGTGGCTCGCTGTCATGTCAGTGGCCATGCTCTCCATGGTGTGATGAAAGCGCAGAACTTTCACAACTGCATGAAAACTTACAGAATTTGACTCTGTAATGACACAACACAGCTTCTGTGAGCTGACAAAAAATCAAGGTTTTTCAGGCTATGTTACAGATCAGTAGTGTCAGTTTGAACAAGCCACACAGAAAAAAATATTCAAACTTAAATGTCAATGAAGTAGCAGTGGCCACTGCTGGAGCTTTCTGCTGGGTGCTTTAGTGCCTGCATTGAGACATTCAGGTTTGAAAATGTTGCCTTTAACCTGCAGCTATTGTAAATTCACATTTCAGTTGGGCTTCACAGAAGTAAACAGAAAGGTTGACATCAGCACACTAAGAGCAGCACATGCATAAGATGATAGAGTTCATAACATGGGTTTGAATTATTTTTTTCTTCTAATTATTCCAATTAATAATCATCCTAGATTAGGGATAGTAATATTATTCCTGCCTTTCAAATCTTGTTATGATCTGACAAAGAAATCCAAAACAAAGGTAACAAATCTATTAATAATAAAACAAACAACATTTTGGCACTTTCAACCTTAATTGTGGCCTCAATTAACTTAATCAAGCAACACAAAAGAAAGGAACTTTTTCTCACACGGATTTGGTAGCTGCCCTTCACTTCCATCAAAAGGCAGATTTAGAATCATAGAATCAATAAGGTTGGAAAAGACCTCAGAGATCATCAAGTCCAACCTGGCACCCAGCACCTCATGACTACTCAACCATGGCACCAAGTGCCATGTCCAGTCCCTTTTTGAACACCTGCAGGTATGGTGATTCCACCACATCCCTGGGCAGCACATTCCAATGGCCGACAACTCTTTCTGCCAAGGAAATCTTCACAACTACAAAGTCTCTGGTCCATGGGGAGCAGTTTGATATGGCATGGAGCCTGAACCATTTGCCCAAGAAGAAAATGCTCTGGTCATTTAAAACTGACAATGAATGCAAAAGAAGAAAGTGGCAACAACATTAATTTTTCCTAGTAATAAATAAATATGATATGTTGAGGATAAATATATTCAAATGCCTATCTCTGACTCTTGTTTCATCTTTTGAATATATTGTGGTAAAAACATTGCAATAGGCAGTTTCCAAAGATGGAGAAGTTGTAGGTGAAACCCTGGAGGTAAGGCTAAATTTTCTTGCTTTGCCTATCAGACAATTCACTTGAAACAATTGAAAGCTTCAGCTGAAACTAGCCTTTTTTCCAACTGAAGTGATTCTATCATTCTATATATATCCAGAAATACTGTTTTATTGGTGCTTCTATTTACATACAATCCATCTAGTATGTCAAATGAGGATTCTCCACAGATTTAAAAACAACATCTGCCACTTCTAGTCAATAAATAATCAAATTAACATAAACCTAAAATGAAAAGAGGACACAGCTTTTACTTTTCACTGTGCCTGACAGGTTGAAAGCTGAGTTAGTAGGCTGCCATGCTTGGTATTTGGGAGAGGCAGTAATAGGATCACATATGTCCTGTCAAGTAAGTTTCCTTGCAGTTGCAATTGATCCTGTGAGCAATCTCAGCAAATGAAAGCAGCTGTCATATCCCTGGTGCCTCCAATGCTGCTGAGGTGAATGGGAAGACTCCTACTGAGTTCAAAACTCTCTGAGTTCTGGCATATTTTCAAAGCTCTGGCAATGAAGTTGTAGGATCAAACTGTCTCTTACCTCTGTTCAGGAGTTACCTCCAAGTTCTGCTCCCTTGGTGGGTTTTCTGGTCACATCATACTGGTGTGGGAATGAGACCTCAGAGGAAATGCTCCTTCCACATACTTCCTTTGAATGGAAATACAAATGCAGAGGCTGGGAGGGTACTGTGGTATGCTCTGATAAGTCTGAATGACCAGAGTATCATAAAGGCAAGGAAATGCACTGCAAAAAAATCAGGGACATGCTGCCAGCCGCTGTAGACCCAGCACCTTCTTTACTCTTTGAAGCACAACTTTCTGTGTTACTCTGAGAAAGACTCCAAAGGATCCACTCACTGAAAGTACCATTTCCATTACCTCTTTACTGTTTTTCCAGACAATTCCTTATCCATATGCAGCTAATATATTAAAGCATCTACACCACAGCCAGCTCATTTCAATATATATCCAAACAACATCTACATTTGCTGGTTTATTTCTAAAAGCAAAACAACCAAAATGCCTGATACGCAACCTGAAAATTCAGACCTAATAAACTGCCTTATTTTCCCCAGCTAATAAAGCAGTGCTGCAGAGTCTGTGGGTGTACCAGACAAAAACGGAGACTCTCCGACTCTAATATTGACTTAGTCGCAGTTCATTAAGCAAATTTCTCCGGCCTAATTTTTCCCTGCTTGCATTTCTGTAGAGCTAAACACCTTAATTTAGTCAACACCATGGATTTGGGGAGGGGAGGAGGATTACACTGAAGAAAAGAAACTATTCATGCTCACATGGGAAAACACTAGAAAAGGCTTGCAACTTTCTATTCCTGCAGAGAAGCACATTTTGTATGCAATCACAAGAGGTAAGACCATAAGACAAAGCATTACAAGCGCAAATCTATGAGACTGTAAACCTTTAGTAGGAATTATGTGTGTACTGCAAACATTTTACATTATCTTCACAAGGATTTCACCCACCCACCCTCTCATCCTGACAAGCTTGCTTTAATAAACTGCAGAGTTCCCACCTCATTTACTCATCCACTCAACTGAAGTGAAGAAGAAAAATAATTTAAAGGCCAGTAAACTTTGAAAATATGCTTTATTGAATTTATTGCTGGTTTAAATGGAAAGAAATTAAAGAAGCAGTGTGTGTCCTGGCTTGATTTCTATTCACCATTGCAGCATTCATTTTGGTAGAGGCAGAACTTTTCCCATCAGAGGTGGTGTCACAAGGACAGTAGATTGCCTCTTTTTCAGTCCTCGTGGAAATAAATCATCTGAACCAGGTACCACTACTTTACTGCTCAGTGTGTCCTGAGAAGCAGATGCAGTAAATTCTACTTCTGTGACCTTTTCAGTATTCTGTGTTTTGACTGAGTGACCATTCCAGTCTCAGGTTGCTGAGGTTACAAACAGAAGAGGATAGGAATGGCAAGCGAATCAAATTACAGAATACTAAAAAGGTCAGAGTGGTACCATTTATATTACCCTTCAGAGAACAGATGAGGCAGAGAAAGTTATACCTCTGTCTCACAACAAAGATTGTAATGATTCAGTAAATAGCAGCAGGGACAAAATCACGTTTGTGACAAAGAGTTGCCCTGTCAAGAAATAGCTGCAATATCCAAAGTTCACATCTGAAACTGGGATCCTGTTCTACTTGAAAATGGAGGCTAGTGGAAGTTCTGTTGTGCTGCAACAGCATCACTATCTTCAGAAATAAATTTGAATACATTTCTTCTGAAACAGCTACAAAAATGTCCAGCGAAACCCAGTACATTGGCATGTCACAGAATCATGGAATTGTTTCAGCTGGAAAAGACTTCTAAGATCATTGAGTCCAGCCATCTATCTAAGACAATGTCCCAAAGTGCCATATCCTCCAGGGACAGTGACTCCACCACCTCCCTGGGCAGCCTGCTCCAATGCCTGACCACTCTTTCAGCAAAGATAATTTTCCCCATATCTGCCCCATACCTCCCCTGGTACAGTTTTGGGCCATTTCCTCTCATTCTATTGCCTGGTCTTAAGCAGAAGAAACCAACCCCCATGTCACCACAACCTTCCCTTAAGGAGCTGAAGACAGCAATGGGCTCTCCCCTCAGCCTTCTCTTCTCCAGACTATGCAGTCCCAGTTCCCTCAGCCACTTCTCACAAGACCTGTTCTCAGATCCTTCAACAGCTTCATCACCTTTCTCTAGACATGCTCCAGCACCACCACTTCTTGTAGTGAGGGGCCCAAAATACAATATCCAAGGTGCAGACCCACCAGTGCTGAGTCCATGGGAACAATCACTTCCCTGAACTTGCTGAACACACCATTGCTGTTCCACACCAGGATGCGCCTTCCTGGCCACTTGGGCACACTACTGATTCAGCTGGCTGTCAGCCAGCACCCCTAGGCCCTTTGCTGACAGCTCCAGGTACAATGATTCCACCACCTCCCTGGGACACTTTCAAAGTGTCAAGAGCAGGTGACACTTCTAGTTGTGTGTTATTCAGAAATTTCCTGATTTCTGAACAGAAGTTTGCAGATCTTTCTGATCTGATACTATAGCTACAGATATATTATCTGCCATGATTGATAGGGCTGCCAAATAATACTAGTAACCAGCTTGCAGCACTTAGGAGAGTGACTGCAACATGTCAGAATCCCAGAATAGTCTTAGGGAGCTGGCAAAAGGAGCTGTGATCAGGTATTGAAAGGGTGCCCAGGGAGGTGGTGCAGTCACCATCCCTGGAGGTGTTTCAAAAGCACGTAGACATGGAACTACAGGACATGGTATAGTGGGCATGGTGGTGCTGGGTTGGCAGTTGGATTTGATCATCTTAGAGGTCTTTTGCAAACATAATGATTCTATGATTTCTTAGAAACTGTGTTTTGCGCAGCTAGGGGCCTCACACTGCCTTTAATGACAGTACTGGGGATGCAGGAAACATGCATGGGCTCACAGGTTATCTGGCATCCATATTCTCTTTAATCCGTCCCTGGGCAGAGTTCATCTCTGTGGCTGAGCAGGAAAATGCCAGTCCATTTATGTGCCTGCCAGGACAGATGAAAGTTCATGCCCATGTCCAGAACAGCCCTGCAGAGCATAGCATGATGCAGAAGAGTATAGCCCTGGTTACAGACTTCTCCTTTCTACAATATTTATGTGTATCTGCCAGACATGCAGTTAAATCTGCCACCTGATATGGACAAGACAGGTGGTGAGTTATCACCACTCCACATCATCTGCTTTGCAACCAGCCTTGCCTGATTTTGTTCAGCTGCTCTCTCGTGCTCCTGCCTTTCTGCATGCTTTACTCGCTGCTTGTCTTCTCTTCCAGGCTCCAACTGGGACAGGTATCTCTGCATGAGGTTAAGGAAGATGCTGTTCAGGGGAAAAAAGCTAAACATGTCACTCAAGCACTGTGGACAAAATGAGCAACCTTTACTGAAATAGGATTTTAGGCAGAGGATTTTAGATCACAGGATCTCTGTTAGTCAGGCTTGGATTTCTCAGAGGAGATCAGGACATGTCTCCAACAGAGGGGCAGTAAAAACAGGGCACTCCATTTTCTTGGCACCCTTTAAAAAGTGCTTCCAGTAAGGACTTTTCATTGTGTCCCATGAAGCAGCAGCCCAATCTCAACATCAGAGTCAGCAGAGACCAAGACTGAGGAGAAGGTAAAAACAAAGCAATGTTGGAAACCATATATAGGTGCAGAGAGAAAACACAGAAACAAGTCATCTGAATGTTGACTGTACCTGACTTTTTAAATGCCACAGTCCAGCAGTCTTAGCATTCATAAAACAAAGCTAATCTGGGGAGATGATATTTTCTCTTGATTATCATACAATCCTCTTAAACTCAAATCCCCTTTCAGGTAAAATGTCACTGGAAGTAATTTCATTAGAGCAAGAATTATAACTTCCATGGCAAGTTTCTGAATTTAGAGAAAATACTTGTAATAAAAATGAACTAATGCTGAGCTCAGAACAAGGAAACAGCTGTGCTGGCATGAAAGCAAGTGGAAATAGATGCATGTGATCCAAACCCACTGATGTGACGATTAGACTGCAAGAAAACTAAGGTCAGAAATCAACGTGTGGCTTTTCTGGTCAGCACTTTGTGTACATTTGAAACCCCCACTGGGTTTAGTTGGAATTAAATTTCTCCTGATTCACCACCCTGCACCAAGTGCCTACTGCTCTGGGCTAAGTTTCCACATCCCGATTCCTTCTTTCAGCAGGCAGGAAGGCTACTATACACTGTGATATAAAACTCATCTCCAGACGTACACCCATGAATTCACCTGGCCAACCTTCCAGTTCACTCGCAGTAGAAGAAACATTTTAGAGCAAATACCAGTGTGGCTCTCTGTTCCTCCCAGTGGTGGCACACCTTGACCAATGTGCAGTCTTTCCAAACAAAGAGGAGTTTTCCAGCTCTGGAGAAGCAGAGCTATAGTGACCTGGGGATTGCAGGCCAGAAATCTGAAAAGGCCAATGAAATAATGAAAAACTTCTGCAGGATGCAGAGTAATATAATGTGCAGTGTAATGTAATGTGCAGTGTAATGTAATGTGCATGCTCCTCTCCTTTTACCCAGAATCAAAGCAGACAGGCCACTCTTGCCCCATATTAGAGTAATTCTCTCTCCTGTAATCCTTGGAGAGGTGTCCCTGCCCATGGCAGGGGTGTTGGAACTAGATGATCCTTGAGGGGCCTTCCAACCGTGACAATTCTATGATTCTATGGTTCTATGTAAGACTGACTCCTGTTAATGAATGTATATGGAAAGCCAAGGTCTTAATTTGCTGGAGGAATACAAGCCAAGATTTTATTTAGTTGAGGGCTTTAAGTGAGGTGAATTTTTAAAGATAACTTTGTTTGCATGGGAGGAATGCCTGAGATGTAGAGACTTTGACACCCATGCTGCCCTGTTATGCTATCCTTATATTTAAGACTCTTGTTAAAATCCAGTGAAGCTGGAAATGGAGAGAAATGAAAGAAAATTACAACATGCTGTTCAATTCCTTACTGCTATCAGAGGCCATTTGGAGTTATGGTGTGCAGTTTATATGTATATTTAAAAGCTTCATGGTCATTTCTTAAAATAAAATATGCAGTAAGAGGGGGAGAAAGGAAGAGAAGATTCAAGGCTGCTGGTTTATACCTTCACATCATTTGATCCTTTTAAGGAAAACACCACAAGTTTTACTCCTGTCTGACATTTTACTCACCTCAGGTACATCTGAATTTCTCTCAGTGAATAGTAAGGGCATTCCTAGTGGTTTTGGTTTGCTGGTTTCCCTTTGCTCTTGATATTCAGTACTTAATTCTTCTTAGAATTCTCTGTAGAATTCTCTCTCATTGTGCTTGTGACCATTTTCTGTCTCTAACAGGATGAATTATGGACTCTCATTGATATTAAGAGCTGTGCAGTTGGAATGCCAGACTATGCTTTTTCTCTGACCAACTTTGAGCCTTTTAGCACTTATTCCTCTTCTTACCTTTCCTAGGAATACTCCAGTCCCACAACAATGTTAGTCATGCTGCACAACTTTCTGGGAAGAGTGGGAAGTAAAGACCTATTCCTTCATTCCTGGGCACGCATTAATAAGTGTTTGGAAGTAGCATCTGGGCAAGACAAATCTGTCCCTATATGGCAGTATTCCCATGTACTGTATGAAGAAGCATGAAAGAAGACAGAATCACAGAATATATCTGGTTGGACAAGACCTCAGAGGTCATCCAGTCCAGCCCTCTGGCTTCTATTTTGGTTTTCATTGTACCCCAGTCTTTGCTGTTCCTCTCTTTTATCTTCTTTTTGCACTCTTCCCCTTTTAAATATTCTTGTTCTTCCCTCTTTTCTCTCCATTTAAATCTTCATGTTTTAATTCCTCTTCCCCTACTTCTTTCCTGCTGCTTTCCCATCTTCATTTGTTGTTTCTACTTATCAGTTTTTCTTTCAATCTCTTTGAATTCATTTAACAGCTCCTTTTCAAGCAGTATTTTTACATTTTGATGGGAAGCTCTTTTCCCAGAGTTAAGTGACACTGTGCTGTGGACTTTCATACTGCCTATGCAATAGAATAGAATAGAATAGAATAGAATAGAATAGAATAGAATAGAATAGAATAGAATAGAATTAACCAGATTGGAAGAGACCTTTGAGATCATCAAGTCCAGCCTATCATCCAACACCATCTAATCAACTAAACCATGGCACCAAGCACCCCACCCAGTCTCTTCTTAAACACCTCCAATGATGGTGACTCCACCACCTCCCTGGGCAGCACATTCCAATGGCCAATACCTCTTTCTATGAAGAATTTTTTCCTCACATCCAGCCTAAACCTCCACTGGCACAGCTTGAGACTGTGTCCTCTTGTTCTGGTGCTGGTTGCCTGGGAGAAGAGACCAACCCCCACGTGGCTACAACCTCCAGCAATAGACAGCAATAAGGTCTCCTCTGAGCCTCCTCTTCCCCAGACACCTTCCAGAAACTCAACATCTTTCCTAAACTGAGGGGCCCAGAACTGGACACAGGACTCAAGATGTGGCCTAACCAGTGCTGAGTACAGGGCAGAATGACCTCCCTGCTCCTGCTGGCCACACTGTTCCTGATACAGGCCAGGATGCCATTGGCCTTCTTGGCCACCTGGGCACACTGCTGGCTCATGTTCAGCCTACCATCAACCAGTACCCCCAGGTCCCTTTCTGCCTGGCTGCTCTCCAGCCACTCTGACCCCAGCCTGTAGTGCTGCATGTGTAGAACCCAGAACTTACATGTGTTTAATCTCATAGGCTCCAATGAAAATTTGCTCCTCCTACAACTTAAACAAATATATTATTTTTTCATTTGTCAGTTTATGATAACTTATCTCATAAGTGTAATGCCAGTAGGAAATACTGTAATAAGCAATTCTGAATTCCTAAGGAACTTGGATGATGTCATTAAAAACCCCAAACCTTTATTTTATCTGCTCTCCTATGCTAGCTGCTACATTTTTTTCCCCATGAGCATCGAACTCATCTCTTTGATTTTTCATAAAGCATTTGGATGTTAACCTGTCTGAGACCTTGATCTGTTCACAGCTGTATCTGAACCAGAGAAAGCTTTTTGCAAACTGTAGTTCTTTTCTGTCTTTTCTTTCCTTTTTCCCTCCAAACCTCAGGCCCCAGTAATTTGTTTGCAGTTGTATAAACATAAATAATGATTTCATAAAGACTAAATGAGCTTCCCTTCCACTCTGTCACATCAGATGCTGTAAGCAAGTGCTTTAGAGCTTTAAGATTTGCTAGCAAAATATCACTCTGAAATTGGTATTCCAAAATGCTTACAGATAGGGTCTGATCTGTGGGAAATTCATGACTAGCATGCTGTTATTTTTCATCCAATTTCAGCACAGTATAGATAGCTTTGACAAACTAAACCATAACACACATAAAAGGAGATAGGGCTGCAGCAATGATTAAAAAAATGACTGGAGCATGGACAATATGGAAACTTTCCATCTTTCTTGAATGGCACCAGTGTGCTGAAGTCATGATCAGGGCCACAACAGCATCACAGCAGTCTACAAAACGTATTACCTTTAGCCAACAATGTAAAACGTTGTGGTGCATAAGAGATCAGAGAAAGGTGCAGGCTGTCTAAGTGCAGCCTGTGATGTCTGTGAGGATAAATCTGGGTAGATGTGTAAACAGGAAAATCAAAAGAGCCAGTTGAAATCCTTCCCCTTAAGAAATAGAATAGAATAGAATAGAATAGAATACAATAGAATAGACCAGACCAGATTGGAAGAGACCTTCAAGATCATCACATCCAACCTATTATCCAACACCACCTAATCAACTAAACCATGCAACCAAGCACCCTATCAAGTCTCCTCCTAAACACCTCCAATGATGGTGACTCCACCACCTCCCCAGGCAGCCCATTCTAATGGGCAATCACTCTCTCTGTGTAGAACTTCTTCCTAACCTCCAGTCTAAACCTCCCCTGGTGCAGCTTGAGACTGTGTCCTCTTGTTCTGGTGCTGGTTGACTGGGAGAAGAGACCAACCTCTGCCTGTCTACAACCTCCCTTCAGGTAGTTGTAGAGAGCAATAAGGTCTGCCCTGAGCCTCTTCTTCTCCAGGCTAAGCAACCCCAGCTCACTCAGTCTCTCTTCATAGAGCTGTGCTCCAAACCCCTCTCCAGCTTTGTTGCCCTTCTCTGGACATGGTCCAGCAAGTCAACATCCTTCCTAAACTGAGGGGCCCAGAACTGGGCACAGTACTCAAGGTGTAGCTTTGGGTCATTTGCAGGTAAAAGTCAGCTAGAGCACAGGTAATCCCTGTTTCTATAGAATGTAATTCTAAATTCTTCTTTAACACAAAGAAGAAGAAAAACCAGGAAAATCCCTTTTCCTACAACCACAGTGAGAGCAAGTCGTGGGTACTGAATGTTCTTTCTCTTTAATGTTAATTTAATTGTGTTTTTCCTGCATGAAATCCAAGTTGCATGAAGATCAAGAGCCAGTTCAGGTATTGGCTATGTCATACAATGTAATTTAATATGGCTTGCATACACTGATGTGAAAGGCAAAATGTATGCTTTAAAATCCTGAAATAGAAAGGGACTAATCCACACACGCACACCCCCCTCCGGAGTTTTCCACTGATATATGCTGTGAGTAGGAGTTGTGCAAGTTTATGTCCCTTTGGCACGTTTGGTTGCTGTAAAAGCTGACAGCAAAAGTTCAGTCCAAAAGGGGCCAAAGAGCCCTGCTTTAGCTCTATCAACACCAGGGAGCTTGCACTGAGGAGGAATTTGGTCCTTGCAGTTAAGAGCTACATGCACATATCAAAGCCAGACCCCTTTAAGCACACTGCTAAGGCAGAAGTGTGCTCAGCTATAATGACATTATAAAGTTAAGCTATAAAAGCAGTCACCCCACTGACTAACATGAAATATTAGGTCGGTGGGATAAATCACATCTTAAGCTTAATTCACTGGTAAATTGCATTAGAGGTGTACAGTGTGGGAGCAGAGAATGCACACTGAGTAAAAAGCTTTGTTCTATCACTTAATTTCCTGGAATACTGAAAGCAGTTGTTTGAAATGTGCCGGGGTGTGAAATCCTCATACCTACATGGTACCGTGGCCCGTTACAAACAGAGCACCTCATTATCACATCACAAGCTGGAAGGAAACCATCATTCTCCCTCCTTTCACACAGCCACCCCATTTGTTTAGACGTATTCAATGCCAACAGTTCTGAGTCAATGTCTGGAAATGTTTCTAAATGAACGATCACCAATTTTTCACAAAGGGCTCCGAAGAGGGCAGCCGCTCTGGGATCAAACCAAGTGTTTTGAGCGGCGTTCAGAAATCTGTCAAGCCAACGTGCTCAGTTTAGCCAAGGTCAGTTGTTTCTCCTCACCTCCCCACCCTCATCCCACTTTTTTTCTTTCCCATTATTTTATCGTCTCTCACTGATAATGTCTGACTACTCTGGCAAGGGTTCAGAAACCAAAACTGAGGGCCCCATCATGTCTGCTGCTGGAGTGAAATGAGCATTTATTTCAGCTCTAAATGGCTTTCAGTTCCACTGGTGCTGAAAGTCCATGTTATCTATAACTTTGTCATCTAATGGATATTTTATCTGGAGCTGTTCTAAGAATAGCAGAAAGTGAGTCATGTACAGGGCAGAGTAGGTCCTAAAATGTAAGTTGTAAACTCCCACAGCTTAAGAATATAAGTAGGAAGACATGAGAGATAACTGCATGACCCTGAAGATCCCCAGCATACACATCAAAAGTGAACAGGGCCATTGAAATTCCAGGCTCCTTGTGGCTTAAATACTTTATAGGTCTTCTTTTTTATTTCTTCCTTTGCTGCTGCTCCA
This sequence comes from Dryobates pubescens, assembly GCF_014839835.1. NCBI lineage: Eukaryota > Metazoa > Chordata > Aves > Piciformes > Picidae > Dryobates > Dryobates pubescens. The sequence continues at coordinate 9,119,857 of NC_071614.1, read as the reverse complement.
ACTCTTTGGTTTAATGCTTCTTTCAGGAAAGACCAGGGCCAGCAGCGTGGGATACTTCGACTTCTGCTCTGCAGATCTCACGCTCTGTACTGGACTAAAGCTGACAAATGTTTTCTAAGTTGTCACATGCAATCACCCAGCTTCATACCCTGATTTTGTGTTGTTTTGGTGTTGGTTTTCTTTTTCCTAAGGACTGTGGCAACAGATGCTAATGTGGTATAAATGAACACATCAATTTCTTCACACCTGTGATGACAAATGTTAGGGAAGTTCACTTGTGTTCGACATGCTACCTGACCTTTGCCTGTCACTCTCTGTTACATCAAGTTTCTGTGCCTCCATATCAAGGTTTCTAGATCCTATTAGAGTGTAACTTATGTTCCCTGGAGAAGATTAGACATCTCCCTTTTATCTTGATCATTCTCTTACACCAATACTACAAATTCTCTCTTTCATCAGTGCTTCAGAGTATTTCTTTTGAGGGCAAGAAGTAAGGTTATGAACACCACAGCAGGTTAGAAGGAGCACTAACACAGTTTTGGGAGTGTTGGCTCAAAGCCTGGGAATTTTAAGGCACTATGTGTTTTCCTTCCTCTCCTTCAGGACATGTTCACTTTGTTTGGTTTTGGGTTTGGTTTGTTTGGGGGTTTTCAAAACAAACTTTCTTTGGAATGAATGCTAAATAATACCCCTTTGAAATTTCCTTTTGCCTGTGAACTGCTGTCACTATTGATGCCCCTAGCAAGAGCTCCAGCTATGCACATATGGATCAGAAGTGTTCAACTGCTTGAACAGGCATTTAGGGTCCACTTGGCTTTGGGTCATATGCAACCACATCTGCATTTTGTGTATTCAGAAAAGACTTTTGGGGGGCATAATTGCTGTTGCTTATTTGGAAAGTTGGAAAACAATTGTACTTAAAGCACAGCAGCATAGGCAGTCTGAGTTTGATCATGTGTTTCTCCAGCACACTAGGTTAGCAGCTCAGGTACAAATAGCAGCACTCTCTTTTGTTTGCACAAAACTTCTTCACTGAGTAGCTGCAAGAGATTCACATGGCTGTGACCACCCACATGTTGCTGTGTGATTCTATGCTTATACTTCTACTGCTACCTACACTAGTTGATTTAAACTATCTCAGATGTCTATAATTGAATAGGTCTAATGTATAGAATTATAGAATCATCAAGCTGCTGAGGATGGAAGAGACCTTTGAGATCATCAAGCTTGCCTTGAGCTCACAATCCCATCACTACTGTTAAGCCACTACTCCTAAACGATGTCTCTCAGCACCGTGTCTTTTAAATACCTCCAGGGATGGTGACTCCACCTTCCCCCTGGGCAGCCTGTGTCAGTGTCTGAGAACCCTTTCTGTGAAGAAATTTTCCCCTGATATCTAACCTGAACCTCCTCTGGCACAAATGGAACCCCTTTCCTCTTGTCCTGTCACTTGCTGCATGTGAGAAGAGACTGACCCCCAACTCACTCCAACCTCCTTTCAGGGAGTTGTAAAGGGCAATGAGGTCTCCCCTCAGCCTCCTCTTCTGAAGGATAAGCAGTGGCATTTTCCTCAGCTGTTCCTCATAAGCTGACCTCCTCCTTGTACTGAGGAGCCCAAAACTAAACAGAGCAGCCAAGGTGTGACCTCACCAGTGCTGAGTAAAGGGGGACAATTACATTCCTACATCTTCTGACCACATCATCCCTGATGCAAGCCAACATTTTATACTACCAATACAATTATATAGGAAGACGTTTGTTCCCAAAGTCAGGATGAATATCTTAGTATCCCAAATAATTTTATTTTTCCTGTCTTTTTATTTTCTTTTCTCTTTTTTACCTCCTGTTTACTTTTCTTATAGTCTAACCCCAATGTGCTACTTGAGGGAATAAACAGGAATAGTGATACAAACTAGAGTTCTACTCAGAGTCTCCCACTGAGCCTGTCACCTTGGTTGCCTAACATCTCCTTGAAGTACCTCAAGTAATTGGAGTGGTAATCTTAACTCTATGTCTCTCCTTTGAGATTCTTTTAAATGTTAGGTAAGTGGTTTACTTTTCCTCTCTTGAGTCTGTTGTTTGTATCTAGCTTCTCTTGTCTTCTGTTTGGAGGTTTATGCCTTATGCCTCAGTTTTGCATCTAAATTTCACTTCTAATTTATTTCCATATAGCTTTAGCTCCCCAGTGCTGCCTGAGGACATGAAAAGATGATACAGTACCATTAGTGCATTAATGTACAATAATACTGAGCTTATGGTATCAAAGTAATCCTCATTGATTGGTGTCTCCAAAGACATGAAACAAATAACAATATTAGGCAGTGTGGTTTGCCTCCAGCAGAAGCTTTAGCCATTATTAAGCTGCCAGGGACCACCTCAGTTGATTATTTTGGAGAGCAAGGGACATCAGTAACCTCATTATTCACAGCAAATTTGCCTTTTTTTCTATGCCTAAATATGTGCTCCTCCAAGATAACATCCTATAGATTGCATCCTTTACATTAAAGCTATTTATTGCCTGTGACATTTTTTTCTCATGTGTTTATTCATTTATATTGTCCTTGTCTAGAAATTATTTCCCTTTGCCCTTTAGCTTCCTTTTTTTGGTCCTTCTCTTGGCCTGGAAGAAATTCCTTTAATTACAGCTGCAATAAAAGACAGCATGAGCAAATATATCTGCAGTTCCTTAGCCATCTCTGGATTTTGATGACAGACACAAAACTAACCAGGGTGAGGGCATGGTTGGCATGGAGGTACCCTTGCCCATGCAGGAAACAGCCCTATGGTGTACCCCAGAAAGAAGAGCAAAGCAGGTCCCGCGATGGTAGCAGGGTCAGCCCAGTGATTTCTGGGTAAGACTAAGGGAGGTTCAAACAAGAAAATCAAGTCAGAAAGTAAGGATCTTCATGACAAGAATGACTAGAGAGGTTCTGGCAAGAGGTCAAGGTAAGATCTGTATATAAATGCAACTCCCAAGCACAGGAGGACTGATGGGGACCAGGAAGACTTATAGAATTGTAGAATTATAGAATCTTAGAATTATAGAATCTTAGAATCAATAAGGTTGGGAAAGACCTCAAAGATCATCAAATCCAACCTGTCACCCAACACCTCATAACTACTAAACCATGGCACCAAGTGCCATGTCCAATCCTCTCTTGAACACCTCCAGGGACAGTGACTCCACCACATCCCTGAGCAGCCCATTCCAATGGCTAACAACTCTCTCTGTGAAGAACTTTCTCCTCACCTCCAGCCTAAATTTCCTCTGGTGCAGCTTGAGACTGCGTCCTCTTGTTCTGGTGCTGGTTGCCTGGGACACGAGACCAACCCCCTCCTAGCTACAACCTCCCTTCAGGTAGTTGTAGAGAGTAATAAGGTCTCCCCTGAGCCTCCTCTTCTCCAGGCTAAACAATCCCAGATCCTTCAGCCTCTTCTCATAGGGCTTGTGCTCGAGGCCTCTCACCAGCCTTGTTGCCAGCTTCTCTTGCAGAGGCCTCTCACAATTACCTGATCCCACTATGCCCCATCATAGCTGCTATAACACACTGATATCTCCCCACTTAGAGTTTTCATTTTGCTACCTACAGTTAAGCTTTGTGAACTGCTGAATATATCCTGAGTATGAGCTGCATTATTGCACACAAGGAAAGCTTTTAAATCAAAACAGAATGAGGTATTAGGTCAAATGCATTTATCAACATGACTGTCTATAACAGACATAATCTTGTCAACAGAGAAGGGATTTGTCTGCCAACCACATATCTCTTGAAACTATGTTGACTGGCATTAAAATTACATTTTTAACTTCTAATTCTTTTAGGTTAGAGCCTTTAATTTAGACTTCCACTGTTTTACACAACTTTCATTATTCTTCCATTACTGGTGTCAACAGACAGATCTCTTGGTCATCCCTTCTGTCAATCTAATGTTAGAGTTGGGTTGACAGTTCTTTAATCTCTCAAGATTCTGACAGTTTTCTGGGCTTTTCAAGAATCAACACCAGTGCATCAAGACAGCAAGAAGGAGAATTCCTCTGCAGAAGCCATCTAGGTTTTTTGGCAAGGGTAGAAGAGCTCCTAAACCAGTTAATTCTCCCCACACAGGATGAAGGGGGGCATTTCTACATCAGACCATGCGCTGCAGTCGGTAGGCTTTAATATTTTTAGCAAGCTCTCCCTCCCTCTACAGTTTGCTTCACAGATAAAGGGTGATTTACCCAATTTTTTTCTATGGAGTTTTCTTCTGGTGTTGCTTTTCAGTTTGTACTTTGGGAAGTTATTGCTTGGCAATTAGATATTCAGTACATCACAGGTAGGATCCTATCCACAGGATGATCATGATTAGCAGAGTTAGTTCTTCCTCCCTGGGATGCTTTATTTGGAAGTTTCCTTTGCCATCTTTTTCTTCCAACATGTTTATCCACCTGCCTCTACGTGACACCAGGACATTACAATTCCCAGGGCAAATTCAGGGAATTACAGCTCTACACTCAATCAATTCTTTGTCCAGTAACCAAATCTCTTTACATTTTTGCCCTATACATTCTCCTAAGAGTCACCAGCATCTAAAGGATCCTTTGTTTCCTCATCTTCTCATGTTTTGTGCTTCAGTGGCCTGCATCTTATTTCTGTTTTTCAGACCTACTGGAGAGAAACTATCATGCTGCTGTTGTTACAAAGGTCTCTTCTTTCTCCTTCCAAGCTTCCAGAATTTCATCTGGCTTCTAGAGCTCCACATGGTTATCACCAGGTTTGCTAAGCCAGAGCACAATTGCATGCGTCCGCACCTCTATAAAATCACAGGTGTATAAAGATGATCACAGGTGTATAAAGATCCACATTTCATGTCACCTGATGAGTCTTCTCTAGACTTTTCTCCATGACAAGTGAACAGCCTTTCAAAAACCTGAAAAAGAGCCCTGCTGTGATAAAGGAGAAGGGAATGCAGCTTTACTGCTTTCTTCCATTGCTTAGCCTTGTTTGGCAGTGCTCTAAAAGCTGACATCTGTTATCTCAGGTCATTTCATAACCTTGATGTCCTGATTATTTTGGGGACAGATCTTTTATCCTGTTGCTCTGCACCTAACACTGTCAAGAAAGGCATGCATCTGCCTTGTGTCCAAATTGGAGCTGGATGGTTCATCTTTTATCTCCTGTGGGATTAATCTTTTATCTCCAGCCATTCCAAATGATTTATCTTCTTGACTGAAGGGCTAAGAGGTGATTCAGAACTGACAGGTAGCTGGGTTTCCCAGAGAAGGAGCTTCTCTGACTTCAGAGTTTGATTCTATCTCTTCAGACTGTGAGCTTGAGATGTATCTAAGAGACAAAAGCTTTTATTGATTGGGCAACATATTGTTGGGAAGCAAACAAGCCAACTCTAGAATTAAGAAGTTGATTAACTAATAATCACATTGCTGGTGCCAAATTGCTGTTAGAAACTTTGCATATAACACACAACTTTAAAAACTGTTGTTCAAAGTTATGAATCACAACAGCTACTGAATTTCAGCCTTCCCTCTCACACCTCATAGTGCTGGGGTTCAGGTCTATCCATCCTTACTCCACCCTTTCACTTCAAGTTGCTTAGACATAAACCTGTTGATGGAAACAGATCATCTGCTGCTGCAGGAAAGGCGCCAGTTTAAGGCAGTCCACCCACCCAGGCAACCCTTACCAGCCTCTCTTGTTTTGCATTTACATTTTCCTTAGCATTCACACTGTCCAGAAAGTTTGTGTCCATCCCACTTTTCTTCATGCATTTCAGTCTGCAGCATATGGGACCCTTTATACCTGCTCCCTAGCTGCTGCCTCAATGAACCATGAAGCTTTGCTGGTTCATAGGGAAACTCAGATATGAAATTTATTTCCAGAGACCTTCATCTCACACAAAAAAAAAGAAAGAGAGAGAGACCTGAAACTGGCTATGACAAGTTCATTGGTGATTTATATGACTGCCTTGGCCCTGAAGTATTCACTTCTGTTCAGGTACCTCCCATAGCTTTATGGTAGCATCTTATGCAATTAAAACAGAAACATATTCACCTGAGTACCAGAAAACAGAAAAACAAACATAAGCAAAAGAGATTTGTGAAAGTCTAAGCCCTGGAGACAGATGATGCTGTTGCAGAACCTATTAAGTAATGTGACATCTAAATTGCCCTGATCCATAAACAGCTTTAATAATCTAAAATACTCCCATTTCAAGGTGTGGGCTGGAGGTATCTTCTTACTTCACAGAAAATAATGTGGAATCTTATACTTGGGAAGACAAATGTCATCACTCCAAATGTCCCTACCTTTCATCTCATCCCAGCTTTATTTGATAAGGAGGCTGTCATATAATGTGGAATATCTCTTTGGTCAGTTGGGGTCACCTGTCCCAGCTGTGTCCCCTACCAGCTTCCAGAACAATAGGACACAGTCCCAAGCTGTGCCAGGGGAAGTTTAGGCTCAAGATGAGGAGAAAGTTCTTCACAGAGAGAGCTGTTAGCCATTGGAATGTGCTGCCCAGGGAGGTGGTAGAGTCACCATCCCTAGAGATGTTTAAGAGGGGACTGGACATGGCACTTGGAGCCATGGTTTAGTAGTCATGAGGTGTTGGGTGACAGATTGGACTTGATGATCTTTGAGGGCTTTTCCAACCTTGTTGATTCTATGATTGTGCAACCCCAGCCTGCTCACTGGTGGGGTGGGAAGCAGAAACGGCCTTCACTCTGCATAAGCACATCTTATCAACACTGTTCCCAGCACAAAATCCAAGCCATAGCCCCACACTAGCCACTGTGAAGAAAATTAACTTTATTGCCTCCAACCCCAGCACAAATTAATTCAGTGGAAATTGTCCAAGGGAAAGAAAAGAAATAAGAAAAGAAAAGGATATAGAATCTGCAGCAAGTTTGTATTCTTACTTCGTTGGAGAAGTAGAGGAACATGAGAAGGATGGAAAAGCAGATTTTCCCAGTATGTTTCCTCTCTGAATGTTTACACAAATCTGAAGAAAAGTAGTATTTTCCTAGAGGGCTGATTTCCTGTGTGCTCACTAATTCTCTGCGCTGATTTACAGGACAGAAGGCGTCCATCCAATCAGCCAGGCAACTTCTCTCTGTCTGTGTGCGTGTGTGCACTGCACAAGCTGCCTGTGAAGTGCTGCCTGTGCCACTGGATTTCAAAAGCAGAGCAGCTTCAGGAGTTTTTATCTCTGCATGACTGCTGGCTGGGGATTTGAACAGAAAAGAAAACTGCAAGAGGAAATTGGTTTGGACAAGAAGTGCTTCTGTACATAATTCTTATTAATTTGAGGATGAAATGCAGTCTCTTAGAAACAAAAAATGAAAAGGAGAAGATGCTATGTGATGGCTTACTCAATATGGTTATTGCTACAGGATTCAGCCCCATTTTCCATGGATTAGAACTGACTGCCCAGCACTGCCTATTTACTGGGAACAGAATTGCTACAGTTCTCTGCAGAGAACAAAAAGAATCAGAGTGAAACTCCATGCTTCCCAATATGCAGAAGAGGTAGATGGCAGCTCCAAAGGTGGAAGGGTGACTCCTTTTTTAAACTTTGCTGAATTTTTAGTTTGCCTTTGATTGAGGTTTTGGTCAGGAAAGCCAAACTTCACTCTGATGGAAAGACAGTACAAGGTGTTGGTATTTCATAGAACCATAGAATCATTAAAGTTAGAAAAGATCTCTAGGATCATTGAGTCCAATCACCAACTCAACACCACCATGGCTCTTAAACTATGTCCCATAGTGCCTTGTTTAGAGGTTTCTTGAACACCTCCAGGGATGGTGACTCCACCACCTCCTTAGGCAGCCTATTCCACTGCCTGACCGCTCCTTCAGTAAGATTTTTTTTCCTAACATGCAACCTACACCTCCCCAGCAACTTTAGGTCATTTTCTCTCATTCTGTCACTTGATATATGAGAGCAAAGCCTAGCACCCACCTCACTACAACCTCCTTTCAGGTATCTGTAGAGAGCCAGAAGGTCTCCCCTCAGTTTTCTATTCTCTAGTCTAATCAATCCCAGTTTCCTCATCCCCTCCTATTTATATTTAGTACAGGCCATATGATTTGACTTGTGCATAAATACCTGCTGAAACAACCAACATAACATTTGTCTTCTGGGGTAGCCTTCAAAGGCTTTGTCCTCCTCTTGTTTTCATTTAGTAGAGCACAGCACATATTTGCCTACATATCTCAATGAAAACAGCTTTCTAAACCCATAGTAGAGAAAAGCCTTATTGCCAGTTTCTGGAGCAGGAAAAAACCCAACCACCCAAACAAGAAGAAAGCTTTATATGTTATAAGCTTTGGGACAACATTTCTGTACTGTTCATGTTTATTTACTCTTGATTTCTTTGGCCCAGCTCATCAATAACTTCTGCAGGTGTCTGGGTGAGAATGGTCAAGAAAAAGTTGCAGAGACTTTAATTCTGTAATTTAATGTTGGAAGTGGTAATCTTCTCTTAAAGGTGAACATTCCCTTTCTCCTCGTCCTTTGCTTTCCCTTCCTCAGTGATTTAAGGCATTTTTAGAACTACCAATATTTAGCACAATATTCATACATGCTTCCTTTGGTCCTAAAGGTGTTACTTTTGGAACAAAATGTTGCCTTCTATTTAGTACACTGTCCATCTTATTATCTGATGAGTGATGCCCTGTCTCCAAGTGCAGTTAAGTACTATTCAAATGCAAAGATCATAAAAGAATGGAAGTGTAAGAGAAGAGGGCAATACAGAAAAGCAATAAGTATCTGGCAGGTATCTGACTTAAAATGTGCATGGCTTCACAACCAGCAAAGCCATGAAGTGTAGCCCCATGTAGTAAAACAAACAAAACCAAACAAATTAAGTATCTGTTATCATACTTGCTGAAGCTCTTGTAGGAACAAAAGATTCCAGAGCAGTAATTGAGGTGAGATTACTTACAGAATGAAACAACAAAAGAGAAATGTCTTAAGTTGTAATTTAAGACATATATAAAACTGAAAGGTGTAAATAGCTGTTAAGTCTCTTGCATCTGGTAGGTATAGAATCATAGAATCAACAAGGTTGGAAAAGACCTCAAAGATCAAGTCCAACCTATCACCCAACACCTCATGATTACTATACCATAGCACCAAGTGCCACATCAAATCCCCTCTTGAGCACCTCCAGGGATGATGACCCCACCACCTCCCTGGGCAACCCATTCGAAGGGGTAATCACTCTCTATGTGAAGAACTTTCTTCTCACCTCAAGCCTAAACTTCCCCCGGTGCAGCTTGAGATTATGTCCTCTTGTTCTGGTGCTGGTTGCCTGGGAGAAGAGACCAACCCCCTCTTGGACACAACCTCCCCTCAGATAGTTGTAGAGAGCAATAAGGTCTCCCCTGAGCCTCCTCTTCTCCAGGCTAAACAACCCCAGCTCCCTCAGCCTCTCCTCATAGAGCTTGTGCTCAAAGCCTCTCACCATGCTTGTTGCCCAGGCTGCATTGAATTTGGGGCATAGCTGGGTGCAGCTTCTGAGGATAAATTGTGTGGGTTGTTAAAACTGTAGTCAGCTCCAAAACTTCTGCATTCTAAATTCAGTTCCATTCAGAGGAAACAACTCAGGAAAAATTATTCAATATGTACTGACTACACTGATATACTGATCCTGAATACAAACAGAAAAGTCACACAATCTGCTAAGAGTGCAACCTGATAACTGAAGAGGATAATTTGGGCCCCCCAGTTTAAAAGGGACAGGGATTTGCTGGAGAGAGTCCAGCGGAGGGCTATGAGGATGATTAGGGGACTGGAGCGCTGCCTGGTGAGGAGAGGCTGAGGGACATGGGGCTTTTTAGTCTGTAAAAGAGAAGACTTAAAAGGGATTTAATAAATGTTTATAAATACCTGAGGGCTGGGGGCCAGGAGGGAGGGGACAGGCTCTGCTCCCTTGCTCCCTGTGATAGGAAAAGGAGCAATGGATGTAAGCTGCAGCACAGCAGGTTGCACCTCAACACAAGGGGGAACTTTTTTGCTGTAAAGGTCACAGACCACTTGAACAGGCTGCCCGGAGAGGTTGTGGAGTCTCCTTCTCTGGAGACTTTCTGTCTGGATGTGTTCCTCTGTGACCTGAGCTAGACTGTATGGTCCTGCTCTGGCAGGGGGGTTGGACTCGATGATCTCTTTGGGTTCCTTCCAACGCCTGACATCCTGTGAGCCTGTGATCAAACAAATCTGTAGTTTATTGATAAAGCTACAAGTTACCTTTAAAGATTTTTATGTGCTTTAAAGTAATTTCATCTGATGTAACTAGTGGGGCTAGGCTGCTGCACTAGCAATATTTTGAATGTTACCTCTGCTTAATGTTTTGGATTTTTTTTCCCCCCAATAAATAAGTTTGATGTTGACCTAAAACTTCTCATGAGGGCTGGTAAGCAAATTTGAAGGTGACCAAAAGATGTTCAGAAGGAAAAAGAATCGATAACTCCTGTAAAGAAGCATCCTAAACTGACACAAACTGCTGAGGAAAATGCAAATTAAGTAAAAATAAGAACAACAAAAGAAAGAAGTCTGTACAGAGCACATTAAGTAGGAATTAAGATTCTTTTTTTATACATAAAGGTTGGATTCTGCACACTGTTGATCAGCAAGGTGATAGCATCTTGTCACTGTAGCTGTTTTTGCTTAGAGTGCTGCTGTAAACTGTGTGAAACAAGAGAACGAACCACTGTGCTTCGAAAGACACACAATGCAGCCCCCAAGCTCTGCAAGACATCTGATAGCAGCTAGCCAAAGACTCAGCTTTACTTTGCAAATGTGTCTTCAGGGAAAGAGCAATAAATAATTTGGGACAGCCTCATATCCTTACATTTCTCTCTGAATATTCCTTTATCAAGTGCTGTTGGAACTATATTTTCTCAGCTACTTCTAAAAGGTTGATGGACCATTTTACTGGCTAAGGCAATCCAAATAGTATTCAAATGTTTCAGTCAGATTCTTCAAGTTTTCTCTAGCACATACTTTATTAAATTATTGATGATACAAAGGTTCAGAGTAATAAAAATGCTTCAAAAATGTTTCCCTACTTTTATTACTTGGAAAGAGGCAGATCAATCATTCCTGAGTTTCGAAGCTCACTCTCTTCTTTCAGATCTTTTTGGGTTTTCTTTCTTTTTTAACCCTATCTCTCCCTACATCAATGTTACTACCTGTAGCCAGGTGGGGGTTGGTCTCTTCTCCCAGGCAACCAGCACCAGAACAAGAGGACACAGTCTCAAGCTGCACCAGGGGATGTTTAGGCTGGAGGTGAGGAGAAAGTTCTTCACTGAGAGAGCTGTTAGCCATTGGGATGTGCTGCCCAAGAGGGAATTGAACATGACACTTGGTGCCACGGTTTAGTAGTCATGAGGTGATGGGTGACAGGTTGGACTTGATGATCTTTGAGGTCTCTTCCAACCTTATTGATTCTATGATTCTATTGCTACTTTACCTACAGGTATAGGCTTTTATTTACAACAGAACTGTCTTGGAAAGAACTCTGATCTCTTGTCCATGCAGGCTGTATGGAGGAGATTCAGGAAAGACCTGAATCATAGAATCAATAATGGATTTGTCTTTATGACTGGGAATCATTCCTGAATTAACAGCTCCAACAGAAGAACAACTGCAAAAGTAGCTGTCAAACTTGTTACAAGTCACTTCCCATTTTTCTTCATGCCACACAATTAGCCAGTGACATTTCTAGATGCCATTTCCTTCACAGCACAATTGTTGGTGCACAGGAGCAGGGATCTCCCCATCTTTATTTGATAAGTCACAGTGCAGTTCAACACTGCTCTGAAATGAAAGCTGTTGGGAGAGAGATAAGGTTAATTTTAAGACTTTGTAGGGGACCATAGCCAGTCACTTCTCCCTGGATACTGTCTCTCTTTTTCAGTGTTTTCACAGCAGGAATCAATGCTTTTGAGCTTATCTCACTGCTCACGGAATGATTATGGTTGTTTTCTAGCTGCAAAAAATGTAGTGATTTGCTGAAAAATATAGTGATGGACATGAGTTAATCAGAAAGATAAAAAGAAACAGGCAGGGCCCTCTTGAATACTGAAGTGCAGTGCAAGATCCAGTTTGGAGTTTCTGGCTTTGACTTAATAAGTCTAAGTATATATGGAAACTATTGAATTTCTGTCACATTCACTATTCTGATCCATACCTCTCAGGATTACCACCTGTGGGAATTACATAGAACTTGGAAACCTCTACAATAAGGGTTTGGATAGGAAAACTTGAAAACTTGCCCCCTGTTTACCTTCAAAATCCATATGTTAAAAAAAAAAAAAAAATATCTCTCTCTGAAAAGCACTTGCCAAGGGTTTTCATCTTGGCAGTACAATCATCCTGGATTAATGAAGCTTCCTTTCCTTTTGGAGAAGGTTTTCCGTGTCCATGAATTAAAAAGCACTAAGGGAGGATGAGAGGAAAACATTCCTACTTAAAGCTGGTATTGCCTTCTTGCAATTATTCTTGCTTGAGAGGAATAGAATAGAATAGAATAGAATAGACCATGTTGGAAGAGACCTTAGAGATCATCGTGTTCAACCCATCATCCAACACCATCTAATCAACTGTATGTTCTATTATACTCAACACTTCAGAACAAAGTTGCTACTATATATATACCACCAAAATACTATGAAAGTATATGTTAGTGGGCAAGTATAAAATCTTCTTTCTATAAAAAAAATATATATATAAGTCTGGAGGAAAGGTTTGTAGGTTATTTAATTTTCCATATTCTCCCCACCCCCCACCTTGGTTTTTCCTCTCCAAAGGCAATAGAACACAAACAAAACCACCCAGCAAACAAATAAAAACAAAAAGAAACTTGTTCCTAACTAAATGGAACAAACAAACAAACAAAAAAAACTAAAACCAAACACAAACAAAACCACCACCACCAGAAAAAAAACAACACAACAAACAAATAAAATAAAAAAGAAACTTGTTTCTATTGATGATCTTTGAGGTCTTTTCCAACCTTGTTGATTCTATGATTCTAACTAAATGAAACAAACAAAAAAAAAACCCAAGTAAAACCAAACACAAATAAAACCAGCACCAAAAAAAACCCAACACAATGAGCAAAGAAAACCAAAAAGAAACTTGTTTCTAACTAAATGAAACAAACAAAAAAACCCCAACAAAAACTAAACACAAACAGAAACACCACCACCAAAAAAAATCCCAAACCAAACAAATAGAAACAAAAAGAAGCTTGTTTCTAACTAAATGAAACAAACAAAAAAACCCCAACTAAAACCAAACAGAAATAAAATCACCACCACCAAAATGGCCCCAACACAATGAACAAATAAAACCAAAAAGAAACTTGTTTCTAACTAAATGAAACAAACAAAAAAATCCAACTAAAACCAAACACAAACAGACAAAACCACCACCACCAAATAAAACCCCAACACAATAACCAAATAAAACCAAAGAGAAACTTGTTTCTATTGATGATCTTTGAGGTCTTTTCCAACCTTGTTGACTCTATGATTCTAACTAAATGAAACAAACAAAAAAAATCCCAAGTAAAACCAAACACAAATAAAACCAGCACCAAAAAAACCCAACACAATGGGCAAAGGAAACCAAAAAGAAACTTGTTTCTAACTAAATGAAGCAAACAAAAAAAACCCAACTAAACCCAAACACAGACAAAACCACCACCACCAAAAAAACCCCCAACACAATAACCAAATAAAACCAAAGAGAAACTTGTTTCTATTGATGATCTTTGAGGTCTCTTCCAATCTTGTTGAGTCTATGATTCTATGAGTCTAACTAAATGAAACAAAGAAAAACCAACTAAAACCAAACAGAAACAAAACCACCACCACCAAAATACCCCCAATACAATGAGCAAAGAAAACCAAAGAGAAACTTGTTTCTAACTAAAAGAAGCAAACAAAAAAAAACACCAACTAAACACAAACACAAACAGACAAAACCACCACCACCAAATAAAAACCCAATGCAATAACCAAATAAAACCAAAGAGAAACTTGTTTCTATTGATGATATTTGAGGTCTTTTCCAACCTTATTGATTCTATGATTCTAACTAAATGAAACAAACAAAAAAAATCCCAAGTAAAACCAAACACAAATAAAACCAGCACCAAAAAAACCTAACATAACGAGCAAAGAAAACAAAAAAGAAACTTGTTTCTAACTAAATGAAGCAAACAAAAAAAAACCCAACTAAAACCAAACAGAAACAAAACCACCACCACCAAAATACCCCCAACACAATGGGCAAAGGAAACCTAAAAGAAACTTGTTTCTAACTAAATGAAACAAACAAAAAAAACCCAACTAAAACCAAACACAAACAGACAAAACCACCACCACCAAATAAAAACCCAATGCAATAACCAAATAAAACCAAAGAGAAACTTGTTTCTATTGATGATCTTTGAGGTCTTTTCCAACCTTATTGATTCTATGATTCTAACTAAATGAAACAAACAAAAAAAATCCCAAGTAAAACCAAACACAAATAAAACCAGCACCAAAACAAACCCCAACACAATGAGCAAAGAAAACCAAAAAGAAGCTTGTTTCTAACTAAATGAAACAAACAAAAAAACCCCAACAAAAACCAAACACAAACACAGAACCACTACCACCAAAAAAAAAAATCCCAAACCAAACAAATAGATACAAAAAGAAGCTTGTTTCTAACTAAATGAAACAACCGAAGAAACCCCATTTAGTTGCGCCTTGTTGTTTCCTGTTGATGAAATCAGAAAATATTCTTTTGGGCAAGAAGGCTTTAATAAATATTTCACAAACAAAATAAAGAACAAAAAAAAAAAGAAAAAAGAAAAAAGAAGAAAATATTTGTTCCAAAAATGTCAAACAGAATATTTCATCAGTCACCAATTGCTTGCTTTCTATATTTTTTTGATGTAGTTTGCATACCCCAGCACATTTTCACAAATATCTCACTCTGAGCTAAATATTCTCAGTCAATAAATGACCCACTGGAAAAGGTCTGACCATACCCAGAGAGACAGACGTGCAACGAAAGCAGATAGCAAGTGAGCAATATTCTGCAACAGCCTCAAAACTCTTGCTTTCAAATTCATTTAAGTTGTATTAAATTATGAACTCTGTCCCCAGTGGAGACATTTGCTGCTTGTGAAGAGCTCCAAACAAAAGGAAAGCAAGCGATGTGTTCCATCAAAATAATGTTTTATTTATCTTTCATTAATTATCCAGGAATCAGAACAGACATTCAATTTGTAGATGAAACAGCCATAAACCAAAATGTGTTCCTTTTTCAGTTTCCTTACATACAGACCTTTCCCACATCCAGTTCTGGGCCCCTCAGTTTAAGAAGGACATTAAAACTCTTGAATATATCCAGAGGAGGGCAACAAGGCTGGGGAGAAGCCTCGAGCACAAGCCCTATTGAGGAGAGGCTGAGGGAGCTGGGATTGTTTAGCCTGGAGAAGAGGAGGCTCAGGGGAGACCTTCTTGCTCTCTACAACTACCAAGCCAGGAGGGGCTTGGTCTCTTCTCCCAGGCTATCAGCACCAGAACAAGAGGACACAGTCTCAAGCTGCACCAGGGGAAGTTTAGGAAGGAGGTGAGGAGAAAGTTCTTCACTGAGAGAGCTGTTAGCCATTGGAATGTGCTGCCCAGGGATGTGGTGGAGTCCCCATCCCTGGAGGTGTTCAAGAGGGGATTGGACATGGCACTTGGTGCCATGGTTTAGTAGTCATGAGGTGTTGGGTGACAGGTTGGACTTGATAGTCTTTGAGGTCTCTTCCAACCTTGGTGATACTGTGATACCCCACAGGTCAACATACTGTGGTTTCCTCTTGTTCTGTCCCTTGATACTAAGGAGAAGAGACTAACACCCACCTTACTGCAATCTCTTTTCAGATACTTGTAGACAACAAAGTCTCTTATCCTCTTCATCTCCAGACCAAGCAACTTTAACATTTCTCTTTCCAATGCTGCCCAGTCTGACAGACCACCCTTCCAGCAGATGACCCGCACACATAAAGATTGTCAAACTGGAATTTTCTGTCTCCTAGCAGTCACAGAGGAGCTGTTTAGTGCAGCATCTTCAGATCAAATAGGCATACCCAAGCTATGTTTAGACTAACCAGCAAGTGCTCTGGCTGCTAGCACATCAGAGATGAGCACAGGCTAAGCTCTGTGTTGCTATGGCTACACTGATAGCAATACCCAACCTAGTTAGTTCAAACCTAGCATATGTCTCCTGCTAGGAGATGGAGCCTGGGTGACTGCCCTGAAGTCATGCCGGAACGCTCGCTCTGCAAGAATTCAATTTTGCAGTGCCATTGTAATGCCATTTAGACTCAGTGGTCCCATATGTGCTTCTAGGAGACAATTCCCTCACTTCACCAGGGCAATGTGCAGATATATAGTAGGTTGAATACATTCAGGCTGTTTCCTCAGCAGTTTAATAAGAGAAAAGAGAATTCTTCATACCCATTCTTGTGCCTGAGCCTCAGAGTATATCTGATTAATGGCTGTGCCATCCAATATTCTGATCTCAGATGCAATAACAAAACTGCACAATGCTTTCCATGGCTCTCCATATCTACAGGGAGAATTGAGGATGTTTTCTGCCATTTTCCAGCCAGAGCAGGAAAAAGTTACTTAGTGGGAGGGAAGAGCCCAGGGGAATATCCTGTTTCTCTCCTTCTTAAAGAGAAAATCAAGTTTTGTACAGTTTTTCAGTGACTGCTGCAACATCTCAGCAAAGTTCTTCCATCCACAGCTTTTCCCTGTTATTTTTAAAGGTCTTAACAAGGGTGAAACATCCATTTGAGAGGCACGCACTGCTTTCTGTGCAGAAGTTCAAAATCACCTGAGGGGTGCAAATGTGGAAATCCTTGGCTCAAGTTCTACCCTTGCCAAGTCTCACACGCATATCACCATATGTGACTAATGAACTATTACAGATGGCTTGAGTACATTACAATTTTGCTTAAGAAAAAAAATCCTTTCTCTTATATTAAGACCCCAACACTGTGGTTGGCAAACTGGTGAACTGAGTAATAAAGCACCAGCCAGTGATTAGCAGTAGTTGAAAAACCATCTTTGCTCTTTTTCCTTCTATTCCCCCCCTCCTCGCACAGTTTGGGTTTATTTGCTCATTCATTACATTTCTTTTGCAAAAGACTCAAGCCACAATGCTTTTTTTTCCCCTCCATTTGGGTGCCTCAATTCAGACATCAGTTTGCAAGCATTGATTTAAATGAGTAAAATCTGCATTGTATGGAATCTTTTCTACTTTTTTTCTTTCTATCAATGCAAGAGGAAGATCATTTGTAATGTAAAATATTAAGACACATACTTAAGGTTTCTTTTTGCTTGAGCTCTATAACAGACTTCTAGAAAAGAACCCTCCATTTCATAGCCTTTCTCACAGTATTAAAATACAATAATAGCTGCTCATATTAAAGCAAATAACAGAAATGAGTTGAAGATTTCCAGAACAGAATTTAGTTGGATATTTCCAAAGAAGTCATTGCTATTTTCAATCTTAGGTCCCTGAAAGCAAGATTGAAATCATCCCCCCCAAAAAAAGGAGGAGAAATAGGCTTTTCATGATGCTTACTGCACTTGCAGCTTCTCTGTAGAAACAAACACAACAACCAACCAACCAACCAACCCAACTTAAACCAACCCAAACCAACCCAACCCATCCCAAACAAAACCAAAACAGAACCCAAACCAAACCAAAACCAACAAACATCAACAACAAACCCTCCCAAAACAATAAAACCCAGCTAAACAAAACCAAGCACACAAAACCAAACACCAAACTGTTCACAGAAAAAGAGGTTGGCCATTGGAATGGGCTGCCCAGGGTGGTGGTGGAGTCACCATCGCTGGAAGAGTTTAAAAAGAGCCTGGGTGAGGCTCTTGGTGCCATGGTTTAGTTGATTAGGTGGTGGTGGGTTGTAGGTTGGACTTGATGATCTTGAAGGCCTGGTTAATTCTGTATTCTGTAACTGAAAAACTTTATTTTAGCCTGCCAAAGATGTGTAAACTTGAACAAGCATAGTGTTTGAGGTTTGGAGGGGTTTTGGGTTTGTTTATCATAGTTTGGCTTGGTTTTTGTTTTGTCTGAGTTTGAGGGTTTTTAATTGCTTTTAGCTATCATTACAGTCACAGATTCACAGCAGTGTTACAAGAGTCTTGTTAAGCCTTATTAAGCACAAGAGAGGGGGAAAAAAAAGGAAAAAGAAGAGATTAATTAATAAAAGGAAGGAAATAGACACACAAAGAAGAGTGTCAGAAAGGCAAAGTGCTTTACATGAATATTGGGTTGAGAATTTGGCTTTAGCTTGTAGGTAGCAATTACAGGTCACAAATAGTTGCCTTGATCAAAAACAAAACAATAAAAATTCTCAACCCCAAAAATGGTCTTTTATTTGAGGGATCCAACTACCAGCCCCAACCATCTTGAAGAAGAGGGGTTACAGATTTAAGCTTTTACTTACCTGATCCAGGCAAAAGCCTTGATTTCATCTAGCCCTGCATCATGGATAAGTCCTCCTTATTTGACAGGTTTTCTCTGAATGTCTCCTGCTAGAGCCTTTCTCTTTAATAAATGAGTACTCACTGATGTAGGGAGCCTTCAGTTCTCACATCCAAATCAAGTGGCCCATGCTATCTGTCTGCTACCTGTCCACCAAGCTGCACTGTCGCTTTCTTCTAGCTTGAGAGATACTTAACAGGAATGACAGAAAACTGTAAAAGGAAAATGTAAGAGTCTGATTCTGCAGACCCATAATGAGATTACTCCTTGGGAATGGAAAATAACTGGTTTCAAGGGGAGAAAGGGATGTTCAACTTGGTGTGTTAGCCAGGCTGGTATCATTCTGACCTGTATCAGGAAGTGTGGCCAGCAGGAGCAGGGAGGTCATACTGCCCCTGTACACTGCACTGGTTAGGCCACACCTTGAGTACTGTGTCCAGTTCTGGGCCCCTCAGCTTAGGAAAGATGTTGACTTGCTGGAAGGTATCCAGAGAAGGGCAACCAAGTTGGTGAGTGGTTTGGAACACAAGCCCTACGAGGAGAAGCTGAGGGAACCGGGGTTGCTTAGCCTGGGGAAGAGGAGTCTCAGGGGAGACCTTATTGCTGTCTACAACTACGTGAAGGGAGGTTGTAGCCAGGTGGGGGCTGGTCTCTTCTCCCATGCAACCAGCACCAGAACAAGAGGACACAGTCTCAAGATGCCCCAGGGGTGGTTCAGACTCTCTTCATAGAGAGTGATTGCCCATTGGAATGTGCTGCCTGGAGAGGTGGTGGAGTCGCCATCATTGGAGGTGTTTAGGAGGTGTTGGATGATGGGTTGGACGCGATGATCTTTAAGGTCTCTTCCAACCTGGGCTATTCTATTCTATTCTATTCTATTCTATTCTATTCTATTCTATTCTATTCTATTCTATTCTATTCTATTCTACTTGCTGCAGAGGCAATTGGGCTGGATGACCTTTGGAGGTCCCTTCCAACCCAGACCATTCTATGATTCTATGATTTTCTTTTTACTGCATGAATATCAATTCTTTAATGCCAGACTACATGTAAAAGGCATTTTGGGAATTATAATGTAAATGTGATGGACATTAGAATTTTTGTGACCATAGGCTTAGAAAAGACTTGCAACGGTCTGAGGTCCTAAGCTTTGGTTGAGTTGAGCTGAGTTTAACTGAGTTGGTGGGAGAGGGGAGTTGAACTGGGTTGAACTGGTTTTATTTGTAAGGTTTGTTTGTTAGGAAATGGGAGAAACTTTTCAAAGACTTGATCAGGAGCAGAGTGTGCATCCAGAATGGCTTGGGTGAATAAAGCAGCTGTGAGCATTTGAGTGCAGAGGTATTATTTTACTTCTGTGAAATTGTTTGTTTCCTCTTTCCAGAAAGGGTGGCAGAGCATCTTTGTTGGTACTTTCATCCCAAACAAGAAGGAAAGAAAAATGCAATTACTTTTAGGAAAGCCAAGTACTTTTGAATTATTTCAAAGTAACTTTTGAATGAATGTGTCCTAAAGCTGCCAAATGAAGAGTATGTGAGATTGGTTTGAACTGAAAATGCTAAAAGAGCTTGACAACTGTAACAGCAATAATAAGGACTGCTGTGATTTGAGAGAACAACTCTTTATCTTGGGGAGGCAAACATGGTGCTGCAGGTGGATAGTAGGAAGCTTCAGTGATTTGGATGAGGGCTGAAGTATTTTTATATGAATTGTATTGGAACCTGTCCTAGTTTGAAGGCAGATCCTCCCTTGCCTCCCACCAGGACAGGAAAAATGAGACTTGGACAAATGGATTGCAGAAGTGATGGAAAGTTTAACTGGAAAAGCAGGGAGTGTTTTACAGAGAAACTACAAGCACAGTGACAAAGGAGATCCCAAAGCATACCCAAAAGCCTCCCAGCACTCCCTTCTTCCTACCTGAAGGTGCACCCAAAACCCCAAGGCTCTTTCGTCCCCCTGCCCTCCACTGTTAGGCTAATCTCAGCTGGCCAGATCTGAGATTGCTCTTCCCCCTTCTCCTCTTAGCATTACACCTAGCCAGGGCTAAGAGGCCTTGAGATAACTCCCCCTCCATTACCAGATAGGGAGCAGCTCCCACGAGGGCAGAAAGAGGAAGTGTGAGACCTTGTAGATGGATTTATAGGGAGCAGGACATTATGGGTATGAAATAGGCAGCTTCCTGTGTCCACCCACTGGGCTGGACACCTGGGGCACCAGATGTGCATCCCATGTGGCAGCAGCAGGAGGCACCCAGCCCAACTGCCACAGAACCTTTTCTTCCTCTGTTTAATCCTAGAGGGGGCCTAAAGGTATGTTATGACTAAAAAGTCCACCAAAAGATGAAACACTTATTTTTTCAGAAGGAAAATTAAAACAAGGATTACCACATGACAGTAGCAAAGTCATCTGAAGTTGGAACCCAGTGGGGACTTAATGAACATGTGAAGTAGCAATCCCAGAATGTTTCAGTAAGGACCTGTTGCTCACCCACTGAGAGCTGTAACACAATTACTTGTTCTCCCAAAACAGACCCTGCAAAACTTGAAGCCATCTCTGAGAATCTGTCTCATGATCTCTTGTTTGCAGACTTAGGAAAGGTATTGCAATTCATAAGGAAAATAACAGCTGTAGTAAATCCAGGGAAGACCTGCTTTGACATACCTGCAGCATGGGCAATAACCAGGAGGAGCTAGGTTGTGAGGCCACGCTGATCCCTTGATGAATGCTTCTTAAACTTTCTTGATACAAAACACTTCTTTTTACCACTGAGATAAAAAGGTAGGTGGATGTTCTGAAGCTGCTATGCCTTGCTGCCTGACTGTTGGGATGTACAGCTGTAGCATCACCCCCTCCCCTCCAAAAAAAGTATTTATTTTCCAGAAAGAAAAAAATCACTCCACTGACAGGTAGTAATAACCCAGCACTCAGAATGAAAATCTGTGGGATGCCTTATACTGTATGGTTTCAGAAGACTGAAGCCTTCTATCTGTTCAAATAGGAAAAATATTCTGACCTCCTGAGTCAGATTGCACACCCAGATTGCAGAGAACTAAATAAATCTGTCAAGTACACTTCTCTGAAATCTGAACTCTATTTTCTGTTCGTTTACATTACAGGATGCTTGTTTGTTAAAACTATTAAGGATTAGAGGCAAGCATAGAGAAACTCCAGCTGGATGGTTTGCCACAAGCCAAAGCAATAGCTTGTCTTGATATAAATATGACTTTTTCTTCATGAGACAGTGCTTATGTTTGCATTCCCACAAATACAAATGCTCCAGAATCTTAATCTCCTTGGCTAGAGTCACGATTATTGATTACACACAAATATTTCAAAGGAGTCTCCTAAGTCTTTGAAATGGCAGAGCAGAAGATCAACTTCAGATTCATCTAAGAACTGACTTTTATTCCTCAGATTCTTGTACTTTTCCAGACCTGCTTTCCAGTTCCTGGAAGGTGGAGTCCAGAGTATTTGTTTGGGAAACAAACAATTGCCATTGTTTTTTCTTGCCTGTTGTTTCTAATGAAGAATTATTATTCAAGACACTAAATGTCATGGTTTCTGCTCAGCTGTGAGGAGAATCCTGTTCCAATGCTTCATGTCAGTGTGATGTCATGATTTCACTCATACTTTTCTGCTCCTGGAAGGTGGAGTCCAGAGTATTTGTTTGGGAAATCTAACATCAATTGCCATTGCTTTTTCTTGCCTGTTGTTTCTAACGAAGAATTATTATTCAAGACACTAAATGTCATGGTTTCTGTTCAGCTGTGAGGAGAATCCTGTTCCAATGCTCATGTCAGTGTTATATCATGATTTCTCTCATGCTTTCCAGTTCATACTACATCTAAGGACATTATTCTGAGACCATCTCTTGGTTTAGTATTTATTTTTTATATATATTCCTGATCAGAAATAGATAACTGTACTTGAGTTTACTGAGTTCTTTCGATCAGTAAAAAACACAGAAACTTTGTTTCAGTTGGAAAACACCTTTGAGATCTTCAGTTCCAACCATTCTCTAACTCTACCAAGTCTGATGGTACAACATGACCCTCAGCACCCCATCCATGTTTGCATTAAAAATGTCCATGAGTAGAAGTACACTACTGCTGGAGGTAACTACATTAACTTAAGATAAATAGTAAATAAATTAGGAAACAGATCTTGATTAAAAAAGACACTTGTAACATTTGGGACCTGGGGGTACTGATTGACAGCCGGCTGAACATGAGCCAGCAGTGTGCCCAGGTGGCCAAGAAGTACAATGACATCCTAGCCTGCATCAGGAATAGTGTGGCCAGCAGGAACAGGGAAGTCTTTCTGCCCCTGTACTCAGCACTGGTTAGGCAACACCTTGAGTACTGTGTCCAGTCCTGGGCTCCTCAATTTCAGAAGGACATTGAGAGTCTTGAACATGTCCAGAGAAAGGCAATGAGGCTGGGGAGAGGCCTCGAACACAAGCCCTATGAGGAGAGGCAGAGGAAGCTGGGGTTGCTTAGCCTGGAGAAGAGGAGGCTCAGGGGAGACCTTATTGCTATCTACAACTACCAGAAGGGAGGTTGTAGCCAGGAGGGGGTTGGTCTCTTCTCTCAGGCAATCAGCACTAGAACAAGAGGACACAGTCTCAAGCTGTACCAGGGGAAGTTTTGGCTGGAGGTGAGGAGAAAGTTCTTCACAGAGAGAGTTGTTAGCCATTGGAATGTGCTGCCCAGGGAGGTGGTGGAGTCCCCATCCCTGGAGGTGTTCAAGAGGGGATTGGGCATGGCACTTGGTGCAATGGTTTAGTAGTCATGAGGTCTGTGGTGACAGGTTGGACTTGATGATCTCTGAGCTCTCTTCCAACCTTATGGATTCTACGATTCTATGACTTATAAATTATAAGTGAAACATTCCCTACATTTGAAAATATAGAAAAGCCCCTAGCCTGGGACATATTTGAAGATTTAAAATGAATAGAAATAATACTACTGAATTATTTAAGTAATAATTACCATCATTTAGCAACTGACTGGTTATTTAATGGCCCAATTGAAAGGGTTGTGGTATTTTGGGGGGAGGGTTGGGTTGGTGGGGTTTTTTTTTCTGATATGTTGATAAATCTGTCATTTATTTCTGGTTAGTAACCAATTTTCAGGCATTTTGAATGCATAACATATTCCATTAAATTTATAAATTCATTAAAGTCCTGTGCACCAGATGGCATAATATAAGAAATGTTTGAAGCACTCCATAATTAAAGCTTCTAACATATTATAGCCTGGCTGCATGTTTGACAGTTTTTATGTACATTAAAGCTTAGAGTACTGCAAAATGTTGTATAAATAACAAAATCCTTTCTAATGTCTTGGATCTAAAGTCATTCAGATGGAAATGAGAATGACTAACAAATTTATATTCTAATTCTTGAGTTCAGTGTCTTCTTCCTGATATTTTGAAGGGCAGGGGTCAAAATGCATTTTCAATGTCTATTAAAACTGCAGAAAAAACAATTTACTGAAGCAACTATTTGCAGACATCATCTGTCATGTAGGCAAAGTAAGGAAAAATGGCTCCTTCTGGTTTGGGGTTGTCTTTTCTAGAGTGCTGGTATTGCTGGATGGTCAAATGATATTTCAGCTCTGAAGGAGTAAGCAGAAAATCAGCTCCCTGAGAACCTGAGGGAAGCCATGGAAGGTGTCTGTTAATCAAATTGTCGTCCACGTTGACCCTGATGTAAAATCCTGGTGGAATTTGATCACTACCTCAGAGAGATTGGCTTAATCTCCCAGCCTTTAAGCAAAATGGAAAGAGCAGGGAAGAGGTGATTCCCAGACCAGAAACATGAGCTGTGGCAAGAACTGATCCTTGGCAGGATAATGTGCATTTTAACACTTCTGGGAAGTATGGTTCTCTCTGCAGACAGCATCAGCTCTTCTGGCTAGGACAGGCCAGGGGAGCCATGGGTAGGATGACACCTATTCTCAACTTACCCTATTTATGGCTCAGGCAGATGAGTTATTGCAAACCAAAAGTGCCAGTCCTCTCTGCTGAAACACAAAGGAAGCCTTATCAGTTTCTCCCATTTCTTGCCTGTTTGTGCAGCCAGGCAAAAGCTAGGACAGAGACCAGAACCAGGGTCTGAATCTCTCTGTGTCTCAGACCCTCCTAAATGGAGGAGCTCAGCATACCTGACAAAGTGAGGCCAGCTGCACTGTTGTGGCTGTAGTACATATCTAGATGTAGATATTAAAGAATTATAGAATCATTTTAGTTGGAAAATACCTCTAAGATCATTTAGTCCAGCATTTGACCAAACACCACCATGGGCCATTAAACTGTGTCTCAAAGTGCCACATCTA
This sequence comes from Dryobates pubescens, assembly GCF_014839835.1. NCBI lineage: Eukaryota > Metazoa > Chordata > Aves > Piciformes > Picidae > Dryobates > Dryobates pubescens. The sequence goes on along the minus strand of NC_071614.1, from coordinate 9,094,949 downwards.
TTACATTACTTCTACCACCAGTAACTGGGAGTAAACACCACTTCTAATAGCACCCTGCATTTGTCAGTGCCCTTAAACACAGATTTCAGAGGATTTTCTCTATAGAGTTGGTGTGTTCCTGGATCATGTCATAACAGACAGATGTCATTGGAATACTTCCTGGTACCAAAATGTGCTTAATTTGATTTAAAACAAATAAAAATGGAGAATTGATTTGTATTCTTCTTTGTCTTTCTAAAGAGCAATGGGCTGCAAAATGATCACTTCACTACATAATGTGTTAATTGTTGCAAAGTAACTGCAGGAAACTTGCAGCTTCCTCTAGAGAGCCTTCTCTAAAATGGGGTTGCACTTGTGTTGATAACTCAGCTTTTTTTCTCCTGATTAGTTTTTGTAGCAGCTTTCATTATGGGTCATCAGTGCCTGGTGATAATTGCAGACAATTAGGCAACCTTTCTAATACTTCTGAATCCCCATTATTCAATTTTAACATTTTAGGTCATCTTGTTTGAAGAGCTGAACAGGTGAAAGGGACAAAAACCTAGACCCATTATACTGAGATTTCAGGGTTAAATGAGCGTCCTGATGGGTGACATCAACATTTAACCCCAGATACTCACTCACAAAGAGTCCTGCATTAGCCCACTGAGTCAGGAGTTATTCCTGGATCATGAGCGTTCTTTAAATCATAGGTAAGCCAAGCAAAAATGATCAGGCTGAAATGGAAACATGAAAACTAGTAAGCATCCTTTCCTCTGTATCTGTCTCAGAAATAAAACAGATCATTGCACAAACCACTGTAATACAGAGACTAAGAAATTCTTGGGTACACACTTTAGTTAGTTTAGCAGCTGGACAATAGCCATATAGGGATATGATATAGCATATAAGTTCAGATAAAATTACTTTTGGACAGCTGTCCCAGTGCCTGAAGGGGGCCTACAAGAAAGCTGGGGAGGGACTTCTTAGGGTGTCAGGGAGTGATAGGACTGGAGGGAATGGAAAAAATCCTAGAAATGGGTAGATTCAGATTGGATGTTAGGAAGAAGTTCTTCCCCATGAGGGTGGTGAGAGGCTGGCACAGGTTGCCCAGGGAGGTGATGGAAGCCTCATCCCTATGGAGGTTTTTGCAGCCAGGCTGGATGTGGCTGTGAGCAACCTGCTGTAGTGTGAGGTGTCCCTGCCCATGGCAGGGGGGGTTGGAACTGGATGGTCCTTGAGGTCCCTTCCAACCCTAACAGTTCTATGATCCTATATCTATGATCCTATGATCTTCTCTCCATTTTATTTTGTTCATTATGTAGCACATTAGCTTTCACACAGCTTGCCTGTTTAAACAATTCTTTACCTTGTCATCCAAGATTCACTAGGAACTTTTAAGGCTGTATTTTGAAAGCAAACACAATATACTTATGTCATGTATTGATTCTAAAAGATAATGTGTGGGGTTTTTTATATATACTGAAATTAGTAGACAGTTTATCTGCTTTCTGAATCTTCATCTATCTGAACCTTCTGACTCTGTCAGGATCTTCATCTATCTGCATGTATATGTATGATATCAACTTTTACTTCATTCTTCATGTGAAATCAAAGCAGGCACTGCAAAAAATGAAAGTGGGGAATGGTAGTTGCAGTTATTCAAACATATATTCAATTTTTTTTCCCCCTCTCTTTTAACTCTGAGTCAGTCTGACCTCAGAAGCAATATTCTCACAGGACTTCTTAATAAAAATCAGAGTGAGAATCAGGAAATCCTAAGCAAATTAGCTTTGGCCCAGGATTTTTCGTTTCGTTCAAGTCTTTGTAAGTTGATTGGCTCTTTTATGTGCAAGAAGAAGGCTTCCTAATTTTCAGTGCACCTTACTGATGCTGAAACTGCGATTTGGTTGTCTTCATCAATGCCTGTTCTCTTTTATATCAAGTGGAAGACTTGATGTTTCAGTTGGTGATCACACCACCCCCATGCAGTGCTACAGGCTTAGGGGAGAGTTGCTGGAAAAGTGGAAAAGGACTTGAGGGTTCTGGTTCACAGCTGTCTGAATATGACTCAGTAATATATTATGTTAACTATTGCATTGAAAGAGATGTAAAAGTTCCTGATTTGGGGAATAAGCTAATATTTAGGCACAGGTTTGAAGGCAAAGCCATCATGTGGGGAAAGAATTGTCCCGTATCTGCTTACATCTTGCTAACCTCCTCACACCTTCATCTGAAGTGTTTGGCAGAAGACCAGCCAGGTCTGCAGAGAACAATTTTGGACTCAAGAACAAAGAATGTGTTCAAACCCCTGTAGTCCTTTTATGATATCTTTTTCTATTTGCTTTCCTCTGCTCTCTCTTCACTCTCCCATCCTTGAATAAAGTCTTTCTGAAATGGCATATGTCAAAAAGACTTCTGTCTTCTGCTGTGTCCGGGTACACAAAGAGCAGTACTAGCTACATTTCCACTGACTTTGAAAGCAAAAAGGTTGCCATTGAGATCATGAGATAGATTCAGGAGATCCTGGTGTACAGGCATGTAACCCCCTGCATGCTGGAAAGGTTTTTAAGGCTGTTGAGCAAGTACAAACTTGTACAGATCGTTAGATCTTCTATACTTCTGCAAAAAAACTTAGTGAAGGGGAGAAGCTGGGTTTAAGGGAAAATAGCTCAATCATTTATCTGAATTTCTTATGTCCCTAAAATGATAATGATTTGAGATTTAGAGCCTCAAATCACATTTTTTTTCCCTGATGCATTAACTTGTTACAGAAGCCTGCTACTGATGAAAGTTTACATAGATTCAAAAAAAATGATAGAAGAAATCACAGGGGTGAAAAAAAAATCCTCTAGGATTAAAGACAAAGGTAATACTTCTGACTGAAACTGCTGAAGATCAATTTTCTGTTGCTTAGGAAAGAGGCTGGCACACCCTTTCCTTCCATTCATTTACTGCAAAACAAGTTGGTCTCTTGTAAATGTTAGTTTGATAGGAAATTGTCAGTTCTTCTGGCACAGTATTTTTGTTTTGAGCACGCACACACACATAAACGAAACGGAAGGAAACCTACATTTACTTCAGTTTAAAAAGTTGACCTGCAAGGCTTTTAAGCTGAATAAATGAAACTAAATTAACTGGAAATTCGCTGATTTTAACAAAGTTTTCATGAAAAGTGAGTGTCATCAAAAAAGATGAAAGGAGATAAAGCACCAGGAAGATAAATCATGTCATGAAGTTAGGGAAGGAAAATGGAAGCTAATGAAATTTTGAAATTACAAATTGAGGCTGACTTTTGGTGTATGTTCTTCTTCTTTCATTTTTTTTTTCCCTCTTGCTGAATGGAAATTTTTTATTCACTTCAAGGGAAATAAGACTTAATACTCTTCCATTTTAATGTTTCAAGTAGATTATTGATCCCACTCAGTTCCCTTTTAAAAATCCATTAGGCTGATTGAAACGGAAAGAATGACAGTTAGCCAAACTCTCCCTTTCTGTGAATGTTTGGAAGACTCTTTCTCCTGTTTTTGAACTCCTGTGGAATGAGATTAGCATGGTAACAATCCAGCCATCCATCTAGTGATCAGCAAACACTTGGGCATTCCAGAATTGTCTCTTCCTTTGTCAGAGACTGTATATCAACCCTCATGAGATAATCGTGCGTATCGGCAGCATGGAGCATTCAGCCTCTCTGGTCAGAAAATCCTCCCTTGCTTGTCAGTGGAAATCAGCAAGCAAACACAGGATTCAGCACTTCTGCAGAACACAAACTTTAGTGAAGTGTGGGCATCCATAGAAAATTAATTTTAAAGTAAGCCTCCTCCTTAAAGAGGAAAGAAAAGTGTCATCCACTGCCAAAAAACTTTTAAACTGTAGACTCTGGAGTCTTAGCTGGACTGTCACAAATTGTTCCCTACAGTTCAAAAGTCATCCTTCCTTTGCCTTCATGAAAAGAGGGTCTCAATTAGATGCTGCAAATACATGGAAATTGATCATTAGGTTCCAGAATAGTGTGTGTGTGGGGGGGGGGGGAATGTTTTCTTTGTAGGTTCTAAAACTAGCATCAGAAAGTGCAGACAGGAATCTAAAATAGTCTGCTTCTTATCATTATTTGAGCAGCAGTATTCATTCCAAAATCTTTTGTCTCTTGCAACCTGGTATTGTTCTCATTAAATTTCTACATTGGGTCAAAGTGCAGGCAGTTCATAACTGTGCAATCATAGTTCTGGTTGTTTAGAGAGATGCTAAACCACATAAATAACAATTGCTTTTGCAGCATTGTTCAAGGCAGATGTAGAAGCGCACTCTTTCAACTGCTGTTAGTAACAGAATTAAATCATTCCATGTGATGAAGTTTCTTTCAGGAAAATGTTTTCATAGAAGGATTACTGAAACCGTTTGCTAATAGCTTTCTGTTTGTGACTCTTTAACAAAGAATGGAAGATTCAAATGAAGAAAATAAACAAGCGGCAAGGAAATGAAAACTGCAAGAGAAGAGTGCGCAAGATGTGCTTCAAGCTCTTCCTTAGGGATTAGTTCTCTAGCTTTTTACGGCGATATCCACTGCCCCCTCCTGATGCGAGTTAGAAATAGCCCTCATTCAAACCTGCTGGAAGAAAATTCTGCTCTGGCTTCTCTCTTGTGCACATGTAAAGGTGGGCATCACTGTCATCAAAAGTCAGCCCACTGACAGGGTTCCACTGGAATGTGCAAAAAGAGGTGCAATGCTTTTGTAGGGTACCCACAGGTATTCTTCAATTTTTTAATGCAGCAAGAAAACTTGACCTTCTTGTAAGCTTGCTAAATTAGCAAAGGGTCATCCTCAAGCAGAAACAGCTATGAGATTTATATTAACCAAGTATAATTTCAAACAAAACCTACTTTTAAGGAAAGCACAGCTTTAAAACTTCATCTCATATTACAACAGAACAAATTATTTACTGAGTGATGTTTCCCCCCCTGCCTAGATAATGCTCATTAGTCTGATAGCTGAAGTTTTCCTGGAGAGCCAACAGCTCCAGTGTAACTGGAGGTTTTCAGGAGGAGACTTGATGGGGTGCTTGGTGCCGTGGGTTAGTTGTTTGGGCGGTGTTTGATTGGTTGATGGGTTGGAAGCGGTGATCTTGAAGGTCTCTTCCAACCTGGTTTATTCTATGTATTCTATGTATTCTAACCCTTAGTGCTCCAGGTTGTGCAGAGATGTGCAGCAATGGTATCTTCCTTACAGGAAGCAAGGTGCAGTTTCATCACAGAATCAGAATCACAGAGTTAGAATCACAGATTGTTAGGGGTAGGAAAGGACCTTGGGAGATCATATAGTCCAATTCACCCTACCAGAGCAGGTTCACCTAGAGCAGGTTGCACAAGATGGCATTCAGGTGAGTTTTGAAATTCTCCAGTGATGGCGACTCCACAACCTCTCTCTGGGCAGTCTGGTGCAATGCTCTAAGCCCTCAAAAAAAGGAATTTATGTGGAACTTCCTGTGTTCCAGTTTGTGCCTTTTACAGATTCAGAGATTGTACTGGGTTGGAAGAAACCCTCAAAGGTCATCTTGACTGCTGCAATGGGTAGAGACACCTCCAACTACAAGAGGCTGCCCAGAAGCACATTGAGTCTTGAATATCTCCAGGAACAGGGCCTCAGGGCATTCTGTTCCAATCTTTTTCCACCTTCATTACCTCTTGTCCTGTCACTGGGCACCACTGAGAAAAAGACTGGACCCACCCTTTAAGTATTTGTAAGCACTGAAAAGGTCCCACTTCAGACCTCTCTTGGCTAAAAATCCTCAAGTCCCTCAGCCTTTCTTTCTAAGAATCATCTTGCAGTCCTTTTCTTTACTATCTCAAGCAGTTCCCTGTCCTTCTTGAACTGGGGAGCCTAGAAATGGACACGTTTCCAACTCCAATGTGTTTGGAGGCCTGTGAGAAGAAAAAAGGGAGGCTGGAGGTTATTTGTGCAAGTCTGGCTCCTGTTCTTGAGAAGCAGAAATATTGATCATTTCTGTGGTTTGGCTGAGGTAGGAGTCAGAGTCTGAGTGGGGATTTAATGCTATAGAGAATTACATGAATAGCAAAAAGCATAATAAAGTTAGGCACATTTGTCAAGCATAGGAGCCTGTGAAATGTGCATTTAATATTACTTTAAAATTAAAATTTGGTTTATAGGGTCAGTGTGTAGAGGAAGTCAGGAATCCCACTATTCTAGAACTCAGAAACTGTGATTTTGGCATTTTCTCACCATGTGTAACTTATTCCAGCAACAGAAGGGAGGATTTGTGTTACTACCTGGTCCTGTTCCCACTCTGCAAGAGTCATAAAGCAAGTAGTGAGGTTTGATCATATACTGCCTCAACATGTTCAGCTCCCATGACTGCTGCTCAGTTGTCACTTCCTGCAGTATTTGATCAGCTCCTGAGTCAAGGCCCAGAACATCTGCTGTGATTTGAACAAATTATGCAGTTAAAAATGGAATAACAGGTTAGCCCTTACTGCTCTTCAATCTTTCTTAGATGTGTTTGAGTTTCTATTACTCCATTGCTTTTGTATCACTTTCTTGTTCTCCTTGGTGTCATGACAAGATGACAGCTTTGTGTGATGGCATTGGAATGTTCATACTCTTTATGACAGTTGTTAGAAAAAACATGACTTGTAAGAAAAAAGATTATTTAATTGTGAAGACTTTTTCACCCCTGCTTTCCCTTTCCTTCTTTAAACTCCTGCAGAATTTCCTCTGGAGGTTTGAGCAATGTTAAGGTCACCAGAATAGCCATTAGCTCATCCCTTCTGCCAGCATTAGATATTGGCTGTGGTGATTACTTTCCAGGCCTACAGCAGCTTGATCAGTTTATTAAAGTATCATGGCACAGCTTGTTCAGTTACCATGCCACACTGGTAGAAAGTTATTTGCAGCTTCTGGAGGTGAGTCTGCAAGCAAGGGGCCCAGTGACTTTGTTCAAGCAACATCTCTTCAATCAATGTCAAGGAGAGATGTCAGAAGGCTGACTGGACACCATGGCTGCATCTCTGACTAGGAGTCTTTACAACCACTTTGCACAGCTTCCCTTATCTGTATATGATGAGCTCTTGCAGGCTTCTGCACAGGATTTAACAGAATTACTTTTCCAGGTGGAACAGATTCTCACTAGGTATCAAATCCCATTACATTAAATGACAGCCAATCTAAAATGCCTTTCCTGCCTCACTTTGCCATCCTAAATTTTTCATTTCATCTGCATTTGTCCTTTCTGCACTGACCTTTTTATGATACAAAACCAGGCTTACTGTCTTAAGATGGCCAATGACATCAGCATGTTGTTTTGTTTATCCCATTGACCAATCTCCTTGGCTTACTCTGTACTCCAGGGACAGGGCTGGAACCATCGCAGCATGATGCAAGTGAATTATTTTAATTGTTTACTCTTAAACAACTAATAAGATTGTTATTAGTCAAAGCTAAACTGAGGGCCAATGGGGAAAAAAAGATTGAAGTTTTTCTTATCCTATTGTCTTTGAGTCAGGAGAATTCAGATTAAGTCTTTACAGCTACTACAGGGCTGTTAATCTTTCTATTTTTGTTTGTATTCCTCTAAATGAAAGAAAGAAAAGGTCACTATTTGGTTATAATCACAAATGGTTTCCAGCAGATTTGCTCTGCTGTAGCCTATTTCCAAACTCCTACAACTCTCCTGTTAGGCTTTATTTTTTTTTTTCCCCTCTATTTTTTTTTTCTAATGAATTTAATAACCATGAAGAAAAGCAAACTAATTGAAATTATTCCCCACAACACTACCTAAATTTAGAGAATGCAATTAACTTTGGCATAGACATCAACAGACATAATTCTGTAAAACACTTATCTTAGGTAGAAATATTGCCATTACTAATTATAAAAGCATAATCTGCAGGAAATAACTAATAAAAATAAAATGCACCAAGTAAATGATATTAAAAATAATGCAAGAAATGCTGCAGAACATTATTAGAGGCAGGGGAAAAAAAAAGGAGGGGGGGGGGGATGCATCAAGAATAGTGTGGCCAGCAGGAGTAGGGAAGTCATTGTGCCCCTGGACTCAGCACTGGTTAGGCCACACCTTGAATACTGCATCCAGTTCTGGGCCCCTCAGTTTAAGAAGGACATTGAGACACTTGAATATGTCCAGAGAAGGGCAACAAGGCTGGTGAGAGGCCTTGAGCACAGCCCTGTGAGGAGAGGCTCAGGGAGCTGGGGTTGCTTAGTCTGGAGAAGAGGAGGCTCAGGGGAGACCTTATTGCTCTCTACAACTCCCTGAAGGGAAGTTGTAGCCAGGAGGGGTCTGGTCTCTTTCCCAGGCAACCAGCACCACAACAAGAGGACGCAGTCTCAAGCTGCAGCAGGGAAGGTTTAGACTGGATGTTAGGAAGAAATTCTTCATAGAGAGAGTGATTGCCCATTGGAATGTGCTGCCTGGGGAGGTGGTGGAGTCACCATCAGTGGAGGTGTTTAAGAGGAGACTTGATGGGGTGCTTGATGCCATGGTTTAGTTGATTAGGTGGTGTTGGATGATGGGTTGGATGTGATGATCTCGAAGGTCTCTTCCAGCCTGGTCTGGTCTGGTCTATTCTATTCTATTCTATTCTATTCTATTCTATTCTATTCTATTCTATTCTATTCTATTCTATTCTATTCTAATCTATTTGTTTGAAAAGGAAGCTGAGACTTTGTCCTGTATCCAATATCAAAGTATTCTATTGGTTTTTAAAAGTTTCCACCCTAAGAATTATTCCCAAGTCTTTATAGAATCCCAGATTCTCCAGCACCCAGATATTCCCTATATCTTGTTGAGCTCCGCCTAATCTTTTGCTGTCTGTTGCTTTCACCAATGCAAAATATTCCTGCAACACTGCTGCTTACAAATGGATTTTAGAAAGAAGTCCATCACTGTGATTGAAACCCAGTTTCTCTATGGAAGGCCTTTAAGAATTGATAAGGTTTTATGGTCCATTTTTTCACAGATTGCCATGGCTAGGTGTTCAAGAGGGGATTGGACATGGCACTTGGACCCATGGTCTAGTAGTCATGAGGCCTTGGGTGACAGATTGGACTTGATGATCTTTGAGGTCTTTTCCAAACTGGTTGATTCTATGATTCTATGAATTCTAAGGCTGACTGTGTAGATCCAGAATCATGGATACTGCTCTTAGATTATTCTAACACTGAAAAACTACAGAGAAAACTGACTGAAGTTTTGAATTGTGCATCTGAAAATGCAGGAGAAAAAGAAAGTGGGAGGATAACAAACAGACCTCTGCATGCCTTATGAAAACAAAAGCAATAAATTCCTTTAAAAAAAAAAACCACACCAAAAAACAGTGACAGTTCTGCGTCTTCCTCCTACATCTTGAAATGGAATAATCTCATCTCACAGTTTAAGCTGAATAGCAATTTCAGTGAATAAATAAGAAAAAATAATGACAGTGATGAATGGCAGGTGACATCCATAAGAAATGAAAACTCAGATGCCAGGCAGGCTTTCAGAACTGTAAGCAACAGTGGGACCACGCAGAAACCACCTGTAAAATAAATCTTGCAAAGAAAGGTACTTTTCTAGGGTCCTCTGTCAAGCTGCTCTGCTAACCAGGATGAATATTAGATGAAAGGGGTGTGCTGCGCATTCAGGAAATGAAATGCAGTGCCCTAACAACAGTTTAAAGGGAGGTTTTTGTCTTGATCCTGGCACTTCCTAGGTTTTGAGTGCTCAGATGTTGTGTTCTAGAAGAGGCAGCACTGATACATTAGAATTATTTGAATAATGCTAATTTCAGTGCTTTAGGGTTCTGACATTTAGTGTACTCATTATTAGTCTCATGGTTGGTATTATGTAGTAAAAGTGGGGGGTTTTTATCAATCATGTAACGACTGATTTAAATTGTGTTTGCATTTGAAAGAAGTATCTTCTTCTGACATTTGACTGGTTTAAGTAAAGTGAGAATCAACACCCACTGCCTATAAATTTATTTAAAATGAAAGCCCCTTTAATCCTGCAAATTTCCTAGACACATCAAACATTAGCTAAAGGAGCAGGAGTTGAGGGAGACATTTCAAGATTTTGAGTTATCAGCTGTACTTGAAAGTTTTCCCTTCCTCTTTTCAGTGAAGAAGTGATTTTTCACTGCTGCTTTGGTCCTAACAAGAAGCAGGTTTGATATTTAAATCCTATTGTTTGGATATTTAAATCCTTTAAAACTGAAAGCCAATTCTATAACTGCAGGATCCTTTCCCACAAGACTCTTGCTAAACTTTCTGATGCTGAGTTGCTTCAATCTTTCCACTGTGGTAAGAACCCTGAAATCTCACTACAAATTATTTTTACTGACAATGCACTAGTTGCAGCTGTCAGCAAAAGTGAATTATTTCAGCCTTTGGATACCAGTGAATATGTTCAAGGACATAAATTATCTCTGGGAAATCTGAGTAAATCACATGAAATATTAAATCGTGATGTAGGTTCAGTTAGGTGTTGCCTATTGAAGAAAAAAAACAAAATCAGAAGGACTATATTAATATATCTGTGAAACTATTAGAAAATTGAGATTAGGATAGGATAGGATAGGATAGGATAGGATAGGATAGGATAGGATAGGATAGGATAGGATAGGATAGGATAGGATAGGAGAAGGCTCAGGGGAGACCTTATTGCTGTCTACAACTCCCTGAAGGGAGGTTGTAGCCAGGTGGGGGTTGGTCTCTTCTCCCACGCAACCAGCACCGGAACAAGAGGACACAGTCTCAAGCTGCACCAGGGGAGGTTTAGGCTGGATGGTAAGGAAGAAAGTCTTCATAGAGAGAGTGATTGGCCATTGGAATGTGCTGCCCAGGGAGGTGGTGGAGTCACCATCACTGGAGGTGTTTAGGAAGAGACTTAATGGGATGCTTGGTGCCATGGTTTAGTTGATTAGATGGTGTTGGATGATATGGTTGGAAACAATGATCTCAAAGGTCTCTTCCAGCCTTGTCTGTTCTGTTCTGTTCTGTTCTGTTCTGTTCTGTTCTGTTCTGTTCTGTTCTCTTCTCTTCTCTTCTCTTCTCTTCTCTTCTCTTCTCTTCTCTTCTCTTCTCTTCTCTTCTCTTCTCTTCTCTTCTCAACCTACCATCGGTAATAAGTGAATTAACTGGCTAGTCTTTGACTTCACTTGATAAGGAATTGCTTGCTAAAGGAAGAAGAAACAACATCAGCTTGTTCTAGGGAAGCTTTTTAACAGAAAACTTGAAAGTGAAGACTAATTTTCTGAAATTGAACATCTCTTCAACAGAGTTCAAGCTATTTCAATACCCCTGACCTCTGAGTCACAGAGTTTGGAACTGCCTTTATTTTCTTTGTCTGATCATAGTTTTCCATTTGGGGATCTAGGTGTTTATCCATAGAATCTGTGTTATTACAAGAAGGAATCTTGCCACAGGAACAGTGAGTAACATCATATCATCTCTTTAAGACCTCAGTCCACTCCTCTGAGGTTGCTTTGTGGACTCTCTGTGTGCAGTCCACAGATATAGATATATAATCTGCTTCTTGTGTTTGCTGGGCAGGAGAAAAAAGTACTTGATATAAGCAACCTCTGTTTACCCTTAGCTCTTGTCACTTGCAGTCCTGAAAGAAGAGCAATGCATGGAGGTAAAGCACTATGATAGAGAGGAATAGTCAATCTGTCCTTTTAAATAAACTTGCTTCTGCCAATACATAGACTCAGAGAGTTAGAAAGGCCATGAGGTCATCTGCTGCATTCCTCTACTTCAGAGATATCTCTTTCTCCTGGGAGCTATCCCAAGGAGATACCTCATTTAACTTGTTCTTACAGACCTTATGGTCTCAGAGTGCATGTGGACCTCTAGGACCTCTTCTAATTTTTTCGGTTCCCCCTAATTCTTAATATGAGGATCCCATGTGACAGTGAATCCTTGTATATTCTCACATTCACTTGAAACAGAGGGAACAGGCTGTCTTTATGAATTTTTCACTTAGTGAAAAGTAAATATTTAAAGTAATATTTAGTCCCTTTGAGTGTTTATGGTAGAACTTAAAGCAAATTCCCACTGCTCACAATGGCTAAAGGGAAAACTTCAGTTTACCTTTAAAAGGGAAACTTCTGTCATTATTTCTTTTATGCATGTTTCTTCTAATAAAGTCCTGTGAAGCAATCACAAAGGGGAAAGTGCAACTAATTGCTTTTGTGATTATTAACTATCATACAAATGCAGGTGAGGAGTTCAGTTTTATGTTTACTGAGTAACTTGAAAGAGATTCCTCCAACATTTTGAGCTGAAAATTGTCCCTCAGGTAATCACAGAATCACAGAGTGCTGGGGATTGGGAGGGACCTCTGGAAACCATCTAGTCCAACCCCTATGCTAAAGTGTATTCACCAAGACCAGGTTCACAGGAACACAACCAGGTGGGTTTTGAAATACTCCAGAGGAGACCCCACAACTTCTCTGGGCAGCCTGCTCCAGTGCACTGCCACCTTCAGAGTAAAGAATTTTCTCCTTAAGTTCAAGTGAAACCAGTTTATACCTGTTTCTCCCTGTAATGTCTCTGGGTGCCACTGCGAAGAGCCTAGCCCCATTCTCATGACTTCTGTCCTTTAGATACTCGTATGCATTCATATGATCCTCTCCCAGTCTCCTCTTTTCCAGGCTACTAATACTGCACACCAGAGCATGCTCAAGCTATAAAGTGGAAGGAAACCTCCAGTTTAACTTACAACTTTTAGGATTTTCCCAGATTCCAGAATGTTGCACAATATATTCAGTGGCTGATTCTCAGCTCCTTGTAACATCAACCCTTAACCTTTAACATTTAACACTATTTATACTCCAAGAAAATGAATGTGCTTATAGAGGTGAAAGCATTTGGAGGCAGTTTTAAGGTGCCAGAATCTTCATATGGCAGTTAAACCATAAGTGAGGAGTAGACATATTATGTGCTACCTAAGCTCAGCAAATGAAAACTTTCATTAGAAGGTAGTCTTGCAAGCATATTAGCTTACTCCTGCTCCACTCCCTTTGTTTCCCCAAGTAATAGCTTTTTTGCTTGCCTGATAGCCCACCTTTTGTTACACTTCACTAAAGCAAGATTTTCATTGCCTTCAGTGAATCCACAAAGCAAAGAGAGCAGGTTTTACATTCCAACACTAGACCCCCCAAAAGTAATTGCATGTGGGACTGAGTTTCGTGTGCGCCCTCTGAACAAATCCTGTGCAAAGTTTAGGACATTGATTCATATTAATTATGTAACACAAAATTAATTTTCCCTGCTAAAAAAAAAAACAAAAACCAAAACACCTCAAGAATTTCTGGCACAAAGTAATATATTTATTCTTCTCTACATGAGAAAAACCCCACAGAACACAACAGTCTTCATCAGTGATGACACCACTGAAAAATGCTTCTGTATAAACCTGGCAATAACCTGTTCTCATCACACATCTACTTAATTGCTTCTGCATTTATAATAGACACAACAGATGATTAATGCTTGGTACACTGAGCAGCAATCTTTGGGAATTACTTAAATAACTTTTTGTATAATACCTTAGGCCATAATTACAAAGGTTTATGTAACTTGCAAATGATGCAAATCATGTTTTCTGCAAATGTTTAACAAAACAGCAGTAGAGCAAGCTGTGGTTCTGCACAACCAGAAACTGCTCTTCATTTATTTGGGGCATTCCATAACTTAAGCTAATTATGGTTGTTAGCTGTAGATAAACACATTACTAAAATGCCCTTTAGTGCCTTCAAAAGAAGGAATGTGAAAGTCCTACAGTTATTAAAAAAAATAATAATAGAAAAATACATGTTTCTTCAAAAACTTGGAGCAGAAGAGATGCCCTCAGCACCTGCAAATTGACATTAGAAATGTCTATTTTTAGTAAGCCCATTATTTGTTTTTAATCTATGGAACTGATCCTGAATCCATATTGACACCTTGAGGACAGCTTAGTCAAATGCAGCAAGCAAGATTCCACGCTTATTTACCTTGGAATATATTAGTCCTATTAGCTGGCTGATAATTAAGTACTGGGCACTGTTTCTATTTGAAGCTCTTGAAGTAGTCCTCTGTTTTATAAAGAGGCTGTATCTATGAATGTAGTTTATAGATGTTTGATTGTGTGAACGGTAGAAGCAGGTCCTTAAGGCCACAAAGATGATCACAGGGCTGGAGCACATTCCCTAAGGCTGTTCAGCCTGGAGAAGTGAAGATTCCAGGGGAGACCTTAGACTGGATTTCTAGTGCCTGGAGGGGGCCTACAAGGAAGACAGGGAGGGACTTTTTACAAGGGCTTGTAGTGACAGGATGAGAGGGAATGGATTGAAGCTGGAAGAAGGTAGATTTAGAATGGATATTGGACAAAATTCTTTACAGTGAAAGTGGTGAGACAACAGAACAGGTTGCTCAGGATATTTCCTGGAAGTGTTCAAGGTGAGGTTGAGAAGGGCTTTACTACCACCCTCATTGTAAAAATACTCTTTGTTGTATCTAGTATAAATCTCCCCTCTTTCAATTGTAAACAGCACCCCTTGCTCTGCCACAGCAGGGCTTTCTAAACCAATTGTCCTGATCTTTCATACAGCCCCCTTTAATTTGTGAAAGGTTGCAATGAAGTCTCCCTGGAGCCTTCTCTTCTCCAGGCTGAACAACCCCAACCATGCATAAGGCTTTGTGGGGTACTGCAGGAGATCCAGATACTAGAATGCTTTCTCTGGAAGGTGCAGCCTGTCCTAGTGAGAGAATCAGGTAAATCCTGAACTAATAAAGACTTGAGGAGCACAGGTCAGGTCACAGAATTGATTGAGACAGGAACTATGGGCACATCTAAAGACTCTACATAGGCAATCTACTTGCACTCCTAACCTATACTCCTGGAATACTGAAGAGGCTTCTCTCTATATAAATAATTTGGAACTGAAAAATATATGTTGGGTTGTGGGTTTTTTTGACATTATACAGACTGAATACAAATAAGGTAACATCACAGCATTTCTTTTTTATTCCATATTCTCAAATTCCTTTGGTAAGAAACTTTTTGGTCTATGGAACTGCAGAATCCATCACAATATGCAGAGATGTGCCAAACTAAGTTGACATGGAGGAAAAAAAGTGTATCTGAAGAGTCTCAGCTGTTGGGTTTGGCTTTATTGTTTAATAAACATATTTATTTATTAAGCAGCTTGTTCCTTTATTCAAATGTCAGATGAAAACCTGCTTGTTCTGAGTACCTGACTGTATTTATACATTGCAAGATATCATGTAGAAAAAGGCTAAATTATGACTTCAATCTTAACCTGGAGGATCACTTAGAACTTCTCTTGTGTTGGCAGTTCAGTTATGCATCAACTGAAACATTAAAATCAACCTCTATTAATGCACCTCAGTAAATTAAAATATATGTTACACTAGATCTAGCAAGTGCTAAGCAGAAGACATTGCTCATCATGGTCTTAAGCATCTCAATTTTTTATGCCTGAATCCCTTTCATTGATTAGAAGAAACTATGTTGGTGTGAAGCTATAAAGAACTGCATGTATGGGTTGTGTCATTTAAAATACAGCCAGGGAAAATGCAGCCTACAGCAATAACTTATCGAAGATTTGTAAGGATTTGGCAGCAAAGATTTGTGGATTAGAATTTTTCAATTAACAGTGTGAGACATCTTGGTAACATTGAGTTAATCAATGCAGTTCTCTGTACAATTATAGAGGTTTAATTAAGTTATAGATATTTAACTCCATTGAAGAATCAGACTGTGTGCTCTTTGGTATATGTTTACTGGTATACTTTCATGTGGTCTTGATGAGGTCCTTAATAAAGAAATTGGAGGACAGATTATTTATGAACTTGATTCCCCAAAATTATGATACAAAAACATGTGGTCAGCAGTGTCATCAACAGTCCATAATGAGGAAAAAGCCAGCAACACAGCAACAAACGCAATGAATAGAATAGAATAGAATAGAATAGAATAGAATTAACCAGGTTGGAAGAGACCTTTGAGATAATCGTGTCCAACCTATCACCCAAGACCATCTAATCAACTAAACCATGGCACCAAGCACCCCATCCAGTCTCTTCCTAAGCACCTCCAGTGATGGTGACTACACCACCTCCCTGGGCAGCCCATTCCAATGGCCAATCACTCTTTATGTGAAGAACTTCTTCCTGCCATCCAGCCTAAACCTCCCCTGGCCTTGTGCCTGATCAGCTTTACGCAGTGCTTATAATCACTTACTTCCTTAGCAAACAGGCAGTGATCAAAATGCCAATCACTCCATAGAAACTTTTCATGTATATTTAATTAGAGATTTGATTCAAGTAATGGTTAGGGAAATGTCTTGTTTGCTTGTTTGTTTCATTTTAATTCTAGAGGAGTAAATGCATCTGTTATGGCCTCATAGACTATGAGATTTCTAAGGTCATATTCTCAGCAAATAAAAATCAGCTGAAGCTAACTTCTATACAGTGATGATTTTGGTCATATAGTCAGGTCTGGTTTCCCAGTAAATGGGCACATTATAACATAAATAACATTGAGATATGATACAGACAGCTAAGAAGGGTCAAATATAAATGTTTTCAATTACAGTGGAATTATCACTTATTCAGGATTTGAACAAACCTATTGCGATGATCTTGAAGGTCTCTTCTAACCTGGTTTATTCTATTCTATTCTATTCTATTCTATTCTATTCTATTCTATTCTATTCTATTCTATTTGTCTTAGACTTTACATAAGAATAGATTATAACATTTATAACACTCACTGCCTCCATTATTTCTTTTCATTTCTTGGGGTTTTTTTCGAGGAGAAATTGAATTATTTAACTATTTCTCTGAGCTTCTGGTATGTACTGACTACACTGCAAGGATAAAATAGCATATTGTATGATGCATATCAGAAAAAATCAAAGAGATTTATGGAAGCTAAGAAATAGTCTCACATATTTTCCATGCCCTATGGGGACGTTTTAATTAACTGGGGTTTGATATATTGTCAAATCCCAAACAAGAAAATGCAAATGTAGCATTTTTCTCATTTAAAAATATGCGATAATGAAATTTATCTTTAATAATGAAGTCAAAATTCTGCTTCATGCAACTAAAGCTGGATTTTGATCAGGTGATGTAATTCTGGAATAGAATCACAGAATCACCAAGGTTGGAAGAGACCTCAAAGATCATCAAGTCCAACCTATCACCACAGAATTCATGGCACCAAGTGCCACGTCCAGTCCCCTCTTGAACACCTCCAGGGATGGGGACTCCACCACTTCCCTGGGCAGCACATTCCAATGGCTAACAACTCTGTGAAGAACTTTCTCCTCACCTCCAGCCTAAACTTCCCCTGGCACAGCTTGAGACTGTGTCCTCTTGTGCTGGTGCTGGTTGCCTGGGAGAAGAGACCAAGCCCCTCCTGGCTACAACCACCCTTCAGGCAGTTGTAGACAGCAATAAGGTCTCCCCTGAGCCTCCTCTTCTCCAGGCTAAACAACCCCAGCTCCCTCAGCCTCTTCTCATAGGGCTTGTGCTTGAGACCTCTCCCCAGCCTCATTGCCCTTCTCTGGACATGTTCAAGTGTCTCAATGTCCTTCTTAAACTGAGGGGCCCAGAGCTCATGGTGTGGCCTAACCAGTGCTGCCAATAGAGTGTCTCTACATCTACTTATGTGCAAGTTATCTGGGCCCCTGCTCTTAGAACAGAAAATGTTTTATGGGAAGAGTTAAAAAAAAAAAGGGTTCTGACATTTTTTTATCAATAGTTCTTAGAAAATGTGCAGGGGTTAGTTCTGGATCTGCCAGTCCAGAATTGGTGATCTTAAAGCAGTAAGTGCGAAGAAGCTCTTGCAAATCTCAGTTCTGTCGGCACTGTTAATATATATTCTTTATGTGCTGCTGGTCAGATCTCTTTGAAACCACCAGATGCACATGAAGGAAGCCGTTATGATCTGCCTCACATAACTAATGCAAAGATTAATTACAGCAGAAGGGGCAAAAGTGAACTGATTTCCACACTTCCAAATGTAGCAAGTGTAAAATATTCTTCAAAGCAAATTATCACTGACTTGATGAGCTGAGAGATAGAGCTGCATTTGCTGTGAACTGCCTTTATCTTCGAGAATGAATATTAGAATGGGACATTTGCATAAAAATCTAAACTGTAGATCTCAACATTAACTGCTAATTGAATACTTCTGATTAAAATTTTAATCCTTGAAAGTAATTACATTTTCTTCTGAAGCCATTTTTGATTGATTCCTTCAGTAAAGATGCTGGGGACTCTTTGGAAATCATTTTAACAGTGTTAAACTGGTGCTTCTTTGCACATCACACCCCTGGGAATGGCTAATTAGGAGCATTATCCACAGTCAGGACTTTGGACTGGCTCCACATTCACATGAACCCATTTCTTCCTAGTACTGAGGGCACAGCTGGCAACCGAATGAAATATGTTGGTGTGGTCATGCTGGGACAAGTCAAAACTGGAAACTTTCTGAGGCTCTTGAATGTGTCCAGAGAAGGGCAACAAGGCTGGGGAGAGGCCTTGAGCACAAGCCCTATGAGGAGAGGCTGAGGGAGCTGGGATTGTTTAGCCTGGAGAAGAGGAGTCTCAGGGGAGACCTTATTGCTCTCTACAATTACCTGAAGTGTGGGTGTAGCCAGGAGCGGGCTGGTCTCTTCTCTCAGGCAACCAGCAGCAGAACAAGAGGACACAGTCTCAAGCTGTGCCAGGGGAAGTTTAGGCTAGAGATGAGATGAGGAGAAAGTCACCATCCCTGGAGGTGTTCAAGAGAGGATTGGACATGACACTTGGTGCCATGGTTTAGTCATGAGGTCTGTGGTGACAGGTTGGACTTGATGATCTTTGAGGTCTTTTCCAACCTTGTTCTCCAGGCTGAGCAAACCAAGCTCCGTCAGCCTGTCATCATCACAGAGGTGTCATGTTTATCAATCTCTAGTCATCTGGGATGTCCCCAGTCATCCAGGACTGCTGGTAAATGGTGGAAAGTGGCATGTTGAACACTTCTAGCAGCTGTGTCAGTACCCTTGAGTGGATCCCATCTGGCCCCATAGACTTGTGTGGGTCAAAGCAGTGCAGCAGGTTACTAACCATCTCCTCTTGGCTTATGGGGCCTTCATTCTGCTCTCCACCCCTGTCTTTCAGCTCAGGGGTGGGACACTCAGAGAGCAGCTGGTCTTAATACTAGGGACTGAGGCAAAGGCTGCATTTGGTACCTCAGCCTATTCCCCTCATCCTTGGCCACTATGTTTCCTCCTGCATGCAACAAAAATTCATCGTAGTCCTCCTTTTGTTGTTAATGTGTTTATAGAAACATCACAGTATCACAGTATAACTAAGGTTGGAAGAGACCTCAAAGATCAAGTCCAACCTGTCTCGACAGACCTCACGACTAGACCATGGCACAAAGTGCCACGTCCAATCTCCTCTTGAACACCTCCAGGGATGGTGACTCCACTACCTCCCTGGGCAGCACGTTCCAATGACGAATGACTCTCTCAGTGAAGAACTTTCTCCTCACCTCGAGTCTAAACCTCCCCTGGTGCAGCTTGAGACTGTGTCCCCTTGTTCTGGTGCTGGTTGCACTAGACATTTTTAATTGTCTTTTACAGTAGCAGCCAGATGAAGTTCTAGTTGTGCTTTAGTCTTTCTGATGTTCTCTCTGCATAAACTCGTGACATCCCTGTAGTCCTCATGAGTGGCCTCCCTCTTCTTCCATAGACCATGAACCTTCCTTTCTTCCTGAGTTCTAGTCAAAGCTCTTTGTTTGGCCAGTGCTCTTCTATTTTTCTTACAAGCAAAAAGATTCAATGTGAATATGTGCCTTCCTTAAGACTCCATCAATTCTTAAACTTTTAAAAAGGATTTCAGTGTCAGAGGTTTTGTGATAAGAGCTTGATTCAGTGCATTTAGAGACAGTAACAGATTTTTGTCCTGAGGGTTGGGGTGGGTTTTTTTTTCCCTTTCTCTCCTTAGTTTTCATTTTCTAACACAGAACAAGCAAAACAAACTCTGCTTTGAGCTCAGCAGTAGTTATAGGAGGCAGCATGGGGATGCATGAAGTGCCACCAAGTGACAGTCATACCATTTCAAATGAGCCTGATCTGCTACTGAGGGTGTGCTGATGAACAAGTTTGAAGTGTTCCAAAGCCCAGGAAACTGAGAACAATACAGCACATTGTGGCTCCCGTTAAGAATTTTGCCTCACTTAAAGGTGATAGAGGATCAAAGAAATAGAACTCCAAAAACTACTTTCGTAGCAATCCAAGGGACTATATTTTAATCCTGCTTTCTAAACTAATTTTAGAAGCCAGTTTCATCAATCAATGTATGTTAAGGGCATGATTAATTCTAATTCCTGATCCCTTACTTCCTGATCCCTGATTTTTGATTACTTTCTAAATGTTCCTTTTTTTTCTTCTTCTTCTTTTTTTGCCCCCAACTGTTCTGAAAATTATTAGGATCCTTCCTCTCTCAAATCCTGTCCAGGGGAAGTTTAGACTCGAGGTGAAGAGAAAGTTCTTTACTGAGAGGGTTGTTAGCCATTGGAATGTGCTGCCCAGGGAGGTGGTGGAGTCACTGTCCCTGGAGGTGTTCAGGAGGGGATTGAACATGGCATTTGGTGCCATGGTCTAGTAGTCATGAGGTCTTGGGTGACAGGTTGGACTTGATGATCTTTGAGGTCTTTTCAAACTCACTGATTCTATGATTTAACATAACAATAAACATTTCTTTGCAACAAAGAGGGAGTGGTTTCATAGGATTCATGTCTGTCTTTCATCTACTTATTCCCTTGAGATCTCCATGCAGCTGTAGAGTACCCAAGGAAAGGGTACTCAGTCTTCAGAGAGCAAAATGCAATAAAGGGAAGGTTAGGGACATAGGGGCTTTGTACCGCTTTCTTCCAGGAAATGTCTGTCTTACCAGTTAGACTGGAAATTATGATTTAGGTGGCCAGCTCTTACTGGTTATTGTGTGAGACAGCAAGAGCAGCTCATCTTAATATGTGCAACTGGGATCTTATTAAGTGTGCTGTTGCCATGGAAATTCCAGAGTCCTTTAATAATTAATGTATTGTCAAAAGTGAAGAGCATTTAATATATGTGGTTGTTCTGAGATATTTATTTTCAAAACAGAGTGGTTTTGTTTTTTGTTTTTGGTGGTTTTTTTTTAAAGTTTTTCTAACCACTGAATAATAAAAAGAAATTTAATCTCAGGATGTATCCCCTTCCAAGGATATGGCATACAAAAAATGTGCCCCACTAAAACAAACACTAATAGTAAAAAAAAATAATTAAAAACCCCCAACAATATATGCCTTGATTTGCAACAAACACAGAAATTAAGTTGTTAGCCATTGGAATGTGCTGCCCAGGGAGGTGGTGGAGTCACCATCTCTGGAGGTGTTCAAGAGGGGATTGGACATGGCACTTGGTGCCATGGTTTAGTCGTGAGGTCTGTGGTGACAAGTTGGACTTGATAATTTTGGAGGTCTCTTCCAACCTTGGTGATTCTGTGATTCTGTGTGATTCTACTTTTACCTGGTAAGAGGATAGCTGCAGGCTGGTCAGAAAGGACAGGTAAGGAAGGAGAGGTGGAAGTCTTGCCTTCTACATCAAGCAATGGACAGATTGTGAAGAGCTGGTCCTGAAGAATAGTCATGAACAGGATGATAGCTGATGGGTAAGAAGTAGAGACCAAAGCAACAAAGGGAACCTTCTGCTTGGTGTCTATTACAGGCTACCTAGTCAAGGACAGCCTATTGGTGAAGCTCCTTATTCCAGGTGTTGGATGATTCAAGCTCACAGGTTCTCATCTTGCTGGGGGACCGCAATCACCCCAACACCTTCTGGAAAAGGAAGGGAAGAGACCAGCATGGCTGAATCAAAACCTGCTGGTAAAACTAAAGGGCAAGAAGGAACTACACAGTCAGTGGAAGCAGGGACAGTTGTTCTGGTGGAAAGTATTGGAACATTGCTTGACTGTGTAAGGATGGGGTCAGGAAGGCCAAAGCTCAGCAGGAATTGAATGGTGCAGCTGGAGCTGAACACGGCAAGGGGTGTAAAGAATAATACAAAGGGCTTCTACAGATCAGTGTCTGGGAAGAGCATGGAAAAAGTTCTCCTAAATACTCCTAAATGGGGCTCATCAAACACAAGCAGGTGATTTGAGATGGCCATCATGGTTTTCCCAAGGGCAAGTCTTACCTGACCAGCCTAAGGGCCTTAATGGAGTTAACTACATCAGTGGGCAAGGGAAGAGCTATGGGTGTAATCCATACATCAATATATTGCAGGTATGGTATTATAAAGGTCTGGTTGATACATTTAAATCAGCTCAGTTTGTGAAATTCCACATCTTTTACTATCACCATCTTTTCAGGAAACATTTCTGTCTTTTTGCCAGGTATTGAAATTCATATTCTCATTAGACTTTATGAATGACACTGTGGAAACAAGGCACATTAATCAAAATGTTTGTTATAGTATCAGATCATCTATTCACTAATTATTTACAACATGCCTAAGGCTGATCTCTGTGCAAGCTGGATGGGAAAACCATGTTCATCTGCTCTAGCTTAACCCCTGAGAACGACTTGTGCCTCGATGGAGGAGCAGCAAGCAAAGGAAAAAGTAAGGAAGAAATGGAGCAGAGTACTTGATTGGACAAAGATTTGTAGTATAAAACCTAGAGAATCAAGATTCCTTTTTTCTCTTTCTATAACCTCACTTTTCATCTACAGAGAGGACAGTATGCAGGTTTATAACCCAGTAGAATAGTTATGCTTATATAGTGATACTAATTAGAACTAAATGGAATCCCTAAATAACAGGGGGGGTTATTTTTATACCATGACTACACATTTGTTTCCATAATAATACTGCAGGAGTTGATTTTGCTTATCACTTGCTCCTGGCCTCTGAAGCTACCTGGTTATCAGCACACACACACAAAAAAAGTCTTCCTTGGCTGAGCTGACACAGATAAAACACTCAG
The DNA here is from genome assembly GCF_014839835.1 of Dryobates pubescens. Lineage (NCBI taxonomy): Eukaryota > Metazoa > Chordata > Aves > Piciformes > Picidae > Dryobates > Dryobates pubescens. The sequence continues at coordinate 9,071,926 of NC_071614.1, read as the reverse complement.
TTCTGTGAGCCACAGAATGTCCTGGCTACAGGCATCCTGCGGATTGGGAATCACTGCTTAAAAAGATTATGAAATAACACCATATAAGAACTCTTAAACACAGATTTAAATGTCTACCCAATCTGTGTCAGGTATGCCATCACTTTTCAAGTGTAGAATTTTACTCTTCTAGCAGCAAACATCCTGCAAACTGCCATGTAGGAAATGCTCGAGGAGAGTTGTCTCCTATTTTGAGCTGAGCAGGACTATTCCCATTTTAGCATGAAACCTGCTGTTTCTGTATTCTGTAGGCACTGCTGGTGACAGGTCTGTGAAGGAGAGCTCCCCATCAGTGCTTCAAAATCCTTTCCTGAAATTAAACTGTTAATCCACAGGGAAACCACCAAGAAATATTGTGCTGTTTCCTTACTGTCATCTCCTGTTGCAGTATAGGAGCCCATGTTAAAGAAAATTCTTTCCTTGCTGTCATTTTCACTGGGGAGCACCTATTTTTGTGGAAGCATTTGCTTCAAATAATCATCCTCCAGAAATGTTTTACCTTCAAGTCGGATTTATTGTCAAAACAAAGAAATTCTAAGAGATTTTCGCTTGCTTAATGTACTTATCCCTTCCACAAGGTCTGAATGTGGGAAATACAGCCTGGAGAAGAGGAGGCTCAGGGGAGACCTTATTGCTGTCTACAACTACCTGAAGGGTGGTTGCAGCCAGGAGGGGTTGGTCTCCTCTCCCAGGCAACCAGCACCAGAACAAGAGGACACAGTCTTAAGCTGCATCAGGGGAGGTTTAGGCTCAAGGTGAGGAGAAAGTTCTTCACTGAGAGAGTTGTTAGCCATTGGAATGTGCTGCCCAGGGAGGTGGTGGAGTCCCCATCCCTGGAGGTGTTCAAGAGGGGATTGGACGTGGTACTTGGTGCCATGGTTTAGGAGTCATGAGGTCTGTGGTGACAGGTTGGACTTGATGATCTGTGAGGTCTTTTCCAACCTTGTTGATTCTATGATTTTGAACTGCTTGAAATCACAAATCAGCCACTTCAGCTGCTGTGCATTATCTTAAATGTTACAACACACATCCAGGCATTTAATTTTTTTTATATATATACACACACACACCTGATGTTAATCTTTCCCTGAATAAAAAATGCAATATTCTTGTTGTCCTGCCACCAGACTTCCATGCAGTTACAGCTAGGGAAGCAATTCATTTCTTTCAGTTGATCTGTTGGCTTCGAGTTCAGTTCAACAAAATTCACAGAAGGAACTACAAGAAAGATGTGCAGATTGTGTGGAGCAATACATTGTCATTTTTTTCACAGGCTCCCAACTGAGATGACAAAGTGGATCCATATATTTAAATTAAAGTAGAGTTGGGTACTGCAGCACAGTGATATGAACTGCTAAAATAAAGTGGTTAATCTAGCTTCAATATTGGAAAGAGATTCATACAGTGGGAGTCAGTGACGGCAGTTGAAACCCAAGGAAAATTTATTCTCCCAACGCTGTTCCAAGATGAGCTGTTGCTATTTAGCTCTTCCACTGGTGAAAAAAAAATGGTATTTAAAAGTAATAAATTGTGACTGTGTCTTCTAAAAAAATAAAAAGGAAGAAGAAGAAGGGGGGGGAAAAAAAAAAAGGACTAAGCTGGAGACATCCACTTGGCAATTTAATATTTGTGGGCTGAGTAATAAAAATAGATTGTGATTAGCTTCTGAAATATATTTAAGCATCTTTCCAAAAATACCATATTGATGGGAGAAGTGCTAAATGCACAGCTGATCTGGCACCAGTTAGAAATAGTTTAAAATATACATTTTCATTTTGAGATGGCTGAACCATCTTAAATTTCTTCTGCCACTGGAGTTGCTTTCATTTTCCAGAACAGTGCTTTTCAGTGAAGGTCCATTCCAAGCAAATAGAATCATAGAATCACCAAGGTTGGAAGAGACCTCAAAGATCATCAAGTCCAACCTGTCACCACAGACCTCATGACTCTTAAAACGATGGGACCAAGTGCCACGTCCAGTCCCCTCTTGAACACCTCCAGGGATGGTGACTCCACCACCTCCCTGGGCAGCACGTTCCAATGGCTACCAAATCTCTCTGGGAAGAACTTTCTCCTCACCTAGAACCTAAACTTCCCCTGGTGCAGCTTGAGACTGTGTCCTCTTGTTCTGGTTCTGGTGCCTAGAAGCAGAGACCAACCCCCTCTTGGCTACAACCTCCTTCAGGTAATTGCAGACAGCAAGAAGGTCTCCCTTGAGCCTCCTTTTCTCCAGGCTAAACAATACAAGCTCCCTCAGCCTCTCCTCATAGGACTTGTGCTCAAGGCCTCTCCCCAGCCTCACTGCCCTTCTCTGGACATGTTCAAGAGTCTCAAAGTCCTTCTTAAACTAAGGGGCCCAAAACTGGACACAGTACTCAAGGTGTAGCCTAACCAGTGCTGAGTACATGGTCACAATGACTTCCCTGCTCCTGCTGGCCACACTGTTCTTGATGCAGGCCAGGATGCCCTTGGCCTTCTTGACCACCTGGGCACACTGCTGGCTCATGTTCAGCTGGCAGTCAATCAGCATCCCCAGGTCCCTCTCTGTTTGGCAGCTCTCCAGCCACTCCGACCCCAAGTGAGATGGCCCCTAGATCAAATCACTTTAAAAATCACTTAAGTAACTCTGTGAGGAACATTTTTTTTCTCCTTAAGTAACAGTTTATCTTATTTTTTGCTCCTGCATTAATGTTTATCCTTCTGCCTTTTGCTGCACGTGTCAAATTGCATTGGTATTTTAATAGTAAATGAATGCAAGATACTCTGTTTATGAAGACAGATTTTAGAAATCAGCAGTGTTTGCTTTGTGTGGAGAGATTTGGAGGCAACAGAAGTAATTATAAAGTGCAGGGAAAATAGTGAATGGCTGGTAAAACACACATTTGAAATGGGCTGGATGCAGTACATAGAGAATTCTCCTTACTCCTCCAGGTTTGCAGATAACATAGTTTGAATAATAAAAATCAAGTGCATCTATGTCTGGCAGGGGGAGGAAAACAGAAAGTCTCTGGCTGTTTACTTGATGAAATGCTGCTGAGAGGTAAACATTCTCTTGTCTCCATGAAGTGGAGTGCTCCCAAAAATGGATATTTAAATTGAGAAACACACTTCAGTTCAGAGAGATTTGCCAAATGAATTCCTAATGGGGAACCAGTTTGATAAAGGTGCTCTCTAGCTGGCTCCTGAGTTTTCAGTTTGTGAAAAATGGAGGATTAATGTGGTCAGAAGTCACAACAACTCTCGTTATATCCCCCTGCTTCAACACCTGCAGTCTCTCAGCAAGGGGGAGTGAGCTGCCGAACACTGCTGCCTCATAAGAGAAAACCTAAACCAAACCAAAATAGAATCCATGCCAACCTTTTTGCTAAGATTAAATAATGTCATTCCTCAATATTTGCCAAAAAAAAAAAGCACTTTGACTGTCAAACACATATGCAAATATATCACACACACAGAGGATTAACATATTCTCCACACAGCTTTTGCCCCCTGTTGAAAGATCATTTTTTTTTCCATGTGAAAGGATCAAGCTTAGGTCTCAGCTCAACTATTTGTTCTCCACCTGCTCAGAGTGTACAGAGGTGGCACTGGGGTTTGGAATGGGCTGCCTGGGAAGGTGGTGGAGTCGCCATCATTGGAGGTTTTCAGGAGAAGACTTGATGGGGTGCTTGGTGCCGTGGGTTAGTTGTTTGGGTGGTGTTGGATTGGTTGATGGGTTGGACGGGATGATCTTGAAGGTCTCTTCCAACCTGGTTTATTCTATGTATTCTATGTATTCTTTAAACATGGCATGATGAGTATTGGTTCAATGCTGTACCTGTTCATCTTCCCAGGTGCTCCTAAAATATTGTGGTGCTCATTCAGGAATGAGATCCTATTAAAAGTAATGAGTTAGGTGTCTGCAACAAGGCCAGGTTGGATGGGGCTTTGAGCAGCCTGGCCTAGGGGAAGGTGTCCCTGGCCATGGTAGCGGGGGTTGGAGCTAAAAGACCTTTAAGGTCCATTCCAATCCAAACCACTGTGTGATACTATAAACCAGCCCCGTGGTGAGGTTAGGAGCAAAAGCAAGCTTAGCACAAAACTGGGCCAAGTGGCACATGCATTCCCTCTGCACAAGAAACAGGACACAAAAGGCTAAAGTTAGCCAAATCTGGTAGGTCAGATTAGGTCTGAGGTTATCACAGGGCTGGCCTCAACAAGGAAGGGGACAGCCCTATTGCTTCGATCATTTTTCATTTTCCCTTTCTTTGCAAAGATTTTAATTTAATGCATTGAGAGTTTGTTTTCAGGTTATAAAGAACCCAACCTGAACATCTCAATACTGTGAAATTATTCATGAGTTAGGAAAGTGTAACTTCAGCATCTGTTAAATAGCTCATGTGTGTAACACATTAGGAAAAAAAACAATCATAGAACTGGTGATCTTCTATAGTTTAATAAGCAGGAGGAGATTTTGTTCAATTATTCATTATTGTGTGTGATGAAGACACAGACTTTATTTTCCCAACTGGACCAGAAAGCAAGGATTAACTACCCTTTATTTAATTAAAACCAGAACTCTGGTTTTAGGGGAAGCATTCTATCACCACTGCACGCTCATCTTTTTCGTGTCAACTTCTGCCAACTCCTTTTCCATAAAGCAAAACCTCCACCTGTTTGCTTCCAGTCCCTTTAAATCAGTTGTCGAAAATATCTGTGCGTAGTTTTTGGGCCACAGAAAAATCTTTTTGCTCTTTTACTTTATTTTCCTTTCCCTGGAGATTGTTGCTCCAATAGTTGATTTCTAAACATGTAAGACTCAAGGTTACCAGACTTTGTCATTTAACAGATCTGCAGCTTTTCTAGTGCACATGGAGAGATAGAATAGCATACACTAGAATAGGATAGACTAGACTAGACTAGACTAGACTAGAATAAATGAGGTTGGAAGAGACCTTCAAGATCATTGCTCCAATCTATTATCATAGTATTATAGTATCAGTCAGGGTTGGAAGGGACCACAAGGATTATCTAGTTCCAATCCCCCTGCCATGGGCAGGGACACCTCACACTAGATCAGGCTGGCCACAGCCTCATCCAGCCTGGTCCTAAACACCTCCAGGGATGGGGCTTCAACCACCTCCCTGGACCACCCATTCCAGGACTTCACCACTCTCATGGTGAAGATCTTCCTCCTCACATCCAGTCTGAATCTCCCCACCTCCAGCTTCATTCCATTCCCCCTAGTCCTATCACTACCTGATATCCTGAGCAGTCCCTCCCCAGCCTTCTTGTAGGCCCCCTTCAGATACTGGAAGGCCACAATGAGGTCACCTCAGAGCCTTCTCTTCTCCAGACTGAACAGCCCCAACTCTTTCAGTCTGTCCTCGTAGGAGAGGTGCTCCAGCCCTCTGATCATCCTCATGGCCCTTCTCTGGACACCTTCCAGCACCTCCATGTGCCTCTTATGATAGGGGCTCCAGACCTGTACGCAGTACTCCAGGTGGGGTCTCACCAGAGCTGAGTAGAGGGGGACCACCTAATCAACTAAACAATGAAACCATGCACCCTATCAATATCTAGCCAAAGAAGCTGTGTCTTTGTTCATCACACTTCTTTGGGAAATTAGCTACCCTTTATTTCATTAAAACCAGAACTCTATTTTTTGGGGAAGCATTCTATCACCACTGTACACTCATATTTTTCATGTCAACTTCTGCCAACTCCTCTTCCACAAAGCAAAAGCTCCACCTGTTTGCTTCAAGTCCCTTTAAACCAGCTGTAAACAAAAAAAAAAAACTCTGTGTAGTTTTTGGTCCACAGAAAAATCTCTTTTCTTTTTTGTTTTCCTTTCCCTGGAGATTGTTGCTCCAACAGTTTATTTCTTATCATGTAAGACTCAAGGTTACCAGACTTTGTCATTTAACAGCTCTGCAGCTTTTCTAGTGCACACGGAGAGATCTAGCCACAGAAGCTGTGGTTTTGTTCATCACACTTCTATGGGAAGTATGTTGTCTGACTTTGAAGCCTGCCTCTCCCTAGGGTTTCTGTTGTTGTTGGTTTTTTAAACATCCATTTTTTAAGCAAGTCAACACAAAAGGAAAACTTTGGAACTCCTTTCCTTTTTTTTTTTTTTAGCTCTCTTTTCATGTTTGTGTCTCTGGAAATCAGTAAGGGCTCAACTAAGCCTTGAAGGTACTGGTCCTTGCTGGGGATGGTGTGGATTTGTAGCACTCAGCAGGTGCTCTGGGAGGTTTTCTGCCTCAGGTAAGCACAACACTGCACAAATACTAACGTGTGGTGGGAGTACTGCCTGCTGTTACCTCCCCTAATTGCTGCTCCACAGCTAGCTGCTTCTGATAATTATTGAGTGGAGACCATGACCTCATTTCATTTGCGCCCCTTTTAGGGCTGCTACTGTTAGTAGCAATAAACAGAAGCATTTTATGGTTTATTTTTATGATACATATGGTGCATGTCAGAGATTTTACAGTGTTCTGCTTCCCTAAAAGCCAGTTTCTAAGAGCTTAGCTGATTCATTAGGGCATATATGTATTATTTGAGATTTAACTCTAGCACTAGAATAATTAGAGCTTACAAAACAGCCATGGAAAGACGCCACAAGATTTATTATTTTGCTTCTCCCTGCTTGTTGCCTTGTAAATTGTTAACAGTTAACTGAGTTGAAAGCTTTTAGCTTCTTGCTTCCTGGATAGGCATCAAGGCAATTCACTTTTGGACATTCTCAATCCTTGATTTTGGTGAATTTCAGCAACAATAAATACAAGTGCCTTTTCCAATTTTCAAGCACTTAAGTCATCAGCTACTAAAGAGGAAAAAAGAGCTAAGATTCAGACCGAAAAACAGTTTCTCTTTAAAGCAATCAGAACTAAATCATCTTACAGTTCAGAAAAATACAGTAATTCTTCTTCTACCTCAAGAAAATCAACTGTGTGAAAATCTATCAGGAAACAGTTGAAAATAAAGGAGACCTGGCAGGTTTGAGAGGTTTACTTTCTTGTGTACAAGGGGATTTCATTGTGTTTGGTGTTTATTCATGTTCCTTCTCTCTTCACAGGGAGGTCTATAACATGGTGCAGTTGTGAACTCGAGAGGAGGGATTGAGGTATAAGAAAACTTAGCAGAGATAAGATGTGCTTTAAGGACTTATTTTGACTTAGTATAGAGTAGTGCAGTGAATATTTCAGGAGGTGTAAGAATTTGATGATCAGCATTCACAAGAAAAAGAGCCAAGTTCTGTCTGCAAAAATAAAAGCAGATTTACTAGAGGAAGACTGCATTGAAACAAATCAGTACAATAAGATGTCCCTACCAGAGAATTAAAAATAAATAAAAATAAATCATTAAATACCTTTCCCTGCACAGCACTAACTTTGGCAAAGGCATTAATTTTCCAGAGAAGGTGTTCTTTATGTTAAAAATAATAAAAGGAGGAAAAAAATTCCAATTATGGACAATTATGGATTATCCCATCCCTTCACCAAAATGATAGAACAGCTCACTATGTGAAGGAGCACAGGCTGGGTGGAGGCAGCTGACCAGGCAGTCATAGATCTGGTGCCAATGCTTAGAGCTTTGCCCTTTCACATGTTCTTTCTCAAATGCTGATGGCTGCTTCAGGCTCATACTTTGCATCATACTGAGTCTGTGCAAGCAGGTGGCTTGTGAATGGTAATGACCTAGGGTGAGAAGTGTCCTTATGGAGTTTTGTAATGGAAGCTCTTCTCTGTCTTAGCTCATAAGTGGCTAGAAACTGACTTTGAACTGTGAAGGGATGTTTGCTTGATATCCTCAGAGGAACTGTTCTCTTTGAGTGGAAAAGATTGTTTCAATAATGGATTCATGTGCTGCTCGGGAAAGATATTTCAGAACAAGTTAACTACCCTTTGAAGTCACAAACAGGTAGGTTTTTGGATCCAGATGTTTAATACAGTGAGTGTATTTAGCATGGCAAGTGCTAAAAAGAAGAAATCCTGCATTAATTCTTAGATCTGTGAGCAAAGCAGGTCAACCCTTTTTTCAGCAGAATAGACCGCTTCTCATTTAGCGAGTCGCTCGGCAGTAATTCGTTACAGTTCAGTTAGCACTAGAGATGAAGCCTTCTTCTCTCAGGTGACCACTTTGCTCTAATGATCACTTTCTCTAGAAACAGACTGATTTCAAGGAGAAGCTGTCAGCTCTAGGATAGCCCATTCCTATAATTTCATTCTGAGCAGGGAATGGGAATGAGAGAACAGAAAGAGCAGATTGTAAAGACGGTAGCACAGAATGAAACTGAGTTCAGCTTTCCTGTTGTTTGTTTGGGTCTTTTTTTTTTTTGCCTGTGTCTATTCCTCAATGAATCAATATTTATTTATGAATAAATAATAGTAAGGGAGAGAAAGAAAAGAGAGCTAGACCTGTTCTCTTACTGCAAAGGAATACTAGAGTATGGGTCCAGGTTCAAGCTTTTGCTTTGCCTTTGAACAGTGGATTAAATCTGCATTCCTCCCTCCTCAAACCACTGGGTGTTGACTCTTGAGGAATGAACCTCTCACAGGCAAGTTTCCAAGGCTTTAGTTCTCATGGAAGTTGAAAAACTGTTGCAGTCTGTGATCTGCCTGATCTCTGTCATACCCATTAGTATTATTTCCTTCTACCAAAGGATATTTATTGTGAATATTTAACATCTAGTCATTGTCTCCAATGCCAAACAGGGCTGGGAGAGACCTCCAAAGGTCATCTAGTGCAACCCCTCCCACTGAAGTAAGCAGGGACATCTTTAAGTAGATCAGGTTGCTCAGAGCCCTGTTGAGCCTCACCTTGAATACTTCCAGTGATGGAGTCTCAACCACCTCCCTGGGCAACCTGTTCTAGTGTTCCACCACCCTCATGATAAAGAATTTGTTTCTGCCATCCAATCTAGACCTATTCTTCTCTGGTTTGAAACCGTTTCCCCTCACCCTGTCCCTGCAACCCTTTGCAAGCAGTCTCTCTCCATCCTTCTTGTAGGCCCCCTTGAGCTACTGGAAGGTCATTATAAGGTCTCCCTGGATCCCTCTCTTCTCCAGGCTCTCTGATAACTTTTATGGCCCTCCTCTGGACCTGCTCCAGCAGGTCCATACCTTTTCTGCACTGAGGGCTCCAGAGCTGGATGCAGTACACTAGGTGAAGTCTTACCAGAGCAGAGCAAAGTGGCAGAATCACCCGTCTTGGTCTGCTGGCCAAGCTCCTTTTGATGCAGCCTAGGATGTGATTGGCCTATCAAGTGTGTTTGAGATGCCTCTTGAGAGCTGACACTGGAATTTCATTCTTAGACCTGAATATAAAAATAAATAAATACACTCTTGGTCATTCACCAGTACCTATCCAGCTGATGAAAATAACATAAGGAATTAATGATTCAGACTACATATGTGTCATGAAAATGTATTGCTGTTGGGAAATAAAGTTAAAGGACAGGAGATAAATGTGAACAGAAATAGGTTTAGATCTTGAATCATTTGTAGTGTTGCAGTCCCCTCTAAGTCAGTATTTTCAGGCTGCTCTTTATATAAAGTGCCTGTAAAAATACCCTAATTTGCTTCTTCCTCAGCAAACTAAAAATATCTGTGGGGTGGCAAATGAAGCAATTTAAAAGATAGAATTTCTAGAAACATGTTATTCTTCTGCATAACTCTTCAGAAAAAGTGCTCTGTAACGCTGTGTCTGGTTCAGGCTAAGATTCACCTTCCCTGGGCAAGGTGGTATTAAGTACATACACTGTAACCCCCCAACAGCTCAGTCCTAAGCATCCTGGATCTGCACACTGGAAGCCTCTGTGTGGAAACCAACTAACAAAGGGATTTATTATTTTTAATTATTTATATATTTTTTTTTATTATTACTGAATTGATGAAGAGTTTATGCTGTTGTGAAATTGCTTTACATTTTATTTTGCAACTTCTAGAGCTGAGGTCTGTTGTTTGGTTTCCTCTGGGATATTATAGCAATTTTCTCCACAGTTTAAATTTATGTGACTTTGGAACAGAACCCCCAGTAAATCATGGAAGAAATATTATTTTCAGCTGAGGTGAGCCAAGTTACCTCAAGCAAGGATCTTTGGCAGAGTGGCTGAAATTACAATGCAGTATCATACCAATGCTCCCAGACAGAGTGGATAGAAAATATAGAATTAATAACTGACATTTAGATCCTTATCTAGGGATACAACAGAGGCACTTTGTTCCAATTCCAGTTGCTGTAATTGCTGTAATTGATGACAGGACTGTGGGAAATGGCTTGTCCTGTGAGAAGCAATGTTTGGTTGTGGTGACGTTTAATTGTGGTGAATAACAATATGCCCATCTGAGTTCACAGAGACTAGCAGCACCTCATAGTGCTAAACTATGTATCCAGCCACTGGATGACATAATTCCAGGTTGGAAGAGATGGAATTAGCTCCTGCCTGCAAAGAACAGAACCAGCTTTCTAAATAGGAAGGAGAAAGACCACTGAAACTTTAAAAAAGAACAAAGCCACACTAAGTCAAACCATCCAAAGCAACAATAGAATCCATCCCTAACCCCTTATTGTTTTCACTGCATCAGCATCTGCTTTCTGCAGAGACTACCTCTGTCCTCAAGCAAATAGTTCAGTCAGAAGATGAAGGAGTTAACTGTTGCTACCCCCAGCATATGAAAAGTACTGGATAGTAAACAACAAGGTATTCTTCCTTAAGGACTCCATATTTATACATTGAGATTAAACCAAAGCAGCCCTACCATCTGTCACTGTGCCATGTTGTGATTCCACAGCACCAGCAGAGTCCTAAGGAAGTGTCAGAGGGGGAAAAAAAGGAGGAGAAAGAGGACAGGTGCAGAGTCAATATAGTTGAAGTACAAGTTCAATAAACCCAGAGCACAAATGTGCTTTAAAGACTGAGCTTAGGGAATTCTCCTCACTGTACTCTCAACCTTTACACCCAACATTTGCAGTAGCTGCTGGTCTGCACTAACATAAGCACAGCTCTGCCTTCCTCGTTGTTCATGATAACTGCTCCTTTTGTATAATCAAGTACATGACAGATCCCTGATGCAGCCATGCCTGCAAAACTTTCATTCTACTTCTTTTAGTTGCCACATCTAAAACTGTAGCACACACTGGTCTAGAGAGACTGCAAATTCTGTAGAATACATCCTGGTTGTCTAGGATTGTTCATTAGATTGAACACTTAGAAAGGAAGTATGCATAAAATAATGGACAGAATTTACCCTCAGCTTAATAGCATGATGCTTATTTGAAGCAAAAAGGATTAACAGCATTATATATATTTCTTTTAACTCTACAATCTAGTTTAATTGTATTTAAAGATTAATGTGTGTCTGTACATTATAACTCATTTTCACAGATGGAGGTATGAGGTTGCCAGCAATCCTTAGGATAGTACTTAAGACAGCATTTGGATGCAACCTGTTTTCAGGTAGTATTCTCTGGGTAGAATCCCCATCTGGTCCATAAACAGTGGAAGGCTTATTCAGTGTTCAAAATGGCCACAGTTTATCCTGATTTATACTGCTCCCTATGCCAACCTTTAATGCAGTCTGCCCAGGGACAGTAGAACAGAAGGAAGTGAATGGCATACCTGACAGGAGGACACGAGTGAGAAAAGTCAGTCTGAGTTTGGGGGTGGGGCTGGGGGTGGGGGAAGGCAAACAACAAACAATCTTTAAGTTAATTAGTTCTTAAAATAGCATTGATATGTGGGTTTGTCATTTTTTCACCTCTCTGCTTTTAAGCAGTAAGAAAACTTTAAAAAACAAACAAACACCCAGGGACTGATAAAGGAAACACTGGGGAAAGTTAGAAACACATGAAAGCTATCAGGAAGGAAACACGAAGGAAATTATTACAGCAAGTGTTTGCTAATAGCTTTGATGTTAAGAGTTTTAGAAAAGAAGAAAGCTACCAGTGTTCAAACTCTCATGTTCACCCTTATTATACCTTTCCAGGGGCCAAAAGGAGCTACACAACAGGCTTTAATCAGCTCTGTGAAGTTTACCTTGAAATAAAGTACATCTAAATTGCCATCAGCTTAGGAACCTGGAGGAGAAACACCTTGTCTTCTGCAGCAGTTTGGAGAATAAATCTAGAAGCATGTTCAAGGAGCTTTAGGAGTCTCCTGTGGATACCTGAGCAGGCAGACACTAGAGGAGAAAACACAAACATGGCTTGGAACAGTGTCACCTACCTAGCAAAGCCATTTGTGCAGATCACACTTTGAACAGGACCCGGCACAAGCTCCCTGTACTCAAACATCAAAACAATAAAGGTGTAGTTTCAGGGTGGTAACAACATACTTTATAGGGGATATTCTTCTACCTTCTTCAGGTGTGCACAAGCAGGTTTCATGTCTGAATCAGAAGGATTTTCCATCACAAACAGGAGTCATCATGAAATAGTGAAAAGCATTTTCCTTTTAACTTTTATTATGGTGGGTTAGGCTGATACTTGAAGCTTCAGAAGACTCAGTGCAGGCCTACCAGGGACAAGGCTCAGCTAAGGAGGTTTACATTCTCTTTGACCACTTATTTTAACTTCTGGGCTTTTCATTAATATGTGTCCTGGTTTTACTGGGACAGAGTCCCAAGCCAGCCATGGACTGCAGGCCATCAGGCAGGACAGCTCATTGGAGCTGGCTACAGATATGTCCCAGACCATCAGCATCACACTCAGTATAAAGGGGAAGTCTAAGGAAAGGGAGGCTTTCTGCTAGAGCCCTTATCCTCATGCTGATCTGCACCCCTCTCCCTGGAGGACTGCTTTCTTGTTCAGTGTGACTGCTGAAGCTCTGCTGGGCTGAGTATTGTTTTATATACTATATACTGACATTAGGATCAGTTTTGTTGTTTCATTATATGTTTTCTTTTTTGGCATGTTGATCTCTCCTTTTCTTGATCCCCTTTCTCTGCTGGGGAAGGGTGCATTGCATTTTTATTTTACATCCTGTGACAGCTCCTCTATCACTTGAAATTAGAAGTGCAGTTCATCTCTTGCCTCCAAGTGTCTCTGCTTTGAGTCTTACACTTTGCCGAGCAAGCATAGTTGGATATTCAATGTAAAGCACATTTGGCAAAGCAGGTGATGCTTTGACTAGGAAGGAAAAGTCTTTCATTCATTGTTCTAATTGAACTTTTATGAGCTTTATAGGCCTAATCTTATCTTCTGCCTTGTCAGTCTGATGCTGCTATAATTTACTCTTTAGATGGTGCTGCTTAGAAGAAACTCCAGTTGGAAACTATTTTTTTTCCCCCCAGGTTTAAATTTGGTTTCATCAGACCATTTACTTTCTTCCTTCATGGAAAGCTGCTGTGTCAGTGCCACACATTGGACAATTTTTTTTTTTTTGCTGGAACATGCAGGGGTGAACAAAAGTGGGGCAGTGGGAGCTGACAGACTTCCACTCCTGCCCAGAACAGCACGTGGATCAGCAGAGAGTTAGGAAGCCCTCATTATTTCCTGTTATCTGTCACTTTTCATGTTTCAAGAACACCATATATCTGAAGCCTGGTCTGGGGGCCTGTTGTGGTTTTGTAGTTGTGGGATTAAATTCACATTGTAACTCCCAGGTTTTTAACCACTCTGTAGCAGTGCTTATGTGAAGAGCCCTTTGTGGACTCGTCCTGATTTGACTAGATTGCTACTGGAAGCTATCAAAGAGCCCTAAAATCCTCAGCGCTGGCTTCACCTTTCCTCTGGGCATTGACCAACATGACAGTTACTTCACTTCACATCTGCAGCTGCTGCTTTTCCCTTTCAGCTCCCCAAACCACTTGGCAGCAGGAATGGCAAAGCCTGTCTGTTCTGACCTGTAAAGCCTCTCTCTTGTCTCGCTGTCTTTGTGCCTGGGAGAGGATGTAACACTGGTACAGCCTCTGATTAGACAGAGAGCCCCAGAGAGTGGCTGACTCCAGAGCAGAAATGCTGCAGCCAAAAAAAAAAGAAAATAAAAGAAAAAAGGCAAACATTGATTTCTAACACCCAGATCTGAAATCTAATCAAATTTCAGTAATATCAGCTCATGACCTTTTCTCTTATTAGCGAATTTATGCAGGGCTCAGTCCCTGACTCCCTTATCACTTTGTGTGTGCTGATGCTGTCTTCAGTATAATTATTGGAAAATTCAGAGTGTTAATTGAGCAGGATTGAATTTTGATCTGAATCATGGGCAGTATGTGAGAAGAAAAGTGTGCTTGCATTTTTGCATTGCAGTGGGAAAGGACTGGGTAAGCAACTTTTATTGCAACATATGAAATTCTGCCCCCTTTTTTTGGTGCCATCTAGTCATTTTAATGTAGTCCCATGAACAGGAGCCTGGTGACTTAATGCCTTGTGCCACAGTACAGGTTTCACTTAAAAGCCATAAAATGCATCATAGTGAGGTTCTTGCAGTACCGGAGTGGAAGTTCAGATAACATTTACTTTTCTAAACTGCCTATTTTCAGGTGTTTAATATAGCCATGAAAGTTGACTTTGGGGGGGGGAACCTAACTAGCAGTGTCAAAAATAGTGGATAAAATTATTTCTTACAAGCAATTACAAGACCTGCTTTTATTTCAGAAATCACAGGAAGGTCATGGCCTAAAATAATTTGCTGAGTGTTTCAATACTCAATTAATGCCACATTTTTAAAGCTACTCTTTTCATTCATACTTTTGTTGTTGTTATTGTTGTTTTGGTTTTGGTTGGTTGCTTGGTTTGGTTTGGGGTGGGATTTTTGTTGTTGCTATTGTTGCTTTGCTTTTGTTGATGTGAGGGTTTTTTGTGGGGATGAGGTTTTTGGGTGTTTGGGGGTTTTTTTGGTGTTTTTGATTGTTTGGTTTTGGTTTTTCCCCTGTTTGATCTGATTATTTTTACATCCACTGTTGCAGATGACTTATTTTCAGCACTGAATCATAGAATGTTCTGGGCTGGGTCCTCCAAAGTTCATCTAGTCTGACATCCGCCACTAGATCAGGTTGCATGCATTGGCCAAATACTTTTAAGTGACACTGAAATGTAATCTCTTAGGGCCACAAAGCTGGTGAGAGGTCTGGAACATAAGCCCTATGAGGAGAGGCTGAGGGAGCTGGGGTTGCTTAGCCTGGAGAACAGGAGGCTCAGAGGAGACCATATTGCTCTCTACAACTACCTGAAGGGAGGTTGTAGCTAGGAGGGTGTTGGTCTCTTCTCCCAGGCAACCAACACCAGAACAAGAGGACACAGTCTCAAGCTGTGCCAGGGGAGGTTTAGGCTGGATGTTAAGAAGTTCTTCATAGAAAGAGAGACTGGCCATTGGAATGTGCTGCCCAGGGAGGTGGTGGAGTCACCATCACTGGAGGTGTTTAGGAAGAGACTGGATGGAGCGTTTGGTGCCATGGTTTAGTTGATTAGGTGGTGTTGGGTGATAGGTTGGACTTGATGATCTCAAAGAGCTGGTGTTGGGTGATAGGTTGGACATGATTATCTCAAAGTTCTCTTCCAACCTGGTTTATTCTATTCTATTCTATTCTATTCTATTCTATTCTATTCTATTCTATTCTATTCTATTCAAAATTAGATTTTCAACACAGCCCTTTTGTGTAGCATTAGTATACTTTGACTTAAGCCTTCTCAAGCAAACAAGAATGAGGAAGAATAATTTAAGATCCAGAAATCAAAATAGTGAAATGCTTTTTGGCAAGTATTTAAATAGGTTATGTATCTAAATCATTTAGACATGCTCAAGAAAGATGAGTTGATTCGGAACATTGCACTTGCCCAGTGTCTTTGTATTTAAGCTTACTGGCCAAGCCCATGGTAGAAGCTAAAATAGTTCAGATAATTTGTGAATATTATATTCTGTTTTCATTTTGATTTCAAGTGTTTTGAATATTGGTGGTCTCTTTTCCCTTGGAATGAAACTACTCTTTATTTGGAGCAAGGATGGATTCAGACAATATATTGTAAAATATTCATGCTTGATCAAGTTTTCTTGATATATTTAAGCCTGTACTTTAGGTGAGAATCTAAATTTACATCTGTCTATTAACCTAAAAACTAATTGGTAGATTAAGTTAAAGCAATAAATGAAATTTTTAATCTTAAAACTCCCTTTTAGCCTTGTAAGCTAGAGATCATACCCAAGAATTTAGGGTGGGTTTTTTTGGGTGAAACTGCTATTTCCTCTAGTTTTAAGCTGTAGATTTAGATTTTAGCTTCTAAGATTTCAGACTATTTTATCTTAAATGTACTATTTACTTCTACTATTAAAGTTAAAATAAAAAGCCCTCTCAATCTCAGTTACTCAAATATTTTTCCATGCTCTGTATAGCTGCTGTATTACTTTCAATAGGATAAGCAGATGCTCACTGCTTAAGCAAGCTGCAAACAAGGCTGCAATTACAAGAAAAGTGCTCTGAAACAGCATCTTAGACATCTAGTACTCCATATATACCTGGAAGTACATATATACTCCTAAAAGAAATTACTTTTAATAGCATGCAATATGTAATTTTCAATTAGCAAACTGAAAATCATGTGGATAATTATTTTATAAGGCCAAATTCATCTTGAAGTTTTGCTTGGTCTACGAGGAAAAGTTAATAGTAGCAGCAAATACAAAGGATGTTTTCTTAGTTGACACTAAAACCTCTAGAAATCCACAGCTCAGGACAGCCTAGCACCTAAAAATAGCTTATTGATAGACACCCATTGGTGATGAGGAAGCTGGCATTGGATCATGCAATAACCATTTCTTTTAATACTTTTTCTAACCTCTTTGATATTGGGGGATGAACTGTGCTCTGCCAAGGCCAAGATTTCTGCAGCTTCATTTGGACTCCTGTGTTTGTCATGCACAAGCGTTACCAGAAGGACGTTCAAGGTTTCCAGCTCCGTAGGAGGAAGGAAGTACAGACAACTAAATAAAATGAAAGGCAGTTATTTCAGGCAATGTGTCTAAAGCTATTCAGCCAGGTGTAATAATGTTCAAAAGAATCCACAATGCTTTGAATAAATGGATAAGAAAAGCTGTCTGCAAAAGGTTGGATTTTTAGATCCAACCTGCGCTGTCCTTTGCCTTTCTTGCATTGTACAGTTTTGTGCTCTTCACACTAGCACCAGCACAGACAGGAAAGTTTTCTGTCTCAGACCTTAAAAGCCTTTTACCCTTTCAGAAAGGGATTTTGCATATTTTTTCCCTCCCCACCCCCCCTTTTTAATTTTTTTTGTTCTATTGAATCTCATTTTTAAGTACCTCAGCACTTTCTAGTGCCCTGGTATAGCCTGGAAATAAGACACAGGGTTTTTTGTTGAGACTAGTTCATGACCACACCTTGCAAATTCCAGCAATGGAGCATCTCTCCAGTGACAATCACTTAGAGGTCACAACATATAGGTCTCCATTCAGTGGGAAGATTAACTCAATGATTTCCTATGGGCAAGAAGCTGAAGTTTCACTGTTTAAAATGGATCAGAACTCAACTATTGTTTAGCATCTTGTAGGGTTTCAAGAGAGGAGTAGTATATCATTAATTACTGAGTAGATGACAAAGGGATAGGGCAAAGTAACTATGCAAAAAGTGTGAAGAAATGGCATAGAAATCAGTTTTGAAAGCCCTCTGGAAAAGAGCATACTAGGATAGGATAGGATAGACCAGACCAGGTTGGAAGAGACCTTCGAGATCATCGTGTCCAACCCATCATCCAACACCATCTAATCAACTAAACCATGGCACCAAGCAGATGACAATAATAATGTGGAGTAATCATATTCTATATGTTACAAAGTGGATTATTTGAGAACAATTAAAAATGCATGACTCTAGGCACAGCTTTTCTGTATGGTGCTTTCTCCATTTAAAGTTGAGTACAGCTGGCTGTTGGACCAGGTGTGTATCAAACAGGTCTCATTGCAGAGGTTCTGATTAGCAGGGTGTAACTAAACATGGAATCCTAGATTGGTTTGGGTTGAAAGGGACCTTCAAAGATGTCCAGTCCAACCCTCATGCCATAGAAAGAGATACCTTTTACTATCTCAGTCTTCTCACAGCTCTGTCCAACCCAGCCTTGAGTATTTCCAATGTAGAGGCATCTACAAATCTCTGGGCAACCTATTCCAATATCTCAGCACCTTCACCACAGAAAAATCAAATTCCTGATATACTTTTTGGGGAGTGTCATTTGTGCTGCATTCTTTCTGGTTTATGAATTAAAAGTTGTGATGTAGTATTCCTGCTCTAGGAAATCTCCCTTGGAATATTTAAAAGCATTAGAGAGAAACTGAGAAGACTTGAGGAGAAATGATAATATGATTTGGATCTTGTAAGATGCCTGATAGTTGCAAAGACAGGATATTAAAAAAACAACAGGGAAAAAAAAGAGAGGCAGAAACATTATCTCATCTTTATCTTCATCCTGGGGAAACCCAGAGACAGACAGGTGCTGACCTGATTCAGGTACAGTACCCACGAGGCTAAACAAGACTGGAAATGGAAATTCTCTGTACTGCTTCTCCAGGGGTCCATTTGAGGTCTCAGGGCACTAAATCCATGGCTCCATTAGGATGGGATTGATATCTGTTTTCTGTGTTCTTTTTTGAGCTGAAATTTCTGCAAGAGCAATTGAGGAAATGGTATTAAAAAGGAAGCAGCCCAGACCATTCTAGGCATGGCCCTAATGGTTGAGATTCCAAGCTATTAGTTCAGAAAGGAATTTGGTGTAATTGTGTGCTGGGTAGTGAAGTGTGCCACAAGTCTCAGGTGGCCACAAAGGCCAACAGCATCCTGGTCTGTATCAGGAACAGTGTGGCTGGCAGGACCAGGGAAGTGACTGTCAGTACTGGTGAGGCCACACCTTGAGTATTGGGTTCAATTTTGGGCCCCTCACTATAAGACAATGAGGTGCTGGAATGTGTCCAGTGAAGGGCAACAAAGTTGATTAAAAGTCAAGAAAACAGGTCTTGTAAGAAATGGATGAGGAAACTTTGGTTATTCAGTCTGGAGGAGGCTGAGGGGAGACATTATTCTCTCCAGCTTCCTGAAAGGAGGCAATAGTGAGGTAATGTTCACTCTCTTCTCTCTAGTATCAGTGGAAAGAAGGAAAGGAAATGGCCTGAAATTGTGCCAGAGGAGCTTTATGTTGGATATTAGGGAAAAATCCTTTGTGGAAGGAGTGGTGAGGCATTGGAACAGGCTGCCCAGGGAGGAGGTTCAGTCACCATCCCTGGAGATGTTCAAGAAATACATGGACATGGCACTTGAGGGCAGAGTTTAATGGACATGCTGGCATTGGGTTCATGATTGGACTTGATGATCTTGGAGATCTTTTCCAACTAAAAGCAATTCTATGATTCTAACACATAGAGCCCATCACTGCTTTTGATAGCATCTGAAGATAGCAATGCACATACAGGATGTATCAGGGGAGTCACCATCCCTGGAGGTGTTCAAAAAGGGTTTGGATGTGGCACTTGGTGCCATGGTTTAGTCACGTGGTCTGTGGTGAAAGGTTGGACTCAATGATCTTTGTGGTCTCTTCCAACCATGGAGATTCTGTGATTCTGTGACATGCAGCTGGGTGCTTTTCCCCTCTGTACACAAACCTTAGCATCTGTAGTAGATATGAAAATTGGAAGCAGTTGGAGATTTCTGTATTTCAGACTGTACAATTTTGTTTTGCTGCGGCAGTTTGTTGGCAATGAACTTGCTGAGGAAAAAAATAGATGAAAGATATCACATCCAAAACACCTCCTTTTTTTATTTATTTTATTTTGGGTTGGGGTTTTTTTCAAAAGCATTTCAGCTACTCTGGAGTACTTTGATGTCATAATTTCTGTGACAAGCTGTGCTGTGCTTTCCCAGCAGAAGGTCTGGAGCAACAAGGCTGTCTCGCTTTTTGATTATTCCAAGTGCTGTATTGAAACAACTTTAATGCCAAGCACACACTGAAATGCTGTCATCTGAACTCAGCTTTTGAGAAACAATCACAGACCCCTTTGAATGTCCCCTTTGTACACAGGGGCCTGCCATTAAATAAATTAACAGCCCTTTTGGAATACAGGGTTGCACCTATTGGAAAGCCTTTTTTTTTTGTTGTTAAGTTCTAGGTAAGAAAAGATTTCTGGGTTAAATCTCTCTCCACATTATCACTCCAAAAGCCAGGCTCCCATTTCCCCTCTGGCAAAAACAAAAATCTCTATTCTTAGCTTTCTTTTCTAAAAGCTGTTAGACATATTTTTCTCTGAGTCTGGAGGAAAGTTGAAGGACTAGATGATGACTGGGCTGGGTGACAGATGATTCACCTGGTTTACTGTTTTAGGCAGTCCCCAGTTAGCACAGAGGATTATATATTGCATTTGATGTACAGTGAATTATAGACCTGCCAATAAGTTATTAAGAGATTTGTGAGTTCTTCAGAGAAGTTGGAGTATTTTGTCTCTGGTGTTGAGGTGGAATTAAACCATCTTCTGATGGCAATGTCCCTCTCATGTCAGTGAACTTTAAATCATGAACCATTAGATCTTATACCCCATTGCCTCTCTTCATTCTCTTGTTTCATGAATGGCTTGGGTTTTTTCTACACTGTGTAAACATTCTTAGGGGCTGTTATTTCATTTATTTGCTAACCCTCAAGTGTTTTAGCCTTATGGCTTTAGACAAAGTCTCCTTTTTTCATACACTCCTCATCTCGTTCTGCCTGCTTACCCCAAAACTAGAGTTTTTCTTTCACACAGTATGTCCTTCCTCTGCTATTTGGAGCTCCCACAGTTAAACATTTATTGGTTTTTGCCATATAATTGTTGGTTAGTTTGTTCTCTTCCAACATTTAAGCTGGTTACATTTTTCTCATTAAGGATTCTGAAGAATCTATTTTGTTTGCTTTCTGATGTTTGGAAAACCAAAGATTTCTCTTTTCCCTGTCTCAAGGACATGCAGTCTGTCAGTCTTGGCACCAGTTCATATTAGATGGTGTGTCTGAAAATATTCCACCAGACCTAATCTTTTATTCTGTTTTATTTCTTTTTTTCAGATTTGACTTTCTGCTCTCAAGAGACTTTTGCTTTCTCAGAGTAACACAGGCAGATATATTCCTGTACTTTTTACTTATTTAGCAAGCTATTTCACAAAAGAAATTTCCAGAAATTACAGAATCACAGAATTGTCAGAGTTGGGAAGAACCTCAAGGACACTGCCATGGGCAGAGACACCTCACACTAGATCAGGTTACCCAGAGTCACATCCAGCCTGGCTTTAAGAACATCCAGGGATGAGGCTTCCACCTCCTCCCTGGGCAGCCTGTTCCAGTGTCTCACCACCCTCATGGTGAAGAACTTCTTCCTAACATCCAAACTAAATCTCCCCTCCTCCAGCTTGGATCCATTCCCCCCAGTCCTATCACTACCTGACACCCTAAAAAGTCCCTCCCCAGTTTTCTTCAGGTACTGGAAGGCCACAACTAAGTCTCCTTGGAGCCTTCTCTTCTCCAGACTGAAAAACCCCAACTTTCTCAGTCTGTCCTCATAGGAGAGCAGCTCCAGCCCTCTGATCATCCTCATGGCCTTTCTCTGGGCATGTTCCAGCATGTCCATGTCTATCTCAAGCTGTGCCAGGGGAAGTTTAGGCTCGAGGTGAGGAGAAAGTTCTTCACAGAGAGAGTTGTTAGCCATTGGAATGTGCTGCCCAGGCTGCCACCACTGTCCCTGGAGGTGATAGGACGTGGCACTTGGTGCCACAGTTTAGTAGTCATGAGGTGTTGGGTGACAGGTTGCACTTGATGATCTCTGAGGTCTTTTCCAACATTATTGATTCTATGATTCTATGATCTTCTAATAGGGGTTCCAGAACTGGATACAATACTCGAGTTGGGGTCTCGTGAGAGCAGAGGAGAGGGAGATCCAGGAAAAGCCTTATTTCATGGTTAAAGTGTTTGAAGTTTTCTTTTGACTTTTCCTATTCTGAACTGTGTCCAACAATGTATAGTTATAAACAGAAAATCACAGATAGCGATACTGTACCTTTTCAACAGTTTCCTGGGATACCAGGTATCATTACAGTGATTGAATGACAACTCTGAGTCCGTGTGCAAATGCAATTGCCCTGCTCATTTCATTTCCTGGGGCTGCAGCATCCATAAAAACAAAACAAGCAAATATAACTATATAGTTATATATATTTATTTTTTTCCCAGACTGGATTTTTATGAAATAGCCTTTTAGATGGCACAGCTTAAAAGCTTAGACTGAAACAAAGGCAGGGCTGTTCAGGTGCTTTTAGTAATCTGAGGGTGGCTGTTTTCCTCTGTATTCTGACCATCAGAAAATGCATTAGGAGCAAATCAAGTGCTTTGCTATCTGAGGAGTTACTTTCATCGTGCAGAGTCTGCTGGCTTACTGATGTGGCAAGCACTGAGTTTTTTATTGTGACCAAGTTAAATAGTTGCTTTAAGGAGCTCTCTGTTGTGTTGGGATTTGTTGGTTGGGGGTCTTTGTTTGCAGGTTTGTCTGGCTTTTGATTGGGATTTGTTTGTTTATGTGTGGTTTGGAGTTGGTTTTGGTGGGTTTTTGTTGTTGTTATTGTTGGTTTGGGTTTGGGGGTTATTTTTGTTAATTCCCTAAATCACAGAATCACTAAGGTTGGAAGAGACCTCAAAGATCATCAAGTCCAACCTGTCACCACAGACCTCATGACTAAACCATGGCACCAAGTGCCACGTCCAATCCCCTCTTGAACACCTCCATGGATGGTGACTCCACCACCTCCCTGGGCAGTACATTCCAACGGCTAACAACTCTCTCTCTCTAACAACTTTCTCCTCACCTTCAGCCTAAACTTCCCCATATGAAATGTTGCCAACCCATTTGGTTGAGCATCTCCACAAACTCTGTGTAACAAAATGTCACTTGAAGAAGATCCTCCTCTGTCTGTGCTGGGTGTAATATTATCTCTTTTCATTTTTCATATCACATAGATGAGAAAGGTTTCTTTAACAGAAAAGTTATGTGAGGGGCAGAAAGCTCTCTGGAAGAGGCCATAATGGGACAAGGAAACATAAATGACTGTAGTCAGAATTAAATAGAGGACTGAGAGCACTAAATACTTAAATATTATTCCTGTCAGTTCTTCCTGCAGCTATGAGAATATATGTCCAAAAGAAAATAAAAACTCATAAGGATAGCATGAAACTTCTTCTCTTAAAGGTTTGTTGTCAGAAGCTAACACACTAAAGCAAAAACACTGAAGTAAATTCAGAAATGTAATTCATCAGGATAGACAAATGAGAAAAATCACAGGATCATTTTGGTTGGAAGAGATCTTCAGATCATCAAGTCCAACCATTAACCCAGCACTCAACGCTGAACCTTGTCCCACATCACAATATCTGCACAGCTTTTAAATCCCTCCAGGCCTGGGGACTCCACCATTGCCCTGGGCAGCCTGTTCCAAGGCTTGACAGTCCTTTTGGGGAAGGAATTGTTTCTCATGTCCATCTAACCCCACTCTGGTGCAACTCATGGAGATTTCCTCATATCCTATCACTTGTTCCTTGGGAGAAGAGAGTAAACGAGAAGTAATTCATAAGAGTAAACCATAAATAGCAATAAAAAGGTAACTGTTTAATTCCCTTTGTTGAGGTGGTGGTTTTTCATCTATGATGGTTTTGTCACTTCAGTAGTACTGACTCCTGGGTCATACATAACACTTTATAGGTCACATTGCTTGTATATACTACCTAAAAGATATCAGACACATAATATAGAAGCAAAGGGCAATATAGTGTTACTGGAAATTATCCAACATAAACTACCTTATGCCACCAGCCTCGTGTTTAAATCCAAATAATCTGATTTAATAGGCACATGAATCTAAAAAAGTTTACTTAACTCCTTCAATTTGCTGAACTATTCCTTTCCATTGGGCAACTAATTTCTGCCTGTCAGATACAGAATGAAACTCATCCCTCTCTGGAGGAAAATTCCTACTTGCTGCAATTAGGTATGAAGACCCTGGGAAGATGCCTATACTTTGATGGTTGTCTGTGCTTAACTCTCAGAGCTCCTTAGCTCTTGGGTAAATGCAATTGAAGTGTCAGGCTCAATGGTTTCACGCTACAGAAGGCTAAAATGAGGTTACAGATTCCATAATTAAATAACAACAGTACTTTAATTTTTGTAAGAGTATGATGAAATGAGGCCTTTGAAATCCAGGTGTATAAATCCCTTTTGTTGATCTATTATTCTAATAAGCTTTTAGAGACAGTATGAAGAGGTCTTGAACATTATTAGAAGATAAGAGCTGGGAGAATGCAAGTAATGAACAACATCAAGGCAATAATAAACAGCACAAAGCTAACAGGACTGTACAGACAAACCAAAGCTGCTCCTCCTGCAAATCCCTTTGGATTGCACCTGAATTTATCTGTTTACTTCTTCCCTATGAGCAGGTACTAGAATAGATGGGGGAGGGGGAAAAAAACACCCAAAAGTACCATTTGCTGGAGAAAATGAAACACCCTCCCTGTCACTTAAGACTACTTCTCTGTGTTTTCTTAAACACTGTGAGGTTTTTGAGAAAAGAAGGAAAAAATATGTTCATCAAAATTCATGGGTTTCATGGTGCGTTTTTGCATAAAGATAACATTTCTGGATCAGGTGGAGGTTGAATTGACCATCCTTCAACTTATAGCAAACACTGTTTTAGTCTTTTACAACTCCATATTTCATTATGAGGGGGAAAAAAAGAGGCGGGGGGGGGGAACAATTACACTGATTTATTGCATTATTTTGGTTTAAATCAAGACAAGTGTGAAGTTTGCAATTTAAAAAAGTCCAAAGTGTTGTAAACTGATTTGGGGATGTATTGGTGAATGGTGGGGAAGAAATTACACAGAGTTGAGGAAAGATTGGCTTTATTTTACTGTCTTACCCCTGGAGTATCTTCATTTTCTAACAATGTGAGCATTAAGCTGGCTTTAAGTTCCCTTAGGGGTGAGAACATGGTTTGCAAAGAGTAAGCAGGAAAATCTCTGTCAACCTCAGTTGCTCAAGGAAATAAAAGCAACTTCTAGCTCTATCCATGTAAGAGGAGAAAAGCTATTTTACTTTACTTTACTTTACTTTACTTTACTTTACTTTACTTTACTTTACTTTACTTTACTCTACTGTACTGTACTCATGACTGTACTCAGTACAGGTGTGGCCTAACCAGTACTCAGCACTGGTTAGGCCACACCTTGAGTACTGTGCCCAGTTCTGGGCCCCTCAATTTCAGAAGGACATTGAGACTCTTGAACATGTCCAGAGAAGGGCAACAAAGCTGGGGAGAGGCCTCAAGCACAAGCCCTGTGAGGAGAAGCTGGGGGAGCTGGGTTTGCTTAGCCTGGGGAAGAGGAGGCTCAGGGGAGACCTTATTGCTGTCTGCAGCTACCTGAAGGGAGGTTGTAGCCAGGAGGGGGTTGGTCTCTTCTCCCAGGCAACCAGCACCAGAACAAGAGGACACAGTCTAAAGATGTGCCAGTGGAAGTTTAGGCTGGAGGCAAGGAGAAAGCTCTTCCCAGAGAGAGTTGTTAGCCATTGGAATGTTCTGCCCAGGAATATGGTGAAGTCACCATCCCTGGAGGTGTTCAAGAGGGGATTGGATGTGGCACTTGAAGCCATGGTTTAGTAGTCATAAGGTGTTGGGTGACAGGTTAGACTTGATGATCTTTGAGGTCTTTTCCAACCTTATTGATTCTATGATTCTACTTTACTTTATTTCCTGCATAGTTCCTTTTGTTAGATTGCATCATTATCTTGACAATAAGTTGCTCTTAGATGAATGCACACCCCGAGAATTCCACAGAGCACTTTCACAAATGGCTTATTTGGAAAACAGCAACCTTTGATTTTAGGTTTTCTGCAAGGCTTACAGTAATTTTGTTAACGCTTTGAAATTTGTTGCATCAGTAGGGGGTTATGATCCCACAGCATCAAATTAGCATAAGCACAACCCACAGCAGAGGACAGAAGGGGCTTGTTAGGAATTTGTCAGCAAGAAATAATTGTTTTGTCCAAGAGGGGGGAATGGATTCTAAAATGTTCACCCCAAGTTAGCAGAAAAAGTGGAGCTGTCTGTGACACTTTTACTGAATCCTTGAGGCTCAGATATTGATGGAGGTGTGTTTAAAAGCTACACTAACTGGGCTGTAAAAAGAGTCATTGTTCTTTTCACAAAACAAATTGGATTGCTAGTGCAAATGCAGAAAATGCAATTAAAGGCCAACTCATTGCATGCTCCATGCAGCTGGATTTTACATATGGTCATATTTTTAAGTCTAAGCAATCCCTACAGCTTTAAAGTTTTCTGAATGATCTTTATATATATATATATATATATATAAAATAGAATAGAATAAACTAGGTTGGAAGAGACCTTCAAGATCACCATGTCCAACCTATTATCCAACACCACCTAATCAACTAAACCATGCAGCCAAGCACCCTATCAAGTCTCCTCCTAAACACCTCCAATGATGGTGACTCCACCACCTCCCTGGGCAGCACATTCCAATGGCTAACAACTCTCTCAGTGAAGAACTTTCTCTTCACCTCCACCCTAAATTTCCCCTGGCACAACTTGAGACTGTGTTCTCTTGTTCTGGTGCTGGTTGCCTGGGAGAAGAGACCAGCCCCACCTGTCTACAACCTCCTTTCAGGTAGTTGTAGAGAGTAATAAGGTCTCCCCTGAGCCACCTCTTCTCCAGGCTAAACAACCCCAGCTCCCTCAGTCTCTCCTCATAGGGCTTGTGTTCCAAACCCCTCACCAACTTTGCTGCCCTTCTCTGGACACATTCCAGCAAGTCAACATCCTTCCTAAACTGAAGGGCTCAGAACTGGGCACAGTACTCAAGGTGTGGCCTGACCAGTGCAGTGTACAGGGGCAGAATGACCTCCCTATATCTGCATCGTATAGCTGTGGTGAAAATATCTTATCACCACTTTCTTCTACTGACAGACTCCCAGTGGGGAAAAAAATATTAAAGGTTTCCCTTTTCAAGAAAGGTCCCAGATTGCTAGACTGGGAAATATTTCTCCAAAGGGAATGGAGATTATATTTTCTAGCTATGGAGTCTGATCTTGTAGGGAGCTAGGAGAGCTTCCCCTTGTTCTTTCTTGAAGTCTAGAACACAAATACCATGGGAAGGTGCATTCACTAGAACAAGAGGAGGTATTTTCCAGAGGTGGTTGAAAACATTTCACAGATGATAATGATTTTCATAAACTTAGATTTCATTTTATTTTTCATATTTTAAGTGGAGAGTTCAACATCCACAAAATTATTTTAGGTTCATCTGAAAATAGATACAATATTTTTTTTCAGTTCAGAGGGATATTAGAGTTTGTTTACTTAACTTTTCAATTATCAGCACCTGTTATAGGAATATATCTGGTTATCTATACTGTGCTGAATAGTTCTGCACTGCAAATTGTTTCTCTTATTAAAACCATACCCAGCTCATAACGAAAATATGGAGGTTTCTCCTTATGTGGAGAAAAATGTCACTTTGTTTTGTCTTGAAACCAAACCAAATTTCAACACATTATAAGATGGAGAAAACTGAAGAGGTTACCTGAGACCCAGCTCTCAAATCTTTCAGCACTGGTTAGGCTACACCTTGAGTACTGTGTCCAGTTCTGGGTCCCTCAGCTTAGGAAAGCTGCTGGAATGTGTCCAGAGAAGGGCAACAAAGCTGGGGAGGGGTTTGGAGCACAGCCCTGTGAGGAGAGGCTGAGGGAGCTGGGGTTGCTTAGCTAAAAGAAGGGGAGTCTCAGGGTAGACCTTATTGCTCTCTACAGCTACCTGAAAGGAGGTTGTAGCCAGGAGGGGGTTGGTCTCTTCTCCCAGGCAACCAGCACCAGAACAAGAGGACACAGTCTCAAGCTGTGCCAGGGGAGGTTTAGGCTGGATGTTAGGAAGAAGTTCTTCACTGAAAGAGAGATTGCCCATTGGAATGTGCTGCCCAGGGAGGT
Organism: Dryobates pubescens; assembly: GCF_014839835.1. Classification (NCBI taxonomy): domain Eukaryota; kingdom Metazoa; phylum Chordata; class Aves; order Piciformes; family Picidae; genus Dryobates; species Dryobates pubescens. The sequence continues at coordinate 9,043,905 of NC_071614.1, read as the reverse complement.
GGTGGTGTCACCATCCCTGGAAGTGTTTAAAAAGAGACTGGATGAGGCACTTAGTGCCATGGTTTAGTTGATTAGATGGTGTTGGGTGACAGGTTAGACTTGATGATCTTTGAGGTCTTTTCCAACCCAGTTAATTCTGTATTCTATATTGACAATGTAGAAATGCTGTTGCATTGTTGAGGACATCATCACTGTGTGAAATGACATGATACAGAAACACAAAATAGTGAAAAACACAAAAATATTAAAACTGAGCTATATATCTTTCAACATGTCCAGCTTAAAGAAGGAACAGAAGTTCATATTGAAGTGCCACAAATTTAAGAGCTTTGTAAATACCTTTTTTTTATACACACTGAATATTAGAGTTCAGTGGCTCCACTTATGTCACCTGAAGCAAGGAGCTTCATGTATCTTTGGTAATTCTTCCCAAATTTCATAAGAGTTCTTAGATGCAATCAATAGAAAAGTAGGATGTTATACATGGTTAAGGCTGAGCTACAACAAAGAGGAAGGAGTTTCAAGGAGTAAGTTGAATCTTTGCAGCTAGCTGGAAGGTATGAAAATTGTAAAGCAGAAGATGTCAGACAGATGTAAATGTTACCTAGCTATACAGAACTGACCTTAAGAAGCTAACAGGAGATTGCCTCCAAAAGAAGTTCAATTTCAATTAAAACTACAGAATCCCTAGACATACCTTACCTGAGGTATTACAGTCAGAAGCTATAGGACAATTTTGCAAATTAGAGCTCTTCCAGAATCATGAAATCATAGAATGGTTTGGATTGGAAGGGACCTCCAGAGGTAACCTAGTCCAACCCATCTGTAGTGAACAGTGATCTCCACTAGATCAGGTTGTTCAGAGCCTTGTCAAGCCTGACCTGGAATATGTCCAGGCATGGGGCCTCAACTACCTCCCTGGGCAACCTGTCCTACTATTCTGGCCACCCTCATGGTGCAGAACTTGTTCCTAATATCCAATCTGGGAATGTTCAAAAATGGATTGGATGTGGCTCTTGAAGCCATGGTTTAGTAGTCGTGAGGTCTTGGGTGACAAGTTGGACTTGATGATCTTTGAGGTCTTTTCCAGCCTTATTGATTCTATGATTCTATGATCTAAATCCCCTATTCTCTAATTTCCAACTATTGCCTCTCATCCTATCACTATAGGCCTTTGTAAACAGTCCCTCTCAAGCTACAAATGAACAGAAACAAAACCAGATGACTTCAGTTCTGGCATTACTGGAGAAATGGCTGCAGCAGTAGTTAGAGCACTGTGGAGAACCCTGATAATGAAACACTTTAAATATGCAACATTTGTCCCAGAATACCTGCATGTACCCTCTGATTTATCTTGCTAAATATCTGCAGCAAATTGATATCTCTGGATCAACAGCATTATTTGCTTGCTAAGCCTTAGTTAAATAGCAAGATAAATGCATGATAGAAGGTCATAAAAGGAGGTGCAAATATGATATTTCAAACCTTAGCTTCAGGAATGTTGTTTGACAAGTAATATGGCATTTGGGCTGGAGATAGCACGTTTATACTCAGAGATGTAATTAGCTTTACTCTAATAAATCCTCACTTTCATGTTTAAAATAAAAGTAGAATTATTCTCTAATAAATCTTCTCTCTAACACTGGTCTCAAGATATTGTGCATTTTTTTTTAGGTTAATTGGCCTAGGATTTGGGGAAATCTGTAGGTTTGGCAAAGGAATTTGTGATATATGTAAACTCACCTTTCTTAAATGCTTTAGGCATTGAACCCCTGTGGCATTAAGATTGCTTCCCTAAGACATAGCATATTAGCATATGTTAATGATAAATTGGTTGAGAGTAGATTTACGAAATAGACTTCTTCATCCTTGCATGGTTTGAGAATTCATCCTAAAACTCAGAAAGTTCTTATGAGCCCTGCACGTAAGATTTGGGGGAATTCTAGTGGTCCTTGACTGGTCTTACCAGAAGGATGAGCAAAGATTCTTCTTTCTACATCCAGCAGAGACAAAGGTGCAGGTCATGATTTGCTTGTCTGCTAGCTCAAGGTGGAACTCAAGCTTACCTTCCCCTTCCCAGCCTTAAACCAGAGCCTGGGACAGTGCACAGTGTCACACATCAATCTCCTGGATATTGTGCTTCCTTTTGAGTTCCTCTTGTTTAACGTAGGAAACCTTCAATATCTTAAATCTATTACATTGTATTATCATGATATATCTTTTTATAGGGTGTGATGAAGCTTTTCCCTTATTAACAAGAATTAAGAAAAGACCTTTTGTAAGCAATCTCTCAATAACTGCAGTTTATTAAAAACCTTGCACGAAGAATAGTTTCTTACAGAAACTCAAACCAGGTTGATAGAACCTTGCAATAAAGGCTCCAGCTGACTATATCAGGTCTAGAATTTGAGGTGCAATTTTTCTTGGCCCTGGGTAACATCATACTTTTAGCATTCATCATCTAACATTGTCTTGTGCTTTCTGGAACAGAATTGGCCTTGATGGCTTTAGAAGTGAGCATGTCCATAGGATGCTGAAATGAAGGAAGCTCCAGGCTGAGCCCCTGGAGAGCTGATTTACTCATTACTTTTAACTACCTGATGGAAAGCTCTTGACAAAAAAAAAATATTTCAATAAAGAAAACATTATAATGTGGCCTATGAAATATGCTTTCTGTTTTATGAGCAAAATTGAATCCCGTGTTCCTAGATGATGACACAGGATTTTTACTAGTCTCGGCACTCAAGACTCTTTGTGTGTGTGTGTGTGTGTGTTTGTGTGCATAAGTTGAATTTTAATAGCTCCCACAGGGAGATTTTGAGGAAATTGTCACACCCATGTTTGATCACTGTCTCCATCTGGGTTTGACTCTATGAGAGGTCGAAGATATACCTGCTGCTTTAAAGAAAGAGGAATCCTTCCCATTCCATTATACACTATCATGTGTAGCTATTATCAGAAATGTTTGTATCAGAGCTGTTCTCTAGAGCAAGAAGGAACATTTACACTAAACACTAAGGTTAGATTCTGTTTTACCAGGCTTATTTTTTTATTACAAGGCACAAGAATTACTAACAGTCATAAAATGGTTAACTCTGTTAAAAACTCAAGTCCTGTTTTATCCTTCAATGTCCACTTATGGTTGAATATCTTAGAATTTAACAGCAGACTGCATAAGGAAATGCATGCATATCTAGGTCAACAAACAGAAGTACTCTTTTATTAATGAAAACAAAAAGAAATGTGGCAGTTTATTCCTCTTTATTCTCCTTTCAAGTTCTCTAGCTTTAAATTGCAGGAAAGGAGTGTTCCTTTTTGGTTTTCTTTAATACAAGAGATTGATGGTACCTCATAACATTTTTGCTGCAAGGCACAACAGCCCTAACAGGACTGACAGTGTTAGGAAGCTCAGAGAATGGTTCTTTAATTATTTCTTTTCCTAAGCATTTATACAAATGTGATACAATTAGACTTTAAAATATGGAGGAACATATTAACAAGAGCAGGATTTTCATATTTGTGGCTCAGATGCAGCTGAGAATGGAGAAATGTCATGTGTGACTCTTGTCTATCCCCACACTCACTGTGCATTCATGAATAGTTTACGTCAGTAAAGTAAAAAGCACTTTCTCACAAGAAATACAGTAAAACTCATGTCAAAAAGGCAGGAAGGCAGCAGTCCCTTCAACATAATTAAAAACTCTTGATGGTAAGCTTCTGAGTTGATTTTAGAAGCCTAGCAGGATGAAAGCTTTTCTGTTTCAGTCCTCAAAGCTAGTCAGCTTACTTTAACAATTATTAATTGTAACATTGAAATTCAGAAACAAGCAATTTAGACATCACAACTGTAAGGAGGAGCTCTCCACAGAGCTCTGAGTGGTGGTGACGGAGCTCCGAGACCATCTGTCCCATAGAACTGTCAGAAGGGGAAAACTTCTATGCAAAGCTTAACCAAAGACTGTCATAATCCAGAGTTTTGTTCTAAACAGTGTGAAACTGCTGTGCCCCAGTTGCCTTAATTATGCTGCAATATCAGAACACTAACTTCTCTGCATGCTGCAGAGCTCCTGTGGAGTTCTTCTGTAACTCCTCTTCTTGGAAGCTTAGCAGCACCAGGGGAGGTTTAGGCTGGATGTTAGGAAGAAATTCTTCACAGAGAGAGAGATTGGCCATTGGAATGTGCTGCCCAGGGAGGTGAAGTCACCATCATTGGAAGTGTTTAAAAAGAGACTGGATGAGTGCCATGGTTATTCTATGTATTCTATTCTATGTATTCTATGTTTAGTTGATTAGATGGTGTTGGGTGATAGGTTGGACTAGATGATCTTGAAAGTCTTTTCCAACCTGGTTAATGCTGTAAACCTCCAAAGGATCCTGGTGTTATTTGTGTTGCACTGCTAATGTCTGCCCTGGCTCCCACTTGCACCAGTGGCAGGTTGAGTCACCAGCATTGGGCACCCAATGCAGATGGAGCCATTCTGAAATAAACCTCATTGCCCTGAGCTGCCAAAGACAACTTGACAGCCTTGCCAGACCAGTCAGGTGAAAACAAAGAATAGACTTCAGGTTTTGTCTGCAGTGTTAACAACTTTTTGGAGGTAGAATATCCTCACAGAAGTTATTATCTGTGTGGAGCTTGCTGTGTTGTGGAGGGCTGTTGCTCCTGCTTGTCCAAACCCCTTTTTGTCTGTCAGGGGAAGTTTAGGCTTGAGGTGAGGAGAAAGTTCTTCACAGAGAAAGTTGTTAGCCATTGGAATGGGCTGTCCCAGGAGATCATGGAGTCACTGCCTCTGGAGGTGTTCAAGAGGGGATTGGTGCCATGGTTTAGTAGTCATGAGGTGTTGGAGCATGTGGGTGCTAATGACCAGCAGAAACACTTCAAAAGTTTAAATGATGACCACTGGAAAGCATCTTAAAGTGAAAGGATCACCTGTTTTACCTGTTAGAAACAAATCAACACTCCTCTCTGACAGAAGATCCTTGTCTGAGGAGTTGTCACTCAGCAGGTTCAAAAGCTCTGCCAGGTTAAGCTTATAGAAGTTGCATTAAAGCAATGGGAGGATTCTAAAGGGTTTTTATCACTTGAGCTTTCTCAAACTGATCTTATAACAACAATTGGTCAGTTTATCTCCTTTTCTGTCAAGTATTCACCTTCAGTGAAAGCTTTGCATACATTTTAATTTGTTTTAAATTTATGCATAACTAGATTAACAGTTCCTGGCAATAATTTGTTTTACTTTTCTGCTTTCAGCCATCTCCTCTTTTTTTCACCACCTGCTGTATTTGCCTTCTGCTCAGAGTATGCTGTTGACAGTTACTAATAATGCAGATTAAATTTACTTACTATGACAGGCAAAACACTGAGTAAAAGCAAAACAATAGAATCCCACGTTCTTTTTCTTTGTTTAAGCAGTGGTTTAAAAGGCCAAAAGAGATTTGTAAGAGCATTAATCAATTAACAAAGCAGGTGTTTTATGTGGCTTAAATAGAGACAATGTGGAAAGCTGAGTGTGGTGGTATGATATCTCAAGATTTTTAACAGGTATATGTATATATACCTGTATATTGGATATATAACAAAAATGTTTATTTAGACTGGATATTAAGGAAAATTCCTTTACTGGAAGAGTGGTCAGACATTAGAACAGGCTGCCCAAGGAGGTGGTGAAGCCATTGTCCCTGGAGGTGTTAAAAAATAATTGTGGACATGGCAGTTTGGGACATGGTTTAGGGGGCATGGTGGTGTTGGGCTGGTGGTTGGACTTGATGATCTTAAAGACCATTTACAATCTTAATCATTCTATAACCAAGTATCTACAGTTCATTGGTATTTGTTACTAATAAAAATGAATATTAAGAGGTGAAAAATAGCTTGATTTGGATGTCTGGTTACACCAAATTCCTGTTTTTACTATTTATTGCTCATCTCTACAATCCTTGTGTTACTTCTTGCTCACAACTTAAAACAAGCTAGAAGAAGCATGGTTACGGCCTTTGAAGCATGGTGATCAAGCTCAGAAAGAGCTTGTGAGTATTGTGCATCTAAGACCTGGTTAGATGGTGGCAGAAGTGATGAGTGTATAAATGACTGCCCTCTGAACTAGTGAATCTCTGATCTACAGCATCCCACACACAGCAGCATGCTAAGCCTTCTGTTTGAATCACAGCAGTCTATGCCTTCTCCTTGCATTTAACTTAGAAGATGCATGAGTCGCTGTGATCATACACAAAACCTCCCAATATGTAGTGTTTCATGCAGCATTATAATAGGATTGTTCCATAATTGTCATTGTTAATGGGAAAAGATTGGGGGTTTGGGGGTTTTATTGTTTGTTGGGGGGGAAGGTGGGGGGAGGGTTGTTGGTTTGGTTGGTTTTATTTGGTTTTGGTTTGGGTTTTTACCTGTCTAAATCTAGGTCAAGGTAGAATAAGCATATTAGACATAATTTAGCCCCAAGATACAAATATAAGGACCTTTTTTTAGGCCCAAGGTGAGGAGAAAGTTCTTCACTGAGGGAGTTTTTGGCCATTAGAATGGGCTGCCCAGGGAGGTGGTGGAGTCACCGTCCCTGGAGGTGTTCAAAAGAGGACTGGATGTGGCACTTGGTGCCATGGTTTAGTAGTCATGAGGTGTTGGGTGACAGGTTGGACTTGATGATCCTTCAGGTCTCTTCCAACCTTATTGATTCTATGATTCTAGGATTTACATGGAAATAGGAATCACTTAGAGCATCAGAAAAGACAACCTTAAACCAGATGAATTTCTGTACAGATATAAATGGTACCTTATAGAATATGTATATACTAGTGATTCATAGGGAGTGAGCTAAGCAGAATTCCAAATCAGCTGGAAATTCACTGCCTGGTGTATATTTAAGAAAGGGGATTAAAAGAAAAAAAGACAAAGTAAGAAAAGAGTTGTATGAATATGAAATTGGAGTTGTTTAAAGATGTTATTTTTCATTTCAGTTTGGGCCTCTTCCAAAGACTTTCATTAGACCTGCAGATTTCGATGCATAATATTCTGTTGTAACTGGGGGCAGAGGATTTTGTATATTCTTTTTCATTGTGTCTACATTAGACAGCTTATTTGGGAGCTTCAGTTAATTGTCTAGGCTCATTATATATCCAAAGAATAAAAGCAAGCATCTCCAAAGGGCACCTCAGAGCACCAATTAGGAGGTATCTACCTGCATTTATTATTTGAGGCTTTTAGCTTTATGGATCAGTTTTCTTTACCTGTGCACAGAGACTGTGGATCTTACTTGGAGTGACAACCTTACTTGGAGTGACTGAAGTGTTACAGAAAAAGAGTTATTTGTCACCTGCTGCAAAGAAAGGTGGGGTCACCATCCCTGGAGGTGTTCAAGAGGGGATTGGATGTGGCACCTGGTGGCATGGCTTAATCATGAGGGCTGTGGTGACAGGTTGGACTTGATGATCTTTGAGGCCTCTTCCAACCTTGGTGATTCTGTGATTTTTCTCCACTTATGGCCAATGCCAACAAGCTCATTTAATGCACGGTGTAGCACTGGTGAGAGGACAAAAAATGCCATCTAGATTTACTGCTAGCAAAATAGGGGTTCGTTGGCTTTAAATGAGGACAATAGTACATTAAATGGAGGCATCATTGAAGAACTTGACACAGTGGTGGGAGGGAGGAAGCCAGCTTCAGCAAGAGGGGCTACAACAGATTCCAGGCTACAGAAAGTAAAGAATTGGAAATGAGTAAGTGTTTTGCTTACAGCCATGCAGACTTCAGACCTTGTAGAGGAGAAATACCAGGAGCAGCTGCTTCAGTGGGTTGCAGTAAGTGAGTGGGTTTGGGATCTCAGGAGCTGGCATAAAAAAAAGACAAAAATAACAAGAATGTTTACAGCACAGCTCTGGAAAAACAACCTCCAGCAGTTACTAAAGCAATTGCTGTTATACAGCAGTGGGTGTTAGAAAGTTCTGCTTTAAATATTGGCAGAATGATCATGCTTGCACCTGGAACAATGTAGTGATAGAGTAAGACCAAGTGACTGTAGTCTGGTTTATCATCCCAGTTTAGAAACTCATAATTATATAGCTTGTACAGTTCTGTGAGTGTCTGAATTAGTTACATGTGCTTGCTCTGAAGCATTTACAATAGGAAGGGAGGAAAGGAAGTCATCAAAAATGAAATAATAAATACAGCAAAACATTTTAGAGAATAGTGGACCAGATCTTAAACAAAAAAAAAGTGGAAGAAAAAGTAAAGACATCTGGAATGTTAAAAGAAGTACCGAATGTGACATATTTAGTGATTACTTATTTCCAATATGTCAGAAAGTTTTTCAGAGATAACAGAGATGGGAGTGACAGAGGCGTAGGACAGAAATTGGGAAACAAAAGCACACAGGAGGAAAACAAATATGCCTTCTGTCATAGGGAGGTCTGTGAACCTGGGCTTAAAGCAATCAAAAGAGCATAGCGTTGCTGTATACGTTACCAAAATATATGTACAGGAGATCTGGAGAATGACTTTTGACAAAGGCAAGTAGTGACAGGATGAAGGCTAATAGCTTCAAACTGCAAGAATCTTGATTTAGATTAGATATCAGGATGAAATTCTTCTCAAGAGGGTGATGGGGCACTGGAAGAGGTTTCCTGGAGAAGTTGTGGAGGCTGCAAGCCTGGAAATGTTGTAAGCCAAGCTGGCTGGGGCCTTGTGCAAGCTGGTCTAGCTGGAGATGTCCCTGCCCATGGAAGGGACTTGGAACTAGATGATCTTTAAAGTCCCTTCCAAAACAAATCATTCTATGATTCTGTAGTAAAAACTCACTTGTGACTGATACCAGATGCAAAAACTTTGCAATATAGTGCCTGGGTTTATATAGACAGGGCACTCCAGGGCATAGCATTTTGCTGTGGCATCAGTACAATTAAAAGGTTGGAAGCAAAGTCCTTCACTTCAGAATGAGCTGATACAAGTGTGTATTAAATCCATGTCAGAATGTCTACTCATAGTCTGTATTCTTTATACTCTATGCATTCAAAAGAATGTCTGCCTTCTTGATACATAAGGCAACAGTAAAGCGAAAATCTGCCTTGAATCCTTTCTGAGTACAACAGAAAAAGATCAAAAAGAGGGCACAGGATGAAACTGGGAGCCCAAGGCTTCTGAATTTAGCACTGGAGATAGTCTATAAATGAATATGCATCATTCGGATTTGTGCTAAATGGAAACTGACTATTATGTTGAGTGCATCATCCCCTCTGCTGCTGAGTTTTGTTTCCCTGTAAGACTTCCTTCACCATTTTATCTAGCTTTGGTCACAAATCCTGGCTAGAGTGTGAGCCTCAGATTTTCTTGCTAATGTAAATTATTTCTATGCCTGTGACTTTATGCCTAACTTACCGGCTTCTGTTTTAAAGCTTGAGTCAGAGACTTACATCTCAGAGACCCTCACTTTCTTTTTATTCCCCTCCTAATTGGTTTCAGCATTAACAACAGGTTTTGTGATAATGATTTGGTACTGTGTGACATTTCCACAGAATTCTGTTTAACATGCAATAGACGAGGACCCATGCTCCGTGGGGGTCACATTTTTGCCACCCTGCATCTTTAAACTCTTTCAACATTTTACAGTTGAAAGCAATAGTACAAACGGCCATTGTTTCAATTTAAATTGATTATGGCCAGGGAACCAAACACAGCTTTCAAAAAGCCAAGATACCAGCCTGGACTTCTGCCTCTATGAAGTCAGAGGGAAAAAAGATGGCAATTACACAAAGCAGAGATAAGATGGAGATGTTAGTCTAGCATTATTATTAATATTTTCTAAAGGAAGTCCAAACATGAAGGAAATCATCGAAGAAACGTGCAACAGAGGTAGCTTTTATCTTTTATTTGCTGTGAGAAACATCCCTCAGAAAGAATTTGGAAAGACTCAGGAATAATAATATGCTATTAATAAAAAATACAACAGCAAGATGAAGGAGAAAATTCAAGGGACAAAGGAAGGAACATGAAAAAAAAAGGAGAAACAAAGGAGACAAAGTGAAGCAAAGAAAAATAATTCATTGTGAAATTTTAGTCCTATCCTTTTATTTTCCACCATCCATCTTCCTTTATTCTTCCTCTGTGGTATTTTAAGATATGAAGATTGAGTTCCTCCTCCTGAACAGACTAGCATGCTGTGATTGACATGGCATCTGACAAATGAGTTGCAAAAAATGAGCTATGTATCATCTATAAATTGTTCTGTAATCAACTTAATAAAATTGCTATGCTGCTGCTGCTAAAAAATTTTGTAGCAACTACTTGCCATGGCAGCAGCAGTCCACAGATGAGCATTGAAATGTTTTTTATATCAGATTGGTTGCTTCATCTTTCATAATTCTATGAACAAGTAATTTGCAGTTGGGTTGTAAAAGACTCTGCTGTCATTTTTATACCCCTTAATACCTTTATTTTTTTAAGTCCCTGTGAAACATATTAGGTAACACCAAGCTCCAAAGAGAACCAGTTATTTCTCTTATATTAACTCCACTGTGTTGACTCTACTGTTCCATGGTTTAAAAAACAAAACCAAAACCAACAACCCCCCCAAAAAAACAAACAAAATGCAACCAACAGCAACCCAAATAAGAAATAAACCAACTAAATCACTTATTAACACTGGAGTTAAAGTTTAGCCTTTTAAGCCATGCATCAGATTCACCATAAAGAATGAAAACAATCCATTCCTATGCCTCATTAATGAGGCAGTTACACTTCTCTGTAATTAAGAGAATCATACATTCCCTTAGACTGGAAAAGGCCTTTAATAGCATCTTCCAACTAATTGTCCATTGAGTCCTACCATAAATTTAACACTATCAAGTCCTCCATGAGACCATGTCTAGACAGTGCCATATCTACATGTCTTTTAAATGCTTACCTGGGCAACCTGTTCCAATGTTTTACAATGCTTTTGATGAAGAAATTTTTCATAATATCCAATGAAAACCTCTCCTGATACAGTAGGGAATACCACCAGGTTAAAGAGAAGGCAAGGTCATTGCTCCCTAACCATTGTTGCATGTACAGAGCTGTCAAATCTCTTGCATCATTTGTTTCATCAAATGGAATTGTGTGGGAATCATATAATGGAAGGAGTTGGAAGGTACCTGGGAAGATCCTCAAGTCCAGCTTCCTGCCACAGCAGGTTCTCCTAGATCAGGTTGCACAGAAATGTGTCTGGCTTGGGTTTGAAAGTCTTTACAGAAGGAGACCGCACAGCCTCTCTGGGCAGCCTGCTCCAGTGTTCTGTTCAAAGAACTCTTAGACCTGTGCCAGGGGAGGTTTAGACTGGATGTTAGGAAGAAATTCTTCATAGAGAGAGTGATTGCCAATTGGAATGTGCAGCCTGAGGAGATGGTGAAGTCGCCATCACTGGAGGTGTTTAGGAGAAGACTTGATGGGGTGCTTGGTGCCATGGTTTAATTGATTAGATGATGTTGCATAATGGATTGGACAAAATGATCTCGAAAGTCTCTTCCAACCTGTTTTATTCTATTCTATTCTACTCTACTCTACTCTACTCTACTCTACTCTACTCTACTCTACTCTATAACATGTTTGCAAAAATCTATGAGTATAGACAGAGAGTACAATAACTTAAAAGTATTCTGAGTGCTTCCTGTTATGGTTCAGTTTTTCTTTTAAAACCTTTTAAACAGGAATTTAATTAATGTTAGGGGAATCTGACTGATTTTTTTATTCCTTTCCAGCAAGTTACTGTTTCATCTGGGGAGGAAATACAGCAATAAATTACCATCTTAGAATTCTTAAGAGTGTCAGCCTGATACCAAGATCAAATTTTAGAAGAAACTAAACATCCCTGAGAGGTGGCACTGAAAGGCAGGGAAATTTGGAACCAATTCCATTTTCTGTAAGTTTGATCCCTGACTTTACAGAGGAACTCTCTCACGCTTCAGGTTATTTGAAAAATCTACATTTAGATTTGCTTGTTCCATCATTTTCTCTCTGGTGTACTTTTGGAAAAGAGCAGGTGATCATTTTGAAGTGCTACAATCCAACTTTAGCAGCCTGAGTAGCCCATTGTCAGGATCAATGGCAGTTTAGAAGGGGGCTCTTCTCTTTCTTCAGAATCCTTTTGATTATGCTGAAATTCCTAGTGCATAATTTAGGTGTGGTGAATGGCGAAGAGAAAGTCTTTTGAGAAAGAAAGAGAAAGGGAAAAACACTGATTTCCACAGAAGTGCATTAAGAACTTAAGCATACATACCCAGGGCCTGATTTTGAAATATATTGAGTGTTTCCTTCTTTTGAGCACTCTCAGCTTCTAGTGAAATTCAGCTGAGTCCACAGATTATAGCAGAAAAGAGCAGCTTTTTTTTTGACAGGTTTGCCTTTAAGAAGTCCTGGCAAACATAAACAGCAGAGGATCATAAACAAAGTTATAATTCTTTTGATTTCACAGTTTCCCAAAATAATGCCACCCAAGTCCAAGATTAAATAAAAATGTGATTTATTAGGAGCTTACCATGAAGAATGTTTTCTTCTGACAACAAAAGAAAAAAAATGTTGCAAGCGAAGCATAGGAACGAGAAGCTTTTAATTATTAAGCTTTAAGAGGCTGCAAAAATTTATGCTCTAATTTGAATATCCTTTGGGGGGCCAGAGACGGTGGACAAATCCACTGCAAAACTCTAGATCCAGACTTCTAGATACTTTCTGCAAGTATGACAGCTGAGTACTGTGCAGAGGGAAGAGGCAGCAAAAAAAAAGGATGCTATTTCTTTCTACAGCCCTCTGAGGGCTGCCTTATGTAAATGCTGCAATGCATTTACAATTCTCATGGCAGCTGATACTGAACCTTGGAGAATACATATGCATTCCCACGAAGTCAAAGGTTGAGGACTTAGGGACCTGTACCTTAAAATTTTAATAAATGTGTGGTTCATTTGATTACTGATGAGACATTGACCTTTATTTCCTGTTCTAATTTGAATGACACCACCCCAGGGTTATAAAGGGGAACAGCTTTTTGTTCCAGAGGTCAAAACTCACAGACTTGGCTGCTGCTTTGAAAGTGCTGTGGAAGCTCTGAGCAGCATTTGGCAAAGGAGAAACCAAATAATGAGTCCCTGAAGTAGGCATGAATCACTGCTATGGGATATTGGAAATGCTACAGAGTATATATCCCAATAGCAAAGGCTTTAAAAGGTCTTATATTCTTGTGTTCTTAAACATCAGCTTTTATGGTACTGTCTTGAAGTGTTACAAGGTCAGATGACTACTCTACAAACAGCTTCTTAGCTGAGCCCACATGAATCAAGTGTGTGACCACTGGAGAATGTGGCCAACAGATCAATGGAGGTTCTGCTGACCCTCTGCTCAGCCCTACTGAGACCTCATCTAGTGTACCATAGCCCGTTCTGGGCTCCCCAGTTCAAGACAGACAGGGAACTGCTGGAAAGAGTCCAACATAGGGCTACAATGATGATTCAGAGAATAGAACATCTCTTATGAGGGAAAGGCTGAGAGACCTGGGACTGTTTAACCAGCAAAGGAGAAGGCTGAGAGGGGATTTGACCAATATTTACAAATACCTTAAGGGTTTGTGTCAAGAAGATGAGGTCAATCTCTTCTCTCTGGTGCCCAGTGATAGGACAAGTGGCAATGGGTACAAAATGGAACACAGGAAGTTTCATGTCAACATGAGGAAAAATTTCTTTACCTGTAGGGTGACAGAAACCTGGAGCAGGCTGCCCAGAGAGGTTGTAGAGTCTCCTTCTCTGGAGACTTTCAAGACTTTCCTGTGTGATCTACCCAAGTGTATCCTTTGGCAGAGTGGTTGGACTCGATGGCCTCCAGAGGTCACTTCCAACCCCTGCCATTCTGTGATCTGTGATGTGTGAGGAGAGGACAAATGCCATGATGCATTTACAGTTCTCATGACAGGTGATAATGGACCTTAAAGAATACATATGCATCCCCACAAAATCAAAGTCTAAATCCCAGGGATTGAGATGGATATTATGGGCTATGCTCCTGTGTAGACTATGGGCTCATGATGTCCTGAGCTGCAGTGTGTAACACTTCAGTTTATATCAGTGTTCAGAAAGATCGAAAACAAAATGCAAGTAACTCCACCACAAAAGCACAATTGTACTGTTGCATAAGTGGAAAGGTCACCTAAAAATGTTTTTCACTGAAGGAGAAAAATACAAGCACTTTTAGAAAAAAACAAGTCTTATTTAAAAGCTCTTATCTGGGGGTGGCAGGAAGAATTTCATAGATATTTAAGAATAGAATAGAGTAGAGTAGAGTAGAGTAGAGTAGAGTAGACTAGACTAGACTAGACAAGACTAGACAAGAATAAACTGGGATGGAAGAGACTTTCAAGATCACCGTGTCCAACCCATCATCCAACACCATCTAATCAACTAAACCATGGCACCAAACACCCCATCAAGTCTCCTTCTAAACACCTCCAGTGATGGTGACTCCACCAGCTCCCCAGGCAGCCCATTCCAATGGGCAATCACTCTCTCTATGAAGAATTTTTTCCTAACCTCCAGTCTAAACCTCCCTTGGTGCAGCTTGAGGCTATGTCCTCTTGTTCTGGTGCTGGCTGCCTGGGAGAAGAGACCAGCCCCCTCGCCTGTCTACAAACTCCCTTCAGGTAGTTGTAGAGAACAATAAGGTCTCCCCTGAGCCTCCTCTTCTTTTAGCTAAACAACCCCAGATCCCTCCCTTTAATTCAATATAGTTTTTGTCAGCTCTGTTTCAAGAAAAAAAAACAAAGGGGAAGGTGGGGGGACAGAATGAAAAGAAAAACAAAATGAAGGAAATAAAGAAAAAAGCAAAGCAAAAAAGAACCAGAAAGTTCTATCAATAAACACTTGAGGAAGAAAAGATCAGAACACACGTACTGTACTTTACAGGACAGTGAGACTCACTTTCTGCTGACATTGCTAAAAATGTAACTGATGCCAAGTTTCCTAGCTGCTGATTAAAAGCATCTTGAAACTTTCAATTAAAAACATAAAAGGCAGCTGATCTTTCATTATTTGTATAGTGATACCAAGGTGCAAATTCGGTGATTCACAGCACAAAACACTTTGCTGACAACCGTCCCATTTGTCTTTCTGAAAAGAGCAAAACTATTAAGAGTGGGAGATTTAGAGCACAGGTCCTAAAAAAGGCATCCAGGAGCTTATGTGGCAAAGAAAAAAAAACATAATAATTAAGGACATCTTTTAAAGCTATTAAAAAACTTTGTTTCAATAGCTAGAAGCTCCATTCTAGACTTCTTAAAAGGCATTCAGAATTTTTCTCTTTGTTCCCAGCAAGCCTTGAAGGCTTGGCTTCTAATTTAAAACACTAAAGTTATATTTTCCCAGACTCAGAGACTCCTTGAAGCCTTCAGTAATTCATAGGACAATCAAATTGTCTTGTATGTGACACAATTACTTTTAAGACAATTTAAAACTGTGCCATGAACTTCACTGTCTTTGGCTCTCAACTGCTCCTGCAGTAATTATCTGTCCCAGTCAAATGCTTTTGGAGACATAGATTGGCTATAAATCACTACAAACATTCTTGGTCCACTTTTTAATTAGCTGATTTGTAGCACTTACTGATTAAAATATAACTTCTTTTTTGGCTCCTGCCTGAAGTAAGTTTCACAGAATCACAGAATCACCAAGGTTGGAAGAGACCTCAAAGATCATCAAGTCCAACTTGTCATCCAACACCTCATGACTAAACCACGGCACCAAGTGCCACGTCCAATCCCCTCTTGAACACCTCCATGGATGGTGACTCCACCACCTCCCTGGGCAGCACATTCCAATGGCTAACAACTCTCTCTGGGAAGAACTTTCTCCTCACCTCCAGCCTAAACTTCCCCTGGTGCAGCTTGAGACTGCATTTGATAAGACAAAGACTTTTTGACACCCAACAAGAGTTGTTTTCAGTCGCTTTTATGTAAAATAGTTGCTCTTCAATATCAAGTTTAATACCTAGCCTCAGTTGTGCCAGATAAAAACCCCAGAAAGGCAAAACTAAAAAGCCATAAAGCTAGAGCTTCAGGGCCTCACTGCAGATTTTATATGCAACCCTTTTAAATTCTGAATGGCACTGTAGGTTCAGGAGGTTGAAATCCCTTTTGTTAATGTGTCACTGTATATGAACTTGAGTTGATTAAAAATCTGCCTATTTAGCACTGACATTACCAGCTAACATTAGCTTTCTTGTTAAAGAAAAGGTGTTTATTTATGTGAAAACCAGAGTAAATGTGACACTAATAAAACCTGCATTGTAATACACTGAATCTTTCAAGCCTGTTGTTTGTAAAGCAAAGCTATCATTAGGCTATAGCAAGGATGCATGCTTCAAGCTGAAGATCTTTCATGATGATACATCAAAGGAGCTGCCTGATAAATGATTCTTAGGTAACCACTGCAAAAATCTTGCCAAGGAGTTGGGGGTTTGGTGTGCCTTTAGTAGATAATTACTTAATATGGAACTTAAAGCTACTCCATCCAGGCTGTAATTTGGGATTTAGTCTTTATCAAATCAAAATTGAATTTATAACTGGAAATAGGTACCTGTTTATTAAATTATTTTAACCAGATCAATTTTATATAGGCAGAATGTGTTTAATGCTTTGAAATACAAATTCTGGATTCTATTTGTTCAATTTTTAAGGTACCCCTTGGACTACATTAACAAAACCCTCTAAATATATTACCAGAGGAGAGGACATCTGAGAATAAGTATACCACACACACATACAAAAAGGCTTTGGTTACAAATTTTACAAGCAGTGTTGCGGGATATATTTCATATTAATAGTAAATCCATGGTAATGGAGCAGTCACTAGGGAGAGCTTAAAAAATAATAGCAATAGGAAAGGTAAAACAAGCGTGGACATTGATTTTCTTTGATACTTTTCATTTCATTTCTTTGGGACTCCATTTTCCTGAGACTTTGTAGGAAGAAAATAGAAGATGCTTAAGAAACTGAGAAGGTTTTTGCCTTACCCTCCTGTGACTGCATGTGATAGCTGTAGCAATGCCTGGCTCACCATTCAGAAACACAAAGGCCAATTATAGGCTGGAAACTGATGGTGGGAAAGATGCTATTGTCTGCAAGCAAGGTGGGGAGAAACAAGACCTTCCTGCTTCTCTTCATAGCCTAGTGACTCTGCTGAAGTAGTGTGCTTTTTGTATTATGGTGTAAGAAACTCTTTCTTAATGCCACAGTTTTGCTCTTTCAGTATGTATTTCATTGCTGTAGTGGCTCATCTACATCTATCAAACAGGGAATTTATGTCACTGACACCCCTGGAATGTGATGGAAAACGGCAGCCAACTCACAAAGGCATTCAGCTTCTAGTTGTCTGCAAATAAATGTACATGCTGCTACAGACAGTTTACTTCTCTGCATATTTTAGAATAGAAATCAGCCTTTGGAGTGATTCTAACTGAATGACTGTATTACTGTTTACAAATGTAATGCTTCTTTTTTCCATATCCTCTCCTTGGCCCAAAAACCTGTACACATCTGCCCACCAAGGAGCAAACTTTCAACAGGAAGAGCAACAGAGCCATCCTCCTGAGATATTATTTGCCAGCCATGTATCAATATAAATAAATTACTTCTATTCTCATGTAAAAGAATATGCAGGCAGCCGTTCTCAGGAGGGTTATGGAGCTGAGGAAAAAGATGTCTCTTTGAAGTCCAGAATTAAGCTCTGGAGACACTAAGATACCAAGGAAAGTCTTAACACGTCCACCTAGGGCAATAAATTCCCTGCTCACTGTGTTAGACTCCAAGCTGGTGGGCTCAACCCTCAGCCAGTGTTATGTGACCAGAATCCAACCCTGGGGTGCCACTTCTGCTCTGAGAATAAGCTCTTCAGGGCCAGCACCAGCACAGCTAATTGCCATGTGACAATGTGACATGTGTTGTAGATTCTGTGTATTCTGTTATCTCTCTTGTTCCCTAATTACAGCAGATATTCAGCAACGCAGGATTGTTCAGGCATTGCATTGATGAGGACTGTACAAAGCCTATTTCCCCCAATTTAGATAGGATGGGGCTGGCTGTGAATTTCAGCAACTCTTCTGTGGCCTTAATCGCTAGGTTTATTTCATTATTAGAAATTAGAGAGGAAAGAAAGAGGGATAATTAAATTCCTCCCAGCTTCAGGCTCCATCAAAGATATGTTAAAAAAAAATCAAGCTACAAAGACATATCTAACAGAACTTTTTTTAAAGGCAGAAAACCAGTTAAACAAAATGGATAAATACTTCCAACTTTTCCTAGCAGATAAAGCACACGTGATGACTACTTTGAATTAACTCAAAAGTGGTTTACATAAAAAAATGAAACTTAATATGAAGATCTAAGAATATGTTACTCTGCTTATCTATGTAAATTGCTCAACATATTTCCTCTTGCATATAAGGCCTAAAAAAAAAAAAAGAGAGAGAACTTCTGACTGCACTGTACTTTCTTTTGTGTCAGATCCATCCCTTTTGTGTCTTTTATTCGCATCATCCTGATCTACAGTCAGTGGCAAATGAATTCGGTGGTCACAGCCCAGCTGCTCTCCCACTCCATTAACCTATAGAGAACATGCTATGCAGCAATCTCCCATCTAAGTGAACCCTCATTGTAATTATGTGTGTTGTAATTGTTATTAATTGATCCCAGCAAAATGTTAATGCAGAAGAACTGTTTTAGGGAACTGGGGTGTTTCCAGTCTCGGGCTTTCTGGAGCAGAGGCATCCTAGTATTTCGTGGCATTTATATATTTTCTTCCTACCATTTGAAAACATCCTCATCAATTTAAATCATGTTTTAATCATAGTCATGCAGACACTGGAGGCCACGCACAACGAGCACTTGGCTGCACTGCCTGTACCTCAGGGGATACAGCTGAAGGACCCGCTGGAGCCCAGGGACTGTCACGGCTCATTGTTTGGTTGTGAATGACTGATGCAGTACCACAAAATGCTTTAATGAAAAACTCAGAAGCCACTCTTCTCCTTAAGCAAAGACATTCATTTTCATATTATGATGTTAAACTTCCTTCCCCTTCCCCTTCCCCTTCCCCTTCCCCTTCCCCTTCCCCTTCCCCTTCCCCTTCCCCTTTCCCTTCCCCTTTCCCTTCCCCTTTCCCTTCCCCTTTCCCTTCCCCTTTCCCTTCCCCTTTCCCGTCCCCTTTCCCTTTCCCTTTTCCTTTCCCTTCCCCTTTCCCTTTCCCTTCCCCTTTCCCTTCCCCTTCCCCTTCCCCTTCCTCTTCCCCTTCCTCTTCCCCTTCCTCTTCCCCTTCCCCTTTCCCTTCCCCTTCCCCTTCCATTTCCCCTTCCCCTTCCCCTTCCCTTTCCCGTTCCCCTTCCCCTTCCCCTTCCCTTTCCCCTTCCCCTTCCCCTTCCTTTCTTTTTTTTCAGGAAAGAAAAAATAGCAGCTAAAGTGGCATCCACTCTACATAATTATTTTGATGTTAGGAAATAATGAAGCATTTAAAATGTCCATCATTTGCAGTAATGGTGCTATCTGCTTCTCCTCTTGATGCTTTATCTCAAAGAAAAAGGAAAGTTCACAGTGAGATGTTAAATGTGTTTTCCACTGTGCTTAACTGTTAGATTTGAAGAGGCTGAGTAGAAGTCAAGTTTGGTAACAGATACAAGTAGTGCTGCTGAAGTAGTACTTCTGGAATAGATAATTAAAGGTGGCAGGTTTATATATAAAGGCTGATATTGACTCCATGCAGTATGCTGCCTCCATACACATCATCACAGCATGTACATGCATGGATGGTATAAGATAAGCATTTGCTTTGCTGCAGAATCCCTATGTAACTAATTAAGCAGTTTCAACATGCTTATGCCATCAACAGCTTCCTGTTTTCAAGGTCTTATTTTTTCTTATTTGGCCAAATACTTGGAAATATCAGACACAAAGCAAACTGGTTTTACTGGGAGAATGTAACACCTTATATACATGAGCTTTATGTCAGCTCAGCCTCTGTGATCAGTCTACTGACTGCACCTAGTCCTTTCTAGTTAGAATCATAGAAGGCACAGGGTTGGAAAGACCATGCAAGGTTGGATGGTCTTTAAAGAACCTTTAAAGACCATCTGGTCCAACCACTCCTGTAGTAAGCAGGGACATAGAATTATAGAATCATAGAATTGTTGGGGTTGGAAGAGACCTCAAGGATCACCTACTTCCAACCCCCTTGCCATGGGCAGGGATGCCTCACACTAGAGCAGGTTGCTCACAGTCACATCCAGCCTGGCCTTAAAAACCTCCAGGGATGAGGCTTCCACCACCTCCCTGTGTCACCTGTTGCAGTGTCTCACCACCCTCATACTGAAGAACTTCTTCCTAACATCCGATCTAAATCTACCCTTTTCTATTTTTGTTCCATTCCTCCTGGTCCTATCATTACCTGACACCCTAAAAAGTCCCTTCACAGCTTTCTTGTAGGCCCCCTTAAGGGAAGGGGACCACAATAAGGACATCCCCAACGCAATCAGGTTGATCAAACCTGACACCAAATGTCTCCAGAGATGGGGCCTCCACAACCTCCCTGAGCAACCTGTTCCAGTGTGCTACAGTGTTCCCTTGGAGCACAAAAAAATCTTCCTAGTGTCCCAAATACTTAATATAGTTTGCCTTGGGAACACAAAACTATGAATAAGGTTTGATAACTTAGGGTGCTTAACAGAATTCAGTCTCTGAGGGGGGAGGAGTGTTTCAGAAAGTGTGTAAACTTGTCCTAGAGATTCTTTTCCTTTTTTACCACTTAGCTTGGATTTTGTCTCCCCTTGTTTAACTTCAAGGGAAGTTTTTTTAGTGCATGTCAAGATTGTGAGGAAAACAGAGGTAACATTGGAGGTAAATAGGACAGGAGAAATTCCAGAGACCTAGTTTTTCTATTACATCTGGTTCAGGTATTATTCTACTTTCATGCTGCATCAGATTAGAAAGCTCTAGAAGAAATAATGAAGCTAGAGTGGTGTATGGTTTAAAGTGACAGGTATAATCTATAATAGCAGCCAGTGGTCAAAACCAATTTGTTCTTTGAAGACTAACCTAAATTCCAAAATATTCAGTTGCAGTCATTTTGTTCAACAATTCCTCTGTTTTAATACTTCTTCTGATGAGATGAAAAGAGCTGGAGGGTGCATCAAAGTGAAATGAAAAAATCAGCTAAATGCAGCATTGTCATGGGAGTTTGCATATTTTAAACTATTAGCTGAACTTTAATGTATATCTAATTTCCCAAGTCTTGAATATAACCTGGAGAAAAGGAAAAGAAAGTGAGAAAATCTAGTATGGAGCATAGGTGTCCAACATTGACTGCAAATTCATCATAGTATCATCATAGTATCAATCAGGGTTGGAAGGGACCACAAGGATCATCTAGTTCCAAACCCCCTGCCATGGGCAGGGACACCTCACACTAGATCAGGCTGGCCACAGCCTCATCCAGCCTGGTCTTAAACATCTCCAGGGATGGGGCCTCAACCACCTCCCTGGACAACCCATTCCAGGGCTTCACCACTCCTATGGGGAAGAACTTCCTCCTCACGTCCAGCCTGAATCTCTCCACCTCCAGCTTCATTCCATTCCCCCTAGTCCTATCACTGCCTGATATCCTAAGAAGTCCCTCCCCAGCCTTCTTGTAGGCCCCCTTCAGATACTGAGCCTCAGTTCTTTTGAATATTCCCATGTTATGAAATTAGAAGTGAGCCCCCTTCAGATACTGGAAGGCCACAATTAGGTATTCTCCAGACTGAAATTCCCAGACTGAAATTCCCAGTTTCAATTTTACATTGGAGCCAGCCAAGCATTTTCCAGTTTTATAACAGCAGAAGTGAAGATGTGAGCCACAATATCATGCTTGTCAGTGACCTCATATCAATGAAGGAGGAAAAATGTGTTGGGGTTTTGTTGTTTTGTGAAAGGTGGTTGTAGCCAGGAGGGGGTTGGTCTCTTTTCCCAGGCAACCAGTACCAGAGCAAGAGGACACAGTCTCAAGCTGCACCAGGGGAGGTTTAGTCTGGATGTTAGGAAGAAGTTCTTCATAGAAAGAGAGATTGGCCATTGGAATGTGCTGCCCAGGGAGGTGATGGAGTCACCATCCCTGGAGGTGTTCAAGAGGGGATTGGATGTGGCATTTGGTGCCATGGTTTAGTCATGAGGTCTGTGGTGACAGGTTGGACTTGATCTTTGAGATCTCTTCCAACCTTGGTGACTGTGTGATTCTGTGGGTATTTTTCTGTGCATCTTTTGTGTTACAAGATTGAATTTGGTTTTCCCTTGCTGTCTCACAGACACAAAGGTTCCTGCACATTTTAAGACCTATAATGCATTTGCTACTTAAACCCCAGTCATTATGATCACAAAATATCACAGATGGCAGATAGTAAAAGGGATGCTTTTGCAAAAAATCTCTGCAGGAATTGCATTTATGCTGACAAACAAATGCAGTCACAAGGTCAGTTTGTATATTCCCCGCTCAGATACAGAGGAAGCTCCATTACAGTGCAAGACAGGAGAGGTCTCAGCATCGGCAAAAGGGAAATCACCTGACAGATATCTGTTTTAAAAAGGTTTGACAAAGGAAAAAAAAAGCATGGATTACAAAGATAGAAAACACAGTCAATAATTTCATCAGCCTCACTTTTGAGGAAGTGGTATTTTGTTATAAATGAAACAGGATTACTGCTGAGATAAATAAATAATATCAAAGGACAAAAGGGCACATTTGAAGGAGGATATAAATCCACATATCACAGCGAACCAAATGGTCTGTCACCAAATAGTATCCATCAAAGCAAGTTCATGTTACTGGGGGGGGGAAATGCTCTTGTCATGGGCTAATCAGACTTATCACAGTGTGAAGAAATCCTTGAAATGCCTTTTTTTTTTTTTTCTTTTGCCCTATTCCTGTACTTTGTGTCAGGAAATGTCACCACTGTCTCCCCATAACGGCAAACAGAGATTACATATTTGCATTGAAAGCACTTTTTTTCTCAATAAACTTGAATATATACACCTTCATTCTGTCAACAAGTGCTCTGGAGATCTACACAGAGCATAACTTCTGAAAGTCATATAAGCACAAGCAATATAATATTTTAATATGCTTACATTTCAAACCAATTCTCTGACATTTTCCATAGTTTTCCCACATCATTTCATTGCAATCAGAATCTTTACATATCTATATCTATGTATCTATATCTATATATATCTTGAGGCAATCCCAGACACAAATCCAGGCTGGGCAGTGACTGGCTGGAAAGCAGCCCTGAGGAGAGAGACTTGAGGGTGCTGGTGGATGAGAAGCTCAACATGAGCTCTCAATGTGCACTTGCAGCCCAGAAAGCCAATCCCATCCTGGGCTGCAGCAAGAGAAGTGTGGCCAGCAGGTCAAGGGAGGTGATTCTCCCTCTCTACTCAGCTCTGCTGAGACCCCACCTGGAGTACTGCCTCCAGTTCTGGAGCCTCTATTACAAGAGGGATATGGAGGTGCTGGAAGGTGTCCAGAGAAGGGCCACGAGGATGAACAGAGGGCTGGAGCAGCTCTGCTCTGAGGACAGACTGAAAGAATTGGGGCTGTTCAGTCTGAAGAAAAGAAGGCTCCGAGGTGACCTAATTGTGGCCTTCCGGTGTCTGAAGGGGCCCTACAAGGCGGCTGGGGAGGGACTTCTTAGGATATCAGGTAGTGATAGGACTAGGGGGAATGGAATGAAGCTGGAGGTGGGGAGATTCAGGCTGGACATGAGGAAGAAGTTCTTCCCCATGAGAGTGGTGAAGCCCTGGAATGGGTTATCCAGGGAGGTGGTTGGGGTGCCATCCCTGGAGGTGTTTAAGACCAGGCTGGATGAGGCTGTGGCCAGCCTGATCTAGTGTGAGGTGTCCCTGCCCATGGCAGGGGGGTTGGAACTAGATGATCCTTGTGGTCCCTTCCAACCCTGACTGATTCTATTATTCTGATTGCAAAATATATATATATAAAAGTGTGTGTGTATATATATATATATATAAAAGTTAAGTTTCTGCTCTGACAGAATCTGACCTTCAAACCTATAACAGGTGATGAAGATCTGTTGGTTCAATGGCTCCCTCTTCCCTCTTCTTATTTGGCTCATAGTGATGCATAAATACATAAAAAATCTGTATTTCCACATAGTCAGCTTTAAATATATAGAAATTATATGTTATATAGAATTTTATTTACTTGTTTTTACTGATACTGAGAAGTTTTCATGATCAACAGACTGCACTGGGTTGAAAGGGACACTGAAAGGTCATCTTTTCCGACTCTCTGAATTGAGCTCAGACACAGAATTACATAATCACAGAATCACCAAGGTTGGAAGAGACCTCAAAGACACCTCCAATTAGATCTTACAGTCACCTACTGAAATGCAGAATGCTTCTTTCTCTGTAGTCATGGTTTGTTAAAACATTTTTATTCCCCTGGAATGATTATATTTTTCACTTAAATTGTAGGGAAAACTTAAGGGGCAAGAGATTTTTTTGTAGGTTCTGCTTTAAAATATCAGAGGAAAAGCAACCACAGATCTCAGATTTAAATTCAGATCTTGTGTCCTCATTTTAGTTTCTCCTTCAAAGTACAAACAAAATCTTATAATCATAGGTATTTATTAGTCTGGATTGCTGGACTTCCAGATGCAGAACTATTCCCCAGGGGAACAGCCCAGGGAATTCAGCAGTGTCTATATGGAAATGATGAGAAGTGAGGTCTCAGGCCTTTCCATGGAGACTGCAAACACATCTCTTCTTCATTTTGAATTACAAGAAGCCAGGTTTAGAAAGAAATTAAATATTGGAGCTCTTTATGAAACAAAAACTTCTACTTCGTGTCCTCCATCTCTCCGTCTCTCACCCACCCCTAAAGAACATAACTAATTATTGCTGCAGGGTGAGAAAGCAGAAAGAAAGTGAAAGTTGTTAATGGTTTCTATTTTCACACCACAATAAATGACATTACCCACTGGGACTATGGCAGAGTCTGGGTGGATAGACATCAGAAGTGATCTTGCACAAGTAGAAAGAGCTTGATTAAATCCAACACAAATGATGAGATCATTTTAACTATGAAATAATCTTTTAGAAGCAGTGATCACTGCACAATAGTATTAAAAGGGGGGTAGTGAAGAGGGATCAAGGTTTTCCACAGCTGTCAAGCAGCAATGTAGGAATAAATATCATTAACTTTCAAGAAACTACCATTCTCTTCCTGAAAAGTCATTAAAATCTTGATCCAGATATTTACTAAAATCAGTGTAAGTATGTAAATGTATTGCAAATAAATAATTCTGAGAGCCTGGAGAAGAGGATGCTCAGGGGAGACCTTACTGCTGTCTACAACTACCTGAAGGGAGGTTGTAGCCAGGTGGGGATTGGTCTCTTCTCCCAGGCAACCAGCACCAGAACAAGAGGACACAGTCTCAAGCTGCACCAGGGGAGGTTTAGGCTCAAGGTGAGGAGAAAGTTCTTCACTGATAGAGTTGTTAGCCATTGGAATGTGCTGCCCAAGGCGGTGATGGAGTCACCATCCCTGGAGGTGCTCAACAGGGGATTGGACGTGGCACTTGGTGCCATGGTTTAGTAGTCATGAAGTCTTGGGTGCCAGGTTGGACTTGATGATCTTTGAGGTCTCTTCCAACCTTGGTGATTCTGTGATTCTGTGAAATATTTCTGGGTGTATAAACATATTGTACACTTCAGAAGGAAGAATCTGGAATCCAAGCTTGATGATCTCTGGAGGTCCCTTCCAACCCCTAGCATTCTGTGATTCTCTTTTGAAAGAATCTTCTGAAGAGTCTCTATATCAAGATCTGGTCTTGATTCATGCACTGAAATCACAGAATCATAGGATGGCAGGGTTTGGAAAAGACCTCCAGAGATTATGGAGTCCAGCTCTCCTGACAAATGGTTCACTTGGGGGCAGCTCACACAGGAACACATCCAGATCATAGGATCACAGAATCTCAGAATGTTAGGGATTGAAAGGGACCACAAAAGATCATCCAGCCCAACCCTCCCTGCGAGAGCAGGATCACCTAGAGCAGGTCACACAGGAACACATCCAGGCAGGTTTTGTATATCTCCAGAGAAGGAGACTCCACAACCCCACTGGGCAGCTGGTTCCAGTGCTCTGTCACCAAATGCATGCAAATCTTTTAGAAGTGAGCAGTACCTGCTCATTTCCTCCTGGAGGACTTTTTATCTTTGTGCCCATTTTTAGAATTTCCTGAGCTGTTCCCTTGGACAAACATACTAAACCAAAAGAGTCTGAGGACAGCAACAGTCCATCAGAGAGAAGGTCCATCCAGCCCAATCCTCTGTCTCCACTCCACAGTGGACAACCACAGGTGTTTTAAGGCGGGCATGTAAACAAAGGAGGTCTATTTTCGCCATGGTTCTCACATGTTCATAGGTCTAAGTGGCTGAGAATGTCCTCCCCTGGGTCCTCCACCGTCTGCTAAGGAACCAGGAGATATGTCTCAGATCAGCCTGGGGCCTTCATTCCCTGCCTGAGGGATGTTGTAGGTGTGCCTGTCCCTGCCTCAGTCTCCTGGATGAGGCTGGGACCTGCACTGCAGAGAGGTGCTCTCCTGGAGGGAGCCCTTGGACCTGTGTCCATTCCTCACTCCATCCCACTCCCTGCACTCACCGTGAATCAGGCAACAGCAAGACTGCCATTTGCCTGAGACGTCAGGAGGTGTTCAGCTCCAAAAGCTCTTTCAAGGACACACAACACAAAGATTACAAGTGGAAAGAGGATTTTATTTCTTTTTTTCCCCTGAACCTGTTTCAGAGCTGATGCTCACTAACACAAAGCCCATTGTGTAGCTCGGAGCAGGCTGATGTGCTTCCACATTAGTTGAGAAAATCATCCTTTGCAGTCACACAAAAAGAGGTGGATGGTACCGTAGGCTATTTTCCAGAGTAAGACATACAACGATGACAAGCAGCAGACTTCTGTCTTCCAAGCCATGAAAGCCTGAGAGAGCCTGGGCTCAAGTGCTGCCCTGGAAGTGAAAGAGCAGCAGCTAGAACTGAGCCAAAAAGGACCAAAGGAGGCCAGACAAAAGACTGTGCTCAATGCTACAGAGGAAAGGAAGCAGCTCCAGGGGAACCCAAGAAGCTTCCCCGTCCTAGGAGCATAGAAAGCTTCCTCCCCCCAGATGTGGGGCACGAGAGGCCTCTCCATGGTGCATGAGCAGCAGCAGCAGCAAAGAAGCGAGCCAAAAGGGCCCGAGGGAGTGCTGACAAGGGACTGTGCTCAGTGCTACAGAGGAAAAGAAACAACTCCTGAGGAACCCAAGGAGCTTCCCCGGCTGCGGAGTCTGGAAAGTTTCCTCTCCCCGGATGCGAGGCCCGAGAGGTCATCTCCGTGGTGCATGGAGCAGCAAGAACTGAGCCAGAAGGGCCCAGAGAAGCCCTGACAAAAGACTCTGATCAATGCTACAGAGGAAAGGAAGCAGCTCCAGGGGAACCCAAGAAGCTTCCCCATCTTAGGAGCGTAGAAAGCTTTCTCCCCCCGGATGCGGGGCACGAGAGGCCTCTCCATGGTGCATGAGCAGCAGCAGCAGCAAAGAAGCGAGCCAAAAGGGCCCGAGGGAACGCTGACAAGGGGCTGTGCTCAGTGCTACAGAGGAAAAGAAACAACTCCTGAGGAACCCAAGGAGCTTCCCCGGCTGCGGAGTCTAGAAAGTTTCCTCTCCCTGGATGCAGGGCCCGAGAGGTCATCTCTGTGGTGCATGGAGCAGCAAGAACCTAGACAAAATGGACCAGAGAAGCCCTGACGAAGACCTGTGCTCAGTGCTACAGAGGAAAGGAAGTAACTCCAGAGGAACCCAAGAAGCTTCCCCGTCTTAGGAGCGTAGAAAGCTTTCTCCCCCCGGATGCGGGGCACGAGAGGCCTCTCCATGGTGCATGAGCAGCAGCAGCAGCAAAGAAGCGAGCCAAAAGGGCCCGAGGGAACGCTGACAAGGGGCTGTGCTCAGTGCTACAGAGGAAAAGAAACAACTCCTGAGGAACCCAAGGAGCTTCCCCGGCTGCGGAGTCTAGAAAGTTTCCTCTCCCTGGATGCAGGGCCCGAGAGGTCATCTCTGTGGTGCATGGAGCAGCAAGAACCTAGACAAAATGGACCAGAGAAGCCCTGACGAAGACCTGTGCTCAGTGCTACAGAGGAAAGGAAGTAACTCCAGAGGAACCCAAGAAGCTTCCCCGTCTTAGGAGCGTAGAAAGCTTTCTCCCCCCGGATGCGGGGCACGAGAGGCCTCTCCATGGTGCATGAGCAGCAGCAGCAGCAAAGAAGCGAGCCAAAAGGGCCCGAGGGAGTGCTGACAAGGGGCTGTGCTCAGTGCTACAGAGGAAAAGAAACAACTCCTGAGGAACCCAAGGAGCTTCCCCGGCTGCGGAGTCTAGAAAGTTTCCTCTCCCTGGATGCAGGGCCCGAGAGGTCATCTCCGTGGTGCATGAGCAGCAGCATTAACATAGCCAAGAGGGACCAGAGGAGGCCTGACAAGGGGATGTGCTCAGTGCTACAGAGGAAAAAAAGCAGCTCCCGGGGAACTCAAGGAGCTTCCCCATTCTGGGAGTAAAGACATTTTCCTCCCCCCAGATGTGGGGCACGAGAGGCCACCTTCGTGGAAGCACAAAGCAGGCTCCTGGCCAGAATGGCCCAAAAGAGGCAAGGCAAGGGGCCATGCTGAGTGCTGCAGAGGAAGGCAAAAAAACCCCACAGGCATTTACTGGCCCACTTGGGGGAAAAAAACCCTTCCTCCCCCCAGCTGCAGGGCACGAGAGGCCATCTGCATGGTGCACGAGCAGCAGGCAGTAACCAAGCCAAAAGGGACCAGAGGAGCCCTGAAAAATGGCCATGCTCAATGCTGCAGAGGAAGGCAAAAAACCCCCAGGGACCAGTGCCAATCTGCCCCGGGGGGAAAAATTCCTTCCTGACCCCAACACTGGCGATCGGCTACTCCCTGAGCATGTGAGCAAGCCTGCTTCCTCCTGCCCCAGGCTGGTCCTGCCTCCCAAGAGATGCCCAAGCCCTATTCTCTCTCAACCTAGAGCCATGTCAGGTTACTCTGAGAGTGGTCAAATGCCCCTGGCCTGATCGACCTTGGGGGCAGGAATCTTTTCCTGTGCCTGGCAGGACACCAATGCGTGCTCCAAAGCACTGGATACCCTGGCAACATCTCTACATCCCATTTCTTACAGCTACTGGCTCCAGGAGGGATGCTCTGCTGTGCTCCTCAAAGCTGAAAAATCCTGATTTCCCTCAGGCATCTCCAGAAATTGGCAGTTCTTCTCATCTTCATCAGCCTAGTCTAGCTTCTGGGCTTCCTCCTTCCACCTTCATCAACTACTTCCACTGGCTCCTCAAGGGCCTCCTCTGGGATGTCTCTGGTCAGCTCCTAGGCTAGTCTGGCAGCAGGCACAGGAGGATGCTCCCTTTTATAGTGTCCCGGGGCACTGGCACTGCTAGGTTGCCGTTGCCAGGCGATGGCATTGTGACATCAGGGGGATGTGCTCCCCCCATGCCCAGCCCTGCCCATTCTAACCCCACCCACCAACCCTCTGCCCAACATCCTTCAGAGGAAGCCTTTGGGGTAATGGCAAATCACAGGATCACAGGATGTTAGGGTCTGGAAAGGACCTCTGGAGATTATCGAGTCCAACCCCCCTCACCCCGCCAGAGCAGGACCATAGAATGTAGCACAGGTCACATAGGAACACATCCAGATGGGTCCTGAAAGTCTCCAGAGGAAATTCTACCACCTCTCTGAGCAGCCTGTCCCACTGCTCCAGCACCCTCAACAACAACCACCCTCAACAACAACTCCCCTCTTGTGTTCCTATTGGTATCTATTCCCACTTTGTCCTGTCACTGGGCACCAGTGGAAAGAGCCCAGCTGCACTCTCTTGACACCTACCCGTAAGGTATTTGCAAACATTGAACAGATCCTCTCTCACCCTTCTTTTCTCCAGGCTAAACAGCTCCATGTCTCAGACTTTCTTCATAAAAGAGATGTTCTCTTCCCTTAATCATCTTCGTAGCTCTGACACAGTCACCTCTCTTGCTTTTGGGGCATCTGTACTTTGGTCCTTCACTTCAATGGAGCAGAGAGCTTACAGGGATGAACACCATCC
The DNA here is from genome assembly GCF_014839835.1 of Dryobates pubescens. Classification (NCBI taxonomy): domain Eukaryota; kingdom Metazoa; phylum Chordata; class Aves; order Piciformes; family Picidae; genus Dryobates; species Dryobates pubescens. The sequence goes on along the minus strand of NC_071614.1, from coordinate 9,013,696 downwards.
AGTTTTAACACTGTGAGTTCACATGCTGTCACTTGCTAAAGCACCTAGATTCGCTGGCATTCTGGGCTAACATTCAGGCAGCTAAATAAAGCAGAGAACAGGTCAGTCCACTTTTCCTTGCAATGCCAGACAGTTAAAAGCAAACTTGGTTATAGCCCCCAAAACTGCACTCTTGCTTGCTTCTGAAGGTGCTTGTGTATCTGAAAGATGGAAGTAATCTTAGACACTACCCCCAGAATTGTTTGCTATTGTGGGCAAAAAACCTTCCAGGAAATACTAATAACTCATTAGTTTTGCCTTAAGAGCCACTGGAAGCAGCTCTTGTAGAAAAAGCCACTCAACTGGTCTGACAAACTGCTAATTAGTAGAGTGCTTTGGAACTTCCATTTACAAACAGAAAGGCAAAATGACTGAGCCTAATCAGTTACAGGGGGATCAGTTGTCTGGTGTTAGATCTCTTCTATACAAACCTGGGAAAGCTGTGTATATTTAGTAACCTCAAATAAAATGCTTGCATTAAAGTTATAAAACTCAGTTAGGATGCATTTTGTGTTAAATGGAAATCCTTCCTAAGGGTTTATGTTTTCTCCTTTTCCCCATGAGTATTTTGGCATGCCATTGCTGATTGTAGCATTCACAGAGCTCACTTTCACAATGTGAGTTTCTAAACTGTGGTTCCAGATACTAGCACTAGAAACCTGAATGAGCTTGGTCTCCATCCACTCCCAGAATGAAGGTGGACAGTGACACCTGTGTCCAGCCAAAACATTTTGAATTTCAAGTTATGTGCGCCCAGTGAAACGAATAGAATAGAATAGAATAGAATAGAATAGAATAGAATAGAATAGAATAGAATAGACCAGAATAGAATAGAATAGAATAGACCAGGTTGGAAGAGACCTTTGAGACCATCGAGTCCAACCCATCATCCAACACCATGTAATCAACTAAACCATGGCACCAAGCACCCCATCCAATCTCCTCCTAAACACCTCCAGTGATGGTGACTCCACCACCTCCCTGGGCAGCACATTCCAATGGCAAATCACTCTCTCTATGAAGAATTTCTTCCTAACATCCAGTCTAAACCTCCCCTGGTGCAGATTGAGACTGAGTCCTCTTGTTCTGGTGCTGGCTGCCTGGGAGAAGAGACCAACCCCCTCCTGGCTACAACCTCCCTTCAGGGAGTTGCAGAGAGCAATAAGGTCTCCCCTGAGCCTCCTCTTCTCCAGGCTAAGCAACCCCAGCTCCCTCAGCCTCTCCTCATAGGGCTGTGCTCCAGACCCCTCCCCAGCTTTGTTGTCTTTCTCTGGACATGTTCCAGCAAGTCAACATCTTTCCTAAACTGAGGGGCCCAGAACTGGACACAGTACTGAAGGTGTGGCCTAACCAGAAACATTCAGGTTGGAGAAGACCTTCAGAATCACCAAGCCCAACCAACAACCCTGCTCTACGAAGTTCACCACTATAAACTAAGATACATCCAGGAGAACCAGGATGCTTACCTCAAAGACATCTTAGGAGTTTTATATGTATAAAGGTGTGAATCAGACCCAGTGGATTCGCATTTAGGAAAAAGTAAGCTAGAATTTAGCTCTTGCACAGAATCAACTCTCAGCATGCATTTCCAGTCCTGCTTTTTCTCTGGAAATCTCTGCTGAAGGACATCTTTAACTTGCTGCATGCTCCAGAAATTTTCCTCCACCTACTGAGTTACTTCCTCTCTTTGTGTTTCCCCTCATAACCCTCCTTTCTCACTTCATCCTGAAGGAATCCTCCCTCTGCTCAGCACAGCACAGCATAGCACAGCACAGCACAGCACAGCACAGCACAGCACACCCCCATTCTGTGCTCTCTTCCATTCTGAGCTAAAGAATGCTTGGCTCTCAGAGCTATAGAGTTTCAGTGTGCTTGTTCTTTTACTTTTCTCTCTCACACAAGTATGTCATTTCCCCTTAACTATCTGTATGAGAGCAACTATCACTAGCTCTATAAAATGTTTGCTCTTTATTCTGCCTCCCTTCCTGTAAAGCATTTTATCACAGATTGCATAAAGGCCTTTACAAAAAGAGGAGAGAAAGAGGCAGACTCTGTTCCGTTTGCTTCTTCAAACAGAAAGCTGAGCACATGCTCACGTTTGCTGCCTTTGAAGGCTGTGACGAGAGATTATACCTGCCGTATGCACAGAGTCCTGTAATGTTAATGTGGAGGAAGGTCAGAACCAGCTTTTCATGAGCCCTGCACCCCACAGAGCATTAGGTCCATTCGTAGTGGTGTTCCCAGTATTAATAGACTGCAGGGATTCAGCTGCTCTCATGATTCCTCTCGAGTGAATTTTATCCTCTGCCATGGCAAACATTAAGCTTTTCTTGTTCGCCTTTCCTGACAAGGAAGGGTTCATCTGCATCCTGCAGCAGAACTGCCACGGATAATGTAAATGCAACCAGAAACCTCTGAGAAGTTCCTGTCTCTCTTATTACTCATTATCTCTAATATTGTCACTTTGTATCATCATGTGTCTCCCCTCTGGCCACCCCGTGAGCTCCTCAGACGGAGGTGAAAACCTCTTTTCCAACATTATTCAATAAAAAGGATCTCTATAGGTTTATGTAAGGAACTGAGAGCTCTGGATCCTCAAATTTGACAGTTACTGTGGGCTGGCTTGAACTTTCCCCATCTGACTTATTGAGACTGATGTATTAAATCAAATCAATACAATGGATATTACATCGCCATCTAGCAAATTAGAACTAGGCTGAAATGATCTGATGTGGAGTGAATTCAGGTGGGAGTGAGACACAATATTCTGTACCAGAAGGCAGCAATTCTACTTGTTAATTGATGGGTTGTTAACATGACTTTAAACAACTTGGCAGCTGGCTGGCAAGCCTAATTCAGTGGGTGAGCACATATGATGTATTGATATTTAAAAGGATATAATCCACTTACAATCCATATAATCACACTTCTTCCTGAGACTTTTTTTCTACCTATTCTTCTGACAATCAAGAGCTAGGAGCAGTTAGCAATGGAAGAGATTAAAAGGAGTAGTGCATGAGTATTTCACAGTCTTTATTTAGCCTTAGAAACCACTGTGCACAGAAAAGATGTTTTATTCATTTTACAAGTAATGAATTGTGGCACAAAGGAAATAAGTTATTTCCTCAATGTTAGGACATGTTGCAGAACAGAGAAACTTGACTCAAACCTCCTTGGTCCAAAGACATACACAAACCTGGAGTCTGTGTTTCCACTGGCCTTAGGAAGGGTAGCAGGGTTTAGAGTTTCACTCTTGCTTCAGGTCAGTAGTCACTTCATCAATGCCAAAAGAATTTCTCTGTTCAGCAGATGACTGTCTTTTTATACAGAGTGCACACTGTACATGGATGATGACTAGGTGCAATCTGAGATGCTGATCTGTGTCAACTAAAATTATTTGGAATAGGATCCTCCCTTTCAGAGGAACCTGGAGCTGCCATGAGTTTGTGTGTAGTGTCAACCATTGCTCACATGTCTGCTCGCCTTTGTAGTACTGTGGGTGCATAGACCCATCATCTCTGAGTGTATCTAGCACCTATCCCCCCTGCTGTGCTTTATGGGGGGAGGTCTGAACTGAATTCTTTTGGGAACTGTCTGGAAGATGTGCTCAGGAAGTCATCTTCAATACACTGCAGCGCCTCCTCACAGGACTGTTATAGATTGGTCCAAAGTAAGACACCCTGGAGAATACCTCAGGTGGACACTGATCACCAGCACCCAATGATGCTGCCTGCCAATTAACTTCTATGACACTGCAGCAGTAGATTAGGATGAATCCTCTTCCAGGCATGTGCTTTGTTTAGTAGCATTCACAAACTGAATGAGGGTTGTTTGCAGGTAGGGTGGCTGTCTAGTTAATGTCACACTTATGCAGATGTTCACTGCACAGCCTGCATTAAAATGGTTCCCCAGGGAGAACTCCTTTAAACAAACTTGATTATAGATGCATTTGGGACAGAACTTTGAGAACTGTAACAGTTCTCCTAATCTGAGCAGTACTAATGGAGAATGACAAGGAGCGATCGCCTTTGGCTTTCCACCGCTACAGGACAATGAAATATCTTGCAAAGAGGAAGAACAGGGCCATTCAGGCTAGATGTTAGGAAAAAGTTCTATACAGAAAGAGTGATTGCACATTGGAATGGGCTGCCTGGGGAGGTGGTGGAGTCGCCATCACTGGAGGTTTTCAGGAGGAGACTTGATGGGGTATTTGGTGCCATGGGTTAGTTGTTTGGGTGGTGTTTGATTGGTTGATGGGTTGGACGCGGTGATCTTGAAGGTCTCTTCCAACCTGGTTTATTCTATGTATTCTATGTATTCTATGTATTCATGTTTCCATTAGAGTGTTGGGATTTTCTTGGGGCCAACTGTGATAAGAGAATTAATAGCTTCCAGAAGTCCTGACATTTGGTGTGCTTGATGAAAGTTCCATGTTTGGGGCATCTCAGAATTTCTTTTGAGCCAGCAAGAACATTCTCAATCTCCCTAGAAAGGATCTTTTAAAAAGCCACCCTTAGAATTAATATGAGATTATTCATTTCCTTAATTTGCAGGTTTATGATGGAATTTCTCACCTAAATGAAAGTTTCGGTCTTTGAGGTGAAATGTTTCAAGATGTCTGCACAACTGCAATAAAAACATTCAAGGTGATGAAAGACCAGGAATATGATGAGGTTATTGTAATTATTGCAGAGCTTGCAGGTACAAACCATCTGGCAGAACTGTTAATTTCATAGCAGCATATTCTCTATGTGCTAACTTTGTCAAAAGCTTTGAAAGTCAGTATCCATTTGTATTCTGAGCCACTATTTGCAAAGGTCACTCCTTAAAGTGTTCACACAAAGACAGAGAAAGTAGCACAAACCTGGATGATTGTTTACATATTTGTTGTACATGAAAGGCAATTCTGAAGAAAAATGAAACATCCATTCTATAATTCATTAAGAAACACTGAGCTGTATCTCTGAAAGATGCCTTTAAACACTCTGATGGGACAGTACTACTTTATCCTGGGATTAACAACACCATCTTTCCTATAATATGGACAAGTCTTTTTCATTTCAAGCATTTAATATTTGATTATCAGGTGGTGCATACCCTATATAGCTACTTTCTGGCAGTGGATCACAATTTCTCCCAGGTGCAATGTTCTGTCATAAACTTCTGATTTGAAATCATTTAGTAAGTCTGAGGTGACACTATGGTTCCTATCCATTATTCCCTGACTCCCAAAAGATTGCTGTCTTTTGTGGTAACTTCATACCACATCTGTATAGACTACAGATAGAATAGCATAGCATAGCATAGCATAGCATAGCATAGCATAGCATAGCATAGCATAGCATAGCATAGATTAGAATAGAATAGAATAGAAGTAGAATTAACCAGGTTGGAAGAGACCTTCAAGATCATCACATCCAAACCATCATCCAACACCACTTAATCAACTGAACCATGCAACCAAGCACCCTATCAAGTCTCCTCCTAAACACCTCCAATGATGGTGACTCCATCACCTCCCTGGGCAGCACATTCCAATGGCCAATCACTCTCTCTATGAAGAATTTCTTCCTAACCTCCAGTCTAAACCTCCCCTGGTGCAGCTTGAGACTGTGTCCTCTTGTTCTGGTGCTGGTTGCCTGGGAGAAGAGACCAGCCCCAACATGGCTACAACCTCTCTTCAGTTAGTTGTAGACAGCAATAAGGCTCCCCTGAGCCTCCTCTTCTCTAGGCTAAGCAACTTCTTCTCCCTCTCCTCATATGGCTGTGCTCCAAACCCCTCACCAACTTGGTTGCCCCTCTCTGGACACCTTCCAGCAAGTCAACATCTTTCCTAAACTGAGGGGCCCAGAACTGGACACAGGACTCAAGGTGTGGCCTAACCAGTGCTGAGTACAGAGCAGAATGACCTCCCTGCTCCTGCTGGCCACACTGTTTCTGATATAGGCCAGGATGCCATTAAGGTTGTCTGGGAGAAGGGATCAGCCCCCACTTGGCTGCAACACCCCCTCAGGTAGTTATAGAGAGCAATAAGGTCTCCCCTGAGCCTCCTCTTCTCTAGTGTAAGCAACCCCAGCTCCCTCAGCTTCTCCTCATAGGGCTTGTATTGCCATTTGCGTACTCCATATTTGGTATGTAGTTTGCATTAGGTAAGCACACACCAAAGCAATCCAGTGATAGTTTTTCACTCTAATTCTAGAGTTTTGAACACCAAAACCACAGGGGATTGTGTGTATTATGTCCTTTTTCTTTTTTTTTTCTTTCTTCTTGAGCTTATCTATTTATCCACCTTCAGGTACTCACAAAGAAAAAGACTTTCAGTTTGACACAGAGTGAGAAAAGTTTCCAGTACACTCAGAAAAAGCTTTAATTAAAAACTATGTAAATGTAGACATTTACAATTCAGACTTTGAATGCTTCAATGATGTATGGACTGGCACTCAGAATGCTGAGAAGAAAAAAGGTTTAAAAAACATCTTTATTTTGACTGTACAAGTAATTGTAAGTCGAAGACTTCCATCCAGCCAATATTCCAATCTGAAAGGCTCATATGTAGTGAAATATGTGAAGTTGGTGAGGGGTTTGGAGCACAAGCCCTGTGAGGAGAGGCTGAGGGAGCTGGGGTTGCTTAGCCTGCAGAAGAGGAGGCTCAGGGGAGACCTTATTGCTCTCTACAACTCCCTGAAGGGAGGTTGTAGCCAGGTAGGGGTGGGTCTCTTTTCCCAGGCAACCAGCACCAGAACAAGAGGACACAGTCTCAAGCTGCACCAGGGGAGGTTTAGGCTGGATGTTAGGAAGAAGTTCTTCATAGAAAGAGAGGTTGGCCATTGGAATGTGCTGCCCAGGGAGGTGGTGGAGTCACCATCAGAGAAGGTGTTTAGGAAGAGACTGGATGGGCTGCTTGGTGCCATGGTTTAGAATAGAATAGAATAGAATAGAATAGAATAGAATAGAATAGAATAGAATAGAATTAACCAGGTTGGAAGAGACCTTCGAGATCATCATGTCCAACCTATCATCCGACACCACCTAATCAACTAAACCATACAACCAAGCATCCTGTCAAGCCTCACCCTGAACACCCCCAGCGACGGCGACCCCACCACCTCCTCAGGCAGCCCATTCCAGTGGGCAATCACTCTCTCTGTGTAAAACTTCCTCCTAACCTCCAGCCTAAACCTCCCCTGACGCAGCCTGAGACTGTGTCCTCTTGTTCTGGTACTGGTTGCCTGGGAGAAGAGACCAACCTCCGCCTCACTACAACCCCCCTTCAGGTAGTTGTAGAGAGCAATAAGTTGATTACATGGTGTTGGGTGATAGGTTGGACTCGATGATCTCAAAGGTCTTTTCCAACCTGGTTAATTCTCTTCTCTTCTCTTCTCTTCTCTTCTCTTCTCTTCTCTTCTCTTCTCTTCTCTTCTCTTCTCTTCTCTTCTCTTCTCTTCTCTTCTCTTCTCTTCTCTTCTCTTCTCTTCTCTTCTCTTCTCTTCTCTTCTCTTCTCTTCTCTTCTCTTCTCTTCTCTTCTCTTCTTTCTCTTCTCTTCTAAGTAAATATAAGAATGGAGATTTTTAATTATTTTTTTTTTACATATGAATGCCACATTCTGCAGGGAACACATTTCATATGAAAATTCCACATTTAAGTGACATTTCAAAAGTTAATTTCAAGCCACAATTTTCAGTTAACACCAGAATAAGGTTTGGGAAGAAATCCATTTCAACATATTTCTCACCTTTGGAGCTACATGTTTGCTGTTCATGCTTGTTGAGGAAGTGTCTGAGATTCAGCATGGAAGATTCCTTATTCAGAGGAATACTCAGAGGCTTATAGGAATGAGAAATATAAAGAAATGAGACATGTACCAAGTGGAAAAGATGCAAAGAATGTGCTGCAAACACCTTTAGAAAGGTCTAGCAAGAAACCAACTGATTCTCAAAGCTTTTGTCAGAGTTGTTAAAAGGTTGTTTCAATAGGCAAATATATTTTAAAAAAAGAAAATAAAGTAAAAGGATGCTCAGCTCTTTGCAGAAAGTATTTCCAGGAGCTGTAAAACACCAATTAAATTAATCCACCGCTGGAAATGAAGGAGAAGCTCCATGCATGCACGCTGATATGAGAAGCTACATTTGTTAAAAGGAATTTCTCCCAGTAGCTGCACCAACAGATCAAAAGCTATGCAATGGAGAATAAAGCAGCTCCTGACAGGCCTCCTATAAAATATGAGCAGAATTAATGAAAAATGTGACAACAGTGGTTTCTGTGCAATCTACATGCATGTACCCCAGCTAGCAGAAAAAGACTGAAGAGTTGAATGGGATATCGTTCTGTCCTTATTTGCTACAAAGGAGCCTTGTCACTTTGGGAAGTGATTGAAGAAATAATCACTTCTGAAAACTGCTGCAGAATTTCCATACAGGCAGAAAATGAATGCATTGTTAGATGTATATAGCCTGTGTATGAATTTACTAAAATGCAGAAGGAAGGAATGCTATTTTGTCATGGGTTGTACTTAACACATTTGTTGTCATATTGCTTCCTTTGAAAACTGCAGCTGGATGGAGCTGCTGAAAATGTCCTAGAACTGAAACAAAATCTCTGTGGAAATCCTCATAAAAATACATAAGAAAAATAATGGTTTAACCTGAGGGTAGGTATAGGACAAGGCTGTCAATTCCACTGGCCCTCTAAGTGTTTTGAAGAAGAAATCTCAAGAAAAAGAGAGACAGTAACTCATCAAAAGAATGCTACCTTTAATAGATAGAAAGAATAACCATCCCTTCTTGATAGTGCCCAGAGTGGATATTGCACAGGAATTTCAGGACGAGCACAGAAACACAATAATCAAGTCTAAGGGTATCTGTAAGTACAGGGGGGAAAAAATAGAGATTCACAGCCTAGTACAAAGATGCAATGCAGCACCCTGAGCTCCCTGAGTCTGATACTGAATGACACAATCACCAGGGATGCTAATCATGATGAGAGTTGTAACTCTCAAGTGCTACTCTTGGGAGAATCTGCAACATCTGAAGACAAGAATACACTACAATAACACCTTGTGAGGAGGGAATGAAACCCTTTGTCTCTGGCACCTATCCACAGGTATAGGGATGTGAACAGCAAGAGATCAAGTGTCAAGCTCTTTTCTGCCCTGCTGTATCATTACTCTCAGACACTGTAAAATCTGTGTCATAATTCTACAGTTTAGCAGTTACCCAAAGCTGTGGAATTGAATGATGTCTGCTGTACAGCTACTAAAACCCCCACTGAAGATAGTGGTCAGAATCAGCTAAACAGCATCAGCTATGTAAATTTTAGTTGAACAATTTCAATTAGAAAAGGAATCATGACTACACAGATAATGTATTCAGACTGGTTTTGCCCGTGCAGGAATTCTCTTTGTGCTGTACTGTACTTCCAGATACTGCTGGATTTGTCAAGTTAAACATTTATGCCATTTATTGATAAAATTATTCCATATCTTTGGAGAATCAGTGAGCACTGATCAATAGTTTGGAGGTTAATCAGTACTTTACTTCTTGACTCCAGTTAAATTTAGTTCAATTAAACAGAATTGATGCCAATTACTGTCCTGATTAAGCAGTGGTTATTACCATATTACCATTCACTATCAAGAGGCTAAATCCATTTCCCAAGAGACATCTCAGTAAAGCAGACATAGTGACACAGTGTGCTCCCATTAAACAGTCTATATTGTGATAACATATTTGCTTACAAGTTTTTTATGCTGATACAAATTAGAAACAGGTATTGTTTGTATGACTAGACAGCATATCACAGAATCACAGAATGTTAGGGGCTGGAAGGCACCTCAAGAGATTATCTAGTCCAACTCCCCTGCCAGAGCAGGATCACTTAGAGCAAATCACATAGGAACTCATCCAGACAGGTCTTGAATATCTCCAGAGAGAGAGACTCCACAACCACCCTGGGCAGCTTGTTCCAGTGAAATAATCCCTCACAGTGAGATCATTTTTCCTCCTGTTTCCATAGAACTTCCTATGCCTCAGCTTCCACCATTGCCCCTTGTGCTGTCATTGGGCATCGCTGAGCAGAGCCTGGCTCCATCCTCTTGGCACTCACCCTTTGCATACTTAACAACATGAATGAGGTCACCCCTTAGTCTCCTCTTCTCCAAGCTGAAGAGCCCTCAGCTCCCTCAGTCTCTCCTCATAAGGAAGATGTTCCACTCCCTTAATAATTTTCATGTCTCTGCACTGGACTCTCCCAGGCAGTTCCCTGAGGTCTTTCTTGAACTGAGGGGCCCAGAACTGGACACAATATTCCAGATGTGTCCTCACCAGGGCACAACAGAGAGGGAGGAGAACCTCTCTCAACCTACTGAGAGCCAAGACATATCAGTGCATTTCTGTGAAAAGATGGGGGAAAATATATAAATTAACCATAAAGCAAATTTCCATTTTTCCTGTGAACAGAAACCCTTTCCACTTTCTTAACTCAGTTGGATAGTGTACAAGTAAACCCATGATTACTTTTAGAGAAAAACTACCTGTTCTGGAGAGATTTAAGTGTTTTAAAGTATGATTCTAGTGTTCTCCCTCCCTCCCCCCCCCCATATTCCTTCTGTCTGTTTAGGGATGGAGGAAAGGGAGTAAATGTTATATATGTAAATGTTTTATATGTAAATGCTTTTAATATTTTTATCAATGACATAGACAGTAGGATTGAGTGCACCATCAGCAAGTTTGCAGGTGACACCAAGCTGAGTGGTGCTGTTGATACACCACCAGAGGGACAAGATGTCATCCAGAGGGACCTGGACAGCTGCAGAGGTGGCCCGGGTGAACTTCACTAGGTTCAATGAAAGCAAGTGCAGGGTTCTGCACCTGGCCCAGAACAATCCTCACTATCAATAAAGACTGGGGGATGAGGTGTTAGAAAGCAGCCCAATGGGAAAGGACTTGGGGGTGCTGATGGATAAGAAGCTGGACAGGAGCAGGTAGTGTGAGCTTGCAGCACAGAAGACAAATCCCACCCTGGGCTTCATCAAAAGATGTGTGGCCAGCAGATCCAGAGAGGTCATTCTACCACTTTGCTTTGGTTGGACCTCACCTGGAGTACTGTGTGCAGGTCTGGAGTCCTCAATATAGGAAGGGCGTGGACCTAATGGAGAGGATCCAGAGGAGGGCCACGAGATTGATCAAGGGATTGGAGCAGCTCTGCTGCAAGGACAGGCTGAGGGAGCTGGGGGTGTTCAGCCTGGAAGCTCTGGGGAGACCTAATAGCAGCCAGCCTGGACCTGAAGGGAGCTACAAGAAGGATGGGGAGAGGCTGTTTGTACAGGCCTGCAGTGACAGGACAAGGGCTCAATGGCTTCCAGCAAAAGAAGAGCTGAATTATTGCTGAATTATTTCATTTCATTTCATTCATTCATTTCATTTTCCTTTCCTCCCCACACCCACCTGTTCTGAAGGAAAGCTTCCAAGCATCTGGAGTAGCTAACAATGATAAAGGAACAATGCTCTAGGTTTTCAAGCTGGATATAAACATTAAATAATTAATCCTTGTATGACTGTCTCTTCTCTGTTAAGTGGGAGAAGTACAATTATTCAGCATGTTTGTATTTGTCAGATCATCTGATGAATACAGCTCTGCTTATCCAAATGTGTAGGGATAAAGTCCAAATGCGTAGGGATAAAGTGAGATTCATTACTCAGTTCAGCACAAAGCCTGCATGCAGGAAGATAAAATTATTATCATTCTTCCTATGCTCTTCCCCAAAGTTACTCTTTCCTAAGAGACTGATCTCCTCCACTTCCCTCTGATCAAAACTTTTTTTTTTTTTTAATCTTTTAATATGCATGAAATGTGTGTTACATAAGAATGCTGCACTGACATGTGGGGCAGGGGGTTGGTTTGCTTTTTATTTTTGGACAGACCTACTTTATATCTTTCACACACACACAATATTCTGTTTCACAAGGACTATTATTTAAGGCTCGGGTTTGATGTAACTTGCCAGGCTATAGGTCTTAAGAGAAGACTGAAAGAGTTGGGGCTGTTCAGTCTGGAGGAAAGAAGGCTCTGAGGTGAGCTTATTGTGGCCTTGCAGTACCTTAAGGGGGCTACAAGAAAGCTGGGGAGGGACTTCTTAGGATATCAGGCAGTGATAGGATTAGGGGGAATGGAATGAAGCTGGAGGTGGGGAGATTCAGGCTGGACGCAAGGAAGAAGTTCTTCCCCATAGGAGTGGTGAAGCCCTGGAATGGGCTGTCCAGGGAGGTGGTTGAGGCCCCATCCCTGGAGGTGTTTAAGCCCAGGCTGGATGAGGCTGTGGCCAGCCTGATCAAGTGTGGAGGTGTCCCTGCCCATGGCAGGGGTTTGGAACTAGATGATCCTTGTGGTCCCTTCCAACCCTGACTGATTGTATGATTCTCTAAGTTACCTGAGTTTACTGGTTATGATCCGTGCAGACAGACACAGAAGATGTGTGCCCTCTGCCAGCCCTTTTCCTCACACCTCTACTTCAGAGTTAAAGAAACGATGGAGATAAAGATGATCTGCATGGGTGTTGCAGGTAAACCCTTAATCTTTCAGTCTCTGCAAATCACAAAGATGAGCCAAAGAAAGCAGCAGCTAATATTTTGTTGCTATTTCACTGAGTGCAAATGTGCTTCCTTTAAAATTCTGCAAATAGTATGTCACAGCAACATTCATTTTGTACAAATCCTTTGCAGAGGGACAGAATCTGAAATGCAAGATCCAATTCTAAGAAATGTCAATGGTTGAATTTATTCAGAAGCATTTTTTTCCCCTCCATTTCCATTTGTTTTCCCCCATGTTTTAGACAGATTCGGGGTGAGTTGCCAATGCTCATGCAATATTTTACTTTTGAAAATATTTTCTTTTCAGATTATGTAAATCCCCCTGCTGGGTTATCCAGAGTAAAGAAACGAAGACACATTGCAAGACAATCGAAATGCAGACTGTTCCCTTGCCAAGAGACAGCCCCAACTCTTTTCTAAAAGGATAAAGATAACCAAGACCTGGAGAAGAGAAAAGTTTGGAATCCTATTTCTTCAGTCTCTCTGTTTAAAAGCTCACAGGATCACAGGATGTCAGGGATTGGAAGGGACCCAAAGAGATCATTGACTCCAACCCCCCTGCCAGAGCAGGACCGTACAATCTAGCTCAGGTCATGGAAGAATGCATCCAGACAGGCCTTGAAAGTCTCCAGAGAAGGAGACTCCACAACCTCTCTGGGGAGCCTATTCCAGTGGCCTGTGACCCTTACAGTAAAGTTCCCCCTTGTGCTGAGGTGGAACATGTTTGAAGCCCAGCTGATGAAGAAGAGATGAGTCTCTTGTACTGCAAATCTCATCTCTGTCCTCAGAAAGAATCTAAATCAAGAAGACAAAGCAGACCTATGTCTCTTCTCTCTCCTTGTGAATTTCTTCTGGAAATCAAATTTGCAATGAAGCCTTCATTCACCACTGACACCATCTAGTGTCTCCTGATGGACTTTCAGAAGAAGAGCAACTATATGATGAGAAATGTATTCATCATGCTGCTGACAGCTGGGCTAAACCTGGGTTTAGTGAAGTACACCAGACTCTCAGCACACCAGACTTTCTGAACCATGAAGAGGTGATGATTGCTGGGTTGCTGGGTGTCACTTTTATATGAATAGAGACGGCAAAATGGAAAGCCACAACCACTCCATCGCACCAGTTTTAGATAAACCAAATGGGTTTGGTTTTGCCATGGATCCTTGAAGCATGGCAACAAAGCTGGTGAAAGGTCTGAAGAGCAAGACTTACAAGGAGTGGCTGAGGGAACTGAGGCTGTTTAGTGGGGGGTCAGTCTCTTTTCCTTAGTATTAAGTGATAGAACAAGAGGAAATGGCCTGAAATTGCACCAGGGGAGGTTTAGATTGGACGTTATTAAAAAAATATTTACTGAAATAGTGGCCAGGCACTAGAACAGGCTGCCAAGGAAGGTGGTAGAGTCACCATCCCTGGAGGTGTTCAGTAACTTGTGGGTATGGCACTTTGGCACTTGGTTTGGTGGCCATGATGGCGTTAGGTCAACAGTTGGACTTGATCTTAGAGGTCTTTTCCAACTGAAACAGGTCCAGGACCCTATGATTCTATGGCATTTTGCATTTGCCTTGCGCCTGACTTAAAACAGTAGGCTATTGCCTGGCCTTCCTTTTGGAAAGAAACAAATGGTAGAGAAAGAGCTGCAGTGATGTATACACAGAGACAGATGCTGAGTGGTTCACTTAGGGAAGACATTTGTGTCGACAAATGAGCAATGCAGCCTTGCTGCAAAGGAAGCAAAAACACAGGCCCTCTCTCTAAAGATTTCCATAATTCACATAAGCTTATAATAAGCATTAGTACTTTTAGATGCTTAATTAAACCACAAGCAACCTCTGAACCTCCAAAGGTGAACAGAGCATAAACTGCAGCCAGGCTTCTTCTCTGATGTTTAAGTCATTTAATTAATTATTATAGAGCTGCTGGAGCTTGATGGATTTATAAGAAAATTATGTGCTTTTAATGTAGTAGTTGCACCCCTATGGGATTGTTCTAGTGAATAAGTCTTTTTCTTGGCAAGATTTACTTTCTTTAGCAACTGGAATGATTTGTTGGCTTCTAAAAAGATTTCCGCTCCTCTTGCCACCCATTTTGCTTGATAGAGACAGCTTAGCTTCAATAGCAGCTAGAAATATTTGTGGCTGGTAGAAGCATGTTAAGGTAGTATTTTATCAAGAGTAGATCCAGAAAGATGAACATCAATTAGTTAGCAAAAAGCTGCACAATTAAAAGTTGTCTTGTGCTTTTGATACATTCTTTCATTGGAATCATAGAATCATAAAATGGTCTGGGTTGAAAGAGACCTCCAAAGGTCATCTAGTCTAACCACTTTGCAGTAAGCAGGAGCATCCTCAACTCAATCAGGTTGCCCAGAGCCCTGTCAAGATTCACCTTGAATATCTCCAGGGATGGGTCCCCATCCAGCTCCCTGGGCAGCCTGTTCTAGTCTTCCACCACCCTCATAGTAAAGAACCTGTTCCTAACATCCAATCTAAATCTGCTCTTGTGTAGTTTGAAGCCATTGCTCCTCATCACTACAGACCTCTGTAAACATTCCCACTCCATCTTTCTTGTAGCCCTCTTCAGGTACTGGAAGGCTGCTTTTAGAGCCCTCTCTTCTCTGGGCTGAACACCCCTAGCTCCCTCAGCCTGTCCTCATAGCAGAGGTGCTCCAACCCCCTGGTCATTTTTGTGGCACTCCTCTGGACCCACTCCATCAGGTTCATGTGCTTCCTATACTGAGGGCTCCAGACCTGGATGCAGTACTCCAGGTAAGTAACCAATATAAATATGTTGTTACAGTTCATCATGAGAATAAATAGGTGTTAGGAAGATATATATTTATCTCTGTGTGTGTGTTTATGTCTGAGCACTTGGCAGGTTATCCAGAGCTACTGCACAGCATTTACTGATTATGGTTGCTGATTCTGATTATTCAAATGCATAATTCTTTAGTCTAATGTAATAATTTACTTATTTACAGAGCAAATTAAGAAATATAGAGAAAGTCTTGATGATGGAGAGCCAGCATGCACAACAGTCTTGTTCTGTCTTCTTCAATGGCATCTTCTCATCCCTTGTTAGCCTATAGGGGGGTTAAAATTGTTCAAGGGCTTCTCAATGGTATTCCTGCATACAGGAAATATCCATATTGGCAGGAGACTGATTGAGGCATTCTGCAGTCTAGAGGTAATGAATAGGAAGAACCACTGAGATAAACTGGAAGAGCTGATGGTGATGCTCTGATTTATGCAGGGACCACAGCAGGCTTTAGCATCTCTAGTATCACAGAGAAGAATAATAAAGCTGTTCAGAATCTGTGCTTCTATTTCTATTATATCTTGTTTTGTTCTTTTTCTTTTTCCCCCAGGATATTTTAAATCTTTTGAGTATAAATACCCACAATTTCAGTGAGCAATTGATGGGGTTTTGTTATCTAGTATAATATGTTATTATCTTCAAGGACATGGTTAGCTCCAGAAGTAGGCAATTTTGGGCCCACTTGCATGAATGAAATCCATCTCTATTCTGCACAGAAAGGGTCTTAATATCTGGATAAATGGAGAGTCAGGTTAGTTCTCAACAAGTCTACTGGATTATATTTTACCTTTAAAAGCATATTTAATTTTGAGAACACCTTAAATCTATTAAATGTGTGCTTATATTTTACAAACTGCAAGCTAAGCTCTTCACATGGATATAATTTACAGCAACATTTACAAGGATTCAGCAAAACAAACCAAAAACAAACATGGAAGTGATCATCACTGAGAAATGAGCCTCCACAGGATCATGGAATCAACAAGGTTGGAAAAGACCTCAAAGATCTTCAAGTCCAACCTGTCACCCAACACCTCATGACTACTAAACCATGGCACCAAGTGCCACATCCAATCCCCTCTTGAACACCTCCAGGGATGGTGACTCCACCACCTCCCTGGGCAGCACATTCCAAAGGCTAACAGATCTCTCTGTGAAGAACTTTCTCCTCACCTCAGCCTAAACTTCCTGTGGTGCAGCCTGAGACTGTGTTGATAGAATTAAAACAAATACATACATAAAAATCAGATGATTCAACCAAATTGTTCCTTACTTTATATCTGGCACACAGCTCATACACAAACAACAGCACCATGAGCCTTTATCCTGCCCCAAAAGGTGCAGAATTTACCATCTTGAGTTGCACACATATGGTCAAGTCAATGTAGTTTATCTGTGGCATTAGATCTTTTGGGGTAACAGGTGGAGACAGGAATTTTTCATCTTGTTATCATTGCAGCTAACACTGTCTGTCTGATACAATTTCTTAAACTTGAAGACTGTTTGGGAAGAAAGAGACTCAAATGCCAGATTTTGGGAGCAGTAGAGACAATTCACCTTCAGTATTTCTGTGCTGTGGTAGAAACACAAACACAAGCTCTCTGCTTGCTAATAGCAGTGGAACGAATCCCCCATTCACTTTTCTTCATTCTGAGAAATCTGGAACAATTTCTGAAATCACTGCAGCATGCACTGAGGAACATCTGTCAGCTGAAGCAGCAGCACAATCTCTTTAACTACCTGCACTGAAATTAAAAGGGCAGAAAAATAAACAACCCTACTTGAAAACATTAAATGTATGTTGATCTATTCCCAGGCTGTGGCATTTCAAGCAATACAGACCAATCCTATGAAATATTTGGGAAAGTAACCAGTAAGCAAACACCCCCCCCAGTCCCCCCCCCAAATAATATATATAAAGCAAAGTAGCTAGAAATCAAATCTTTAAAGTGGGTGAGTATCTTGGTCCAGAGAGGGAAAGAATCATAGAATCATAGAATCAGTCAGGGTTGGAAGGAACCGTAAGGATCATCTAGTTCCAACCCCCTGCCATAGGCAGGGACACCTTATACTAGATCAGGCTGGCCAGAGCCTCATCCAGCCTGGTTTTAAACATCTCCAGGGATGGGGCCTCAACCACCTCCCTGGACAATCCATTCCAGGGCTTCACCACTCTCATGGGGAAGAACTTCCTCCTCATGTCCAGCCTGAATCTCCCCACCTCCAGCTTCATTCCATTCCCCCTAATCCTATCACTGCCTGATATCCTAAGAAGTCCCTCTCCAGCCTTCTTGTAGGCCCCCTTCAGATACTGAGCCTCAGTTCTTTTGAATATTCCCAAGTTATGAAATTAGAGGCACAAACGAGGCCAAAATAGCAACAGCTAGACTATTTATTACACAAATAAAGTGGATGGATCAGAAGGAGAGAGAGAGGGGAAGAGAGAAGAGGAAACTAATTATTTTACTACACCATTCACCCCCCAAGACAGTTTGGGTCTGTGGAGGAAGGCTGCTGCAGCTTTGGAAGGGTGCTGCAGCTTTGGCATCCTTGTTGGCTGTGCTGTCCTCTGAGCAGCCTCTTCAGCTCCATGAGTTGCCGCAGGCAGAACTTAGGACACGGAGAGAGGGTTCCTCTTGGTCTGCTTCTTCCAGGCTACATGGTGATGTCTCTGTCATTTCTTCTCTCCTGGTATTCTCTCCATTTTTCTTCAGAGCAGCATTGCCCCGGGCTTTTCCTTCTGTGTTTTCCTTCTCTGTGGCATTGTTTCCTTCTGTGTTCAGTGGTTGCTCAGATCTTATATACAGTTTTTAGGTATGAGTCCAGGTGGTGAGGGTAGTCTGGTGAGCAATCCTTAACCTTCCAGAGTGTCATTCCAGTGGCATCTGCCCAATACACATCAGCTATTGTCTGGGCAAGCAGCAAAGGTGATTTTACCTTTGTTGAGTCACATCAAGAGAGACAAGATTTAGTCTCTCACAGTGAGTTTCTCATTCATTCTATAGTTTGCATCTTCTTTCCTTTCTATCAAATAAAGGTTAGGGTCAAATAATAATGATGTACTTCTGCATATTTTTTTTTGCCAAAGGTATTTATCACTTCAAAAAAGTGTACTTTCAGGGGCCAGGGGCTTTCTGAGGGCAGGAAGTAGTGAGGGGACCCACCAGGGATGCTGAGTGCTCTCATCCCACTGACCCAGCCCAGGAGCAGAGGGGTCAGGAGGCACTAGGGCAATCCCTGACTTGTGCACTGGTCAGCTCCTCAGGGGTGAGGATGGACCTTCTGTTAAAAGGAAAAGGAATCCCATTTTCTAGATGGAGAACAGAAAGTCTGAGTCTGATTAGATGTCCTAGACCACACAAATGGGTGGAGTGGGTTTTAAGTTGAATTCTCCCAGGCAACCAGCACCAGAAAAAGAGGACACAGTCTCAAGCTGCACCAGGGGAAGTTTAGGCTGGAGGTGAGGAGAAAGTTCTTCCCAGAGAGAGTTGTCAGTCATTGGAATATGCTGCCCAGGGAGGTGGTGGAGTCACCATCCCTGGAGGTGTTCAAGAGGGGATTGGATGTGGCACTTGGTGCCATGGTCTAGTAGTCATGAGGTCTTGGGTGACAGGTTGGACTTGATGATGTTTGAGGTCTTTTCCAACCTTGTTGATTCTATGATTCTGTGAATTCAGGTTGCCTGTGGTCCCAAACGTCAATGAGAGCATAGCTCTCACGAGGTTTCTGACTAGAAGATCTCCACATAGATGCTGCAGCCCAGTAGCCATTCCGTGAATGGAAGCTTGCCACCTGAAAATGGAATTCCTCCACTATATTTTTGAAAAGACTAAGTGCATTCAAGTCCACAGGGATGATTAACCTGTTACAAAATGTAACTTGATGAAAGTACAAAGCTATCCCAGTGTCTCCTCATTGAGATTGTTTAAGCTTTGACAGTAGTTCAATGTGAACTGCATTTGTTACAAAAATTATAGTACTTTAAGATTGTCTGAAAAGATCCACTATCTGACGATATGAGATGGGAATTCAGTGATATTACAGCAATTCTGGGGATAATTTGGATCCTAATATCTGACTGTTACAAGATTTATTTAGACTCAAGGGAAAGAAACTGGTTAAGAGGCTTCTCCAGTAAGGAGGATGCCAGAGAGCTGTTTCCTCAGGTACAGGAAGAAAGCTTTGAGAACTTAAATTTTAAAAGATTAATCTTAAAAGCTTTCAAGTTTAAAAATCCTCTGTCCACTGAGGAAAGAAAAAGGAAGTTATGAGATTGATAATATTCAATATGCTCAAGGTACCCAAAACCATGAGCTCCATACACTCTGAAACTGTAGTTTCATTCACAGAATCACAGAATCACCAAGGTTGCAAGACACCTCAAAGATCATTAAGTCCAACCTGTCACCATAGACCCCATGACTAAATTGCAGAGTGATTCACTGCAAAGCTGGGCAAGGTCTTCACCTTTAAATCTCCTATCATTTATTAAAAGAACAAGTAACTTCGTGTTTTCCACATTCATCAAGAGAATAAAACAGAGTTTCTAATCTATGCTGACATTTTAGATACAAAAGCTACAGCCCACAGTGGCTTTGCTCACCCTGTAAGTCCTGCTGAACAGCCCTGGGAAGTGAAAATGTTACACCCAGTCCTTATCTTTTCTTCCTTATTTTCAGGAGTGGCTGGATCTTGGATTTAACGGCAGAGAAGAGGCTTGTTGTTAGCTTGTTGTCTTTTTCTCCTCTCTCCCCCAGCTGCCGTGGAGATTAGCAATTTTTATCCAGCACCAAATCACTGAACAGGAGCTGAACCTTACAGTGCATAGCAGTAAATAAACGAAAGCAAAATACAGACAGAAGTAGTGAAAGCAAACTTCACCATTTTGTGAAGCTTCATGCTACACCAGGAGCGCACGTAAATAGCATTTTGGTGTCCTTATCTCCATATTACACACAAGTTGAGGGTTTGTCAATATTCTTCCAGGCTCTTTTGAACATTTATCAGTCAGCATTGGCAGCTGTGACAGGATGACTGCTCGCTGCATACCAAATGTAGCGACACAAAGCTGTCATTCTTCAAGAGGTTATTACTTTGAAATGATTATTATTTAAGATAAGTTTTCTACATCTATTTGAGTCGGAGCTTTTGCCATCTCTGAGCTCTGGGAAGAGGTAAAATACTCTGATGCAAATTCCATCTGTAAGCAGTACATGTAATATTAATACTTCTGTATGAGTGGATCTTTGTATTGAAGAGGCATTTGATTCTTCCCTAATATATATCAAGATCTTCTATGTACTGCTGGTTGCACTTCTGCTTAGTATTAATAAACTATGTTTTGAATGGAAACTCATGCTGACTGTGATGGCATTCCTGGATTAACATCTGTGGGGTGGGTTTTTTTGCATATATATATGAAAAAAAATTCCAATTTGACTTTTATTAAACAGAAAACCTGCACCACACTGAATGCATTGGATGTCAAGGCTAGAGGTGAATAATTTCTTCAGGACTCGGGAGTGCTTACTTTACAATAACTTAGGAGCTGAATGAGGATGCTGTGGGAAGAAAAACGCTTATGCTACAGAATTGTAGATGTGCATTCAGAATGGAACTGTTTCCATACCATAATACATTTATGGATCTGAAGTGGCCTTTGTTTCCGTGAAATCTCCACTGCTGGGCGCGGTGAATACCTTCAGAGCTAAACTGTATGGCTTTAAAGAAAGCCCTGCTCTCATTAGAGTGTTTGCTCATCATCCCACAGCTGATGAAATGTAATGATTCATAGATTCATAGAATGGTTTGGGTTGGAAGGGACCTTAAAGATCATCTATTTCCAAGCCCCTTGCTATGGGCAGGGAGCAGGTTGCTCCCTTCCACTAGAGCAGATTGCTCAAGGTCTCACCCGACCTGGCTTTGAACATCTCCAAGGACGCATCCACAACCTCCTTGGCCAACCTGTTCCAGTGTAGAAAGTACCTGTCTGTAAAAAAAAAAATGCACAATTTTGGTAAAATTTACACTTACATCTTGAAGCCACAGTTCTGTCAAGCAGATACTAAAAGATGAATCAATTAATTTAGGAAGATGCTGGGAATGTTTCTTTTATTCTTCATTTCTCATGGAAATAATGTACTTTAAGGGTAGCAACAGAGATAATCCAGTTCCTTATTTCTTACAGAAGGAATGTGCTGATAAAATAACAGATTTCTTTCAGTGTCTGAGAAAAGGCATTACTAAAGGTTTTTAGGGAGTGGGGAGAACTTCTCTTTCAATGCATATTGAAGCAGTATATGCTATAAAATGTTTCACATAGCTCAAGATGTTGACTTGCTGGAACGAGTCCAGAGAAGAGCAACAAAGTTGGTGAGGGGTTTGGAACATAAGCCCTACGAGGAGAGGCTGAGGGAGCTGGGGTTGCTTAGCCTGGAGAAGAGGAGACTCAGGGGTGACCTTATTGCTCTCTACAACTACCTGAAGGGAGGTTGTAGACAGACGGATGTTGGTCTCTTCTCCCAGGCAAGCAGTACCAGAACAAGAGGACACAGTCTCAGGCTGCGCCAGGGGAGGTTCAGGCTGGATGTTAGAAAAAAGTTCTATACAGAAAGAGTGATTGCCCATTGGAATGGGCTGCCTGGGGAGGTGGTGGAGTCGCCATCACTGGAGGTTTTTAGGAGAAGACTTGACGGGGTGCTTGGTGCCGTGGGTTAGTTGCTTGGGCGGTGTTGGATTGGTTGATGGGTTGGACACGATGATCTTGAAGGTCTCTTCCAACCTGGTTTATTCTATGTATTCTATGTATTCTATTCTCATGGCAGTCTTTTATTCGATGATGTTTATCTAATTTAGAAAATTATAATCTTAATACTTCACTTTCATAGAATCATAGATTCATAGAAATAACCAGGTTGGAAAAGACCTCAGAGATCATCAAGTCCAAGCTATTACCTAATACCTAGCACCTCCTGACAACTAAACCATGGCTCCAAATGCCACATCCAATCCTTTTTTTTAACACCTCCAGGGACAGTGACTCCACCACCTCCTTCCTAATTCCTTTTGGTTAATATTTCTTAATTCTTTCAGTATCTTTTTTTGCATTGCTGTTCTTTAGTCTGGATGTTAGGAAGAAGTTCTTCACAGAAAGAGAGATTGGTCATTGGAACAGGCTGCCCAGAGAGGTGGTGGAGTCACCGTCACTGGAGGTGTTTAGGAAGAGACTAGATGGGGTGCTTGGTGCCATGGTTTAGTTGATTAGATGGTGTTGGATGATAGGTTGGACTCAATGATCTCAAAGGTCTCTTCCAACCTGGTCTATTCTATTCTATTCTATTCTATTCCATTCTGTTCTGTTCTATTCCATTCTATTCCATTCTATTCTTTTTTTTCCTGCAATCTTTAATCTCATTGCTATTTGGTTTGGCAGCAACTAGTATGGTTGCTGTTCTTTAGTAAAGGGTGCACTTATACTAATATTTTGAGAGTATTCCCAATGCTGGAACTCCATAAAATTAATACAGAGAGAAAACACAAAGGGTTGCACATACCTCTAAAGCAAATTCACTAATAATGTGAATAAATACCCCTGGGAATAAGTTTATAGCATTTACTCGACTCTAGTCTTGTTTAATTACTCCTTGGAAACTGTAAACTTAAATCTTTTGTCTCATTTAATTAGACTTTTCCTTTTTAATCCAGCTTGTATTTTATTGGTTATTTCCAGACCTCTGTTGTTAAGATGGCACGAGTGTAATTATTTCTTGATTTGCATGTAGAAACATCCTCATTAATGACATTGCAAAAAGGAAAACAACTTCACTCTTTAAAGTAACAAAGGTTTTGGAGCTCAATTTAAAGAAATAAATAATCTTGCATGTGCTTTGTTTTGTCCTGTTTAGAACCTTCCTAACTGATGTACCATTTATATACACCAGCAGTGAGGAGGGAAAACAGGGCTGACTGAAAACATTGTTTTTTGGATTAAAACCAATTAATTGCTCCAACTGTGAGCTGAGTGTTCAGATTGTTTGTTGTTTATAGTTGTTCAGGAATCCTTGAGCCATTTATGCAAATATCTGTGTATGGAATCAAACAATCACAGAATTGTTCCAGTAGGAAAAGACCTTTAAGATCATCAAGACCAACCATTACCTGCAGTACCTCCAAGAGTTCAGAGGGTCTTAGAATGGGTAATGAATTGTGCTAAATCTCTTAGTGGAAACTCTGTATTCATTATTTTCTGACTTAGAACTACTCTTTGTAACATCATAGGGCATAGGAATCATAGTCATGAATTAGCATTTTTGATTGGCCATTGGAATGTGCTGCCCAGGGAGGTGGTGGAGTCACCATCACTGGAGGTGTTTAGGAAGAGTCTGGATGGGGTGCTTGGTGCCATGGTTTAGTTGATCAGATGGTGTTGGGCAATAGCTTGGACTCAATGATGTTGAAGGTCTTTTCCAACCTGGTTAACTCTCTTCTTTTCTCTTCTCTTCCTCTTCTCTTCCTCTTCTCTTCCTCTCCTCTTCTCTTCTCTTCTCTTCTCTTCTCTTCTCTTCTCTTCTCTTCTCTTCTCTTCTCTTCTCTTCTCTTCTCTTCTCTTCTCTTCTCTTCTCTTCTCTTCTCTTCTCTTCGGCTTCCAAAAGACCAATGTACTCAATCCACACTAAATCATCAATTTCTTTAGTCTCTACAACTACCTTAAAGGAGGTTGGAGTGAGGTGGGGGTCAGTCTCTTCTCACATGACAGGATAAGAGGAAATGGCCTCAAGTTGTGCCAAGAGAGGTTCAGTTTGGATATTAGGAAAAACTTCTTCACAGAAAGGGTTATCAATCATTAGAACAGGCTGCCCAGAGAGGTGGTAGCATCACTGTCCCTGGAGGTATTTGAAAGATGTGTGGATGTGGTGCAGAGGGACATGGTTTAATGGTAGTGTCTCAGCAGTAGTGGTGGTATTGTGAGCTCTAGGTTGGACTCGATCTCAAAGATCTCTTCCAACCACAACAGTCCTATTCCTTGCAGCCTGTCCATAATAATCTCAAAAATGAATTGCCAGAATGGATTACATGCCAGAATTAGATTCAGAATCTGCATCTACCAAACAGAAAACAAACCAACCCAGCATGGTATCACTGTTCAATGAACCTAAATGATCCTGCTCTGCCCCTTTCATACCCATCTTGTCTTTCAAAACACGCTCTAAGGGGCTCAGATCCAAAGCAAGTGGTACAAGCATAGGAGAGTGTCTTTAATGACCTGTGATATCCTGAGGGGCTAATGACAATCTAGCACATGCATGCCTGCAGAGATCAATACTTTCCCTTTTCAAAGACCAATTATCTGCAGCATGTTGAAATACATTTTCTGGCATACAAAAATTATTTCTTCGGTGTGAAAATTGAAAGTAATGATAGCATTCAACAAGCCCAAGGTGCTGCACTTTGGCCACAACAATGCCATGCAGCCCGACAGGCTGGGGTCAGAGTAGGTGGAGAGCTGCCAAACAGAAAGGGACCCGGGGGTACTGATTGAAAGCCAGATGAACATGAGCCAGCAGTGTGCACAGGTGGCCAAGAAGGCAAATGGCATCCTGGTCTGCATCAAGAATAGTGTGGCCAGCAGGAGCAGGGAAATCATTGTGGCCCTGGAGCCAGCACTGGTTAGGCCACACCCTGAGTCCTGTGTCCGCTTCTGGGCCCCTCAATTTAAGAAGGACATTGAGGCTCTTGAATATGTCCAGAGCAGGGCAATGAGGCTGGGGAGAGGCCTCGAGCACAAGCCCTATGAGGAGAGGCTGAAGGAGCTGGGGTTGTTTAGCCTGGAGAAGAGGAGGCTCAAGGGAGACCTTCTTGCTGTCTACAACTCCCTGAAGGGAGGCTATAGCCAGGAGGGTGTTGGTCTCTTCTTCCAGGCAACCAGCACCAGAACAAGAGGACACAGTCTCAAGCTGCACCAGGGGAAGTTTAGGCTGGAGGTGAGGAGAAAGTTCTTCCCAGAGAGAGCTGTTAGCCATTGGAATGTGCTGCCCAGGGAGGTGGTGGAGTCACCATCCCTGGAGGTGTTCAAGAGGGGATTGGACGTGGCACTTGGTGCCGTGGTTTTAGTAGTCATGAGGTGTTGGGTGACAGGTTGGACTTGGTGATCTTTGATGTCTTTTCCAACCTTATTGATTCTATGATGAAACAAAGATGTTCAGCTATTACTTTGTGTCTTTTTAATTCATAGTTTAACTTACATTTCCCTGTGATTATTTTGCATAAAGATTGTATTAACATATGTGAAAATATTAACTGGAATATGTTTGTGAAGTGTGCTTTCACTGGGGCCTCTTCATCTCAATTATGTGAGACATTGGTGTATGCGATCTTTCATATTATTGGGTGCTAAATGAAGTGGGTGAAGCCTTAGGCAACAGTGTACCACAGAATTACCTAATGTGACTATATCCCAAAGCAATGCATGCCCTGCTACTTCTTTTGACTAAATTGTCTCATGAATATGCAAAATGTGGCTAAATTGTGGAGAATGCAACATTATTTACAATTCAAATAACATCACCCAAATGCATATTAAAATTAATGACTTTTGGATAAATGCTAATGAATAGGAAATAATTCTGCTTAAAGAAAAAAAAAAAAAAAAAAGAAAAGAGAATATTCATACATCAACAATTGACACTTTTTTGCTTCTGAAACTAAGTAGCTTCATTTGCAGCCAGAATGGGAAGAACACCACACTAGTTATTTGTACTAAATGGTCTTTTATCAAGAATAGAATAGAATAGAATAGAATAGAATGGAATAGAATAGAATAGAATTAACCAGGTTGGAAGAGACCTCAGAGATCATCAAGTCCAACCTCTCACCCAACACTATCTAATCAACTAAACCCAGCACCCCATCAAGCTTCTTCCTAAACACCTCCAGTGATGGTGACTCCACCACCTCCCTGGGCAGCACATCCCAATGGCTAATCTCTCTTTCTGGGAAGAACTTCTTCCTAACATCCAGCCTAAACCTCCCATGTGCAGCTTGAGACTGTCCCCTCTAGATCTGGTGCTGGTTGCCTGGGAGAAGAAATCTCTTATATTTATGCCTACTATAACTTATATATATATATATATATATATAGGCATATAACTTATATGCCTATTATAACTTTTATTTATGCCTGTTATGCCCCCATATTGCCTTCTTCTGCTTCTTGGCATGACCTCAGCCAGGACTATTTTATGCACAATTAGGTTTTGCATGCTCAGATCAGCACCTTGGCACAAATGTGACACATGACTGTCAAAAATTCATAACACAGGTATTGACCAAAATGGAAAAGCAGACATGCTTCAGCACGTTCGCTGGTGTGTACTGCTTGTGACAACAGATGGAAGCTCTGAGTGATGGGGAGAAAACACCAGGAATTCAGGAATTTTGTGCATTAGTTATCTTACAATGCACACTGGAACAGAGCAAGTCAGCATCTATCATACAATGCTGTCCATATCTCTCTGCTTTTCCCATATGTCAGCTTTTCCCGTGTGTACATCACTGTACAAAATGCTGAGGTTCACATCAAGTAGATTAACATCTCAAATGGTCCAGCAGAATAGGGGCCTCTGGAAAATACCACAAATAGGAAAGCAATGGCTGGAAAAGTCAGATTCTGGTTATGGAGACATCTTCAGAAGGCTATTGAGACACTTGATCGTGTCCAGAGAAGGGTGATGAGACTGCTGAGAGATCTCGAGCAAAAGCCCTATGAGGAGAGGCTGAGGGAGCTGGGGTTGTTTAGCCTGGAGAAGAGGAGGCTCTGGGGAGACCTTATTGCTCACTACAACTTCCTGAAGGGAGGTTGTAGCCAGGTGCGGATTGGTCTCTTCTTTCAGGCAACCAATGGCAAAACAAGAGGACACAGTCTCGAGCTGTGCCAGGGGAAGTTTAGGCTGGAGGCGAGGAGAAAGTTCTTCACAGAGAGAGTCGTTAGCCATTGGAATGTGCTGCCCAGGGAGGTGGTGGAGTCACCATCCCTGGAGGTGTTCAAAAAAGGATTGGATGTGGCACTTGGAGTCATGGTTTAGTTAGCCATGAGGTGTTAGGTATTAGTTAATAGGTTGGACTTGATGATCTCTGATGTCTTTTCCAACCTGCTTGATTCTGTGATTCTGTGACTCACAAATAGCTTAAAATCTCTGGGAAGCACTGCAAAAGATCCTTCTTAGCAAATTAAGTATAATTCTTGAGTCCTTTACACTTAATAAATAAGAAATATTTTACTTTGAGGGTGGCAGAGTCTTGGAACAGGCTGCCCAGAGAGGCTGCAGAGTCTCCATCTCCACAGGCATTCAAAAGCTACCTGGACAAGTTCCTGAGTGATTTATTCTGGGCCACCCTGCTCTAGCAGAGAGGGTGGACTAGATGATCTTCAGAGGGCACCTCCAACCCCCACCATTCTGTGATTCTGTGTAAATGTCAGAGGAGGCCTAGGTGAAAGAAAATAAACTAAAAGGATGGTCCATCTCCCTTGTCATTAAAGCTGAACTTATATCAGCTTTAGAGAAGGTGTTGCTTTCTGCTCAGGCAACTAGTGAAAGGTCAGATTTTTATAGGTAAAGCAATATTCAAGATCTCTTTGCTTCATCCTGTTTTGGACAGACATTTTAAGAGCCTAGATGTAACAGAAAGAGTCATTTCCACTGAAACACTGATGGAAATCAGCCTGTGCACTTTCTGTATTTCATCTCCCCCGGGCTCCCTGCCTCCCCAGGCTGCTGCTTCCCAGGAGCATTGCCTGCCAGAGGAAGCTAGCTCCCAGCAAGCTGTCTTCTGTAACAATTGTATAGAACCAGGCACCTGGGAGCAAGCTGCAAATTTCTGTTCCTCCTAGAGCAAATTGTTCAGAAGCCTCCTCCTTTTTTTTTATTCCCAATTCTATGTTGCCTCAGTCTAATGCTACTGGGCTGCACTGCCCATCTGTGCTTCAGCTGTGAATTTTAGCAGACTCTGCTCTACTATGTACATCCATTCTTTTCCTGACTATGTAAGCAAAAAATAATTTATATTCTACCTTCACTTCAGTTAAAATTAATATTAGGGCTATTGAGAGGAGGCTCAGGGGAGACCTTCTTGCTCTCTATGACTACCTGAAGGGAGGTTGTAGCCAGGTAGGGGTTGGTCTCTTCTCCTAGGCAGCCAGCCCCAGAACAAGAGGACACAGTCTCAAGCTGCACCAGGGGAGGTTCACACTGGATGTTAGGAAGAAATTCCACACAGAAAGAGTGATTGGCCATTGGAATGGGCTGCCTGGGGAGGTGGGGGAGTCACCATCATTGGAGGTGTTTAGGAGGAGACTTGATGGGGTGCTTGGTTACATGGTTTAGTTGATTAGGTGATGCTGGATAATGGTTTGGACGCGATGATCTTGAAGATCTCTTCCAAGCTGGTCTATTCTATTCTATTCTATTCTATTCTATTCTATTCTATTCTATTCTATTCTATTCTATTCTATTCTATTCTAACTGTATAGAATGAGAGTTTCCTCATGGTACCTGACAGCAAGTGACACTTTAGATTAACTTCTGATTGGTGCCACTTCCTCACAGAGTTTTGCTATTCATGCTCTCGCTCTGGCCATAGGAGCCAAATACTATTACAGTCTAACAAAACAATTCCTGTATTTCTGGGTGAGTTTAGCCCATCTGTTAGTGTGGAAGCAATGATTATTTATCTCACCAGAGTGGTTGAAACACACTTTCTACCAAGTATTTATTTATTTATTTATTTATTTATTTATGTAACATGAAATTATTTCTGATTCAAATTTTGTTGCACACTGAAGGACAAATTATGGAGAAACAATAGTAATTTATGAAGCTACTGTTGTCCATCTCCATATTGTTCCTTCCATTAGATACACCAGTGTGGCTCTCTGCAAGCTGTACTGAACTCTGACTACACTCAAGAGTGAGGGCCAAGGTTTTGGTACAAAAATCAATTGACATTAAATCATAGAATCAGAGAATCAGAGAATCAATAAGGTTGGAAAAGACCTCAGAGATTTTCAAATCCAACCTGTCACCCAACACCTCATGACTACTAAACCATGGCACGAAGTGCCACATCCAATCTCCTCTTGAACACCTCCAGGGATGGTGACTCCACCACCTCCATGGGCAGCCCGTTCCAATGGCTAACAACTCTCTATGTGAAGAACTTTCTCCTCACCTCCAGCTTAAACTTCCCCTGGCACAGCTTGAGACTGTGTCCTCTTGTTCTGGCTGCCTGGGAGGAGAGACCAACCCCCTCCTGGCTGCAACCACCCTTCAGGTAGTTGTAGAGAGCAATAAGTTCTCCCCTGAGCCTCCTCTTCTCCAGGTTAAACAACCCCAGCTCCCTCAGCCTCACCTTGTAGGGCTTGTGCTCGAGACCTCTTCCCAACCTTGTTGCCCTTCTCTGGACACTTTCAAGAGTCTTAATATAAAGAATTATTAATTTCTTTTCTGCCATGATTCTTTTGTAGCCCATTCACATTACCAGGTGAAAAGAGAGTGTGTGTGTACTTGTATTGTCCTACGCATGCCTTAACTAGAGTCTCAAGTTGGTTTCCTGATGTATGTTTTATAGTGAAAATGTCAAGATGAGATTCAGGATCCCTTTGAATGCAAAGGAATCCTAAAAAATTCCTAAAGAATCTCTTAATCCTCTAAATCACCCCCAGACCTAGCAGTACAGCACAGAGATGAGACCCAGTGAGTGAAAGATTTCAGTTTATCTTCAGAGTAGTCAAGCAGAGTACACTGAAAGAAAAAACCCCAAAACACTCAAGCAGATCTCTACTTCCCCCACAAAGAAAAGACAGGAAAAAAATCCCCAAACCCAACACTTTTTAAGGCACATGCTGGAAACAAATACTTTAAAAAAAAGAAACAAACAAAAAACTTTAAAAAAAAACAACATAAAGAAAACCCAACCAAGCAACCAAACTTCAGACAAAGAAAGAACTAAAATACAACCCAAACCCAAGGTCACAGAACTTTCTTTTTTCTGTTTCTCATAAAATCTTAAATACCTGAAGCCATTTCAAATGAGCATCACTTTTTGCAGCTCGCTCAGTTTGAGCAGCAAAACCCAAAAATCTGTGCTCTGTGCAATAAATATTTACAGTGGATGTTTATACACAGAGTCATTTTCAAGTCTCTTTTGTATTTGCTTGCAGAGTGCAGTAGATTTTTGCTCATGAATGAGGCAGGGCAGCGTTAAAACCCAAAGCATGTGGTTCACCTCAAAATAAAGTCATAACAATATGTGTGTCCAGTTCTGGGCCCCTCAGTTTAAGAAGGACATTGAGACTCTTGAACGTGGCCAGAGAAGGGCAATGAGGCTGGGGAGAGGCCTCGAGCACAAGCCCTACGAGGAGAGGCTGAGGGAGCTGGGGTTGTTTAGCCTGGAGAAGAGGAGGCTCAGGGGAAACCCTTATTGCTGTCTACAACTACCTGAAGGGAGGTTGTAGCCAGGAGGGGGTTGGTCTCTTCTCCCAGGCACCAGAAAAAGAGGACACAGTCTCAAACTGTGCCAAGGGATATTTAGGCTGGAGTTGAGGAGAAAGTTCTTCACTGAGAGAGTTGTTAGCTGTTGGGATGTGCTGCCCAGGGAGGTGGTGGAGTCACCATTCCTGGAGGTGTTCAAGAGGGGATTGGACATGACACTTGGTAGCATGGTTTAGTAGTCTTGAGGTGTTGGGTGACAGGTTGGACTTGATGATCTCTGAGGTCTTTTCCAACTTTACTGATTGTATGATTCTATTCTATGGTTCTGCAGATATTAGGGCTTAGGAACTTGATAAGCTTTTTCTTGAAAATGTTTGGCTTTCCAGCATTTTCTACCAAAATAGAAAAAGATGTTGCAAGGTAGAGACCTTTTTAATGGAAATAAAATACAGTAAGCATATAAATTATGTATTCAGAGGCAGAAAGGAACTCCCCTATCTCAATTTCTTTACAGAAAGAAAAGTTGCCTGATTAAATTTTGTATTTCATGCCCCAGAAACGATGCTTTTGGTAATCCAAATCTTTGATCAGCTAGAAACTGACTGGAGACCCTGCAGTCCTTGGAGACAGAAATAAATAGAATGCCTCCAAATGCCTGAAAAACCAACTTGCTCACTTAGGGGAGTGATAAACCAGGTTTTGAATTTGATTTTGTAAGTGATAGAAATACTCTAGTAATCTGCAGGAAAAAAAAATAGGAAGAAAACAAAATAGATGAAGACAGAAAGAAAACTCAAGCACTCAGTAGGTGATATCAAAAAGCAACAGGCATGAGAGATTGTGAGGCTGAATGATTGTGCGACTCAGAAAATGTGCTGCAGTCAGCCGTCTGTGATATAATCAGTTGATATGTAAGTGGTTACTTTCTAATGCTAATTTATATGATCTGTCTCAAGTCATTTTTGTGGACAAACTGGGAACTGTGGGTGCTGTGATCCTGTAGTTTGAGTCCTGCTTTCAGTTCATGTCTGTTTTAGTATTTTTAGAGAGGAAAAAAGCTTAATTTAATATTAAATAGATATGAAGTAGATAGAATAGAATAGAATAGAATAGAATAGAATAGAATAGAATAGAATAGAATAGAATAGAATAGAATAGAATAGAATAGAATAGAATAGACCAGGTTGGAAAAGACCTTGGAGATAATCAAGTCCAACCTATCACCCAACATCATCTAATCAACTAAACCATGGCACCAAGCACCCCATCAAGTCTCCTCCTAAACACCTCCAGTGATGGGGACTCCACCACCTCCCTGGGCAGCACATTCCAATGGCCAATCACTCTTTCTATGAAGAACTCCTTCCTAACATCCAGCCTAAACTTCCCCTGGTGCAGCTTGAGACTGTGTCCTCTTGTTCTGGTGCTGGTTGCCTGGGAGAAGAGACCAACCCCCACCTGGCTACAACCTCCCTTCAGGTAGCTGTAGAGAGCAATAAGGTCTCCCCTGAGCTTCCTCTTCTCCAGGATAAGCAACGCCAGCTCCTTCAGTCTCTCCTCACAGGGCTGTGCTCCAAACCCCTCCCCAGCTTTGTTGCCCTTCTCTGGACACTTTCCAGTAACTCAACATCTTTCTTAAACTGGCCCAGAACTGGACACAGGACTCAAGGTGTGGCCTAATTAGTGCTGAGTACAGGGCACAATGACCTCCCTGCTCCTGCTGGCCACATTATTCCTGATACTGGCCAGGATGCCATCGGCCTTCTTGGCCACCTGAGCACACTGCTGGCTTATGTTCAGCCTACTATCATCCAGTACCCCCAGGTCCCTTTCTGCCTGGCTGCTTTCCAGCAGTTCTGTCAGTGTGATTCAGGACAGGACTGAGAATAAATAAGGGAATTAAATAAATAAGCATTCTGGCTCTATTTTTTTTTTATCTACAGTAATGTGAATGTAATCAAATGAAGATTCAGTTTCTTTGTGGGTGTTTGGTCTGGGTTCTTTTTCTCCTTCCCTTAGTCCTAACCTAAGACAGCATATGTTCTCTCAAAATACTGCAACAATATGGAGTTGTGGAAAATATAATTTGTGCCATTACACCTTTTAACAGCATCTCATCCAAATGTTGTCTCAGGAAATAGTGTATTTAGCAGTAAAAGCTGGAGGCACCAGCATAGGGCAAGGGCTTTAGGTGACTAAATTTATATATTCTACTCATCAGGACAGCTTCTTCAGTCTTGGAAACAGAGAAGGAATAAACTTCTTCACTGAAAGGCTTCTCAGATACTGGAACAGGCTACCCAGGAAGGTGGTTGAATCCCCATCCCTGCAAGTGTTGAAAGAGGCAGAGATGTGCTGCTGAGGGACATGGTTTAGCACCAAACTTGTTAGAGTTACATATGCATTGGACTTGATGATCTTAAAGGTCTTTTCCAACCAAAACAATTCTATGAAACTCAAATAGTAAGGGCAAGCATAAGCATTTTACAGTGATGGGTGTATCTGTAGCACAGAGGAGCAAAATGACCTTTCAAGGTCAGATGTAGTCTCAAGGTCCAGGTTAGACAACAAGGAGGGGGCTCAGTCTTCTGACTCATAAGCCACTGGACTCCAGTGCCTTTCCTTCTTTTCTTTTGCCTAGTTCCCTGTGACATACTTTCCCTGAACAAGAGATGTGAACCAGCACAGAGCTTTTTCCTTTATATAGTCTTACCCCAATTACAACATGAAGTTTGGTCAAGCATCCTAACATATCTTCCAGTGCAACAGTTCATGACAGCAATTTGCAGTCATGATCTGCAAATTCTGAAATAATTGCTCAAGGTAAGTCAGCAGCCAGAGGTGACAAATAAAAGAAATTATGGGGTACATGTTGTGTCAGCTGTGCAAGAAGCAAGTGAGCGGCATGACTTGTCACTGTATCTACGGCACTTGGGTAAATAAGTGCTTTTGGAACAGTCCCTTAGGGTTCAATTAAAACTGTGCCCCAAATTATCAAATGAGGCTCTAATAATGAGCACAAACTCCTTCAGCTACTGCACATGGCCTAATGAAGAGCAAAAATGGAAAATGCAGTTGATGTAAGTGTTCTTATGCTTAAGTCTTCTGCATTCTGGGGTTGGAGTGGCTGGAGAGCTGCCAAACAGAAAGGGATCTGGGGGTACTGATTGACAGCTGGCTGAACATGAGCCAGCAGTGTGCCCAGGTGGCCAAGAAGGCCAATGGCATCCTGGCCTGTATCAGGAATGCTGTGGCCAGCAGAAGCAGGGAGGTCATTCTGCCCCTGTACTCAGCGCTGGTTAGGCCACAAAAAAACCAACCCAAACATTTGGCATGTAGTATGCAAAAACACAGCCAGCAAAGTGAGAAAAGACAGGATTAAGGCAGGATATAGAAAATGCCTGAAATCCTGCTGGAAAAAGAAAAAAGTACAGACTAAGAGTGAGAGAAAACCTGAGAGAGAAGGCTTTCTATACTGGAAAGGATAAAGAGATTATGAGTTAGTGATGTAAACCTTGTTATTTCCAAGATGTTTAGTGATAAAGAGTGACATTGAGAAAGAAAAGTTATGAGAGAGAGCCTGAGATCAAAGGTGGGCTTTTTATAAGGAGAAAGAGAGAGAGAGAGAGACTATTTAGGTGTCATGGCACTAGGTTATATGTGATGTATGAAACCATATTTACAGTCTCCTGCCACATATAGACAGCAAACTTAAACTGGTGAAACACTAACAGTCTTTGGTCTGCTAAGCCTCATGACCTCCTATGTGACCATCTTGGCTTTGCCTGGGGTGGCTGTATTTGAATGGAAGATAATCTCAATCTATAGAATATCATTTCTGCCTATTATTATAGCTGCACTACTATTGTTTTGGATTTTTGCCCAGCAGGGAGGATGGGAAGAGCAACAAACAAAAAGCTGGGGAAAGTTAAGACCTATGCAACTAGTACAGAGCTGTCATCTTGGTAAATATAGACACAGAGTCATAACTACACACAGAATTTCAACATTATGTAAATACATCTGGCTAAGCACAGAAGGTCAGGCATCATTTGTTTTTCAAGAGGCTGATGAACTCTTGAATGAATATAGTGCAGCTGACAATTGGTAGGGATCTGTACAGCTGCTGAAAGCAAAAAAAACGTAGTGAGGACCGTGGGTATGGAGTGAACATTTGTCAAACTGACAGTACTGGAAATTGGTGTAACCTCTATACCCAAGAAACAAATATGGTGTGAGGACCAGCAGTATAAACTTCCCTATAATTATATCCATGAGAGGTGGAAAATAATGTGGATGGAAGAAGAGATTCAGACTCTAAATCCATTCCCCATAATTATTTTGATCTAATCCGAGCAAGCAATTATTTAAGGAGCAGATCTCACAGCTTAGGAATGTGTAAACTAGAAAGCAGATTGATGATATACTTTCATTTTATAGAGGCTTTAACAATTAGAATAATGAGTTCAGTTGATTTCAGCCAGATTTGAGCTAGTGACCCAGGCAGGAAAAGATTAATTTGCAGCTGAACTTTTTTTAACTGTGTAGAACATGGGTTTAATAAATCATTCTTTTTCCAAATAATAATGATAATAAAAATAACTTTCTTAAAGCTATTGCTGCTGACCCTTAATTAGCTCAGTGAAAGAAATGATTTTGCATTTTCTGAACAAATAGTTGTTTTCTGCAAGATCTTTCTCACAGCAAGACCATGTTTCCAAGTTAGTCAGGAAGGATTTCAGTGGGTTTTTTTCCACTTTAGTTCCCCCTGCTATTGCAGGGATTAAAAGATGTAGTGATAAGGCAAAAGAAACAGCCTTCCCACATGTGAAATTATTTACTAAAATTCTTATTTACTTACCAATTAATAAAGTAATAATAAACATCAACCAGACTTTCCAGAGGAGTTTTTCAAAGAGCTACTAGCTTAAAATTAGGAAACAGAAAAAAATGCTACCAAAAATGCTGTTTGACAGCTCTTCAGAAGCTTGTGAAGACTTGGTCTGCCTCATATGTGCCCCTGTACTCTGCATTGGTTAGGCCACACCTTGAGTACTGTGTCTAGTTCTGGACCCCTCAGTTTAGGAAGGACATCGAGACACTTGAAGGTGTCCAGAGAAGGGCAATAAGGCTGGGGAGAGGTCTTGAGCACAAGCCCTATAAGGAGAGTCTGAGGGAGCTGGGATCGTTTAGCCTGGAGAAGAGGAGGCTCAGGGGAGACCTCATTGCTCTCTACAACTACCTGAAAGGTGGTTGTAGCCAGGAAGGGGTTGGTCTCCTCTCTAGCAACCAGCCCCAGAACAAGGGGACACAGTCTCAAGCTTTGCCAGGGGAAGTTTAGGCTCGAGGTGAGGAGAAAGTTCTTCACTGAGAGAGTCATTCATCATTAGAATGTGCTGCCCAGGGAGGTGGTGGAGTCACCATCCCTGGAGGTGTTCAAGAGGGGATTTGACATGGCGCTTGATGCCATGGTCTAGTCATGAGGTCTGTGGTGACAGGTTGGACTCGAAGATCTTTGAGGTCTCTTCCAACCTTGGTGATACTGTGATACTGTGATATGACAAAAAAAAAATAAATATATATATATATATCAGGGAAGATTTGAGGTGGGGAAAGGACATCCCTGAAAAGCAGGAAGTAGACTGAGACATTAGGGTCTGACACAGAAAACAGTTGTGATAAAAATACGATCGCTGTTTCCAAAAGAACATCCCTAAGAGGAGAACAAACCTTGAGTCCCCTGCTAATTCTCACAGATCTGTGCTCCCTGTGGCAGCAGAGATGTAAAGCCTGATAACATAAGGCATATAAAAAAACATCAAAAGCAGAAAAGGTCATATCATGTTCCAGGAGAAGCTTGACTCTTGATCTTCATGTTAGCAAAAGGGACGGGAAAAAAAAGCAACAAACCAGCTTAATTCTTCCATGGTAGTGACTTAGAGAGAAGCTTTTAAAACCAGTCCCCAAAATGTGAAAATGAGATTCAAAGGCAGGATGTCATTTTCAAAATCAGATTGGAACAGGATTACTTAATTAAAAGAGGCAAATTAAAAATAGGAAGTTGTACAGCTGGAGCCGGGGTGGGGGGGGGGAGGGGGAAGAGGAGGGGAAAGGGGGGAGAAGTGTGCAGCACGTCAGTGAAAGTTCTTAAACTAAAGGGGAAAATAAAACCACAGAAAGAGATGAAAAAGTTCTCTGTAGATGTTGACATCAAACAGGAAAAAAATGTGGGGATTTGGAAAATAATTTCTTAAAGCCATGTGGGCTATAATTTTAACAGCAGAAATTGCATTAAGTATAGACAGAAAGAAAGAAAAACCTCATTATCAAAGATTAGCTTTGAAGTATGGGGCTATGACAAAGGTACTGTAGTGGATGAAAGCCAGCTATATTCAAGGCTTAATAATTCAGCATTTCTCTCTGAGGCGCTCTCTAAAGTTGTATCAATCAAAACAAAAATGCATTTTGAAATAGGGTACATATGCAGAGCAAAAGACCATGAAAGCAGTCCGAATATAGAAAAGCTGGAAAAACTCCTGTCCAACTCACTTAGCCACAAGCTCTCATTAAATGCTTTCTGAATGTGTGTAACTAGGCTTATGGGCAGTGTAAGACAGCAATGTGTGGTCTCTGTTATTTGGTTTTGTTCTGTTTTCCTGAAGGGTTAGGCGACAGGAAAGAAAGAACAGCTTAACATCAAAATGGAATAACTACAGTGCATAAGGTTGACATTTTCACTGGGCTCAGTAGGTCTTGTTGGACTCCATTCTGAAGTAAGAATAGAATAGAATAGAATAGAATAGAATAGAATAGAATAGAATAGAATAGAATAGAATAGAATAGACCAGGTTGGAAGAGACCTTTGAGATCATCGAGTCCAACCTATCATCCAACACCACCTAATCATCTAAAACATGGCACCAAGCACCCCATCCAGTCTCCTCCTAAACACCTCCAATGATGGTGACTCCACCACCTCCCTGGGCAGCACATTCCAATGGGCAATCACTCTCTCTGTGTAGAACTTCCACCTGACCTCCAGCCTAAAACTCCCCTGGCACAGCTTGAGACTGTGTCCTCTTGTTCTAGTGCTGGTTGCCTGGGAGAAGAGACTAGCCACCACCTGGCACCACATCCTTTCAGGTAGTTGTAGAGAGCAAGAAGGTCTGCCCTGAGCCTCCTCTTCTCCAGGCTAAGCAACCCCAGCTCCCTCAGTCTCTCCTCACAGGGCCTCCCCTCACCAACTTTGTTGCCCTTCTCTGCTGTGAAGTGATCACAGTTCACCTTATTTTTCATTTTACTGGGGGAAACCAAAATTTCAAAAGGCATCTTCATGGTTCCTCTGAGGAAGGGACCACAAGGATCATCTAATTCCAATCCCCCTACCATAGGCAGGGACACCTCACACTAGATCAGGCTGGCCACAGCCTCATCCAGCCTGGTCTTAAACACCTCCAGGGATGGGGCCTCAACCACCTCCCTGGACAACCCATTCCAGGGCTTCACCACTCTCACAGTGAAGAACTTCTTCCTCACATCCAGTCTGAATCTCCCCACCTCCAGCTTCATTCCAATCCCCCTAGTCCTATCACTACCTGA
This sequence comes from Dryobates pubescens, assembly GCF_014839835.1. Classification (NCBI taxonomy): domain Eukaryota; kingdom Metazoa; phylum Chordata; class Aves; order Piciformes; family Picidae; genus Dryobates; species Dryobates pubescens. The sequence goes on along the minus strand of NC_071614.1, from coordinate 8,975,171 downwards.
TATCCTAAGAAGTCCCTCCCCAGCTTTCTTGTAGCCCCTTTCAGATACTGGAAGGCCACAATGAGGTCACCTCAGAGCCTTCTTTTCTCCAGGCTGAACAGCCCCAACTCTTTCTGTCTGTCCTCACAGGAGAGCTGCTCCTGTGCCCTCTGCTCATCCTCGTTGGCTTATATTTTAAAGGAATTGCTAGTTCTGTTGAAATGTTTGGCTATCTAATATATGCAATAGGCAAACTTGCTTTGATAGCTTAGCCTTTTGGGGGAAATCTGTAGTGCAATCCCTACATGCAAATCCACTTGCAGAAGCCGTATTAGCTGTCACACCTCCCAAAGCTGTCGTGATGACTGGTGATGGAAGACAATGGGTAAAAGTCTGAGCCATTTTTCTCGCCCTCATTAAACTTTCTCTTGAGCAGCATGTGGCTCCGCAGGTAATGAGTTCCATCTGTGTGTCACCAGTCTTACCCACAGAGAAAAGGCGTTCAGATGTTGGAAGCAAAAGCTGACTTCAGAGGAGCCAAAGTTTTCAGCTAAAAATAAGCCTTTACTTTCAGAGTTCTGTAGAACTCCCAGATATTCCAATTAATGTTCCATGTTTGGTACTCAGAAACAGCTTTTAGCAAGAATGTTATCAGATGATCTAACTAATTGGTGGAAGTAAATACTGATAATTAACAATCAGCAATAGTTTCCTTCATCCTTTGATTTCTTGACTTCATGAGTTCAGTCACTTGAGAAGTAGCAAATGACCTCAAACTGGTAATATTTTGCTACTGCAAGCATTTAGAATTAAAATGAAGAAAGCAGTTAATAGTCAACTCTAGCTAATAATGAATCACAGACACTATTTTGAAGGTACAGTCGCACAGTAACCCAGCCCCTGAACTGGCTAAAATGAGATGCTCAGTTAATGCAAAGTTAATGCATCATTATCCAACAGCACCATGCATTAGCTCTAATGCAGAGGAACCACCACAAATGAAAGGGAAGGGGGAACACAGAATCACAGAATCACCAAGGTTGGAAGAGACCTCAAAGATCATCAAGTCCAACCTGTCACCACAGACCCCATGACTAAACCATAGCACCAAGTGCCACGTCCAGTCCCCTCTTGAACACCTCCAGGGATGGTGACTCCACCACCTCCCTGGGCAGCACATTCCAATGGCTAACAACTCTCTCAGTGAAGAATTTTCTCCTTACCTCAAGCCTAAAGTTCCCCTGGTGCAGCTTGAGACTGTGTCCTCTTGTTCTGCTGCTGGTTGCCTGGAAGAAGAGACCAACCCCCTCCTGGCTACAACCATCCTTCAGGTAGTTGTAGAGAGCAATAAGGTCTCCCCGAGCCTTCTCTTCTCCAGGCTAACCAACCCCAGCTCCTTCAGCCTCTCCTCATAGGGCTGTGCTCAAGGCCTCTCCCCATCCTCATTGCCCTTCTCTGGACACGTTCACCTTTCCTCTGTCTGCATTTCTCCTATGGTCCATTGTATCCTTCCATAAGAAGTAAAGACAACTGAAATATTGTCTGAAGCAAAATTCCTCATGCTGATGTAAAACACAAACCATCACAACACATCAGGAAATCTCTGCACCACCTAGAGCAATGCTTTCCCTGTCCTTTGCTATCCTTTTCCTAATTCTGCAAGGTAACAGGGAATTTGATGTTGTACTCAGACTGGCAATGAGATTTGCCTCAACCTAGTAAAGTTGGATTGAAACAACTTTTTAGTTTGCACAATTCCATTTTATTGTCTCCTGGTGATGCAAAGTGTATTCAAAGCCTGCTCTGCAGACCTTTCTTTTTCTGCCAGTGTGCAGATGAAAAAGCGCAGGGCTAAATAAGCCAGGCTTTAGACACATAGCAGCCCATAGCAGGGGCTTTTCTGTTCCAGTCACATTTCATTCTGTTTGTTCCAGCAGAACTCTCCTTGACTTGAAATTGAAATTTTGACTAAGGACTAGAACATTTAATCTGTATGTCCAATGGTGGAATAAAGTATGCTGTTTTCCCTGACATTTCAATGGCTTTAGCTGTGTTTGTTTGACGGCCTCCAGTACCACCAGGTTATGTTTTGCCTTATTACAGTTTCCTTACCAGGATTTTCTCACTGATAAATTTAGATCAAGCTTGCATAATAGAATTGTCATGCATTACAAACTCTGCTGAATGTTCTGATAACTTGCATTTAAAGAAGCCAAATCTTTCATGTCCAACAAGCTTTGAGGTCATTCTGGGGTAATTGAGTACTCACCACAACTTTTCATGTTACACCTACTGCTGCAAGAGGAGTCCATAAATTCAGTCCTCTGATCAATAATGACTAGGTAGAAAATTCCTACATCTTATTTCAGCAAGGTGCTTATTTAGGTAACTTTGGCAGAACCTGATAAGTCACAGAAGTAGCTTTCCAATTATTTAAATATACAATCACAGCAACCCTAGATATAAATTTTAATAACACCTACTTTAAGGGGCTAATATCTCACAGCAGACTGGGGAACACATAATGTTTAGATGCTGCTCTTGAATCATTTTCACAGCCCGAGCAACCTTAGAAATGGTGGGGTTTGCTATCTCTTAGTGTGGTGTTAATGCTTACAACAGAGCCAATCGTGTCATTTGCCTGCAAAAGTAGATGTGTCTCACCTGCTACGTTGGCATATCTCTAACTGCTAACAAATGAGTTAAACCCAACTTGGACAAATTCTGCCTCACTTCAGCTACAACTATCATCCATAGACACAGAGGCTGTATTTAACCTGCTGTAATTGACTGCACATCTTTCTAGGAAAGATATAATTTCAAGTTCTCCAATTACTGTGGAACATTATCTTCAAAGATGCTACCTGAAAGCTGTGATTTTTTTTTTCACTATTATTTTTTTCAGAAATGTTTGAGGAAGAAACTTCTTTTCTTGCATTTCTTCTTGTATCATAGGCACCACATCTCTGCTTATCAGCGCTGAGACACAGAGCTTAAAACCACATACACACAGATAAGGCTTGCCTCGCTCTTTTTCCTGTGTTGATATGAAAAGAAAGCAATTTTAGTGGGATTTAGATACATATGGGAAAGGCCAGAAAGAGCTGATGAAAACAAAACCTTGTTAGCATGTATTAAGACTGTGAAAATGGCACTGCCAAGATCTCTTCATGAATATGGACAGCCACACCAGGGGCTGAGGCTTTCTCCTCTTTTGCCTTGCTGTTCAGTTTGGAGATTCTTTATTTTTTCTTTTAAAACAGAAGTTATTCTGCTCTTGAAAAAGTACAGATAAAATCAGAGAGTAGCAGGCTTTAGAGACTCACCTTTTGCAAATGCTAAATGCATATCTCGTTTTATTACAGCATTTCAACAAATATCAAAGCTTAGAATGATCAAGCGTACTCTGCCAATGTCTTATCAAGTCCTTGATTTTACTGTGTTTATTTCCTCCTCTTGGGTGGAAACTGTTTTATAGTAACAACAACAACAACAACAATACAGAATTAACCAGGTTGGAAGAGACCTCTGAGATCATTGAGTCCAACCTATCACCCAACACCATCTAATCAACTACCAGAACAAGAGGACACAGTCTCAGGCTGCACCAGGGGAGATTCAGGCTGGATGTTAGAAAAAAGTTCTATACAGAAAGAGTGATTGCACATTGGAATGGGCTGCCTGGGGAGGTGGTGGAGTCGCCATCACTGGAGGTTTTTAGGAGAAGACTTGACAGGGTGCTTGGTGCTGTGGGTTAGTTGCTTGGGCGGTGTTGGATTGGTTGATGGGTTGGACGCGATGATCTTGAAGGTCTCTTCCAACCTGGTTTATTCTATGTATTCTATTCTATGTATTCTAAACCATGGCACCAAGTACCACATCCAGTCTCTTTTTAAACACTTCCAGGGATGGTGACTCCACCACCTCCCTGTTCCTACCCAAGGCTGAATTTTCAGCAAACTTCAGGCAAAATGCTTGAGCTTTCTCTGAGTGTGAAGCTGAAGAAAGTCAGGCTTCTTCATAGCCTAAATTATTTCTGATAATTTTTCTGCACAGGTGATTGAGTGGAACCATGTTCTGCATCAAGAGAGGCTCAAATTTTGCTATCTTCCAGCACAATATGCTATTTTCTGATGTAGCCAAAAGGCTTAGTCAAGGTAGAAATTTAGAGTTTGCATAGAGTCACTAGGAGCTTGTCACAGGCTTGTAGCTAAAGCCTTCAGACTCCACAGTGAGTGCTAATTTACTGCTGATTTGTTTTGATGCTACAATTATAGTATCCATTTTACCAACATTGTCTGTCCCTTTATTTTTGGCATGGTTTTTGCAATGTTTATCTCAAAACACCACATATGAATGGAGTAATTATTTTTTATTGCTAGCTCTCACCATTGTAAAAGAGACCTAATAATTTTAGCACAGAAGTCTCTGAAATACCTCTGTGTTTGTGTGCCTTGAGATGAGGCTGCTTGTGATTTTTCTATGATCCAAGCTGACCATTAGCTGGGCCCTGTAGGTACTGTCACAATACTAAACAGATTTCAGAGCAATAATCATAGAATCATAGAATCAATAAGGTTGGAAAAGACCTCAGAGATCAAGTCCAACCTGTCACCCAAGACCTCGTGACTACTAAACCATGGCACCAATGGCTCAAGCTACTCCAGGGGAAGTTTAGGCTGGAGGTGAGGAGAAAGTTCTTCACTGAGAGAGTCATTCATCATTAGAATGGGCTGCCCAGGGAGGTGGTGGAGTCACTGTCCCTGGAGGTGTTCAAGAGGGAATTGGACGTGGCACTTGGTGCCATGCTTTAGTAGTCATGAGGTGTTGGGTGACAGGTTGGACTTGATGATCTTTGAGGTTTCTTCCAACTTTATTGATTGTATGATTCTATGATTCTATTCTATGATTCTGTGATTCTCAATTAGCTATTTTTAGATGGTTTATTGTGCATTTTTTGATGTGAAGCAAACCCCTGTTCAGGAATATTTAAAAAAACAAGCTTAGGAGCAAATTTGTATCAAAAATGAGAGAATGCTGTGATAAAATAACATATTCATCAATTACAGCTTGTGTTCATTTTTTGGGGGGGCTGGGTTAAATTATGCTAAGAACTTTTAAATTGGGTGATCTTTCTGAATTCCTCTGTGATTCCTTCTCCATCCTCTCTGATAATGATCTGTAAAAATAGTAAGATAGCTAATCTGTTCAAGAGTGAAGTCAATTAAATGGACTAGTGACTAGGCTGTCATCCGTAGCCCAATGACTAGGGATTAGGGAATAAATATGGAATAGGTATGTTTGAGAAGTCACTTCATGCTAGACATGTAGCATAAATACAAGCTATTTATAAATGTATACCTTTATATAGAATGATTGCATTCTTATATAATGCATAAATGCTACAAAAGTCTAGATACTCTCTGTGAAGTGAACACCCTAAGCACAGAGCTAGCACCATTCTGAATCGTCTGTCTGTCATATCATTAAGTGAGATATGAAACAAAATAATTGTATATCTTAATCCATGTTGTTGAAGCTTCACAACCATTTCTAGTCTGGGGGGGAAAAAAAAGGAGAGGAAAAAGTGGACTAGTGACTAGGCTGTCATCCATAGCCCAATGACTAGGGATTAGGGAATGAATATGGAATAGGTATGTTTGAGAAGTCACTTCATGCTAGACATGTAGCATAAATACAAGCTATTTATAAATGTATACCTTTATATAGAATGATTGCATTCTTATATAATGCATAAAGGCTACAAAAGTCTAGATACTTCCTCTGAACACCCTAAGCACAAAGCTAGCACCATTCTGAATCTTCTGTCTGTCATATCATTAAGTGAGAAACGAAACGAAATAATTGTAAATCTTTATCCATGCTGTTGAAGCTTCACAACCAATTCTAGACTAGGGGGAAAAAAAATGAGAGGAAAAACTGTCAGAAGGCTGGGAAACATTCAGAATGTGTGGAAAATGATCTGTTTCAAAAATACAGCCATACTTTATGACATAAATCTAAACACACTTTATGTCAAGCAACCTGCACTTCAGAAATAGAGTAGAGCTGTGGGAAGAGAACTGATACAAAATTTTGTCCTCTTGGTTAGGGTGGAAATTAAACTTTTAAAAATATTCCAATTCTTATAAATCCTTGCAGCCAGATTTCTGTAGAAATGGGTTATGTACTGACTAATATGCTTGAATCTGTCTAATTTTTCAGCCTAGGTAGTATATAATTGGACACGTGCAGGCACCTGACTTGCACAAGAAGTATGCAGTCTCCTGGAATATGTACTCCTACATAGAGCAATCAGAGCCAATTCCATTTATTCATAGCCACAGCTAAATTCTTCCTCTTAATGTGTACTGCACAGTTCATGTCTCTGATGTGAGGCACACTGCACATTTTTCCTCTGAAAGGAAATGCTGGTCCTACATTAAAGCCATTAACCAACACACCACTAGAAATCAAAAACCTGCAATTAAATAGTCATGTCTTATGCCAGCATGTCCTAGAATAATCTATTTTGCTGGTTGTTAATCACTTTTATCTTAGGGACATCTATTGAGCTATTTTTCAAACTGAGCATATACCAATTTTTAGGATATCTCTTTTGTTACTGTTAGGAGTAGAAAGTAAGAAAAGAAGTCCTGTGTCCAGTTCTGGGCCCCTCAGTTTAGGAAAGATGTTGACTTCTTGGAACATGTCCAGAGAAGGGCAACAAAGCTGGTGAAGGGTTTGGAGCACAGCCCTATGAGGAGAGGCTGAGGGAGCTGGGGTTGCTTAGCCTGGAGCTCAGGGCAGACCTTATTGCTGTCCACAACTACCTGAAGGGCGGTTGTAGCCAGGTGGAGGTTGGTCTCTTCTCCCAGGCAACCACCACCAGAACAAGAGGACTCAATCTCAAGCTGCACCAGGGGAGTTTTAGGCTGGACGTTAGGAAGAAGTTCTTCATAGAAAGAGTGATTGCCCATTGGAAATTGCTGCCCAGGGAGGTTGTGGAGTCACCGTCACTGGAGGTGTTTAGGAAGAGACTGGATGGGGTGTTTGGTGCCATGGTTTAGTTGATTAGATGGTGTTGGATGATAGGTTGGACTCAATCTCAAAGGTCTTTTCCAACCTGGTTAATTCTATTCTATTCTATTCTATTCTATTCTATTCTATTCTATTCTATTCTATTCTATTCTATTCTGTTCTGTTCTGTTCTGTTCTGTTCTAATTTATTTCTATTCTAAATGAGCATTTCTATTCTGCAGTTTTCTTTATTTCCCCAAAATTTGTGGTATGTCCTGTTGGCCTGGATATAAGGATTTAAATACTGTGACACTTTCATTGCTCAGTATCTTCTACTTCATCTGTTCTCCCCACACCACTGGACTTTCAGGCTCACAACCCAGCAGCTTTTCTGAGGGTTGTACAAGCAGTTGATTTTTCAGCTCACAGATGAAGTGGAGATTGTCCCAACAAGACTGACAATAGTTGTTTGGAAACATGCATCCTGTGGATGAGAGAGGAATACACCAATGTGTTCTTCATTGATTCCTTACTGGAGAGGGCAGAATGTAGACAGTAGCTTCATGGGAACAGGAAACAGCTGCAAATTGCAAGGTTTTGTTTGTTTACCAAACCAGGAGAGAAGAAAAACAAATCATTCATTCATTTCTCTTCCCTTATCTGTGTTTAGACCTCTGTTATCTTTGTTTATTTGCTTCTGTAGTATTTCTGGCCACGTCAAATCATGTTCATTCTCTAGGTTGTCTCACAGCAACATCTGCATGCTGCATTTCAAATCTTAATAGGTGCATCTTAGTAAGTGAAGGTTCAGCATTCCTAAATGTTGTTTTGTTTCTGACTCTCTCCTGCTTATAAAACATCATAGGGGCACTTGCAGGTGGGATCTCCCATCTTTGCCAAATACCAGCAACTTCTGGGGAGCTCAGTCTGGAATACTGATCCAGGCCCAGTGTGACAACCTCAGCTGGATTACTCTCGATTTCAAATGCACCTGATCTCAGAGCATGACTCAAAAGCATCTATAAATAGATATTAAAATAAGGCTCACTCAACCCTATTTAGCTAGCATGACAGAACATGGAAATAATATCAAAAGCAATGAAGCAGAGCATTTATATCATCGACTTCAATTTTCTTCTGAAAGATTTCCCCATTTTACAAAGCATAACTTCACAGACTCTGGGTAGGATTTTATTGTATTATGATTTTTTCCCCCCTGTCTTTGTGTGCATGTGATATGTTCTTATAATATAATAAGAAGGAGGCTTATGGTCTGCCTTTAAGCTGTGAATAGCATCTGAGATAACTCATTTCGAACCCATTTGTCCTTCCTTGTAAAATGGGAGAGCCATTGCTGAAGTTCAGAAAGGAAGAGGTAATTCTGTCTTTTATCTGCAAAGCATGCTCAGATTCCATGTCTGTCAATTTTAGAAGGTAAAAGGGATGCAGAAGAGTATCAGGCACTCTTCCTCATGCTTTGCTAAGCATACAGTTTAACCAGGTGTGCCATATTCCACATATTAAGGTAACTAAATGCAAAGGTTTTACCTGTTTCTTTCTCTATTCTGTTTCATTTCTCACCTTGTTCTACATAATGGAAAACCTAAAGGATAATGCCTTTAGCTTTGTCCAAAACCTGAAAAACAGGGTAGCTCTGATGTAAATAGATATAGATTAGACATAGAGATGATAGAGAGGGAGAGAGAGATGAGAGAGAGATAAATCTAGATGCTACAGAGATAGACATAGATATAGACATAGATATAGACATAGATATAGATGATATAGATGATGATATAGATATAGATGGTGATATAGATTATATGGATATAGATATAGATTAGATATAGATATAGATATAGATATAGCTGTAGATATAGACGATAAAGATATAGATGATATAGATATAGATACACCAAGGAACTGTTGCACATCACGAGTAGCTATAAAGATTAACCATTTGGTCTATTTCTAGGTCATGAGCAGTTTGAAATGCTGCAGTATTAAGTAGTATAGTGTTCAGATTCATTCATGTTCTCAGTAAATCAATGGACAGATTTTTCTCTCAGTTCAAAACCTGCAAAGACAATTCCTTAGTTCATTCCCTGAACCCCCTCTTTGACAATGAAATGGGGGGGGGGGGGGGCTGAAGACAGTGTCAGTTAAGAATCAGTCTGCTTTCCTTGAGCTACCAAATACAGCCTTTGCATTACAAAACTCTGTGACAAGGTTTAAAAATACCTTCCTGAACAGAAGTTGTGCTATCCCCCTGCTTACATCCCCAATTGTGCTGGAATATAATGCACTTCAACAAAATTCACAGAAATGTTCTACGAGTGCATGGTGGAAAATTCAAACAGACTGGCTCTGCCATCTGCTCCTTCTGATAAGAGACTCATCTGTCTGTGGAGCAGGTAGTGGAGAGACTGACTGGGAAAAAAAAAAGAGAGCAGATAATGAAACACTGAAAACATGCTGTATCTCACAGTTACTTGTGGACACGCATCACCTAATTGGGGGTCAGACCAATGTTATTAAGTATTTGAATTAAATATGAATATGAGCAGAGCACTGCAAACCAAACCTATTGATGTAATTTGGCCACTGAACTCAACTCCATCTCTGTTTCAGTGACAAGACTAACAAGAGGAAGCGTAATTGGGAAGGAGCACTTATCTCAGCTGTGTCACTCATAGCACAGTTACAAAATCCTCAGTCTGCTGGGGGCACACAATGAAAATAGCATAATTACACTCTGTCCTGAGTAAGGACTGCATGCAGTTGCAGTATCTTGAGAGCAAACACAGGAATGACTCATTCCTCATTTTTTCCCCCCAATACTAAAAGAAATCCTCCAGTTCTGATCTAATTTAGAATTTGATTTTTCTTTTCCATTCAAGCCTGACAGACCTACCAAGGCACTGAAAGTTTGGCTTTTCCTTAACCCTCATTTGCTGGTTTCAACCACTGTAGGCAGGGTTTCCATCCCATGCAGAGTATTACCAAATGCAGATAGCTTAATATGTCTTTAATGTTCTTACACTTTCTATTTCAGACAGCTAGTGACATTAATGCCATCTATTGCTTGGTACTGGCTAGCAGCCCACCACTAGCACCTGTTAATCTGTGACAAGGGTAACTTGGGTTTACTAAAGAGAGTAATCCTGAAAAAAAGTCTTTAAAAGTAGCTAAAATGTGCCCTTATGGGTAATAGATGAAGAGGACATGCTCCTGGTGAGGAAAGGAGATTAAAAGGAAGAATCTAAAGCAGATTATGAAGATAGTTAGGGTGTTGGTGTTTCATTCACCATCCTAAGACAGGATAAGTATAAAGATGGTTTCACAGGGATCCTGAGAGGCTGGGAAAAGATCTGTTATTGGGGGAAATGAGAAGAATAAATGGTAGGAAGTGTAAATAGATCCTTAAGGGGAAAGATGAACTGCGAAGTAACAGCTCTGAGTGGGATAGAACTAACATTAACCTTTTGTTTGAACTAACTGGAATGGAGGGAAAACCTATGTGAGGCAATGTGTTGCTCAGTGGTGTGGCATTCTAGTCAGGATGAAAGGCAAAAGGCCTGGGAAGGAGTGCACTTGACTGAATTCTGATTCTCCCTTGCATGAGGTAAGTCATGCCAAAGGGACTACTCTGAAATGGCAAATTGTAGTTATATCATAAGGATGAGCTCTGGAGCAGCAAAGATCCTTGAAACACTATAGTTAGGAAAGCTCATTCTCGACAGCTCTCAGAGAACTTCTTCCATCTGCTTTTCATTCTCTTCTGTCAGTCTCTGGAAGTCTTCTCTCCAAGATGGATGAAGTCCTTATGTAGATCTCTCCCCTTTGGCCTGACATACTCCACCATCAACTTCCACAAGACAATTTCTGATGTTGCTATCCACTGCTGACCTGGCTGTGCCCTGCCTCTAGGTGTGTCTAACTTTTCACAGGCTTACCAGAGCTTTTTATGTACTTTCATCAAGTTTACACACCCCCTTACACCTTACTCCCAACCATATAACTGGGGATAGATTTCCAAATCTGCACAATAATTTAAAAGTAAACATGCTAAGCCAGCAACTATTACTGCTGGAAGTTAGTTTAAAACATAAAAAATCCCAATGTTGGAGAGACAAGCCACTCTTGATTAAAATTAAATGACATTTCCTCCACAGCACTGTAGCTGGAAATGTCAGTAGCTACAGTTTTATCTCCCTGACTCACTTTTAGTGTGTGTTAAAAATTCTGGAGCAGGGGCATTAAAGGAGCATTTATCTTAATACTTTGGCAGAAGAATGTTAAATCAGTGCAGCAATGTGATGTTAGAATACAGATAAACAGTGGAGAACTTGCTGTAGGAGCAAAGAGAAGTTATAAAGCATTTATGTTGCTTGTCTGTACCCTGTTGAATCTTCCACGAATTTGATTAAGAAGAAATCTGATCTATTTATACGAGTTGAGCCATCTAGTCTATTTAAGAACCATATTGTTTGGTTTGGTTACTTATTACTCAAGAAAAAGTGTTTTGCAGGATGTGTAAGAACTAGGATCAGTTCAATTCTTGCAGCCCAGAAGTCCAATTGTTTCCTGTGCTTCATCAAGAGAAGCATAGCCAAGCAGGTTGAGGGAGGCGATTCCTGCCCTTTATTTCACTCTGGTGAGACCCCACCTGGAGTACTGTGTCCAGTTCTGGAGCCCCTAGTACAAGAAAGATATGGACATGCTGGAGCCCCAAGGATGATTAGAGGGATGGAGCAGCTCCCCTATAGAGACAGACTGAGAGAGTTGGGGTTATTCAGTCTGGAGAGGAGAAGTTGCCAAAATAAAAACTCTTGCACAAGTAATGTTTCTGCCTTCTAACTTTGAAAGTCTATTTGCTGTCAGTCCAGTATATCATTCCTATCTTCTTGGGGGGGAGATGGTCTGGGTTTTTTGGTTGATTTTGGTTGGTTGGTTTGTTGGTTTGAGATTTTTGGTTGGGTTTTTTTGTTTGTTTGTTGTTTTCTTTAATTTTGATTGGTCACAAAATATTCAAACACTCAATTTCCCAGACTATTGCAGCAACATATGCTGATGTGTCAAAAACCTAAGCTTGACAGAAACCCTCTTTGACACTAACACTTGGGAAATGTGATTGAGTCTGCCACACTCTTCATTTTTCACTCAAATGGATTGTCCTTGAAGTAGCATTGGGAATGACCCCAGCCAGCATTCTTGTGAGATGTGTGGCACAATTTTACCCTGTAGATAATTGTGTCAGGTTTTCTGCTGGCACAGGGACCACTGCAATATACTTTTTTTGTTATTGGCTCTTATCTTTAAACTCCTTGTAAAGATTGTGAGAATTAGACAAGCATTTCAGTGCCTGTGTATTCAGAAGCTATGGACACAACTTTAATAACCAATACTGCCCTTGGTTATCATGCTTGGAAACTGGCAGTGACCTTTCTTATTATCAGTATCATGAATTGAGGCTTATTATCACCTGAAAAAGAACACATCAATTATTCTTACCATTTCTTTCTTTGCAAGTTGCCTTTACCTCGCCAGATCACATAGAATAGAATAGAATAGAATAGACCAGACCAGGTTGGAAGAGACCTTCAAGATCGAGTCCAACCTATCCTCCAACACCACCTAATCAACTAAAACATGGCACCAAGCACCCCATCCAGTCTCTTCTTAAACACCTCCAGTGATGGTGACTCCACCACCTCCCTGGGCAGCACATTCCAATGGGCAATCAGTCTCTCTATGAAGAATTTCTTACTAACATCCAGTCTAAACATCCCCTGGTTCAGCTTGAGACTGTGTCCTCTTGTTCTGGAGCTGGTTGCCTGGGAGAAGAGACCAACCCCCACCTGGCTACAACCTCCCTTTAGGGAGCTGTAGACAACAATAAGGTCTGCCCTGAGCCTCCTCTTCTCCAGGCTAAGCAACCCCAGCTCCCTCAGCCTCTCCTCATAGGACTTCTGCTCCAAGCCCCTCCCCAGCTTTGTTGCCCTTCTCTGGACACCTTCCAGCATCTCAACATCTTTCCTAAACTGAGGGGCCCAGAACCCTAATCCCTGTGTCGTACACACAATCAATGAAGAGTAAACTGCAGCTTCTATAGCTATGGTAAGTGGTCATTATGCACAGATATATTAGAATAGTTGTTTCTTGTTTAAATGTGGTTAATTATTCACAAGCATATGCAGGATATTTGTTTACACAGTTCCTTTGTGTCTATGGGAAGCCCTCCTGGCAAAGTTAAACATCCTTACACGCATATAAAATTTTTCCATTTCGATTGACAGAGCTTCATTAAATTATTTATAATTACCTTGCTCATTTCTCTTTGTTATGACTGGTCTGAAGCAGACATGCACAAAGGCAATTCTGACTGTGCACTGCATTAATATGAATAAATATTCCAGGAGGCCAGGATTAGACACCTTTCACATATTTTTCCCCAGCGGTGTTTACTTAGCAAAAATCATGAATCACACAATTTCTGATAATACAGTGAGCAAGTCAGAACATTTCCTTTTCATCCTCTCATGGTTTGCTTGGTTTTTTTCCATGACAACTTGAAAAGTATGGAACGTGTCCAGAGAAGGGCAACAAAGTTGGTGAGGGGTTTGGAGCACAAGCCCTATGAGGAGAGGCTGAAGGAGTTGGGGTTGCTTAGCCTTCAGAAGAGGAGACTCAGGGGAGACCTTATTGCTGTCTACAACTCCATGAAGGGAGGTTGTAACCAGGTAGGGGTTGGTCTCTTCTTCCAGGCAACCAGCACCAGAACAAGAGGACACAGTCTCAAGCTGCACCAGGGGAGGTTTAGGCTGGAGGTCAGGAAGAAGTTCTTCACAGAAAGAGAGATTGGCCACTGGAATGTGCTACCCAGGGAGGTGGTGGAGTCACCATCACTGGAGGTGTTCAGGGAGAGACTGGATGGGGTGCTTGGTGCCATGATTTAGTTGATTAGATGGTGTTGAGTGGTTGGTTGGACTCGATGATCTCAAAGGTCTCTTCCAACCTGGTTAATTCTACTCTATTCTATTCTATAGAGGAGAGGGATGAAGCAGGAACAAACGATACACGTAGATGGTACACAATAAAACCTATTTTTCTATTTGTTGCTTTCAAAAAGTATGCCATTGAGGCACCTGGAATGTTGCAAAATTACTGTGTCTATTAATGAAAAGAAAGCTTTAACTGCATTTCAAACACATTACCTGTAGTCATCCTCTGTATTTGGCAATGTTTAAAAATCTCTCAGCCTGTCCTGTTTCAAGAAATTTGTTCAGTTTTTCTCTTTCAAGGTCATAATATCACTGAATTCAAGACATGCTGAACTTTGTATTTTTACCCTACAGCTGTTAATTAGAAATCAGCAAACTTGTGGTTCAGATCCTAATTTCAGTATCTGTACCATTCTGAATCAAATATTCCAGTTTAGACTGAATGTCAGGAACCGGTTCTTTACTATGAGGGTGGTGGAACTCTGGAAGAGGTTGCCCAGGGAGGTGCTTGAGGCTCCATCCCTGGACATATTCAAAGTAGAGCTTGAAAGGGCTCTGGGCAGCGTGGTCTAGTTGAGGATGCTGCTGCTTACTGCAGAGGGAGTTGTACTAGATGACCTTCAGAGGTCTCTTCCAACCTTGCAGGAATGCAGGTTCAAATCTGAGTAGAGTTTCACACATTTGGGATCAGCAAAACAGTTGAGGTGAGATTGCATAACAGTTCTGTCTTAATACCATGTTTGAGTGTCTGGGTAGTAGGATAACATAAGGAGGGGAAAGGGACAAGATGCAATACTGTTCAAAAGTACCTTGCATCAACTTGTGTGTGGCAAGCATTGAGCTATGTGGCAAACACAAAGTAATCAGTGTTAGCTCAGACTTCAGGGAAAACAAGGCCAAACTTGGTCAAGTTATTCAGATAAATCAGTTCACTTGGGCAATTACTGCAGATCAGCTGTGTCTAAACCCTTAAGTTTTTCTTGAGTTGGTCTTGTGTTGTATGTGTCCCAATTAGATATTAGCTGACTCAGGGAGAAAGAAAGTGTTGTTCCGATCCAGTTGTTAAATCTTGATATGAGGGAGGTTATCTGAGTTGCAATGAATATATGTTGGGATAACTTCAGGGTGGGGGGGAAACATTCTTCCACATTACAAAGCTCACCCTTCAATCTGATGGCTAAGGTGCTTACCAGGGATTGAAAGTGCAAATATTCTCATTTTAAACAGTTTCTTAACCACTAGGACAAAGAAACAAAACCAAACCCAACCAAACAAACCATCCAAAACAAACCCAGCGAGCAAAAAGTATCATCCTCAGCATTCTTTTGCTTGTTCACCTTTTATTGCACATCTCACATGAAGAGAATTTAATGTTTTGTTTGGGTGAGAGAGGTTACACTTTTAAATTTGGGACTGATCTAGCTTGGTGCTTTTTATTAATTTTGTTCTTGATTTCTGTCACCAAGTTGAAAAATTAATTACTCAAGAAAGAAGTCAATTTGATCTTGTAACTAACACCCAGGACTTGTGGGACATCATCTCTGGTTTAATGCCCAGAGGCTGGAAAAGCTCTGTTACAAGCAAAGGTAAAATACTAGTCCCACTGGTAAAATCATAATCCCACTAATTCCTAGAGACTAACTACTCAATTCCAAGGTTGCTACTCCCCATCTTCCAACAGTTTCTTCATATCAGACTGTCAGATGGGTAGCAGCTATATGCTACACAAAGCATATTAAATTTTGTATTCTATCTGTCTCTAAGTGTGCATACACTTCAGAGGGTCAGTGTAGAAGGAAATGAATTTAAATCAGGCTTATACCACCCAAAATCACAGAATCATAGAATCAATAAAGTTGGAAAAGACCTCAAGGATCATCAATTCCAACCTATCACCCAACATCTCATGACTAAACCGTGGCTCCAAGTACCATGTCCCTCTTGAACACCTCCAGGGATGGGGACTCCACCACCTCCCTGGGCAGCACATTCCAATGGCAAATGACTCTCAGTGAAGAGCTTTCTCTGCACCTCCAGCTTAAACTTCCCTTGGTGCAGCTTGAGACTGTGTCATCTTGTTCTGATGCTGGGTGCTTGAGAGAAGAGACCAACCCCTTCCTGGCTACAACAGGTAGTTGTAGACAGCAATAAGGTCTCCCCTGAGCCTCCTCTTCCCCAGGCTAAACAATCCCAGCTCCCTCAGCCTCTCCTCATAGGACTTGTGCTCAAGACCTCTCTCCAGCCTCGTTGACCTTCTCTGGACACGTTCAAGTGTCTCAATATCCTTCTTAAATTGAGGGGCCCAGAAGTGGACACAGGACTCAAGGTGTGGCCTAACCAGTGCGGTGTACAGGGGCAGAATGACCTCCCTGCTCCTGCTGGCCACACTATTCCTGATGCAGGCCAGGATGCCATTGGCCTTCTTGGTTGCCTGGGCACACTGCAGGCTCATGTTCAGCCTACCATCAACCAGTACCCCCAGGTCCCTCTCTGCCTGGCCACTCTCCCGCTACTCTGACCCCAGCCTGTAGCACTGCATGGGGTTGCTGTGGCCAATGTGCAGAATCCGACACTTGGGTGTGTTAAATCTCATATTCACACAGAGAGAGAAATTTAGGTGCACACTGGAAGATGACAGTTAAAAATGTGTGCTCTCTTACAGCCAATGGACAGAGGTAGAATCTGCTCAGGAGGTGATTCAGAGTTCAGAAGGTAAATGCCCCTCAATACATGCAAACAGCATGCCTACACATTGGACAGATGGCAGACACATTATGGTTGGAGGGGAATATAAAGCAAAGAATCTGCATTTCATTATGGTCCCAGGACACTAGTAAAAATACATAGGTTATGAATCCAAAGCTCCTGTGACAATAGTTGCACACAAGTAAGCACTAAAAAGCAAAAAGTCAGATAATGGCTATCAAACAGTGCAGAGAAAGCCACACAATCTCAGCTAATCACTTCACTAGTGATCAATGTCATCTCACATAAAATAAGCAAAGGTGAAAATGAAACATTGACATTGTGAATGCTTGATTAAATCTGGAGCTGATTAGGCTGGCACAGTTTAAGGTAAGAGTGCAGGTGGTAAATCATCTCACTCCTGGGTCAAGTCAGAGAAAAGGTACAATTAGGCAGACAAGCCTACTGCAGCCAAGATGATACAGAGAGTGGCAAATTAAACGCTCATTAGCAAATCTATGATAGGCCTTGAGAACAATGTATTAAATAACTACTGATTTGGATTTATAATGTTCTGTGCAAATCTATTGAGGTAACATAGATATTGGTGTTGTTTCCCTCCATTTCTCTACTTAGAATCAGTGAATTCATTGTAATTCTTTCTAATAGTCAAGTTCTCCCTCCAATATCTGTGTATCCAGTCTGTACTGCTGCTGCTTCCTCCACAGCATTCAGTGTGCTTCACTCCTCCTTTACATTCTATGCCTACTAAGTCGTCATTGCTCTAGGATCTGACCGCACAAAAAACCTTAAGTCAAGAGCAAATTATCTGGTTTGGTGCAAAAATAACTCAGTGAAATTGGATGCTCTGGGTTGTACTGGAGACTGAATAGTCTGTAGGCCCACTCTGGGTTTAAGCTCTGTGGTTGTATGTGAGGTAGCAGAGGAAGGGACATGGTGATGCTCAAAGGTTGACATACAAATATTTGACACACAACAAGTCCTCCTCCTCCTCAATTCACATCCATGTTTTGCTTTCATAAGAAATAAGCACTATCAGACAGATTTTTATGAGACTCCTAGTCTCACTAATTAGGGAGTTCACAGAATCACAGGATAACCAAGGTTGGAAGAGACCTCAAAGATCATCAAGTCCAACCTGTCACCACAGACCTCATGACTAAACCATGGCACCAAGTGTCACGTCCAATCCACCCTTGAACACCTCCAGGGATGGTAACTCCACTGCCTCCCTGGGCAGCACATTCCAATGCTTAATGACTCTCTCAGGGAAGAGTTAGGGCTCTGTGTGACGCTTCAGCATTTATTGTCATAGTCAGTCTGTGAAATTATGACTTGTCTCAGAAAAGGCATTTAGAAGCCTCAACCTTCTAAGAGAAGGTCTAACCATGCTTAAAAATAAGAATTATAGCTCTTATTTTGCTCCAGAGCAATAATTTTTTCAGATCTTTTGAGACTAGACAGTAACTTCAATAGAACTAAAAGCAATAGGTGTGAAATTGTTAACCTTTATAGGGACATCTTGGGTCAGCAGAGAGTGGATGAGTTTGCTTATTGGACCCTCACTGTTGATGGCACAAGCTTCAGTGGTCCCTATCAAGTTAATCTTACCAGAGACTGATAGTTTTGAGCTGATTTTTAACTTTTACTGAAATCTTACAGGATTTGTAGTGCATTACAGAATCACAGGATCACCAAGGTTGGAAGAGACCTCAAAGATCATCAAGTCCAACCTATCACCACAGACCTCATGACTAAACCATGGCACCAAGTGCCACATCCAAACCCCTCTGGAACACCTCCAGGGATGGTGACTCCACCACCTCCCTGGGCAGCCCATTCCAATGGCTAATGACTCTCTCAGTGAAGAACTTTCTCCTCACCTCCAGCCTAAACTTCCCCTGGCACAGCTTGAGACTATGTCCTCTGTGTGCATTCTTGCACCCATGCCATTTTCTTTCTGTTCTTCTTTTCATTCATTCTGCATTTGGTTTGCTGACTAGTTTTGGGTTGCCACAAGACGTCTTTCATCACGCTTTTACAAGTTGTCAAACACAGTGGTCAGGTTTAAATAGAGGCCATAATATATTCAAATTAAATGGCTAATGACATCAACAATATTATCCAGGTAAATATTTATACACTATATAATTATGTAAACTATGGGTTTTGTGCTGTCTGAATGTGCATTTCTCTGCACTGAATTTGGCCAAAATATTGTTTTCACTTCAGATGAACTGAAAAGACAATTTGCAATTAACTGTAGGTCTACTGCCAGATGAGTCTACATAGAATTAAAGCTGTGCTTGTGTACCTCTCTCAGTGCAGGATGATGCAAATAGGTTGTGTAATTCAGCTGGGCCTGCAGAAAAATACCAGTCTGTCTATTTAGCCTCCCAATTTTCTTTCCTCTCGTGAAAGACATACACTAAGCTTTAAAGACCCTTCCAGTGTAAAGCAGCTGCTTCCCATGACAAACAAAAGCCCTTATTAGTGTGAGGTAATGTGTCAGCTACTAAAATGATTCTGGTATACTAGCAAACTAATAAATATTCATAAACAAACTTGAACTAGACAATGCATGGATTCTCCAAAGAGTGCGCTATAGTCTTAATCCAGAGAGTGTTGTAGTAATTAACAGATAAAAGAGGAGGTTCATTAAATGAATATGCAGTGTCATGAAATCAGAGCTGTGCATTGATCACTGCTAGCTTAAGGATTCTTCCTTAGCTAGGATATTTTGACACCCCATTTATCACTAGTCCTATTTTTAGGTTTTTAATTAGCAGATCACCAGCCCTTACCTCATTAACTTAGCTACTGCAAAAACATTATTTCTGGAGATAATGGCTGGGTTAGAATAATCACCACTCCCCATTTCTTGAGCTGCAAGGAAGGACAAGACTTCAGCTTCTATGACATGAAGCTATATTTCATACCAGGCAAATCCGACCTTGACTCAACAGCATGAGGCTTATTTCCTGAACAGTTTCTCTTCATTTCTTTTCCTAAATGCATTGACCTCCAGCCATGCACCTTTCCAATGACAACTGAAACATTTGGGGGTTGGCCTCTTCTCCCAGGCAACCAGCACCAGAACAAGAGGACACAGTCTCAAGCTGCACCAGGGGAAGTTTAGGCTCAATGTGAAGAGAAAGTTCTTCACAGAAAGAGTGGCCATTGGAATGTGCTGCCCAGAGAGGTGGTGGAGTCACCATCCCTGGAGGTGTTCAAAAAAGGATTGGACGTGGCACTTGAAGCCATGGTTTAGTTGTCATGAGGTGCTGGGTGATAGGTTGGACTTGATGATCTCTGAAGTCTTCTCCAACCTTCTCGATTCTATGATTCCATGATTTCCCTAATTTATCTTCAATGCTTATTTCCAGCCCTCCCTTTGCAAAATTGTTTTTGGATGTAGTTCAGCACCAAAACTGGTGCCTTGGTGTGTGTTTAACACAGCTTGCTGTGTATTTATATAGATAGGCTTTTAAATGATTGGCCTTTATTGTCTTTTTATGAGGGGAAGCAGCGTACCCAGAAGTTAAAATGAACCAAATAAAGACGTATTTGCACTCACGTTTGTTAACGATAAAGGCTTAAGAAACTAAAAAGAAGCAGATAATTGACAAAGCAATGAAGCATGTCTTGTGCAGATGTTTCCTGCAATTTGAAGTGCCTATTTTATTGTTTATGCTGTTGGAAGGTATATTCCACCGCTGCTGATGGATAGGATTATACATTATGCCATACTGTTTCAAGACCGTATCATTATCTTCGTACTATGCATGTTATGTTTTCAGTATCCTGCTTAAGGCTTAAGGTTTTCCCATTGCAAGATCTACATCTAAATCATCTTAATATTGTCTTTTTATTCTAATGTATGTTGCAACAATGGAAACATTAGGCTAGCCTCAATTAAGTGGCCAGTGAATTAGGTAGCTGAACGGCGTCTGCATCCCTGGCTGTTGCATCCAATTAAAACTCCTATCAAATGGAAGAATTGATTAGTCTCTTCAAGCAGAGAGGCTTGCATCATGCAAGCAGTCTAAATAATTTACATTGGAGATTTCAACACATTTCAGATGCTGTCATCTCTGCCTTGTGAAATAGTTTATGGCATCCTAAGTCTGGCTTTCATTACATGCACCGATTTTGCAATCAGCGGTAAGCCAGAAGTTCAGCACACAATCTGAGAAGGTCATAGTTCTGCCACTGAAAGGAGTCTGGGGAAAGGTCACCTAATTATTTTGCATTTTATGATGTTTATAGCTATGCTCTGATACGTAGCCATGTGTGTGCAATCTCATTAAGCACTAATGCTGGCTTTGTAATGAAAACAATCCATTTTCACGCTTAAGATCTAATTTTCCCATTTGCAACGTCTTTAATGCAAAAAATTAAGAGCACAGGACATTGTCAAGATGAGTGTACAAAGTCTGAAGCTTATCATTACGTTATTAAATTAATGCAATGGATGACAAAATGAATTTGTGGGGGAAATATCATTTTCTATAATTACACTGGAGTGGTTTCATTTAGGCAATCACACACATATTTGGAAAGAATCATTCAGGCTCTTCTCCAGCAAATGATACCAAATGGGAAGATGTGGTGTCCTAGTGCACAAGGTTTGCATCAAGCAGAAAGCACCTTCCTAAGCACCTTCCTGACAATGTTTTGGAAGAACAATGGAAACAGTGGCCTGTTTCTACTGGTAGACCTCAGGAATTTTAGGAACCTCTATTCTATCCAGATGGAATCTGAGAGGAACAGAGAGGCTTTCTGAAAATGTGTAACTTTTTGCCTTATATTCAGATCTTTGTTCAGCTGGACCATCTGAGTTTGATGTAATGAGGAGAGATTACTGCCTGTATGTTCGATTTAACTTCCTCAAATCATTACATTTTCAGGCTCTTAGAAAAACCCCAGACTGCTCTTCAGGCAACAAAAATATCAAAACTTGTCCTTTTTCATCTGCTTTTCAGTGTCAAGTGCTTCTCAGCTCCTCTTGTATCCAAAACTGCAGAGAGAGGGTGTTGCCAGAGCCCTGTGATTTTAGGATACTTGCTGATCCAGAGCATGTTACTTGCTAGCAAAGTCAGGGTGCTCCAAAGCCAAATTTCCTTTAATTTACCTGGATACACTAGCTAAATAGTGACAATTCAGATGACTCTCCTATGAAAGTGGGATATTTTTTCCTTCTAGTTCCATCTTTTTCTGATGTAATTAATCTTTGGGTTTGGTTTTGAGTTTTGTATGCAGTAAGATTTCTTCTCTTCATCCTTGCCCTGAAACATAGCCTGTGCGTAGTGGAAGATGGAGATCAACTTGCTCCAATCTGAAGGGAGTGAGATGAACTGGGGTAATCATCCTAAATGTGTTGGGGTGTTTAAGAAAGGGTGAGTCCTACTCCATCCACCTGCTGCTGAAGATGTTGTGATTACCCCATGAGTCCTTGTCTGCTGATTGAGTGAGCAGAGGAATCACCACTTCTTCCACCCCCAAAGAAAAATAGGCACAGGTGAACTACCAGAAGGATAGAGGACTTCTGTCCTCACACCAACATCAGCTAACTTGTCACTTGCATTCATGCATGCTGTGGCAATACATTTATGCAGTGGCCCTGAAAGGACAATGTTAGAACAAATGCATTTCAAAGCCAATAAGTACAAATAAATGTGCACTAGAAATACACCATAACTACATCTTAGAGTATCTGTAGCAACACAGGAATTCTAGCATCCACACAGCAACATCTAACACCAACATCACAGCATCTAACATCTGTGACAGCACAGCTAGGGGACCTGAGATTAACAGGACTCAAAGTGCCAGTGCCACTCAGCAGCTATTCAGAGAGGCTAACGAGGCACTGCATTACAGGAGCCATAAGAGACTGAATATATAAATAACATTTTATTGTCTTTCTATAAATCAGTGGGTGCTGCAGTCTCATCCTGGCTACAGTACTGGTCACCTTGTCTCAGAAAACATATTGTGGAGGCAAAGGCAGAGGCAAAGGCAGAGGCAGAGACAGCTCACAGAGGAGTGATGAATCATCAAGGGCATGTCAGAGATTAAGAGAGACAGAATGATTAGGACTGTTTACTTTGGAAATAAGAGAGGACACGATCAAAGTATCTGAAGTGCTTCAAGAAGTGTCTAAAAGACAGAGCAGTGTGATTGGAAATTACTCTTTTCTTTGGGCCAGAGCACAATAAAAGAGTCCACTCAATCAAACGAAAATGAGGGAGAATTAAAACTGACTCTCAGGCACCTGAGGGCACTAACAGGCTCTCATGGCCCTGCTCAACCTCTTGGGTGCTTCCTCCCACCCTTTCCATGACCCAGGATTTCATTTCAGCTCAGCACAAAGCTATCAGCCCCTGCCTGTCTACAACCTCCCTTCAGGTAGTTGTAGAGAGCAATAAGGTCTCCCCTGAGCCTCCTCCTTTCCAGGCTAGGAGGCTTTCTGGTGTCACAGGCATCCTGACAGCACCATTACTGAGCAGGGGGACTGGTTCACAGCCAAACATTAGAGGGAACTCATGAGATTCCACAAAGAACCAAGCCACTTCTGCTCTGCCTGGCTTGCATGATGGCCAGCCTTGACGTCTGTCTCACCTTCCCACCAGGAGCAGCCTTCTTCCTGCTCCCTGGCAATGCACAAATACCTAGTGCCAAAATAAATCACCAGTTTGCAGAACTCACTGCCAAATGGAAATGTTGATGTGAAGAATCTAACAAGTCTCTGAAAAATGAAAAGCATTAGTCTGGTTATGCCTGCTTAATTAAATTAATGAGCCATGATTTTTATTGATTAAGTATTAGACTTTCAGGCTTCAACCAATTCCCACCAGAGGTAGATGGGAAGATGAGATTTCTTGGAGGGAGAATCTGTATCACAGCTTGCTCTAGAAGAACTTCCTCTGAAGTTTCCAGTACCGACAACTACCTTGTAGAAGACACCAACTAGATGTGTCAGCTCTTGTGTTCATTAACTATGGAAACAGAAAGTGGATAAAAACTATAATTCACCTTCAAGTGGTCTGTGGTGCTCCTATGCCTCATATTTTCAACTAATGAGCTACTAGCAGTGCACTGTAGCTTTGCAAGGACGTAGATTTCTACTGGGAACTCCTCTTGGACTTTCACATCTAGGGACAAGCACTCTTCAGTCCAAATGCTGAGGTTGTGGAGCTGCAAATATATCCTGCCATGGAAATGTGAACTGGAGCTGAAGAAGACCTAAATCCCCATTGAGCTGATTCCTCTCTCCATCAGTCTTTACCTAAATGATCTGTAAATCTTGGACCAGAAATGATCTTGTGTTTTTAAATTTTGTGCTACAGTATTAAATGCAGGTCTGGATGACTGGAAAACTAAAGATGTTGGAAATCATTTAGCAAAATTCAAGCCTTTATTTGAAAAATCGATTTCAGTCACTGGAATCACACAGGCCTTGCTTGAAACATCATTTGAAATGGCTGTGCAGTACTCTGGATGTCCAAGTTGCCTTGGCTAGAATGGTCTTGGGTATCACTGCACTGTCCTATGTATTCAGATGACCTCTAAAGTCTCTCAACCATTCTGTGATTCTGTGATGCACTAAACCATAGCCATTTAAAAATGGAATCTTTACAGCTCAACAACTTTTCTGCCTACTCATTGTTATCAGTTATCAACCTCTTCCTTTGCAGAATAAAGAGTGGGCATTATTTTTACTCCATCTCTGTATAAGGCAGTGATTTCTTGGGTCTTCCCTGTTTTCCCAAAGCAGGCCTAGAGGACAGTCTGTCCCGACAGTAGAAAGTTTGCAAAGCTAGTAGAAGTTGGTGTTTCCTCTATTAAAATGCATTGCTTCTGCCCTATATGACCTATGAAAACCTGCAGGAGTTTACTAAGTTGTTTGAACTGTTGGAGCGCTCTTACTGCACTGCTAGTTTTCAGTCACATGTTGTGCTTGGTTAAGACTAAACTCCCATTTCCATTTGTCACCTTTTGGCTTTCTTTTGTGTTCAGAACTCCAGTGGTTAAAGTAACATTTATTGTATAAGTTAAGAATTGTATTCTCTTCCTTCCTATAAAGATGGACTAATTATTAAATAAAAAGGAAGCTGTATAGCTTGAAAAGGCCTTTGCAAGTTTTTGTCCTGTAAATCTGTCATAGAGGTAATTGACCTTAATCAAGATTCATTTGTATGGCTTCTTCAACTTCATTTCCCTTGTCCTTGATGGTCTAAAGTATGAAGATATCAGGATGAACACATCTATAGGTTTATCTGTAATATATATTACATATAAATGAAGCCAACCAGAACAGACAAACATATGGTACCTATTTTGCCAGACACAACTACCTGAAGGGAGGTTGTGGCTAGGTGGGGATTGGTCTCTTCTCCCAGGCAACAAGCAACAGAATAAGATACAGTCTCAAGCTGTGCAAGGGGAAGTTTAGTCTTGATCTTAGAAAGAAGTTTATCACAGAAAGAGAATGGGCTGCCCAGGGTGGTGGTGGAGTCCCCATCCCTGAAGGTGTTCAAGAGGGGATTGGACATGGCACTTGGTGCCATGTTTTCAGTCATGAGGTCTATGGTGACAGGTTGGACTTGATGATCTTTGAGGTCTCTTCCAACCTTGGTGATTCTGTGTGTGATTCTGTATGTAAATGAGTGAGAGAAAGCTCTCAAAATCAGGCTCAACTCTTGACAATTTTACTGCAGTTATTTTTCTCTGAGTAATTCTTTTGCATTGAGACTTCCACTGAAAATAGTCACAATAGACGCAGGAGTCCAACTGAAGCCCTGAAAGAGCAAATAACAATAATCGTTTAACACTTTTCATCAAAAGGTCAATGCAATCAAGACTGAAATAGTTCTCTTTCTCTTTCTCTTTATTTATTTATTTAGTTTTCAATGACCATGATAAAAAGAGAAATTCTTTCAGCTTCAGTAAATATACCCAGGATGACAGTTATATTTCTCAAAAGCCTGGCAAAGTGGAGCAGGACCTGGTGACCTGGATGATTGAATCTTGATGAATCTCTCCATAAAGATTCTTGAGAGGGTTCTGCTAGGGAATATTCAGATCATGACTTAGGTGGCCCCAGTTCTGAACTGGATTAAATTGCATTTAATATCCTCCTTACCTAGCTTCCTTCTATCTCATATTCTCAGTATGCTATATCAACAAGGTTCAGAGCACAACAAGAATATCTAATACTCTGTAGCACAAAGATTTCACCAACACAATAGAACTTGTGAGACACAAGGACATGACTATGCAAGGTCTCCTGGAAGAATAATTTGTGTATAGGTTCCAATAATAGAGACCTTGACTTTGAGTGACAAGAAGCCTTTTCATAAATAATATCTACTGATTGAAAGCCTCTTTGTTTGAATTCATTTTTATCTGAGTACAAGGCACACAGGAGAAAAGAAGAAAAAAATAAAGGGAGAAAAACAAGAGAGAGACAGGGGTGAACATGTCAGGAAGGCTTCTGTGAGACTGCTCTTATACCATGCAATTGTTTTTTAGTTGCACTCAAATAACCTGTCTGCAAGCTGCTTCGGGGGTCAGGGATGCTTTCCCCCTTCTCATGTTTGATTTCTGATGCTGGATGTACTGCCAAAAATGTTACATGTGTGGGAAGAGGTTGAGAATAAGTGTGGTGAAAAATATTATCATGACAAGAAAACTCTCACATCATTTCCAAGAAGAGCATGACCATCAGGGATTGTTTTAGCTAATCTGTAGAAATCAAGAGCAGATTGCTCAAATGTATGAAATTTTTGCACTGAATTATTTCTTTGGAGTATTTTGATTGTATCCATTTCAAAGGCAGACCATAGGTAATTACTCAAGACCTTTGATTTCACAAAAAATAATATGGTGGGGAAGAAAAATAGTTGTTCTTTAATCCCCTGCTTACACTGTGTAGTTATCAAAGGCACTCAGTGTAAATCTGCAACTTCTCAAGTGAAAAATTGCTGCACAGCTCTTATGCTTAGTAGCATTGCACTCCACAGCCTTTTAAAAGCGAATAGTTCCTTGTGATGTCAAAAGTTAGTCAGCAGGAGTCAGTTTAGGTCCCTAAAAATCTTATTTGATAAGGAATTGAGCATGGGTTTAGAGATGTTACCTGGAGGAAAGTGCAGTATTTCAAGTTAATGTTTAATCTTTGAAATGCTACAACTACAAATATTAAATTGCTTAAGAGTAGTAATTATAAAGTGAGCATTATAAATAACAACATATGGCATCGCTGTGAGTACAGGGCTGAATTAATTCCTAAGGCTCTGACGCCATTCATAAACCTCTACAGTTTATGGCTGTAGCTGAGTTCTTGAGTGAATTACAGCCTTGTGTTTACTCCAGGGCTATCTATTATGCTCTGTGTTATTCAAATGTATTCTAGTGTTGATCCTCATACTTTGCCTCTGAATTGTTTTCCCCCCATCATTAGCACAAGCTTGCAGCTTTTTTCCTTTAGTATGAGTCCTCATTTTTTTTTCAAGAGAAAGAGCCAGTCTGAAGAGAGACTTTGCCTTATTAATGCCACAAATCACATATCCCACCAATTCACAGCCTTTCAACATTCATGGCTGGAGTAAAGGGAGCAATTTTATATGGAAGGGAAGATTTAGAGACATTTAATTCAGTTTTTCAGCTGGATAAGAGAAACCAATTCTGAGTGGCCAGATGGCTTTCCACAGATCAACATTGATTCATGAAGTCTAAATAATGCTATTATACTGCAATGACCTTCTTGAAATGGATCTAAACAACAAACCTCTGGATGGAAGCCTCATCAGCCTAGCAGAGATAGCACAGAAAGTTCCTGGTGTGGAGGCCTCCTACAAGCACTCAAGAATTCATGCTGCCCTTGACAGACTTGTGACACAAATCAGAGCACTCACTGAGTAGCTGGGAAAGAAAAGATATTGTAGTGTGATACATTGCAGCACTGTCTATCAAGATGGTAAAGAATTGGAATATCATGTTTGAAAGTTTTTGAGTGACTCCTGAAAATTGTGTTAAGGATGAGCATAACTTCACTAAGGTACTATTTGTCCTGCTTCATAATTCTTTCAGAAACATTATAGGAGGCCTGCTGTAAACCTAGCAGAAAGAATTTGAATTGAAGCATCTTGAACAAGGAGAGGAAAAAATAGAATGCAAATCAAGCACAGCAGTAACAAGCATTCAATGTCTATCCTAGGAAAAGTAATTGTTTATTATGAAACACCAAAAGGTTGCTGAGAGCAGTAAAGAATAAATACAAGAGTAATGTCCCTGTCCTAAATAACTTAAAAACAAGGTGACAGATGCATAGTGAAAAGGATTTTTGACTGGCTCCTGCAAGATAATTCAGCATCCTGTGTTCCACTAGAAAATTTCAGTAGGACTTGCATAATTATCCAGACATGTGATGGATGCAACCTTTGACTGCCTTTCCCTGGTTTTGTCACTTCAGTTTGAGTATTCACTTGCTATTTTAGCTTCTGTCTGTTTTGGCAAATTAAACATTCCTGGGAACATTCCCAGAAATTAAAGCCAACTGGTATTAAATGGCCCACAAATAGGTTAATTCCTCAGTCTCCAAAACTGTGGGCCTGAGTCAATCAATCTGTGGGAAAGAATAGATCTCTTGAATGCTTTCTTTCCCAAATTGCAGCTGAGAATTATCTGGGAGACTGCCAGCTGACACGGACCGACTAATCTCTATTATGGTATCAACACACTATGCCCAGAGCAAAGAAAGTAGTTACAGGTTTGGGATGGGAAAGGATTTGCTGGAGGTGAGGTGTCTGCATCTGCAGAGGTACTTCTCTTTTCCATCTATATGCCTTAAAGTAGTACTTACTATCTTTCCACTGCAGAAGAACAATCCAAGCATACACCTAGTCTTAGCATTTCAGGTTGTAGTCCTTCTGGCTCTTCCAGCATCCCATGCAAAGCTCTTGGTGTACTTCCCAAATATTTGCTCTTACTGGTCAAAAATACTTCTAAAACTGAGAGACCTTCTCTGACTTTTTCTGGTTTTGCCCATGCTGGTCACAGGCTGCCCAGGGAGGTGGTGGAATCACCATCCATGGAGCTGCTCAAGAATCACGGTTTAGGGGCCATGATGGTGGTGGTTGATGGTTGGACTCAATGGTCTTAGAGGTCTTTTCCAACTGAGACAATTGTATGATTCTG
Source organism: Dryobates pubescens (assembly GCF_014839835.1). NCBI lineage: Eukaryota > Metazoa > Chordata > Aves > Piciformes > Picidae > Dryobates > Dryobates pubescens. The sequence goes on along the minus strand of NC_071614.1, from coordinate 8,946,261 downwards.
TGCTGCAGTCCACAGCTGCTTCCCTTCATTATTCATCCCATATTCTGATGCTTCATTACTGTAAAAAACATCTCGAGGGCAATACTTAATTTCCTTGATCAGCTTAAATATTGCTGTATTCCATGACCTGCCCATTAAAAAATTCACATTTTCTAAATGCCATTTGAACCATTAAAACTCTGCTCTTAGAAATCACTCAAGCTGTGCTGCTAGAGATCTCACAGAGCTAAGAATTATTTGCTCTGCCTCAGCAAAACTTGGCAGAGCAGTCAGCCTGAGAAACAAAACATCACTGGTATAATGAATCATTACACTGTTCAAAATAATAGCTTGTAGTAGGGGAAAGGTGAGCATCACCTAAAATACACCACAAAACCTGTTTTTCTCTTATACTTGTTTTACTGACAAATTCATGTCAATTGCCATGACACAAAATGAGAGTCTGTGCTTGCTAATCTGGATCTGTACAGTAAGTCCTAATAAACAGAAGATCATAGTATCATAGTATCAGTCAGGGTTGGAAGGGACCACAAGGATCATCTAGTTCCAATCCCCCTGCCATGGGCAGGGACACCCCACACTAGATCAGGCTGGCCACAGCCTCATCCAGCCTGGGCTTAAAGACCTCCAGGGATGGGGCCTCAACCACCTCCCTGGACAACCCATTCCAGGGCTTCACCACTCTCACAGTGAAGACGTCCAGTCTGAATCTCCCCACCTCCAGCTTCATTCCATTCCCCCTAGTCCTATCACTACCTGAGATCCTGAGAAGTCCCTCCCCAGCCTTCTTGTAGCCCCCTTCAGATACTGGAAGGACATAATAAGGACACCTCGGAACCTTCTTTTCTCCAGACTGAACAGCCCCAACTCCTTCAGTCTGTCCTCATAGGAGAGGTGCTCCAGCCCTCTGCTCATCCTCGTGGCCCTTCTCTAGACACCTTCCAGCACCTCCAGATCCCTCTTGTAATAGGGGCTCCAGAACTGGAGGCAGTACTCCAGGTGGGGTCTCACCAGAGCTGAGTAGAGTGGGAGAATCACCTCCCTTGACCTGCTGGCCACACTTCTCTTGCTGCAGCCCAGGAGCTGATTGCCTTTCTGGGCTGCAAGTGCACACTGAGAGCTCATATGTATCAGATGTATCCTGTCAAAACCAGATGAAAAATCTCTCAGCCATGCCAGTATTAATGGAGGTGTATGATATTCAGGTCCCTAACTGCCATGCTATGCTATTGGAAGATCACTCTGCAAGAATAGCAGTCTACAAGTAATCTACAGGCATCAACAGTGAGATGAGACTGATGAAGATTTCTTACAAAGCCTTTTGTCTAAACCTGCAATTTTTTTCCACGACCAAGGGTCAAAAACTTCATGGAATTATTTTTCTCCTTTGCTAACTTGCAGTGAATGGTAAAATTGCATCCTGTCTATTGTCCTATTTCTCTGTCTGGTTGTGAATTGCTGCCCTAAATAATGAACTAAAAATATGAGTACACTTCTGTTCTGTATTATGAATGTGTTATTGTCACAGCATGTAATTACAATCATTCACAGTGTGAACATGAGGTCTGAATAATAAATTGTCCTGAAAAACAGTCTTCTCCTGTGAATTTATGAATTTCCAAGCTTACCTCTCATAATGATTAATACTGTATCACCATTTAACTCTCAGGTCATTCAGCAGAACAGCCACCATACCTCAGGAGCCATGGAAGTGAAAAAGCACTCAGTGCACAATGAAAACAAGGACTTGTGGCAGTGTAATTAATGGATATTATACCCTTATAGAATGAAGATGCAGACAATAAATACAAGAAATCATAAAAAAAAAAAAATCTCCTATTACTGCTGCTAAGAGGAAAATTTAAAAATGGGATTGTCAGGCTGAGGAAAAAATGTCTTTATGATGTCATTTGGTACAGCTTGTACTGGGAGGAACAGTTTTCCATAGGCAGGGAGGAAACACCTACAGAGCAAGAAAAGAATAAATACTGCACTTGCAAGACATTTTTGCGCCAGGGTTGGAAGATTTGTACTTTGCAGCGCTGAGCATTCATGCTTTCAGGACCAAGCTGGTCCTATTAATCTGTAATGGCAACATCTACCTCCTAGTGAAAGATGTCTTCAGTGGACTTTGAGGCAGGAAACTTTCTGATTTTTTAATATTTTTTTTTTCCTTTGATGTACTCTGCTGCAGTAGTGGTTCTGTACAAAAGACATTCAGCCAAGGGACTGACCTGTATGCCAAACTACACCCTTCATGTTTAGAAACACAGGAAGGGCAACAAAGCTGGTGAGAGGTTTGGAGCACAGGCCCTGTGAGGAGAGGCTGAGGGAGCTGGGGTTGCTTAGCCTGGAGAAGAGGAGGCTCAGGGCAGACCTTATTGCTGTCTACAACTACCTGAAGGGAGGTTGTAGCCAGGTGGGGGTTGATCTCTTCTCCCAAGCATTGGAATGTGCTATCCCAGGAAGTGGTGGAGTCCCCATCACTGAAGGTGTTTAGGAAGAGACTTGATGGGGTGCTTGATGCCATGGTTTAGTTGATTAGATGGTATTGGATGATGGGTTGGGCATGATGATCTCAAAGGTTTCTTCCAACCTGGTCTATTCTATTCTATTCTATTCTATTCTATTCTATTCTATTCTATTCTATTCTATTCTATTCTATTCTATTCTATTCTATTCTATTCTATTCTAACCAGCACCAGAACTAGAGTACACATTCTCAAGCTGAGCCAGGGGAGGGAGGTTTAGGCTGGATGTTTGGAAGAAGTTCTTCATAGAAAGAGAGACTGGCCATTGGAATGTGCTGCCCAGGGAGGTGGTGGAGTCATTATCACCACAGGTGTTTAGGAGGAGACTTGATAGGGTGCTTGGTGCCATGGTTTAGTTGATTAGATGTTGTTGGATGATAGGTTGAACTTGATGATCTCAAAGGTCTCTTCCAACCTGGTAAATTCAATTCAATTCAATTCGATTCAAATCAATTCAATTCAATTCAATTCAATTCTATTCTATTCTATTGTATTCTATTCTATTCTACTCTACTCTACTCTACTCTATTCAATTCTATTCCTTTCCATTCCATTTCATGTCATTCCATGCCATTCCATTCTATTTTTTATCCAATTTCCAACAGTGAAATAGTTTGCTGAGAAAAATTTTCTGAGAAAAGCTCTTTTCCACTTTTTTAATCCCTCTTGCAAAACAGAGCTTTTTATTTTTTCTCCCCCCCAGTAACTTCCACAGAAGCAAACATGACCACACAGACTGAGGAAAGCTATTTTGTATGAAAACAGTTCATAGCTTTATAATTATTTATTTATTGTAATGATTCCACTGCAACACAAAAGTTCCAGCTGTCATCCTTTTGAAATTCAAAATCTAGTCCCAAAGGTCAATAACTGCATGCAGTTCCTTTTATTTCCAATGGGTTTAATATTTTGACATGGATTTATTTGTTTTTAAAGGCTTCTGTAAAGGGATGCAAGAAATGTGCTCATTTTCAGCTTGCACTCTCTATGTGTCTCTTTGAACCAGAGATTTGTGACTATGTGCTGATCCATCTATAGATTTAACAAGAATAGCCTTATAGAGTGCTCAGATCCTTGAACATAAATGACCTTTGAAAAATCACTTTTAAGACATGATTGGGTGACTGGGTCTCAGCACTTGTTAATTGTGAAATAATTAGTTAAGATTGCTTGAATGAAATAATGAGATAATATAGGGCCCAAAACCTGATTAAAAAGGATATAATTGATGTGGTTCATAATCCACATGTTATTTAAAAGAAGTCAGTCTTGCTCGTTTTTCTGCTATTACTACATGATTGCATTATTACAATCAGCAACTAAGAGCCTTTCAAACAGAGATTTCACTTCTATTTATGCCAGCATCAAGGGCACAAACAACCCTAACAACTGCTGAAATTCGAAGTTAATATAATAAGGCACATGAAGCTACTTCAGTGCCTCACTCACCAATTTCAGTGGGTGCTTGGCACCGAAGGTGTTTGGGGGATTATCCTGTATTACACAGGCAAGAGTACATTGATTTGGGAACTCATTTACTCCATTGGGACCTCTTATTTTTTTTGACATGTGGCTTTACCTCATTCTAGGGGGAAAAAACATAACAACAACAACAAAACTCAAAACAATAAACAAATGAACTTGTTCAATCCAATAATGCACACATTTTGAGGCTGTTGTTTGTTCTGAGCCAAGGATCTTGGGTGCTTAATTGCTATGAGAAAAGTAATGCATCTAAATAACTCTCTCTGATCCGCTTTTAAGAGCCACCAGAACAGGTGAGATTTGGGTATTTTAGTACTTTCATTTCTATTTTCCTCCAGAAGTTTTAAATTCAAAGGATCATGAAGCACATTCGCTGAAGTGTTTCAAGGCTCAAAACCCTTTGGTTCAAATGAATTTCAAGCCAGGAATTGTTTTCTTTTGTTTTCTAATGCTAGATTATTTGTTCCTCCATCACTTTGCCCATTATTCTTGTCTGTTTAGGCATGTTGTGCTAATTTTAGCTTTGTCTAAGCCTCTCTTAATTCATAATTCAAAGAACACAAAGCCAGCAAATACTAAACTCTACGTGCAACATCTATGATTAATTATAGCTCATCCTCTCCACAGTCTCATGTTATGCATAATGTGACTTTTTCTCACAAAGAAGAGGTTGCTACAGAGGCATTCTTTTTTTGGTTTGGTTATTTTCCTGTGTTTGTTTTCTTAATTGATTTGAACAGAGATGGAGGTTTCAGTAGGTAATACCATGGCAAAACAAAGGCAACTTTAGTAGCATATGCTCCTTTGGAAGGAGATTTTGCTGAGGGAGGTAGCTGTGGCTCCATTCTTGGAGATACTCAGGGTCAGGCTTGACAGGGCTATGTGCACCCTGGATGTCCCTGCTCACTGCAGAGGGGTTGAACTAGATGACCTTTGGAGTCTCTTCCAACCTAAACCATTCTATGATTCGTTAGGGTATCTGAAATCCTAGTATAACTGAGATATTATGACTAGATATTAAATTAGAATAGAATAGAATAGAATAGAATAGAATAGAATAGAATAGAATAGAATAGAATAGAATAGAATAGAATAGAATAGAGTTTAATTTAATTGAGTTGAATTGAATTGAATTGAATTGAATTGAATTGAATTGAATTGAATTGAATTGAATTGAATTGAATTGAATTGACCAGGTTGGAAAAGACCTTCAAGATCATCGAGTCCAAGCTATTGCCCAACACCATCTAATCAACTAAACCATGGCACCAAGTGCCCCATCCAGCCTCTTCCTAAACACCTCCAGTGATGGTGACTCCACCACCTCCCTGGGCAGCACATTCCATTGGCCAATCCAACAGAGGCTATATTATGGCTTTGGCACAAGCCCTAAACAGAAATGAGTGTCACTTTGTTTGCCATTGTGTAATTTCATACAAACCGTGGAGGAAGCAATCCTCTTAACTCCCATGGCACTTTCCTGCTACTTCTTAGCATTAGATTGAAGCAATCCGGAGGTACTGCCTCAGACTGCACTGCAATCAGTTTTCTGTTAGTTCCTAGGTTAAGTGCAAAGGTTCAGAGAGTAACACACTGCTGCCTCCTTCTGAATACCAGAACCATGTGAAACTTCATCAGCTGGTGGGTTAGCTTAGGATAACATGATGTGAGAGTCCATTTATTTATAAAACATTATAAAAGAAGGAGTGAAGTGATAAAGCATCCCTGATTTGTTCTCTTCCTTTAATGAACTTGTAGATCAAAGGCAAAGTCAATGTACTTCACGTTCATAAGCTATATAGACAGTAAGTGACAGATTCTGCTGCCAGTTGCTATTCACTTTGAGCAGCAGCTTTTATCTTGGTGAATGCTATTGATGCCAGAATAGTATTTGAGATACTTAAGGATAACAGAATTCAGTATTAATGCAACACTGTTCCAGATTCAATCTGATTGCTTCTGTTAGTCACTGTGCATGTAATATTTATGTATCTTGTGTAAGAGATAGTAAGCAACTATAAGGCATGAAAATCTGATTTCAGTTATGCCATATCTGCAGGATAATCTGGAAAGTTTGCAACAGAACAACTCGTTTCCCTAAGGGCCTGACCAAGCCTAGCCAGCCCTATTCAGAAACATTTTTATTCCAAAGTCAGGAAGGCTGCAGGCTGCAAATCCCTGAGAGTGTCTGGCAGGCAAAGCATCATCAGAGAGGAAGGAGAATGAAAAAGGCAAGGGTGCTCTGGGTAGCAGACACCAGGAGGACATACCCCACAGCAGTCTCTATAGAACAGGGTTGTAGGCAAAAAAAATGACACCTTTGTTACCAATACTGAACCTGTAAACTTTCTAAGGCCTTGATATTAGCTTTGTCTATTTAAAAATTACTACTGCAGAAAAGGAAACTGCATGCAAGAGGGGAAAAAAAGGCACAACCAAACAAACCCAAAATAAAGCTATAATAAAATAACCTAATCAAACCAAAGAAACCCACAACCAAATTAAGAGAATTACAACAAATCTTTACTAATCCCTTTTCAACTGCTTAGCTGTTGGGGGTTCTTTAATTACATTTGATGCCTGTAAAAGAAGGAAACTTGCTTAGTCTTCTGAGAAGAGACATAAGAAATGTTGTTCAATAGTTACTTAGATCTTCTTAAGCAATATTCAATAAAGATTTGGAGCTTATGGAACCGTGACCTGTCTAAAATGTCTTTATACTTAATGGAAACCTTTCAAGTTCTGCTGCCAAAGCATGGATAGCTTCACATGACAATAAGGTGTAGGAAGGGCTGTCTAGTATATAAAGATGTCAAAAAGAAAGTCAATGTATTTCTTTTTCTATAAAGATTTTGACGTAAAGTTTTATCATAGAATTGTCAGGGTTGGAAGGGACCTCAAGGATCATCCAGCTCCAACCCCACTGCCATGGGCAGGAACACCTCACACTAGATCAGGTAGATCAGTCACATCCAGCCTGGCCTTCAAAACCTTCAGGGATGAGGCTTCCACCACCTCCCTGGGCAACCATGTCTCACCACCCTCATGGGGAACAACTTCTTCCTAACATCCAATCTGAATCTACTCATTTCTAGTTTTTTCCATTCCCTCCAGTCCTATCTCTTCCTGACACCCTCAAAAGTCCCTCCCCAGCTTTCTTGTAGCCCTCTTCAGACACTGGAAGGCCACAACTAGGTCTCCTCAGAGCCTTCTCTTCTGCAGACTGAACAGCCCCTACTCCCTCAGTCTGTCCTCACAGGAGAGGTGATATCATTGATATGATGTTTGCTGTACTGCCATGTAAGAAAATTTAATTTATGCAGGCTATGGCCTTGTAAATTCTAGAAGCTGCTTTACTCCATTTGGCAATGAAGCATGCAATCTTTGATGACCTGGACAGTCTTAAAGACCACTTAGCCAGTGTAGAAGTACATATCAGACACAGTAAAATTACATGGGACAAGCAAATTTATTGGATGATGGGTTGGACGCGATGGTCTTGAAGTTCTCTTCCAACCTGGTTTATTCTATTCTATTCTATTCTATTCTATTCTATTCTATTCTATTCTATTCTATTCTATTCTATTCTATTCCATTCCATTCTATGCTATGCTATGCTATGCTATGCTATGTTATGCTATGCTATGCTATTCTATTCTATTCTATTCTATTCTATTCTATTCTATATTTATTATCTGTTATTAATAGTGCTGCTGATCTTCTCACTCAGAAGCCATCTACTCTTAGCACAAAACCTGACACTCCTAGACTTTAGATCAAACATGGTTTAACTTCAGGTTTTAATAGCCTTTCAAGTTCAATATTTCCTCTTTTTGCTTCTTTTAGGGTTAATTTATTCATTTATTTGTTCATCTTCCCATGACCTGCAAAGTACTGTCAAAATAAGGCAGCAGAGTGGAAAACTATGCACTACGATTGCCACTCCCCACCTCTCCCCCCACCCAAAAACAAACACTAAAGAGGCAGAGACAGGCTAAGTAAAAGTAGATTATATCAAATACTTAAGAGGGGAAGATAAAACATCCAGACTGCTCAGATTTGAATACTAAGGGATAAAAAAGACAAGTTAGGGAAAATTTCTGGCATGTCACTCCATCATGGCCTGAGCACCTTTTGATTTCTAAGGCTAAAGTCAGACAGCTACTAAAATACAGCCCATGAGATCCCAACAGATGTGATTTTAACGGAATTTTGGGGTTTTTTTTAATGCTCAGCAATTTGTTTTTCCTGTTTAATAACATCATGGATTTAATGAGCAATCAGGGTAGGCAAAATGCACTCAAATGTAAAGAATAAAAAGAAGAGAGGGAATCGTGGCAATTTAGACATGGTTTTAATAAAGTTTTTGTTATTATTATTATTATGCAAATTATTTTTTAAATGGATTCCAGTTGGTTTGCAAACAAGCTAAAGATGGTGAACAAAACAACTGCTACAACAGAACATCTGCAGAAGTGCTCTGAAAAATACACTGAAAGCCACTCTGAAAAGTTGTCTGAGAAATAGTAAGAGGAGCTTCAAAATGTAACTGAATAGGAAACTGCAATGAAGTCATTAGGCCTCTTTTTGTCATTCAGGGTAAGAAGAACATTCTCCAATCTGCCACTTTGAAAACTTCTGCAATTATTTATTTACTTATTTTAAAATCATAGTCAGGAGGGACTAATTCAAGGAAATGGTTTAAAAAACTTTTACCAAGACAGCCTGTCTGGACAGGGATAAAATGGATGTGGCACTTGGTGCCGTGGTTTAGTCGTAAGGTCTGTGGTGACAGGTTGGACTTGATGATCTTTGAGGTCTCTTCCAACCTTGGTGATGCTGTGATTCTGTGAATACTATTCTGACTGGTTAAGCCATTAGAAGAGCTATCTAGCATCATGCAAAGATATGCAAGGTACAGGAAGAGATGAGACCAAGTGTGAGCCAAAGACCTTGAACATTTTCTTATCTCAAAGATGATTTCTAAGATATGGAATTTCCTCAAGAGAAAGTTTAAGAAGGATGTTGAGACACTTGAACGTGTCCAGAGAAGGGCAACGAGGCTGGGGAGAGGCCTCAAACACAAGCCCTGTGAGGAGAGGCTGAGGGAGATGGGGTTGTTTAGCCTAGAAAAGAGGAGGCTCAGGGGTGACCTTGTTGTTCTGTACAACTACCTGAAGGGAGGTTGTAGCCAGGTGGGGGTTGGTCTCTTCTCCCAGGCAAGCAGCACCAAAACAAGAAGACACAGTCTCAAGCTGTGCCTGGGGAAGTTTAGGCTGGAGGTAAGGAGAAAGTTCTTCACTGATAGAGTTGTTAGCCATTGGACTGTGCTGCCCAGGGAGGTGGTGGAGTCATCATCCCTGGAGGTGTTCAAGAGGGGACTGGATGTGGCACTTGGTGCCATGGTTTAGTCATGAGGTCTGTGGTGACAGGTTGGACCTGATGATCTTTGAGGTCTCTTCCAACCTTATTGATTCTGTGATTCTGTGATTCTGTATTTAGGTCTCATTTATTCAATCTACAAAATTAATGATAGGCAAACCTTTTAATAGCTATATATATTAAAAAACCCACATAATTCATTCATAATAAACTTTTAAATGTTAGTTATCATGGTTTCTTATGAGTATTTTCAAAGACATCTATGCAGAATTCAAAGACAGAAGCTTTAATTTTATGTCTGTGCAAAACATAAGCATATTCCCTGAGTTTAAAGCATCAGTGACAAAAACCTAACCACCTCTCAACTAGACTCAGATGCTCAAGGCCTCATCCAACTTGGCTGAACACCCCCAGGGCGGAGGCATCTGCAGCCTCCCTGGACAACCTATTCCAGAGTCTCACCACCCTCATGCTGAAGCATTTGTCCTAAAATCCACTCTAGTTGTACTTAGTACTAGTACAAAGAAGAAACTGCACCTGAGAATGTGGCAGTTAGAAACCTGCCATGCTGTACTAACAACTGTAATAAAATCCATATCTATAGTCATTTATATTGCAGAAGTTTGGCTGCTTTTCTCATATCTGTTTCTTTTGTTTGTCTGTTTGTTTTTCTCAAATAGAGAAATAATGTTTCACTCAGTTAAGTGAAATCCTGTGGGAATTCAATGGAATAAGTATGGCTTCAGTTACTGATATTACATTGTACTAGTAGAGTCTAATCATATTATCAGGTCAGACACTTCCCTCCCTCCCCTACCTTCCTCAGTGAATAGAAGCTAACTACTGCAATAAACCTCATTTTCTCAGTGCAACAAAACCAATACATATGAGCTCAAAAGCATCATAGTAAATACCATAAATAATACTAGCTTACTCATGAGATATGACAATTGTATATCTTATTATCTTCAGTCTCACTTCTTTTGCTCTGTCTATATAAAAGGCAAGCATTTGATTATGGTCTCAAGGGGATTTTTAATAGAAATAAAACCCCACTGTTTCCTGTTCATTCTCTCCATAATATTCCCCAACACTCCCTATCAATGCTTTGGAACCATTTAAAACTACCAATATGGGATATGTTGGGACACATCCAAAGGCAGAAGGCAATTAACTTTTCTGTTTGATGTAGGGGGAGACACAAAATATTCATATCTAGTGTTCACTGGGCATAGAGTAAGCACTGGAGGCCTTAGCTGCAGAGAGGGAGATCAGTTACACAGAAAGGACAACGTACTTCTGTCTTTTTATTTCATTTATTTTGGCTCTATGGCTTCAGAATGTCCTCAGATAACATGAAGAGCTCTCATTTGTGATTAGGAGGACTAAAATCTATGAGAGAATTCCAGTCACCTAACTGATGCCATTTAGAGTTAGACCAGGCCATTCAGAATTAGACCAGGCCATTCAGAATTAGACCAGGCTGGTTAAGCTAGGTTAGACTAGACTAGAGTCATTGTCTCTGTTGAAACCCTTGTGGAATCACTGTGGGTTGCTGAGGGAACCTACACACCTGGTTTACCTGAGTTCTGCCAGTTCTGCCATCTAAATTTTGATGGATGTCATCTAACCTAAGCTATTTCATTCAAACAAAAGATGAGCATTTTCTTTATTTTTGCAAAGATAGGGGTTGAGGATTCAAGGCTATAACCAAATATCAAAGTATTCTGCCAACAACGCATAGAATCATAGAATCAATAAGGTTGGAAAAGACCTCAGAGATCATCAAGTCCAACCTATTCTGTCACCCAATACCTCAAGACTACTAAACCATGGCTTCAAGTGCCACATCCAGTCCCTTTTTGAACACCTCCAGGGATGGTATAGTTGTATGTGATTAAATGTTCAAGCAGAAAGGCATCAGATCTCCATTTTATTGTTTCATTTGAGCCAAGATAGAAAGCTGTCTTCTTATGGATAGACTTTGAGAAGGCTTGACAATTTTGTATGGATTTTCACATGCCCTTAGCCTTTGCCTTGCTGGAAACAGTTCGATCTGTATAGACTGTTTTTGCAGGTTGTCTCCTCCTTCTGTATTTTCAGTTCACATACAACAGGAATGTGACTATTTCAAGCAGATCTTGTGGCTTTGCTACATTTTGCTTCCCTTACATTACCTTGGAGTAGGGGGAAAAAAGAGACAGTTATAAAAATTATTTCTAGCATTCAAATTAGAGTAACTATATATGGTCTGCAAGCTGTAAGGCATTTAGAATGTTGTCTACCTAGCTAATTAGTCAATAATTTCTTTTGCAGCAAATAACTATCTAAGTGCACCATGCAAAGCAGTAAGTTACATAGCATAAATTATCTCTTAAAAAGCCATGAAAACATGTACACGCAGGGAGGGAAAAAAAGAATCCATTAAGCACACTGAAAGATATTACCTCTTCCTGCAAGGAAAGCCTTATGTGTTTCATTTCACTGTGATAGATGCGATGACCTCTGTGAGCCAGGTTAATTTGATGCAAACAAATTGATAGTCATCACGGAGCCATCGCTATTCAAATAGGCGGTTGGTGGTTAGGAATTTAATGTGGCTGTCAGGAAAGTGAATTGAAAACACAAATTCAAACCTTAAAAAGAAACTTCATCTCTAAAACAAAGAAGAGCTCATATCCAACATCTCCTTCAGTACTGAATAAGTCTTGTTTCCTGGTGGGCGGCATTAGAATGCTTTTAAACACAGGACCATGGTAGACAGTATATCATCAAAGTGGTTCTCCCCATCATTACCCCAGGCTCTATACACACCTTTTTTTTCCTTAACATCTATGCATATGTGCATGTTCTGTATTCTTGCTGAAGAAATTACCCCTAAGAAAGTTTATCCTCCTGACTCTATTCCTAGTCAATGATAACACAATCTTGTTTAGTTAAATCTAAATCATCTGCTGAATAACTGCTGGTGCTTGAAGAGTGCACTCTGCAGTAGGGAGTACAAAGCATGCCTGAGGTTTATTTCTGGGAAATAACACATCAAAGCACATGATCACAACAGGTGTGTGTTTGGCGTGCAGTAGCTGCTGACAATAATTATTTCTGAATGTTTCAAGGCCTTTCAATGCTTTTACTTTGGTTTTTCACAGGTATTTTTACAGAAGAAAGCTAAAGTGTATGAATAAATACAGCGAAAAAACAGTATTCATAGAACCATAGAATCAGTAAGGTTGGAAAAGACCTCAAAGATCATCAAGTCCAACCTGTCACCCAACACCTCATGTCTACTAAACCACTGCACCAAGTGCCACGTCCAGTCCCCTCTTGAACACCTTCAGGGACAGTGACTCCACTACCTTCCTGGGCAGCACTTTCCAATAGCAAATAACTCTTTCTGTGAAGAACTTTCTCCTCACCCCCAGCTGAAGCTTCCTTTGGCACAGCTTGAGACTGTGTCCTCTTGTTCTGGTGCTGGTTGCCTGGGAGAAGAGACCAACCCTCACCTGTCTACAACCTCCCTTCAGGTAGTTGTAGAGTGCAATAAGGTCTGCCCTTTTGGTCTGTCAGAGACAAAAAATATCTGATTAGACAATTATATTGTCACCAACGAGCCTTTTTTCAGTGCCTGCTACTTAAGTAATAGCTGAAACAGACTTTCATTTGCACACTCCAGGGTGGATGGGGATGAGGACAGGAAAAACCATGAGTAAGCAGTAACCTTGAGCAGGAGGCATGTTGCTCATTGTGGTAGTTTAGTCCGGGTTCCTTCTTCTGCTACCACACAAGACACACCTTCAATGCCCTGGGTGTCCAGTCCAGTGGGTGGACACAGGAAGCTGTGTTTTTCATTCCCATCCTGCTCCCTATAAATCCATCTGCAAGGTCTCACACTTCCTCTTCCTACCCTCACTGCCCTCATGGGAGATGCTCCCTGTCTGGTAATGGAGGGGGAGTTATCTCAAGGCCTTCTAGGCCTGGCTAGGCTTAATGCCAAGAGGAGAAGGGGGAAGGGCAATCTCACATCTGGCCAGCTGAGATTAGCCTAACAGTGGAGGCAGGGAAGAAAGAGCCCTGGGGGTTTTGGGTGTACCCTCAGGTGGGGAAAGGGGAATACTGGGAGGCTTCTGGGCATGCTTTGGGATCTCTTTTGCCACTGTGCTTGTAGCTTCTGTAAACCACTCACTGCTTTTCCATTGAAACTTTCCATAACTTCTGCAATCCATTTGTCTGAGTCTCATTTTTTTGCCCTGGTGGGAGGCAAGGGAGGATCTGCCTTCCAAACCACCCCACTCATTTGTGTGGTCTGCCATTAAATATGCCTCAGGAAGGGAACCTGAATGCAGTGGAATTGCATCCAAATAACTGGGGAGATACCAAATCAAATGGTTATATTTCAATTATAGCCATTACCAAATATAATGCTTCATAAAATATAAAAACAAGAAAAAGAGTTCTAGATTATGCTCATGGTCCTTTTTGATTTCATTCCTTCAAGACTGGAGCTGGAAATATATTTCCAGTTTCTTATTATGTAAGACCACTGCTCTCTTTAAATGAGGCTCACTATGATATTTTTGTGTGCAGCTCTCAGTGTGGTCCAGTTGATAAGCATTGAATTAGCATCATTAAAATAAGAACATTAGAAGGAAGTAACCTGTGGCTTCCATTTGTTCACTGAGTGATCAATACACTCCTCAATGGTCTCTTATGTCTTTTGAGAAGAGCATCTTGTGATAAAAATCTATTCTGTTGGGTCTAATTGCAGTGGTTTCCATTCAGTCCTTTGCAAGTTCCATCTTTCATAGTTTATTTTGTTTTCATATTTTGTTTGAGTGAATGAGATCTGGAGAACTTATCTTTCAAATAATCAATTACTTCATTAATCACCTGCTAGTATTCTCTGGTGCTTTGAGTTTGAAATAGGCTTCAGGGAGGCACAAAATCATTGAATCTTCATGTTAAACTCCACTTTTTTTTTTTTACTGGCAAGAAATGCTGTCGGAAATCTTGGCATCCTCGGGGCGCTATTACAGGATAGTTTGGTGAATCAGTCTCTGAAAGAAGTCTACACTTTGCAGCATCAGTTGCTTGAGAGTGTCCCACATACTATTAGGCAGGGGTTGGTGTGTTCTCCCAGGGAACCAGCAACAGAACAAGGGGACACAGTCTCAAGTTGTGCCAGCGGAGGATCAGGCTGGTTATTAGGAAGAAGTTCTTCACACAGAGAGTGATTTGTCATTGGAATGTGCTGCCCAGGGATGTAGTAGAGTCACCATCACTGGAGGTGTTTAGACTGGATGTGGTGCTTGGTGCCATGGTTTAGTTTATTAGATGGTGTTGGATGATAGGTTGGACTTGATGATCTCAAAGGTCTTTTCCAGCCTGGTTAATTCTATTCTATTCTATTCTATTCTATTCTATTCTATGCTATGCTATGCTATGCTATGCTATGCTATTCTAATTTATCACATTTAAGCTGAGTAGTACAGCTGTAGTTCTAGAGTGATCTAGGGATGTACATTCCTATCTCAGGCAGTGGAGAGGGACCGAGTGTCATCAATCCTACCACCCACTCTGTCTCAAAGACTTACATTTATATAGAAAAAATTAAACCCCAGAAAAATATCTGTTAGTCTTCATTAGAAGGGACTGAGATAACCAGACAACTAGATTTGAAAACATGCCTATCTTGCAGAAGACAAGAGTTTGCTAACTGCATCCTTGCTGGTCCTACAGATATTGAAATGGGAGGTTAGGAGGATTAGACAGAGGAAGAGTTATATGTAAAACAGAACTATAACAACATAAAAGAGAACCGAAAGATCCTTTTGGGTTCAATTAATATATTGCTTCTGGTGACATTCCTGTTTGATCTGGTCTAGGTGATTCTGCTCTGACAGAAGTGTTGGCCTGGATGAGCTTTTGAGGTTCCTCCCAGCCCCTAACATTCTGTGATTCTGTGATCAGTTTTATTCCAAATGAATCACAGACCTATATCTCTCTGCACCCTTTTCTGTCCATTTGAAGACAGATGTGTACTTCTCTGGTGTGTGCTGGAAGAAGAACTAGGAGAATCACAGAATCATAGAATGAATGAAGTTGGAAGAGCCTTCCAAGATCATCCAGTCCAACCTGTCACCCAGCCCCATCCAATCAACTAGACCATGGTACTAAGTGCCTCCTCCAGTCTGTTCTTGAAGATCTCCAGGGATGGTGACTCCACCACCTCCCTGAGCAGCACATTCCAATGGCAAATCACTCTCTGTGTGAAGAACTTCTTCCTAATATCCAGCCTGACCCTCCCCTGGCACAACTTGAGACTGTGTCCCCTCGTTCTGTTGCTGGTTCCCTGGGAGAACACACCAACCCCCACCAGGCTACAACCTCCCTTCAGGTTGTGTCACCACCTTTTTATGAAAGTATGGTATGTAAGCCTTTATTTTTAGATACATAAAAGACTCACCACCGTTCTTTAGAAAATAAATAAATAAATGCATAACATTCATTTCTGTTTTAGTTTGTATAAATTACTACATTTTATCATCTGAGATTAAAAACAGCTTCAGTGCAAAAATAAATATTGGAGTCTTGATAAAAGAAATTGGTTTTTAGAAAGAGGAGACAGGACTTTCATGAACAAGGAATGAGAAATGCTTCTAAGCATAGGAAGAGATGGAAAAAATAGCAATGTGAGAAGCTTAAAAGGCAGAAGATCAGAGAGAGGCAAGGAGAGAGCAAGTAAATGGGGGAACAAAGAGGGGAAAGATCAGAAGCAAGAAATGTGAACAGCAATTTGTGGTGTAAGAAAATCAAGTAAAACCTAGCTAATGAATGTTGGACAAGGAAGAAATGATAGTGCAGTGGTTTTGGCAGTGCAGTGACATAGCTGTGAGAGTATAGACCAAGGAAAATGTAGTCAGTTTAATACAGGCAACAGAAGATTTAGCTAAATTTCCCTCCTCATCCTGGATCACCAAGAAAGAGATTTTCCCTGTATTTTTATTTGTTTTGCATGTCTGAGACCAGCTATGTACTCTTCCAGTGTTAATTCCCAACATTTACAGCAGCAAAAGCCCTGATGTGTGTCACACATATACCCACACAGACTAAGCAGTGACTTTCAGAGTTAAAAATCCAAGTCAAAGCCAGTGTGAAATGACCACTTGAGGTCTTCTAATAAAGATATGCAGTGAAATTGCCCAGCACATGTACATAGAGATAGCCTCAAGCAAAACTGTGGAAGCACAAATGGATTCTGCACTCCCTTTTTTTGAGATTTAGGTTATATATAAGTCTGATGCAAAAAAAAAAAAAAAAAGTGGTTGTGCCTGAATGGAATTCATTTAATTTCATTTGATTTTCATGCTTTGCTGAAAGGGTGACACCAAAAATAAAATATACCTGATCATCAAGTGGACTTGTACAGTTACACTTATTCTTCTGCTATTTTTCTGCAGTGATTTTGTTGTTTATGGTTTTTAGGTTTACACAGCAATAACAGTAGAAGTAGTAGTAGTAGTGGTATTATTATTATTATTATTATTATTATTATTATTATTATTATTATTATTATTATTATAATATTTTGTTTGGGGGGTTAAAAAATGCTTTTTTCTTCCAGTCCAGCCAATTTATTCTCAAACTACAAAAACTGAAGGGTCTGACAGATCCAAGACATATCTTCATCATTGAGACTCTGGAACGTGTCCAGAGAAGGGCAACGAGGTTGGGGAGAGGCCTCAAGCATAAGCCCTATGAGGAGAGGCTGAGGGAGCTGGGGTTGTCTAGCCTGGAGAAGGGGAGGCTCAGGGGAGACCTTATTGCTCTCTACAACTCCCTGAAGGGAGGTTGTAGACAGGAGGGGGTTGGTCTCTTCTCCCAGGTAACCAGCACCAGAACAAGAGGACACAGTCTCAAGCTTTGCCAGGGGAAGTTTAGTCTGGAGGTGAGGAGAAAGTTCTTCCCAGAGAGAGTTATTAGCCATTGGAATGTGCTGTCCAGGGAGGTGGTGGAGTCCCCATCCAGGGTGGTGTTCAAGAGGGGACTGAATATGGCACTTGGTGCCATGGTTTAGTAGTCATGAGGTCTTGGGTGACAGATTGGACTTGATGATCTTTGAGGTATCTTCCAACCTTATTGATTCTATGATTCCATGATTCTATGATCTGTCCCTGCTTCTTTTTTCCACTGTTTGTAAATCCCAGAGGTGTCAAAAAACTCTTTCAAAGGGTAGCTAAATGCCAGAAAGAGTATTACTGGGCAAATGCCCCTCATATTTCAGGGTGGGACACTGCAAAGGGGCTGCAGTCGGTGATAATATGAATAAACAGCTATTGAAACAAGTAATTATGGTCAATTTTCATGCTTCTTGCCCGATGGAAATCTGCAGATGCCAGTGAAATGGGTACCATGGAGGAATATGCATCAAAAGGATTGGATGTGGCACTTCAAGCCATGGTTTAGTTATTATGAGGTGTTAAGCATTAGGTCAGACTTGATGATCTCTGAAGTCTTTTCCAACCTGGTTGATTCTATGATTCTATGAAAAGAAAATGCACTCTCAAAAAGTTGGAGCAATCCAGATGTACATATCATTGGATAACAGAACTGGCAGCATGCTATTCAATATTCAGTATGATACACCTGATTATCTGTGCTCTATGCTCAGCTTTATCCAATTACAAGGTATGTCACTCATCCCACACAAATCTGACGCTCTCATTATTTGTTACTGTAAAGTACTGACACCAAAAGTACACTATCAAAAAGAAAACCCTAGAGCTGCAGAAAAATCAGTGGTAGGAAACTGCCTCATGTTTTGAGCCTTCAGTTGTGAAATGCTGTGTATTTTATTGTAGGAAGGCTCTTTTCTATCATCTTTCTCCCATTCCAGAGGTGTGTGAACAGAAGCAGTTCTGTACATAACATTAAGCTTCAAACCTGCATTTACTGTTATTTAGAAAGATTACCAGCACTGCTCCATTCAAAGTGTCATTTTCAAAATACATGCTCCTAGAACAGGCACTCCTGCAAACAAACTGGTGTCCTGCAGGAAAGATTCATCTGGTGGTTTCGTTGAGGAAACCCCTGAGGTAACATGAGACTTGATTCTATGATTCTATGACTTGTCAGCTTTCTGAGAAATGGATTGCAAGGTAAGCAGAGTGGCTCATTGGTAAACCAGCTCTTACAAATACAGAGTGCTTTATGTGACCTGATCTAGTGGAAAGCGTTCCTGCCTAGGGGGCTTGGAACTAGATGGTCCTTGAGGTCCCTTCCAACCCTGACATTTCTATGATTCATTAGTTGGAATGGAATGGAATGGAATGGAATGGAATGGAATGGAATGGAATGGAATGGAATAGAATAGAATAGAATAGAATAGAATAGAATAGAATAGAATAGAATAGAATAGAATAGAATAGAATAGACCAGGTTGGAAGAGACCTTCAAGATCATCATGTTCAATGCACCATCCAACACCACCTAATCAACTCCTTCTAAACACCTCCAATGATGGTGACTCCACCACCTCCCCGGGCAGCACATTCCAATAGGTAATCCCTCTCTCTGTGTAGAACCTCTTCCTAACATCCAGTCTGAACCTTCCCTGCTGCAGCTTGAGACTGTGTCCTCTTGTTCTGGTGCTGGTTGCCTGGGAGAAGAGACCAGCCCTCGCCTGTCTACAACCTCCCTTCAGGTAGTTGTAGAGAGTAATAAGGTCACCCCTGAGTCTCCTCTTCTTCAGGCTAATCAATCCCAGCTCCCTCAGCCTCTCTTCATAGGGCTTGTGTTCCAAACTCCTGTTCTGTGACCCTTGTCTTCTCCTGTGGAACCATCTCAGGACTTTGTTCTTTTCTCCAAGCCTAGCATTTGTGCAAGAGGTCATAAATATGTCTGCTCACCTCAAGATGTGATTGCTGCATGATAGAGGTGAGAAGAGTGGTCTCAGTGTCCGCAGTAGGTCAAAACCTCAGGGTTATTGCCACTGGAGTTTCTGCTTCGTTACTTGGTCTGGGAAAATGACTATGTCACAGGGGAGATGAGGCCCTTCACTAGGATCAAGACAACATTGCAGAGAGAAACCACAGGATAAAACAGCAGGTTCCCTGTTTGAAGATTTGTGCTTATCTCTGTTTAACAAGGTTAAAAAAACTGGACTTCTGTCTGCTGTTCAAAACGTGAGTAGAAGCTACTGCCTCACTGAGCTCTCTGTGCCTGCAGAGAAACAAGAATTTATGTCTTCTAAATTCAGATCTGGCTACTGCCACTCATGCCTTCATCATCCTGACACTCCCTTTCATCTGGGGCAACACTGCTTTATTTAATCAGGAGATTCAGTGAACTGCAGTGAAGGCACTTAACAGCCACTAACCATGCTGAATTTCTACACTGTTAACTTTAAGCTCACATTCTTTATAATCCATATCCTAAAAATATGCAAGAGGTTTATAAGCTCAGCTATTAATGCTAGAAATTTGAAATATTAATTGCAGATAGCATTTTAACCTCAGAAATACAGATATGCTTTCTTGAGTTTCAGAGACATTAAGTTAAAGAGCTCTTTCTCACAGGCCACGTATGAATAAATTGTCACTAAATAATTCTGAAGTAATAAACAGCAGTTTACCATACATGTGTGAAGTCTGACCTGCAGATTTAGAATCATAGAATCAGTCAGGGTTGGAAGGGACCACAAGGATCAATCATCTAGTTCCAACCCCCCTGCCATGGGCAGGGACACCTCACACTAGATCAGGCTGGCCACAGCCTCATCCAGCCTGGTCTGAAACACTTCCAGGGATGGGGTCTCAACCAACTCCCTGGACAATTCATTCCAGGGCTTCACCACTGTCATGGTGAAGAACTTCTTCCTCCTGTCCAGCCTGAATCTCCCCACCTCCAGCTTCATTCCATTGCCCCTAGTCCTATTGCTACCTGATATCCTAAGAAGTCCCTCCCCAGTCTTCTTGTTGGTCCCTTTCAAATACTGGAAGGCTACAATAAGGTCACCTCAGAGCCTTCTTTTCTCCAGACTCAACAGCCCCAACTCTTCCAGTCTGTCCTCATAGGAGAGGAGTATTTACAGTGCTTATTGTGCATTATGCTTAGGTGAAACAGCCTTCTATCTTACTGATGGATGGAGGTAAAGTAAACAAAGTCACCTTCATATTTCCTTGTGGATGTGCTGTGTAAACAGCTTGGATTTTCTGAAATATGGCTATAGCCCTAAACAAAATTTCATCAACTCTTCACTGCTGAGCATTTTGATTTAATAATTATATATAATTCAGTGCACTGCTTATTTCATATCATTTGGGGAATATCTTTTTGAAGTCTTAGCTTTCCTCCGAAGATTTTAATGTCTGAATTTAAGTGTAATAATATCTACAGGGGGAAACATATACCACAACATTGGGTTTTATTAACTGCATAAATAGAAAATTTAATGCATTAACCTCTGCTAGAATTCAGTTTTTAAAGCAGCAAAGCATGTTTGATCAAGAAGAATGTTTTTTGTTTCGGTGGGTTACTCCTTTCTTTTCTTTTTTCTTTTAAGGTACTGGATTAAAAGGAAAGATATGACATCTTTATTTATTCACAGCAAAATAGGAAAGGACAGCAGGGCCTTCTCAGCATACAAGTGCTATTTCTTTCCTGCTGCTGGCACAAAAGTTTTCATCCAGCTTTTAAAGCTCTCACAACTCTGGTTAAGAGATGGTACTATAGAATAGAATAGAATAGAATAGAATAGAATAGAATAGAATAGAATAGAATAGAATAGAATTGAATTGAATTGAATTAACCAGGTTGGAAAAGACCTTTGAAATCATCAAGTCCAACCTATCACCCAACACCATCTAATCAACTAAACCATGGCACCAAGCACCCCATTCAGTCTCTTCCTAAACACTTCCAGTGATGGTGACACCACCACCTCCCTGGGCAGCACATTCCAATGGCCAATCTCTCTTTCTGGGAAGAACTTCTTCCTAACATCCAGCCTAAACCTCCCCTGGTGCAGTTTGAGACTGTGTCTTGTTCTGGTGCTGGCTGCCTGGGAGAAGAGACCAACCCCCACCTGGCTACAACCTCCCTTCAGGGAGTTGTAGAGAGCAAGAAGGTCTCCCCTGAGCCTCCTCTTCTCCAGGCTAAGCAACCCCAGCTCCCTCAGCCTCTCCTCACAGGGCTGTGCTCTCAACCCCTCCCCAGCTTTTTTACCCTTCTCTGGACACATTCCAGCAACTCAACATCTTTCCTAAACTGAGGAGCCCAGAACTGGACACAGGACTCAAGGTGTGGCCTATCCAGCACTGAGTACAAGGGCAGAATGACCTCCCTGCTCCTGCTGGCTACACTGTTCCTGACACAGGCCAGGATGCCATTGGCCTTCTTGGCCACCTGGGCACACTGCTGGCTCATGTTCAGCCTACTATCCACCCCTATCCCGAGGTCCCTTTCTGCCTGGTTGCTCTCCAGGCACTCTAACCCTAAATATGATAGTGCCCTGATATGGTACATTCTCTTTGTGTACATTCTTTTTATGTACATTAAAGGATGAGTCCTTTATACAAATTCTCCCTATCCACCTCATTTTCCAGGAAAACATTATACCAAGAAGAAAATGACACATTTTGTGTAAGCATAAACACACCTCCTGTAAGATTTAGCTCTTGTTTGTAGAGGCTCATTTATTCATCACACTGCTCTGCATTTATAGCTGATACCTTTATTATATGTTTATTTATGTGACATTAAGCCTCGGTGGTTATATGGAACTTGAAACTCCATATATTTATCTTTTGATGCTTTGGACTTCAGTCACTGTAAATTAGGAGATCCCACAACAGCAAGGCTTTCATGTTGCTGTATTTATAGGTTACTCACCACTGCTAATTATAGCCAGAAAGGCTTATTTTCATGACACATTAAACCCATGTTTTCCATAGACCAACACCAGTTCTAGCCCTGTTTCAAGAAGCTGCATAAAGCAATTACTTCTGAGTGGTAGTCAAAGACCAAGAGGTGACTGCATTGTCATTTCTAGAATGAAGACACTCTCCAAATATCCAACACTTGGCCACAAAAGTGGAGCCCTCCATGAGTCCACTGCTCTCCCATGGATTATCCTTCCACAGGTCCAGCACTGCTCAGCAAGTAATGCCTGGGGGCTAGAATCAGATTGTTGAAGATCACTTAAAAGGATGTATAGTCCTGCCATCATCACAGAATGGTCCATTGCTTCTGGAGTAACTAACCAGCCAAGGCAATTTCTTGAGACTGATCTTATCTCCCTCTTCTTCAGCCTATTAAAAGAAACATTAAAAATGTAGAAACTCTAGCTTGAGCTCTATACTGAATTTTCAGCAAGTAACGTGGATATAAATATTAATGTTGGCTGATGGTTCTGATACTGAGTAAGCACCTCATTACAGTTGGTGGAACTAACCTTTCCTCTTCATTTTTCTGCTGGCCTTGAATGTGACCTGTGCTGTGTGACTATCAGAGGACAAAGCTAATTCCAGAACTTCCTCTTTGGCAGATAGGAGGCGTCTGCATTTCCTCTTTAACAGTCATCATAATTTGTGTTTCACAAGGTACCGCTAATCTCCTTGGGTACAAAACAGATGGCTGAAACTTAATAAAAGTAATGCTACTGGGAACACCAGAATGGCTTGTACCAAAACTAACTTTACTCTCTGTTATGAGCCCCAGCCCAGCAGTTACCAAAAGCAATGTGAACTCTCAGACAGCAGCCAGATTGGCCTCTAATCCCTGTAAAGATGTTATCAAACTAGATTGTTTTTCCCTTTTTCCTTTTCACATCTGCCTAGGTGAAAGTCTTCATTATTTCCCCTCTTTCCCAGACTAGCATGATTTGTTGTGTCAAACTCTACTTGCACAAGCACTTAAGAATTTCACCACTCCTGCAGGAATGGTTTTTTTCATATGAAGATTCAGCCTTTTAAAGAGCAGATGTGAATGTGCCTTGAATAGTCTCTAACTTTCTGTATCCATGCAGTTGTCTTGCTGACTGACTGCAAGGCTTTGGGCCAGAATTGATGCTGTGCTAACACAAAGACACCGAAGACGAGCTTTGGCAGGCAGGATCCTGCACATTCTGGTGGGCAGAGTCTGGCATCACATATTTCCATGTTTGTTGTCTGCATGGACAGCAAACAGCTTTTGGATCTATAAAGGTTATACTGCAGAATGCAGTGCAGACACCAGCAGAGACCTTCTGACATGACAAGGAGCAGGATGCAAACCATCTTTCCATCATTATAAAGAACGGTCAGAATTAGACCCCTTTGACCACCGATGTGGTATGGTGAAGGCACCAGGCTGAAGCCTAATCAGAGAGCAAATGCAGAGCAGAAAATTAAAACTGAGGCTCTCAAATTAAAGGAAAATAAGAAGAAAGCTGGCTTAGTTCTGAGGCTTCTGGGTCTTCACTGTGTATCAGCATGTGGGTACCACAGGTTTTAGCACTTTAGAAAATATAATAGATTATATTCAGCTGTTTAAAAAATTATGACCAATCACCTAAGCCATCTGTTCCTCTTGCATCTGACTTTCAGTTGGTATTTAGTCCATAAAAGAAGCACTTTCCTTTTTTTATATACTTCTTTCCTTCCTTCCTTTCTTTTTGGATGTCACTTGGCAACTCATTGTTTTCAGATTGCTCCTTTGGTAGGCTTTGCTGCCAAATGGGTTTCAGCTGAACTGCTCGTAGCTCTTAGCGGGAGGAGCTCTACTACACACAAACCAGAAAGGCATGTTTATTGTCTGTCACATTTAGGAAACTCTGCCCAAGCCATACCTTCCTGTCCAGAGGCAATTTTGTGAGGTAATATTTCTGATGAGCTGGTGGAATTGGAATAGGCGTATTTTGAATTCAGTCCTCCAAATAGTTCAGTGGTTTTGTGTGAGCAGAACTACAGAAAGGAAATGTGTAACTGTGGAATATCCTTAATATCATGGAGGGAAAAAAAAACACCCAGAAGTGTATGATAGATGGTATAATAAAGTCAGTCCTAAAGACCTGTTACAAATAGCATCTTTGGGGAATGTCATCTTTGGCAACGAGGTTGAATGATGCTATTATTGTTAAGACTTCATTAGTTTTCTTCATTTTCTCTAAGCTATACTACAAATGATAAAGCAAGACATTTAATTTTTTGAGTTATTATTTCTGTTCTCCCTGAGTATAACTTAATAAAAAGCAAGGTGTTGCTGAACTGCACGAAAATCATGATTTCTGAGGTAAATAAGTAGCATTAGAAGTGAAAAAGGACCTTTTAAATTGTTAATGAAAATTCAGCAGAAAACCATTCCAGGTATTGTATAGCAGCACAGGAAACAAAAAAATATCTGTGGTAACAGCAAACCAGATTTTTATTAAGTGGGCTGCTGAAAAATATATTCAATCTTCATGTCATACATAGCTGCTTCCACTTCTAAACTGGTCTCTGCATGGGCATTTCCTCCAGATTCCATATCTGTGTAGCCTTTGATGAGGCGTTTCTTAGGAACTCTACACTAACCTCCATTCTTCAGCTCATTTACACTTATCTACAGATAAGACTGATTGCAAAAGTGATTGTGGTTTAGAAGGCAAAATTTTGCCTTTAATGCTGATGATTTGTCATAAAGTTGTTTTTTCCAGTCATGTCATTCCCAGGTAAGTATTGATCATAAACCTTTCCTGGACACAAATAAAGATTCTGGAGTGGAAAAGGGAAATAGGACTAGGGGGAATGGAACAAAACTAGAAGTGGGTAAATTCAGATTGGATGTTAGGAAGTTCTTCCCCATGAGGGTGGTGAAACACTGACACAGGTTGCCCAGGGAGGTGGTGGAAGCCTCTTCCCTGGAGGTTTTTGCAGCCAGGCTGGATGTGGCTGTGAGCAACCTGCTGTAGTGTGAGGTGTCCCTGCTCATGGCAGCGGGGTTGTAAGTACATGATCCTTGAGTTCCCTTCCAACCCCGACAATTCTATGATTCTAAAAGGTCTTTTTAAACAGAAACAACAATGAAATCTGGTTTTAAAAGAGCACATAAAGAGTAATTAATTTGGGCTTGGGGATTTTTTTGTGTGGTTAAGAGAACATATTTTAACATCTAGCACATCTTCATATTCTCAATTATTACAGGTGTTGAAACACTGTTTTATTTTCTCTTATTCAGTTTACACTTGCTGCACACCTGAAATTTTATTTCAGCATTTAAATCACTGGCTTTTATAAATGAGACATGATGTAATAAAATAAACTGAATAAACCCAATTTAAACCAACCTTAAACTGAAGCCCATTTGCCCTGTTCAGAATTTTGTTTAGTTCGCCCTAGCTCTGTAAGTAACAAAAAAAACCAACTCTAAAAGCAGTGCAAACATTTAAATGGATGTGGGTTGAAATAAAACATGACCCCCAATGTGATTTTTTTTTTTCTGGGGTACAATGGGTCATTTTCAACTCTTTCTTATTTCATTAAAGAATAAAAGCAAAATCCCTGCGCTGAAGCAGCCATGCAGAAACAAGCCTGAGCAACGTTCTGACTTTCAACTTGTGACTCAGGTCTGACTGTAGTTGCTTTAAAGCTTAGTTCACTGTACACTGTGAGATAAGCATAATAATGAAAACTTGTCAGCCCCAGGAATATCCTGGAATGAGATTAATGTCACCTATAGAAATTGTGAAAAGTGTGTATTTCACTGAACAGTTACCCTGCCAGTCCCATACAGAAGCATGTAGGGTGTTATCACTGATGTGAGATTGGAAAGAAACAAAACAAAACAAAACAAAACAAACAACAATTTGTAATTGTTTAAATCAATAACAGCTAGCAGACATAAGTCTGCAAGGATATTTCTAAGCAGTTGCTTTAGTTCCCAGGTCCACAGTTCTGGGTTATCAAGAGATGGAAGATGATAGATGGGTATAAATTATGCACAGCTTCTAAGCTTTCTGCCTTCCTTTTAAAGGTTTTAAAAATTTACTCAGCTCTGACTCCTGGCTGCCTGCAGCCTATTATTTCCTAATCCAAACCATGACTATACAGCAGGAGAGTAGAACATGTTTAAAGCAGTTTCCTTTGATGCATGAACAGGTTTTTTCTGCTCCTGTCCTTGTTGGCTGGGATTAAGGCTTCTGTAGGAACAAAAAGCAGCAGAATTGTGACTTCACTGCAGAACAGGGTCCTCTTCAAAAGCAGGGAGAGCAGAACTTCTATACAGCCTGGGTATTTTTTGTCAGGGAAGAAAGCTGTCATACATGAAGCTGGATTAGTGGTTAAATAACAGATTTAAAGTTTCAAACTTCTGGATGCCCAGACCTATGAATTTTGACCAGTTTGCCTATGCAAACTGTTACATAGTGATGCTACAGCCTATTTTTTTGTCTGTGTACACAGATACACAAGCAGGGAGAATATACACAAGTGTATAATCCATAGAGTATGTATCCATTATATCTGTGTTTATCTATATGTGTGATATCTGTACATAACCTGCATTTTATACATGCACGGATGTGTATCAATATTGGCATATGGATGGAGATAGATAACTAGGCGTGTAGGGGATGGATGGGTCGATGGATGAAGAAAGGAAAGAAAGAAAGGAAAGAAAGAAAGAAAAGAAAGAAAGAAAGAAAGAAAGAAAGAAAGAAAGAAAGAAAGAAAGAAAGAAAGAAAGAAAGAAAGAAAGAAAGAAAGAAAGAAAGAAAGAAAGAAAGAAAGAAAGAAAGAAAGAGAAAGAAAGAAAGAAAGAAAGAAAAAGAAAGAAAGAAAGAAAGAAAGAAAGAAAGAAAGAAAGAAAGAAAGAAAGAAAGAAAGAAAGAAAAAGAAAGAAAGAAAGAAAGAAAGAAAGAAAGAAAGAAAGAAAGAAAGAAAGAAAGAAAGAAAGAAAGAAAGAAAGAAAGAAAGAAAGAAAGAAAGAAAGAGAAAAAGAAAGAAAGAAAGATTATAGATAGGTAGACAGACAAATAGATACAAAGATATATAGATAAACATATGATTTCTTTTCAGTTTCAGAATCTGGTCTTCTGCTTTTTCTTTTTTGTTATTTAGATACCTAAGTGCTCCCCTCCTTTGTTTCCATTTCCCATAGCTTCCACATTTGTATAATTTTCTACCATCCATTTATCACCACTGGTCTTCTCTTGGCTCTGCTGCTGAGCAGCTGGCACTGACATTGCTGGAACTTTTTTATAAGCCTGGGATCAAATGGGACTGTTGGCCTGAGTGTAACAGAAACCACAGCCAAAGCAAACAGAAGCGGTTAAACGATGGTGTCCAGAAAAGCACTTAAATTATCATAGGTCTTTGCTTGTGATGCAAGCTGCTCACTAAGCAATGTCTTCCTGGCCATAGACAGAATTTTGGGGGGAACTGGCCAGGTAAAAACAAATGCCCATCTCATTTTAATGTTAAAGTCACTGTAATCTTAAAGTCATTGTAATGTTCAAGTCATTGTAATGTTCAAGTCATTGTAATGTTCAAGTTCATGCCATATGAAAACATGTTGTAAAATGGACTAATAATGTGAAAAGGGAAATAAGAAGGGATTTTCTCCAGTTTGGAGCATTGTGGATGCTAATACCCAAAGCCTGTTATCCAGAATCTACAACTTTGTTACAAAATCTGATGTTCTTCTGGATGATAACTCTAAGTGTTTCTCTTTCATTGGACCAAATTCTCTTTCTTGAAATCCTGTGGAAAAACTACTGGGACATCACATTATAGGCACAACGATTTCTTTACAGCCTCTACAGTAGCTACTACCTTCCCCTATCCAGGAAATCATTATTGCTTCACTGTTTTCCAGTCCTGCTTTCATTATACAAAGCGGAAGCCACTTTCTGAAAGGTTACTGATTTTTGCAAACTAGAGCCTTAATTAACCACACAAAAGCTATTAGTAAACCAGGATTACTTTTTTCCCTTGTTAAAGAATTATTAATCACTTACACCTTGTTTTCCCCTCTGACTGCAAAAGTCCATTTTAATTATTTCACAGAATGAGCTATTCTACATTAAGCTGGTGCACTTACATGTCTCTGCCTCAGATGGCTTCTCTGATTTTTAGTTGGGGGTGGGGGGAAGCCAAAAAAAAATTGATACCTTCAAATTTTCTCTGTAGGTAAGCAGTTAGCTTTAATTGGTTGGTGAAGCCTGCTAAGGGAAAGCACTTTCACTTGAGTCATGTCCCATTTTAGTCAGTGTTACACACTCCATGGGTTACAGCTATGAACTAAATAATTTCATATCTGCCACTTATCCTTCATGGACTTCCTATCTCAGAGTCTCTGTCTTTGGAGCACAGCCAGCAAAAGACCTCAGAGATCATTTCCAACCAAAAGGATTCTATGATTCTATGAAATTTCAGGACAGATTCCCCATAAGGGACAGAAGGTTTTCAGTAAATTAATCCCTCAGAAAAAAAGGAGAAAGGTGGCAGCAGAGATGGCCAGACTTTGCTCAGCTCCTGTCTTGCTGCCCTGTCTTTTTCTGGCTTCCTAGCTAGCTTCCCATCAATGGCTTAGCTAAGGCCTGGTCTATCTTCACAGTGTCATGAAATCACAGGACTCTAATGAGTGATTTTTTTTCTTTGTTCATAGAGGGCACAGAATAAAAAACCACAAAAAGTGATGGGGGAAATTGAAACTGTGGTTTGACTCGGTTTTGGGAAGACCAGTACAGGTCTGTGCAGGAGGTTATTTCCAGTTCAAACTTAGCCAGAGCTTAAAAGTATTTTGCAGAAAGTGCAAAAACTGTCCTGAAGAAAATTAATTGAAAGGTGATTTGGTGGAGGTTAGCAAGTTAATTGGGGAAGGAATAAATTCTGTACATGCATGGAGAAATTCTCCTTAGCTACCTCTAATTGCTTAAAAACTGGGTATCCAGTGGGTTTCAGGCTCCTTTCAACACCAATGACAAGAAATGGAGCTGCCCACAGAGTTCTTTGTTCTGTTCCAAGCTACACAGGAAAAGTCATCAGAAAATTAGAAGAAGCAAAGCAATGCAGCAGCACAACCTGAAGCTCAGAAGCAAAATATCATCTGCATGACATCGTCTGCAGACAACAAAGTGACCATTATCCTCTAGAATAAAGTACACTCCCATACCTCCCTACAGAATCATAGAATCAATAAGGTTGGAAAAGACCTCAAAGATCATCAAGTCCAACCTGTCACCCATCACCTCATGACTACTAAAACATGGCTTCAAGTGCCACGTCCAATCCCTTTTTGAACATCTCCAGGGACGGTGACTCCACCATCTCCCTGGGCAGCACATTCCAATGGCGAACAACTCTCTGGGAAGAACCTTCTCCTCACCTTCAGCCTAAACTTCCCCTGGCACAGCTTGAGACTGTGTCCTCTTGTTCTGCTGCTGGTTACCTGGGAGAAGAGACCAGCCCCCTTCTGTCTACAACCTCTCCCTTCAGGTAGTTGTAGAGAGCAATAAGGTCTCCCCTGAGCCTCCTCTTCTTCAGGCTAAACAATCCCTTCTCTCAAGAACCAGCACCAGAACAAGAGGACACAGTCTCAAGCTGCACCAGGGGAAGTTAAGGCTGGAGGTGAGGAGAAAGTTCTTCACAGAGAGAGCTGTTAGCCATTGGAATGTGCTGCCCAGGGAGGTGGTGGAGTCCCCATCCCTGGAGGTGTTCAAGAGGGGATTGGACGTGGCACTTAGTGCCATGGTTTAGTCATGAGGTCTTGGGTGACAGGTTGGACTTGATGAACTTTGAGGTCTCTTCCAACTTTGGTGATTCTGTGATTCATTGTTTCTGTGAAGTGTTCCACCCTTTGCCTCATCTTTGCAGCCCTCCCAGTTGAAAGAATCCTGCACATCTGCTGTGGTTCTTGCTCACTGCTCAGTATCAAGTACACCACCATGGTTTCACACAGGTGTAAAAGATGTAATTTTTCAGTATGTGCATGACCTGTAAGGTCACTGTTTAATCTCTGATGGTTTGCTGTTGATTGCAGAGTACAACACTTGTCATCACACAGAGAAGCAGCTCTGCAAGCATGTAAATAAAGCCATTTCTCTCTGCAGTGTCAGCTGAGGGGTCCAGAGGAAGACTTTCTAAAAGAACACTATGGAAAGCAGGTACATGCTTAATTCTGTTATTGATGCCACACTATCAATCACTGATTCTGCCCTGAAATTTCATTTTAATAATGTGCCTTATCTCCATGCATTACCCATCTATCTTAAATATGAAATCCTCATTTCATGGGAATCCTTCTCTGCAGCCTACACTTGCAATTGCTGCACGGTTCAGTTTGATCATCTCAGAGCAGAGATCTATTTTCAGTTCAGATCCATGAATGTTTCTGTTTTCTTGTCTCATGGAGTCTCTCAATATTCCAGGGAGGTTACTGACAATTACCTGGGGGTTTAACTTTGTTGTAGAAAAGTCTCAATCAAATGCTTGAAAGTTGCATTTAAGACATCTTTGTGCAATACTGTCAACAGGGGACCAGTAATAATAATTTGGTGACAGAAAATCTATAAAACACATTAAGCCAGTTTCAGTTCCACTTTTTTTGTCCTCTTTTTTTTTTTCCATTCCTTCTTGTTACATTCACAATTGGAGTCACAGAGACAAGATCAAAACTCCAGGAACAAAGCTTACCTTAAAGGCTTTAGTGATAAGAGTGTATAAACAAGAGGTTTAAGATTCAGCATCCAAAGTAAGCTTTGCTAGTTCTGTAAACACTATTGATTTCCCTCAGATTCCTGAGAAATATTTAATCCAAGCTCTCTTTGTCCTATGAAAATGAAGGGTTGGTGCTGATCCATATTTTTGCTTTACAATCTTGAGGTCCATAGGTTAATACACTGAGCAAACTGCAAACTCTGGGATTTTTATTTACTCTGTAGGCTGTAGGAAAGACAGGGATTTAATTTTTCTTCCATCCCATGGTCCTGCAGCCACAGTATTTTTTCCTGCATTGAGTCTAAATATGTGGTTCTGCATTGCAGCAATGTAGCCTAAGTTGCATTCTGTTTCTGAGATAAAAGCTGAGCTTTTGATATTAGCAATTTCCTTTCCCTGTGTAATTTGAGGATTCTGTAGGGGGAAAAAAAATAACCACTGCTAGTTTCTTTAAGTTTCTTTTCAGTTGTCAGCATAGCAGAGTGTAAAGAAATGCTCATTGCCTAAAAGAAAGCCCTAAGAAAGATAAATATCTTCATTGATTATCTGGGTGAGGGGATTGAGTAAGTCACAAGCAAATTTGCAGATGACACCAAGTTGGGAACAGATGTTGATCTGTTAGAGGGCAGAAGGGCTCTGCAGAGGGATATCAACCGACTGGACAGATGGGCAGAGTCCAACAGGATGGCATTCAACAAATCCAAGTGCTGGGTGCTGCACTTTGGCCACGGCAACCCCATGCAGTGCTACAAGCTGGGGTCAGAGTGGCTGGAGAGCTGCCAAACAGAAAGGGACATGGAGGTGTTGATTGACAGCCACCTAAACATGAGCCAGCAGTGTGCCCAGGGGGCCAAGAAGGACAATGGCATCCTGCCTTGCATCAAGAATAGTGTGGCCAGCAGGGGCAAGGAAGTCATTGTGCCCCTGTACTCTGCATTGGTTAGGCCACACCTTGAGTCCTGTGCCCAGTTCTGGGCCCCTCAGTTTAAGAAGGACATTGAGACACTTGAACGTGTCCAGAGAAGGGCAACGAGGCTGGGGAAGGGTCTGGAGCACAGCCCTGTGAGGAGAGGCTGAGGGAGCTGGGGTTGCTTAGCCTGGAGAAGAGGAAGCTCTGGGGAGACCTTATTGCTGTCTACAACTACCTGAAAGGAGATTGTAGCCAGGAGCGGGTTGGTCTCTTCTCCCAGGCAACCAGCACCAGAACAAGAGGACTCAGTCTCAAGCTGTGCCAGGGGAGGTTTAGGCTGGAGTTGAGGAGAAAGTTCTTCCCAGAGAGAGTTCTTAGCCATTGGAATGTGCTGCCCAGGGAGGTGGTGAAGTCACCATCCCTGAAGGTGTTCAAGAGGGGATTGGACGTGGCACTTGGTGCCATGGTTTAGTCATCTGGTCTGTGGTGACAGTTTGGACTTGATGATTTTTGAGGTCTCTTCCAAGCTTGGTGATTCTGTGATTCTGTTATTTAAAGGTTTCTTTCCAAAATTAAAAAAAAAAAAATAATCATGATTAGAGATTTTACATCAACAAATTTTACAGAACAATTCTTTTATTTAGCTCAAAGCAAGCTGAACATTAGCTCACTTCTAGCTAAGCCTCATTTATAAACTATTAATGGTTTCATTTGCATTTCCATCAAGAAGAAGAGAGACAGTCATTGCACAGATCTTTCTCTAGACACTCTGATACTACTGAATTAAATATAGCTGATGATTTTGTACAGGTTAGCTGCAGATTTTTGATGGGAAGCACAAATTATTTCCCAGTCGTTGTGCAATGGTTATTTATATCCAAAAGTCACTGGCTCTGTAATTCTGCTGTGTCAGCAAGCTAGCCATGACACACAGCTTTAACCTTCTTAGAGCTCACCAAGATATTATCTAGCAAAAAATAGTTATTGTTTTCTGGGATGATTTGTGTGGCTGGTTTAATACACTTTTGTGATCCATACCCCTGATTATGGGGCCTGATGATGAGGTCTGTGAAGGTCATGCCTCAACAAGCTAATTTGGTGCCTATATGTCCTTATGTTCTTGACTATAGGAGACCACAACAGGCGGAAAAAATAACTGAATTGAAAATATCTTCTTCAGAACAGGGCATTATTCATTCCCAGGCCAACACAAACTACCACAAATGAAGGCTCCCCCCCCTAATCAAGGGAGAATGAAAATAGTCATGGCTCAAAATCATGTGCTTGGAAAATACAAACATATAAGCCCAAAGCAGGAAAGTAGTCAGGGAGGAGGTAACAAATGTAAAGGCTATCAACAGCCATTATGAAACCTTCTTTGTCTTTTGCAGGAAGGGTCTGTCTGGAAGGGGTCTGTAAAATGCTTTTTAGAAGTGAGACAGGACAGAATATAATGGATATCAGGATCCACCTTCTTAGGAGTTTGGTTATGTGAGATGAGACACAACCACGGGATATGAAAAATGAATGCGGTGCGCGTCATTCAGCTTCAGACTCCAGGAGCAGACCTTAAATGTGAGCAGGGCCAACTCTATTAAGTTAGGTGATCTGAAAAATTGGGAGGAAAAATTGAAAATCAATCTTCCTTTTCATAGCCAGGGAAGGGAATGTGAAGAATGCGTAAGAGGTGCAACATGGGAACTGTTTGTACATTAAATCAGTGAGGACCAGTGGCACTGCCTTTTCAGCAAGATGCAAATCAGTACACCAACCAAATGCCCTGGGAGAAGAAAATTAAAAGAAAATAATTCACTCTTGTGGTCATTGCCAGAGTTTTCTCATGGAGAAGCACAACATGAAAATAATCTTTTGCATTATGTCTGATGAATAGAATAGAATAGGATAGGATAGGATAGGATAGGATAGGATAGGATAGGATAGAATAGAATAGAATAGAATAGAATAGAATAGAATAGAATAGAATAGAATAGAATAGACCAGGTTGGAAGAGACCTTCAATACCATCAAGTCCAACCCATCATCCAACACCATCTAATCAACTATACCATGCACCCCATCCAGTCTCCTCCTAAACACCCTCAACGATGGCAACTCTACCCCTCCCTGGGCAGCACATTCCAATGGGCAGTCACTCTCTCTATGAAGAATTTCTTCCTAACATCCAGCCTAAACCTGTGTCCTCTTGTTCTGGTGCTGGTTGCCTGGGAGAAGAGACCTGCATGACTTCCCATGGAAAGGACCCCTTGGAAATTAACATTCTTGATTAGTCTTCCTTCAAAGCAGGCACGTTCTTAGGCAAGTAGAGTTGCAAAAGAGCAGCAGGCTTTCAAATGTCGATGTCTTCTATGCATAATGACAAAAATATTGCCTGAATATGCCCTATAACAATAAGAACAAAACAAACAAACCAAAAATTAGCATGGTTCAAGACTTCCCCTGCTTGCTAACTGATTTTCCTGCATTGCTATCTGTCAGTGTGTTGTGAAGCAACATTTTCTCCCAGTCTTAAATGTGATGATCAGCTCATTTGTCAATTTTCAGAAGCTATAAATGAGAACTTCTCTATTCATGGAGACTGCAATCCATTAATGAAGTTGCAAGAGTCACATTTAATGCTAGTCATTAGGTTTCATTCTTCTGTTGCACCCCAAACTCAACTTCATCTCTTTCTAACCTTGCTTGCTGTTAGACTCTTAACACTAACTGCATTTTTGACCCATACTTTCAGCAGCTGCCTTAACAGACTGTTGTTTTCCTGAGAATTTAGATCTGATTCTGTCTGATTTATTACATTTTCTCAGAATTATAATACTCTGGATCTTTATCAACAGCACAGGAAGAGCCAGGTGACAAATTTTTACTTTTATAAAGGCCTTAAGGACATCTTTGGGTTTGGCTGCTGCTGATTTAGGACATATTCTCACTCCTGCTAATGGGCTTTCTTAATATATTTATAAGCCTAATTTTAAGCAAGATACCTAACATTTCTATAGCACCTTTCTTGCACATTAAAGGCAAATAATACATATTCCATGCAAAACCATGCAAAAGCAAATCAAATCTCTTCTTCTTCTACCTCCCCTTGGCTAAACAGCAGTTTCTAGGAAGTTCTGCCAGCATTGCTTTTTCTGTTTTAGTTTGTTTGTTGGTTTGGGGTGAAAGCAAACATTAGCACATAGTGCACTAGCATGTAAATCCAAAGCTGCAGAGCTCTTAGAGGGGGCACCACTGCAGGCTCCTTCTATAGAAGTGTTGATGTTTCAATTAGCAATAATCCACAAACTGTAGCTGCAGAGTGCAACCATCTGGTGGACTAATACTATTAGAGGACATTAATGTCTCATAGATAAATGTAACTTCCTACAGGATAATTTCTTTGTATGGTAATGTTCAGGGTTTCAAGCCTACCTCTTTCATTTCTGTGTTCTAAGTAGATAAAGTAGGTATAGGAGTATGAGAAGAAGGGGCTGCTTGTTATAGAATATAAGAACATTTCAGGTCTACAGGATCCTGGCACTTAATGCATGATATAAATCATATCATATGAATAGTTTATTTGTTCTTTCTTTGAAAATTATTACTTTTAATGATTGATTATCATTCCACAGAGTATAAGATTAAGGAGCATGTGTTAAAAACTATTAAATAGGATGGTAAGCAACAAAACCCAAGGATGTTCTATTTCCAGATAGTCACTGTCTGAAATGAGGGAGCCTTGTTCTCTACAGGCAGCAGATAAGGCTGGAAAGAAAAGGAAGAGTAAGACACTACAAAGGAGGCAAGAAAATGAAAAGGATGCAAAAGTATCCATGCTCTTCATGAATGAATCAGGCATTTTGAAGGTGCAGCCTTTTAACCCATGGACTGTGAATCAGGAAGTGAGTATTGCAGGATTACAGCTAGAAATTGCATGTAACAAAGAAGAAAATAGATTATTTGCTTGTTTGTTTCAGTTCAGCTTTTATTTAAATAGCACAAGGCTATAAAATAAAGTATTCAAATGGTTTGGTTTGGTTTTGGGTTTTTTTAATGGCCAAATGGCAGTAAGTGTGAAAACCTAGGTGCTGAGATAGAATAGAATAGAATAGAATAGAATAGAATAGAATAGAATAGAATAGAATAGAATAGAATAGAATAGAATAGAATAGAATAGAATGGACCAGGTTGGAAGAGACCTTCGAGATCA
Source organism: Dryobates pubescens (assembly GCF_014839835.1). Taxonomy (NCBI): domain Eukaryota; kingdom Metazoa; phylum Chordata; class Aves; order Piciformes; family Picidae; genus Dryobates; species Dryobates pubescens. Next base: position 8,910,075 of record NC_071614.1, on the reverse strand, counting down.
TCGTGTACAACCTATCATCCAACACTATCTAATCAACTAAACCATGCAACCAAGGATCCCATCAAGTCTCCTCCTAAACACCTCCAATGATGGGGACTCCACCACCTCCCCAGGCAACACATTCCAAAGGCAAATCACTCTCTCTGTGAAGAATTTCTTCCTAACATCCAGTCTGAACCTCCCCTGGTGCATCTGGAGACTGTGTCCTCTTGTTCTGGTGCTGATTGCCTGGGAGAGGAGACCAGCCCCCGCCTGTCTACAACCTCCCTTCAGGTAGTTGTAGACAGCAATAAGGTCTCCCCTGAGCCTCCTCTTCTCCAGGCTAAGCAACCCCAGCTCCCTCAGCCTCTCTTCATAGGGCTTGTGCCCCAAACCCCTCACCAACTTTGTTGCCCTTCTCTGGACATGTTCCAGCAATTCAACCTCTTTCCTAAGGGGCCCAGAACTGGACACAGGACTCAAGGTGTGTTCTAGCCAGTGCAGTGTAGAAGGGCAGAATGACCTCCCTGCTCCTGCTGGGCACACTATTCCTGATACAGGCCAGGATAGCATTGGTCCTCTTGGCTGCCTGGGCACACTGCAGGTTCATGTTCAGCCTACCATCAACCAGTACCCCCAGGTCCCTCTCTGCCTGGCTGCTTTCCAGCAGTCATCCTCCTGCTTTGCCTGTGAAGCTGAGATTCATGCAAATCTTTAATTAGGAGCCATCTTCCAAGGGCAAAGCTCTATTTATGCATTTGCAGTAGCATGCAATAGCTGTGTTCTGGAGTTCTTTGAACTTTGAACAACAGCTTCCTTCAGAGATCTGTGTGTTCTTGCTAATTAATTATTTAAATATTCTGTCAGGTGCTGCAGTTAAATCTTAATCATTTTGTAAATGGATGAACAGAAAGAGTGTTTAAGTGACACAGGCACATCAAAATGCACTAGTAGTATGATCTTTGTGAGCACAGGCCAGGCAGGTTTTCTGTCCTACAGTGACTGTAACACTGAACTCTGGAGAAACTTTTTCAGGTAAAAGGATGCCATTTAAATATACGAGACACAACTCACTTGAAGAAGAAACTCTTGAACATGTCCAGAGAAGGACAACGAGGCTGGGGAGAGGCCTCGAGTGCAAGCCTTATGAGGAGAGGCTGAGGGAGCTGGGATTGTTTAGCCTGGAGAGGAGGCTCAGGGGAGACCTTATTGCTGTCTACAACTACCTGAAGGAAGGTTGTAGCCAGGTGGGGGTTGGTCTCCTCTCCCAGGCAACCAGCACCAGAACAAGAGGACATAGTCTCAAGCTGTGCCAGGGGAGGTTTAGTCTGGAGGTGAGAAGAAAGCTCTTCACTGAGAGAGTTGTTAGCCATTGGAATGTGCTGCCCAGGGAGGTGGTGGAGTCCCCATCCATGGAGGTGTTCAAGAGGGGATTGGACGTGGCACTTGGTGCCATGGTTTCCTAGTCATGAGATCTTGGGTGACAGGTTGGACTTGATGATCTGTCAGGTGTTTTCCTACCGTATTAGTTCTATGATTCAATGAAAGTCTTACACGTACGGTACACAGAAACACCCATGGATCAAGTTCTCTGCCTTATTGTTGCAGGACTGACCTTTTCTCTTTACCCGTCAGCTTTCTGAAGTGTATCATTGGAAGTCAGAGTCCTCTCATGAATTATTATAAACTTTCCCAGTTCATAAGAATTCATACTGGCAAGAGGAAATGACCTCAAGTTGCACCAGGGAAGGCTTAGGGTGGATACTAGGAAAAAAACTCTTTACTAAAAGAGGTCAGGCACTGGAACAGGCTGCCCAGGGATGGAGTCACCCTCCCTGGAGGAGTTCAAAGAAAATGTAGACATGGCACTTCAGGACTTGGTTAAATGGCCTTGGTGGTGGTGGGTTGATGGTTGGACTTGATGACCTTAGAGCTCTTTTTAACCTTAATGATTCTATGCATCAATGTATTGGCAGAATTGTCTATTATGTATATGTATACTGACGTGTCACTGAAAATTCTCCAACCACTATGGTACCAGATTTCTGCCAGGGAAAGAGAGACACAGTATCTAACCCAAAAATCTTCAGCCTAACTACCCAGAGCAAACAATGGGCTGAAGATGAACTGACTGCCTCAGGATCATGAAATAAGATAATGGCAGGGAGGAAAACACTCAGAGCCTTCAGCATCCAGTCTTCTGAGCACCTTCCCTATTTTCTAAACGGTTCCTCCATTTGTTTTCATATTTCAGCAGGAGATTATAATTTAGATCCAGATCTGGCACATGTAAGTAGAATACTACTGATTTGTAAATAAGCTGAGATGTGAATTTTCCTGGTGAGTTTAGCTGCAGTACAAAGCAAGACATAAAAAATGCATATGCTTCACAAAACCTGATCTGAAAATCTTCTCACAAGTTCCCTTTTTTTTCCCTTCTGAGATGCTCATACAGCTGTCAGACCCTGTAATGTTACTAAGCAATGCAAACAAAAGAGACCTATAATTATATTTGCCCCAAATAACAGTAAAAGATCAATATTGCATCCTGCTTGAGTGTTAGAATATCTAACACCACAACTGTTGCTGAAAGAGGAAGAAAGGTGTTATGTTCAACCTTGTCTTTTTCCTCCTTCCCACAAAGCAGGAGGTAAAAAGCAGACCTGTTAAGAATAGAATGTTTAATTAAGTGAAAGAAAAGTCTTGTGAATAGCAAAATGCTCAGCTCAGTAAAGGAAACTATCTCCAGCGCTTTGCTTCATCAGGCTTATGAATGCCATCACTCAGGGATTAAATTAGTATTAAAACAGATTCAGATTTTAAATTAGAAAACATTTACACCAAGACTACTACTGCCAGGAAGGAGGGCTTGTCAAACTGCGTAAGGGCTAGTTGTGCTCAGCTTCACTATGGTGTTTTGCCTACCTCCATATCATACTCATCACCACTTAGAAAATAACTCCACGTCGTCTGCGTCTCTGCTGTGAATGTGTTGCAAAGTTATTTCCGTGTGCATTAGGACATTTGACTCTCTTTCAGTCTGTGACTGCAAAACATTCACACTGGAGGCCAAGACCCTTTGCTGCTGTGCTTATGCTTTCATAAGCAGGTCAGATTTTCTGCAAGCTCTTGCAAATCTCCCAGTCCTTCACAAGCCCATAGACTGCATGTTGAAAATCACCATGTAGCTGAATAGATGCAAATAAATTCCTTGAGAAGCTGCAAGTTGAATCCTTTATAGTCTTTGTTTATTTCTGCCAATATTGCCTTTCTCTGTCAAATACTAGTGGGACTACCAGGTATCTCTGTAGCAGATCTATAGCTTTTCTTCTGCCAGGGTTGCTGAAAAGGAACTGGCTACCTGATTTTCCTATTCACAGGGGCTGTATCAGGGAATTTCCCTGCAGGAGAATTGAGATTAGTTCCCTTTGCACTACATCAATGGCACAAAAGTGTGATGAGCATTTATGATGTTATGGTAATGCAGTGATTCTGGAGCAATCGAAACCAAATCACATCACATTATTATGATATCTTCATTACTGTAAGGCCTGACTTGGTCCTTTGCCTCTTTCATTTCCAGTAATGCACTGGGGAGAAGAAGAGGTGACACATTTGTGGACTAATAGGAAATTTCTGGGTCATAGGACAGAAGTCTCAGAGGCTGAGGAAAGCATTCCTGCTTTCTCTGTGGCTAGGAAAAGAGGAATGAGCTCCCTGAGCCCCACACCTACATCAGACTATATCCTCCAAAACAAGGAGCATTCCTTCCCAACTGCTGCTTTCTTAGGACTTTAATAAGACTTTGCAGTATTGTTTTAATGTGCTCACATAAGTTGGCCAGGTTGAGAATACTCTGTACAAGGTCCCAAGATTCTCTTGCACTCCCTGTAGTCAGCTAGGTAGCAGAGAGTAAAAAGGGAAAAACCCTACTCCCACCTTTGCTTCCCAAAATGCTAATGTCCAGCACTTCAAAGCATGGGAAAACTTTATGTTATTGTGACATTTCAGTGGGAGTTCCAGCCCCTCTTCTTAACACATTCTTCATTTTTATGCAAAGACTCCTTACAATAACATATGGAAACAGCCCCAAAGTAAGACCCAGAGCACCAGCCTCCCAGCAGAGGTGAAGGCCATAGTCTTTCCATGCCCTCTGTCTCTGAGCTTGAATAATTTGTGCCATGGTGCTATCACCTCTAGGCAGGCAAACTTTTCCACTATCTATTTCCTTCAAACATTGTCTTTAGGATGTCCTTCCAGTAAAATAGAAATGAGTTTCAAACCTTTCAGGCAGAAGGAGGACACAGGTCTATCTCCTGCTCAGGAAATGGAATAACCATTTTTTTTTAAGCAGTAATCACAAGAGCTTTTATCAACATCAGTGTGCCATCCACCTATGTGTATTCTAGGAACATCTAGATATATTCCAAGAATATGCAGCAGATAAAATTTAATCAGAAACTGAGGCAGAAAAATGCCTAATTCTTTGATCCCGTGTGGAATTAAGTAGCAGGAGGAGGCAAGCTGCTGAACGTGACATACCTCTGCAAATGCACAACAGTGGAGCACCTTGAAAATACAGATCTGAGCAGTGAGTTAAAAGCAGCAGAGCAGTAGGCAGATTACATTGCTTCATTTTAATCCTAAATTCTGCCTGAGTCTTCCTGCAAACAGTCAAGTCTTTCATTGTAGCTGTCTGTAACTTAATATATCAAATGCATGTATTTCTTGTAAGAGGTTGAGCTGATTAAATGCATTCTCCTGGAATGGCTGGACATCGGAAGAGTGGAATTGGCACATTCCAGAGGAATACGTGCATTCCTTCAGAGTCATTGACAGAAAGCAGCAGGCAGCAGGGCTGTCCTGCTTGTTGCCCTGGCAGGCAGCTGGTTTGCTTGGCTGACCGGCTCCCAGCCCGTCCCACCAGGCAGCTGGGGAGACAACCAGCATGTTAGCTTGCCAGGCTTTTGGCTGCCTGACTGGCAGATGGACTTGCAAGCTGCCTGGCTGGCTGCCTAGCCCTCCCTTTGCCTGCTGGCTGATTTACCTGCTGCCCAGCTCCCCATCTGCCTGGCAGGCTGCCCGGTTTGCCTGATCATGGGTGAGGTTATAGGCCCAAAATAGTTTGTTCTGCAAGGCAGGAGACTGCAGTGTTGGTGTTTTGTTCTCATCCAATCTGGAATGTCCCATGAAGCAGAAACTCCCATCCCAGCAAGCTTTAGTAATCAGTTTACAACATTTATCCATGTATTCTGAGCTGGCAATTAGGAGTTCTTAAGGCTGAAGAAACACCTCACTGGAATTATTTGCATAACATTTGCCTGACTCATTTCAACTCCTCAGATTGGTTTGCAGAGATTTTCTCTAGCAGAATCAGAAAAGATTTTTAGACAGGCTTGTAATGTCATATTCATCACTGGCTCTCTTTCCACTGAATTAAGCTGCAGCCCAAGCCACAAAGCACTAACTCTAATATGGACTCATGAAAAGTCATAAGCATGACAGCTTTGGATATGTGACCAATATCTGTGTCAAGGGGATTGAACTTTATCTTACTTACAAAAAAAAATAATAAATAAACAAGAAACAAATCTTCTTGTCAAGCTGGCAGGAGTCTGTCTTTTCTCAGAATACTCTACCTTTAATAGTTCCCATTTCAGTTTAATCATACTGTCCTAAAGATTTCACTTTGCTTAAATAATGAAAAAAGGTGTTATAAAAATTGCATGGAATCAGCTCGCCCCAGGACAGGTTCTGTTGGATGTAATTACATATGCTTCAACAAACTGGAGCAATGTGTTGTGTGAAAGGCTTTTAAGGTGACAGGAGTTAATTGTGCAGGGTTTAAGGTAAAAAAGAAAAAGGTGGGCAATGACCAACACCTTGAGAGGAAGCTGTTTGGCTTTTAAAACTAGAGAGAGTAAAGATGCTGCTAAATTATAAATAGGGGGGAAAAAAAACACCACATCACAGTGGTAAATAGGGGATAGATTTTATTGTATAAAGGAAATAAAAGGAGGCTCTCACCTGAGTGGAAAGTATTGCATTCCAAGAAAGCCTGTCAGATAGAAATTTCTTTATGATATACCTACATCTAAAATAGGACAGTTACCTCTAAAGCAGGCTGTGATATTTCCCTGGTGATACTGGTCTACAAGGCAGTACAATAAGAAATACCACTACTTTTTTTTTCCCCCTGCAATACTGGTAATAACAGTACATCAGAATTGAAGTGCAAGGCTATGGAAACATTCAGACTTCTTTTTTTTTCCCAGTGAGAATACAAAAAGATTTTTGAAAGGACCCTCTGGGTGGCATTTGTCTGATGAGCAATAGAGTCATAGAATCAATAAGGTTGGAAAAGACCTCAAAGATCATGAAGTCCAACCTGTCACCCAACACCTCACGACTACTAAACCATGGCACCAAGTGCCACATCCAATCCCCTCTTGAACACCTCCAGGGGTGGTGACTCCACCACCTCCCTGGGCAGCACATTCCAATGGCTAACAACTCTCCCAGTGAAGAGCTTTCTCCTCACCTCCAGCCTAAACTTCCCCCGGTGCAGCTTGAGACTGTGTCCTCTTGTTGTGGTGCTGGTTGCCTGGGAGAAGAGACCAACCCCCTCCTGGCTACAACCTCCCTTCAGGTAGTTGTAGACAGCCAGAAGGTCTCCCCTGAGCCTCTTTTTCTCCAGGCTAAGCAGCCCCAGCTCCCTCAGACTCTCCTCATAGGGCTTGTGCTCAAGGCCTTTCTCCAGCCTCGTTGTCCTTCTCTGGACATGTTCAAGAGTCTCAATGTCCTTCTTAAACTGAGGAGCCCAGAACTGGACAGAGTACTCAAGATGTGGCCTAACCAGTGCTGAGTACAGGGGCACAATGACTTCCCTGCTCCTGCTGCCCACACTACTCTTGATGCAGGCCAGGATGCCATTTGCCTTCATGGCCATCTGGGCACACTGCTGGCTCATGTTCAGCCAGCTGTCAATGAGCTTGTTTTCCCAAGCTGTGGCAGATTGTCTCAAAGAAGACAATGGGACTATGCATGCCTTCATGACTTTATCACTATTAAAAAATCAAATAAATCAGACCAAATACATGCTCGCATCAGCTCGTACAGCTCTTTACAATATAGAATGCTTGGTGGACAGTAAATTCTCTTCTAGTTCCAGATTAATATGTTTCCATTTCATATTGACTTTCAGATACTTGGGTATCAGGTCTCCCATTTTGCAAGAAGCACTAGAAGCACAGTAGGTTTCTTTATTAAGCATCATTTCTTGAGTTACAGCCCTTGCTCAAGGATATTGCCACCAGTATGTTAATTGCTACCAATAAATTAATTATACTGCATTGAAATGCTTAATAAAATAGAGGCACACTCAAGGAGTGAAGGATTATTGTTGAATTTTAATGTTAGATTCAAATATATCAACTTTACTGCTTATTCTTTCCTATTCTATGGCCACTTGATTTTGATTAGTTGGAAGTATGCTTAGGCAATTCCTACACTCCCCTTAAAAAGACAGCAACATTTCACAGGGGAGAGTGCAAGGAATAATATGCCATTCACCCCCAGATCTACCTGAGAGTTGTTAGCAAATATTTAATTGTATTTATAATGAAAGGTTCTTAGTTCTTAGCCATTCTCCCCAGGGAGCTCTTCTCCTTGGTTTTCTTTTCTTTTCATTCAAGTCTAGTTTGTTGTTTTTAATAGCTACAATTTCATCCTGTTTTCTTGGTCCTGGTGTTTCTGTAAATAAACCTCATAAGCTGATTTCCTCATTAGTGTACATGGTGTACATCAATCTAGTCCCTAGGGATGAGGAAAAGAGCTTCTGCAGCAGAGTTAAGATGTTGGTGTCCAGCTCCTGAGACAAAGCAGCCTGCCATTAGTCATAGAATCATAGAATCAATAAGGTTGGAAAAGACCTCAAAGATCATCAAGTCCAACCTGTAACCCAACACCTCATGACTACTAAACCATGGCCAGAACTTCCCAGCTCAGATAAGGAAACATCCCCAAACCCCTGGGACTGCCAGGTGCTGGAAAGGAATTCTCCATTACAATATTGAATTTCAGTGTTTAAATTCCCCCTGTGTCCTCTTTTAGGAATCTAAAGCAACTTAAAGATACTCCTGCAAGTAACTGGCTGAATGAACAGTCCAAAGACAGTATCCTTCCAATCCTTGCATAGCTTGACCCTGAAATTCATTCCATATGGCTGAATGCTCAATGATTTTGTTTGTTTCAATTGTAGCTCCTTTCCTATCCTTGTCACAGCGAGACGAGGGATTTATGCTCAAAACAGTTGGTTTTTAGGCACAGCTCTGCATTCAGAGTCAATAAAATACTAACAAGTTGAAAAAGTTTTCATACCCAGTATTTGAGGTCAAAGGAGCAAGAAAACATGGGGTTTGCTACAGCTTGCAGCCAAGTGGATAGAATAAATTGTAAAGAAATAAGGATACAGCCTTGTAAGGATTAGTTTCTTTTTATTGGGATGAACAGCTCTGAGGAGTTCTGCTGCCCCCAGATTCAGATCCATAAAACTGTCATGTAAATGTTTTATCCCCAGCCCCAACCTAGGAGTAAATATCATCCTGGAAAGCATCGTCTCCAGGCTATATGCATGATCCAAGCATATAACTGTTCTGTACCTCTGAAAACCTCCTTACAGCTCCATGAAGTACACTTGCATTTTGTATTTTTCCTGTTTTCTCCTGATCTTTGGGAGTGTTCACACTTCAAATGAAGACCACTGCAGTGAAAAGCTGCCACTCCAACTGGGACAAAGTGCTGGGGAAGAAAAGTTCCAATAGCAGTGATATAATGATCCCATCTAGAGAGCTTACTTAATAAGCTGTGTCCTGGGAAATGGCTTCGTGGCCACAAATTCTGACTCATTATTTCAGTAATTGCTAGAGGGTTTTTACATAACATGTGCAGCTGACCTGCTGTACATGTCAGCCTAAATGGAGGTGTCATGACTGACATGTCAGCTCACTGGCTTGTTACTCTGATATTTTGTTTGTTTTTCTCCCTGCCTTCCCTAATGAAATACAACTCCACATAAACTTTTGGCCGCAATAATGGTCTGCGGTTCATTCAACCCACTCTTTGCTCGCAGGCTTTTAATTGCACCACGTGAAGCAGTGTGAGAATAGCAAAGGAAAGTAATTAAACAATCCAAATATCCCCAGAGTTAGAATTTTCAACCAAATGCATCTTCTAAATCCTTGGTGCTCATTATGACAGCGCAGTTAGTCACCGACTTGCCGTGTTGGTGTGATGCGAGGCAAAAACGCAGGGACACCGTGGTATTTTCTCTCTTCACTGATTGAAAGGCAAAAATGAACAAACCCCCCTGGGCAAAATGCCCCTAATAAACACAGTGTTGACATTAAAATATGACAAGATGACAGGCACAACGGTAAAGAAAACGTGCATCACTCCTACTGCCTGAGACGTGATGAAGGTAAGGTATGAGTAATCCAGAGAAGGCTATGCTAGATAAAACAGCTTAATTCATCTCTGTCAGTTTATGTGTAGCATGCATATTGATTCAGTTCTACTTTCTTAAAGGTTGGTGTTTAAATCCATTGAGAATTTGCTAGATCAATTGGATCCATTACAGGGATGGGCATTATCAGTCATTTAATATGAAAACACGTCCTTCACTTATAAAGCCCAATCAGTGTGTGGATTTTGCTTCTGAGAGGACTTGCTCCTGATTATTTCCTTTTGAAATGTTCCATTCTTTAAACAGAAAACTTGAAAACTAATCATCTGCCACCTTTGCAGTACTTTGGGGTGGGCTTTGTTGTTGTTGTTGTTGTTCTGAAATGTATCTGCAAAGCTGCAAAATTTTAAAACAGTAACCTTTTATTTTAAAATAAGGGGGGGGGGGGAGGGGAAACAAAGCAGAAAGGAAGATTATGAGCAAACTTCTGTCAGTTTGACTTCAATGTGCTGACACTGATGCTCAGATGCTTTTCACACTGAAACAGGCAACATAGAGGATATAAAGGCGCAAACAGCCTGTAGCTTGCCTGACGCAACCAGAATCCACTTCTGAAAGCCCATATTAGGATATTCTGGGCTGCTTTAGCATGAAAGCTGTTGAGGAGTCAGTAGCCCATGACTGGAAAGCACCCACTGAAATAGACTAATCTAAACATCAGTGTGTTCACTCTGAGCAGAAACTCCATCCTAGCCCCGAGAAGCTGTTCTGGAGGAAACTTCAGCTGAACCTGACATTATTAGTTTTCAGAGTCAGCATTCTGGAACCCCTTTTTCACAGCTGTCACCAGTGAGAATAAATGCAGGACAAGGTTTTAACTCAGGTGGGAGAAGAATGAGTAATAGGTTGACCCACAGCAAGTTAAGCTGTCCCAGTTCTACAAAAAGAGAAATTCTGAAATTCTTGACAAAGCTCTTAAATGTTTCAGACCTGCTGCAACATTAGCACATTTACTCAGGGATAAGATAATCAATCTCTTCAGTGTGTCCTTCTCAATTCACAGAAAGCTTTTTGGCTCTTGTCTTGAGGAGAACAGCCTCTGTGTTTGCATCATCTCCCCTGGCACAGACTACTCCAGGCTTCAGCTCTTTATTTCTATGTCCAGAGCTTCTAATGCCATGGTCATGGAAACCATACTGGCCTCTAGGACAGAAATGAAAGGTTAAGTCTTGCAGGATCTGTGTGAAAAACCCTCTGCAGCTTCTTGGATTTCTGTGGTCTGACTGCAGCCAAATGGTGAGATTCCATGTAGCACAGAGAAGGATCTGAGTGTGCTCCAGCTCCTCTGCAGGCAACACCATTGTGGGGTGGGTACAACCTCTGCTCCTTGTCACGAGACAGCAGGGCATTCATCCTCCAGAACTAATCATTGTGGCACTAAGGATTGCTTTCACCAGTGGAATCTCAAACATTTTCATTCACAGAATGGCAGGGATTGGAATGGACCTCTGGAGACCATCTGCTAAAGCAGGCTTACCCAGAGCAGGTTGCACAGTTGTACATCCAGATGAGCTTTGAAAGCCTCGAGAAGGAGACTTCACAGCCTCTCTGGGCAGCCTGTACCAGTGCTCTGGCACACTCAAAGATGTTTTTTCCTCAAGTTCAAGTGAAACCTCTTGGATTCTAGTTTGTATTTTGCCCCTTGTCCTAATGCTGAGCATCACTGAGGAGAGCCCACCCCCATCCTCATGACCCTTTAGATATTTATATGCATTGACAGAATCATAGAATGCACTGGGTTGTAAGGGACCTCTTAAGGTCATCTAATCCAATGCAGTACTGCAGGTGAGGTCTCACCAGAGCAGAGGGGCAGAATCAGCTCTCTTGATCTGCTAGCAAGCCTTCTTTTGATGCAGCCCAGGATGAAATTTTCCTTCTGGGCTGCAATTGCATATTGTTGGCTCATGTATAGCTTTTCATCCGCCAGTACCCCCAAGCCCATTACCCCTTTCAGTCTTCTCTTTTCCAGGCTAAACAGCCCCAGGTCTCTTAGCCTATCCTCATAAAAGAGATGCTTCAGTTCCCTAATTTGCATTGAGTCATTTATCTTCAATACAGTGTAGATAACCTTCTCAAACTATCAAAGGTAGGTGTAAATCTTATGAGTGTTTTGGCATAAGAGTGATTGAAAATCGTTTAATTATGCTGTTTGAAACAGTCTCCACAATGCAAGCCTCCCTGCAATCAGCACAGGAGAAATCCTTTCCTCTGAAATGAATATCCTTAAAAGCAGGATATAAAAACCAGTGCCAGGCAACTACTAATATGGAACCTGTTATGTAACTAAGCCTCTCAGTGCCTCTCCTGCTGCACCAGAGAAATCAGGCATTTCTTATGAGAAAAGATAAAGTTTATGAAACAGAAAGAGTGCTTGGTCTGGGGTTATATTGATCTTCTTGGGTTATATTGATCTTCAGTGGCATCAGACATCTGTCTCCAATATTTCCAGGTTTTGGGCTGTAGCCTAAATATATGTCAGAATTTGCTGTTTGGATACAAATAATTCACTGCTTCTAAGTTTTCCTTAGGACCAAGTGTTTAAGCTGTAACCCAATGCATCTCATTTTGATGGTTAAATAGAATCCTTTGTGGTGGGGCTAGAGTACTAATAGGCATGTTTATCCATATCCACATCAGTCTGCAAAACAAATATTGTTTGAGGGTGGAAGCTCTTTTGTAGATAATACTGGCCTCTCACTTGCACCTTTTGATTTCCATCTGTGCCTGAAATTAGCAATAACACAGCAAAAGGCTGTTTCACTTCTTGTTAGCAGAAAGGCAAAGAGTGTAATTAAGAATCAGTAACCTGGATAATCTTCCGTTCAAGTGGGAGCAGCTTACAACAGTGAATTCATTTTCCCAGTATGGACTGCAGGTGAGTGATAATCAAGCAATGAGTTGCTTACACAGAGTGTAAGGCTGTGTTTCCATGGAAAGCTCAGTGGATCTAAAGAGAGGATTGTCACCAAACCAGAGGTCTTCCCTGCTCTGTATGTATTTTATGGAATGGAATGGAATGGGATGGGATGGGATGGAATGGAATGGAATGGAATGGAAAGAGAAAGAGAAAGAGAAAGAGAAAGAGAAAGAGAAAGAGAAAGAGAAAGAGAAAGAGAAAGAGAAAGAGAATTATTAAGGTTAGAAAATAACTCTAAGATCATCAAGTCCAACTGTGAACCAAACACCACCATGCACACTAAACCATGTCCCAAAGTGCTTTATCCACGCTTTTTTAACACCTTCAGGGATGATAACTCTACCAATTCCCTGGGCAGCCTGTTCCAATGCCTGACCACTCTTGCAGTAAAGAAATTTATCCTAATATCCAATCTAAACTTCCCCTCATGCAACTTGAGGCCATTTCCTATTGGGTTTTTTTGTAGTTCCACCCCTTCATTTCATGTGCTCGAGCACTCACTAGGCCTTTCCTGAATCACAGAATCACAAAATCACCAAGGTTGGAAGAGACCTCAAAGATCATCAGGTCCAACCTCTCACCACAGACCTCATGACTAAACCATGGCACCAAGTGCCACATCCAATCCCCTCTTGAAGGTGAATCAATGCACAATTCTATATTGTCCTGTTGCAAGGTTTGTGAACTGGATTAGCTCACAGTGGAGTCCACAGCTGGTGCAAAGCTGCAACAGCAGCAGTATGTGGTCAGGAGTGGGAAGGAAAAAGAAGGAAGAAAGAAAATGGAGTGGCATTACCATACATCATCAGCTGATGTGAGCAGAGAAATCTACACACCCTGCCCCAGGGCACCTTCTCTTTAAAGTCATGCTGAGGCCATATGAGGCTTGCAAGTTGGAAACTGAAGATCATTTCTTCTGAAGACTGGTAAAAATTACAGACTAAAAAGAAATCTAGAGGCTGTGACGTAATATTATTTTATTTTCTGTACTTTATTATTCTGATTGATTTCAGAGGGTGCTTAGAAAGTATGCAGGTTCTTAGAATCATAGAATCAGCCAGGTTGGAAGAGCCCTCCAAGATCATCCAGTCCAACCTAACAATTGTTAGGCTTTGGTTGGTATCTGAGTATTCTTTGAAAAGCCTTTTTCTTTCCCCAGAAGCTTCAGTGCTGCAGCTGTAGAATAGAATAGAATAAACAAGGTTGAAAGAGACCTTCGAGATCATCACATCCAACCCATCATCCAACACCATCTAATCAACTAAGCCATAGCACCAAGCACCCCATCAAGTCTTTTCCTAAACACCTCCAGTGATTGCAACTCCACCACCTGCCTGGGCAGCACATTCCAATGGGCAATCACTCTTTCTGTGAAGAACTTCTTCCTAACATCCAGCCTAAACCTCCCCTGGCACAGCTTGAGACTTTGTCCTCTTATTCTAGTGCTGGTTGCCTAGGAGAAGAGAACAGCCCCCACCTGGCTACAACCTCCCTTCAGGTAGTTGTAGACAGCAATAAGGTTTCCCCTGAGCCTCCTCTTCTCCAGGCTAAGCAACCCCAACTCCCTCAGCCTCTCCTCATAGGGCTGTGTTCCAAACCCCTCACCAACTTTATTGCCCTTCTCTGGACACCTTCCAGCAACTCAAAATCTTTCCTAAACTGAGGGGCCCAGAACTGGACACAGGACTCAAGGTGTGGCCTAACCAGTGCGGTGTACAGAAGGGGGAGGCATTTCCAGAGACACCTGCTAAAATAAACCATTGTGGTAGCCTACAACTGTTATGCTAAATCATGGGTTTATTTGGGGAGCAATAGGTCACCCTGATAATGATCTCAGAAAATCAAAAGCCAGTGCTTCAGACACCTCCTGAGAGCAGCTCTACACAAGGGAGCAGGATCCCACTAGGATAATTTTGGTACATTGATTTTAAATGTGCTGAATAATGCAAAGTGTGTGATCTGAAGCACCAGATCAGTGCAGAACACGTTGCCACATGATGTCACCAAACATAACTCAGCACAGTTGGGTTTCGTCTCTGTTGCGCCCCTGAGAGATTCAATTTCCCAGCAGTTAATGAGCAGATAACTGTCACACTGAGAACACTTTGAAGAACTTTAAATATTGTAGCTTATGCTCTCCTGCTGGAGACAAAACCACATTGGTAAGACAAGAGAATGTGAGTCTACCTTAAAAGGCCTTATCCAGAATAAGAACAATAAATGAATGCATGTTTCAGCTGCAGTGGGTTTATATTTGAATGTTGTACAAGTAAGTATTTGTTTGGTAGAAATGTAGCTCCTGTGCTTTAGAACATATTAAAGAAAGCCAAAAGGTTACCTCATTTAGCACCTTGCTTATATTATCAGACCTAAATTAACCTGTTTTCTGTGCTTTCATAAGCTGGCACTGAATCTCCATACAAGTATGAAAGCCATAGAAAGGTCCTTAAGCAGCTTTTGTAGAGCACATGCTGGCTTATTCTTTTTGTGGGCCAGGAGCTTACCACATTCTCACCACTGTACAAATGTGTGGTTTAGTACCAGTTAAATGAAACATGGAATCATAGAATTGTTAGGGTTGGAAGGGACCTCAACATTTATCTACTTCCAACCCCCCTGCCATGGGCAGGGACACCTCACACCACATCAGGTTGCTTAGAGCCACATCCAGTCTGGCCTTAAAAAGCCTCCAGGGATGGGGCTTCTACCACCTCCTTGGGCAACCTGTTCCAGTGTCTCAACAAACATATTCACCTTCAAGGTAAAAGGACTCTTCCTTCCTGTTCAATTAAAGGTTCCACTAGATGGTCATGAAAGTTTCTCCCAAGCAAAGATGTTTTGTGAGTCTGTAATTTAGTAGTGAAGCTTGAGGGAATGGAGTTTCTTAGTTCTGCTTGCCCTGCTAGGAAAACAGTAAGTTGAAGTACCTGCAAGTATCCACTCCAAACACTTGATGATCTGTTGGTGAATCCTGATCAAAAATCGCCATCTCCTATATATCCAGGTCTCACAAGAACACACCTCTTCACAAAGCCTGTGAGCCATGGGTGAAACCCAGCTTACTAGGAACATGCTAAGCTATTTCATGCCTCAGGCACTTAGGTACCAATGAATGATCACAGTAGCCCTAAGGTAGCTCAAGTGGGCCCTGGACCTAACAGTGCTAGGATTGAGAGAAAGAAATAAAGAAGAAAAACAAGAAGAGCCAGGCAGCACTGTTTTGATCTGTCTTCCTTCCACTCCCACCCCCTCCATCCACCAACACAAGCACTGATGCAACTCTGGAAGATGAAGAAATGAGGAATACTCTCCTGCCTACTCCTACCTTTGTCTCTAATCTGACTCACCTAAAAAATGTTGAAAAGCTGATTTCCAAGAGTGTTGAATCAAAGACATCAAGATGTATTAGCTAGAATTAATTAAAGGTCTGAATCTGAAGTAGAGTATTTAGAGAACATTAAAGAGTCATTTGGGCAGCCTCAGAAATATAGTAGCAGTACTTCACTTAGCTCACTTCAAAAGATGCTTACATGAGGATTCAACGCACTTTAACTCATGCACATTAAAATCAAATCTCAAATTAGGTAGACAAGCCCTTAATTGACCATAAAATCTCTTAAACCAATGTCTTTTTTTTTCCTGAAATGGTTGTGATAATACACAAAAGGTGTCAGTGGGCCTCAGAAGCATGGATGACACTATCTAAGCAATTTTCCATTGTGCAGAAGTGCAGTGCAGGTTGCCTACAACATATCCAGGACTGATTGGGTCAGTGCAATGGATCTTGGAACCCAGGCATCCACAAATACCTGGTGCTATGAACAGGTAGTGACCCCCCAACACCACGCCTTCATACTATGCTGTGAAAGGTGTGTGGTCACATCCTGCTCTCTCCAGCTAGCCTCATCTTTGAGGAGAAAGTTCTTCACAGAGAGAGTTGTTAGCTGTTGGAATGTGCTGCCCAGGGAGGTGGTGGAGTCCCCATCCCTGGAGGTGTTCAAGAGGGGATTGGATGTGGCACTTGGTGCCATGGTTTAGCAGTCATGAGGTATTGGGTGATAGGTTGGACTTGATGATCTTTGAGGTCTTTTCCAACCTTATTGATTCTATGATTCTATGTTGCTCTTGAAGAGCTTTCTGTCTGGGACCTCCTCAGTGCTGTGTTACATCTTCACTGCCCCTGGATCTCCACAGATCCTCCTGCAATCTTTAGCCTTGTAGCACTCAAAACTGCTTCAGTCTTCCTCTCATGATCTCTGAGCCACCCCTGGTACCCCAGTGTCTGCTACTCCTCAGAGGCATCTCTGTGTCCTCAGGCCTTCAAACACTGACTTGACAGACGAGTATTTAATGTACTACGTGAAGTGTTGAAATAAATGGCAAATGACAGATAAAATGTTGAAAATAACATGCTACTTCAACACTTTATGCTTCATCAGCTTTTTATTTCAACACTTTACTCTCCAAGTGTGAAAATGATAGGGTTTATCAAGGGCATTTATCTTTGAGTAATGCTAGCACGTAGGGCTGTGATACAAAGCATCCATGTTACTTGCAGTTACAACATGCTGAATTTCCAATGCACACCCTATTTACTTTCATAGTCTTTTTTCATCAAGGATGCACCATGAACATGTGTAGAGTCAGCCAGCAACCAGAGGCACTTCCTTCTCTTAAAATAATCAGCAATACTAACTGACTTCATCGGTCTTGGTGGCTGCTAGATGTGAGACTGTTGAATGTAGGTAGGCTGAAAGAGGAGCTAGACTCAGTCATTCAAAGCACAAGGACTGAAGTTGATATTTTCAGCAAACTATTTAATCAAGGTAATCATTTTTGGTGATCCTTAACTGATAGAATTTGCATTGCAATGGCCCCAGACAAGGATCCAAGCTCAAGCATCCCAGGCATCAAGACTGAGGAAGATTCAAGTGTTTGGCCAAACAAAATGCAGTAGAAATATATCACAGAATCACAGAATCACCAAGGTTGGAAGAGATCTCAAAGATCATCAAGTCCAACCTGTCACCACAGACCTCATGACTAAACCATGGCACCCAGTGCCATATCCAATCCCCTCTTGAACACCTCCAGGGATGGTGACTCCACCACCTCCCTGGGCAGCACTATGGATTTCCTCTGGGACTATATTTGTTTGCCCAAAACAATAAATCCTGGGTCGCCAGCACCAGAACAAGAGGACACAGTCTCAAACTGCACCAGGGGAGGTTTAGGCTGGATGTTAGGAAGAAGTTCTTCATAGAAAGAGAGTTTGGCCATTGGAATGTGCTGCCCAGGGAGGTGGTGGAGTCACCATCCCTGGAGGTGTTTAGGAAGAGACTGGATGGGGCACTTGGTACTTAGTTGATTAGATGGTGTTGGGTGATAGGTTGGACACAATTATCTGAAAGGTCTTTTCCAACCTGGTTAATTCTATTGTATTCTATGGTATTTTATTCTATTCCATTCTGTTCTATTCTATTCCATTCTGTTCTGTTCTATTCTATTCTATTCTATTCTATTCTATTCTATTCTATTCTATTCCAAATGAACTATGACTTTTCTAAAGGTGGGTATTTGATTTAGGGTTTATATTTATCTGACCATAATTCTAACCATTTGTGTTACATACCTAATTTGTGAGCTTTTCAAATATTTAATCCACCTTTTTTGCACTCATGTGCCTCCTTTTACATGCAAAGTCCTTTTTTTCACCCTGCTGTGTGCCTTAGTATTGAACAAGAGTCAAGTGTTACATATTTTCAGGGGGCACTATCAAAGGTACTGTTAACAATTTTGTGCATCTTCCCACAGGTTCTTGATATAAACACGTAACACAAATGAGCTTATCTGCATGGGGTCATTCAGGTTCCCACGGTGCTGTGCAGACACCACGTTCTTCTGAGTTCTGTGCAACAGCTGTCAGCAGAAACAAAGCTTAACAAATTACTGTGAGCAGTGGGAGCTCAGATATATCTCAATGGGGGGAACAAAAAAGGAAAGGAGTTTGGAATATTATTGTTTTCAGAGTATGCAAAATTTGTAGGCTTTCGAGTTAAAAGAGATGCCAGGATATAGAGAATGTAGGACGTTATGGAAGCACTACGCTTTGTAAATAGGACCAGGATGGTTGAAAGTGTCCTGGGAATGAGATGACAAGTCCCCATGAGGCTGATTTTTAGCTGGCCTCCAAGAAAACTTTCAGCATACAGTGTTTTATACAGATATATAGAATCATAGAGTCAATAAGGTTGGAAAAGACCTCAAAGATCATGAAGTCCAACCTGTCACCCAACACCTCATGACTACTAAACCATGGCACCAAGTGCCACATCCAATCCCCTCTTGAACACCTCCAGGGATGGTGACTCCACCACCTCCCTGGGCAGCACATTCCAACTCTCTCTGTGAAGAACTTTCTCCTCACCTCCAGCCTAAACTTCCTCTGGTGCAGTTTGAGACTGTGTCCAGTTTGAGACTATGTCCTCTTACTACTGAAAGAAAATACTTTGAATCATAACATGCTTTCAAGGCTCTTGGAAAGACAGAATTTAAAACAAATCAAATAAATATATATATATTAAAAAAAATCAAAATAATATATGTTTTTAAAGTACTTTGGGGCAAAAATAATATGGTTTTATGAACACAGAATCTGAGCACAGAATTTCCCCTAGTTCTGTAAAGAGACACGCTGCCGCAAAGGTAAATATATAATTTTAAGATCTAAGGTATTTTGTAACTTTTAAGTGTGGAACCATATGGGTAATCACTTCATACAGCAGCTTGTGATAAGCTTTTTTCCCATTAAAAGTTGGGAAAAAAAAAAATCCCAGCTTTTTCTTGCAAAGTCTTTAATTTGAGATTCTGCATTTCTTCTGCAATCACCTTGAGCAGAGCAAGGAACTGCAGTCTTTAGATTACTTTTAATTGCTTATTATCAGTTATTACAAAAGATAGATATGCAGTAACTCTGACTTTGGTCTTGCCAGGAGGAAAAGAAGAAATTACTCCCAATTTAAGGAAAGTTTATGTAAGATATATAGTCTTGGGCCTGGCTGGGATAGAGTTAATTTTCTTTATAGCAGCTTACATCAGACTGTGGTTTAGGTTTTTGAGCAAAATAATACTGATAATATTCTAATGGTCTAGGTTTTGCTGACTATTGCTGGCACAGTGTCAAGCCCTTCTGTTTCTCTCTCTGTTTCTCCAAGTCAATAGACTGGAAGGTTGGGAAGGGAGACAGCTGGGCAGGTGACCCAGACTACCAAGGAGACATTGCACACCATATAGCATCATGCGCAGCAATGAAAGGGTTCAATTAGCCTCATGACATCTCATCTGTTCAACTAGCATGAACTACTGGGAGACCTTCTCTTGCTTTAACTTCCAGAGCACATCTTTACTGCTATTCAATATCCCAAAAGACTGAAGGTCAGGTAACCTCTTCAGGTCAGACAGTGGGATAGGAAAGACAGAGAGCATTATGTTCTTGTCAGGAATCTCAGCCCCACACTTTTGCTGTTTAGGCTTTGGGGTTCTTAAATTACTATTGCATATCTCTGCTATACAAAGAAAGGAAGGTAGGAAGGAAGGAAGGAAGAAAGGAAGGAAGGAAGAAAGGAAGAAAGGAAGAAAGAAAGGAAGAAAGGGAGAAAGGGAGAAAAGAAGAAAGGAAGGAAGAAAGGAAGGAAGGAAGGAAGGAAGGAAGGAAGGAAGGAAGGAAGGAAGGAAGAAAGAAAGAAAGAAAGAAAGAAAGAAAGAAAGAAAGAAAGAAAGAAAGAAAGAAAGAAAGAAAGAAAGAAAGAAAGAAAGAAAGAAAGAAAGAAAGAAAGAAAGAAAGAAAGAAAAAGAAAAAAAAGAAAGAAAGAAAGAAAGAAAGAAAGAAAGAAAGAAAGAAAGAAAGAAAGAAAGAAAGAAAGAAAGAAAGAAAGAAAGAAAGAGAGAGAGAAGGAAGGAAGGAAGGAGGGACAGAAGCAAGGAAGGAAGGGAGAGAATGAAAGAAAGAAAGAAAAGTAAAATTCTGTTTTCTTCTTCATTATTTTATGAGATTACTTTTCTTGAAAGGGTCATTTAGCTGTCTGAGTAAATCAGTAAAGAAACACAGGTTTTGAAACATTTTTAAATGGATTTCAAAGTGTGCTGATGGTTGCTATATAAAAAGCTTGCAATTAAGGATTCTGTGAAGAGAATGTTTAAGAAAAACCTGTTGTTAGCAACATCAACTCTGTCGTTTATGTATTGCCCATCTCAAGCAAAAAGGTGCCAGACTGCTGTTGGGAACAGTGATGACTTGTTTGGAAAACTAACAAATGTTTCTCTTTAAAATGCTCCAAGCCTTTGTAAATTTGTGCAGGGACAAAAGGATACAAAAAGTTTGCAATGAATGCATGTAATGAACAAGAAGCATTTAGGAACTCCGAAGTGTAACTCAGGTGTCTCTTACTCTTGAGGCCTCTCTCTTCTGCAGAAGAAAAGAATGTGTAGAGCTAGGGGATGAAAGTCATATGTGCAAGAAGCCACATAATCTGTGCATTAATCGGCTGAACATGAGCCAGCAGTGTGCCCAGGTGACCAAGAAGGCAAATGGCATCCTGGCCTGCATCAGGAATAGTGTGGCCAGCAGGAGCAGGGAAGTCATTGTGCCTCTGGACTCAGCACTGGTTATTCCACACCTTGAGTACTGTACCCAGTTCAGGGACCCTCAGTTTAAGAAGGACATTGAGACTCTTGAATATGTCCAGAGAAGGGCAACGAGGCTGGGGAGAGGCCTCGAGCACAGCCCTGTGAGGAGAGGCTGAGGGAGCTGGGGTTGTTTAGCCTGGAGAAGAGGAGGCTCAGGGGAGACCTTCTGGCTGTCTACAACTACCTGAAGGGAGGTTGTAGCCAGGAGGGGGTGATCTCTTCTCCCAGGCAACCAGCACCAGAAGAAGAGGACACAGTCTCAAGCTGTGCCAGCTCCTCGAGGTGAGGAGAAAGTTCTTCCCAGAGAGAGTTGTTAGCCATTGGAATGTGCTGCTCAGGGAGGTGGTGGAGTCCCCAACCCTGGAGGTGTTCAAGAGGGGATTGGACATGGCACTTGGTGCCATGGTCTAGTAGGCATGACGTCTGTGGTGACAGGTAGGACTTGATGATCTTTGAGGTCTTTTCCAACCTTGTTGATTTTATGATTCATTGATTCTATGATTCTATTCTATGATTCTAGGAAAATACTTTCTTTTTTTGTCTTGTAATTTGATTTTTGTCCTTGACTAGAAAAGCTTCATAGGGCAGACCTAGAAAGGTGGAATTTAAACACCAAATAGAATAAATGCTGGGCAACCAGAGTAGATGTAAGTGAAGCCAGATAACCACACTTCAATGATTCAGAACGAGAGGACACAGTCTCAAGCTGTGTGCCAGGGGAGGTTTAGGCTGGATGATAAGAAGAAATTCTTCACAGAAAGAGAGATTGGCCATTGGGATGTGCTGCCCAGGGAGGTGGTGGAGTCACCATCCCTGGAAGTGTTTAAAAAGAAACTGGATGAGGCACTTGGTGCCATGGTTTAGTTGATTAGATGGTGTTGGGTGATAGGTTGGACTCAATGATCTCAAAGGTCTTTTCCAACCTGGCTAATTCTGTATTCTGAATAAACCACCTATAAAAATACAGCTGTTTAATTGCAGCAAAAGGAATAAAAACACCTTAAAAAAAATTCCAGAGATTGCTTGACTCAATTAAGTTTTGGTACAAAGCAATCAGTACGTTTCAAACCAGGTTACACGTTGGCTAATAGGGTCTTAAAGGGTTGTTCTGCAATATTTTAGCTAAGGGAGTGTGTCAGGCAAAGTGCTACACACAGTGAGATTTGCAATAAAAAGGTATTGGTTGTAAGAGACTTAACTGCCCATGATCTCTACACTTGCTCCCTACTGATGTCCTTGAGAACTGCACAAGTGTATCAAGATGTCTACAGCCCCTGCTTAGCTGGCTGGCAAAGTTCTCCATACACAGGGGGTTGAATGTGGTTGTGCTGTAGGGTAGATGTTACACATTCTCCAGAATGGATGTAGCAAGCTTCAAAGTAATATTTTGTCATTTTGAATAATATATGACTTTGAAAGAGAGGGAAAGTGTTCATTTCCAGTCCTGCAGGTGTGTTTCTTCCTGATAAGTGAGTGAGAAGACTGAAATATCATTAGATGCTGCCAGTACAAAATGGCATTCCTCCATGCACAGTCTTTGACAGAAAGAACCTGGGGTTTTTTATTTGCACTGATAAATTTGTAACGGCAGGTATGTGTTCTGAATTTAATCCTTCTCCCCTAGTTCTTATGCAGGATGGTTTGCATTAGTGAACTCTAGGCAGTGGAAGCAATTCATATGCTGATAACATATATCCCTTCACATAGGGCAATAGGATTCTCTGGATCATTTCTGACCAGATATGGGGCAGGTTAAAAAGCAAAATAAAGCACAAGGCATTGTTTAAATAAGGACTTTGTCAACCTCTGGCTATTTTAAACTTTGGGCTTTTCTTATAGGAATGATTTGAGATGTCTTGGGTAGTTCTGATGTTCACAGTAATCAGAAAAGCCTCATTTACACAGTAAATGGAACCAAAAAGAATGAAGAGATGATCAGAAAAAAGGTACCAGTTCTTCTAGTGCAAAAGTTCAAGACAGCACAAAGGCTGGAACTTTGAAATCTGAGCTAAGTGATATAAAGGATTGATTTTTCAGGTATAATCCTTTAGACAAAGCCATTGACCAAGTATGAGACTAAGACTGGATCCAGCCACAACTAAAATCTCCTCTGAGAAGTTTAATACAGAAGGGGGTCATTTCTGAAGCATGTGACTCAATGGGAAAGTCTCCCTGACAGCCTGACAGAATCTTGACCCTGTTCACTATGCAGTAAATGCTCAAATGTACCTTGCTAAACCATCACCCCATTTATTATCAAACTTTGTTACATCACTGGTTTGTATGAGTAAACATACTGCTGCTTCTCTCTCATGAGTGAAGTGCATTACACCATCCAGGACAATCCTGCCTGAGGAGGAAGAGAAGTGAAGCCCTTCCCTTCAGAGGGTAAAATACTGCAACTCAGAAGGGTCAGGAGAAAAGTCTTTCACAGATGCTGCTGCACCTGAGGGACTAACACTGTTGCAGGCCATCTATTACCTTTCCGCTATGACACATGCTCACATAAATGGGAGCAAGAGCACTGCTGCATGTGAGCCACCCTGCCCCAGAGTTCAGCATGTCCTTGAAGTGCAGCCACACGGGTCTCCCTTACAGCATCCATAAGACACCTGTGTTCTAGAAAGAAATTACTGAAGGGTCCAGGGCTTTGCTTTGGTGTTTTTTTCTACTTCTATATTTGAATCTTTTTTCATAAATGAGAACACAGGGAAATTTTGTGCAGACAGCTAATGCCATGTCAGCAGAAGTGCAAGGCTGGTGAAAATGAGGAAGCATTTTCCCACTAAATCTACACTAAATTAATAATCTTCCAAGCATATCCCCAAGGGGTGGAGCTAGTGCACAGTTTGGTCTGCTAGTGCATAGTCTGATGTGTTTGCACTTCAAGGGATGAGTGGTTTATCAGTTTAGTATTTCCTCAGTTCCTGTGAAGCACTTCTCCTTTTATTCTCACTCTGAAGAAAACTTCAGCTGTGGTCAAGTTGCCTCTGCACATTGCATACTCTTTCACTTCACAGACACCACATTTTACTTGCCCTTCCTATTGCTTCTTTTTCATGTTGCAGCCAGTTCAACTTCTTGGCATTTATTATGAGTCAAAGTTGACCAAACCAATCTTCCAAGGTTAATTATTAATTTGATTCACCAATAATTCATGATTTATTTATTTTTTTTTACTTTTACATTTTTTTGGCAGTGTGATGTCATCTGTGTTAGTTAAGGACCTTAACTTCAGATCCCCTCAAGTCATACCCTCTACCTCATTTATCATTCTTACTGTCTAGTTTGAGACTATGATGAACAGCTTCAGTGATTTGATGCTTCCTTACATTATGCCAAGCTTTGACTTGTGTAATTTGGCTTTAATTACTATTTTTTTTTACAGCCATGCAGAAGCCTTCAAACACAGCCTTCAGAATTGAAATTATCTTCTCTGAATGCCATGGGATTTTGAAGCTTTCCACAATGCTTCCAGCCAAGCCAAAACAAAAGGCAATGAAACTTACAAACATCATCATTGGCCGCCTCATTTTCTTCATCGGGCAGCAGAGCTCGCACACCCAGTCCATGCAGCTTCAGGCTGGGTTGAAGTTGCCCTAACTGTCATCCCCTTTTACTCTTTAAATGACTTCTGTCTGCAAATCATTGCTCTCTGTGTGATTTTCCTGCTTTGTATTTTGGCAGAGGCTTTTTACCAAGTCTGTTCAATTATGAAGGGAAGGGAAGGGAAGGGAAGGGAAGGGAAGGGAAGGGAAGGGAAGGGAAGGGAAGGGAAGGGAAGGGAAGGGAAGGGAAGGGAAGGGAAGGGAAGGGAAGGGAAGGGAAGGGAAGGGAAGGGAAGGGAAGGGAAGGGAAGGGAAGGGAAGGGAAGGGAAGGGAAGGGAAGGGAAGGAAAGGGAAGGGAAGGGAAGGGAAGGGAAGGGAAGGGAAGGGAAGGGAAGGGAAGGGAAGGGAAGGGAAGGGAAGGGATCAGGTTGGAAGAGACCTTCGAGATCGTCATGTCCAATCTATCATCCAACACCATCTAATCAACTAAACCACGGCACCAAGAACCCCATCAAGTCTCCTCCTAAACACCTCCAGTGATGGCAACTCTACCGCCTCCCCCGGTAGCCCATTCCAATGGTAAATCACTAATTTCAGTCAGAAAAGACCTTTAAGGTCATCAACTCCAACTGTTCTCTAACTCTATCAAGTCTGCTGCTAAACCAGGTCCCTCAGCACCACATCTATGCCTCTTTAAAATACCTCTATGGCTAGGAATTCAAGTACATCCCTGGGGAACCTGTTCTAGTGTTTGAGAAGCCTTTCAGTGAAGAAGTTTCTCCTACTATCCAATCTAAACTTCCCTTGGTTCAATTCTTTCAATATTCTTTCCCCCACACATATTTCCATCAAACTGAATGCGGAGTTCCAAATGCTCCCCAAAGTCTCTTTAACATCAGATTTTTGTTTAGCCACTGTGTTTTCTCTCAGCCTGATAATTTGTGTCCATTTTGGGGTTCCTCATCTCTTTAAGTCAACGAGTGTTTTCTTTCCAAAACTTTTAGCAGTCCCATTTTGGAGACATTTTGTTTCCTTGCCATATTCTCAGCTTTCCCCAAGACACTGATTTCTTTTTGTATCTTCACCTTTGCAAAGCCTATCCAACTATTTCTGTGGCTGTGTCTTCCAACAATTTTCTTTCCTGCATTTAGTTTTGCTTCCCTGAACATTTCCCGTCCAGGCCTTAATGAGATTTCTTCATCAACATGAATTAATGGAGTGAAAAACTGCCTAAATATTACCTTGAATGCCTTCCTCATAGAACTTTCCTTTCATCAAAATCAAATTTGGCTTGAACTACAACCATTTTGGAATCTCAGCTTACTTTTTCTTTTTTTTCCCTCCATTTAATTCTCTTTCCCACAGGCCTTTCATAAACCCTGGCATTTTCTACTCTCCTGTTTTTAGCAGCCAATGCCTTTACTAATAACAAAGTGCTCTCTCTTCCCTTCAGTCTGGGTAAGTGGCAAATTCCATAAAGCCTTCTGATGTCTTTATGAGAAACTCACCTGCAGCCTGTGCATCTCAAGGCAACTCTGAACTTTGCCTTGATCAAGAGGAGAACAAGGAATGACTGAGGGGATGCAGTGATTTTACCAACATTTACACTGGGTTTAGTGTTTTTCCTCAAGCAGCTAGATAAGGTCTCATCCAAAATAAAAAATGACATCTCCTCTTGAGTACTATCCACTGCCTGCACTAAGACATGTTCTCTTCTCTTAAAATAAGGCTCTAACAACCCATAAGGGGCCACTGAAATAAGAAGTTACTAATCTGTGGGAATTGCTTTTGCAATATGATGAATTAATCATTAAAATAATGACTTTATAAAAACTATTACAGAATCACCGAATCAACAAGGTTGGAAGAGACCTCAAAGATCATCAAGTCCAACCTGTCACCACAGACCTCATGACTAAACCATGGCACCAAGTGCCACATCCAGTCCCCTCTTGAACACCTCCAGGGATGGGGACTCCACCACCTCCCTGGGCAGCACATTCCAACTCTCTCTGGGAAGAACTTTCTCCTCACCTCCAGCCTAAACCTCCCCTGGTACAGCTTGAGACTGTGTCCTCTTGTTCTGGTGCTGGGTGCCCGGGAGAACAGACCAGCCCCCATCTGGCCACAACCTCCCTTCAGGTAGTTGTAGACAGCAATAAGGTGTCCCCTGAGCTTCCTCTTCTCCAGGCTAAACAACCCCAGCTCCCTCAGCCTCTCCTTATAGAGGCTGTGCTCAAGGCCTCTCCCCAGCCTCGTTGCCCTTCTCTGGACAAATTCAAGTGTCTCAATGTCCTTCTTAAACTGAGGGCCTTGGCAGTCACCATTTAAAAGCAAACTGTGTCTATTCTAGAATTTCTCTTCAGCTTTGTCTCATGTAATGGGTGGGTGGGTTGCTCTCAGCTGTTTGTCACACTACAATGCAAATTAAGTTTTTTAGTCTATGGGGGGAAACAAAAATGAAATCTATCAGCCATACACATTTCCCAACTTCAAAATGCAGGCTTGAAGAGTGCAGTTGATTGGACTCTTTGTTGTGAATTGCAGAACAAAAGCTGACAATTCTGCTCTGCTTTTCGTTTATTATATCAAACAATGATGTGATTCCACCATTGTGTAGCATAAAAGGTGTGCTCATGTTTGAAGAACACAGTGTCCACGAGGTTGAAGCTGCAGCCTTATGTTCAGAGAGGTTTGTAAATCGATTCTTCACTAGATGCTGTAACTCTTGCGGATTGAAGATAAATTGCTGAATTCCAAGAGAATACAACACAGAGGAAACCATTAGCCCTGACAATTCATAAACAAAGTAAAGAACGTTCCTCACTCTTTGTTCTTGTAAAATAGTACCCAGGTTTCAAACACCAAAAAGGATGCACACATAAATCATTGCAATTATTTAGTCAAAATGAGTCTATGAACAAGTGTACCAAAAGGAGACAACAACAACAACAAAATTAGTTTCTTTGTAAGAAGCAAAGAAAAGGAGGAGAGGAAACCTTCGTTGTAATCCCAACAGCTATGTTAATACTTAGTGCTTTGTTTTCAGCCTTTTTTTTCTTGTATTATCTCAATCTTGCTGACCTATTTCTTCACTGGAAAGAAGAAGCAAAGGAAAAGAGTTTCTGAAGTATGTTGAAAGCTTCTAGGTCAGAGGGTCCCAGCGTCTGTGCACCACAGTGACAGTCTCAGGAGATTTTTCAACCAGTGAGAGCTCTCACAAAGCTCTCTTGAAAACCTTCAGGTTACTGGAAGCTAGGAGGATTTGGGGCTTGGTTTGGGTTCAGGGTTTGGCTTAGGTTTTTTTTCGCTACATGCATTTGCCTTCAGCCTTTGTGAATTTGTGATTCCCTGGATCACTTGGCTGCCTAGCCCCAGAAATTAAAATATATTTTACTTTTCTTTCTGTGACATTAAAAATGCATTGCAATGAATAATATAGCAGGGCTGTGTATAAAACTAAAGCTTCTGCTTCCCTTTTAAATGTTTGTTCTTTAGCAGAGATTCTCCGAGGGAAACTTATTGAAAGGATGAACAGTAATTTAATTTTTTATCATAAGCATTAGTGGAAATAAAGGACAAAAGTACTTTGCAGGGCTGAAGAGAGGGAAAAGATATTTATCACGGGGAAATATTGCATCCAGGCTGAGTCTCTGGCAGCGCACATTCTTTTTCTGTTCAAAGAGAGGCAATAAGGAGATTAATATTCAGGGCCTAGAAACACTTCCTATTTATGTCGTAAGCAGCAAATACTAAAGTAACTTACCATGAAAGTGTGCTTAAAAAGAAAGAAAGAAAAAAAGGAAAAAATAAAAGTGTACAGTAAGTAGATGAAAGCTTTTGTGAGAAAAGAGGTTACTGAAAGATCATTTTTAAATTCAGAAGAGAAATCCAGTAACTCCTGCTCTTCCCCCAAGAACATTGAGGAGAAAGGTTGAAAGTAAAGACTGATCAAACCATGGGCTCACACACAGCAGTATTTCTGATAGAGGGAAGACCTACACTGCATGGAAGGCAATCTATCAAAAGTGTTCCAGGAATGTGCCAACTGTGCACAGATTGTAAATATCCTGCTACATCACTGCAATTTTGGGGAGGGGGGAATTAAGGCTGCTGTAAGCAGAAGTAATTACTGAAGTTAATGCAATTTTAAACATGTGCAGAACTTTTCAGCTCAGGTATCACTTGTGATCATGGAATCATAGAATTGTTTCAGTTGGGAAAAAACTCTGAGTCCATCCATTCACCCAACACCACCATGGCCTTTAAACCATGTGCTGAGGTGTCACGGTCACATGCAATGTTCTTATTCATACATGCACACACATAACTAACAAAGAAAGGATCTTTGTACACTGCCAAATAGCAGGAAAGAGAGGTAACAGCAGAAATGCCTCTCCCCAGTCAAGGGAGCGGAAGAAAGAGAGAAAGAAAGAGAGAAAGAGAGAAAGAAAGAGAGAAAGAGAGAAAGAGAGAAAGAAAGAGAGAAAGAGAGAAAGAGAGAAAGAAAGAGAGAAAGAGAGAAAGAGAGAAAGAAAGAAAGAAAGAAAGAAAGAAAGAAAGAAAGAAAGAAAGAAAGAAAGAAAGAAAGAAAGAAAGAAAGAAAGAAAGAAAGAAAGAAAGAAAGAAAGAAAGAAAGAAAGAAAGAAAGAAAGAGAAAGAAGGAA
Source organism: Dryobates pubescens (assembly GCF_014839835.1). NCBI lineage: Eukaryota > Metazoa > Chordata > Aves > Piciformes > Picidae > Dryobates > Dryobates pubescens. Next base: position 8,880,755 of record NC_071614.1, on the reverse strand, counting down.
GGAAAGAAAGAGAGAGAGAGAAAAATAGCATCAGATCTATCCTATATCTCATTTTCTTTGCAGATATCTCATGTATCACCATCCTTTACAAAAGCCAACAGATAGTTTGTTTTCAATGGGTCAGATGGATTTTTTGCAGCATGTACAATACTTTCTAACTAGGATATGGATATTATATTCCTGGCATTTTATTTTAGCTTCCTTGTATTTTGAATCATAGAATAGCTTGAGTTGGAAGGGACCTTAAAGATCATCTAGTTCCAACGCCCCAGATATGGGCAGGGATGCCTCCCGCTGGATCAGATTGCTCATCCTCATCCGGCCCAGTCTTAAACGCTCCCAAGAATGAAGTGTCCACAACTTCTCTGGGCAACATGTCCCAGTCTCTCATCACCCTCTTAGTGAAAAATTCAAAACCTAAGTTTTTAAATTAGATTATTAAAACCTTGTTTTGAGAGAGGAAAGAGAAGGCAAGAGCTGCTTTTTTAGAAAGGTCTGTGGCCCAAAAACTCCAAAAGGATTTAGCTGAAAACACATTCTTGTCTAACACAATCTAATCTAACCTAACCAGTGCTTAACACAGAAAGGTGATCTTGAACTCCACCAGCCATTGGTGGAGTTGCATTTGTCCTCTGTGTTTCCATCTGTACAGATGCAGGCATAAGTTCTGTGGGCAGAAACCAAAACCCCAGTGAAAAGCACACTATGTTATGTTGAATACCATGTGACTAAGCATAGGTAAGAAACCTCATAGAAACCTTATTTTGTGCCACAGAACTGGAAAAAAAAGTCTTCTAGCAATAAGAAGCCCAAGGAAAGAAACACTTTGACAGTTTGGGGTTTTTTTCCTTTTTTGGTTAAGAAGAGAAGTGAGATCAATTTGGGAAATAAAACTACAGGTCACAGGAAGAACAGGTGAGGAGCAAGGAGACAGAAGAAGTCATTGCAAAGAGAAATGCAAGGTAAGGCCATTTGGTGAAAGCACTTGAAAGCACTTTGAAAAATAACAGTGGTCTCCAAGGATTCCTGATGGAGCAGTCTCACATGCTGTAATTTGCACTGAAGGCTCTCAGATACAAACAGCATCCTGGAATGTCACCTTTTTTCATCTCTAATCTCTCCAGTGGATGTCCAGCAAAGCACCTGGGAATCTCATGGCAACTAAGCTGTTAATCTTTTTGCACCTGGAGGAGTAAACCTGGTCACCTTTTCTTGAACAGAATTTTCTTTGTGAGCACACAGTAATGTGCTATAATTACCATCCAAAATGTGAAATCCAAGTGTTAGCAGTCTGCAGTGCAGGAGGAGAAGTGAGTACCTCCAAAACAGTGAAGGAAATCTTGATTTACAGATTCAGAGTTTTGCAAATGATCTTGCCTCCAATGCTGTGACCTTGAGTAAGCAGCCTGACTTGCCTGCACTTCTGTTTCTATTCCTTCTAAATAAGGAATAAACACACTGTAGTGTCAAAACCAGCTGCTAAGATGTGTAACACGCAGTTTTGAGGATGTGACTGTTTTGTAGGCACTAATTTTTATATTATGATGTTCCAAGTTGTGTTTCTCTTTTCTTTTCCTTCTTTGGCACTTGCTAGTGGCTATTTTGTACATGTAGAATCCTGAAGGGTTCGCATAGCCAAAATAGAGCAGGTCTCTATTTCAGCTACCACAAAGGAGGCTGTAGTGAAGAAGATGCTGATCTCCCTAGTATAAAGCAATAGAACAAGAGGAAATGTCATAGAATCATAGAATCAAATAAAGGTTGGAAAAGACCTCAAAGATCAAGTCCAACCTGTCACCACAGACCTCATGACTACTAAACCATGGCAGTAAGTGCCACGTCCAATCCCCTCTTGAACACCTCCAGGGATGGTGACTCAACCACCTCCCTGGGCAGCACATTCCAATGGCCAATTCCTCCTCCTGAGCCTCCTCTTCTCCAGGCTAAACAATCCCAGCTCCCTCAGCCTCTCCTCGTAGGGCTGGAGCTCAAGGTCTCTCACCAGCCTTGTTGCCCTAAATGTCCTCAAGTTACATCAGAGGAGTTTTAGGTTGACTATTAGGAAGAGTTTCTTTCCTGTGAGAGTGGTCAGGCACTAGTACAGGCTGTCCAGGCAGGTGGTAGAGTCACCATCCTGGGAGGTGTCAAAAAAATAGTTGTAGACATGTCACTTCAGGACATTATTTGATGGCCATGGTGGTATTGGGTTGATGGTTTGATCTGATGATCTTAGAGGTCTTTTCCAACCTTATTGATTCTATGCTTCTTTTGGAAGTAACTACACAGTGACAGCAATATTGAAAGGGCTATAGATCTGTGAAAAATGATGTATGGAAGAGGCAGGTAATGAAGGATTATTCATTATGGCTCATAAAACAACTAGGGAAACATCCTCCCCCACCCTGCCCCACGAGTACTTTCGGCAGGAAGTAAATGTAAATAAAATAATGGGACATCATCCCATTAAGTAGAGGAATACAAACATAATGTGCTAGGGAAGTCAAAAGTAGAGAGGGATTCAGGATGGAATTGTGTGAACATTTGCTGCCTGCCTCAAAAAGAGATTGTGTTGTCAGGAGGAAGTTCTCCTGATACTTCTGTTCCTTACACTCTTTTTCTACGGCTCTATGAGATGGACATAAGATCCTTTGCAAGGTGACCCTTAGCTCTGATCTAGTTGGGCCACTCATATATTCTCACTCTGCAGGTTTAGCTCCTACTGGAAATGAGAACCAAAATGTGTTCTGTGTTTCCCCTTTATAGTGGAAGAAGGGAAAAATGATGGGAAGAAAGTATGTGACACTGTGACTGCAATCCTCAAACCAATTCAGTCATGTTGCTGGGAAGGTGAGAAAAAGATGTGAGATGGATGAGAGACTGGGGAAGAGGAGGACTGCAGACTCATCCCTTCAGACTCCACATGCATGAGGTGGAAGCAAGCAGTCACTAACTGGACACATCATCTGGGTAATGTGTTACAGGAGACTCCAAAGTGTAGCCCAATCCTTTAATAAGGTCCTTTAGATAAAACTTAATGCTCCATAAGTGAATTGTTGCAGGGAAAAATAAGTCTCTGGTGGTGATAATAATCTCAGAGCAATTAACTAAAATTAAAGTTAACTTTAGTGAGCAAGAGGAAACAGAACAAAACAGAACAAAACAGAACAAAAGAGAACAGAGCAACCAGCCTACTGCAGTGGGAGTCCTGAGTGAGGCTGTAACTGGAAATGTCCAAGAAGCAGTCTTACAGCTCTGATAGCAGGAGTTATTTTGTCACATAATAAGAACATCATGAGGAAGGGAAACTATAATGCAGGTTATTGTTCTCTTCATCTTTTTTTGAGCACAGACTTGATGTCTGCAGTGCCTCACAACCACTAAAAGTACCAAACCTTTTTAACAGAACTCTGTAGTGTATTGTAGAAGATTTCTGCCCCCCCCCCCCCCCATGAAGGCTTCATTCAAGGGAAATCTTTAAGGCACCTGGATAAATAAATAAACAATGCTGATTTTTTTTTTTTCATTTATTCCACAAAAACCTCTCTCAAAATCATCTGATGTCTTTTGTGTTTTTTTCCCCTTCTTTTCGTAACAAACCATGTTATGCTTTAATGCAGGTAACAAAACGGTATGTATCACACACTACTTCTTTTCTATAGCTGTTTTCTCTGATTTACATAAAGAAGGGGAGAATAACACAGTTAAAGTGTTCTGTAGGTCACTGTTAAGCAGTAAAGTAACTGAAGTCAAATGCTGGAATAAGTTCCAGATGGCTGCCTCTTTTAAGTTCAATAAAGAATGACTGCAGTGAGAGCGAATGGATCATCTCTTTGTTGGAAGGATGCTGTGCTGCGGTGTCCCTAACCAACAGCACCATCTCCTGCCCAAAGAGCTACGCGGCATCCAGGGGAGGTGCGAGCTAGGAAGCTTCTTTCAGGGACTTGATGCAAAACACAAATCTTTCTTCTCGGTAGCCGGCTGGCTGTGTAAGAAATTTCTTCATTAAAATATGCAAAGTGCATTCTGTAAATGCTGCAGTCTGATAATCCTGTGATTTATACAGGGAATAAAGCGCTGGGAAGCCTGCAGTATTTCATGTCGTAGCCTGATCCAACACACGGGCAGGTCAGCTCATGCAGATTCAAATTATCTCCTTGTGGCAACAGATATTTTTGAAATGCCATAGAATCACAGAATGTTAGGGGTTGGAAGGCACCTCCAGAGAGCATCGAGTCCAAGCCCCCTGCCCAAGCAAGGTCACCTAGGGAAGGTCACACAGGAACACATCCAGACAGGTCTTGAAAGCCTCCAGAGAAAGAGGCTCCACAACCCTTCTGGGCAGCCTGCTCCAGTGCTCTGTCACCCTCACAGCAAAGAAGTTTTTCCTCATGTTGAGGTGAAACTTCCTGTGTTTCATTTTATATACATTGCCCCTTGACCTGTCACAGGACACCATTGAAAAGAGACTGGAACCTTCCTGACACTCACCTTTATGGTTTAGAAATATAAATACTGACCAGCTCTCCTCTCAGCCTTCTCCTCTCCAGACTAAACAGCCCCAGGTCTCTCAGCCTTTCCTCATCAGACAGGTGTTCCAGTCCCTTCATCAACCTCATAGCCGTCACTGGACACTCTCTAGTATATCCCTGTCCCCCTTGAACTGAAGAGCCCAGAACAGAACACAATGCTCCAGATGTGGTGTATTTCAGCATTTCTATCACTCTTGAAGCTCACAAAAGATCTAGCATGACAGAGAAGTCACTGTCATTACCGCCTGGCTCTGTTTAGACAACAGCCATATGCTAAAGTTATATTTTAAGTATTCTTTGTAACTATTTCTGACATCAACTTCTCACACTTCTGCTGCCAGCAAATTAAATGGTGCAGAAATCTGATGTACCTAGGGAAACTGCTGAAACTGCTTTTGAATTACTGTCATTATTATACATGTAGGCATCTCCAAAGTAAGGCATAAGGAGCAAATAATGCCACCCTTATGCCTGTACCTCATAATTATATATTTATATAATTGAATGATTGAAGCTTCAGGAGGGCAGATTTAGACTGAATACTAGAAAGAAATTTTTTCCAGTGAGGGCAGTAAGACACTGGAACAGGTTGCCCAGGGAGGTTGTGGATGCCCCCTCCCTGGAGGTGTTCAAGGCCAGGTTAGATGAGGCCTTAAGCAGTCTGGGCTAGTGGAAGGTATCTCTGCCCACATCAGGAGAGTCAAAACTAGATGATCTTCAAAGTCCCTTCCTACTCAAACCATTCTATGAATCTATGAATGTCTTACAAGGCTTCAATAATATGCCAGAGAGACATAGAAATGCAAATGAACAAATTATTTATTTCTAAGCCTTCCTCAAATTGTGTGAAATCAGTCCAGCACAAGAGTGACATAGGTATGAGACTGAAGGATCAGGCTAAGTTTTAGCTCCAAAGTCTTCACTCTATTCTCTGGAGTAGGAAAGTCTAAAGAACAACATCAGATTGGGCTGCCCAGGGAGGTGGTGGAGGACACAGTCTCAAGCTGCACCAGGGGAAGTTTAGGCTTGAGGTGAGGAGAAAGTTCTTCCCAGAGAGAGTTGTTAGCCATTGGAATGTGCTGCCCAGGGAAGTGGTGGAGTCACCGTCCCTGGAGGTGTTCAAGAGTGGATTGGACATGGCACTTGGTGCCATGGTTTAGTCATGAGGTCTGTGGTGACGGGTTGGACTTGATGATCTTTGAGGTCTCTTCTATCCTTGGTGATTCTGTGATTCTGTGGTCTGGTAGCCACCAAGCAGACCCTTCCACTGGCAGTGTTGTTCATAGCTGCATATTGGAAGTCAGTCAATAAAACTCCATCATATGCATTTATATATTTTTTTGCCAGAGGCACTAGAGTGCATTGCATGATTTATGTCTTTTGAAATCTGTCACATGCTGTGTTCAGCTCTCACCATAAAATTCTGTAGAATGAAATGGATGACACCAGCCTTTCTTGGCTCTCCCCTTACATTAACCCAAGTGTTTGTTACTCTCATTGCTGTGTTCTGTTTTCTGTCTTTCAAGACCAGCATTAATAGATGTGGAGGTGTATTATCTTATCAGAGCTTTATATTGTGAAATACCCAGGATGCTCTCACATTATCTGCTTCCCACATAAAAGCTGATCTGGAAAAGAGAGACTTTTCTCCCCACAATCAATATCTGAACAAGTACTATCCAACACAAACATCTATAGTCTAGACATTAAAGCAAACCTTTCAGCAGCACATCCTGAATCCTGCTATGTGCCATGACCATGGCAGTTTATTAAAGCATCTCTTTCAGTCTCAAAGTTAATGCTTTGTAGAGTGAACCCCAGACCTTGGAGGCTCTTTCCCCTGCAAGAAAAGGCATATGACAAAGGATCCAGCAATTAAGAGGTCTGGATTCGAATGGAGGAATGTAATTCAAAACTGCTAATTATAACCCAACAGGATCTGCACTCAGGCTCTGCAATGGAAGCCCCACAAACCCACGGAAATGAGGGAGGAGCAATAACCAGCCCCAGCAAGGCAAGCAAAACAGAAAGGCAGCCTCACACCTCTTCTTACAAAGTCTGGCCCTTAGGGAAAAGCAAAGTGTTTAAAAGCACAGTGACAAAGTAAATGCCATGTTCCCCACATGAAGCCAACTAAAGTCCTACCCACTGGCAAAGCCTTTCCTTACAGGGTCCCAGACTTCTGAATCAGAGCTGAATGTAGCTCCTTTAGCTATAACGTGCTCCTTGTTCTCTTCACCCAAGCTTACGAAGGAGTTAAGAGACTTCATACCTACAACACTCAGATCCCTGGGAAGCAGGTGAGCAGGAGACGTGCTGGTTTGCAATGGCAGTTTGAAAGCAAAATCTCTCCCAGTATGTTTTCAGGGACTTTTTGGTGGTTTGTAGGCTGTGCTCTGTTTCCTTACACAACCAAAGGAGCCCTATGATTTCCAGCCATCCCAGGATTTTTTGCATGGTGAAAGGCAGCAGAATCCAGCCTTTCATTATAATATTTAGTGCCATTTAAATGCACAGCAAAGACAGCAAGTGAACTATTTAGCTTTTTACTTTGCAAGGACAGAGGAACTGAAGATGGCGATTACAAATCACTCTGGGGCACGTTTAAACTCCAAGTAATCCACTGAAAGGAGATAACAGTAACATGTAATGGGAGCAAGGAGATCAGTATTCCCTTTTCACTGTGATACTGGGAAACATCAGTGTGCATGGCTGTGCTAATACAATGTGTGTTGTTTAGCAAAGTCAGAACAAGGCACAAAAAAGAACAAGATTAGAAACCCAGGAAAGCGTGTCCTGTACACTGGCTGGCTGGAAAATGCTTTTGTATTGCAGCAGAGCAGCTACAAACCAGAGACTTGTTTCATTTCTACCAAACCAGAATATCAAAATCAGAATTTCTCTCTATTACCTTGGAGCTGGATCTTACCAAAAGTAAAAATAACCTGTGGACATGCCGCTTCAGGACACAGTTTAGAGGGCCTGGTGGTGTTGGGTTGATGGCTGGGCTTGATGATCTTGGAAGTCTTTTACAACCTTAATTCTGTGATTCTGAGTGCCTCATACTGGAGGTCTGATGCATACAAAAGAAACCTACCTCCTCAGTCAATACATTGCTCAGCTGAAGTACTTAATTCAGAGCTTGTAACACAGATGGTTTTATTCTTGAAGGTCTCTTCCAACCTGGTCTATTCTATTCTATTCTATTCTAGGGCAAGGGAAGGGGGGGGTGGGACATAAAATAGCAAATTCTTAATCTCATTTATGTCTTAGAAGTCTTACCTTAAATAAAGGTCCTTAGAAATGAAAAGGTCTGCTCCAGAGTACTGTCAAGACAACAGGAGCCTTTCTTCCCATCTGTGATGGGCTAACTTATCTTGAGGGTTTGAAAGCCACAAGTTAACTCAACCCATGATGCCGTCTACAGAAATTTCTTGAGGGTTTGAAACTGTAATCAACCAGGTGGCTAATTTCTGTGAGACCAGGGTTGTAGGTCAGCTGTTTATCTGAAGCTCCCCTTTATAAAAGGGGTGTCCAGAAAGAAGGGCTTCCTCCCAGCCTGTGTGTCAAAGTCAGCTCCTAACCTTTGAGAGACCCTGCATCTAACTTCGCGTTACAGCATCTCCAGTCAGGTGAGTTCAGGGTGCAGAATGCTCATCCTGCTGTTGCCTGTAAGCCTGTGCATCTGAAACCACTCAGGTTGCAAGGGTATTTGAATTCCATTTATTTTGAAGCAATTATTTCTCTTCCACAGTAACAGAGTGCATAATTGTACTTCTGCATCCAACTGTGGCTTAATTGTGGCAATATGTGCTGGTAGCAAAAAAAGGAAAGAGAATTTATTGACAGAGCAAAAGGTACTTGCTACGTTGTATCTCCCTCAGCATTTTTCTCAGCAAGGTGGAATTGATGAGGGAATGGGTGACCTCTAAATGTGCCTTGAACTCCTCTACATTCTGAAAGGATCATTGTCCACAAGGCTGTTTAAGATAATTCCCTTAAAAGGCCATTGGCAAGCACCTAAAACCTCTATTGATCCCGGTCCAGCAGGAAATGTCTTAACTTCTCCCTCTGAGCAACTAAATTTGCAGACTTCATAGCTGCCCCCTGTTCTCCAAACTGCTTGGATGTAAGTAAATGGAGGAAAATTTTCCTGCAAAAATGCAGGTAGAACAAAATCTCAATGATTAGAGATATCAGCAAAACACTTGACAGAATGCAAAGGTGCCTTTAAATTGATGCAGTTGAGAGCACTTAGCCAGTCAAGAACCTCTTATGAGTTAATTTATTGCATATGTTTTTATAAGGAAAAGCAGAAAATGACTGAGGCTATTAAAAGATTATCCAGCAGGAGGAGATAAGATGGTCAGTTAAAGAAGATTCCCAAGCAAAAAAGGAGAGAGGAAATGAGTTATTAAGAAAAGAAGTATTTATACCTGCTGGCAACCTGTCCATAAAGATTATCTAGATTAAGGAAGCAGTGAATCCCAGCTTGCTGGGAGGACTTATAGCTCTGGGCATGTCTGACTGCTGGGTAGTCACAAACACATTTAAGAATGTAACTGCAATGTCAGAAATTGATGTCCAACGTTTTTACTTTGTTGAAGTTTTCAGCACTCCTGTTCAGCTGATATGTCACCACAGGTGTTATCTTCCTGGTAGACAGTGTTCCAAGCTCTGATGCTTCCATCAGCCTCTTAGCTGATCATAGAATCATAGAATCAATAAGGATGGAAAAGACCTCAGAGATCATCAGGTCCAACCTGTCACCCAACACCAGCACCACAACAAGAGGACACAGTCTCAAGATGCACCAGGGAAGGTTTAGATTGGATGTTAGGAAGAAATTCTTCATAGAAGGAGTGATTGCCCATTGGAGTGGGCTGCCTGGGGAGGTGGTGGAGTCGCCATCACTGGAGGTGTTTAGGAGGAGACTTGGTGGGATGTTTGATGCCATGGTTTAGTTGATTAGATGGTGTTGGATGATGGGTTGGACACGATGATCTCGAAGCTCTCTTCCAACCTGGTTTATTCTATTCTAAGTAAATACAGCATTGTGTTACTACCTCATGACTACCTAAACCATGGCTTCAAGTACCATGTCCAATCCCCTCTTGAACACCTCCAGGGACAGTGACTCCACCACCTCCCTGGGCAGCCCATTCCAATGGCTAACAACTCTTTATATGAAGAACTTTCTCCTCACCTCCAGCCTAAACCTCCCCTGGTGGAGCTGGAGACTGTGTCCTCTTGTTCTGGTGCTGGTTGCCTGGGAGAAGAGACCAATCACCACCTGGCTACAACCTCCCTTCAGATAGTTATAGAGACCAATAAGGTCTCCCCTGAGCCTCCTCTTCTCTTGATGCCTAAGGTAATTTTGTTTGTGGACTCCTTGGTAAAACTGGACATTCATAATAGGAACAAAATGTTGGGGCATGAGACGATGTGCATTTCTCTGTGTCCATCACTCCCAGCTGTCCAGTGATGCAGGCACCCTTGTGAGTGAAAGTCCTCTCACCAAAAGACATGAAGCATCACTTGCAATGCCAACATGTCAGAAGTGGTGTCCTGGCCAGCAGGCTAGTGGTATTTGCTTCTTTCTGAAATTAATGAAATCATGAACTGAGTGAACTGCATCTACCCCTACCCAGCTACCTGGAATCTGATGAGTATCTTTCTGCAGAGTGGGCTTCTTGACTCTGCTCCTATTCTTTCTCTTAAAGACCAGTTAGGATCATCACATAATCAACCTAGATGGAAAAGACCTTCAAGATCATCAAGTCCAACCTATCATCCAACACTATCAAATCAACTAATTCATGGCACCAAGTGCCTCATCCAGTCTTATTTTAAACACTTCCAGGGATGGTGACTCCACCACCTCCCTGGGCAGCACATTCCAATGGCCAATCTCTCTTTCTCTGAAGAATTTCTTCCTCACATCCAGCCTAAACTGCAAAATTGTTTTAGAATCATAGAACTGTTGGAGTTGGAGGGGACCTCAAGGACCATCTAGTTCCAACCCCCCTGCCATGGGCAGGATCACCTCATGCTGGATTTGGTTGCTCACAGCCACATCCAGCCTGGCCTTAAAAATCTCCAGTGATGAGGCTTCTACCACCTCCCTGGGCAACCTGTGCCAGTCTCTCACCACCCTCACGGGGAAGAATTTCTTTCTAACATCCTATCTGAATCTACCCATTTCCATTTTGTTTTCAATCCTCCCTAGTCCTGTAACCATCCAACACCCTGAAAAGTCCCTCACCTGTCCCACTTATCCCCTTTTCCTCTCAAATTCCAGAGCACCTGGGCTCTATTGCAGTCTCCTCCCACCCCAGGTGTGGCCACTTGACCCTGCTGGCCCACTCCCTTTTTAATCCCCGCCAGGAAAGGCAGAAGCCCTAAGCTGAGCCCTTCTGGGCTGAGGATCCTCCTCTCATCGCTGGTGAGTGCCCCTGGTGCACACTGGGTGATGGTGGTGGTGACAACAAAGGCCGGGGGGCCTGGTGGCCCCCCGGTTAGGTAGGAAGAGTGTTGATGATCCCTCTGGTGCTATAGAACTGCTAGTCCTCTGAAAACTTCACTGCCTTCTTCCTCAAACCACCATATGTCAGCCTGTTTCTGCCACATGGGGAAATCTGAATGGAAGTTTCCCTCTATGGCTGTGTCATCTTCACAGAAGCACAGAATTGTCAGGGGTGGAAGGGACCTCAAAGATCATCCAGTTCCAACCCAACCCATTTCACTGAGACACAGTCTGTCTTTACAGGGAAGGGTTTTTGAATCTTTTCTGGGGGGTACATTTACAGTTCAAGGCTTGTTTAGCTGGCATTAAAATAGGCTAGGATTTCATGCAGGATGGAAATTAATCTCTATCTAGCAGTATCCTTTCTATTTGCCCTTGATATAGACAAGATATGCCAGACATGCAGCCTTGTTAGAGCAGAGGAAAAGCTAGCCAGTTGTGGATGACCATCCTTACTGAAGCAGGCTTCTGGCTCCTGTCCTCCTCTATGGGAGGCAGATTTAAATCCTCAAGTGGGTTTTTTTACAGCAACAGCTTATCTTGAAAGGATTCAGGAAAAATGCAAGTTTCCAATGTGTGTTGTATCAATTAATGTAATCTACTGAAACAGCAAGTTTTGGGTCCTGGCAAACTTTATTCAAAAGTACATGTTCTCAATACAGCTTAATACCCCTCAGCAGTTCTGGAAACAGGCAATTTTGTTTTGCAGGTAGAGATTTTGTGCTTATGAGATACATTTGGACATTGATGGGCCAAAATGGCTTTGCAAACATATCACATGTGGACTTGGAATATGATCTGAAACGACTAGAATTATTGTACCCCTTCAGACTATCCCCAGAACATGTAAATTAGTGGAAAAACTAATAGCAAGGGACTGTTTGCTCTTTACAAAGTGGGGAGGCTCCTTAGGAAAAAGGGAGTCTAATGTGTTAACACTTTCAGGGGACAGCTTAATGTGTTGTTTTTTCTTTCCAGTCCCTTTCACTGGGCTATCACATGCCATCAGATATTTTCTGGGTAGAGACTGAGTGTAGTGCCTGCTTTGCCTAAATGGACCACAGCTGACTGGAAGGAAAGGGCCAAAATTTTACAGTATACTCTTCTCCCTCTGCCCCTAGAGAAAATGCTTTCATCTTACCAAAAGGTAGTTCATCCACCCTACCGTGTTCCACAGGCTGGTGGTTTAGGCACTGGGGTACAGCAGTCAGGTAGATAGACTGGATATGTGAAAATGTTTTTCCACCTATGTGGCATACACACTGGCTGTTTGAGTATGACCAAGTGCAAGTGTCCCTCTTTGGTATTACTCATCAGCAAGGCATTTTTGACTCTTAGGAACCTAATTCCAGGCAAGGATGGAAACCTGAGAAACACCATCATCTCTTGGCTGCTGTGACATTCCCTCCTCTGCTTTGAACAGCTCTGTCTTTCTCACCCTCCAAAACAAACCTCTCTGGTAGGAACTGCCTCTAAAAAGTGTGTAAGTGCACACTAGTTTGTAACACTGTCTCAAAGCTCTGGATTGAGCCTGAGCCTAATTTTTAGCTCTGCTAAAGCCATAACCTCACCAATTAGTCTGATTGGGCTGCTGTGGATTCCGCTCAGCAGCAAACTGCATACAGAAAGGTACTGAAGCCCATAAGTCATTTACAAACCAAATGAGCATCCCAAACATGCTGTTCTTGTTAATCAGCAGTGTTATAAATATAATATAATAACTTCCAAATACTGAAAAGCTATCCAGTGTGTTATGGGGGTGGAGGACTAATGTTAGTGTTGATGGATCATGAAAAATCAAATCTTACAGTCATTTTATTTCAGTCACAATGACTCTTCTCATCTGTATTATGTGCTTTTGGACCAAGATACAGCCTTTGGAACAGACATGGTCCCTTGTAATGACTTCAGACATAAATTTTAGGAGATTATCTCATTTGGAGCAAACAAGAGACAGAGCATACAGACTCCCTGCTTCCTTGTAGGACTAGCATCTATTATTCAAAAGCATTACCATTTGCCTTTCAGTAGGGACAGAACATTTTCTTTTGTTTCTCTAATGACACCAGTAACAAGCCTCTGAAAAACTGACTTGGAGCCAGTGTTCCTACCGTATAAAATAGTCAATGATTTATGGCCATTTTTTAAACTTAGCTTACAACTTTGGCAGAAGGGAAGAGGTGCAAAAAAAAAAACCCAACACACCACCAAAACATGTAAGAAATAATTATGAATTAAACAGGAGAAAACATAGGATGGCTTTATGCTAGCAGAGGACTTGGCTGCTAAAAGTGAGCAATATGCCTGCAATATTTCTAGTATAAAAATAGAACCCTGAACCTGAAACTTTCCATTTTAAATGGCTTAAATTTTGAATTGTCAAATCGGTTCCAAGTGAAAAGCAGAAGGTCTTCTACTTTCAGTTTAAATATGGCCAGAAGGTTTGCAAAACCTCAGCCTTTTGGCCAAAAATGTCCAAAAAAATATCTCCACAAGCATGTGCTCTACTAAGGGACTTACCTAAAATACATACTAAACATATCCTAAAATATACAGTTGCTGCATTCATTATTTATATAAGGTAAACCAAATTCAGCTGCTGGGAATGCACCTAGGAAGTGGGAGAGTTAGTTCAAGGTGCGGCTTCAGGGAGCAGTTAATTATTTATACCAAGGGAAAACAGGACCGAAAGAGGCTGGAGGAATCTATGGCCATAATACCTGACAAAATGATAGCTAGGGTTATCCCTTGGGAAAGGGAAGATAATTTCAGACTGCAAGGGCATCAGCTGCTTGGGATAGCTTCTTGAGGCACATTACCACACACAAAACCTGGTGGAAAAACACCTTTAAAGGCTTCAGTGGTATCTACTCCTAATATGATCCCTTGTTTGGCTGGGAATCCAAACTCAGGGTTTAAAGCGAACCAAACATGCATGCAAACACTTTCACTTGGCCCCTGATGGTGGCTCATTAACATGCTGATAAAAAGTGCTGGCATGGCTTGCATCCCCAGGAGCTACAGATGCATGTTTTTTAATGTGTTCAAGCACCTAAAAATGCAGATAGGAAGCTGGCAAAGTTTTAACCATTAGGCAACTCTTTGCATCTTTAGCTGCCTAAATACCTTGAAAAGCTTGGCCCTGAGAGCCATGCCGCAGCCTCAGTCAGCCACAGAGCTATTTCAAAAGCTTTTTTCTGCTAGTTTGGTTTATCCTCTTGAACAGAGCAGCTATCTACATTGTCTTCCAGTTAACCTGGTTTATTTACTGAACTGCTGCATAGATTTTGCTTGCATCACATGTATGACTATCATGCTTTGACATTAGTGGCTTCTGAGCCACCTGCAATTTCTGGAGACTGGAGATCTCAGGTGTTTTTCACATTCAGTGATCCACAAGGGAGGTTTACTTCTGCCTGGCTAATCCTGGGTTATCGTTCTTGGTGTAATACAGCTGATAAGAAACTCCTGAGATATTTCATCTTGGATCAGAAACCCCAGCAAACCAACAGTTTGCTCCTCACCTCGTGCAAGGTCTTCAGCCCCTAATTCTTGTCTATGTTAAGACAGACATTGAGCACAAATAAAATGCCATCACAGTTATCAAGCCTAGAGTACAATCATAGGGTTGGAAAGGGACCTTGAAGTTCATCTTGCCAAATCCCCCCGCAGTCAGCGGGGACATTTCCAACTAGATCAGGTTACTCAGGGTCCCATAAGGAAATCTTGGAATAGAGAGATAGAATAGAATAGAATTAACCAGGTTGGAAGAGAGCTTTGAGATCATCCAGTCCAACCTATCACCCAACACCATCTAATCAACTAAACCATGGCACCAAGCACCCCATCAAGTCTCTTCCTAAACACTTCCAGTGATGGTGACTCCTCCACCTCCCTGGGCAGCCACTTCCAATGGCAAATAACTCTTTATATGAAGAACTTCTTCCTAACATCCAGCCTAAACCTCCAGGAGGTTATCTTCTTTCTTTCTTTTTCCCTTTTGTTTTGTTGGGTTTTGGTTGTTTGAGGTTCTCTTATGATTTTGATAACCAAGCACCGACACCTAAAGAAAGAATTAACCTCGTAAGAAAAAGATCTTTGGGCAGAAATTAGTGTCTTAGAAGGTCTGATGTGACTTACAACATGCTCAGGATGATATGTGCTTGGCATTTGCTTTGCCTTCTCTTTTCCAGCTTTGCAATCAGCCCAGCATCAATCACACCTGATGAAAACCCAGAGGCATGAGAGGCTTCTGTGTAGAAGTTAACATGGATATTTTGAACTTTATTTCTTTCCACCGCCACTTTTCCCTTCCTCCAACAGCAATTCTCTTTAGCCTCTGCTCAGTGTTTTTGGGTGCTTCAGACAGGATGGTCATAACGAGCACTAATGAAACAACACATCACATTTTACTGGAGTGCTCTGTTTTGCCATGGATCTCTTAATAAGAAATGAATCACACTTTGTAACATTATGACAGATCAAACAGTAACATCTCTCTCTCTGCAGATTAAACACTGCTTCCTGTGCATGCCACTGCACTTTCCCCTAAGGTTTACTGGCTCCTAGTACTGATCATGACTGATGCATTGTTTACATGCAGAATTAAACCTGTGCTTTGCCCATTTCTAGGGTAAATGCAAACCAATTCTGCTCCAAATGGTAAAAATTAAATCAGATTTTCACTTCATCCACAGCACTGTTCCTTTCCTGCATCTGATGCTGCCTATAAAAACCTTCCTTTCCTTCTTCTGTGGGCTGCCTAAACTCTAACTGCTTCAAAGGAAATTGGAGTGGAATTTAATGGAATTCAATGGAATTAATAGTAATTTGAGGCTGTGGCAGATGATGGCCTAGATTAATAGTCCACTTAAACCTTTAAATGTCTTTGAGCATTCGGGACACACATTGCTTTTTTCTTTGACATTCTCTCAGCTACTGCATTTGCTACATAAAGCTGAAGAATTCCTTAACTCCTTCATTAATTTTCAGCCCTCACACGTTGTCACAAACCTTTCCATTCCATTTCTCTTCTAGAAGGACTGTTGGCTCAGAGGCAGAATCAACTGTTATTTGTATGAGGGAGAAAATAGAAAAGTGTCTTTCTTTGCAGGAAAGTAATGCTTTTCTGTGCTATCATGCCCCCAGGGTGATTTTGTACTGAAGGCTGCAAACTGCCTTTTTTTGCATCCCAGGTGACTGCCATAAGCAACCAGCCCTGGCAGATTCTTCAGCTAATCTAGGTACTGAAATGGTACCTGCTGCTGGATGTCATAGCAGATGTGCAGTGGGTTAGTGCCACATAAAGGACTTACCTGGGTTACAGCTGTGTTGGAAGCCTGCACTGGACAAGAAGGCTGAGTGCAATGTCTCTATATGAAACCCAGAGGGAAAGCATGGTGTTAGAATGTGCCTGCAGGAGAAGCAGGTCTGTGAAGGCAGGGGAGGACCAACAATCATAAGATTGGGAGGTTATGCC
The DNA here is from genome assembly GCF_014839835.1 of Dryobates pubescens. Lineage (NCBI taxonomy): Eukaryota > Metazoa > Chordata > Aves > Piciformes > Picidae > Dryobates > Dryobates pubescens. Next base: position 8,864,221 of record NC_071614.1, on the reverse strand, counting down.
TCAGTTTACTCTAGAAGTCTCTGGGAAGATTTTACTCTAAGTCTAATTAGAATAAGACTCTAATTTGCTTATGCAAACCATCACATGTTCCATAAATGACTGGTCTCTTCTCCCAGGCAACCAGCACCTGAACAAGAGGACACAGTCCTGTGCCAGGGGAGGTTTAGGCTGGATATAAGGTAGAAGTTCTTCATAGAACGAGTTATTGGCCATTGGAATGTGCTGCCCAGGGAGGTGGTGGAGTCACCATCACTGGAGGTGTTTAGGAAGAGACTTGATGGGGTGCTTGGTGCCATGGTTTAGTTGATTAGATGGTGTTGGATGATAGGTTGGACTTGATCTCAAAGGTTCCAACAAGGCTTATTCTGTTCTATTCAAGGCACTTGGGCAGACCCATCCTGGAACACCCAATAGTTTTATGGTCAAGATCTTCTACAGGGAGAAATTCAGTTCCAAAGGCTCAGAAAATGGCTGTGGATCTGAATATTTTTATGTCCTAAAAAAAATAGATCAGTGGACTAATTAATTGACTGTGAGGTTTGTTCTCTGCTTTTATTTGTTGTTTGCTGTCATGGGTTATGAGTCAGCTAGACGCTAGGCTTCAATAACAAACTTCAAGATGGGATTTACTGGTGTATATCCAAAGACAGATGTTTTCCTCCAGACTATGCTTGGAGCAGTAACAGATGAGCTGTGTCAGAAGTCATCACCCCAGCTGTCTGAACTCACTCCTGCTTAGAAATTACTGAATTGATTGTGGAGGAAACAGACATCACCTCATACTAACTTTTTGTTACAACAACCCAGTATCAGAGATGTCATAGAATCAAGAAGATTGGAAAAGACCTCAGAGATCATCAAGTCCAACCTATCACCCAACACCTCGTGACTAGCTAAACCATGGTTTCAAGTGCCACATCCAATCCCTTTTTGAACACCTCCAGGGATGGTGACTCCACCACCACCCTGGGCAGCTCATTCCAGTAGCCAATTACTCTCTCTGTGAAGAACTTTCTCCTCACCTCCAGCCTAAACTTCCCCTGCTGCAGCTTGAGACTGTGTCCTCTTGTTCTGGTGCTGGTTGCCTGGGAGAAGAGACCAACTCCCACCTGTCTACAACCTCCCTTCAGGTAGTTGTAGACAGCAATGTCTTTGCAGAAAACCCCAAGATTTGCTCTGTAGTGTGACTAACTTTTCTCTCTCAAATGCCTTTGAGAAAGAAGCCAAGTGATAAGCCTCACCTTTGCTTTTAATGTTCTGCATAGTTTTGTGGTTCATTGTCCTGTGTATTGTTCATTTCTTGAGCTTCCTATATCAAGAAAACATTTTCATGAATTTTAGGACACCCTACAGGATGACTTTGGGTTTCCTGTAGGCTGTGTTGTACCTAAAAGCTATGCACAGTGTACGTGGCCTTTCTTTGTTCAACAGTAAATGACTACAGAGAATGTCTTGATTTATCTTCTTTAAACATTCATTATTGGGCATAATTGCCATACCTCATATTTCCATTCCCCTGAGCAGTCCATTTTAATCTCATACCATATGGAAGCTACTGCAAGCCATCAGCAGCGAAGGAAAACCGGAGGTAGATTTGCATTGGGATAAAATGCATCTGCTCTAACATTGCTGTAATCATTTCACTGCAGAATGACATAATCCTGGATTATGTCAACAGCATAAATCAGTGCTTTAGGCTGAGGAAGAAGATCTTTTCAGCCCCCTTTATGTAAAATTATTGATCAGATAAAGACAATGACCACATTTGGTGATGCCCTGCCTAGCACTTGCCTTAGTTGTGCACACTGAATTTTGACAGAGCAAAACGTGTCTCTCTCAAACAGCCAACAGCCTTTTTATTTTTCCAGGGCATTATTTTGTATTGTATTTTGAATTCAAGTCTTACTTCTCCAAAGTGTTCAAATTAGCTACCCTCTTGAGGTCCAAGCCTTAATACCTCATTAAATTACAATCACAGTGAAGTCCTCAGGGCAACATTCTGAGGTTATCAGCTCGGCGATACTGGCCTGTGTTCCCAAGTTACAGTGTGTGTTCTGAAAAAGGGTTTTACTAGAGCAAGCAGCATGAAGGAGGAGATGCAATAACCTCTTATTATCTTTAAGTGCCCTGTGTACTTGGAACTAAAGGAAAATAGAAGACAGGAGAGCATTACCAGAAATTCTGGCCGACTTCTGACTCAGAGCAGCTATGAGGTCAAATTGAGTTAAACAGTCCACTAAACTTCACTTCCAAAAATCCCTGATACTACATCCTTGAAACACTGTGGATGTCCTTGTGATAAGATGTTTCCTCACTTCTCTACTGACCCAGAGTAGTCTAGACATGACTCTGAGAAGCAAAGACCTCAGAGGAAGTCAAGGATCTTATTGTGGCTTTCCAGTATCTGAAGGGGGCTACAAGAAAGCTGAAGGACTTTTTAGGGTGTCACGCAGTGACAGGACTGGGGGGAATGGAGCAAAACTAGAAATGGGTTGATTCAGATTGGATGTTAGGAAGAAATTCTTCACCATGAGGGTGGTGAGACACTGGAACAGGCTGCCCAGAGAGGTGGTAGAAGCCTCATCCCTGGAGGTTTTTAAGGCCAGGCTGGATGTGGCTGTGAGCAACCTGATGTAGCGTGAGGTGTTCCTGCCCATGGCAGGGGGGTTGGAACTGGATGGTCCTTGAGGTCCCTTCCAAACCTAACAATTCTATGATTCTAAGTTTTGTGGCTAGTAGTGAGTGCTGCAGGAGGTAGGTACACAGCAAGACCAGAGGGCTAGGAAGCAAGACAGGACATGGATCTCCAATCACCTGCTTTACTGACAAGCGTGTCCCTGACTCTGCTACAAGATGCTCCTGCTAACATTCCTCCAGGCTGGTACATTTAGTGACTGGGTGCCAACTGGTGGTGCTTGGCCTTGGGACTACAAGCCATGACAGAAAAGAAAAAGAAAGAGTTGCTGAGAAAAGGTTGAGGGGTTTTTTTACCAAATCACTTAGGATTAACCTAATATCTGTTAAAGTCATTCAGAGAGAAGTTTCTGGTGACAAGCACTGTGTTCATGATCTTTACTGCTTAAATGAGCATTTGGAGAGGATCAGCTGCATTGTTGCTTTTAGAAGGTGAAAAGATGCTCCCTGCATTTACCTGCAAACCCAATCTCATAATGAACTTGTCCAGAAAAGGCGCAGAACATCATTTTGCCATATGGATGTGGTGGTAGTTTTCCTTCTTATTGTTTTGTTTAATGTGAGAAAAGACTTAAAGCAGGATGACGTGTGCCCAGCTGTGCAACAAAACCAGAGTGAACCACTCACCTTGGTATGTTCCAGCAGTTTGCATGAATGCAATGAACATGACTACAGAGCTTTTAACTGCCTCAGGCCCTGTACTAGGAGCTCAGAATACGTGGAAACAAGGAGATGTCAGAAAGGAAGCAGTGCTTGGTTTTGAAACAAGAATATGATTCTAAGACAGAAAAGTCAGAAGCAACCAGGTTGGAAAAGACCTCAGAAATCATCAAGCCCAACCTATTACCTAATACCTAACACCTCCTAACAACTAACCATGGCTCCAAGTGCCACATCCAATCCTTTTTTGAACACCTCCAGGGACGGTGACTCTAACACCTCCCTGGGCAGCACATTCCAGTGGCCAATTACTTTTTCTGTGAAGAACTTTCTCCTTACCTCAAGACTAAACTTCCCCTTCTTCTGCCTGAGAGAAGAGACCAACCCCCACCTGTCTACAACCTCCTTTCAGGTAGTTGTAGAGAGCAATAAGGTCTCCCCTGAGACTTCTCTTCTCCAGGCTAAACATCCTCAGCTCCCTCAGCCTCTCTTCACAGGACTGTGCTCCAGACCTCTCCCCAGCCTCATTGCCCTTCTCTGGACACATTTTTGTACACACAGCGTCTGTGAATTCCTTGCACAGTGCAAAAATGCTAAAATACATGGGCTGAGCAGTGATGGAGTCTGACAACACATTGCAAAACAAAGTGTTACTGAGGCAGGAGGAAAAATGGGCACAGAACAACTCCCCTAGCTGCCAGCAGCAAATGCAGGATCATAAACAATGTCATGGCTCCTTTCAGCTTCCAGGGACACTTGGCGTCTGGGTCATCTGAAAGCAACTTCAGTCCTGCAAATGCCTGTTGAATGCAGGTCAGAGTTATGCCACTCCTGGGCTTCACCAAAGACAGTGTGGTTTGGGAGAATCATACCATATGAATAATGTGGGCAGAATCCTGTTTGAACTACTGGTTCTGGTCAAGGGCAGGGGGTCAGAATGCAGGATATTGCCTTCTTTTGATGAACAGACATTCATACATACATATAATAGCATATATATAAGGCCTGTAGTGATAGGACAAGGGGCCATGGTTTCAAACTAAAGAAGAGTAAATTTAGATTGGATGTTTACAATGAGAGTAGTGGAACACTGTAACAGGTTGCCCAGGAGGGTACTTGAGGCCCCATCCCTGGAGGTATTCAGGGTGAGACTCCACAAGTCTCCTGGCAACCTGATCTAGATGAGGATGCCCCAGCTCACTGCTGAGGAGATTGGGGTTGGACTAGATGACCTTTGGAGGTCCCTTCCAACTGGAACTATTCTATGAGTCTATGTTTTTGTGGTCATTATATATATTTAAAAGTCTGTGTGTGTATAAATATATAAATGGTTTGATATATGTTAAATACTCAAAATTTCACAGGAAAAACCTCAAAAGCTATGTATTGCTCTTGAGTGAATGTTCAACCAGAAATCTTTTTCTATTGCTGTTTTTCTGCAGCGGGGTTGGATTAGATGCTCCCCAGAGATCCCTTCTAATCCCTGATCTCTGGTTCTGTGATACTCACTGCAGAAAAACAGCACAGATCAGGTTCACCTAGATCAGGTGGCACAGGAACACATCCAGGTGGGTTTTGAAAGTCCCCAGAGAAGAAGACACCATAACCTCTCTGGACAGTCTGTCCCAGTACTCCACCACCCTCAGTGGAAACACTTGCCTTGTTACATGGCTCTTGGAAAGAGAAGCAGACAACAGCCAGCAGACATCATTCAGAGCTCAGGGAGCAGCCTACAGCTTGAAAATACATTTGAGAACTTCTGGGCTACAAATACAGTTTCAGAAGTTACACAAGGAGTCCTTGTCAGCTAATCAGCTGGAAAATGTGGGTATTTGCCTTGGTGGTGTTTATATTAAACTTGCCATGCATGGTGCTAATGTTAACAAAAATAATTGCCATAATAATTGTTTTCATCCTTTCTTTATTATAAATATGGCTGGACTAAAATTAATCTTTCTTTAGTTTCTTTCCCTCTTTTTTTTCTTTCTTCTCTAAGCTTCTTGAAATGATAAATGAAGTTGCCTCTAGAAAGGGGAGTTGCTGCAGTGACAGAGTTGTTCTGTATCTCTCTTTAGATGAGGCAAATCTGCTGTTGTTCAGAGAGGAAATTTTAAGACAATCATCTAAAAAATCTCCATTCATCCTACCAGCCTCCCTGTAATTACTGCTAATTGCATTGTTGCAGGAATTGATGGAGCATTATAAGAAAGGGAAGCAGAAAAGGAAAACATCTTCAGCAAAGCTCTTGGAACAAAGAGGTTCTCGCTGCCTACAGGGTGCATGAGGCAGTGCAATGCTGAGAGCCAGCAGCATCGTTTGTTGCTTGGAGGACACACTGTCATTTACTAAATGAGTTAAATTATCACTATTCTCTGCAGTGGGTAGATGTGAAATGTTCCATTATTTGAGCGTGGAGGTAACAAATACATCATTTGTTTTGAGCAAAAACCTTCCCTAAAGAGGGTAAGACTAAGATGCTTAGTTATGTTAAAAGGTTAAGCACATGTGGGTGTTCAAGAGCAAGTTTGAGATTGAAAGGGTGAACCGGGACTCCAAATCAACTTGAGTATCAAAACACAAAGTTATCTGAAGTGAGATATCAGGGTCAAAATGCAAAAGTTCACTTTGTTGTTTAGTGGTCAGGGTAGACTTGGGTTGACATTTGAACTTAGAAGTCTTTTCCAACCTTAATGATTCCATGATCTTATGATTCTAAGTCTGCAGGGTTTCTGAAACCATCTCCAAACTCATGTTTTGTGGTACTCCAAACCAACTCAAACTGCATGTGCAAGTTTCTAGGTGAAGCCATTCATAGGTAGGTGGCTGTCTTCACCAGTCAAAGGTTTCCTCTGTGTTGAAAACATGAAGTCAGCACATATAAATCATGCAAACCTGAAAGCATTCCATGAGGATTAGCATCCCAGGCTGGCAGAGGTCTGGGCCTCCAAAGACAGCACATATGACAAGTGTCAAGATGATCACCACCCTTCCTTCAGGCCTGAAAAACACACAACCCAGAAGTGCAGGTTTCTGTGGGAGAGTGAAGCAAGCTGGAATTCCCCAGCCACCAGCACTGCCACAAAGGCAGTTAAACAGCACAGCAACAAGCTTTTCTTTCAAGAATCTTGTTCTTCAGCAAAACCAAAACAAAACCCACTTCCAATTACAGAGATTAAACTCTTTTTCTGCTTGTATAGCATTCCCTGCCTCTTTCCCTGCACAATTGAAATTATCTATCAACATCCTTAAGTCACAGCAAAAGTAATTATGGGGAGACAATGGGGAAAGGGTTCTTTGTCTTGTTAGTGCTCTCTGGTTTCTTGCCTTTTTTGGAGGGGGAAGGATGCAAGCAAAGAAGAAGCTTTTCCTGTTTACTCTCTGAACTAATAGCAGCCATATACAGATAGTATAGCCCTGCACTGGCTCATAATCTCTGTTCAAAACCCAAATCTGTTGGCTCTGTGCTGTATGTATGTGGCTATATGGCTCCTGGAAGGCTCAGGGCACAAGGCTGCCTGTGAGGGGCTGAGCAGACATATGTTAAATGGTATTACCTGGTAACATCTGCCATAATAATTAAATCCTGCCTGAAGACTCACAGGGTCTCCTACAGCAGCTGCTCTGATTCTGTTCATAGAGGAAGGCACTCAGGCAGAGAAAAAGGTTACCTGATCTCCTTCACAGGTTGTCAGGGAATAGCAGGTTCCTTTAAGGGGAGCCAAGGTCTAGAGAAGCTGTCTTTCATCAGTTCTTGCTGTGTCCCTGTAATTAGTTGCCTAACAGCCTCTACTGCAGATAGTGAGCATCTGGCTCATAAAAGGTCACTTGCTGGTTAGAGCTGATTCTGGAAGGGAAAGCTTTAATGAAACAGAGCAGGACAACCTTAGGAAAAGACTCAGTTGCTTGCTCCATGAGTAATGGGCAGTTGTAGAGGGAAAAAAATCTTTTTTTTTTGGTAAGTGCTTGCAGCTAAAATGTGTGGGTTTGGACAGGAAGCCAGGAAGAAGGTCATTCTTTTGGCCTGCTGAACTCTTAATTAGTGAGGTGCTTGAAAAGCAAATGCAGTGACTTTTGCCCCTGCTCCCAGTTAGGAGAGGAATTCTGTAGCCAGAGAGAGAGAAGTGAAGGCTTCTGGAAAGAGAAAGCTGTTGAATTCGCTGCACTAGAGGACAATAGAGCTGCAGGAAAGCTTTGGTTAAGATTTCCTAAGAGAAGCCTGGAGAGATACATTCTGCATTGACTTCCCAGCCGGGGACTCAGCTACTCAGTTTGTCTCAAGCAATAAACCCTTCAAAAGGTTTGTTTACAAAATCTATGAGCTAGTTCTGCATTGAAAAAAAAATCTTAGAGAGCCTTCTGATACTCCAAAATCATATCCAGATCTTCCAGTTAACAAGCATTTAAACCTTTTATCAACTAGCACATTTCTTCTGTAGGACAGACACATTGAATCAGTCTGATGAAGCCCTTCTTAAGCTGCTCTGTCTAGGATGTCTGTACTGCATTTATTATTCATTTATTACCCAGCTTGATAAAAATCTCTCTGCAAAGAGCCTTCTATTTACTTATGGGTTGCTTCAATAGATGTGTTTATCCTTTAGTGATGAGCAAGTTTTTAATATCCAGGTTCCTGACTTCAGGTTCTGCACAGTGGTTTTTTTGATCTCCTCTTAATGCCAACCTCTTTGAGGTCCCTGCCTGGAAGCTATGATTACTGAAGCTTTGAGCCAGCAAGCAGACACATGTATATATAAAGTGCTAAGCATGCATTCAAGTGGTGCCTGCTGAGATCTAGAGGACATCAGGGAACATTTTACAGTAAGGGTGGTGAGACACTGGAACAGGTTTCCCAGGAAGGTCATGGATGCTCCCTTCCTGGAGGGACTTTGAGCAGTCTGGTCTAGTGGAAGGTGTTCCTGCCCACGGCAGAGGGCTTAGAACTAGGTGATCTTTAATGTCCTTTCTAACCCAAACCATTCTATGAATCTATGAATCCTTGATCTGACACAAATTTCTTATTCTGGTGTCTTTTTCTACCTGCTGCCTTCTCTCTCACCTTCTTCATGATCAGGTAACCCTACACAGCTAGTAACAGACAAGAACTTGGGCAGGTTGGAAGGGGAAGGAAGGAAGATGAGCAATGACAAGAAAGGAAGGAAATAAAGTATGTGTGTATATGTGTGTATGTGTATATATATATATGAGAAAAAAAATCATGGAATTAGGATCTTTAGAAGAAAAGTGAACTGCTGTAGACACCTCTTGCCAATAACCTTAAGTAACTGGCAAATGAGTACAACCTCCACACCATTTTTGCAGTTCATGTAAGTGGTGTGACAGAGGGGGGGGAAAAAAAGCTGTGAGTGGCTGGTTAATGAGTGGAGGCTGCAAAAAGGTCAAAAAACAGTGGTGGGAACACAGCTGAGGGGTCTTCTTCCTGAAAGCCCTCAAAGCAGGCACTGCATATTGGCTTTGGCTCCTATTACAGGTGATAGAGAGTAGATAACAAATACAACGAGCTGGTGACTTTGTTTTTCTTTCTTCTTTTTAACTAAAGGCAAACATAATGTTTTATAAAGCAGTAGGAATGTTAATGGGCAGAACAGAAGGCGTTTGAGATAGATATAGATATATATATGTATAAAAAAGCTGGATAATGGTTCTCCTTCACTAGTCTTTGAAAACAAGTGATGTGCACTTACAGTTTTGCAAATTAAAAGGTTCTATAGACTGGCCTGAGTTCACATTTTGCTTTATTCCCTGAAGTAATGTTTTCTATATGATAATTTTCTTTCCCTGGGAATGCATTCTTTGACTCCAGATGCATACTCAATAAGGGAGAGACAAGCATAAAAAAATAAAAAGGGGGGGGGGGCAGAAATGTTCAGGCTCTTTGAAGGATAAAGGCAGATGTTCACCTCTTGGAAGGTTGCTGTTCTGCTAGCTCTTGCTTATCTGTTGCCTTTAAAAGTGTTGTCTTTGTCGTATCTGTGCTTACATTTAATTCCTTCTGAACTCAATATTTATTTATGAAAATGCTTAATCTCTTTCCATTAGATCTTCTGCTCAAATCATTGCTTTTAAAATTGAGCCTGAGCCATGTTGGTGTTCTAGCATATTGACCTTTAACTGCCCGCGTTCCTGGTGATGAATGCATCAGCATTGCCAGTCACAAGAAACCACCGCTGTAGGAGCAGGAAACATTCAATTTCAGCACCCCACCCCACCCCCCAGAAACAAGAGAAGTAGGATATTTGGCTGTTGTTTTTTTTAATCAGAATAACAGCAGGAAAAACAGGTCTATAATTATTAGCTGGGAGGTGCTAGCTACTACCTCTCTGTGCCCTGTTTTTCAGTTTCTTTTCGTTAGCTGTTTACAACAAAAGTGTGGTGAAAAATGGCAGCATATGGCTGTAGGCAAGTGAGAGGAAACACAAGTGTGGGAGTGTGCTAAGACAAAAATAAGTAAAAGTCAAATCTATGCTGCTGGGTCACTTTCTCTCATCTCTCCATGAGGTTAATTAACAGCAAAATATGCCTTACGTACGCTAATGTGCCCACTGAGTCCCACAGTAAATGATTCTGTCTCCATCCATTACATTGCAGGAGGAGCTCGTGTTTCTCAGCCTGGAATTTTAACTGCAGCTGGTGAAACAGGAGGGAAAGAATAAATTAAAATTAAATAAATAAATGGGACTTGAAACTGAGCTGCAAAAATTATTATATGTGACTTGGTGTGCAGGTGAGTCAACAGTATCATGTTGTAGTACAGGATTTTGACTGTGATAGGCAAAGACACGACTTTGTACTCCCTCTTTTACAGAATACGGAATTAAGCAGGTTGGAAAAGACCTTCAAGATCATCGAGTCCAACCTATCACCCAACACCATCAAATCAACTAAACCATGGCACTAAGTGCCTCATCCAGGCTCTTTTTGAACACCTCCAGTGATGGCGACTCCACCACCTCCCTGGGCAGCACATTCCAATGGCCAATCTCTCTTTCTGGGAAGAATTTCTTTCTAACACCCAGCCTAAACCTCCCCTTAAGTATGTGTCCTCTTATTCTGTCACTGGTTGCCTGGGAGAAGAGACCCTAATGCTGGATACCATAAAAGACTGGACCAGCCTGAAAGGACAACAGTGCTCTAATTCCCATGTCCTGTAGCTTTCACTTGTGTTATCTGCTCTGTTTAATTTCCTTTGTAGCTAAATCTTTGGATTTATTACAAGAAAAATAAAATGTGGGGGTTTAAAATGTAATTTAGGGGATCAAGGAGGAGATCATGACTTTCAGTCTTCAAGAGCTGTTTCTGCTGTTGAGACAGGTTGGTAAAAGCAACAGTTGTGTAGATGCTGGTAGATGTAGCTGCTGGTAGATGAGCTGCTATGCTTTGACTAGCAGATTACTAATAGTCTTGGCAATCAGTAAATGTGACAGCAAGAGATCCTAGCTAGAGTGCAGTTTGATAGGAAGCAGTGCTACATGCCTGAGGGATGAAACAATGTGCATTCAAGTTCCCCACTGAGACTTTGGATTTTATCTAACACATACCCTGAAGCAGGACCAAGTGCTGGAAAGGAAAACTGTCTTGAATTGAGGCTGGACTTGATGATCCAGGAGCATGAGTAGAGGGCTGGAGCACATCTCCTATGAGGACAGACTGAGGGAGGTGGGGCTGTTCGGTCTGGAGAAGAGAAGCCTCCAAGGAGACCTTATTGTGATCTTCCAGTATCTGAAGAGGGCTACAAGAAAGCTGGGGAGAGACTTTTTAGGGTGTCAGGTAATGATAGGACTAGGGTGAAAGGGAAAAAAATAGAAATGGGTAGATTCAGATTGGATGTCAGGAAGAAGTTCTTCACTGTCAGGGTGGTGAATACTGGAACGGTTTGCCCAGGGAGGTGGTAGAAGCCTCGTCCCTGGAGATTTTGAAGGCCAGGCTGGATGTGGCTCTGAGCAATCTGATCTAATGTGAGGTGTCCCTGTCCATGGTAGGGGGGTTGGAACTCGAAGATCCTTGAGGTCCCTTCCAACCCTGACAATTCCATGATCTCAGAGGTCTTTTCCAGCCTCAATAATTCTGTGATTCTGTGAATATGATGCAAGGAGTCCGGTCTCCTTCCCCCCGCCCCCTTTCTTTCTCCCTTTCCCAAAAGGCAGACCTTGGAGAGCTTTCTGAAAGAAACAAACCTAATATCATTGCCACAATTCTACATGCACACTCTCTCCAAAAGAGGTTGTGACCTCTAGGACTGTGCTGAGCAAAGTGATGGTCACATTAGTGTTCTCTCTCTTATCAAATGCTCTGGTATGGATTTGGAACAAAAGGCTTTACAACAAACTTTAGTCTGAAAGAATCTGTTATTAATAGCCTAGTAATTATAATACTGTTAACTTCATTATTATCCTTTCTGTTTGTTTGTTGTATTATGCTTGTGTTCAGGCATGTCTGTATCCTATTAGCTGGGCATTTATTTCTTATATTTCTGGTTACTGCTCAATTTTTAATGCTGAATAAATGCTGAGGTATTCGAGTCCACTTCATTAAAGCTGGTGAGCTTGAACTGGAATAAGTCTGATTCTTCTCTTGCCTACACCACCTTTTTAATCTGAAATTAATGCTTTGCTGCCCTCAGAGAAAATCCAGGTAAAGCTCTTCTTTCTGTACCGCTTTAAATACTGCTAGCTCTGAACACCTCATTTACCTGCGTCCTTGTGCTTTTCAGCAGCCACAAAGAAGAAATCAACATGTGTGCACTGACCTTAGTATTATTCTTTTGCCCAAAAATAAAAGAAAACCTATTTTTTTTCCCCCTGATTTTCCCATGGCTTTGGGCAACACAATCAAATGACAGAATTTCTGTCCAGTAGAGTAATGTTGCTGTGTTTTTCTAACTTGTTCAGTAGAACGAATTGAGTGACACTGATTGCTTCTTCCTGTTATAAATGTGAGGAGTCCTATTTAGTTTGGCTACTTGCTTAATAAATAATAGAATGGCAGAATGCAAAAGGAAAAACATCCTCTTTAGAAACATTTTTGTGGTGGGTTTTTTTTTAATGGTTTCCCCTTTCACCTCGCCATCCTAAAGAAAACTGAAACCAAACAAACAAGAAAACCAAACTTCTTTTTATTGTAAAGGTCTGAGTATGCATATCCAAAATTACAGACAGCTGACCTCTAAAGTGAAGTGAGAGAAGCCTGGGAAAGTTCTTTCTGGGAAGAACTTTCTCCTCACCTCCAGCCTAAACCTCCCCAGGTGCAGTTTGAGACTTGGTCCTCTTGTTCTGGTGCTGGATGCCTGAGAGAAGAGACCAACCTCCTCCTGGCTACAACATCCTTTCAGGTAGTTGTAGACAGCAATAAGGTCTCCCCTGAGCTTCCTCTTCTCCAGTCTAAACAACCCCAGCTCCCTCAGCCTCTCCTAATAGGGCTTGTGCTCGAGGCCTCTCACCTACTTTGTTACACTTCTCTGGACATATTCAAGTGTCTCAGTGTCCTTCTTAAATTGAGGGGCCCAGAACTGGACACAGTACTCAGCCATCATTGAATATTCTTCCTTATGGAACTTGAATCCCTGTCTTCTGGGGTCATGACAGATCAAAGCTGTTACTCCTCTTGTGCACGAGCCTATGCTTCTAGTTCTCCTCTGATTTGTAATAGACTTCTAATATGAATGCCTACTGTTAAATTATAGAGAGAGAGTTACTATTTAGCTGCCCATGAAATAGTATACCTCTATAGAAGCCTGCATTTTAAATTACATTCTCATTTTTTAGAAGTGATTAGGCACAGTTCAGAGAGTGTGTGTGGGGAAATCATTTGCTAAAAGAAACCTCTCCATACCATCTATTTATTCTCTGGTGGAAAGCAAGGAAAATGAGAATAATGGCAACCAGGAAACACATGAATAAAGATCCATGCATAATGCTTGCATTATTCATCTATTAGTCTATGAACCAGTCATCAATAGTGATGCCAGTAGTTTAATAGCAGTTTACTAAGGTGAATAAATAAGCCTTTCCGTTAATTTATCAGTTTATTATCCAAGTTTCTGTTCTCTTGTTAGAAGGGGATTAAGAGCTACCAGGGTATCATGACAATGGGCTAAAAGAATCTCAAGGTTCTGCTCTACTGAGTTAAGTGCTACCACCATAAACATATTTGTTGAGTTTGGTTTTCTTTTCCTGGGTATGTGTTTGCATGTGTAAAATCAGAGCTTTCCCCCAAAAGTTCTTATTTTCAGTGAATTAACTAAGGGCTCAAGGGAAAGCACCCTGCAGCTCAGGCATGCCTCCAAAGTCAGTATGCATTAAGTATGTTAGATTGCTGCATAGACCTTGCCAAACAAATTCTGAGAGCTCAGTCCTAGCAATTCCTGAACCAGGAGAGAAACTGTGCTCTGGTAAAAGTTTCTCCTTACATGGCACCAAATGACCTCTGAGCTGGGTTCTCTGCAATGTCAAACAGAGTTTAGTGCTGTTCTTGGTCCAATAAGATTAGTTCTTGGGGATGACTGTAACAGTGATGAAGAAGTAGCCATTGGAGCCCTGGGTGCAGCAGGAAATTCTTCACCTGTAGAAAAAAATACAAAAAACCCAAACACATCAAAACCAAGATATGCATAGTGCTTGGCCCATACAATTGTTGTGCTCAGAGTGCCCAGGTATGGGTGTTTACCATCACCTCACCAATGGTACAAAGCCCAGAGAAGGGCTCTAACATGGGGTAAGACTTCAATCATGATGAATCTTCTGAGGCCCCTTGCAACTCCCACTGGTCTGTGATTCTATGAGAACAGCTCCTGAGACCTGGACCTGATTTAGGCCACGCTGAGCCCCTGCAGCCCCTCACACAACTGCCCCCACACACATGTCCCCCACAGGTGTGATATGAAGGAAAATGGGAAGCAAAAGGCAAAACCCAGCAGGGTGTGATGAGAATGTCACAGCTGGGGGGAATCTGCGATACCAACAGCACTGCTGAGGCAATGAAGGAACAAGAGAGGAAACAGCAGGGACACAGCTGATCTACTCTTCCCACCCTCACAGCAACAGCTGAGTAACACAAGTGACTACCTACTCTTTCTTTTCGGTGTAATAATGATCTGAAGGTCTCTGCTCACAGTTTCAAACACAGTACCTTTACAGAAGACTGACTACCCTTCCATTAGGATTAGAGAGCTACCATTTAACAAAAAATGCTTAAATACAGCATCTTTGGACTTCTGCTGATGGGCTAGAGTGACAGAAATGTCCACAAAAGGTCCTTGATACAAGCAAAAAAGACAAGGGAATTCATTTAGCCTACCCTAGGGCTGGCTGCTAGTGGGCAAAGTGTAGATGTTGAAGAGGACCCTGCCTACAGGTTCAGTAATGAAGTCCCTGCTGTCAGATGAAGCGAATTCAAGCCACTTTGTTTCTTGAGGGGCTTCTTTCCTACCCAAAGACAAGAAAGGAATCCTGTCTGAACATGGAAACTCCACTTCAGTGTTAGACACCAGCACACAGGACTGAGCTGGGGGAGGAAGCTATTTCTTTGAACTTCAACTAACTTTGCATGTGGTGAGACTGTACTTTGTACTCTCTTTGTGCTCTGTATTTCATCTGAGGCTTCCCAAAGCTTTTGTCAGTGCTTGGCTGTATTCTAGCAGATGGATCAGCGGGAGCAGTGGAGGATGTTCTCTGGCTTTGCACTCGCAGGGTTGCCAGACCCTGGGCAGTCCAGGCTGCCTTTAAAGTCCACTGAAGTTGATGGGCTGAAGTTGGTCAGACTGTATCTCCAACAGAAATTCAAGTTTCAGGTTAGACCAGTGATTCAGCTCAGTTGTGATCCCTGTCTATTACTCATCCACAAACATATGCCAAAGGATTTTATTTATTCATTTGTTTTTAATAGAAAACCCAATTTTCCTTATCACTGTTTTAGCAATAGAGCCAGCTTTAAACTGTGGTGTACCCATTGCCAGTGGATACTGTATGACAATATCTTGCAGTTACAGCCACAGTTAGGCAACAGCAAATGTAATAATATTGCTTGATTGGTCCAAACCCTGTGAAGCAACTGAAAAAAAAACACCTGGTTAACATACAGCTTAGAGGTAAAATCACTTAAGGGATTTTAAACTACAAACCATTTTGTTCATATTAACCCTTTTAATAACATACAGTGCTGAACTACAGCTTTAGAACATTAGGCAAATTCAGAAACAAGGGACATTATTTATGGAGTTTCCAGAGCAGCTATTTCTGCTCTGCTATTATATTTCCCCCCCTTTTCTCATTTGCCAGTCTGCAGTTAATCTGTAAAGCACTGCTGTATATAATCATTTCCTCCATTTTAAGGCATAGATACAATCAATTTTTTTTTAGGTTCTGCTCACACTGCCAGGGGAAAGAAATTTGATACTTTATCCCTCTGAGTATCGTAAATAAATAGCATCAGATAGTGAAAAAGAGAACACCAATACTCTCAGGCAGAGAAAAGAATTGAGAAAGCACGCAGTGTTGCTTGCAATTTTACTGCATTTCCCCAGTCTTTCATTTTAACCTGATTATCCAGGGATTGCTGTGGGAAGTTAGGTGTCTGACTGGGTTTGGTTCTCACTGATAGTGCCTCCGAAAGCCTGCAAACAATAACAGTGCTCTGAAGCACTGCTGTGAGTCTTGAAATAGGAATTTCTCTTTCGATCTTCATATCTGTTCCGAAGGATTGTGCAGGGTCTCTTCATGAGCTGTTTGAAGAGAGATTTGCAAAGTTCTTTGTCTCGGCTTTCCAGAACAGTCCAAGATAACCAGTGGGAGAATACTCCCAAGCATTGACAGTGTAATATTTTACATTCACATGCATAGAATCATAGATTCAATAAGGTTGGAAGAGACCTCAAAGATCATCAAGTCCAATCTGTCACCCAACACCTCATGACTACTAGACCATGTCAGCAAGTGCCACGTCCAATCCCCTCTTGAACACCTCCAGGGACGGTCCAACCCCCCGCCCCCTTTTTTTGAGCACCTCCAAGGATGATGACTCCACCACATCCCTGGGCAGCACATTCCAATGGCTAACAACTCTCTCTGTGAAGAACTTTCTCCTCACCTCCAGCCTAAACTTCCCCTGGCACAGCTTGAGACTGTGTCCTCTTGTTCTGGTGCTGGTTGCCTGGGAGAAGAGACCAACCCCCTCCTGGCTACAACCTCCCTTCAGGCAGTTGTAGAGAGCAATAAGGTCTCCCCTGAGCCTCCTCTTCTCCAGGCTAAACAACCCCCAGCTCCCTCAGCCTCTCCTCATAGGGCTTGTGTTTGAGGCCTCACACCAGCCTTGCTGCCCTTCTCATATCCATTGCACCTTGCATTATCACTGTGCATCTCCAATGAAAACCTCAAAGCATCTTCTCTGTATCCCCTGATCAGGTAATCACAAAATCCTTCCTTCAGAACTTCTTGAAGAAAAGCATTCATGAAAGTTGCCAATAGTAATGATAATGATAATAATGATGATGATGATAATAATAATAAATGCACTGCTCATTTCTGGACAATTTTTAAATGAATTGATCATTCCTAAAAGCACCACTGTGGAGGCAAAAATGCCTAGACTGCATGAGTTCCAATTCCTTCACAAATTCATCAATGATTTATTTCCTCTCTGCTGCATGGGGGAGGGAGGGGAAGATGTAAGCAATGTGCTAGAATTCCTAAAACTTTAGAAAATCTAAATTAATTAGATGATTTATTTCTAGGAAATAATTCAGCCACTTTGACTTATAATTGAGCTTGAAGCAGGAGCAGTATCTTCCTAACAACAAAATCAGGCAGATTGGTTCCTAATTACAATGTTATATGTTCCAGAGCCACGTAGTCTTTTGGGTTTTGTCTGCAGTTTGCTCTGGGAAGAGACATCCACATAAAGCAGCTGCAGCTCCAAAAGCACTTTCAGTGGGAAATTGATTTGATTGATTCAAATTTGATTACATACTAGAAACACATTTAGTTCAAGTTAAGCACATTAGCACACATCAGCCAGAATAAAATTCCAATTGCTTCTTTGTTATTCATTAATGGAACTTAATGACTCCAACAAAACCTTAATGAAGGGAAAAAAAATATTGGCTTGCATAATTCATTTGGAAAAATTAATTAATTGTTGTATTAAGGGCAGCCTACTCTATATAATAATTACTGAATCTTTGGTGGGGGACTGCTTCATGATATTTGTTTTGCAAGCTGCTGTTTACTCCTTTCATTTCACGTAGATTTTGCTGTGCAGATAGTACACTTCTCTTGCAGAAGGGAATAGAATAGAATAGAATAGAATAAAATAGACCACACCAGGTTGGAGATCATTGCGTCCAACCCATCATCCAACACTATCTAATCAACTAAACCATGGCACCAAGCACCCCATCCAGTCTCCTCCTAAACACCTCCAGTGATGGTGACTCCACCACCTCCTCAGGCAGTCCATTCCAATGGGCAATCACTCTCTCTGTGTAGAATTTCTTCCTAACCTCCAGCCTAAACCTCCCCTGGTGCATCTTGAGACTGTGTCCTCTTGTTCTGATGCTGGTTGCCTGGGAGAAGAGACCAGCCCTCACCTGGCTACAACCTCCCTTCAGGGAGTTGTAGACAGCAAGAAGGTCTCCCCTGAGCCTCCTCTTCTCCAGGCTAAGCAACCCCAGCTCCCTCAGCCTCTCCTCATAGGGCTTGTGTTCCAAACCCCTCACCAACTTTGTTGCCCTGCTCTGGACACCTTCCAGCAAGTCAACCTCCTTCCTAAACTGAGGGGCCCAAAACTGGACACAAGGCTCAAGGTGTGGCCTCACCAGTGCTGAGTACAGGGGCAGAATGACTTCCCTGCTTCTGCTGGCCACACTGTTCCTGATACAGTCCAGGATGCCATTGGCCCTCTTGGCCACCTGGGCACACTGCAGGCTCGTATTCATCTAAATGAGACACACTTGAAATGATGGTTGCAACTAAGTATTTGCAATTGGTAGGGTGACTCCATTTTTATACTCAGGCTGTTGACATGATGTTTATCACATTCAGCACCACTTGGAAAGATGAGAAAGTATGTCAGGACATAACATAGGAAGTCAGAAAAGACCTTTCCAACAGCTGATTTACCAGTTCCAGTGGACAACAGAAACAGTCATTAGAGCTCAGCTGTACCACCTTCTTGCTATGTTTCATTGAGATATGCAAAAACTTCCCACAAGAACAAAGGCATCTTCTAGAAATACTTCATTAGCTTTTCTTCACATTTTTCTGACAGCTGCAAACAGAAATGTCAATGGACATGAAATTTTAGATAGAGCTAGACCTAAATTAAGACAAAAGTCCCTACAAGAGTCAGTGAGAGCTGCAATCCAACCCCCTTTCCCTCACACATCTTAATCCTATGGTTTTATGGGATCTGAAGGAAGACCAAATCCAGTGCATCATTTACAGATGAGGCACTGCAGTGCTTGGGTTTTTGGCTCTTAGACCTTGATTAATCCTTAGTTCTAGATGCTATGTTTGCTGCTTTACCCACATCAAGGTTTGATCAAAGTATTCTTCAGTTCTCCCATGTGCTGTGGGTCAAAGTTTACTTACAATGGAAACCAGATCCTCATGGAAAGGAAGGGAAGGGAAAGAGGAGACAGACATGTCCAAGAGGGAGTGGAGTTTGCCCTAAGCTCCAGAGAAGAGAAGTGTTGTGAGGTTCCTATATCCATCAACCCATGGGTGGTTCCAACCTCTATCTTACCCATTGTGGTATGTGAACAAACCAGCCCATAAGAGGGTCCAAAAATTCAAGCCCCCCAAAAAATTACTACACAGGCATTTTTTCCCTTTTCTCTTTGTTCTAGGTTCACAGTTAGGCATGCAACTCCTTTCACTTTGTGTTCATGGCAGACCAGATTCTGTGGAAGGAATGCATGAGCCAAGAAACCATTCAGCAAGCACTTGTCAGTAGGAGATGGGAACTGAACCACTGAGGGCATTCCTATTCCCCAGCTGAGCTTTCTGTGTTATTTGGACTTGATGATCCTTGGGGACTCTTCCAACCTTAGTTAGTTATACTGTGATTTCTTCATTCAGCAACTAGGTTTTTGGAGAAGGTAGATGCTTGGGTAGGAAGAATGTTAGGATGCTGAACCTATTCTGTAAACAAGGCAAATAGAGACTCAGAGTGTAACTTCTGTGTTTAAAAGAGTCTTCATTTTAATGGAGCTAAGCCTTAGCTAATAAAATTAATTAATTCAATGAAAATGATTTTAGGTTAAAAAGCAGCTGGTACCATTCAGTAGTCTTGGTGACAGCAAAAGCAAAGTTTTCCTGGAGGGATGCAGTTGACTGGAGCCAAACATCACTTACTTAATAAAGGACAGCCAAAAAGAGGAGAAAAGGAAAACCTTAAGCAAATCAACACAACACTTCCTTTAAGTGTTTCCCAAGGGCAGTGGTATTTTGGGCTTGTTTTGACTGGAGTTTTTGTGGGTTTGGGGTTTTTTTTATTGCCTGGAAAAGAAATGTTCTATTATCAGTGTTAGGTGAAAGGGAAATCTGTGAGTTGAAACATTACAGACTCCAAGCAGGCTCCCTGAAGAGCCAACTCACTGAGCACTTGGAAGACTCTGCAGGCTCTAAGATGTAAAGTGGAACCTCATATGTCATCATACTGATAAACTGTACAAAATAAATCTGAGGTTTGTTCTGTAGCAGGCAGCTTGGGGATTGCTGCTTGAGAATGGGAGGATTAATGGGCAGTGCTTGGCCATTTAATTCTTGCTTTCATAGAAACACCAAAGCTGCTTATGTGGCTTGGCATTTTGGTCACAGCCCACGTAGCATGTCTAGTTTGACCTTTTTGTGAGTTTGTGGGGTTTGTTCTGTTGGGTTTGGGGTTTTTTTTTGGTGGTGGTTTGGGGTATTTTTAGGTGGACTTGATTTAGGTTTTTGGTTTGGTTTAGGTTTTTGGTTTGGTTTGCGGTGGGGTTGGGTTTGTTGGTGGGGTTGGGTTTGTTGGTGGGTTGGGTTTGTTGGTGGAGTTTGGTTTGTTGGTGGAGTTTGGTTTGTTGGTGGGGTTGGGTTTGTTGGTGGGGTTGGGTTTGTTGATGAGGTTGGGTTTGTTGGTAGGGTTGGGTTTGTTGGTAGGTTTGGGTTTGTTGGTGGGGTTGGGTTTGTTGGTGGGGTTGGGTTTGTTGGTGGGGTTGGGTTTGTTGGTAGGGTTGGGTTTGTTGGTGGGTTGGGTTTGTTGGTGGAGTTTGGTTTGTTGGGGGTTTGGGTTGTGATTTTGTTTTGGGGGGAGTGGGGAGTGGTTGGTTAGTTTTCTTTCTTCTTTGTTCTGGGTATTTTTTATTCTGAAGAAATTAATTTTAGCAACTCTTGTTGTCTAACCAGCAAAGAAACTGCCTGGCCACAGAGAGCATGATTCAAAGCTTGCTGTAATTTATGTCATCTTCTCACTGCATTTAGTAGGATTTACATTCAATTTTGTACTTAGCAATATGCATAGAACATTGTGGGATAGAAAATAGGCACTGGAGATTCATTAGTTTAGGTGGTCACACTTGGAAGGAATTGCTAAAATCCTCTAGAGATGGTCTTTTTAGGTGGCTATTTTTCTACAAACAAGAAGCCCTCACAGTTTACTACTGAGGCATGAGACAAAACACTCTATGCAGGCAACTCTCTTTTGTGGTTTGAGTAGGTCAGGAGAGGACTTTTCCAGCTTGTCCAATGACAACAGTGAAAAGGTGTCTACATTTAGACCCTATCTGTGGCTCAACTTTAGCTGTCACCCAACCACCCCTCCCTAGCAGAGAAGGGGAATTGAGGAAAGGAGACCCACAGGTCAAAATGAAAATGGATTTAATGAAATAGCCAAACTGGTACCAGTGTCAGCATAGAGAATATAAAATGACACTATATAGAGAATAGTGACACTCAGCCCAGCAAAGGTGCAGCAGCCACACTGAACAGGAAGACAGAAGGAAGAATGTCAGGGTCAGACCAGGCAGGAGGATCAAGCACAAGAATTCCCTCTCCTCAGCAACCTTCCCAGTTTATACTGTGTGTGATACTGATGTTCTGGGACACATGCAGCTCTCTGTTGTCCTGGCTGACTCAGAGCTATTGATGACCCATGGCTGGCCTGGGATTCTGTCCCATCAAGCCCAGGACAAAGGAAATATTGTTTAGGTAAACTGAAGTAGGAAGTGAAACAATTAAAGACAGAAGTTTTCTTTATCACAGGTGATGGCTTAAACTTTCTCTTCATTAGCTTCTGGTCACCAGTATGTAAGACTTCCCAGGGAAGCTGAGAATGGCCCACAATACCAAAGGCTCAGCAGCTTCTGGGACTTCTACCCATGATCAAGTGCTGTCCAGAGTGCCAGGGTGGATTTCCTGCTGCTTTTGCAAGCAAAGAACAAAATCAGGAAAGAATCTGAAGAAACTTCAAGGCAGAAAATTTCTCTCCTGAGGGACAGTGCCGGGCCAGCAGCAAATGGAAGGAGAGGAAAGAAATGGTGAGGGTTTATTTATTTATTTGTGTGACTTTCGGTGACTAAAGAGCAAGATGCCACACGATGGCAGCACAGGCTGCAACGTGCGCAGGAGTTGCTGCGCGCAGCGACCTGGGGCAGACAGAATCACTGAGTCACAGAATGGTAGGGGATGGAAGTGAGCTCTGGAGATCATCTATTTCAATCCACTGCTAAAGCAGGTACACCTAGGTCAGGTGGCACAGGGACGTGTCCGATGCTGAATATCCTGTCTTGTAAATGTTTCTAAAGCACAACCAGCTGCCAAGTACAAACATGAGCTTTTCCACTACCTGACTCATGTCTATGGAGGGCACTTTTCCAGTAAAGATCCTCTTCTTGAGCTCATATAGGTATTTCTGCTCAGAATTAGCAGATAACATCTCTAGCGACCTTCTTTTACTTTCCCACTGCCCCAGATTTTCTGTGCTGCTTTTAAACAGTCCTTCAGCTCAAGATGCACTTTCTGCACTCTGGGACCTGCTCCACCTGCACAAGCTTAAGGTTAGGGCTCAGCAGGACAGGACATGCCTGAAGGCAGAGACTGGTTCTGGCAGAAATCTTTCCCTTCCATGTGCAGCTGTCTCTGGCACTACTTCAAAAATTTCAGGTTTCAAAAGGAAAAGCAAAATGAAGCAGAGGAAGGAAAATAGGCAGTGATTTTGGTGCCTGATTGAAGGCAGGCTTGAGAGCTCTGATGAAGTAGTTGGAAAGCTGAGCAAGACGCCCTTCTCTACTGTCTTTTTAACCTCCCTTTTGAGGTTTTGTTTGTTTGTTTGTTTCCTTTCTGTCCAAACTTAACCTTGGCCATCTGACTTTGTGCTCCTGTTAACCTGGCAGCAATTAGGAAGTACATAGCAGACAAACATGCAGTAAATGAAAACATGAAACCCGTAACACTTACAGACTGAAAAAGCAGCCTAGGAGTGAAAATGGATAAATGACTTTATCTGGGTATGGGATAGCAGTGCCTGAAATGGTGTGTGGAAGATTTCTGCAGCTGAAGAGTTACTGCAGGGTTTACTCTGCATTTTGCTTGTTTGCAGTAGCCAAGGATGCAGTTTGGGGTTGGAGCATTTAAATCCTGGCTGTACTCCCATCACTTGCTGCCATCCTGAGGCCAGTTCCTGCAGCACACATTGAACGCGGGTAAACTGGTGCCTGCATAAACACTGTGCTTCACTGCTGAGTGAAACACAGCTCCGGATCACAACTGGAATCTGCTTAAATTAGAGGACACAGTCTCAAGCTGCGCCAGGGGAAGTTTAGGCTGGAGGTGAGGAGAAAGTTCTTCACTGAGAGAGTTGTTAGCCATTGGAATGTGCTGCCCAGGGAGGTGGTGGAGTCACCATCCCTGGACGTGTTCAAGAGGGGATTGGACATGGCACTTGGTGCCATGGTTTAGTCAGGAGGTCTGTGGTGACAGGTTGGACTTGATGCTCTTTAAGGTCTCATCCAACCTTGGTGATTCTGTGAGTCTGTGAAATTCATTGTAATCATATCATTGGTTGCAATCAAATCATTGGTTTGTTTGCTAGCTTCTCAACTCCTGGTTCCAGGTGTTCACTGATCACATTTGTAGCTCATTGTTCAGTAACAGATTATTCACTCTGAAGAGTTCATAGAATCAACAAGGTTGGAAAAGACCTCAAAGATCATCAAGTCCAACCTGTTGCCCAAGACCTCATGCTACTAGACCATGGCACCAAGTGCCGCATCAAATCCCCTCTTGAACACCTCCAGGGATGGGGACTCCACCACCTCCCTGGGCAGCACATTCCGATGGCTAACAACTCTCTCTGGGAAGAACTTTCTCCTAATCTCCAGCCTAAACTTCCTCTGGCACAGCTTGAGACTGTGTCCTCTTGTTCTGGTGCTGGTTGCCTGGAAGAAGAGACCAACCCCTTCCTGGCTATAACCCCCTTTCAGGTAGTTGTAGACAGCAATAAGGTCTCCCCTGAGCTTCCTCTTCTCCAGGCTGAGCAACCCCAGTTCCCTCAGCCTCTCCTCATAGGGCTGTGCTCGAGGCCTCTCCCCAGCCTTGTTGCCCTTCTCTGGACACCTTCAAGTTTCTTGATGTCCTTCTTAAACTAGAAGCCCAGAAATGGACGCAGTACTTCAGGTGTGGCCTAACCAGTGCTGAATACAGGGTACAATGACTTCCCTGCTCCTGCTGGCCACACTGCTGGCTCATGTTCAACCAGCTGTCAATCAGCACTCCCAGGTCCCTCTCGGTTTGGCAGCTCTCCAGCTACTCTGACCCCAGCCTGTAGCACTGCCTGGGGTTGTTGTGACCAAAGTGCTGCACGTGGCACTTGGACTTGTTGAATGCCATCATGTTGGACTCTGCCCATCTGTCCAACTGGTCAAGGTCCCTCTGCAGGGCCCTTGTATCCTCTAACTGATCAACACCTGCTCCCAACTTGGTGTCATCTGCAAATTTGCTGATGACTGACTCAATGCCCTCATCCAGATCATTGATGAAGATATTGAACAGGATGGGGCCCAGCACTGATCCCTGGGGGACACCACTAGTGCCTGGCTGCCAGCTGGATGTGGCACCATTCACCACCACTCTCTGAGCTCAACCCTCCAGCCAATTCCTAACCCAGAGAGAGTGCTGCTGTCCAAGCCATGGGCTGACATCTTCCTTATAGTTTTATCTTCTCAAATATGATTTTCTGATGATTGTGTTGGGCCAGATGCCTCACAGGGCCTTGTAATTTAATGCTCCTTTCCAGGAGAGTAAACTAAAGACTCTCATGTCTTTTGGTAAAATTAACTTTCACCACCTCATGTGGCAGGACTCAGCTTCAGTTGCTCAACATCTCTCTTCTACTGCATTTATGTTTGATCTTGTCCACGACCGAGTCACTGTTGTGGGAAATTTTGCAATCACTGTTCTTTGAGAATTTTTATTATCATAGTAATTGTGCTGAGAGCCAATTAAATCATGTTGGTAGGGCATGTTTGGACAGCAAGGGGAGACTACCTTGTAGCATCAGAACAATACTCTGTCACAGTGTCAAATCACATCAAGCAGTAAACCTCATGACCAGAGATATGAATTCCAGATTGGGTTTTTGTATGTTGCATGACTAAAACAGAGACTAAGAAGCAAGTCAATGTCAGTTGGGTATTTGTATATCTGCTGATGATTGCATGGGTTGAAGTAATAGTTTTAAAGATCCCTCTCTCCTCTCCTCGCTCGCTCCTCTCTCTCCTCTCTCTCTCCTCTCTCTCCTCTCTCTCTTCTCTCTCTCCTCTCTCCCTCCTTTCTCTCCTCTCTCTCTTCTCTCTCTCCTCTCTCCCTCCTCTCTCCTTGTTTTATTCATAGGAATTTTAACCTTTTGAAGGAGCTGCTGCAATGAATGTTGCATTTGATGCAAATCTCAAAGACAAACAAATCAGAAATGCCATTTTATGAAATGGAGAAGGCTCACTTCAGAACACCAGGAGATGAAGACGGTGTTCCTTCTGTAACTATGAAGAATTACTTCCTTGGTATGTTAAAACTGTAATGATTTTATATATAGGCTCAAAGATGGAGCTGGTGCAATACTCAAGCTTTTATTCTTTCTTTTGAAACTTGGCTTGGAAATTGTTTTGAACAGCTCATATTCACACAGCCATTATCTCCATTTAAGTTAACTGGGTTTGATAGGTGTCTTCTGCCTTGATCTTAACTACTTTTAATATTCTCCTCATTCTTGGTATGATGCTATCAGTTGTCCCAGCTTCTGCATCTACTGTGTCATGAAATGTTTTCTGTGCTTCACTGGCAAGATGTGCAGCAGCTCCTGCACAGCTGTAGACTTACTAAGTCACCCAGACAAAGAAATCCTGTTTTCCTTGTGCATTTAAGTTTGACAGCCTGGGGTGCATATGACTTTGACTTAAAATGAGAACAAATTTGTCACTTGATGTTTTTATAATATTAAAGCTGACTCCTTTCTGCTTTTATTGCAATGAACCTGTCTTTCCATGTGGAGTGCCACTCATCAATATAGCAGCTGTTGCTAAAGGTAACTGGAAGAATATTATAACTCCATGAATTTCTTAATCTAGTAAAAATTGGTTAGAAGTTCATGGAGAAGCACAATGCAATATTCCTGCATGAGGCAAAAGTGCCTCAGTCATCAGGCCAGTATCTACACTGACATTTTGCTCTAGAGCAGTTCCAAGCACATGTCCCAGTCATCCCCACTTACTGCATGTCAGTGCAGTTCTCAGACCAGTTTTGGTACCAGCAAACTGAATAGCTTAGGAGGAAACTCAATCAAAAGCTCTACTCTGTGTGTTCACCAAACCCACTCATCACCCCCAGCAAAGATGCAAAGATGCAGCCAGTGAATAGCCCTTTGAATAGTCTCTAATCACAGGAAGGGGATGTTCAGGCCAGGGAACCAGGCTAAATCTTGACTGAGGTCACCTGAAATCACCCTAGCCATCTTTGGGTTATGAGCAGAGGCCTTGGCACCAACTGCTTTAAGCTGGTGTTGGTGTGCCAGATTGCTTGGTAATGTAAAAATAACCCCTGACTCTTCCAGCCCCAGATGGATAAGACTTTGAGCCTGTGGTCCAGTGAGCAAGGAGACTCTGGAACCTCCTCCTTGTGTTAGCAGCTTCCAGCACTGTCTGGCAATGGCCCAGCTGCTCAATTTTAAACAGTATTTGCAAAGGGAGTGTGGGGTGGTTTTAGGTTGTGCCTCTAAAATTTAGTTACAGATTGTGAGCAGAAAAGTTGAAAAAATAGAAATAAATCACTATTGGGTGTAAAAAGGAAAACAAAAGATTATTCTAAACAAATTCATTGGATTCATGTCTGGAATAAGATGAGTTGCACCAAAACAATTCTTTCTCTTCTCTCCTGATCTCTGCTGCTTTGCTTCGCTCAGGAAAGATCAGCCTGCTTGTTGGCTGGCCTTAGCTGAGCTGTTTAGTTAAGTCTAACACATTCCTTTCTCTATGAGAAAGCCCTATGAGAGAGTCCTATGAGGAGAGGCTGAGGGAGCTGGGGTTGCTTAGCCTGGAGAAGAGGAGGCTCAGGGGAAACCTTATTGCTGTCTACAACTACCTGAAGGGAGGTTGTAGCCAGGTGGGGGTTGGTCTCTTCTCCCAGGCAACCAGCACCAGAACAAGAGGACAGAGCCTCAATCTGTGCCAGGGGAGGTTTAGGCTGGAGGTGAGGAAGAAGTTCTTGACAGAAAGAGTTATTCTGTCAGGTCTGTCAGTCTCTGCATGCACAGGTTTTTGTGTACATAACTGTGTGTGAAGCTGAGAGTCACTGTCTGACACCATGCTGCCAAAAATCTAACCGCTGCTTGCAGGACCAGCTGATTACAGAGGCTATCTCCTCCCTGAATCAAACCCTGCTTTTCAGCTACAATAACAACTCATCAAACTGCAGTTTGTGTTATTACACCACTTACTCTGCTCTGACTGATGAAACCATTCCATCATTCAAGCAGAGGTTTAACTGTCCCACAGCTGGCGATGCTGTGGGACATCCCTGTTAAAATCACATCGAATGCATTCTTCCCCCATCCACATGTTTTCCTCTTCCTTTACATATATCACAGACTCACAGAATGGTAGAGGTTGGAAGAGACCTCTGAAGATCATCCAGTGTTTTTAACAGCCAGCAAGCATTTGCACAACACAATCTTTACAGTTGTTATTTCTTTCACCATTTTCAGGTGTGAAGGATGATGTTGTGTAAATGCATGCTGGCTGTTCAAAGCACTGTGACTCTGAGTTCTAGCTATCATTAGCTGCAAGGAGACAACTCAGACTTTACTTTCATAACCTATACAGCCATTGACCATCAGTGATGGCTCTTTTTCTTTTTGGTATTAATGCAGAATTCAGCAGAAGCATGAGAAATTCCTGTATCCTTTGTTTATTTATCTAAAAGTCTCCTGATTTACATAGAATAGAATAGAATAGAATAGAATAGAATAGAATAGAATAGAATAGAATAGAATAGAGTAGAATAGACCAGACCAGACCAGACCAGGTTGGACCTTCAAGATCATCGCATCCAGCCCATCATCCAACACTATCTAATCAACTAAACCATGGCACCAAGCACCCCATCAAGTCTCCTAAACACCTCCAGTGATGGCGACTCTACCACCTCCCTGGGCAGCACATTCCAATGGCAAATCACTCTCTCTATGAAGAATTTCTTCCTAACATCCAGTCTAAACCTCCCCTGGTGCAGCTTGAGACTGTGTCCTCTTGTTCTGGTGCTGGTTGGTGTTGGTGTTTAACGTCGTCCCTTCACTTCTGTTACTGATGCAGTGACTGCTTGAGCTGTGTACACAACAAAACCCAAGTTATAAGGTGATCTTAAGATCATCTGTAAGGGTGGCAAGGAGGTGCCAACTTCTTTTGTGTTCTAGAACACAGGTGGGGCACAAAACCTCATCACACACTCTTTGATCTGGTCAAATTATAGCCTCCTTACAGTGGGAGGAAAGAGATGGGTCTTTATGAGCCTATTTGATCTGTTTGAACATTCATGTGATAAGTTGTAGTGGTTTGATTGTAGTTATGGGATGGCTTAATTATAGGCTGATCCAGCAAAGCTACCTATATTTAAAGAGTTGCACAATGCTTCCTTGTTTGCCAAAGACTACTTTCAGTCACTCACCAACAGGTGAAGATCTTTTGCATTGAAAATCTAAGTTGTCTGGGATCAGACTGGATGTTAGGAAGAAGTTCTCCACCATGAGGGTGGTGAGACACTGGCACAGGTTGCCCAGGGAGGTGGTAGAAGCCTCATGCCTGGAGGTTTTGAAGACCAGGCTAGATGTGGCTCTGAGCAACATGATCTAGTGGGAGGTGTCCCTACCTATGGTGGGAGGGGGAGGGGGGTTGGAACTGGATGATCCTTGAGGTCCCTTTCAACCTATGACATGCAGACAGTCCACTTAGAGACAGGAGCCGATTGGAAGAAGAAAGGGTAAATAGCAACAAATATCTTTGAGATATGGGGGGGGTGGGGGCAAACAATTATACCTAAGAGACAATCCCAATATTTGATCAGACATATCCTGAAGCCAAGGCAGAGAACACAGAAAGTGAAGGGGATGAGGAAACTAAGGTCAGGGAGGGATCTGGGAGGTAGAGCCAAAGAGGACAAGGTCTAAATTAGGAGAAAGGTGGGCTCAGAGAACAGAACAATTTGTCTTGGGAGTTATTTGTTGGTTCTCTAAACCACATGTACTTCAAGTCTGCAGATTTCTTCCAGGTACTTGCCGGTGGAAAGCATTGCAGAGAGTTGTCGTTGTGCTCCAACCAAAACCAAGACTCTAGATATCTGAAAACTGTGGGGAAACCACAGACTGTCCTCTAAGAAAAATAAATCTACTGATTTTGCCAAGCCAAAGGTATAATCATGCCAAACAATGGCAGCTTTCATGGTAGACTATTTTCAGTATAGCTCTATTAGACAAATTGGTGCCCTTATCATCTCAGGTATGTTTCAGTTGTAACAATACAGTCCTTTTAAACTAAAAACTTGCTTTAAATGCATGCAGAAGGCTCTGATAAGATCTAAAGAGCAAGAACAGCACCTTATTATCCTGTTTTTTGATGGGACAGAGTTAATTTTATTCCTAGCAGCTGGTGCACTGCTGTGTCTTAGATTTAGTATGAGAACAATGTTGTTAACACACCAATGGTTTTAGTTCTTGCTAAGTAGTGCATAAACCCAGTCAAGGACTTTTCAGGTTCTGCCAGGAAGAAGTCTGGAGAGGTACAAGAAGCTGGGACAGCTGACCCAACTGGCCAAGGGAATATTCTATACCATATGACAACATTCCCAGTACTGGGGTGGAATACTGGGGCACTGCTCAGGAACTGACTGGCATCAGCAAATAGTGAGCAACTGCACTGGGCATCACTTGGTTTGTATATTCCAGTTCTTTTTATTATTTGTATTACTATCATCATCATCATCATCATCATCATCATCATCATTTTATTATTGCTTTTTCCCTTTTCTGCCCTATTAAGCTGTGTTTACCTCAGCCTATGAGTTTTACTTTTGCTTTCAAGTCTTTTCCCCATCCCACTGGGTGAGGGCAGTGAGTGAGCAGCTGTGTGGTGCTTAGCTGCCAGCTGGGGTCAAACCAAAACACTCAAGTGGTTGCTTTCTGATAAAAGAATATTTTGCCCCCTTGGGAAATCACTTACAACCAGGAAAAAAAACCAAGATCAATGGGGGACTTTGAATCCCATTTTCATCATGGTGCTTATATATAGCAAATAGCATAAGCATCTGAAAATGTGGACAACTATGAACCTCAGCTTGAGGCTGACTGAGGTTGAGGTGACTCAGTGCAGTTTCAGGCCTTTTTTAATCCCTCCTTCCACCAGTTTCTTCCCAGCTCAGTTGTCCCAGCACTCAACACCCTCCTCCACTTCATGGTTTGGCCAGCACACAAATGCTGAGCTCAGCCCTCCGACACCTTCCGTGTGATGAGGCAGCTTGGAGCGCCAGGGCAAAAGGACCTCCTCCATGCTGCTTGGATGCCCACTTCTCCTCCAGGTCACACAGCACCAGATAACACAGTGCTGGAAGGAGTGCCACCCTTTTTTGAGGAGCTAAAACACATCAACTGCCTGAATAGTGGCAGCAGGTGAACACTGAGGCAGGTTCACCGCCCTCAAAGCTGAGGAGGAACCAGGTGTTCTGCCAAGAGAAGCATCAGAGCTGAGTGACCTTGAGCCATGCAGGAACACCAGGAAGCAGCAGAGTGACAGCAGAGGTGACTCCCTGCTGCCAGGCATGGACACACCCATCTGCCAGCCCAACCTGTTCGCAGGAATTTGCTGCTTGCCAACTGAGAAAGTAAGGATTAAAGAGCAGACCACCCACAGAGTGACAAGTGGCCTCCTGATCAGGAAGAACAAATGGGTGAGGCCTTCCATGGACAAGCAGAAACAGCCTCCCATTTATGGGCTCCCATCCTCATATGGCACTTTAACCACCCTAGTATCTGCTGGAGGGGCAACAGAGAAGGGCATACACAAGTTGAGAGCTTCCTGGAAAGCACTGATGGTAGCTTTCTGACACGTGATAGAGGAGTGAGGTGGTGCTCTGCTGGACTTCATACTCACCAACAAGGAAGAGCTAATCACGCATGTGAAGGTCAAAGACAGCCTTGGCTGCAGTGACCATACAAGGGTAGAGCTCAGGATATTAAGTACACAAAGCAGGGAAAAGGCAAGATCACAGTGCTGGAGAGGAGACTGTGGCTGCAAATACCTGCTTGGTGGAGTCCCAAGGGATAAGAATTTGAAGGGAAAGGTTCCCAGGAAGTTTGATACTATTCAAAGATCCCCTTCTACAAGATCAAGAGAGTACCATTTGGTCCTGGAAAACCAGATATGGTCCTGATTGAGGGAGGAGGTTGAACTGGATGTCCTCCAGAGGTCACCTCCAAGCTCTGCCATTCTGTAAATTTATCTCTTTCCTTGAAGCAAGATAACCAAAACTGATCTCTTGATCATGGTATCAGAGGTATCATACAATCTTATAATACCAACATCCTGCAGCTTTATGACTGCCAGACATGAAAGTTTGGGCTAGCTGCTGCCACTGGCTTTCCTTGAGAGGTTCTGAAAATAGGTACAGTGCACTTCTTGCAATTCCTCAGTGAGATGAGAGGAACAACTTGTACTTTTAAGATCCTGAATTCCTCAGGTGTTATGTGATCATTTTGGAAAGGCACTAAGGAAGCCCCACAGACAAGTGGCCAGCTTGTGCTGTAAGAACTCACCCCTGCTTGTGCTGCAAGGACAAGTACTGGGGTTATAGCAGCACAACATTGCAAACCCCCTTCAATTAACATTTAATGGTGGAGTCACCATCCCTGGAGGTGTTCAAAAAGGGACTGGACATGGCACTTGAAGCCATGGTTTAGTAGTCATGAGGTGTTGGGTGATAGATTGGACTGGATGATCTCTCAGATCTTTTCCAACCTTATTGATTCTATGATTTTAAAATAACAGAATCATTTTGGTCAAAACAGACCTTAAAGATAATTGAGTCAACCATTCTCTGTCAAGTCTGTTGCTAAACCATGTCCCCGAGTACCACGTCTCTGCCTCTTTTAAACACCTCCAGGGATGGGCATGAGGTTTAGGCTGGATATTAGGAAGAAGTTCTTCATAGAACGAGTTATTGGCCATTGGAATGTGCTGCCCAGGGAGGTGGTGGAGTCACCATCACTGGAGGTGTTTAGGAAGAGACTGGATGGGGTGCTTGGTGCCATGGTTTAGTTGATTAGATGGTGTTGGGTGATAGGTTGGACTCGATGATCTCAAAGGTCTCTTCCAACCTGGTCTGGTCTGTTCTATTCTATTCTGTTCTATTCTATTCTATTCTATTCTATTCCATTCCATTCCATTCCATTCCATCCCATTCCAATTCTATTCTTATTCTTATTCTTATTCTTATTCTTATCACCTCCCTGGGGAGCCCATCCCAATGTTTGGTAACTCCACTCCCCACCAGGAATGCCTAGAGCATCAAGAACTACCCATGCACAAGAAATCAACAGGTTTTGTAGAAGTTCCTTTTATTTTGCAAAAGATTTATTACTCACTGTTGTACAAAATACACCTAAACCAGGATGTTAAGATAATGGTAACACAACCAGATACTTAGCAGATTACCTAGCTGAAGAGAACAAGTCTTCACCATTTCTGAGGTGATTCCAGGCAGTAACAACAAGTGAATGACACAATTTGAAACAGTCCATTTGTAAGCTTTACACCAATGTTGGTTGGTACTTGGTATCTGTAAACCTTAATGCTTTATACAGTTTCCATTCCCATGATTAGAGGACACAAGGAGAATAATGTTTTTCCACTTCATTTCTACTCCTTTCATTTTTAAAATAGACACAGAAGTAGTTCCAAATTTGTTGTTTAGGAGTGTGTGTGGGGAGGGAAATATGGATGTAACCAATTACTTGGGGTAGCTGAAATAGAAAATAAAACAAAAAAATAAAATGAAAACCTTAGGGTAAATTAGAATAGAAAACATTATTTTGGTTTCAATTAAGTGATTATTTTTAACCCCAGAGGGGAAAGTTGGCAACTAGCCACTGAAAATAGCCAATGCTAATTCAATTAGAGCTCAGCCAAATTTGGGCTATTCTTTTAGAAGAGGACTACTATTCTATTTCATGAGGAAAGAAACCTTATTTCCAGAGGTTTCTTCTCTACATCACCCCCCAAAGTAATTCTTAAAAGAGTGCATTCAGTTATTTATCCTAGGTCCTTCTGAACTCTAGGATTTTTATGTCATTAAAAAAAGCAAAACATCAAACCCCTACCAGACATTAAAAGGGGAGGGAGACATTAACATTACCTTAAACAGTGTAGAGCAAATGACTAAAGATAAAGACCCAAGACACACAGAAGCAAAGAAACCACCAGGGGACAGATCTTCACCTGGCACAGTCAGCATAGCACCACTGGCAGCAGCAGAGCTATCCTGTCTTACAGCAGCCACTGATTTGCCTATCCCTGCACAGCAAAACACATTTCTGTGAGTGATAATGAAGAGACCTGCTCAGAAGAGCTGTCTTAGCATGCATTTTTTAAACCAAGTCCATAGCACCTCGGTTCTCACCTAGTATTTTGCTGCTGGTGACTGCTGCTCCTACCACTGGCAGTGTATCTAGTTCAGGATGCATTCATCACTACTTCCAAATGACAGAATAAAATACATTTAACTTTGGTCTATGAAGTTATTAACCACAGCTGGTTCTTACCAGAAACACTCTGAAGTCCATTTACAGTGTGAAACAGAAAGTATTAAAGGCACTGCTTTATAACTTGGGTAAGTTCATATACTGTTAGGGGTTTTCACTGACCTTAATTTGTGTGGAACGAGCTGCAAGCACTGGAAGTCAGCAGCAGCTGTGCACTGAGGGCAGTGTAACCCTTTGCTGTTATTAATAATCCCTTTTACAGATCACTAGCTATAGTAACTTTAAAAAAATATCTTCCTAAGGCATATGTATACAGAGCAGATCCTAAAAGCAGAATTACAGCAGCAGAATTAAGGCATTGCACAAGTTTCTCATAGGCAGGAAGTCCTTTTAAGGCACAAGAGAATTCCCAGAGTGTAGAGGACAGATTACTTAACCAGGAGTGCAGATATGTAAAACCTGGGAAGCAGAGGCTGAATTCCAGAAGTACCTTATGGCAGCATTCAGGTCTCACTGCTGTCCTCTGCCAAAGGTATTTCAGGCTTTTGTATATATATATAGTGTATATGTATGCTTAATCTAGTAAAATAACAAATGGGATTCATGATTTCTGTCAGAGATCTGTGTAAGCGCTCGCCTCTACAACCACCACGTAATACACTCAAAACAGAGTTTATCCCAGTGTAAAGCACCTTTAAAGCACCTTATGCTCAATCCATTTGAGCTGTGTCTTCTGTCAAGTCCTACTTACAGAAAGAAACACTTTGATGAAGTCCAGAAGAAGTCAAGTGAGAAAGGTAGTGGTAGCTGCACCAGACAAACCTCCGGGCAACGTTCAACATTTCTGCAATGATCCTATGTTAAAACTCACCAGCAACTGAGGTACAAACTTAAGTAAACATGAGATCTGTCTTGCATTCTTTTGAAGTATGATAGGTACTCCTCTTTCCTGATTCTTTAAAAAAAGCAAACAAAACCTGGTTTTATTTCCTCAAAAGAAAAATATATACCTGCATACAATGCTGATAGCCTATGTGGTGATGCCATAAATCCCTCAGGATAGCAAGTCTGATGGGTTGGAACCCATTAGGAGAAAAAAAAAATATATATCTTTTTGAATATTATTTTACATATATACAAGATAGATATATATAGATTTAATTTTCAATCAAAACATAAAGTTTTCTACTGTGTTCATCAGTATTTTGAATGTGAGGAAAAAAAAAACAATGAAGAAGTGTTTTGCATCTCAGTTCGTCTAAGTTATAAATTAACAAGGCATTTGATAGCCACCAGGACTGGGGTTTGCTTTTGGTTGTTGTTTTATTTCCACAGAATTAGAAGAGAACAAAGAAACAGCCACCTAAGAAGTTTCCCTTCTCCAAAAGCAAATACAGTAAAACTTCGAAGCTGAGTAACGAAAAGGACACCACCAAGTTTTTGCATTGGAAGTAAACCACAAAGAGGAGGAAATGTAATCAAAGTAGAGACTAGCATCACTGTTATCAACATAGTCTAAAGACCAAAAAAAAACCATTTTGAATCCCTTGTTCTTGATGGAAAGTGTCTAGCAGAAACCAAAAAACCTGTTGCAAAGTAAGAGTGAGTGACACTCTCACTGGTCTACATTAATGTCGATAAACCTCTCCCCTCCTCAATTCCATAATACCTAACATCACAAAGGCCACTTATTTACAGTTTCCCTCAGCACTGTGAAAGGCACATTTATCTTTTGATGCATGTTTCTGCTAGTGTCCTAAACTTGGGTTCCAGCTGATCTAAGAAGTCAAGTGCCTCTTCTTCATGCTGATCACTGCAGCAGCCTACAGAGCCAGCCAAGGATCCTTTTCCTTCATAGTTATATGAAAGGAGATAATCTTCAGAATGCTTCTGTTCTTCATCCTGTCTGCATAGATGCACCTTCTGCATGGGAAGAGAACACACCTTGTTATTCTCTTAAATTGTTTATCCTAAGCATATTGCATAAAAGTAATTTCTTTTGATTTACCTTTCATTGATTAATTTTTAATCAGAGTGTGTCCTCTAACGGATTCCTACATACAAAAAATGCACATGATTGGTCTAGATCATTAAGACTCCAAAATATAAGTAATTAATAAAGAAATCATTTCTACTACTCATGTTTGTAACAACTAAAAAGAGGAAGAACCTGTTTAAATAACCTGTCAGGCAGCTAAAACTCCACTGAAGTTAAAAGACTGATTTACACACAGCTAGTCAGGCAAGTGGTGAGAGTTTTTGATCTCCAAGCATGGGGTAACTGCGTTTCTAGTGCTGCACCAT
Source organism: Dryobates pubescens (assembly GCF_014839835.1). Classification (NCBI taxonomy): domain Eukaryota; kingdom Metazoa; phylum Chordata; class Aves; order Piciformes; family Picidae; genus Dryobates; species Dryobates pubescens. The sequence goes on along the minus strand of NC_071614.1, from coordinate 8,828,290 downwards.
TGCTAAGTATCAGGTCTAAATCAGAACAAAGCAAGCAGTTAGAAGGAAAGCAGACAGACATTCTCAGAAAACCCCACAAAAGCTTGAGTGATTGTTCTAAATGAGTAAATATATTAAGTATCTACCTGTAGTTTCAACCAAGAAAAGAAAAGTCAGTTCCACTTCTGTCTAAAAGTACATAAATGATGACTTTCTGACAAGGCAAAGGGGATGAAGGGGAGCACAGGACAAAACAAACATCAACCCCAGAAAGCCACCTTTCTAGCACAAACATGTATCTTCCTTGAAAAGAGACTGCATATCAAGATTAACCTACAATCAAACCAGTCCAGTTTCAGAATACTTACTTCACCTAAACGAGGGTGTGTGAAATTGTGCCATTCTGAGTAGGAGTATCTGCAGGTTTCCATCATGGGCTGCCCTCCTCCTTCTTTAACTGATCCCAGAGTCTGATGTCCACCTCCCTTGACCGATTCCAAGGTGTGCCCTCTTCCTTTTACCATTTCAAAGGTTTGTTGATCTCCTGTTTTCACTCCATATCCTCCTTGATCACATGTGTTTTGTAGAGGAATTATATTGTGATCCTGAAAACAGATGTGGTCATGGGGGTAACTTTACTCTTTGTCCTTTAGTGGGTTTTTTTTTCCTTCAATTCAAAAGATGAATCATCCATCAAGAACTGGCTATGCTGAAAACTAGAAACTATCCAGCTTTGCACTGTGCTATTTTGCACAAAAAAAACCAGGCTATACAGATCAAGAAGGGGTCTTTAGAAAGGAAACTATGGGGGGGGGGAGGGAAGTCTGTATTTAAATAGATGAAATCCAAAACCTGACTCTTTATCATGAGAGTAATGGAACACTGGAACAATTTGCCCAGGGAGGTAGTTGAGAACCCATCCCTGGAGGTGTTCAAGGTGAGGCTCAAGAAGACTGGGCCACTTGATCTAGTTGAAGATGTCCCTGCTTATTGCAGATGGGAATGGACTAGATGACCTCTGCAGGTCCCTTCCAATCCAAACCATTCTGTGATTCCATGATCCCAGTGAAAGCTGTACTACAATCCAAATGCTAGTTTCATTAAATTAGCATGTAAAAATAATGTTTGGTTTTCAAAGTCTACAACCTGTAAGCCATTAAGTGAGATGTACAGTCAAATGCTTAAGTTGCATTCTGTTTCTTCACACATTAAGTCTCTGTACTGAGTAAAATACAGAAAGCTAGTATGGGAACACAGAACCTGCATGATCAGCTGCTAATGACTTTACATTATGCTTCATTGGCAGAAAGAAATTTGACACTGGTCACCATTAGGATTTCTTGGTTTTCAAGCCAAATAAACCCCATGATTTTTAAACTAATCACCTTTTCTTAGGGAGAGAAAAGTCAGGGGGTGGTGGACAGAGAAAAGGGGAAAGAGCCTGAAGAGCTAAGCCCTTCTATATGAACACAGTCTAGGGTTGGACTACGTTCATGGTGAACTGCATCTTAAGAAAGCTTAGATGCCAAAAGCAAGAACTTACTTCACAAACATGGACTCTTCAATGAAATTTTTCCCACTGGCTCAAAAAATCAATGGTATTTGGGGCCATTTTTCAAGGAATGGGCAGAAACTGCACCTCTAATTTACAATGACTATCTGCTGAATTTACTCTTTCTCCACATAAAAGCAGTAATATTTTGTCATAAACAGCCATTCAACACAAGCAAAACAGCAAATTTCCATCTAATCTTACTGTTGAAAATGACTGAAGTGATTAAAATGTTCACCAAAAAAATGAATTCTGGAAGAATTACTAGCAGCCTGAATATGAACCAGCAGTTTGCCCAGGTGGCCAAGAAGGCCAGTGGCATCTGGGCCTGGATCAGGAACAGTGTGGCCAGCAGGAGCAGGGAAGTCATTCTGCCCCTGTACTCAGCACTGGTTAGGCCACATCTTGAGTACGGTGTTCAGTTCTGGGCCCCTCAGTTTAGGAAAGATGTTGAGTTGCTGGAAGGTGTCCAGAGAAAGGCAACAAAGCTGGGGAGGAGGTTGGAGCACAGCCCTATGAAGTGAGGCTGAGGGAGCTGGGGTTGCTTATCCTAGAGAAAAAGAGGCTCAGGGGAGACCTTATTGCTCTCTACAACTACCTGAAGGGAGGTTGTAGCCAGGTGGGGGCTGGTCTCTTCTCCCAGGCAACCAGCATCAGAACAAGAGGACACAGTCTCAAGCTGTGCCAGGGGTAGTTTAGGCTGGAGGTGAGGAGAGAGTTCTTCATAGAAAGAGTTGTTGGCCATTGGAATGTGTTGCCCAGGGAGGTGGTGGAGTCCCTGTCCCTGGAGGTGTTCAAAGAGGGATTGGATGTGGCACTTGAAGCCATGGTTTAGTAGTCATGAGGTGTTGGGTGACAGGTTGCACTTGATGATCTTTGAGGTCTTTTCCAACCTTATTGATTCTATGATTGATTCTAAGATAGTTTTCAAGAGAAATGGTTCTACCAACTCTGCCTAAAGTAAGGATATTCAAATCCTTGTTAAACAGCAGAGCACATTTAATAAATCCTGCATTGACTGCTTCTTTCCTTTACTAAATCACTCACTTGTAGGTAGTCCTATTCTCAAACTGAAATGCTATGGATGTCTTAATCAGCTGTTTCTAGACTGAAGTAAAGTAGACAACTTACCATCACTTCTTCTCCTGGAGCTTCTGTATTTGAAATGATTAAATTGTGATTGGCACAATCATCAGTCACATGCCTCTGCATTGCCCCAGCACCACAGCAGCCACAAATGGTGATCAGGATTACTATGGAAAAGAAGAAAGAGAGGAAGATATTATGAGTTTTACCTCATAATGGTATCTATTTCTGTTTGATAATGACTTTTGTTGCATTAGCCTTTTTTTACTGCTTAAACATCAAATGTGACTTGAAAAAAATACACTTCTTTTCAAAAATGCTCATACTCAACACTGCACACAAAAACATTTTGTTCAAAGAGTGTAAAAAGTTTTCATTGCATTGAACTATTTCCTTCTTCTGAACTGCATCTTGGTTTCCCTGAGAGCATCCTGTGTGAAGGAGGCTTAGGCCGGAGGTTAGGAAGAAATTCTACACAGAGAGAGGGACTGCCCATTGGAATGGGCTGCCCGGGGAGGTGGTGGAGTCACCATCATTGGAGGGGTTTAGGAGGAGACTGGATGGGGTGCTTGGTGCCATGGTTTAGTTGATTAGATGGTGTTGGGTAATAGGTTGGACTCGATGATCTCGAAGGTCTTTATCAACCTGGTTAGTTCTATTCTATTCTATTCCATTCCATTCCATTCTATTCCATTCCATTCTATTCCATTCCATTCCATTCTATTCCATTCCACTCTATTCCATTCCATCCCATTCCATTCCATCCCATCCCATCCTATCCCATTCCATCCATTCCATTCCATCCCATCCCATCCCATCCCATTCCACTCCATTCCATTCCGTGTCTCATCACCCTCACTGTAGGTTCTCTCAGCTGATTTTACAATTGTTCTGCACTTTGTGTTAAGAAAACTAAGTGTACTTACAGAGTAGTAACAGTGATCCTAAGATCATAGCCAGGATGGCCCATATGCCAAGAGTGACATTTCCACCGGAAAGGTACCGGGTTGTGCCGTTGCAATCGGATGGAGCCGTGCAATCACAGACGTTCACTCTGACTTGGCTCTCTCCTACCTTCCCCCCGTTATCAGTCACGCTTATAGGAATATCATACACTCCATATGGAACATCATCCCTTGGTGCAAGATACACAGAATTATCTGTGAAAAACAAAGAAAGACCAAATTAGGCCTAGAACCAAACCTCTGTTATCACAAATTCCATCCTGTTCGCAATCTTCCCTTATGTTCCAGCTGCACTGATACCAGAGCCCCGTTAGCCAGTTTCAAGCTAGCTTAAAATGTCTTGACACAAAACTACATCTTGAAAGGATTCATATTTTCACCACTTTTTTAGATATTAGAATCAAAAAAGCAAACCTTATAGAGCCTTCTGAAAACACATGAACTGAAACTTTCATGTTGATGTCAAGTTTTAGGTGCTCAAGAAACACGTGGCACTTCGGGACAGGGTTTAATGGCCATGGATGAGATGCCAACAGTGCCACTTCCTTAACTTCTGCAAACTATTTCAAACCCAGGTCAGTTAAGAAATTGCCTGTCTGTGGTGGGCTGAAGCTTCCCATCAGCATTAACTTAGCACGACTACCTCAGTTGGAAGCAAATAAAAGCTGTATTTACAAGCAAAAACTACTCTACAATGGAATGCAATGAGTATGTACAAAATATACAGGAGTTACAGTATTATACAGATATTTACAATTAGCATATAACACAGAAACCCTCCTGGCCTCCCTCTGGTTCCCCCAGAGACCAGGGAAGCTGCTCCACTGCCACCCCCAAACCTCAGTCCCCATCACTGGGGGTGTTTAGGAAGAGACTGGATGGGGTGCTTGGTGCCATGGTTTAGTTGGTTAGATAGTGTTGGATGATAGGTTGGACTCGATGATCTCAAAGGCCTCTTCCAGCCTGGTTAGTTCTATTCTAACTTGCTTCTGCTTGACCTTGGCTGCATTGTTTTGGTACTAACATTCCTCTGCTCTTTTCTCCCTTATTTTCTACAGGGGGGTAAGGGAGTAAGAGAGGGAGAGAGAGGCTAGTAGCTTCCCTGGGTTCTTGTGCTGTTTATTAGTTGTAAATATCTGTAAATATTGTCAATACTGTATATTTTGTACATATTCATTGCATTCCATTGCAGATTGTAGTTTTGCCTGTAAATACAGCTTTCATTTGCTTCCACCTGAGCCGGTCTGGCAAAGTTCAAATTTCAACCCACCACAACAGCAAACAAAACTGAGGAACTGCTGGAGATCATCAGGGCTACCTTGTGAGTCCTACTGACCACACCAATTCCAAACATACATTCACCCCATCTATTCTTGCAGTCAACCCAAGGGTGGCAAAGCCTCCTGTGGCAACATACAGCTGTATGAGGAGAAGACACGCCTTAACATACCGTTGTGTCGAGTTATCTTCCACATGGAGGCCATGTTGCGGTCGGTGATGCGATAGACGAAGGGAGTGCTGTAAGGAGACTCGTCACCGTCCTGGGCAGTAAGGCAGATGGGTTTCCTGTCTCTGCACATTGTAAAGTCAGTTTTAGTGATTCGTGGGTAATTCTTGTTCCCAGGATGGATGTAAACCTGAATTGTTCCAGTTCCTGTCTTGCCATCTGTGAGACAGAAATAACTACTGTTAGCACTGACTTCTAACATTCAGACTTTCACAATGAAATACCATCAGCTGTTAACATCCAAGTTTAAAATTAAAGTGGAAAGCTGATGTAGCCAAAAAGGAAGGCAGAATTCTCACAGCTCTCCCTTAGTTGTTTCTCTTTGCTTGGCTGGTGGTAGACTGGATCAACACCTCCCAAAGCCCCATATTCTGCGTGTACAGAAAATGTCTTTTGAATGTGTCTCTCTGTGCCAGGACAGACACAGAGGAGAAAGAGCTGATAGGGGTAAAGGATGCTAAACCAAACTGAGAGTCAAAAGCAGAAAGTGAAGCTCTCCCTCATTTTATTTCTGGAAGGAGAAAATAAACTACACTTTCCCCTCCCTCACTTCCCCTGGGAACATGAACATCCTGGGAAACAGTGTACTTCCTTCTGTCCTCCTCCCTCTGAGTCACCATGTGGCAGCAGGATTCAGCAGTGACACACATTATGTCACCAAAGTCTACATGCAAGAAGTGAATGAATAAGTTCTCCTTCCTCATTACATTCTTTCCAACACAGGAATGGCCAACGCTTGCATATGCATTCCAGTGAAATCCAGTCTACTTTGAAAACTTTCTCTAGGCTGCAGGTGCATATTTAGATGCCACAGAAGCTCTAAACAATTTAAATTCATACAATTTCCATTTAATTTTAGTATGTGTGCTTTGGACAGAGTTAGAATTATTAGCTGTAAAGCAGCTTTCTAAGGTCTGCTCTTTGCTCCCACGTAAGGGCTCAAACTAAATCCTGCTACTGAATAGCAATTTCAGCAACTGTTTTTCAGTAAGTTCTCTCTCTGCTTCCTCTGATAACCTCATGGCTGCCAGGTGCTATCACTTAAAAAAGATATGGTCACAAAACAAAAGGAATACAAGCCACAGGAAAATCTCTCAATGTATACTTAAGAAAGGCTTTTTTAAATGGGAGTAGGTAAGTACAGAAAACATTGAGAATTTGGCTCCATTTCTTAAATGCCTTCCCTACTGTATAATATTCCCTAAGACAGAGCTCTCCCAAAGGCAAGCCAATGAACTAGATGGGCCTCTGGTCTGAACCACTATAGCTGTCCCCACATTAAATTTACACATCAACATCTGTAATAGACCACAGAGAAGACTGACAACATTGAGTACTCACTTCTGTCTACTGCAAGGACTGTGATATTGCATTGACCTCGTCTCATTTCACCTACATCTCGGTCCAAGACTTTAATGGTTCTGACTTCACCTGATCTTTCATCAATGCTGATCCAATTACACTGCCCAGGTGGTATCCGGTAGCTGTCAAGAATAATTTGTTTAGTTAAAGATCTCAGACTTCACACAGGTATGTGTACATACAAACACAGAGACACACAGATACATGGACTCATATACACTGTGTGCTGCACATATGTTGAGATAGTAGTGAGGTGGGGGTTGGTCTCTTCTCCCTAGTATCAGCTGAAAGGATGAGAGGAAATGGCCTGAAATTGTGCCAGGGGAGGTTTAGGTTGGATATTAGGAAACATTTCTTTCCTGCAAGAGTGGTCAGGGATTGGAACAGGCTACCCAGCGAGGTGAAGCAGTACCAGAACAAGAGGACACAGTCTCAGGCTGCGCCAGGGGAGGTTCAGGCTGGATGTTAGAAAAAAGTTCTATACAGAAAGAGTGATTGCCCATTGGAATGGGCTGCCTGGGGAGGTGGTGGAGTCGCCATCACTGGAGGTTTTTAGGAGAAGACTTGACGGGGTGCTTGGTGCCGTGGGTTAGTTGTTTGGGCGGTGTTGGATTGGTTGATGGGTTGGACGCGATGATCTTGAAGGTCTCTTCCAACCTGGTTTATTCTATGTATGTATTCTATGTGATGGAGTCACCATCCCTGGAAGTGCTCAAGAAACGTGTGGACATGGCGCTTTGGGATGTGGTTTAGTGGCCATGGTGGTGTTAGGTTGATAGCTGGACTCGACGATCTTAGAGGTCTTTTGCAACCAAAACAATTCCATGATTCTATGCAGCATCCACAAACGTTCTCCCCTTCCTGTGTCCCACCCATGTTCTACTGCAAATAAACTACGTAAGACTGCTCCATACCTTATGCCTTCACTATTTCCAGTTTCTGGATCTTCTGCTACGTATCTCCCAATGCTGGTCCCAATATCCTCACACTCTTTAACATCTATGCGAAGCAAACAGGGCTTGAACACTGGGCCCTCATCCACGTCCATGACATGCACTGTGACAGTGCTGGTGCTCTGGGACACTTGTTGGGAATGGGGTGCCAGAGCATAGGGTGCTTCGTTGTTAACTGCAATCACCAGGACCCTTTGCTTGGCACTTTCATAATCCAGTCCCTGTAATAAAGATAAGAGTGTTGTTTTTTTCCCTGCAAACCAATACAAAACTTCATATTGTTTTCACTGACCAATTATTAAATAGATAAAAGTGCACCACATTTATTTACAAAAGAAGTCAGACATCCTTCTGGAGCATCCAGTCGGAGATACAACAAAAGAACATGACTTAAAAACCAAAGTCAGTCAAAGAAATGAACATGAAGCCTCACCCCTAATGAGGTTAAGCAGCACCACTGTCAAACTTCAGATGAAAAGTCTGATAGTCAATTACTGACAGAATTGAGAATTAAGAAATAAATGCAATGGGGGACATTCTCCTCCCATATCTAGCTGGCCATTATTTTAAGCTACACACATTTCCTTTCCAGCACAAGTCAATCACACTTCTTGCTAGCACCTACATTTATTTCCTAGTAAGACTTCACCTGTTACAAATAGTCTAAACTTGTGGAGTTGATCAGTATCTACCATTTATTCTTCAGACAACTTCTCCAATGTCTTTAATGAAGCCAATTATCTCCTAAAGTCATAATACACATTAAATGTAAGAAATTTCCACTGGGTTCACATACCAGAGACACAGTTTTATGCTTTAAAAAAAAGCTCTAATGATTAGCAGGGACAAAAAAAACCATAATAAATAAACCCCTCAAATTTAACCAATATCTCTACTCTCACAATTTACATCTTCACCTTTTAATATTAATATTCTCTGCTCCTTAGAACTTACCTCTTAGCAGTTTTAGCACATAATGAAAACGAGGCATGAAGAGGCAAAGGAACAGCTGGAGTACAGGTAGAGTGGTCTTTTTACCTCACATATGTAAAGTATTTGGTGTATCAGGTAACTAAATTAACACACTTATGTGTATGTCAACTCCCTCACACCCTAGAAAAGCAAATCTGAAGTCCCTACCCTGCAAAATAAAACCTGCAGAGTTTTATGCTGAATTAGCAAATTTAATCAACTCCCCGACAAAGCAAGGCTGAAGGAGGTGCTCATCCCTCCCCTACTTTGCCACATTCCCATTTCTGTTAAAAGCCCAGCCATGCCTCAAGCTACATCCTTGAGTCTAAACAGCTCCAACTGTGGAATCAGACAAAAGCAGCAAGCTCTTCTGGAATGACAAACCAAAGGGAATTCCCTGAATTCTGCACACACAAAACTGAGCAGTCTGGAAGGTGACTTTGTGTAGGTTATGTGCCACACATGAGCCTTGTTTGCAGTGCATTATGCAATCTGCTTTAGAAGAGAGTTCAGATCAGAGAGAAAGCATGATTTGCCTCATAGTTACAGATGTGCCTTGAATAAAAACAAGTTCTAGATTGCTAGTTTTAAAAGTAACACCTGAAGACACAAATATTCCTCCAGCAGTTCCATTTTAACTTACCTTCACTACACACAGTATTCCTTCATTTGTGTTTCTGTCTGTTGTAATTTCAAAGGACTGATCATCATTTCCTCTTATAATTTCATACACTGCTCCTGAGCCAGGTGAACCAGGTTCATCAAGATCAACAACAGAGACTCTCAGCACTTCTACATTCACTCTGTTCTCTTCCACTCGAGTTTCATACTTGGAGTGTCATGGAACAAAAATGATAAAAATCAATTTAAATCACTGTTCCACACAGCAGGTCTGAAGAACACTGCATTTAAACAGAATCAGAGAATGCTTTGGGTTGGAAAGGACTTGAAAGATCATCCAGTTCTAAATCCCCTGCCATGGGCAGGAATGCCTCATACCAGACCAGGCTGCTTAAGGCCCCATCCAACCTGGCTTTTAACACTTCCAGACTTGGAGCCTCCCAGACTTCTCTGGGCATCCTGTTCCAGTGCCTCACCAACCCCATGGGGAAGAATTTCCTCCTAATGTCTAATTTAAATCCAGTTTCTTCCAGTTTGAAGCCATTACCCCTCATCCTGTCCCCACACGCCCTTATAAAAAGTACCTCTCCATCTCTCCTGTAGGCAATAAGAATACTTAAACCCAAGGGGTCAATTTACCAAGCTGCTGCAATGATTCACTTTGTTTTCATGCATTACCATATTTCTCCCACTCCTCCCTTTACACCCCAAGTGAAACAGTAAACCTTCCCTGCCAGCACAGTTGAAATATCAGCTCCTTCATACACTCCAACTATCACTGGCAATTTAATTAAGGCTGGAATTCTCCTTCCAGGAGAGATAAATTAGCACAGTTCTCCTCAGTTACACCAGCTAGAGCTGCTGGCTTGCATAAAACAGGATCAAGCTGCACATTAGAAAAGGCACTGGGGTAAATGAAAAAACAATATATATATATATAAACAAACCACAAGAACTTGAAGCCAAGCCAAGAAGGGTGAAATACTTCTGTTCTTGAATGGCAAAGGAGGAAAAGACTCTTAATTTTTAAGGAACTTTTTCTAGAAGCTGTGCTACTCTGTACCATCAGAGAATAGCAGGTTGGGAGGGACCTCCAGGATCATCTGGTCCAACCTTTGCTGGGTTGAACAAGATGACCCAGCACCCTAAACAACTGAATCTTAAAAGGATCCAGTTCTGGGGACTCCACCACTTCCCTGGGCAGATTATTCCAATGGCTCACTGTGAAAAATTTTCCACATGTCTAATCAGAATCATCCCAGGATTAACTTGTACCCATTGCCCCTGTCTTTTCCACATGACTCCTTGTAAAAAGGATTCTTCCTTGTAAACCCCTTTAAATACTGGATCATGGTGATAAGGCCTCACTTAAGCCGCCTTCTCTCAAGGCTAAACAAACTAAATTCTCTCATACAGCAGCTTCCAAATTCTCTGATCCCCTTTGTGGCCCTTCTCTAGACCTTCTCCTCAAGAAGCACAGGTAAGAGTGATCCTGAATTACTGTAGAATAAATGCAGTCCTCATGGGGAATGAATCAATTTTCATAGATTTCATACTACAAAATCTCCTGTCCTGTGGTAGCTGAGCTGTATACATGGTTATTGAGACATACACTCTGTCCTGAATATTACTGAAGGCTGCATCACTGCAAAGACTTAGGGCTGAGCTACAGCTGGTGGTGAAAAAGAAGTGGTCTAAACAATATCTCTGTAGAAGAACAAAGAAGTTGGAAAAGCAAAGCACATGTCAGTGAAGATCCTTGCATCAACCTCACTGACATTAAGGTTTTCATTTAGCCAAAAGCTGTTAAAATGGTAACAAGGTCATGACAATGCTTACAAACGTACCTGCCCCCTCCCTGAAAATGGGTAAATTATGGCATTTCTAAGACTATGCATGGCAGAAGAAATGAATGAATGAATGAATGAATGAATGAATGAATGAATGAATGAATGAATGAGTAAAGCCAGCTTTTCCCCAGTGGACACTAGTGGACTCAAAACAACTAATGTACCAATAGGTCTAATTACCAAACAGCACAACAGCCAACAGACCATTCTCAAATGTCTGTATCAGCATTAACTGTCTCTGGACATTAGGCTTCTTATTTGAGGGACTGCCCATCAGGAAAGCAGAAAGGGGATAAAAAGTCTCTCTCTTTTTTAAGCTTTTTACAGACATTTCACATAAGAAGACTTACCTGCAACTGTCTAAAGGATGGTGCATTGTCATTTGTGTCTTCGATTCTAATGACAGCTGTTCCTGTAGTGCACAAACCAAAAGGCTGACCTGCCATGTCTCTCACTTCAACTAACAGAGTGTAACTGGGTACCAGCTGAAAGGATGAGTAGAAGCATACAGAAGTTGGACATACACATTCTTTTAAAATCACATAGTTACACACAAAAGCAGACCTAAATATTTTACTCCCAACTCTGCTGTAAATTCAGTGCTCCCCTACAAAATGAGGCAATTAGTTTTGGGCTTTTATCCAGGTGAACTATTTTTCAGTGGCTAAGCACCACTGAGCTCATCTTTCAGCACTGTGTAGGCTGTATCTTGTATCAAATAAAGCTTCTCACGGTGTCAGCATTACTTTCCTGAAGCTTTGGAAGATAAAAATGATGCACTTTCATCTCTCTACGGCTCCCCTTTGGAGCAGCACAGAATCCCCTTAGGCTTCTAGCTGGTAAAACGTTACAGTGCATGTCCCTTATTTCAGAGAGGATGATCAGAAATGGTGCTGCACTTTGTCTGAGTTATACATGACAGGGCAGTGCCTGCCATTTGGCATCACCTGGCACATGAGTCAGTGCCCTTGTCAGTTCCAAGAGGATCACTGATAACCAGCCTGCTTAAACCCCTGATTTGAGTCACAGCAGCAGGAAGCTTTTTTCAGCCTTATTAATACCTAAATGGGCAAAAGGGACTTGGGGGGACTGGGCACAAGAGAGTTTGTAAATCAAGACAGTAAATCCAGTTCCCAATGCCTGGAAGTAGCATCAGGTTTCTCAGGGAGAGGAAAGAAATCTCCTGTTGCACTTCATAAGCTCATCATTACAAGATAGGCAGTGTACTCATTTTTCAACCTTTTCTTCCCTCAGCAGTCACTGTGATCATTTCCTTAGTAGTCATGGAAATGCTCACAATCACTGCATTTTTCTCTTGCCAAAACAATTTAGCAGTGTACCTGCAAGGGGAGAAGTTTGCAACACACTGCTAATGTGGATTTCCAGTGATGTCAAGTTTGCCAGAAAATGACTTTTTATGTCCTTAAAAGAGATGTGCCTGTAGCAGTGGGGTTTGTTGACTGTCTTAGGCTAGAAATATTATTCTGAATTACACATGCCTGTTTCTCTAGAGGAAACAAGCTCTCACATGGCATCTTATCCATTAAAAAATAACCCAAATAAAATTAAATAAATTAATTAAATAAAATTAAACCCTCCTATATCTAGTTTGCTTGAAAGCCAGCTGAAAAGAAGTTTGCATTTTCATTTGAGGAAATGTTACATTACTGTTTAAGTTTCCTATACTGGAAATATTTCTGTTAAGTTTAGGGTGACTACTTCCAGAGAAGTTAGTTCACCTTCTCTGTAAAGAAGCAAGAAGCACCTCAAAAAGGAGCTTACTTAGGAGGAAATGGTGGCTCATGGGATTCATGAAGAGATAAGGAAAAACAATCCATAGTATTTACAATCCAGAGGTCTAACAGGAGAGAATCAGGAGGTCCCCTGCCAAGAGTAGAATAGAATAGAATAGAATTAGAATAGAATAGAATTAGAATAGAATTAACCAGGTGGGAAGAGACCTTCAAGATCATTGAGTCCAACCTATCATCCAACACTATCTAATCAACTAAACCATGGCACCAAGTACCCCATCCAGGCTCTTCTTAAACACCTCCAGTGATGGTGACTCCACCACCTCCCTGGGCAGCCCATTCCAATGGCCAATCACTCTTTCTAGGAAGAACTTCTTCCTAACATCCAGCCTAAACCTCCCCTGGCACAGCTTGAGACTGTGTCCTCTTGTTCTGGTGCTGGTTGCCTGGGAGAAGAGACCAACCCCCACCTGGATACAATCTCCCTTCAGGTAGCTGTAGACAGCAAGAAGGTCTCCCCTGAGCCTCCTCTTCTCCAGGGTAAGCAACCCCAGCTCCCTCAGCCTCTCCTCATAGAGCTGTGCTCCAAACCCCTCCCCAGCTTTGTTGCCCTTCTCTGGACACAGACATATTCTATAGGATAGGATAGGATAGGATAGGATAGGATAGGATAGGATAGGATAGGATAGGATAGGATAGGATAGGATAGGATAGGATAGGATAGGATAAACCAGGTTGGAAAATACCTTTGAGATCATTGAGTCCAACCTATCACCCAACACCATCTAATCAACTAAACCATGGCACCAAGCATCCCATTCAGTCTCTAGTAGCTGGGACATGATAGATCTATGGAGAAACTGGGGCAAATTAAAGGTGTCTGGAAAGCTTTATAAGGTCCTTAGAGAGGGAAACAAAAAAGGGGTAACAGAAATAATTTATCTGATGATTCCCATGCCAGCAATTCAGAGTTAAACAGCAATCTATGTGCACTAGATGACAGCTAAAGATGCTTCAAGGAAGATCACCTCTCTGTCCAGCTGTGGTAATAACACAGCAATGACCCCAGTGTCCCCATGTAAAGAAAAGGCTGGGGTCACTGGCGGGGTTTGCGACACAATGCGGTACTTCAGCGTGGTGTGCAGAGTGTAAGGCTCATCCCTGTCCTCTGCAGTCACTCTGCCGACGACTACACCTGTGAACACAACACAGGGATTTTTAGTTCCAGAAAAAAAGAACAAAAGGCAATTACCAAACCCCAGGTATTTCTATTTCAGATACAGTAAAAATAGCTATTTGATCATTTAGCTCTACATTAAAATATTCAAAACACAGGCAATAGTAGTAAAAACACAGCAACAGGGTAGAAGTGTCTATTTTAATCTTCTGGCATTATTTCTGCCCTTTTTAGGCAAAGCTGTCATTACTGCAGCTGTCAGAAAGAACAATCAAAAGGAAATATTAAAAGTTTAGATTTCAATTAGTGTTTTTGACAGTGACTTCTAACTGAGCATCCCAAACAGAGCTGAAGAGGGGCTGCTGGGAGGGTGAAGGCTCTGTGCTTTTTGGTTCACACTGCAGTATTGCCTTGCAGGGAGCACTGCTGTACTTCACTTTAAACCACCCAGTAAGTAGAGCAGCTTAGAGAATGAAATACAACTGGTATTTTGGAGTAAAGCAGTAGACTTTTTGCTCCATTTTTTGTGAGGCAAATTAGACTTTCCTCACTCTGTACCCCTAGTCAGGAGATGAATGAGGAATGGCAAACCACAGCTTTTGCATTCCTTATTGTCTGGGCTCTATCCTCCTCCCTGCTTTTGTCCTCTGTTACACAGAGAGGTGAAGTCAGTAACAGGTAAATATTTGCCTTGTACAAGCATGGGAAGAAGGCAAGACTTTCTTCCTTGCCCTCTCCCAGGAAAAGGTCATCAGCTCAAACACTGTAAGCTTAAATCAAAGGCATTTTACACCTTAGAACAGCACAGATTTACTTGTTTAGGAAACTAGTCTGTCAAAACCTGCTGTTTTGTTAATTCATTTTATGGAATCAGGTGCTTTTGGATCAAAATAAAGTGTAATGTTCTGCAGTTCTCGCAAGTTTTAACAACACTGAATCATGTCAGTATTTTAAACCTTCTTTTTAAGGAGGAAGCTCTTTATAATGAGAGTGGTGAAATACTGGAACAGGCTGCCCAGGTCTGTGGTTGAGGCCCCATCCCTGGAGACATTCAAGATCCAACTTGATGTGGCCCTGGACAGCCTGATCTAGTTGGAGATGTCCCTGCTCACTGCAGGGCAGTTGGACAAGAGGACCTCTAAGGGTCCCTTCCAACCTGAAGCAATCTGTGAATCTTTGAAGCTGTAAACAATACTTTTTGCTACGACTGAGATGGCATTTAGGAATTTCTAATCCTTAAGAAACCTTGAACTGCTCTTTGCAGGTTCAGCCTTTGCCGTGACTAATTAGTACTTAAGCAATCCCACCCAAACTGCTTAAAGACAGCATTAGACCCAGTCATACTTGTATGTAACTGAGCTGAGCAGCAGTAACTGTCTTCACTGATTGAAAACACTTCTTACCAGGTTTGGAATTTTCAGGGACAGAAAACTGGAAAACATCCTGTGTGAAATACGGAGCATTATCGTTATCATCCTCTATCCTGATCGTATGCACCAGTGGTACCTCTGGTGAATAACCATCGGGGGTGGTTGCAAAGCAAATGATCTGCAAGACATAAATTCAGTAATTTGCTTCATGCTTAAGCAACCTGAAGTGTTATTGCACTGCCAGCTCAATGGAAGAGTCAGTAAAATGAAATACAGTGTGCCAAGCACACGCTTCTCAAGACCAGCATCTTCAGACACATGGAAGGGGAAGTGACTGGTATCTTAGAATGACAGCAACACAAAACCATTTAATACTTCCAAGTCTTTTCCCTTTCCACTCCTCACACTACAAGTATTTCAGTCACTTTTATAGCTCCCACCCCAACTCTGTCAAATGCTTTTTCCAAGTCTCTTGGACACGGTTTTTAGCAGGTGTCTATGAGGCAATCTCAGCCTTACCAAAAATTTAGATGTAAATATTGCTATTTACAACAGAATCAAGAACAACAGCAAAACTGTTTCCCCATTCCAACATAATCAAATAAAATGCAGTAACAGGTATTGCAAATTAGCTGTTCAGAAGTTTTCACTAGCTGCCTTCTTACACTTCTCAGCCAGCAGAGAGAGCAGTGCACCTTCTTAACAAAATACTGAAGCTTAACAGCTTGGGAAAGGGAGGCTCAAAAATCCACAGCCATCTAGAGTTTCTTGTGACTGTTTCTACAAAGACAATTTCAGATTTCCCTGAAAAACTCTGGGATAACCTCAAATTCTTCCCCAAAGTGATGAAAATCCAATAGCTAACTACAGTTCTGGGCCCCTCAGTTTAGGAAGGATGTTGACTTGCTGGAACGAGTCCAGAGAAGAGCAACAAAGTTGGTGAGGGGTTTGGAACATAAGCCCTACGAGGAGAGGCTGAGGGAGCTGGGGTTGCTTAGCCTGGAGAAGAGGAGACTCAGGGGTGACCTTATTACTCTCTACAACTACCTGAAGGGAGGTTGTAGACAGACGGATGTTGGTCTCTTCTCCCAGGCAAGCAGTACCAGAACAAGAGGACACAGTCTCAGGCTGCGCCAGGGGAGGTTCAGGCTGGATGTTAGAAAAAAGTTCTATACAGAAAGAGTGATTGCACATTGGAATGGGCTGCCTGGGGAGGTGGTGGAGTCGCCATCACTGGAGGTTTTTAGGAGAAGACTTGACAGGGTGCTTGGTGCCGTGGGTTAGTTGCTTGGGCGGTGTTGGATTGGTTGATGGGTTGGACGCGATGATCTTGAAGGTCTCTTCCAACCTGGTTTATTCTATGTATTCTATGTATTCTATGTATTTATGCTGTAATTAAAGTCTAAGCAGTGAAAATCAAAGCTGCTCTCAAGATCTAGATGACTAGCTATCTATTTGTCACCGATTCTGTCTCTGTAACATCAGAGATGTTACTCAGAACAGATAGTTGACTCCAGATCTTGTCTGCTCCCAGTTTCCCCTGTATCCCAGCTTTCAAATATACACATGACAGAAAAAAAAAAGGGGAAATAAAGGTTGAATTGTCTGAACACAATTTAGGACTGTACCTGAAAGCTGGGGTATTGTTCACGGTCGACAGCACGAGTAGCAAAGATATTTCCAGTTTCCCTTTCTATGTAAAACAAACCCTTTGGATCCTGATCAATTCCTGGTCCACTTGCAGAGTAATAAATGGTGTAGTTCTGAGCTGTGTCTGACTGGACCTATAAAGAACACATTTGTAAGCCCAAGGGAAAACAGCAGTGCAATTCTGATACATTTTTTTCCCTTTCTCACAATGGTATTTAGCACAAGCAGGAATTCTTCAAAAAAACAAACCCAAGATTGTGTTTGCTTCTACTTTTTCAGCAGCTTAAGCTTCACAGGAGAACAATTTGCCACATAACTGCTTTCCTTGGTAATGTGTGTACAGGAGAGAGGCAATTAGTTCAAACTCAGAAATGTTAAAGGCTACTAAACAATTAATGACAACGGGCATAAAAATCAGCATTTTCAAATCTAATCTCTCTAGAATACTGCACATACAAGTCAGATACAGGTGGCTTACTATTACTGCCCCTGATCGTGAGACTTGGGGTTTAATGCATTCATTGAGAATGTGGGTTGCAACTAGAAAAGTCAAAATCATGAGAGAGGAAGAGAGAAAGAAGACCACCTAAAGTATAGCCCAGAGAGATGCAAATCCAGAGAGCCTCTCTGCATCTCATTACAAGCACCAAGAAGGTAACATCAAGCAGATGTCTATTTATAAACACTTCCCTACGCACTTTCCTCCCCTACTGAAGGCCAGAAGTTAGGAAGGTAAGATTAGTAGAAGAATGATTGCTCTGCACAGACTCTGTTATTACACTTGTCTCTACACATTTGCTACCAGCTACTCTGTAATCTAGAGCAGGCTAGATGGATCTATGATAACTCCAGTTCTGGCATTTCTCTTTCACGCCTACTTGTTTTCTTACAGTAAGTACTTTTCCTAATAATATAGGCCACACTCAGTCTTCAGTGCTCCAAGTATACACATCCAGCTCCACAAAGAATGTAGACATGCAGGTAAGGTCCCTCACTGTGTCTACAAAAACTTCTTCTAGGCAACAGTTTGTGGGGGTTGCTTTGTTGTTGCTTTTTTGATTTTTAATTACACTTCACTGATTTCCAGGCCAAAGAGCTCTCTTCTGGTAGTGTATCTCTCTCATTTTGACAGCTTTTTTCACGTTTCCAGTTCATCCCAACAACTATGATCACAAGTTATTTCAGATCTAAGATCAGGAGATACACAAGGAACAGGACAGAGCAAGACAGGAATAGTCACAGGCATGCCATCAGTGGGGAATAGAAGAAAGCTCACTTTCACTCTTCTTTTGTAATAAAGTCACATACAAAACCAGCTCGTGTCATAAAATTATGACTCATATAAAAGATACCTGCTGAATTTGCAGTGGAAAAGGTCCCAGTGAGTTCTCTATCATAACAGATGGAATAGGGCCCCACCTTCTTTTGGTTCGCTTGAGAATTGTATCTCTAGCATGTCTGGTCTTCTGGGGCTGGGGCTAGAGGACAGAAAGACAGGTAAGAATACATCCATATACTCTTAACTGTGGATATGTTTGCTTAACTACTGTCCTGTTTGCTCAGCTACTGTCCTGCATTGCCATCTTTTTGCTTTTCATTCCAGTTTTCCCACTGACCATTTGTTTTTCCAAAGCCTTCATGTCTGGTTACACCTGTGATGATCCAAGTGTGGCTGGGGGGGGGGGGGGGTTAATTCATTGTCTTGTTTTGCACAAATAAAATCTGATTTGATTCCTTCCTAATTTAATTAAAACATAGCTTTTAAGATTCTTGATGATCTTGATTATCCTTGCTAGCATCTCCCATTTCAGAAAGGGAGTCTACTGACCTAAGCAACACAGTGATCAGCTGCTAAATAAAATACACTCCACACCTGAGTGCTTCAATTCTAAAATTCAACCAGTGACCCAGCATGAAGCTATGCTCTGTGAAACAGTGCTTCAAATAAGTAAGATACCTTGAAATTAGAAGCTCACCTTTTTTTCTTCTTCCACCAAGTTAACATGTATTTTCTTTTGTACTTGCTCTTGACTATCTTTAAGTAGTATGGTAAAAGTCTTTTCCTCAGCAGACAAGGAAACAGCAGAAGTTGTGTAGACAGACCCATCCTCTAGAACTTTGAAGTTCTCATCACTGGAACTGATAAATTCTGCAGACTGAAGGCATTCTTTCAAATCAACTGTAAGAAAAAATTGTTTAGACAAGAACTCAAACCAGGGAAACAGTAACACCCAACACCAAACATTTCCTAAGTAAAAATTGTATTTCCTGGCAGAGAGCCTGCAAAAATTTTTGTCATTCAGTATTTAAGCATGACAAATTCTAGAACCCATCACTCAGACCTGAGCAAGTTTACAGCCATTTCCACTCTTTTGCTCCCAAGTGTTTCCTGGAGGACATGGGTGCTTCATGGATCTATTTCAACAAGACACTGACAAAATTACTGAAGCATCAGAGATGAACCAAGACATTTAGATGCAAAAAAGACATGGTAGACATGCTCATTATTGGATCAGTAGCTATTACATTTGCCTTGTGCTCCATGCCCCACAACATCAACAAAGATGATTAATTGATGCAAATGCCCCGTGGAGATGTTACATCTTGGAAGTTTTGCCCTCAGGAGGAAAGCATTGACTGGTACTATGTGATTTAATAGTCTTGGGAGGACAAAGGCCTTTAAATTATGAGGCAGACAGATGGGAAAGATAAAGACTAACTCTCAAACAAACAATTGGCAGATTTTTAGTATGTACATGACAGAATCCCAGGCAGTTTATAAGAAGCACCAGGTAAGTTCAGCACACTTCCTGGCTATTTTTTACTGCATTTGCTATCCCTTGTGGCCAAAATAAAACTTAACGTAATGAATTCAATAAACTTGGCTCATCAGCAAATAATTCAGCACTACAGCTGAGAAAAGGCAAACCCAGGATAACTATTACGAACTGCAGCAGGACCACAGCATTAAGCAAAACCAATCTGACACCCTGAAAAAGATGAAGACAGAGACCTAAACACATGACCCTAAAGAAATGGCCCTTGCACAGTGCAAGGGGTGCCACTGTCATGTTCTCCAAACTTTTCAATACCCCTTCAAAGATATCACAGTGGATGGGACCTTGCTCTAGGAAAGCTGACTGCAAAAATCCCAGAGCAGAGCAGATTCAGGATTTCACCCCACATAAGTAGATTATATTGCAATAAACTAGATTTCATTTCTCTGTTCAGTTATTCAATAAGAGAAAGGAAGCATGATTTTGAATATGACATGATTCTTCCTTCTTCTGTTTTTCTTTTAACTGCTCAATTAACCATTTGCTAGACTTTCTACAGAATGGAATGGAATGGGATGGAATGGAATGGGATGGAATGGGATGGAATGGGATGGAATGGGATGGGATGGGATGGGATGGGATGGAATGGGATGGAATGGAATGGAATGGAATAGAATAGAATAGACCAGACCAGGTTGGAAATGACCTTCAAGATCATTGTGTCCAACATGGAATGGAATGGAATGGAATGGAATGGAATGGAATGGAATGGAATGGAATGGAATGGAATGGAATGGAATGGAATGGAATGGAATAGAATAGAATAGAATAGGAATTAACCAGGTTGGATATATAGTACTGCAGCAGTGACTCCTCTCCCTTGTCACTCTGTACAAGGACAATTTAGCACTGAAGAGAGTATCACTGCCTCACTTAGAGGTATTTCATATTGCTATGTATTACAGCACTGCAGCTCCAAAAATACCAGACTGGAGATTTTGTTTCTGGTGGTTATATGAGTCAACACCATGCTCAGTTAGCCATAGCTTTGTGGGATCTTTTTTTTTTCTTTACAGCCTCTTGTGTATGTTGCATAAGTCAGAAATGTCAAAAACCTTACAACAACCAGAAAAATCCTGACTCATCTGATTGCCAGGCTATGGCCCTTGCATCAACATAAAACACATTACTCTTTCTCAATAAATGCTTAAGTAATGCCATTCAAACTATACAGGTTTTGTTAAATGTGTGTTTTTTGGGGGGAGGAAAGCTTCAGTTCAAAGTTATGGAGTTTCTCTAACAGCACTCTAATAACATGAAGTTTTGTTTTTATACAAATCAAGTTTATTTACACAGAGAAATGCCAAAGTCTCTGGGAATGTGCTAAACACTTGAACAGCTCTAGCAACCTTTCCTCTTAAAATTTAACACTAAGGACAATGAAGTTTCATTTTTAAAGCTAGGTTTGCTGAGCAGAAGTATTCTGATGAACTGCTAATCCACTTTATTTGTTTGTTCTGGAGGAATGTAGATATTCCCCTGTTGTCATAACACTCACACAGCCAACTCTGAATCCTCAAATTCAGTCTCAGCCAGCAACAATACCCTGCAGCAGCTCCTCTGCCACACCTTTAAAAGCTGCCTTTCAAAGACTGGCCTGAACAAAAGGAGTGGGCTGTTTTCTGGTCTCCCCTATTCCTCTCAGTCACCTGCACACTGCCCTAACTCAAGACAGGCCATCCAGTCAGGCAGGAGCTCTCTCTCAAGCCAATCTGCGTGCATGACACATTTGCAACGTGTCCCCTTGCATGCCCTGAATGCCCCAGCACTGCAGAGCAGTCACATCCATGTTTCACAGAGGGGCAGCTTCTGCTTGTTTGTGTGTATTTTGTCTTCTTTTATTTCTTCTCCATTATCCAAATGACCTACTGCCTTCGTCTATCACTGTGGCCTGTGGGTGCACTTTGGAATATCAAGCCACTTAGTTCAAGACTAAGCCCTGGACTCCAAATTTTGAAAACATCAAGCTCTGCCATACTCATTTTACAAGCAAATACTGGAGCCTGACAGTAGCTGTTTACACCAAAGTCAAATGGATTCACGGAGCCAGTGTTTCAATCCGTAACACAAACACAGGGCGTATCCTCCACAAAAAGGCTGATCCAGCTGTTTAGCTGGCTGTCCAGTCATCCATTCATTCCATTAAAAAACAAAAGGTCTCCTCCACTGTTAACAGCACCTCCAGCAAAGGTACAAGGTCGTACTGATGAGACAGGCATCTCGCAGTTTCTCACCTCTGCCAACTAAGGTTTCGGCCTCTAGTTGAGAAGGAACATGAAAAATCACTTTCTTGCAAGCTTCACAGCACAGACTCAGCACCTAAAAAACAAATTAAGAAATCAGGGGTAAAAAAAAACAAACACCAATAATTGCATGGTATTTTGAATAGTAACTAGACACTGAAGCTGCCTTTGGTTTGTCTGGGGTTTAGGACAAGGCACAGAGAAAACACTTCAGCTAAAAATTCAGGTACCGTGCAGCACCAGCATGCAAAGTTTCAAACTGGAAACAAGCTCTGACAACTGCTCCTCTGTCTGTCCAAGGCTTGTGGGCTTTTCCCTAAAATCATGGCAGTGCTGACACTAAAAGCAGGAGTAGCCTTTGACTAGAAGATTTCACCTACACTGTTACTTTAGTAGTGAGTCTCGCCGTGCACTCCCTCCAGTAGCATTCTTGGCCAGTTTAGATCCAAGGTCTCCAAGAAGGTTCAATCCACCACCACTCAGTTTGGTAGGACCGTGGTGATGCTTAACATTAAAGGGACAAGTTGCCTTATTAAAACCTCATGATGACACTTGTGCTTACGTATCACTTTGCATCTTCAAAGTGCCTTCTCAACAAACTAATTAAATCGAGCTGCAGCAATTAGATATGACATAAATAAAACTTTGTGTATCCCAGCAGTCCACTCCCATATAACCAGTTACAAAATGGGGTCCTCCTCAAAATTCAAATGTCTGGTAGATAACCAGGCCTTTCATAAAGAGAATCACACAGAGCTACAAAGATTTTCCTCAGCACTGAGCAATTTAGTCCTTGCCTAGTTTCTACCCTTGCCCAGCTTCTATCCAGATCTTTAAAACTATAATCCAAAAATCACACACAGCAAATTAAGCACAGAAATGGAGACGTGCAAATAAATACATTCACCCTTTTAAGTGCATTCATTCATTCAGGATGAAAGTCTAGCAAGAGAGAAACTCATTTTTATTTTGCACGTCCCTGTGTAGGATTAAAGGTGTAAAGAAGTAAATAGCTAATGGAAAGTCTGAAAATTACTTGGGATTCTTATTAAGAAAATAATTAAATAAAACACTTTAGAAACACTATGATCAGCTAAAAAATAAATGAAGCTGAAACTTGGAACTTTCTCTCATGCATTAAAGCAATTTAAATGCTGTGTCTGCATCACAAAAGCTCTCCCTGTCCTTCCTTATGTCCACATGGATACAAAAATATGTGTATATAAACCAATTTAAACACCCCTGCTTAAGTATTAGTAGGCACTTTCCTTATTAACAGAAACTTAATAAAACACTCTCTCCTGGGTGATGTTAACTTTCAAACTATTAGAATCAAACCATCTTATCACATTGTTCTAAGGCATTTGAAGAATCAATGACATCTCATTTTGAAACAGTTAAAGCCAAGCTAGCCTGATGTCAGCAGAAATAACTACTGAAGACTAAACCAAACATAAACAGGAGTAATTCGTAGATATCAAGATGTAAGGAAACACCAGGTAAAAATAAGCTGCAATATCCCTTTGCTTTACAAAGAAGACACTTCAGCAGATTTTTGGGGTTGAGTGTTGCAATTTTTCTACTTGACAGGAGGATTTCTTTTATTTAATTATTCTGTTTTTTAATTAGGTGTATGAGTAAGCTCGCTTGGGTTTCTTTGGGTTTTATTAATATCCTAGCAGAGGCAAGTCTGTATAGTGTCTGGAAGAGTAACACTTTCATTAAAATGTACATCTATAATTAGTATAAAAACAATAAACTGAGTGCTTCAGCCTGACCAAGTACTTTCCTTTCAGGCTCAAACCATCACCCGCCTTCTTTGTTTTTTTTTTTGGTGAACACAATGATCACAGGGGGAGAAAAAAATAATGGGTTAAAGAAACAAAAGACAAATCACTTTCACTCAGCCACTAAAAAAATAAAAGAAAGAAAAGAAAAAAAAAGAGGGAGAACTGCCCTGCAAGAGCCCTTCTGTAGCTGGTAATTCCGTACAAACATCGTAAACTGAAGCTAAAGGAATGGCTGGCATTCTTCAATGAACTGCTAACTCTTCCAGAGCAGCTGAACACGCTCCGCACCGCACGGACAACCCTTCCCAGGGAAAAGAGACAACTGGGGGCCTGGAAGGTGGGGGGCAGACAGAGGAATTCCAAGTAAAATGAACCGCACCTCAAATTTTCCTTTGGATAACCAAAAGCAGCAATACCGACCGCAGTCCGTGTCCAGCGCGGAACGTCACCGCACGCACATTCCAAAAAGCCGCCCGGCCACCAGTCCGAAAGTCAAAAGTCAACCCAACGAACGACCAAGTTCTCTCCCCTTCGCCTAATCGCGCCCCGCCGCCAGCATACGGCGCTCCGAAATCTGCTCCGCGGCCGCGCAGTCACCGCGGTCCCCTGCGCGGGGTGAGGGCTGCGGCCACTCCTGTGCCCGCAACAATCCCTCTCAAATGCGTTTTGGGAATAAAAAGCCGGAGATCGATCCCTCTGCGCTACGCGGCCGCGGCGAAGCAAGTGCTGCGGAGGAGAAGCGCCGGGTGCATGATAGGGCTGCGCGGCCGCGCACCGCCACCGGACCGCTCCGTTCTCCCCTCGGCCACCCACTCACTCACCCAGCCACTCACCAGAAGACCGAGGACGAGGCGAGGGGCTGCGGGGGCCATGGTGCGCGGGGGCGAAGGGGGCGAAAGGGGGGAGCCACCGACGCTGTCGGTGCTGCTGCCGCGGCCGGAGAGCGAGTGCGCGGTGGCGGCGCAGGTGGCGTGTCTCCGCGGAAGGCCGTCTCCCGCTGTCCCCTCCCGTCTGCCAGAGGAGCCGGCCGGTGGGGAGGGAGGGACCGGGCGGCAGCGGCGACTTTAATTACTTTTCTTTTTTTTCTTTAACCCCCCCTCCTTTTAGGTAATGCCCGTCCCGGGCACGGCGCTGGGACACCCCGCCCGCCTGCCCTGCCCTGCCCTGCCTTGCCTTGCCCTGCCCGCCCACCTTGGCGGTGAGGCGCTGCCCGTCCCCTCCCCTCGCTGCCTCGCCCGCGCTGCCGAGGCGCCGGCTCTGCGCAGGGTGCGCCTGCTGAGGCTCAACCCTCCCCTCCGCGATCTGTCCCGGAGAGCAGCTCCCCCGTCCGTAGCCCCCCGTTCTGGCCCGCTGCGGCCGGCTGTCGCTCCGCGGGGATCGCGCAGACGGTCCCCTGTCGGTCCCGACGGGGCCGTGCCAGCCCCGTGGCCGCCATGGCACTCGCCAGGCATGGGCGGGGAGGGGAGGGCGGGTGGTTACCGCGAGCGAAACCTTCGGGTTTTCGGCCAGGTTTCGTTTTGGGGAGGGTTGTGCTGTTCTGTTGCATGTGCTCACCTGTGTCGCCTCGGGTTCAGAGTGGCTTCAAATGAATAAAAGAATAAATGCTCATAATTGTTAACCCAGAAGTGTGGTTGCACACACAGGAGACAGGTACATTTCAATAGCTGGAACCCTGTAATGTGAAATCAAAGGAGCAAAAGTTCTACAAAACCCTTCCTCTCTATTTCAAGGATCAATGATCTCACAGAGTCATAGAATTGGTTTGAACCATCAAGTCCAACCATCAGTCCAACACTACCATGTCCATTAAACCACATCCCAAAGTTCTATGTCTACATGTACTTTGAATACTTCCAGGGATGGTGACTCCACCACCTCTCTGGGCAGCCTGTTCCACTTCCTGACCACTCTTCCAGTGAAGATTTTTTTCCTAATATCCAACCTAAACCTCCCTTGGTGCAGATTGAGGCCATTTCCTCTTGTCCTATTGCTTGTAACTTGGGAGAAGAGCTCAACGCCCACCTCACTACAACCTTCTTTCAGGGAGCCGTAGAGAGCAATGAGCCTCCTCTTCTCCAGATCAAACAGCCACAGTTCCATCATCTGTTCCTTGTAACAGCTCTGTTCTCCAGACCCTTTACCAGCTCTGTCAGCTTTCTCTGGACCTACTCCAGGAACTCAAATTCATAGCTGTTACCTTGAAATATGCAAATAAGAAGCAAAAATTCTTTAAAAAAAACCCCCAAAACTTCCAGTTTCTCAGTTTCAAGGATCCATGAGTTTGTTGCATCTGAAAGCGTAAGACAGTCATTTGATGATGTCACTGATATTGTAGGTGGCAAGAAGATAGGGAAAGGTGTAACCATCAGGCAATCGCAGTGGGATGCTTACACATTTGTGTGGGCATAGGAAGTGCTGCTATGGTTGAAACCACAGCCATGGCCCCCTCTAGTCCTGTGGGCAATCCATTGAGGTGTGTGACCAATGTACTGGTTGCAACCAAGTGCTTCCGGGACCTGGTGAGGTGGAAAGCGAGAGGTGGATTGAAAGAGTTCCTTGTCCATAGGGCACTGTGATAACCTGTTGTGACCTGTGATAACCTATGGTCACATTCCCAGCTGCATGCTGCAGTACCCTGTGGTACGTTGGTGTTACAGGCTGCCTCTGATGATGGATGCACACTAAACCTACAACATTGCACCAAACTCCGTAGTACAGACCTAGTATGAGCAGAGGAAAATAGGCTGCAATGTTTAATTTTTTTGTGTGACCTGGTAAAGCCTGATTTGTCTTCAGAAGCAACCTCTTATCCCCAGCCTTCAGCCAGCTTCTCTGGGTATATCCCACCTCAGATGTTCATGTAAGCCCACAGCAAGAGCCACAGCCCCCTGCAGTCCCCTGCAGCTGTATCCCACTTTGCCGTAGTGGATTTAACAGCTAGCTGGGAAATATTCTAAAATATACATATTTTAATTCATTATGTTCCATGCAACTACCTGTGGTCATAGAAAGGCAATGAATTTGTCTGGACCTGCAATAATTTCCAAACATAATGACCCAGAATACTTACTTTGCGGTCAAAACTTTAATTTTTGGGGAGCTTTTTCAATTTTTTTTGTTAAATGTCAGTGTGGGAGAAACCCACATCTGTCAGAAAAGGTGCCTTGAGTCTGTTGACCCAGACTGTCATTCCAAAGCCCTAATTAACAACTTTCAACTCTGGCCTGGCTTCGTACCACTCGTGTTTTCCTCCTACACACACCGTTCAGTACTTGCAGTAACACACTGGACCTCTATGCTGAATGTGAAGCTCCTGAGGTAGCAGGAAGACTGCAGGAGTTCAAAGGGACACTGGGCAAATACTAGCAGGAGAGACATAGGAAGGAATAGCAACAGGATAGGGTCATGGTACCCTCAGCACAGAGCTGTTGGAAATGTCAAAGCTGGCAGCCTTGTTCTTGCTTCTCCTGGGCGTATGCTTGTGTGAAGAGCTGGAGAAAACACACTGGGCTGGAAGGGCTCTTGGGCCTGACAGAACATGGTTGGTCACTCATGTGCTGCTGTCGTGACCTTCTCCCAGAAAATCTGGAGCCTTCCTTGGTGTCAGTATCATCAAAGTTGCTCTGCTGTTCAAAAATCCAGGTGGAGATTCCACCTGAGTGAGTAAATGCCCTTTTGTCACAGCACTTTTTAGAGTTATTCATGCCTTCATCACCAGGAAGCATTTGTGCAGCAGAGAGGTATTTGAAAATGGGCTGGCCTGCCCATCCAAAGAGTTGTGTTGTGTAACTGCAGTAAATCCCTGCCCTGTTTGCTGGGGATCTGTGACCTTATGGACAGATTTCAAGGCTTTTGTTTGAACATGAGGAGAAGATGAGGGGAAAAGCAATCCTTTCTTTTACACTACTTTGGGTGCAGGGGACCCTACCAACATCCACAACCGAGTCACATTATTGCATAGTGAATCTGCCAACAGTGTTCAGTCAAACTTTCATACCATTGTGTGTGAAAGGCTTGAAAAAGTAAAACAAAATTAAAGATAAAAATACTTTTGATGCAGAGCCCACTTTCTATACGGGATTGCTAAAGTGTAGGCTCAGTGAGCATGTGAATATATATTAAATATTTGAGGATAATGAGTGTGACCTTTGTAGAGGGAAGATGTATCTCACAAATAAACTGCAGTGTAATCGTGGACTCACTTATGTGTATTACTAATTTTCACCTGATCAGTGTGGGAGAGTTCAAAAAGTTTGGTAAAGCCCATCATCAAAACAGTCCTAGTGAAAATTGCAGTAGGAAGAGTGACCATAAGTGGTTTAAAATAGGGGAAAGAAGAATTGAGGATGTTGACACCTGGAACCTGTCCATATATTCATAAAAGATATGGGAAAGGAGATCAATAGTAACACAGTAACAGTGTAGAATTAGTCATATTCATGACAGCCAAATCTAAAGCTGACTACCCAGAGTTACAAAAGAGTATTACCATATTGAGTGAACAGATGATAAATTGATGACTGAAACTCACAATTAATAGAATCATGGAAAGATTAACTAAAGAACAGAATGACAGGCTCCAGCCTTGATGGTACTTTTTGAAAACAGACTTGGGATGATTCTCTGGGAATTTCATGAGCTCAGTGACCAATGTCAATCAAAGGGGAATTAAACAGGAGTAATCATTTGGAAAGAAACAACTCTTCATGTTTCATTTGATATATTTTCTCTATCCACAGGTACATTCATATATTAAACCCAGCTTGCAATTCTCATAAGCCATTTCATAAAAGGAGTAGTAGAAGTAAGAATGGCACAAAAAAGGAGCAATAAAAGATCATGGTTAGGAAGTCCAAGGTGGAATAAAATTCTTGATCTAGAAAAAAGGTGATATAGTAAAGGTCAACACAACTGGTAATGATACAGAGAAGATAAGTTGGGAAGGACTATTTTTCATAATCTAAATGCCAGATAATTAGACCACTAATATTAACAGCAGTGCCACTTTTGTTTCAGAAAGCTGTAAAATGCTTCTTGTTGGAAGCTGGCAGGGTGTGTGACAGAAAGAAATCTCCAATATTTTCTGATTTCTACTCTTTTTCTCTGAGAATTAGCCACTTCCTACTGCTGAGGGCAGGAGGCTGTTGAGCTAGAAGAGCAAACCAGTTCTTACTGCTTCCTTAGGTAGTTCAGAGTACTTTCCTGGCTGGCTGATCTCAGCTCCCAACAATACACAGATTCACAGATTGCATTGGGTTGGAAATGACCCTCAAAGGGTATCTTGTCCAACCCCCCTGCAATCAGCAGGGACATCTCCAACTACCACAGGCTGCCTGAGGCCACATCGAGTCTGGTCTTGAATGTCTCCAGGGACAGGGTCTCAACCACATCCCTGGGCAGCCTGTTCCGCTCTCACTATGAAGAGCTTCCTCATTATGTCCAACCTAAATCTACCCCGCTCCAGTTTCAAACTATTGCCCCATTGTCCTATCTCTGCAAGCCCCTCTCCAGCCTTTCTGTAGCCCCCTTCAGGTATTGACATGTAGCTGTAAGGTCTCCCCAGAACCTTCTCTTTTCCAGGCTGAACAGGCCCAATTCTTTCAGCCTGGCTTCACAGGTGGGATACACCAGCCCTCTGATCATCTTGGTGACCCTTTTCTTGAGGGAACAATATAACGCCAACAAAGGATGGGGAAAACAGAGGCCATTTTTCTCTGTGAACTGGGGTGGTGCAACTTTTGCTAGTCAAGTAAGCAAGAACTTGCAGCCAGATGTTTATGTTGGAAGTATCCCTGGATGTGAAATTTACTTCCTGTGATAGGCCACCTCAGAAGAGAGAGGCCCAGACCATATTATGGTCAGGGGTTTCTGTAACTGTGCATTGTTAATAAAATGTGCTAAATGTTCTTAATTTAGGTCAGGCATAATAATTACCTTAAGGGTGCCTGAACAATAAACAACAGTGTCCCTAACTGAGAAACTAATTAGCTTTAAAAGTTTGGCTTTCATAATCATCAAAGAAGATGGGCTGAAGCTCATCTTTAATTTAGAGAATAGTTATTATCAGTGGTCTGAAGCTTTACACATTACTCATTGCCGTGTGAGGGTTGGATTAAATAAGACTTTGGAGCCTTCGGCCTTGTGCTTTTGCACTTCTCTCTTTCTGATAATAAAGTGCAAGCATGCTCTGAAATTGAAGCTGAAATATCCAGCTTGGAAAATGCTTTCATCTAAATATTTGTCTAAATTTCAACTTATATCAGAGTTACATCACAGAATAATAAAATGCACCTTCTATACTTAAGACAGAATTACACTTAGTAATTCTCATTATTCCTATGTGAAAGTCACCATTTGTCTTTGCAAAAAGTGCCCTTTTTGTGATCTGAGTGGCTCTGTCATCAGAGCACTTCTTGATTTTCATGTGCTTCTTGGGAACTGCCAAACAATTAGGTATTTCATTGGGCTGTTTCAAACAAATGCTAGATAATTTCTTTCTTTGTTATTTAAATGTGTCTGTATCTCCAGATCTTTATATAAGAATACATTTAAAGACATTATTAAGTAGGTTTTGTTTTAATAAAACCATTAGAAGCACAGATAATGAATGTTTAAATTAAACTGAAGAGTGTTTAAATTAAATTGAATTTAATATTGCAGGGGCATATTTAACACTTGAATTATAAAAAAATGTCTCTTCAGGTGAAATGCCAGGAAGACTGGTTAGACCACACCTTGAGTACTGTGTCCAGTTCTGGGCCCCTCAGTTTAAGAAGGACATTGAGACACTCAAACGTGTTCAGAGCAGGGCAATGAGGCTGGGGAGAGGCCTTGAGCACAAGCCCTACGAGGAGAGGCTGAGGGAGCTGGGATTGTTCAGCCTGGAGAAGAGGAGGCTCAGGGGAGACCTTCTTGCTCTCTACAACTACCTGAAGGGAGGTTGTAGCCAGGAGGGGGTTGGTCTCTTCTCCCAAGCAACCAGCACCACGACAAGAAGACACAGTCTCAAGCTGTGCCAGGGGAAGTTTAGGCTGGAGGTGAGGAGAAAGTTCTTCACTGAGAGAGTTGTTAGCCATTGGAATGTGCTGCCCAGGGAGGTGGTGGAGTCGCCATCCGTGGAGGTGTTCAAGAGGGGATCGGACGTGGCACTTGGTGCCATGGTTCAGTCATGAGATCTGTGGTGACAGGTTGGACTTGATGATCTTTGAGGTCTCTTCCAACCTTGGTGGTTCTGTGATTCTGTGAAGATATTGGCTGCCAAGGCAGTTTATTTGGAAGTGAAGAACCAGAATATTCCACCTCTAAGTGACAGTACAGGGAATAGTAAAGCTTTTTTCTTGCCATGCTCAGGCAAAAGCCAAGAAGACAAGCAAAGAACTCACATTCAAAGTAATGTCTTAAAAATTAGACCAAAAACTCACTCCAAACCAAAATAATTTAAAGAGGTGGTTGGCAATAGAGCGTCCCAAGTCAATGCAGAAAATTCATCAGAAGACAAGATATATCTTGTAAAGAAGAAAATTAGTTCAGCTTTCCCCCACCCTTGTGTTTAATAAGCACTTCTAAATGCTGCCTCTTCCTCTTTCCTTTCAATGAGAAGTACCAGAGAAAGATCTGCTGCAGGTGATACTATTCACAGTCAAATGGTAGCTCGGGTAAGAACTAACGATACTTACAACCAACCAATCTTCACTATTACCAAGGTATAAGTATTTGTTTTCTGAAAGTATACACACATGGGCCTGAATTAGAGGGAAAACTATAAACAGCTCTGAGTAGCAGTTGCAGTCGTTCCTCAGAAAGTCTTCAGTCATTACTCAGGGGCATTTAAAAAGCAAGTGGACTCCTAACAACTATTAGGAAAGGAAGTGAGGGTGTGAGATAGAAAACACAGTCCTATCACCATGTAAATCCATGGATTTATTGTTGGAATACTGCATGCTGGTGCGGTCATCTCAGAGAGCAACTGTAGGAGGCAGAGAAACTATCAAGAATGGACATAGAAATTATTAGTTTCATATAATGAAACTAGAAGTATCAGCAAAGGAATGCAGGGGATGGAAGTTTAGATGTGTGAGGAAAAGGACTATGAGAGTGATCTGCAGTGCAACAGGTGACATATAGAGAAAAACAAGGAATGTTTAGTCAGTTTCTTGCAAGCTGAGAATTTAGAAGCTATCACAGGCAATGACCAGGCAATAGAGATAAAATAAATAAAAGCAGGCACTTGTATTTGTACAGTAAATAGTCAAATGGTGCCACTCAGTGCTCTCATTCTAGCAGAGGACAAATGCACAAATGCATCAGAAAAAGAATAAGAAAAAAAACACAAACCCCACAGTGTGCTCATTGGTGGTTACTGGAGACAGAGATACGAACATCTTACTTGGGATGATCAACAGAAGTGGAGAGTAACCAGAGAAAGGACCATGCCACACGTGCTTTGCTTCTTGTACAGCCCCCCCAAACTTAAGTCACAATCTGCTGTGAAGACAGGGTGAATTTAAGGGACCTTCAAAAAGATGTAGCAAAACAGTTTAATCTTATTCTTCCTTCAAAAGAGATCTGTCTGTGGAATTTTCCTAGAGATCTAGCAGAGATGAGGGTAATAAGTGATAGGAGACAAATAGGATTTCTTGCTTTTTTGAAAAGCTCATAGAGCACATTTGAGGTCCGGGTTTAGTTCTGTATCATGCTTTCTTCTCCGTTTTCCTTGTCTTATATTAAGAAAGCCATTTGAGAAAGTAATATGCCTTAATTGGAAGAAAAAAAAATAGAATGAAATAGTATGTTGAATATTTTTCAACAGGAAGCATTTGCTCTGCACAGCTATATTGTGTCCTGCATCAAAGATGCATAATAAAATTGCATAGGAGGGGCTGATATGGGAGTTGCTTGAGTATTATTCATCAAACAGTTTTTCTCATGTGCTATCTTTACTAATCCTATGACTCCTTTATACTCACGTAGGTATCAAAACTGAAACTCTGCATCCACACTCCTTGCATTTAAGAAAACATTTAAGTAGAATTGTTAATGGTAAGTAAGAAGAGGAGGTTCTTTTTGAAAGAACATTTTCCTTTTTATGATCTGCCAAAAAAAATTGGATATGGATGTGGATTAGAAAACTACCAAGTGGCCATTCTGCCATACAGCAGGATCTTGACAGGCTGATAAGAACCTCATGAAGTTCAGCAAGGGAAATGCTGAGTCCTGAACCTAGGGAAGAGCAACCTTGTGCACCAATATATTCTGGGGGTACCTCAGTTGGAAAGCAACTTGGTAGAAAAAGACCTGGAGGTCCTGGTGGACCAGCAGGTGGAGGGAGAGAATTCTTTCCCTCTGCTCAGCTCTCCTGTGGCCACACCTGCAACACTTTTTCCAGTTCCGAGCTTTTCAGTACGAGACACAGAGGGAGTCCAGTGAAGGTTGTCTAAGATGATAAAGGGACTGGAACATCTCTCTGGTGAACAGAGGCTGATAAAATTGGGACTGCTTAGCTTGTAGAAGCTCATGGGGGGAGCTCATTGATGTAGAGAGACACCTAAAGGGAAGGTGCAAAGAGGATGATGCAAAGAGGATGGAGCCAGGCCCTTTTCAGTGGCACACAGTGGCACAAGTTGAAGGGATGGTTCCTCAAGCTCTCTGCTTTTAGAAGACTGTCTGTGCAGGTCTTAACGGTTAGGACTCTGCATAGCTGCAGGTATGGAAACCTCTCCCTGTTGATGTCATTGGCAAAAATCCCAGGATTTCACTCCCAGATTTTAACTGTAGCCTTCATTTGATAAAACAGTGATATGATGGAGCAGCTCCGAGGCTCCCAAAGCTTCAGAAAGTCAATCTAACAGGACAGGTTTAGAAGACAATTGGAAGAGGGCACCAGAACAGTGTGAATGTAATACTGCTTCTGTGATCAAGTATTGCTGTGCTATTCTGTGCTCTTCTGTTAAATGATACTGCTGATTGTCCTTAACAAATCCTCTATACTAAGTTTTACTCCTGCCATCTGTTCTTTCTTTCTTTCCCTCTGACTCCCTCCCCTTCCCTTTGGCCTTCATATTCTTGCTGATTGGCTGATGGTACCACATCAGACAGTAGGTCCTCTCAGCTCACTAGCAAGCTATGATTGGTGATGTCTCTTGCATTCATGACACTCTAGGTATTCTAAACTTTGCTTAAAACTTCATTAAATCCCCATAAAAAAATAAGGACTGTATCCTTCTGGCATTTAGCCTGTTGAAATTTCCTAAACCTTCATTTTTACACTGGTGAAAAGTCAGTAGGTTAAAGACACTCTAAGCTTTGTAAAGCTAACTACACTGTACAAATAAGGTTGAGAATGCTTTTTAGGAGTTAATCTGTATGCACCACCTGCATATCAACATTAAAATTTTCCTTTAAGCTTACTGAATGCTGAGCAAGTCATGGAATAGTTTCAGTTGGAAAAGACCTCCAAGATCATTGAGTCCAACCACCAACCTAAGACCACCATGGCCCTTAAACCATGCCCTGAAGTGTCATGCTTAGACATAGAATCTGCAATTAACAGTCTGTTATTAAGTGTGCTTTCAGCATATGGATTGCCATAGAATACTTTTCATTTGAAGCATAACAGTAAATATTAGGGCACTTTGATTTTACTCGGCGTAGCAATGTACTAACTGACACAGTAGCAATAAAAGGGAAGTAATAGAATAGCAATATTGTGATCTGGACAGGGTAGAACAAAGAGTAAGAGGATATAATATCGAGAGTCTAAATCTAAACATCTATTTTAATGATACAAAGTTCTGACCAGAATATGTGAGACAACTATGATAAAAGTCATGAAAGAACCTTGCTGGAACACAAAAGACAAAAGTGGCAGTCTGACATTGAAAGCCTGCCAGAACAAGCATTGTTTAACTCCAGTTAATGAATCAAACCCAATTTGTCCAGGCAAATGAGGGACTCCAATTCAATGTCACATGTTATTGCCTTTCTGGTACAAGATTTGGCTAAGTTCCTAATGCATTAGTCTGTAATTCAGATTGGTTTCTGTTGAAGACAGGGCTGTAATCTATGTGCATATCATTAACTGCAGACACATTCCCCTGTTCTCTTTCCTACAGCATCAGATGAAAACTTTTTCTGGAAGATTAACCTCCCTGGAAGGGGAACTCTCTAAGAGAAATTTCAGTGGTTAAAAACTCAGCAACTGCCTATGAGAAGAAAAGCCAGAAATTAGTCACAACCATCTGGGACTCTGTGCAAACACAGAATTGCCCAAGAATGTTTTTCTTTCCTTTCCTTTTCTCTGTTAGTTTAACAAAGGGAAGTGTGAATACAACAAATGCAAGTATGTCATCAGCCTTAATTTTCTTATGATCAAGAAGAAAAAGTATTTAATACTGTAGAGAAAATAGTTGCTTGGTGGCATTTATGTACTGTGGCATGTCAGAAAAAAAAATGTATTACAGAAGGAAGAAAGCAAAAGAAGAACAGGAGAAGGAGAAGGAGGAGGAGAAGGAGGAGGAGAAGGAGAAGGAGAAGGAGAAGGAGAAGGAGAAGGAGAAGGAGAAGGAGAAGGAGAAGGAGAAGGAGAAGGAGAAGGAGAAGGAGAAGGAGAAGGAGAAGGAGAAGGAGAAGGAGAAGGAGAAGGAGAAGGAGAAGGAGAAGGAGAAGGAGAAGGAGAAGGGAATCTCTAAGCAGGTTTTGAAAGCATTACTACATCTGCTACCAGTTTTGTAGCTATATTGTTTTGGAATTCCATTACTACAAAACCAGTAGCTTGTACTACAGCATTTGCCTCTGCTACATCTGGTACTGCTACAGCTAGTCTGTTGCCTTGCTCTGCTGGATACAAATATCCTAGGGAAAGACATCTATAGGTGTGTTCAAGTGCATGTAAATAGTATAAAGAAAATGAGGAATGTGCTACAGAAGAGGAATGTTTCAGGTGATGAATAGCATTCATTAAATTAGCCTTGAGAATCCAAAAATAGTCATTTGTGTTGGCAACCATAAAAGCCCTTTCCTTTGGCAGCCATGCATAGACTTTTCTATTCTATTTTCATTTGATTTCCATTTGATTTCATTCATTGTCAAGTCTTGCTTTCTCATCTCGAGGTGAGGGTAGCAGAGGAGACGTTGGCAGTCAATTGTTTCACAGCATTTCATGCTTTGTTGGAAGAAAAGAAGCAAGTTCCAACAGGATCTGGTTGGGGATGTCCCTGTTTACTGCAGGGGGGTTGGGCTAAATGACTTTTAGAGGTCCCTTCCAAGCCAATGCATTCTATGATTCTGTGATTCTTTAGTTGGCTTCAGCACTACAAAGGGCTGCCAGGGCTGGCCAGGGAGGTGGTGGAGTCACCATCCCTGGAGGTTTCAAGAGGGGATTGAACGTGACACTTGGTGCCATGGTTTAGTTAGTTATGAGGTGTTGGGTGACAGGTTGGACTTGATGATATTTGAAGTCTCTTCAAACCTTATTGATTCTATGATTCTATGAAAGTAGGGATACTAGTCATAGCCAGAATTTTAAATCCAGCCAGCTGGTTAAATAAGGTTTTTTTCAAGAACAAATATGGGAGTAGAAAAAGAAGTTTCTGGACCTCTCTGACACTTTCTACAGCCTCCTGAAACCTTCATATTCTGTCCAGGCCTCTCACCAGCTTCATAGACTGGAAAGTCACCTTGCTAATTCATAGCAAACAACATCCATTGTTTTATTTTTCCTTTCCCAGCAAGCTAGTCACTTAATCAGGTTGGTCAGACAGGATGTATCTCATAAATCCATGCAGACTACTCCCAGTCACCTTCTTATCCCTAATATGTTTGGAAATGGCTTCCAGGATTACACGGTTAATCGACTTCCCTGGAACTGAGGTGAGTCTGACCAGCCTGTAGTTCCTTGGGTCCTCTTTCTTGGCCTTCATGAAGAGAAGAGTGACAGGATGCTTAAGCACAATCAAGCACAAATCACTGGGCCTACTGGGTTGACCTAGAATATAAAAAATGGTCAAAAGATCAGACACTGTACCAGTCCTTTCTGCTTAAGTTCTGAGCATATTGAACAGAGATTATAGCTTTCTGTATTCCATGTGGCACAAAAAAACCAACCCAAACTGAAACTCTTAATGGCAATTGAAGAAAGAAAAACATTTTTATGTTTGGCATCACTTTACTAATATATAAGAGCACATTGTCTGTGTGGTTGAATAAAACTCCTCATGCAATTCTGCAGGCATCTGTAACACTTAATGGCTTTATTTAACTGGTGAGCTGGGGTGTCCACAGTGCTTCTTGGGGCCTTGGCTCTGTTTGCCTAAACAGAGAAATAAGTAGCGGCAGGTTGGCATCCAGAGAGCATGTCCACATGCACAAGTTCCTATTGAATGGAAATCAGGACACAGAGGAGAAGAGGTGCTGGGGAGGTAGGATGGTTTCCATCAGGATGACTTTGGGATTCTCTGCTTGATGCTGGAGCAGTCCCAAGTCTCACTCTCTGTACTGGAATATGCGTAGAACTGTTAGAATCATAGAAACATTTCAGTTGGAAAAGACCTTTAATATCATCAAGTCCAACTGTCAACCCAGCACCACCACAACCACTAAATCATATCCCCAAGTGCCATGTCTACACATTTTTTGAACACCTTCAGGGATGGGAACTCCACCACATCCCTGTGCAGCCTCTTCCAATGCTTGACCACTCTCAGTGAAGAAATTTTTCATAATATTCAATCTAAACCCTTCCTGGTGCAATTTGAGACCATTTTCTCTTCTCCCACCCCTTGTAACTAGGGAAAAGAGATCAACGTCCATCACACTACAGCCTCCTCTCAGGGAGTTGTAGAGAGCGAGAAGGTCTCCCCTCAGCTTCCTCTTCTCCAGACTAAACAATCCAGGTTCCCTCAGTTGATCCTCACCAGCCCTGTTCTTCAGACCTTTCCCCAGCTTTGTTGCCCTTTCCTGGACCAACTGAAGCACCTCAACATCCCTCTGGGTTGGGCTAAATGACTTTTAAAGGTCCCTTCCAAGCCAACACATTCTATGATTCTGTGATTCTTTAGTTGGCTTCAGCACTACAAAGGGCTGCCAGGGCTGGCCAGGGAGGTGGTGGAGTCACCGTCCCTGGAGGTGTTCAAGAGGAGATTGGACGTGGCACTTGGTGCCATGGTCTAGTCATGAGGTCTGTGGAGACAGGTTGGACTCGATGATCCTTGGGGTCTCTTCCAACCTTAGTTATACTGTGATATTGTGATACTGGTAGTGAGGGCTCCAAAACTGAACCCAGTACTCAAGGTGTGGCCTCTCCAGTGCTGAGTACAAGGGCAGAGTGTCGAGTACAAGGGCAAAAGCTGTTCTCAAATTACAAAATAAGTATTTACTTATTGGTAGAGAGCAGAGCAATCTTTTAAATAATCTCACTTTGCATATTACTTCCAGATTACTTACATTTGGTAATTTTTTCCATTTACTTTATGATGCTCAATTAAAATCTGCAAATGTGTGCCTAGCTTAGGAAAAAAGAACATAGACATTGCCTTGCATTCCAAGGGTAACATTTTGAATTTGGAATTAGATGTCTCTGTACCACGCT
Source organism: Dryobates pubescens (assembly GCF_014839835.1). Taxonomy (NCBI): domain Eukaryota; kingdom Metazoa; phylum Chordata; class Aves; order Piciformes; family Picidae; genus Dryobates; species Dryobates pubescens. The sequence continues at coordinate 8,790,038 of NC_071614.1, read as the reverse complement.
GATGTTTTTGCACTGACTCTTCCTGCTGAGATCAGTTTCAAGTCCCATAGAATTTTGTTATGATGCTCTGGTTTGGTGGCTACAGAAACCACAGATGATTTCCAGGAGGTGTGGAGTACCTTTGAGAGAGATTAGAGATTATAGTCCCAGGTGTATTCATTTAGAATATCTTCATCCTTCCTGCAGCCGTCATTAACATCTTGACATTTTAACAGTTCAAATGCCACAAGGATTTTTCCTGTAAAGGCTCAGCATTATGGCTGACATTCCCAAGAAGTGTTAAAACTCTGACAATAACAGAGCAATTAACAGATGAAACGCTTGTTTAATTACTGCGTCGATCAGATCTTAGTCCATCATGGGAAGAGGAAGCTGACCAGGTCCACCTCATCCACCCTGCGTTAGTGATACATTCATTTAATATCACCACCTTAAGTAGCTTATACACACACACATGCAATTTTCTTCCACTCACTCATGCTCTTTCATGTTATTCAGTTTTACATGCTTTACAAGGATAGGTGTGGTTGGTTCTTTCTTTTTCTAATTCCCTTGCCATGTTCTGTTTAGATTATTCCATCTGTAAGCACGGGCAAGCTGATACACGTACCTCAGTTTCGGCACACGTTTAACATTTATTAGTTTAGATGGTTTTTTGGAGATTATAAAGGAAGATGGCTGCAAACCCAACGTGCTTTCCAGCCTAATTAATTTATACCCTTTCTTGTAATCAGTTTGGTTTATGTAGCTTTTCTTTTGTCTGATATTTAAAAGAATGAACATCTTACTTAAGAAATAAAATTAACCTGCTTTAATTTCCTTCCTTGTGTTGCTACGAGCGAACAACACTGAGAAACTTTTATCTTTGGTGCATCATTGCATTGTTGACTACTACAGAACAGAGCTTTAGCTAATTAGGTGAAGATTAAGCAGACCTGAGTTCACACTATATCAGAATATCATATACTATCTATAACATTACCAGCATCTGTATCTCTCATTGACATCAGCAAATCCAGTAGACAAGGACCTATACTATGTGGGTGCACAACTGTGTAAACAGCAGGAGCTGTCCTTCAGAGGAGAAACCTTCCTGGTTTTTTTTTTTCCACATTGAAACTTGTTCTCATGTGGAGAATCAAACTGTACATTAGAACAAAGAGTTGGTCCTTCAGGTTTCAAGCTACATCATAAACCATCATTTTTTGGTGCAGCTCAGAACCAGAAATACAGCCACCACCGTCTTGCTTATGGGCCTGACTCTGCTTCTTGGAGCTTTTTCTAGAAACTTAAATCTTTGCAAAGTAAATGCAAATTGGGCTGTGATCTTATTTTATGGCTTTGTGCTCAATTTTTAGAAGACCAGATAAAAACACAAAGATGAAGACAGCTGCAGAAGAGTCCAATCCTGTCAGACATGTTTCTTTCTCATGATAAAGTGAGAAAACATCTTACAGGGAGACACTTTTTTCATAACTTTCCATTACAGGGTGCTGCAATGAATACATCAGAATGCATGGAGGAAGAAAGGAAAGAAAATACAGCTGAATAATCAGTAATATCCAGTCGGATTTGTTAAACCACCCAAAGAACTGGCATTAGAAGAGGAAAAAAGGAAAGACAAACGTCAAATACAGAAGTCAGACATTATTGGCACAGATAGTGGTGTTCAAAGATACAAGTAGAGATCTCTGAAGTGGCTTAATCACAGAATCACAAGATGTTAGGGGTTGGAAGGGACCTCTGGATATCATCAAGTCCAACCTCCCTGCCAAGACAGATTCACCTAAAGAACATCACACAGTTACACGTCCAGGCAGGTTTTGAATGCCTTCAGAGATGGAGACTCCACCACCTCTTTGGACAGCCTTCTTCAGTGCTGTTACCCTTAAACTAAACAAGTTCCTCCTCATGTTTCAGTGGAACTTCTTATGTTCAAATTTGTGCCCATTACAGCATTGCTAGGGAATTTCATACAGTCTATAGAGGATAATTTTCATCACTTATCCCCATGTAAAAACTAATCCTGTATCTGCAGCAAATAAGTTTAAGACATTTAAGACTGGAAAAGTCCTTTTTCTGGTTAAGCTTACACGAACAGTGTTTCTAATATATGTGTTTTAATTGGCTATTGGTTATTGATTTGGGTATTCTGTATGAAGACAGTTTCAGTAGAATCTGCTGAGGCACCTGTAATGGCACTGAAATTGAAATCTCATTGGCAGTACCTCTAAAAAAGAGTAAGCATTCTTACTAACCTCTCAGTTAATTCATGAATCATTTAAATTGTCACTAAATGCTCTGAAACTGGCATTCATTATAGAATTCATAGCGTTGGACTTATTCAGACTCACAGTAACCAAACAGTAGACTCTACCAGCCTCACCAGCTGATGGTCAGTGGATGCCAAAACATTTATAATGTCAACTTATTCAGTTGTTGATATTCATGGTGCTTGGATTCCTCCCCTCTATCTATCATCATCTTTGCTCTCCAGCCCTCCAGTCTTTCCACATCCTTTTTGCTCCACCCAATGGCTTTGGGGAAGTCCTCTTTCATGTTTTCATTCTTCAGGGAACCACCATCCCTCCGAGGCTCTCATTATCCAAGGAAAGGAGGTTGCTGCTCAGTATGGCGTAGAGTGAGTCAGGCAAAATGTGTTTACAGACTTTGCAAAGATAGCATTTTTTTTCTTGTAGGACAACAGCATGTTCAAGTCAGCCTCCTTCCTCATTTTCTCTCCTCCCAGTCCTCTCCCTTCCCATCCCCAGGGCTGGAAAGGCTGAGGAAGCCATACAGGACACTGCCTGAAAATTCTGATAAAAATAGCAATGGTGAAATTAGAGGAGGGATAACAAGAGTCAAAGAGGACTGTGAGGGGAGAACTGAGTGGGCAGATGGGGAGAGAAAAGAAATCCATCAGTAGAAGAAATTAGGCAGTGAGATTGGGCAAGAAGTAAAATAAAATAATGAAATAAAAAGCAATTTTAAAAAAATGGAAATGTGCACATAATTAGGAAGCAGGAAGAATGAACCAAAGAAAAATAAATCTACACTGAAAAGCTCTAAAAACAAAAAAAATCTTTTCAGTGCTGGAGATGAAATCATTTCTGCTTTGAGAATTGTCACAACATAATCTGGGGGCATGATTCACAAAAACAGAGATAAAAAAACCAAGGAGGAAAGGTGCCAAAGATTACCCTCCCAAAACAATGTAAGGGGAAAAAAAAGGTAAAATGGAAGCTAGAGGAGTCGCTTAGGTCTTTCAAATGATTATTCTTGCCTCCTCTCCTTACTAATGAGCTGTCCCTCCCTGAGCAGGGAGTGTTTGGCTGATGGAGTCTCAGCCCCAGGGCAGACAGGAGTGCCTCACCTCACCCAGTAGCAAGCACCTCTCCCCATTTCAGCAGTGGTTTTCACAGGATGGAAAGAGGCTCCAGAAGAAACTGTGCATGCCCAGCAAGGAGAAGTGGAGGACAACTCCATACTAAAACTCATGCCCCTTTCCTCCTCCAAACAACGGACAAACAAGGTGGCCTACTGTTGGTGGTACAGCTCAAAACCCTCTCAGTGCTTCTCTCCTGTTTGTGTTTAATAAAGGCTCCAGGTGCTTTGGTATAACTGGGATGGGGAGGCCCAGTTTTCTCCTTCACCTCTGCAGTTCTCAGGTGATATAAAACTCCTGGCCCCATGGCAGCAATTGCCTTTTTTAATCATGGGAAGTGAGGAGTGAATGGAAATCCTCTGTTGGCTAACGGGGCACCACGGAATTAGGCCAGCACAATGGTTGTGCATTATTCAACAGCCTGATTTAGCTTTAAGTAGTTTCCAGTCTGTAAGCAGGTAAGTAAACCCTGAGGAAAACAAAGTTCAGGTTAGACTTGTTGGCTTGTCTGCAGAAAGCAAATTCAAGGGTCTGTGCCCTGATCTGGTATGTGCAGCTCTTCTTGTGAATTTGTCTAGGTGGAAAACAAAACCCCCAAAACAGCAACAAACACATCCAAAAAATCCCCAACACAAAACTCCAGAGACATGATACTAGATGGGTTTTCTCATGTGTGTTGCTTGATCTTCATGTGAACATGTTTCAGCACTAAATTCTCCACATACCTCAGGCATATGGATGTAAGTGAAACTCATCTCACACAAGAACTGGGGATCTCCAGTTCTTATATATATATATAACCTTATGGGGCTCCCATAAGGTTACCTCCTTTCTGAATATGATATACCACACATGAATATTTCACTCTTAACAGCAGAACACCTTGAGAAGATGATTTGTAATTATTTTTTTAAGTGTTCAGCATCATTTATTCAAACAAATTCTCAGATCTATAACTTTCAAACACCGGAATCTGTTGGGCACAAATACATTTGCCTGGCAAAGAGACGTTCTGAACCAATCTGAGAAAGTTGCAGCAAGTGATATCGTTTCTGATGAGTTCAGCAAGGCAAGCTCAGTCATGCCAGTTTGGTAAGAAAGCTGAACCTCACCCAGCTGTGAGATTTTGCAGTGGAACCTCAAAGCATCATGAGCAATTACGCTTGAATGTGGGCAATGGTTACAGCTAAAACAGCAGAACACTTGGTATGGCTGAAAATCTACTTAAAGTTAGCTTAAGTGTTGTGGTTGAGGGTGTTTTAATATTTTTTTATTAGTTGGTTTTTTTCCCCTGAGCAAACAATTTCTGTGTATGTGAAACACATCCAGTCTTTGCATGGGTGCATGAGAGGGGCTGGGAGGTGTTCTCTCACTTCAGAGCCACCCTGGCTGGTCCTGCCTGGGGAGGCAGTGGAGGGCCAGCACAGCTTGAGGTGATGGAGACAAACACGAACTGTGGTGCAAGAACAGCACCAGCTGCTTTCAAGAGATCCTGCTTGCATGTAAACACACTCTGCACCACTAACAGTCTTGAGAGCTAGCAGTAAGAAAGCAGAGCTGCCAAGTTTCCCTGTTTTCAAAGCTGACTCTGATGTGGTCTGGCAGTAGAGCAGTCCTCCAGAAAAGAAGATGCAGCTTCCAGGGCTGGTGTAACAGCATTTAGAAGTAACATGTAGAGAGGACTTCCTGCAAATGCAGAATAATGTGACAGAAGCAGTTCTTTGAGGGCTGCCACAGTTCCAGTAATTAATGATTTCAACTGAGTGATTACCTACCATGACCCGTTAAGTCCTTCCTTCAAGCTGCAGCCAGAATATTTGTGGGAAGTTTAATATACTTGGCTCTTTCCCAGGGCAGTCATGTAGGTGCCTAAGAAAAATGTCTACTGGGCAGCATCAACAAAGTAATCAGGTAAAGGTTAATAAGAAAAATGAGAGCAAATTAGCTAAGATTTTGACATCTGTAGTTATGAAGTGTGGAGAGAATAAACAAACCTGGCTCAGTGCACACTTCATTTGCAGTCTTCTAACTTTCACTTCAATAGGTCATCTTTCTCCAACACCAATCATTCTGTGACTCTATGGTCTTTTACATCTTTGGGTCACCATCTTGTTATCTGCATCTCAAACTAATATTTAGCTATAGCTTTCTAAAACTAAACTGCTTGTAGATGCAATAACAAATATTAAGACTTAAAGTAGTTTAAATCCCTGTGAAATGTGGAACTGCTCACTGTAGGCTCATTTTAATGCCTTACTAACATGAGCACCTGTCATAACATCATCAGCCAAAAAAAAAAAAAGGTTAAAATCACAACTGGTAGACTCCAGTTATACATAAAAATCTCAAGTGCCTCTTAAAAATAATAGGCTGTTTCCATGGGTTTAGCTGAAGGAAGAAGGTGAAAGCAAATAGTTAAGGATCAGAATTATAGTGGGTTCCAAAAGGAGCTTTTGCTAATTTTTAATGTCATTATTCATTTCTTTTTTAAACACCAGTGTTCTAATGTTAAAGTGCTGCTGTTTTGCAGTATTGCTTGGCAGTGATGTGCCCAAGTGGAAAAGCTATGCTTTCCAGTACAGATTTTTGGATGAAGTCTTCAATGCTTGGTGTGTATATATGTATCTGTATCATCTATATCTATATCTATGTTTGTGTCTATATCTATATATGTTCTGTTAGGTATCAGTGTAGTGTTTGTACATCTTTTGACACTCTGGCTTAATTATAGAAAGCTTCTTATTGCATTAAATTATCACAGAACCGTTGAATTGTTTCAGTTAGAAGAAACTTTTAAGATTATCAAGTCCAACCTTCAACCTAAAATCATCATGGCCATTAAACCACGTCCTGAAATGTCATGCCCACACATTTCTTGAACACTTCCAGGGATGGTGACTCCACCACCTCCCTCGGCAGCCTGTTCCAATGCCTGACCACTCTTGCAGGAAAGAAAAAAAAAAAAAGTCTCAATCTCCAATCTAAATTCACCTGGCACAATTTCAGGACATTTCCTCTCATTCTCCTGGGCAACCAGCACCAGAACAAGAGGATGCAGTCTCAAGCAGCACCACGGGAGGTTTAGGCTGAATGTTAGGAAGAAATTCTTCCCAGAAAGAGTGATTGCCCATTGGAATGGGCTGCCCAGGGAGGTGGTAGATTCACCATCAGTGGAGGTGTTTAAGAAGAGACTGGATGGGGTGCTTGGTGCCATGGTTTAGTTGATTAGATGGTGTTGGGTGATAGGTTGGACTTGATGGTCTCGAAGGTCTTTTCCAACCTGGTCTATTCTATTCTATACTATTCTATTCTAGCCTAGCCTAGCCTAGCCTATTCTATTCTATGACCTGATATTAGGGAGAAGAGAGCAACCCCCACCTCACTACAACCTCATTTTAGGTAGTTGTAGAGAGCAATGAGGTCTCCCCTCAGCCTCTTCTTCTCCATATTTGGCTTACATAATGGGTATATTATACCTATATAGATCTGTAGTTATCTATACCTTTATATACAGATATACATGTGTAGATATACATATGTAGATATAGATACTGATATACATATGTAGATATAGATACAGATATAGAGATAGATACTGATATAGATCTATAGATGTCTATAATATATCTATAGATACATTTATATTTAAGCCAAAGTGTCAAAAGATGCAATGAAAGGAAATATTCCATCTCCATGTTAACATAGGTATATAAAGGGAGTAGTTAAAATCTGACACTGAGTAGAAACTACACTAATTACATATTCACATCAGATATAGCACAACCACTTGCCTTTCAACCACTATCTCTTCGTCAGCCTCCTTCCTGTCAGCTCTTCAGCACTGAGCAGCTTTCCATTGGCTCAACAGCTTCAAATGAATTTCTCCACAGTGACAAAATATATAAACTTTACTTTTGCAATGAAAAAAAAACAACACCCAGATCACTCTGCACAAGCAGAACTATTTGCATATATTCATATGTTCAATATTCATATGTTCAATATTCAAACAGGATATTTATACTGTCAGTAGAATACTAAAGTGTTTGCGCCCCTGTACTCAGCATTGGTTAGGCCACACCTTGAGTCCTGTGTCCAATTCTGGGGCCCTCAGTTTAAGAAGGACATTGAGACACTTGAACACATCCAGAGAAGGGCAATGAGGCTGGAGAGAGGCCTCGAGCACAAGCCCTACGAGGAGAGGCTGAGGGAGCTGGGATTGTTCAGCCTGGAGAAGAGGAGGCTCAGGGGAGACCTTATTGCTCTCCACAACTACCTGAAGGGAGGTTGTAGCCAGGAAGGAGTTGGTCTTTTCTCCCAGGCAAGCAGCACCAGAACAAGAGGACACAGTCTCAAGCTGCACCAGGGGAAGTTTAGGCTGGAGGTGAGGAGAACTTCCCAGAGAGAGTTGTTAGCCGTTGGAATGTGCTACCCAGGGAGGTGGTGGAGTCACCATCCCTGGAGGTGTTCAAGAGGGGATTGGATGTGGCACTTGGTGCCATGATTTAGTCATGAGGTCTGTGGTGACAGGTTGGACTTGATGATCTTTGAGGTCTCTTCCAACCTTGGTGATTCTGTGATTCTGTGATCCTGTTTTAAACACAGGTGGAAAATATTTTCCCAAAAAGGAAAAGTCAATGTTATTAAATTTTTTTCCTGCTATCTGTTATGACATCTACATAACTTTGGAATTGTTTATGTTGTAATTATGGTGTTGAGGACTATGCCTGCACAGAAATCTGTGCAATATTTCGTGGTTAAGGGGATAATGATAAAAAGAACATGAGGTACACTGTAATCCTTCAGCACATAATGCAAATGTCTAATTTACTTTTTATGTCTTTAATAGGTAATTCAGTATCAACCTTCTCCAGATACCTTTTGTTTATATCTGTAAATGACTTGCCTTTAATATTCTGAAAATATTAGTGTCTTGAGATTCATTCCTGTGAGTACTAAGTTATTACTTTTGCAAAGTCTTAGGTGAACCTTCTATTTATATAAAGTAATAATAATAATAATGAAATAACCCAGCATTGTTTCTAACACTCAGTGTTTTCTGAAAACAAAATAAGGCCAGGCTGAGGGACCTGGGGCTTTTTGTTCTGGAAAAGTGAAGACTTAGAGGGGATTTAATAAATGTTTAGAAATATCTGAGGGCTGAGTGTCAGGAGGGAGGGGACAGGCTCTGCTCTCTTGCTCCCTGTGATAGGACAAGGGACAATGGATGTAAGCTGCAGCACAGGAGGTTCGACCTCAACACAAGAGGAACTTCTTTACTGTAAGGGTCACAGAGCACTGGAACAGGCTGCCCAGAGAGGTTGTGGAGTCTCCTTCTCTGGAGACTTTCAAGGCCCATCTGTGACCTGAGCTAGATTGTATGGTCCTGCTCTAGCAGGGTAGTTGGACTCGATGATCTCTTTGAGTCCCTTCCAACCCCTGACATCCTGTGATCCTGTGATGAATTATTGTTATTGGGCACTCAGTCACCAATTCAAAACATTCAGAACAAGCCATAGCTAAAGCTGCTGACTATGTAATAAATTTCAAGAGACATACACCTTCTGAATTCACACTTGAGCTTTCCAAGGTGATGTACAACTTTCATTTTCACAAGGCACTGTTTGTCAGTCTTTTATCAAAGAGATAAGACTGTTTGAACTATTGATGTTGACCCTATAACATACATAAAGAGCTTCAGAAATACCAGGTTTTGCTAGCCTGAATTTGGCAGATGAACACTGAGTTTGCTCTTTTCCCAAGGTGCCCAAGCCCACCATGCCAAGCTGAACTTGGGGGCAGGCACATTAACTGCTCTGTGGAAAGCCTCAGCAGAGCTGACCACACGTAGTGCCTACAACATGAAAACAAAGGCAAGCAGGCATGCACTTAACTAAAATAGTAGTAGGGGATCCTAAATCAATGTCTTGCCCAGCCTTATAGGATTAAGGCCACAATTTTTTCATTTCCTCTGCAACTGCCCTAAATATCAGGTTAATTGGGGTGGAGCCACCTTCCCTCTTGAGGTTGGGCCCTTCTTGGGTAGGAATTGGCAAGGTAAGGAATTGGGAAGGAGCTTAGTGGTTAAAGCACTCAGAATGTCCTTGTCCTAATAGCCAGCACCTTCTGCGCTTTTAATTTGTGGGTTGACACTTACATACTTCAAATAGTAGTTATGGGCTTAATGCAGATTGCAGAGCTTGACCTTTGTGAGGTAATGGTTCCTTCTGACCTTCAAGTCTGTGATAGTTCAATTCCTTAGAAGGAGAGTCATGCACCTAAATTCCTAAACCATTTGTATAACCAAGATGAAAATGCAGTGGAATAATTCATGTTTTAATCTAACAACCCATGTTGCTGGGATGGTACTTGATTGAAGTCAGTCTGCCTTCAAAGACTGATTGTTAGGGGTTTCTAATTGCAGTGTAAATAAGCTGGAATTGTGAAGGTGTTTTAGAATTCTATTTTTTGTATATAGTCAACCAAAAGGCCATTTCTAATAAATTCCTTTTTTGAAGAGAATGGAATGGAAAGGAATGGAATGGAATGGAATAGAATAGAATAGAATAGAATAGAATAGAATAGAATAGAATAGAATAGAATAGAATAGAATAGAATTAACCAGGTTGGAAGAGACCTTTGAGATCAACCTATCATCCAACACTATCTAATCAACTAAACCATGGCACCAAGCACCTCATCCAGTCTCTTCTTAAACACCTCCAGCGATGGTGGCTCCACCACCTCCCTGGGCAGCACATTCCAATAGGCAATCTCTCTTTCTGGGAAGAATTTTTTCCTAACATCCAGCCTAAACCTCTCCTGGTGCTGGTTGAGACTACATCCTCTTGTTCTAGTGCTGATTGCCTGGGAGACCAACCCCCACCTGGCTACAACCTCCCTTCAGGTAGCTGTAGACATCAATAAGGTCTCCACTGAGCCTCCTCTTCTCCAGGCTAAGCAACCCCATCTTTACAAGACATTTTTAACTAATATTTCTGTCCTTGAACATAGGACAGAATTAAACAGAAAAAATAATCTTCATAAGAGGAAAGAGGGTTTTTCTTGATATAAAGAGTAAGAAGTGTTTATAGAGGTGTTCAGTTTTAAAAGGTGCATGGCCATCAGGTCCAGAGTTGATTCTGCCACCCTACTCTGATCTGGTGAGACCTCATCTGGAGTGCTATATCCAGCTCTGGGATCCCCAACACAAGAACAACATAGATCTACTGGAACAGGTCCAGAGGAGGGACGCAAAGATGATCAGAGGGCTGGAGCACCTCTCCTATGAGGACAGGCTGAAAGAATTGGGGCTGTTCAGCCTGGAGAAGAGAAGGCTCTGGGGAGACCTTAGAGCTGTATTTCAGTATCTGAAAGGAGCCTACGGGAAGGCTGGGGAGGGACTATTTGGAAGGGTTTGTAATGATAGGACAAGGGGCAATGATTTCAAACTAGAGCAGGGTTAATTTAGGTTGGACATCAGGAGGAAGATTTTCACAATGAGGGTGGTGAAATACTAAATCAGGTTGCCCAGAGATGTGGTGGAGGCCCTGTCCCTGGAGGCATTCAAGATCAGACTCAGTGTGGCCCTGGGCAGCCTCATCTAGTTGAATATGAACCTGTTGACTGCAGTAGGGTTGGACAAGATGACCTCTGAGGGTCCCTTCAGACCCAATGCAATCTGTGAAGCTGTTTATAGAGATGTTTGAGTTTAAAAGGTTTTTATAAGTTTTGGAGAACTGAGATTTCTTCAGCATTCTGTGGGCTGGTTGTTGAGAGGCAGGAGTGAAGACTTTATGTAGATGCCCTAAAGTGAAAAGCTATGCTTTGTGTTGGCCATTGAAAAGCTGCATGCTATAATTAGATACTTGGACAGGCTACCTTCTGGCTTTGAAAGTTTGTTCCTGTGCCAGGTGAATAGTCACAAGAATCACTACAAGTTGAAGCTGTTTCTTGCAAGAAACCAGCCCCATGGTATGGAAATCAGTTTGTTATTGATGTTTGACACAGGCTGCAAGCCTGCACACATGCAAGCTCATGCATAGTCCATTATATAATGTATACTTTTGGTGTATTATATGCCATGAATATTAATATAGTTTAAATTGAAGCACCCTCTTGTCCTTTACCTTTGAAAGTGTATCTTCACATGCTGAACTGTAAGTCATTGAGGTTACTAGTAGCTGTTACGTACATCATTAAATGTTTTCAAGATTAGAACAATTTTTTTTTGGTTAGGGAAATGAAAAAGATGATTTGAATATGCTCAACAAACACTCCTGTATTGCATAACATACAAAGCTACATAAGATATTGGCAGAACATGCGTGCCTAGTGACAGAGAGAATCCATGCTGAAATATCTGCCTTTCTCATCAGCACCCGATGATGAGTAGTGATGAGAAAGTGGGGGTTTGGAACACACAACCAAAGCACCTGAAAGTCACAGGGGGACTGAGAAATTTTGAAAACAATTGTATTTCAAGTTTGGAAGACTAAAGACAAGCTAAGGCATGAGAACTATTCTGAAGTGCTTTGAATTTGGAATGGGCTGCCCAGGGAGGTGGTGGAGTGACCATCCCTGGAGGTGTTCAAGAGGGGACTGGACATGGCACTTGGTGCCATGGTTTAGTCATGAGGGCTGTGGTGGCAGGGTGGACTTGATGATCTTTGAGGTCTCTTCCAACCTTGGTGATTCTGTGATTCTGTGTGATTCTGTGAAATGAAGTATATGCAACTCTGAGCTCTGTCTCCTTGGCTCTGCTTCTCTTCTACTCTTTGAGAAATGTGAATATGTGAAGAGGCTTATGGGTATCTGCCATGCTATAGGCACTTTCAAAGTAGAGATTACAGACAGGAATTTAAAACTGAGAACAGGTTTTTTCAGTTAAAAAAGAGGTAAGTGGTACACTTCCAATATAATCACAGAAGTGTTTAGAAAGAGCCTGGATGGGGTGCTTGGTGCCATGGTTTAGTTGATTAGATGGTGTTGGATGATAGGTTAGACTCGATGATCTCAAAGGTCTCTTTCAACCTGGTTTATTCTATTCTATTCTATTCTATTCTATTCTATTCTATTCTATTCTATTCTATTCTATTCTATTCTGTTCCATTCCATTCCATTCCATTCCATTCCATTCTATTCTATTCTATTCTATTCTATTCTATTCTATTCTATTCTATTCTATTCTATTTTACTCTACTCTACTCTACTCTTTCTCTGGAAAATTGGGATGCCACTTCTGCAGTTGTTCTGTCCCCAGCTACCCTCTCTAGAGCAGAACCAGAGTTGTGGACCAGCTCAGAGCAATGGTGCCACATGTTTCAGTGAGATGCATTATAGCTCCAATAAGATATTGGGGAAAGCTCTCATGATATCTCCCAATACCATCCTGTACCATTCCCCCAGAGGAATTTTGTACTAAAGGTCCAATTTAGCTATAACCAAGCTCATTAATTAAATCAGACCACATCAATACTTTTCTTTTGTAAAAGTTGAAGGCAGCAGCCACACCTGTCCCTGGGCAGCAGTGCATGTCCCGAAGCCTCCATTCCAGGGAACAGGCAGGCAGGTGAAATCTCCACATGACTCACGTGCTCTTGCAATTGGATTATTCATTGTAGGTGTAGTCACTCTACAGAAGCTTGCCTTGCCTCTCACTTCTGCAAGACCAGATTTTGAAATGGTAATAGTAGCACGCACATGCCAGAAATATTTTATCAGATATTTCAGATTTGTGAGGAAATTTCATCTGTTGTAGCCTTTCCTAATCGTGTTTAATGCTTCCAAGCTTTTGATCTTTTTTATTTCATCTCAAGGTTCAGAATAATGATTAGTAAGCTCCTGTATGGCTTCAAAGATTAGGTCTGCAGATCCTCCTGTATCTCTACTGAAAGGAATCATAGAATCATAGAATCAGCAAGGTTGGAAAAGATCATCAAGTCCAACCTGTCACCACAGACCTCATGACTAACTGAACCCTGGCACCAAGTGCCATGTCCAATCCCCTCTTGAACACCTCCAGGGATGGCAACTCCTCCACCTCCCTGGGCAGCCCATTCCAATGGCTAGCAACTCTCTCTGTGAAGAACTTTCTCCTCAATAGACAAAGCAAGAACAAGCAAGAACAGTGACTCCTGTTTATTTTAGTTGCCTTTCACAGATCCAGTTTTAGTCACAGAGCAGTAGGATCTACCATGACCTACTTGCATAGGACTATCTATATGTATATTGTTATATACTACCAGCAATACTGCCATCTCATAGAATACATAGAATACATAGAATAAACCAGGTTGGAAGAGACCTTCAAGATCATCGCGTCCAACCCATCAACCAATCCAACACCGCCCAAACAACTAACCCACGGCACCAAGCACCCCATCAAGTCTTCTCCTGAAAACCTCCAGTGATGGCAACTCCACCACCTCCCCAGGCAGCCCGTTCCAATGGGCAATCACTCTTTCTGTATAGAACTTTTTTCTAACATCTAGCCTGAACCTCCCCTGGCGCAGCCTGAGACTGTGTCCTCTTGTTCTGGTACTGCTTGCCTGGGAGAAGAGACCAACATCCATCTGTCCACAACCTCCCTTCAGGTAGTTGTAGAGAGTAATAAGGTCACCCCTGAGTCTCCTCTTCTCCAGGCTAAGCAACCCCAGCTCCCTCAGCCTCTCCTCATAGGGCTTATGTTCCATCCAGAGGCACTTGGACTGGCTTGAAAGGTGGGCCCAAGCCAGCCTCATGAAGTTCAACAAGGCCAAGTGCAAGGTCCTGCACCTAGGTCAGAGCAAACCCGGGCACAAATATAGGATGGGTGAGGAGTGGCTCAAGCCCTGTGACCACTTCCCTCAGCTCCCATGGAAATCCACCCTGAGATCCTTATTTTGGCAGGAATTTAACTCCCCTCTAATGAGCCAGAAAAGAGGTGACAAAAAGTGATGCCATCTCCTGGCTTTCTCCTGTAGCAATCATCCCTGTTCCCCAGGTCACTGTGATGGAAATTGTGCAGTTCTCTCCCTGCTTATTGAATGTGCTTTAAAAAAAAAGGCTGGGGGGGTGGGGAGGAGCAATATGAATATAGGGGAAGGTCCAGGAAAGGGAAGCTCACTCTGCTCATGTTTTTGCTTTTCTGGAGGGAGGCCAGTGCTGTGGAGCTTATCCAGGTTTGTAGGGATGGACCCCAGCTATGAAGATTTGGTGCATGGCCATTGTCAAAGACATTTCCAGCCACTTCCAGCCACGGGTATTTAAGAGAGAGTCTTTGCAGGATCACATGAAGCCTATTATTTATACCTAAGTATGAAATAAAGAGTCCAGGCTGGGTTAAAAAGTGCCTGGAAGAAACTGAATGTGCAGACAACGTTTCTTGGCACGGGAGCTGAGCTCAGCGTAGAAGGTGACGCTGCCGTTGGTGGCTTTCATTTTTATTAATTGCTTAAATGGGAAATAGGTTTGAGCCCATTTAACTCTGTTTTAAAAACAGTCTGTGTGGCTTAACTATAGCTAATGCTTCATTACCTGTTTTTATGGCAATGGCAGAGTGATTTGTTAGTCCATTTGCTGGTCCTTTGCTGCTACAGACTTGCAGAAATGGCTTCGGTTCTTAAGGGAGAGACTCAGGCTGGCTCAGAGTGCAGGAAGGATGTTTAAGGCCACTTGGCAGAACTGGGGCATGTGCAGCAGCTGTGCTTGCCCCTCCTCAGCCCTGTGTTTGAAGCACCATCTCTGCCAGGCCCATCTGTTCGCAGGGTAATGCTCTGGGGCTGCCGTGGCTTGTTTTGTTTTGCTCAGGGGGAGAGACCAAACCCGTCGTTTGGCAATGTGGGTACTGTTTGCCTTCATTTCCAGAGCCATTCATTGAATCCTGCATTTTTTGCAGCACCTCTTCTTCAGTTTTCATCCCTTTGGGACTTTTTTTTCCCCTTTGGCTGGTCTTGGCTTGAAATGCTAATACAGCTCCTTTGAAAATTAGCTTTAAACTAATAATTTCAACTCCACAATTCCTGTGCTTATTTATTTTTTCCTACAGACACAGCATATTGTGAGAAATGCAAACATTCACGTAGTTTGTATTGCCTTCCTTTCACGGGCTGAAGTGTGGAGTAAACACATTGAATGGATGTCTTTGTGTATCCTCTGAGGTAAAGAGACTGGGTGACATGCTGTTGGTCACTCCAAATTATGCCTTTATGGTTTTATTTTTCACAGGGATACCAAACTAGAACAATGACTAAATCTTTATAATGATTAGCTGAAATAGCAGCTCTCTGATTGTCATCTGAGGGGCACCAGAGAAGTATAATTCATGTAAAGTGTCTGTAATTTTTACTCTTCTGGTCTCATGGGATTTTTTTTTGGGTATCCTTTTCATCTGTGATCCCTTGAAGACAGCTGTGTTAAAATGCATAGTTGCACAGGTTCCTACTTGCTTTCATGAGACTACCTGCATTTCAGACAGCTTTTAGCAAGGGTTAAGCTTCATATTGATGTCCAGTTATGATTTACAGTTATGTTATTTCCTATTTCTATCAAAGTACCTGAAGAAAGCAATCAATAGCTGAAAATCAAAGACTGTAGGTATATCTTATAATTTATTTCAATATACAGCACTGCATTTCCTTCATCCAACTTGTAAATGTAACTCATTAACATCAGAGGTATGTGCTTCTGCACGCATTTGTTCCACTTCTCATATGTGAGAATATTCACAGAGTCTCAAATACTGGGTTCAGTTTTGGGCCACTCACTACATGAAAGACATTGAGGTGCTGGGGCATGTCCAGAGGAGGGCAATGAAGCTGCTGAAGGGTCTGAAGAGCAATTCCTATGAGGAATGACTGAGGGAACTGAGGCTGTTTAATCTGGAGAAGAAGAAGCTGAGGGGAGACCTCATTGCTCTCTACAACTCCCTGAAAGGAGCTTGCAGTGAGGTGGATGTTGGGTATCTTCTGTGTAGTATAAGGTGATAGGCCAAGAGGAAACTCCCTGAAATTGTGCCAGGGAAGGTTTGAGTTGGAGATTAGGAAAAATTTCTTTCCTGCAAGAGTGGTCAGGCATTGGAACAGGCTGCCCAGGGAGGTGATGGAGTCACCATCCCTGAAGGTGTTCGAGAAAACTGTGGACATGGCAGTTCAGGACACAGTTTAGTGGCCAGGATGCCGTTATGGCAATGGTTGGACTTGATGGTTTTAGAGGTATTTTCCAGCCAAAACTATTTTATGGTTCTATTTTTCCAGCAAAATACATTTCAGGAGGTTGATTATTATAGCTCAATATTTCCTCTGCTAACATCTCTGTACACCTTTAAAAATCACCTAAATGACTCAATTCATCACATAAAAATTCGTTTGCTAATAAAAAAATCTCAACAGTGAAATGGTACTGTCAAACCAGCAAGCTCTACACTTTCTTTCTGCTGTTACACAACCCTTTTGGCACTAACACATCTGACATGTTTGTTGCTGCTACTGCAGGTATCATGCAGGTTATCTGAGGAGGTAGGAAACTGTAACCAGAAAAAAATTACAGGTGTAGATGTGTTGTTTTTAATGGATTTATTATACAGGGTTATAAAACAAAGCTCTAAAACACAACTCTAAAGTAATACCATAAACGTCATGACACAAACCCCAGGAATTGTGGTCAGCAGCCTATTTAGAGGTGAAGTGGTTTCTAGATGCTCCATAAGCTGGCAGTGCTTTAAATGTTTCGTAACGAGTTCTGGGTGCCACAGCAGACAAGGCAGTGCACGTCACATCTGGGCGGCCTTGGGAACATGTGCAGGTTTGTAGAGTCTCGTGTCTGAGCTGCTCAGCAGATCTGTGACAAAACCCAGCTGACAGCTGAAGCATCACATGGCCCTTTGGGAGGGGCATGTTCTGTGCACTCTCCAGTGTACTCTACTGGCCACCGGACATAGCTTACTCCTAAGTAGGGACTGAGAATGAATACACAGAGTAAAAGAGCTAAGACAAGAGTGAGGGAGTGTGCAAGCCCTACTGCATGTTTGAGGGAAGAGTTGGTTTAGGACTAACCTGCAATTTTACTCTTTTGTTTCTGGAAAAAATGTGGTTTTTCAGCAATCACCCCAATTTAACCTGCAGGCTGTAAATAGAAATGATTGGTTTACAGCTAATTAAAACTCTAATCATGCAGTCCTCACTGGTATGCAGCAAGGCAACAGCTATAAATTCAGGAGCGAATTTCCCAGCCTAGTTGTGAACAAAAAGGACAGACATTTAGGTCACAGGAAATCATCATCTTTAGATATGAACTGCTCACATGCACATCAGTCCTCATCTCCTGTGTTTTGGGAAGGTCAGTGGCCTCCCCAGACCTCTCAAATATTCAGAGCTCAAAGTTCCTTGAGAATAAGGCTTTGAAGACATTTTGAGTGACAGTGTTGCATCGTGGAACAAATTTGCTCTACCTGTGAATCGAGTGAGCTTGAAAATCTCTTGTTAAATCCCACCTCATCCAGCTGATCTTCCTGACCTCCCCTGTCTCTTTGCATCTCTGTGCCTAATCCTTAAATTGTTGGTGTTGCACTTGTTCAAAATAGGCTCCAAATTTCTCAGGGCGGGAACCTTGTCTAAATTTGTATTTGCAAAGCTCCATCCACACGCTCTGCACCCGGGGCACTGTGTGGACAGTAAATGATCATGTGTCTTTTCAGGGCATAATAGATGTGTCCAAAACTCTTTCCCAGTGTCCTCATTTGAAAACAAGCAGCTTTGAAAGTTTACAATAAAAGTTATGATTGGAATATAAGCATCACTAGTACTAAGGGCATTTAAATGAGATTTCTTCTAGCAATAAGAAGTGGAATTAACATTTAATAAGTGCAAGAAGAATTAAGCATAATTAACATTTATCTTTCAAAAGACTTTATTTGCCTAACTGTGTTACTACTACCACAAATTAAGGAGGAATTGTCATAAAGATGTCACATTTTTAAACATACTTTGAACTTCACCATAGAATCATTTTGGTTGGAAAAGACCTCTATCATCTATCCAACACCACCATGCCCACTAAACCATGTCCCAAAAGTGCCATGACTACAAATTTTTTGAACACCTCCAATGGTGGTGATTCCACCACCTCCCTGGGCAGGCTGTTCCAATCCCTGACCAGAAAAGGCATTTTTCCTAATCCCCAACATAAACCTCCCCTTGTGCAATTGGAATGGAATGGAATGGAATGGAATGGAATGGAATGGAATGGAATAGAATAGAATAGAATAGAATAGAATAGAATAGAATAGAATAGAATAGAATAGAATAGAATAGAATAGAATAGAATAGAATAAACCAGGTTGGAAAAGACCTTTGAAAGCATCAAGTCCAACCTATCATCCAACACCATCTGATCAACTAAACCATGGCACCAAGCACCCCATCCAGTCTCTTCTTAAACACCTCCAGTGATGGTGACTCCACCACCTCCCTGGGCAGCACATTCCAATGGCCAATCTC
The DNA here is from genome assembly GCF_014839835.1 of Dryobates pubescens. Lineage (NCBI taxonomy): Eukaryota > Metazoa > Chordata > Aves > Piciformes > Picidae > Dryobates > Dryobates pubescens. Next base: position 8,771,177 of record NC_071614.1, on the reverse strand, counting down.
TCTTTCTGTGAGGAACTTCTTCCTAATATCCAGCCTAAACCTCCCCTGGTGCAGCTTGAGACTGTGTCCTCTTGTTCTGGTGCTGGTTGCCTGGGAGAAGAGACCAATCCCCACCTGGCTACAACCTCCCTTCAGGTAGTTGTAGACAGTAATAAGGTCTCCCCTGAGCCTCCTCTTCTCCAGGCTAAGCAACTCCAGCTCCCTCAGCCTCTCCTTACAGGGCTGTGCTCCAGACCCCTCCCCAGCTTTGTTGCCCTTCTCTGGACACCTTCCAGCAACTCAACATCTTTCCTAAACTGAGGAGCCCAGAACTGGACACAGGACTCAAGGTTTGGCCTAACCAGTGCTGAGAACAGGAGCATTTCCTTTCATTCTATCACTATCACTATCACATTCTATCACTACTAGGGAGAAGAGACCAACACCCACCTCACTCACCCACCCACCACCAGGGCAGGAAGACATTTCAATCGTTTTGCCTGGGCCTACATTGAAAAAAACCACATACACCTACCAGTGTTGGTTGTATACCTTTATATAATGCCCCCAAAAATTTCAATGTATTTACTCTTGATTTGCTCCCTGCTGTAAGAAACAAGCATGTCACACAACTGCTGTATCAAACTGCTGTAAACTGCTGTATCAAAGACTGCTGTAGGCTGTATGAGCTAGCTAGGAATGTGCCTTGTTAATATAGACTTCACTGGATCAATTATTGGCCCCCATCAAAGAGAGGGAACAGGGCCAGCTGTGGATTCATTTGGTACAGTTAATCTTATACCCTGAAAGGCTGTGGAGGGCTTAAGTCTCTTACAGGTCATCCTTTACCAAACAAGCAAAATTATGGTAGAACAACTGTTTGGCTAATTATCATTTCTGTTACTTTTGCAAGCACCAACATGATTTGGAAGACTTGTTTTCAAAGGCAAAAGCCTGGAGATACTTTTTCGCTCTTCCTTGACCTTCTGCAGCAATCCTCAGATTTGATTCTAATCTCACTTACTTTGCAAATGAGGAGCAAGTTTCATGGAAATGAATGGAATGTCATAAAGCTGGATTTTAAATAAGAATTGGGCCAATAAAACTTTTAGGGGATTGTAACACAATTGACTTCAAAGCCCTCTCCGTGACCTGGGAAGATAAGGGGAATGTGGTCTATGGACTTGGGATTTTAGCTTGAAATTACTCAGAATTCAGCATTTTATTCTTACTCATAATTCAGATTTTAACAGCACCTAATTACAGTCCTATAAAGATGTGCAAAATATGATGGAAAGCACAAAGGTGGCTTCAACATGCAAATCCTGGGGGAAAGCCCAGTTTCTCCAGTACTGTTAAAAGGCAGAGATTTTATATCTCATGGGATTTACAAGGTTGTACAGAGCTTGGCAAAGTTTATGTAGCTCTGGTGAATATCTGCCATGAGCTGTAATCTGGGGACAATGTGGCTGCCAGAGCTCAATTTCCAACTTGTCCTAGGGCCTTCTTGTTCTTCTGTATGCCCCACCTACAAATGTGCTTCACGAAGAGGCTAATACTTAGGAGTGACGTTCAGTCAGCATTTTCACACGATTAACTTGCCAATTAAAAATGGGCTTGGTACTGAGTTTAGAAGTTGACTTAGATACTCCTCGCTTGGGCAGTGAGTTGCTCTCAGGCAGGGTGAGGCCACGGCTGATTTTGTAGGAGATGTCACGCCTGCTTGGAGAGCGACGCCGTGACTCGCTGGGGAGCTGGCGTGGCCTGGGCCGAGGTGCTCGCTCCCTTCAGCCCTTTCCCTGGATCACAGCCAGAGGCAAAAGCCCTGCTGTGAGATAGGAGAGTGGCTTCCAACCAGCTAGTGGCTGCAGCTTCTCCCAGTACCTCTTCTTTGTTTGCTATGGTTTCTTTCAAGACCTCAGTATTACTGCCGTGCTTTGGCATACTACACACAATGGTTTCAGGAAGAATATTCATTTCCATCATCACTTAAAATTCTTTGAAATAATTACTCTGGGCATAGCCTAATTACATGCTGTTTCCACTCTAAGAGGAAAACTGTATGCCTCTGGAATTTGATGACTATTGAGTGCAAGAAAGAAGATTCACTGTGTTTTCAGGATATGAACTGCAATGATTTTATACTAAGAGAGAAGATACCACAGGGAAGCCTTTCACAGATTCACTGATTTCATTGGGTTGGCAGGGACCCTCAAAGGTCACCTTGTCCAACTTTCCTCTTGGTGATGTACAGACAGACTGAAACAACAGCTGTTTGTCTTTGGAAATGTAACTCTGGGGCTTCTTTTGCAAGGAAAATGCTTACCTTGGAGATTAAGACCATGTGAAAATACCTGAAAAATACTACATTGTTCCGCTGCGACATTGCCCATGGCAAACGCTCTTCATTCTGGAAACAAATTGGTTACTGAATGTGACTAATTATACATCTGTATGTGACATTGTTCAATTTGTGCAAAGAATTGTGATAACTGTCAATACAAATTAGCTGTTTGTCATTTGCACATATTGTGTCTGATATTTGGCTTCTGTTATGCTCACATTAACACCTGACACGTTGCAACATGAGAGGTTACTTTCTTCTTGACTTCCTCGCGTCATAAACAACAACAACAACAAAAATGTTTGGATAATCAGAAAGCAGACCTTGATTATTGTAAACAATTGCACCAATTACTTTTGGTCTGTACTACTATTCTGAATTAGTCTGAATAATAGTGAAGAAAATTGTGTTTCCCTATCACTGTCCAAATCAAATAGCAATACGAGTTCTCCCAGTGGCACCCGTGGAGACATCACTTATCAACACCTCCTACACTTAGTGATCACTTCAAGGGCCTTATCTTCTATACAGGATGAAACTTGATTTAATTACCTTTTCTCTTTTCAAAGCAACAAATAGTAAAAGCCAGAAAAATCTCTGAGACCTACATTTTTCACATGTTCCCTGGCACTGTCATTCATGCCCTCTTACTTAAGTTAGACATAATGTGCATTTCTCAAAGGAGATAACACACTATAGGAACTCCTCACAGATCTGTCTCTGACCTTTGTTTTCCTCTCATTATTGTCTTTGCTTTTGCTTTGGTTGGTAACATGCTCCAGAGATCTTTCATTGGAGGTTTTATGGGGTTTTTTTGTGCTGTTGCTCCATTTTCTGCATTATTGGTCCTGGTTCTGAAATACAAAACAAAACAAAACAAACAAAAATGTTTATGAGAATCAAATGCCAGTGCACATATTCTAGTACCTATTCCAAACAGTAATTTCATTACCCTCAGTATGAGGGTGGTGAGACTCTGAAACAGTCTGCCCAGGGAGGCTGTGGATGTCTCCTCCCTGGGGGTGTTTAAGACCAGGCTGGATGAGGCCTTGAGCAGCTGAGTCTAGTTGAGAGGCATCCCTGCCCATGGCGGGGAGGTTGGAGTAGATGATCTTTCAAGTCCCTTCCAACCTAAACCATTTTATGATTCTGTGATATGCTTATTTTTTTCCCTCCAAAGATTACTTGTGGTTATTCTTGAACTGTGAAAAAGCTCTGTACAATTAAGCATTAAAGTATCTCTTTGACTCTTGGGGGAGATAATAAAATCATTAAGGTTGGAAAAAACCTTAAGCCCATCAAGTCCAGCTGTCAACCCAACACACCATGGCCACTAAACCATGCCCTGAGTGCCAGGTCTACACATTTTTGTAACACCTCCAGAGATGGTGACTCTACCACTTCCCTGGGCAGTCTGTCCCAATGCCTGACCACTCTTGCAGTAAAGGCCAGTATTTATCTTTTGCTTAAACAGAATTTCCACTTCTCACATCCCACCTGAAAGTTTATTTGCTGTCCTCAAATAATGCAGATCGTTCAGTGGGACAGAGAGCTAATAGCAGCAAATAACACTCAGCATCCATTCATGCAGATTAACTGGTATAGACAGAAAGAAAAAGGAAACACTATATGCAAATCTGCCATCGTGAGGCAGGTTCTCTGCATACCAGACTTCTCATCTCTGAAGTTCAAGTTGGTCAAAGCATAACCCAGGTCTGATCATTTTTGCTTTATTGACAATGAAATTTAGGAAGTGAGTTCTGTCTATTCATTAAATTGATTCTGTTCACCTCTAAGCTGCAGAAGGCAAATACACCCCATCAAGTGCAAGTTCTCCTGTTAGCATCTACTGGCAGGTGTCTCTGAAGACAGTGATGGTATGCCTGGGTGGCACTCAGCATAAGCACTTGACCTGCCCTCTTCAACACAGAAACATTTTTAAATTCATCACAGGCAGCTGTGTTAACCAACCCCTCATGCAGCACCTTGCTCTTCCCATCCATATTTGTGATGCTCTATTCATTTAAGCAGTCTTGCTCCATGAAACATTCATTGACCAATGTCAATTATCTGTGTTCAATTGGTGTATCCAATGATGTACCCAAGGCTCCAGGAAGACCTTGCTGCAGCCTTCCAGTACTTAAAGGGACCTATAAGAATGATGGGGACAGACTTTTTAGAAGGGTCTGTTGTGACTGGACAATGGCTGATGGTTTTAAACCAAAAGAGTAGATATAAGGAAGACATTTTTTACACTAAGCATGATGAAACACTGTGCTGGGTTGCCAAGAGAGGTGGTAGATGCCCCAGTCCTGGAAACATAGCAGGTCAGGTTGGATGGGGCTCTGAACAACCTGATCTAGTTGAAGATTAGAATGGAATGGAATGGAATGGAATGGAATGGAATGGAATGGAATGGAATAGAATAGAATAGAATAGAATAGAATAGAATAGAATAGAATAGAATAGAATAGAATAGAATAGAATTAACCAGGTTGGAAGAGACCTTTGAGATTGAGTCCAACCTATCATCCAACAACATCTTATCAACTAAACCATGGCAACAAGTGCCCTATCCAGTCTCTTCTTAAACACCTCCATTGATGGTGAGTCCTGCTCACTTCAGGGGGGGGAGTTTGACTAAATGACCTTTAAAGTTCCATTCCAACTGAAAACATTCTATAATTTTATGATAATTAGCCTGATAAAACAATTTAATTCCTTTTGTAGGAGCTGAATGAGTGCTTAGGACCTGCTTGATATTCAAAAGGCTGGCACATTCAAGCAAATCTTTGTCCTCATTGTCTCCAGTCTGACTAAATGGCAATAAAATGATCAGCCCAGAGCTGAATTTCATAACATAAGGCTATAAAAGACCTTTGCAGGGTCACAGAGTCCGTTTCTTTGTTGTTGTAAGCAAAACGTCAGAGATGTCCCTCCCCCAAAGTTATCAAGTTCCCATCTCCTAATAATTAGATGTGTTCTTCATTGTCCTTTAATTATAACCTCAGTGGCACTGCAGAAAATTGATCCCTTCTTTGTTTACATTGCTTTAATTCATGGCAAAGTGGTACACCTTTGGGTGGAACATGCGGAGGTTCCTCTCCTGTTACTTACAGTAGCAAGAGGTAGTTAAAGTATGCATTACAAGACCATAGGATCTCTGCTCTAATTGGTGGGAATGGTGTATGCTCAGCAATTAGAATGTTTTAGTATTGGGCCACTGGTCCATTGCAAGACAGCTTTGTAAACAAATCAAAAGGAGAAGACAAAAGAATGAATTTTTCTTCTTAACATTAAATAATTCCTTCACCAATCATGGAAAGGTTTTACAAGTCAAAGCCAGAAAACATCCAGGACCCTGGATAGAAAATAGTCCTCTTTCAAAGGAGGCTGCCTTTCCAGGTGAGAGGAAGATGTTGCTCAGAGGATCTGTGTCACACGGGTAGACATGACAGTCCTTAAAGAACTTCAGTCATCCTGGGCTAACAACAGGGAAAAGCAAGATTTAGGGTATATATGCAATTTTTGTCTGTTTGGTTTCCCCTTAAACACATGCTTTCTCACTGTGAGGGTAAATAAAAGCTTGAATTTAACAAATCAGAAACTCTTAAGACAAGAAATAGTTTCTGATTTCAATGAGGCTGGCTTGGGCATCATGTTATATCCCAAGGAATTGACTAGCTTGGAGTAACAGGCTTGCAGACTTCAGCTGTGTGATTTAAATGGCATAAAGTGACCAGAAAGGAACAAGGGAAAGATTTCCCACTTCTGGTTTCCATGATTTGGGATTGTTTCAGGGCTCCTTTTAAAAGAGAAATTCACTGATCTGGCTTGTCTTCCAGTCACTATCATTTCGGTTTGATTTTCCCACTTCTTTTACTCTTTGCTCGGTCTGAGCTGAATCCAAGAGAGAAGGGGAGGTTGTGTACTTCCTTTTTATGTATATGTACTGTAATAGGCCACATTTATTTATTCCTTATTTCAAATTTTCAAGCAGGTTTGGTCACTTATTTCCTTACTTTCCAAACCTCACTTCCTGAATCTTTCTTGCTGTTTTCCTTTCTCTCAACATCTTTCTGTGTTTCTTGTATGTTAAACTCGGGCTCCTTCAGTACTAACATTATTGACCCTTCCATTTAGAGATCTGGTTCTCTTGACACACTCTCTCCCTCTGCAAGCTTCCTCTGTTCACTTAATCACCCATCTCCTCATTGATTACTTCATCTCTTTATGCCATCTGTTATTGGAAAGATCACATAATCATCAAGGTCCCTTCCAACCCAAACCCTTCTACTGAGGTTGAAAAAGACCTAAAATCATCAGCCCATTAAACCATGTCCACAGGCTTTTTTTTTTAACATCTCCAGGGATATGAAAGATGAAGAAATGTATTTTTCTGTCAGTTTTAATATCTCTTCAGTGTCTTATCCACAATAGAAGACTGGGTAAGAATGTGAATGGATTTTGAAGCTACAAATATTTGGACTAGTATTTTATGTTTGCTTTCATTTTTAAATGCAAATCACACTATTTATATTCCAACAGATTTCTTTAGGAACTAATCTTGAGACCAGCTGGTGGTTACTATCCAAAAAGTACAGCTGCACTGTATAAATATTCACAATGGTCAGTTGTTGATAGTAGGCTGAACATGAGCCAGCAGTGTGCCCAGGTGGCAAAGAAGTCCAATGGCATCCTGGCCTGCATCAGGAACAGTGTGGCCAGCAGGAGCAGGGAAGTCATTGTGCCCTGTGGTCAGCACTGGGTAGGCCACACCTTGAGTCCTGTGTCCAGTTCTGGGCCCCTCAGTTTAGGAAAGATGTTAAGTTGCTGGAATGTGTCCAGAGAAGGGCAACAAAGCTGGGGAGGGGTTTGGAGCACAGCCCTGTGAGGAGAGGCTGAGGGAGCTGGGGTTGCTTAGCCTGGAGAAGAGGAGGCTGAGAGGAGACCTTATTGCTCTCTACAACTATCTGAAGGGAGGTTGTAGCCAGGAGGGGGCTGGTCTCTTCTCCCAGGCAACCACCAACAGAAGGGGAGGACAGTCTCAAGCTGCACCAGGGAAGGTTTATGCTGGATGTTAGGAAGAAATTCTTCCCAGAAAGAGAGATTGACCATTGGAATGTGCTGCCCAGGGAGGTGGTGGAGTCACCATCACTGGAGGTGTTTAAGAAGAAATTGGATGGGTTGCTTGGTGCCATGATTTAGTTGATTAGATGGTGTTGGATGATAGGTTGGACTCAATGATTTCAAAGGTCTCTTCCAACCTGGTTAATTCTAATTCTAATTCAAAGGAAAAGAGAATAACTGTGCTGAGCCAGACCAAAGTAATGGATAAAACAGGATATCAAATGACAAATAGAAAGACAAAGCAAGTGAGTAGTGATATCTCTCCCAAGCACTGCAGCATTCCAGTTATTTCCAGCCTGGGGACTTGAATACTGTGACTTCTCTGACCTTATAGATTTCTTTCCCATGAACTTTAGTTTGTCCTTCAACCTGTGAAAACTTTAACCTTCACAAAGCAAAGCGGTCTTCAAAATAAAGCCTTCAAAACAAAGTATTCACAAGTAGTGCTTAGCCTTAACTTATGCTGCATGAAAATACCATCTAAATTTTGTTTGTTTTGAATCAACCACTTATAGATTCATCTGATGTCACTCCATCTTCTACTGAGAGACAATGAGCAAATGATGTCTCTTCACCCTTCCCATGCCACTCCCCATTTTTTATGGCTTTATCATATATCCTCTCAAATGTCTGTTTTCAAAGCCTAGGTTTCCTTGCCTGTGTAATTGTTCCTCCCATGGAAGACATTCATACCCTTGATCACCTTCATTGCTCCTCTCTGGATCTGCTACAGCTCTTCAGTTTCCTTTTCTGAAGTAAGAGGAACAGGGTTGCACAGAACATTAGTGGTGTAGGGACAGAGCAGCAGCCTGATAGTGTTTACATTTAGCAAAACATTTAATTCTCTCAATTTCCTATTACAAGTCAAGATTTGAAATTCATGACTGACTAATGAATTCTGCTTTTGGCAGAGCAAATACAAGTTTGTTTTTAAGTGACACAGCTCCAGGCTGGCATACGTTTGCATCTAAGCTTGGCTATGCTGAAACCAGACAACATAGATCCAGTTCTACCTTTGAATGCTTAGATTATAATGAGTCATGCTAATTGAGGCTGTCTAGAACAGTTCAACTCCAGCTCACTAAAGAATTTATTATCAAATATATTAAACAGGGGCATAGACACAGGTGAGTCATGGATCAGAGCAGTCCAGTGTGATACCAAGCAATGCAAGGGAGATGTGTTGTCCTAAAGGCCTCTATGCTGTGGTGATAGCCCAGCTGGGATTGTTTTTTATCTGGTATGAAAAAGCAAGACAAAAGAGTACTCCCTGAAAAATTATACCACCCCTGTTCCTTTCTGATATTCTGGTGCAATTAGTCCAAAAAATTAGTGGAACTTCATCCTAAACATCTGAGAGGCTGAATGTAGACTGGGGACAAACTGGCCAAATCAGCTCTTTCTACACTGAAGTGATAGAAGACTTTGACTCCAGTTTTGTTAAACTTGCTAGAATTGTTATAATTATAACCTACAGACATAGTTTCTCCTTTTATGTGCTGTAATTATAATGCTGTTTCAGTTCTACTGCTAAAGGAACAGAGAGTTCTCCTTTATATTGCAATATTCTTTTAAAATTCAATGTTATCATGATTCTAAAGAGGATTCTTTAATCAGTTTAGTAAATTCTTGATCATGCTATCACACGACCTGCTCAGTGGCACAGAGGTTTCAACAGATCACCATAAAACCTTAGAATGGCTTGAAGTGGAAGGGACCTTAAAGATCACCTACTCCAACCTCCCTGCCATGGGCAAGGATGCCTCTCAACTAGTCTCAGCTGCTCAAGGCCTTGATCAACCCAGTCTTGAACACCCCCAGGGGGGAGGCATCCACAACCTCCCTGGGCAACTTATTCCTCACCACCCTCATGCTAAAGAGCTTCTTCCAAAGATCCGGTGCAACCCTACTTTCCCTCAGCTTAAAACCATTCCCTCAGCTTAAAACCATTCCCTCTTGTCCTATCACTAGACACCCTCATGAAAAGTCCTCTCCAGCCTTTCTGCAGAATCCATTCAGGTATTGGAAGGCAGCTACAAGGTCCCCCTGGAGTCCACTCTTCTCTACACTGAAGAACTCCAGCTCCCTAAATGAATAACAAAACCAATTTCTGCTCATATTTTACTGAGGCATTTTTACTTAAGCCATTATTGTGTTCCTTGGATTTCTTTCTAGTTTGTTTTGCAAAATTAGAGCCTCAGCAAGTATTTTTTTGACTATTTTCACCTAATTATGCATAAGTTGTGTTTCCATAAAACAAGCTTAAATAATTCATTCAGGGAATCCAAAGTGAACACATATTTTAATGAGCATCCCTTTGTCTCTATGAATTGCTTGGAAAAAGAAAGCCATGAGAATAAATGTTGTCAGTTCTTGATTATGACTGAGAATTTAAGTCACGGTGTCAAGAGGCTTGAGTCAGTCACCAGCAAATTTGCAGATGACACGAAGTTGGGAGCAGATGTTGATCTGTTAGAGGGCAGAAGGACTCTGCAGAGGGATATCAACCGACTGGACAGATGGGCAGAGTCCAACAGGATGGCATTCAACAAATCCAAGTGCCGGGTGCTGCACTTTGGCCACAACAACGCCATACAGAGCTACAGGCTGGGGTCAGAGTGGCTGGAGAGCTGCCAAAGAGAAAGGGACCTGGGGGTGCTGATTGATAGCCACCTGAACATGAGCCAGCAGTGTGCTCAGGTGGCCAAGAAGGCCAATGGCATCCTGGCCTGCATCAAGAATAGTGTGGCTGGCAGGAGCAGGGAAGTCATTGTGCCCTGTGCTCAGCACTGGTTAGGCCACACCTTGAGTCCTGTGTCCAGTTCTGGGATCCTCAGTTTAAGAAGGACATTGAGACTTTTGAACATGTCCAGAGAAGGGCAACAAGGCTGGGGAGGGGTCTGGAGCACAGCCCTATGAGGAGAGGCTGAGGGAGCTGGGGTTGTTTAGCCTGGAGAAGAGGAGGCTCAGGGGAGACCTTATTGCTGTCTACAACTACCTGAAGGGAGGTTGTAGCCAGGAGGGAGTTGGTCTCTTCTCCCAGGCAACCAGCACCAGGACAAGAGGACACAGTCTCAAGCTGCACCAGGGGAAGTTTAGGCTGGAGGTGAAGAGAAAATTCTTCACAGAAAGAGTCGTTAGCCATTGGAATGTGCTGCCCAGGGAGGTGGTGGAGTCGCCATCCCTGGAGGTGTTCAAGAGGGGATTGGACGTGGTACTTGGTGCCATGGTTTAGTCATGAGATCTGTGGTGACAGGTTGGACTTGATGATCTTTGAGGTCTCTTCCAACCTTGGTGATTCTGTGATTCTATTAATTATTTGGAGCATTTCTATCTTATTACACCACTGTAACAACTAAAATACTTCTCCCCCACCTTTACATTCAGCAAGAAATAAATTTAACAGTACAACCAAAGCTTGAATTTCCTTATTTCAGACCTGTGAATATATATATATATATATAAAAGGCCATATCCTGAGCCTAAGAAAATGGTACCAAATTGGCACATTTCTTCAGACATGTTTCACATCAACTAAGGAGCTTTAGCTGGAGAAAAGGTCAATGAAAAGTTACTGAAAAGCTCTTGAAATCACCATGTGTTTCAGGACACACTGTCACAGTTTTTAAATGGAGATTCATACATCTTCTCCACAGAAGTTTCTTTCTTGCTGAACAGGTTTGAGTTGCCATGAGGACTCCACCCATGCATATATGAAAGATTAGCAATGAAAAGAATTGTTGGAAAAAAAATATATAAGCTAGGAATTAATTAGTGCCTGTCAGAAGAGTCCACTTCACTTTGGGAGGAAACAATGGGAAATACTCTGCAGTGAATCAGCAAAGAAAGTACTGCATTTTTCCCATGGCCTTTGAGGATGAGGTTGGTGGTGTACTGAGCTTGGTAGTCACATTACACTCCTCTTGGGCATGTCTGGCCTTCCAAGATAGACACAAATTTGACTAAAGGGAGTCAGGATTATGTTGACTTCCCAGCCTGCACACAGGTTGCATCTTTTTGGAGGAAGGTAAATAACACTGCAGTAAAAGGAGCTGCTGAATGTGTTGCAAGCAGATTTTGCAAGCTCTGGGAATCGTGCTGGAAAAGCTTGTGATAACAGGACCTACTCAGAGGGCTGTTCCCGGGGATGAGCTGATAACTGTTGCCAGCTGCATGTGACGCATGGGGACAACAAAGAGAGGCTGCTTTTACGTGCTGCACAACCTGAGACATCCCCAGTGAGGGGACAGGCCATGAGGGGGCCAAAGGGGTGAGCGAGCCTTTACTCAGCACAGGTGTCCTGACAGGTCTGGACAAGCTGTAAATGAATACTCTGAAACTGTAACTTCCTTGTTGAGGAATGAACAAGTGCTAATGAATGTATGGGAGGAGCTATGCTGAAATCACACAGCTTTTGCTTGCAAGCCATTCACTGGCCAAGGACAGGGCTAACCAGAGTCCAGTTTTATCCAGCAAATGGCTGGCCATCATCTCTTGAAGTTACCCAGCTGTGTAGTATGAGAAGCACGAGGGTGTTTGCAATTAAATCCGTAGTACAGAAGCACAGCAATAATTATGTGATGCATTGATATTGCACACAGGGCCCATTGGAATGGCCTGCCCAGGGAGATGGTGGAGTCACCATCACTGGAGGTGTTTAAGAAGAGACTGGATAGGGCACTTGGTGCCATGGTTTACTTGATTACATAGTGTTGGGTGATAGGTTGGACTCAATGATCTCAAAGGTCTCTTCCAACCTGGTTCCTTCTGAACAGGAGGAAAAACCTTTCTGCAAGGGTGCTGGAGCACTTCAGCAGGCTGCCCAGAGAGGCTGTGGAGCCTTCTTTTCTGGAGAGATTCCAAACCCACCTGGACATTATAATCCTGGGCAACCTGCTGTAGGTCGAGAAGCTTTTGCAGGGGGATTGGACTGGATGATCTCCAGAGGTCACTTCCACCCCTCACCATTCTGTGTGACACTGTGTGTAAAAGGTGATAAAGTTCATTTGATGCCATTTCACCAGCAGGTGACCACACACTCTGTTAAATTTAGTGCTAAACCTTGCTGTAGCCTGTAGGAACAAAGCTTAAGATCTTGCATGAGGATCCTGAAGAAGCAGGGAGCAACCTAAACTGACTACTCAGTAGTATTCAGGAAGGAACTTTACCAGTTATTCCATTGCTGTAAAGAGGACTAAGAAGCCACCTATTTGCTATTTGAGTCTCCTGTCCGAGTCAGATGCTTTTATCAGTCCTTTCTCATAAAACAGGGGAAGACGAGAGCTTAATCCAGCTGCCTGTAGTACTCAGGTTGTGGGATTTACTCTATTTGGGGGGTGTGGGGGGGAGGGCATATGCATTTAAATTCATCTTCTGCCTCATTTCTGCACTGCTCATGGGAGTGTCCAAGGTTATTGGATATTAACTATCTGCAGAGAAAAGTTAAGAATGCCTTTCCAGGAGCCTGTGGGTTTCCTCACTAGGCTAGGAGCTGGGAGTCTCTTTGAATTGCTTTTCCAAAGAACACAACATAACATACTCAATGTTTATTGGTAAATGGAAACTACCCACCCCTCCTCCAAAGGGACTCTGTGTTTTGTGTTCCAAGAAGTATTTCATAGGGACCTCACATAGGACCTCATGGAGCCAACTTGGGCTTTCTCAAGGCTGGATCTTGTCCTAGTAATTTCCCTTTTACAGACTAGCTTTCTTCAAATTCCAATGACAATGGCAGGGGTGGAAACACATTTTCATAGCATTTATTATTAGATTTGAAACACCATGGGCCAAATGCTTGAAAAATATTGACCTTTGTATGATCATTTATTTTTATACTAAATGATTTCCAACACCCTGTGGCTTTCAAGGCTCTTGCACTGTTGCTGCTGCTTCACAAACCCCTGGGTAAACTCCAGACTTCAGCAGGAGGGCTTGGAGAGTAATTTAGCCATGGTGAGGCTAAACAGTATGGGGAAGAGAAAGCAATAGCACAGGTATGCTGTTTCTGCTGCTTGAAGCTGGTGAAGGGTCTTCTGAAGAGCAGCTGGAAGAACTGGGATTGATTAGTCTGGAGAAAAGAAGGCTGAGGGAAGATCTTCTCATTCTCTACAACTCCTTGAAAAGAGATTGTTGTGAAGTGGGAGTTAGTTTTCTCCCCCTTGTATCAAGTTATAGGACAAGAGGAAATGGCCTCAGGTTGCACCATGGGAGGTTTAGGTTTAGGATATTAGGAAAAACTTTATTGAAAGAGTGGTCAGGCATTGAAACAGGCTACCCAGGGAGGTGGTAGAGTTACCATTCCTGGAGGTGTTAAAAAAACATGTAGACATGGCACTCTGGGGCATGGTTTAAGGGCCATGTTGGTCTTAGGTTGACGGTTGGACTCGATGATCTTAGAGGTCTTTTCCAACGTTAGTTGAGTTGGGACATCTGGCCCAATGGGAGGCACTGAAAAGAGGAAGGGGGAGGCTGGTGACAATGAGAAGAATGCACTCCTATTGTTTTGCTATCACATAGCTCAGCGTCACCTGGAACTGAAGAGGTTTGAAATCTCTGAATCTCTTGGGTTTTATTCCATCATATCTTTATGAGTTTTCCCTGAAGGAAAACTCTGCCCTGATTACAGCTCATGTACTAGCTAAAACATTCTCCAAGGCTTCTGAAATTACTGTCTAAACCCTAGGGAGCTTCCTCTGGAGAGAAGATTCCACCAGTGTGTCTCCCCATACTTCCTGGAGAACTCAAGCCTGACTTCAGCAATTCCTGTAAAGAGGACGTATGGAAATATGTGCCTGTTTAACCTTCTGCCCTCCAGTGCATGATGTAATGAATGCCATGAGAAGGATGGATTTGTCTACACTGAAATTTGGAATTAACCTCAAAAGGCAGGTTTCACTTGTGCCAGGCCATGGGAGCTGCCTTTCCCTGTGTCTGCCTTATCTAGGCAGAAGTCTCACCTCTTCTCAGTTTTGCTCCTCATGGAAATAGAAACAGAAGCATGTATGTGTAGTAGGGTAGGACTTGAAGAAGTCTGGGAAAGGAAGTGATGGGTTACTGAAGGTGGATTTCCTGTGTTTTAGATGTGTCATAGAATCATAGAATCAATATGGTTGGAAAAGACCTCAAGGATCATCAAGTCCAACCTGTCACCCAAGACCTCGTGACAGTGATTCCTATGAGCTCTGCAGGATACAGCTGAGCAAGGGCAACAGCTGCTAAAATTCCTTGGTGCTTCTAAGCTCAGGCAGGATGGTTATTAGAGCGAGAGGGAGGAGAACAAACTAATGTTTTGTATTAATATGGATACATATAGCAATTTCATTAATATGGATATATCTACAGTGCTGTGCTTGGAATTCAATCAGAAGTGTTCATAGAATTTCTTTCTTCCGGTCATAGCTGGGGTTGGAAGAGACCTTTGCGATCTTTGAGTCCAACCTATCAGCCAACACTATCTAATCAACTAAACCATGGCACCAAGTGCCCCATCCAGTCTCTTCCTAAACACTTCCTGTGATGGTGACTCCACCGCCTCCCTGGGCAGCTCACTCCAATGGCCAATCTCTCTTTCTATGAAGAACTTCTTCCTGACATCCAGCCTTAACCTCCCCTGGTGCAGCTTGAGACTGTGTCCTCTTGTTCTGGTGCTGGTTGCCTGGGAAAAGAGACCAAGCCCCACCTTGCTACAACCTCCCTTCAGGTAGTTGTAGACAGCAATAAGGTCTCTTCTGAGCCTTCTCTTCTCCAGGCTAAGCAACCCAGGATCTCCAAAGCCTCCATCACTTGCTGTCTCCACTGGCAGTAGCTGCATTCCTCCATCATTACGTTACCGCCAGTAAAGACCCATCGGCACCTACAAGTCTGACATGAGGACTGCCTGCAGTGCCACTGAGCTTTTGTCATACCTGTGCCTCCTGTTGTCCTTTGCCAAACTGGGGATGTGGATCCGGGCATGGCTTTAGGCTTAGGCAAAACAGGAAACTGTCTAGGTCAGTAGGCTGCCAAGTAGTCATGGTTCTGGTGGAGGCACTGCTGGCGGCAGCGGCTTTGTGTGGCTGTCAGGGGAAGGGCATCAGCTTTTTCAGAGGCTGGGATGGCTGAAGTGGCCAATCCCTGCCCTTTTCTTGGGACATTTCATATTGATGCTCCAGCAGACCTGATGATAGCTCAAAAGAAGAGCAATCACCTGTCTTTTTTCCCAGGAGCCATTTACCTTTTACTCCTGAGTGCCAGGATCCTTTTCCAGACTTTCAGTGGCTAAGAAAGAGACATAGAGTACAATAAAATATATTAGTCATGAGGCTTGAACCAGAAACATTGAAAAATTCCTTCTCTGTAGGGAAATATCAGACAACAGTTAAAAACCAGTTAGAAGACCATGTGACTTTCCTGGAGGGTATCAGAAATGAGCAAAAGACCTGTAAAGGAATGGTAAGAAGAACTGCAGAAGAGACTCCACAACTAACTCAGTGGATGAAGAATATTGTAGGAAAATGCTTTTACTCTGTGGTAGTACCTTTTTACCTTTGAAGTCCTTTTTTTGTGCTGTTAGACAAACAACAGGCCAAGAGCCTGTAATGTTCACCATGACTTGGTGAAGAAGATGTAGTGAGAAATATTCATTGATATATAAGAGACAACAAACAGTGCCTTGGGCATGGAACAGATGATAAAAGACAGATCAGCTAAATTATTTCAGTGGATTTCAAGCTCATTGCCACATGGAGTGAAGAAAGGATAGTGTTGAGATCAAAGGGCTTTTGATTATTACCAGTGTTGAATAAAATTTGTCCTCCACAGACAGAGGTCTGCAGGGAGGTATGCTGAAAAGCAACCAATGCCTCATCTTTGTAGAGCAAAGAATGCACTGCCAAAAACAGTCTTTGGGCTTCATTTCTCACAGATCCTAACAGCACAGAAGTGAGACTCTCTGTACTTACTTCCAGTTGTTGAAATACTGTTCAATTTTTGCTTACAATATTCTACAATTAATGCAAAACCAGGTTTTCAAGTGTTCTACATGCTTGCTATGAAATATTTTTGCCCTGCCTGTTCATAAATAGCATCCTTCTCCTGAAACTTCCCTGAAACATCTCACAGGGTAGGAATGTCTGTAGCCAGTTCAACAGGGAGGGAAACCAAGCTACAGAGTTGGGAAGTGGCTTGTTCAAGGATGTATACATTCCCTGCTGGAAGGGTCCAGAAAAAAAAGATTGAGATTATTAGAAGCTTGATGATTTAGACTGGATATTAGAAATCCTTTACTGTAAGGGTGGTGAGACACTGGAACAGGTTGCCCAGGGAGGTTGTGGGTGCTCCCTTCTTGGAGGTGCTCAATGCCTGGACTGTAGATGACTCTGCTTAAGTGTTGTTGGTGTAGGTTATCTCCAGAGGTCCCTTCCCATCTCTACCATTCTATTCTTCTTTAAGTAGACAGGGATTCTGCTTTTCATGTATTTATCACTTGGGCTTTTGTCTCTTTCCTTCCCTCTTCTTTTCCACTCTCAGCTTTAATAACTTGCTTATGCATATCTAAAAACAGTTATTAAGGACATTAAAATAATTCTTTCATGTCTTCCCTGAGACAATGCTTGTCTTCTACAGAAGCCAAGCTGAAATAAGTGTAAACATACATTCTAGTCATATGGCATGATATGCAGCCCCCACCACAGAAATATCACTGATTTAGGGACTGACTCCAGTTTATTTTGATATTCTTACAATATTAGGCCAGTAGTAGGAGGCAGAACACTAAAGAGTCACCTTCTCCTCATCAAATGAGCTTTATTGTCCTCATGGGAGGTTAAATTCAAGGTGGAGTCCACAATGTAATGTCTGTGGAGTTTCATTATGTGACCCACAAATATAAAAAGACAATCCATAAAATATCGCTAACTAACAGTTATGTTTGTCTTCTAGCTAAGTGGGAATGATAGGGCTGTGTGTGAACACAAGAGGCTTTTCCTCTGTTGAAATGTGACTTTTGATCTTTGGTAACTACTCCCACAGGAGCAGCACAGGGCAAACCTATCACAAAGGATGGTGTAGAATTTCTCCCTCCTATTGCTTTGATGCCTGTAAAGCTCCAAAGTTGCCTGCACAAACATTTTTTGCATGTTTCAGGTATTTGCTCTGGCATGCATTTGCATATTGTTGGTAGCAATTTGGCTCCATGTCCTTATGCTTTAGTGAGGATATTCCAAGCTTATTCGGTCAGGTAAACAGGTGTAAAACTTCTGCTCTCAAAACATTTTAAACCAAGTTGGTTGTGCTCAGTCTAAGAAGGTCCAATGGGCTTGTGAGCATCTGCTTGGCTGAGCAGACTTCAGGGCCTTACTGTGCTCATCTTGCAGGACTCCTGCACACTGCACTCTCACAGACAGGGAACTGCCCAAGGCCACCAGATAAAGCTGGACCCAGTTCTCAAGCTCTTTTTCTTTCTCACAGCCTCAGTCTTTCAAACTGTATAGCTCACCTTTCCAAGGATAAACCTGAGTTGAGTCACACAGCTATATTTTTGGCAAGGGTTCAAAACCTCATAGAGCTTCTTCAAGCATTAGAAAGAGCTACAGATCCAGCTGAAGCCCCAGCCAGCTGCATGTGCTTTCCTGCTTTAGCTGATTACTGGGCAGTCACTCAGATCCAAAGGATGTAAAAACGTTCCCATTCCAGCAGCAAGACATTATGCTCTCCATCATCCTCAGCTGCAGTCAGACACCATCAATAAAGTGAAGCATCTGTTACGGATGGAGGAGACTGAGGCGACACCTTCTCACTCTCTACAACTACTTGGAAGGAGGATGTAGTGAGGACTTGGTCTCTTCTCCCTAGTGGGAAGTGACAGGATGAGAGGAAATGCCCTCAAGTTGCACCAGGGGAGGTTTAAGTTGGATATTAGAAGAAACTTCTTTACTGAAAGGATTCTCAAACACTGAAACAAGCTCCTCAGGAAGGTGGTTGAATCCCCATCCCTGAAGGTGTTTAAAAGAGGCAGAGATGTGGTGCTGAGGGACATGGTTTAGGACTAGACTTGGTCGAGCTAGAAAATGGTTGGACTCAGTGATTGGACTCGATGATCTCTTTGGGTCCCTTCCAACCCCTGGCCTCCTGTGTTCTTGAAGGTCTCGTGCAACCAAAGTGATCCCATGATTCCATTCCCTTTTCTGTCTTCTCAGAACGCTCCCTCGGGTAAATGCATTTGGTTTCCTCCCCATTGCTAGGGTTCAAACTAGAGAAAAGGTATCTCACCTAGAAGCCAAATCATTACAGGCAGCCTTCTTTGGCTTCTTATAAATAAAAACGCTGGGAGAATGCAAAGAAAAGAAAAAACCCTGCGGAGAAATAGAGACAAAAGAACCACACGTGAGCCTGGTAGTCAGGTTGCTTAATGCAACTTAGGAAGACAATTAGACACAACACTCAAACATGAGAAGGATGGGATCCTTTTTAATGTTTTTTGTTTAATTGTCAGACACATGAAATGCAAAAGATGCTTCCATTTTATTCTAATTAACTTCTCTGGAGGTGCTGTATTGGAAGCACAGATTTATTTCAGTCCTAGTGGAAAAGAGAAGCATTATGTCAGTTCTGCTTTGAAAGGCACTCCCTGATTTATCATACCCTAACCAAATTAAGCTTGAGAACTACTAATCAGTAGATGTCTATTATACAGCAAAGCATTAGCCTAAGCATGCACAATGCCTTCGGCATTCAACAGGGCATCTACTGGAAATAAGAATTCCTTTGTCATTTGGCCAGGGAAGCAATTACCTCCCTAGTTCACGATTTGTATAATAATCAGTTAAAATAAGGTGTGTCATCTGCAGAAGCTCATGAAAAAAATTAACATTCTGGTTCTTATTTAGCAGCTTTACCTTCTTAAATACTTGACAAGTTCTGCAAACATGGGCTGTGGAGTCAGGCAGCCCAGTTTCTCTTCCTGCAGTACTTCCTTTCCCCCCACCCTTTGCCCTCCAAAAGACACATTTTTTACCAGAAAACCAGAAGCCTCCAGCCACACTGAGTTCAACAAAATTCCTCACTCTGATTTTGCCTCCCACTCCAAGAATGCACAGGTGAAGTACACATGTTGATGTGTTTATGACCATCACCAGCTCTTGCTGCTAATTTCCATACCAGTGTGGCAAACATTCCAGGGCAGATCTCTGAGCCAGGCATGGGCAGTGAGTTCCTCTGAGTACCCTCAAGAGGCACTCTGTCCCTGAGAGAGCTCTACCCCTGAGAGTTTCCTCTTTCCTGGGGGAAAAAGAGATGCAAGTGCTGTGGACAGCAAATTGTGTCATCTTGTTGCTGTTTATTTAGAGCGATTTACACCAAGTAAATCCAAGCTATTTGAAACACTATTTAGCATTTATTTACTCCCCACATGTGAATGGAGTTACAGGACATGCAAGCTACCATAGTCCAAACATTGATCTCTACAACTACCTGAAGGGAGCTTGCAGACAGGCGGGGGCTGGTCTCTTCTCCCAGGCAACCAGCATCAGAACAAGAGGATGCATTCACAAGCTGTGCCAGGGGAGGTTTAGGCTGGAGGTTAGGAAGAAATTCTACACAGAGAGAGGGATTGCCCATTGGAGTGGGCTGCCCAGGGAGGTGGTGGAGTCACCATCACTGGAGGTATTTAGGAGGAGAGTTGATGGGGTGCTTGGTTGCATGGTTTAGTTGATTAGATGGTGTTGGGTGATGGGTTGGACACGATGATCTTGAAGGTCTTTTCCAACCTGGTTACTTCTATTCTATTATTATTTTATTTCTTCTACATCATATGGTTGAACTGAAAAAATAAATAAATATTAAAAAAAGATGCATTAGTCTGCTCAGAAAGTGCCATCCAAAGTACACTATTTTTCCAATTACACAGCTCACTGATGGGAACTGAGGAAGTATATTCATCAGTGTGAAGGAAGGAAGGGATCCTTGTGATCTCCTAATTTGAAACAAAGAGCCAAATCCATGCACAAACCAAACAAAAGGGAAAGTCACACCTGGAATCAGAATTATCTGGAAAAGTGTTATTTAATTCATTACAACTTTGTTTTCCACCCTGCTAACAAAGTCACACAGAGCTTTCTTATTGGTACCAAAAGCATGAAATACATTGGGATTTCACCAGGCATTCCATCTTCCTGAAAAGCTGAAGCCTGTGAAGCCACACAACACAGAAACGGTTTCTGTTTACCCATTCATGGGAGTTATAACTACTTAATAAAGCTAATTGGCTAAAATATTGTTTTTGCAGAGAGAAAGAGGATACTTACCTACCTACTTTAAAGAGGAAGCCAGGCTTTGGTGGCCTGTGGCTACACTAAAGCATCCTGTCCAGTGACCCAGTCAGCCTCTCTCAGTGCAAGGGATAGCCCTTAATAACCAGATGCAAAATTTTATGGCAAGTGTAGTATTGTGGTCTAAATACAGCATTTAAAGCCCAACCTTTCTCATCCAGGTAAGAGCTCACAAAAATCACTTGTCTATATTTCTCTTCCCTCTAATAAAATATCTACATCCCCAAACATGCATAATGACACCTTCCTTATGAAGGTGTTTTATTGATCTGTTGGTGCTTGTAATATCACTGGAAGCTGAAAAGTTCTTCCCATTTCCTCTTGAGTGAAGTCATTACTCATTCCTGACTCAGATGGAAATTGTGGTGTCTTCCAGGAGAATTTTTACTGAGGAGGAATCTCAGCTTTCATTGTTAAATTCAAATATTCATGCAAATTGACTGCTTAGCTTACTTGCCTCTTGAAAACTCTGCATGTGAGAGGTGCTGGGGCTTTGCAGTACTGTTAAACCACTTCTAACAAGAGGATACAGGAATGCCAGGGCAACATATTTCAAATGAGAGCAGAGGCAGGCAGAACTACTAGTCCCACCTCAAGTGCTAGGACTAAAGATTATCCTTAAATAAAGTATTGGTAATCATTTCAATAAATAAGCTTCTAGTGTTGGAAATAAGGTTAATGTATTCTGTAGATTCCTTGTTCAAACAGCTGAGTGTGGCTCCTGAACAGTGCAGCTGTGCCACTAAAAAGAAATCCAGAAGAAAACCTTGAACAGATTCAGAGCACTGCAACAGGAGAGAGGATTGTCTCTGCAGCTTTGGCTTTAACTTGGTGACCAAAACAGGGTTGTTTTCTCCAACAAAGTGCTATTGTTTTCCTTTGCTAATCCTTCTTGTAGTTATGACAGGGACAGATGGTTGCAGGAAATCTCTTCCCCCCACCCCCCCCATTTATATTTTAAGATAGACTGGAGCTGTCTTGATCACAGCTGATGACTCATAAGCAAATAAAGGTAGAGGCTGTCTCTAATAAGGTCTCTAAAAGTCATTTTGTAAACCATGATGATGATAGTGCATCCTTAAATGACTTATTTTATTGCATGTAGTATAAACATAATCATTAAGATTGGAAAAGACCTCTCAGATTACCAAGTCCAACCTTCTACCCTTACCTCCATGATCAAGTGCCACATTTGCACCATTTCTTGAAGACCTCCAGGGGTGGTGACTGCACCACTGCCCTGGGCAGCCTGTTCCAATGCCTTACACTCTCGCAGGAAAGGAATTCTGCCTAATATCCAACCTAAATCTGCCCTGGCACAGCTTGGGGCTGTTACCTCTTGTCCTGTCATTAGTTACTGGTGAGAAGAGCCAAAACCAGTGTCATTACAGTCTCCTTTCAGGATACTGTAGAGAGCAATAAGGTCTCCTCTCAGCCTTCTCTTCTTCTGGCTAAACAATCCCAGGTCCCTCAGCAACTCCTTGTAAAACACGCTCTCCAACCCCCCTCACCAGCTTCATTGCCTTTCTCTGGACCTGCTCCAGCACCTCCATGTCTTCCATATACTGCAATGCCCAAAACTGGGCACAGACATGCTCAAAATAAATGTTTGCAGTATCTTTGCTCCTTATGAAGTTAAAAGGTTTAGCAGTCTTTAGGGTATTGTGCTCTGGTCTGTTCACTGAAATTGGTTTTAAGCCTTCCATGAGATTTGAACATGAGCTCAAGGTCTTGGAAACTCCTGTCTGCTTCTGGGAGAGAAAACTCTGTCCAGGTGCGAGCTGCTGTTGGTCAAATATCTCATCAAAATCTGTGGAATAGTTTTGGTTGCTGCAGTGTGTCAGACAAAATAGCTGAGCTTAGGTAGTGTCTTCTTTAAAAGGTCTACCAGCCAAAAGATAAACCTGCTAGACAACTCTCTAGGGTGGGGGCTTTTTGTGAATAATTAGCCTTGAGCAATGAAACTCCAGAGCCACACCTGGGCTGGATCTTTGATCTGTCTTTATACAGCTAGAGCCGAGTTATAGAGTTTATGCCTTATCCTGATGTTGCAGGTGATAAAATCTTTACTCTTGCATACATACTGCAACAAATACATGTGTGTGTGTGTGTATACACATGTTTATATCTCTCTCATATATATAACTATATATGGGGGAAATGGATGTTAAGGCTCCTCACTCCATTATGTGTCTCCATTGCTCATTCTGGTGTGGTTTAATTGCTTTTCAGATTTGTTATTTTTTCTCTCTTTCACATAAAAGATGAAACTGGGTGACTCACTCTTTCTTGATGGCATCAGAACAGTATGTACAACAATCTGTGTGCTGACAGAGCAGAATCTTTACCTGACCTATTTAGGAGGTACACTCGTCAAAGAGGGTGAAAAAGAAGTAAGTTAATCATTTACAACATGTATGTTTGTTTATCTTTTTACACATAATACCTATGGGTTTTGGACAAGCTTTATTAAGTGAGACAAAGGGTCAAACACTCTCATGTATCTGATCTGGCTGCATATGGTCTTTACTGGACAAGCCACAAGAGTCAACTAAGTGATAATCAGTTTGTCTTCCATTTCAGTCCTTGATGCATTTCCAGCTCTTCCTGTAGCCTTGGGCAAATCCCTCAACCTCTCTATCTTAAATATGCAATAAGAGCTACAATACAATAGAATTAATTGGGGGTTTTGTTCACCATTTTGAAGATTCTTAACTACATTCTTCTCTTGTAATGTCCCAAGTACATGACTTTGTGTCATGTAGAAAAATTCAGAGTTTCTGCCCTCATACTTACTGGTGTAGATCTCTCCTGCCACTAAGTTCTGCAAATACACATGGGAAATGCCCATGGTGTTATGAAAATTGTCAGGAATAAAAGACTTTACCCTGTGTAGCAATAATTGCTTCTGATTTAGAAATAAGTAAGAAAAAGAATTGCTTGCCAACTATGCAGCAAAGCTCTAGAATGATTGGAAAAATATATTCTCACACAAAATTATTAGAAACTTCCTCTCCTTGCCCACCAAACTGAGAGGTTCACCACACTTTGAGTCCTGTGTCCAGTTCTGGGCTCCTCAGTTTAAGAAGGACATGGAGACTCTTGAACGTGTCCAGAGAAGGACAACGAGGCTGGGGAGAGGCCTGGAGCACAGCCCTGTGAGGAGAGGCTGAGGGAGCTGGGGTTGCTTAGCCTGGAGAAGAGGAGGCTCAGGGGAGACCTTATTGCTGTCTACAACTACCTGAAGGATGGTTGTAGCCAGGAGGGACCTGGTCTCTTCTCCCAAGCAACCAACACCAGAACAAGAGAACACAGCTGTGCCAGGGGAAATTTAGGCTGGAGGTGAGGAGAAAGTTCTTCACAGAGAGAGTTGTTAGCCATTGGAATGTGCTGCCCAGGGAGGTGGTGGAGTCGCCATCCGTGGAGGTGTTCAAGAGGGGATTGGACGTGGCACTTGGTGCCATGGTTTAGTCATGATGTCTGTGGTGATGGGCTGGACTTGATGATCTTTGAGGTCTTTTCCAACGTTGGTGATTCTGTGTAGTCCCTTAGCAAAATATGCCCCAAAGCATTGTTGTGGGTGCTGATTTTTTGCTGTCTGTAGTTCTTCAATAACATCAACATACATCTTTGTGGCTGGGCTGTTCAGCCTGCTTCAGTCACACTCCCCAGTAAATCCTCAGATTTACTGAACTGATGCTGTCAATGCCACTAAGAAGCAACCATCTGACAGTGGATAAACCATTGGGCAAGTATCTGTGAGGTGTAATTCTTTCATACCTCTTAGTGCTGAAGAAGTCAGGATAACCTGCATACCCAGAGAAATTCAAGATTCACAGGCTGCATCAGGTTGGAAGGGACCCTCAAAGGCCACCTTGTCCAACCCCCTGAAGTGAGCAGGAGCATCTCCAGATAGAATAAGCTGCCCAGTGCCACATCGAGTCTGATCTGGAATGTCTCCAGGGACAGGGCCTCAACCACATCTCTGGGCATCCTCTTCCAGTATTTCACCACTCTCATTGTGAAGAACTTCTTCCTGCTGTCCAACCTAAATCTACCCTGCTCCAGTTTCAAACCATTGCACCTCATCCTATCACTCCAAGCCCTTCCAAACAGTCCCTCCTCAGCTTTCCTGTAGGTCCCCTTCAGATATTGAAATGTAGCTTTAAGTTCTCCCTGGAGCCTTCCCCTATCCAGTTTGAACAACCCCAATTCTTTCAGCCTGGCTTCATAGGCGAGGTGCTCCAGCCCTGTGACTAACTTTGTGTCCCTCCTGTGGACCCACTCCAGCCAGTCCACATCTCTCCTATGTGAGAGCCCCAGAGCTGGCCAGAGTACTCTCATTTCCTTTTGCTTTCAATTTTGACAAATTCAAAAAGCAACATTTTATATGCAGTCTGACTTTTTCTATTTGAATCAACTACTTTAAAGATAAAATATTTATGAGGCAGATGAATTTAGAATCATAAATATCCCTTCCCTTCTATATTATGAAGGGGATTTAGTGAAATACAGGCAGGTGGGAAAGAGCCTTTTAGCAACACTTTCTGAGCATTTGGTTATGACCATATTATAATGCATCTGATAAAAAAAAAACAAGTCACTAATATATTTTCCTGACTGGCAAAAATAAAGTGGAATATACTCTTATTTCCAGGCCTAGCTCATGAATATGCATGGATTTCTCTTCACTTGAGCATGTATGGAGCTGTATCAGGATAACAGCCTGGTTTATTCTCCAATACCAGCTCTAGGGAGCTCCATCCTGGGCTTGACAAAACATCTGAAAAGGGATTAAAAAAATTAATGGTGACTTAAGACACTGCCTTTCATCTCTGTTTAACAGAGCATTTTCAAACTAATTCACTTCTTCTGTCATTTTTATCTCAAAAACAAACAAACCAAAACCAAACAGAAACAAAACCACCACCAACAGCAACAAAACACAAACAAACAAACAGCAACAAAAACAAAAAACCCACAAAGAAACAAACAAAACAAAAACCTAACCCAGAAAGCACACTTGAGGACAAACCAACCCCTCCACCCCCCCCCACCCCCTGATTTTCTGATCCCATGGATGCCAGGAGGCTCTTGAGCAGGAGGCTGTCCTTATGCTCAAACTATAATAAAGCTTTGAACCTTCCTTCTGGCACCCTCTGCTCAGCAGTGATGGCTCTACCATGTATAGTCCCAGGCATGGGACTTGTCTGCAAGAAATGGAGATGGGAGGACACCCTAGATGGAAGACATTCCTCATCCCCCTCCCCAAGGCAGAAACCCACATAGCTTCTCAGCTCCAGCTTGCAGTCTGTCATCACCTGGGCTTGTTTTTGTGCTCAGACTCCCAGCTGAATCTCTGAGAAGGTCCAATGAAGCTTGCCTCTGAGTGTGGTTTCACTCAAAACCTCAAACAGCATTCGTCAACAACGTTTCCAGTGCTGCGGTTTCAACTGCAGGCTGAGAAAACAACTATTTAATGGGCAATAAAAACTTTAAGAGACTTGAAAAGTTGGGGAATGTGGTTTTGCTTGGCTGCACATGGTCTCTCATGCTGAGATAGCAACTCACATGTTCGGTGCACAGTTTCTTTTGTAGACCCATGCAAAACACTTTTGGGAAGCTCTTGCAGGGCTAAAATCCACTCAGGGTAGTATTTCACTTTGGGATTCATATACTTAGGCACTCTAAAAATGTTGCTAATTGGGTTGGTGGGAACAAGTGATTTTTCCAGAGTATGGGTCAGAGTTAGTGTGCTACCCAGCCTCCTTGTTACCTTATTTCCAAACACACAGCACAGCTCTTTCCATAGCCTTGTGCCCTGCTGTGGGTCAAGTGTGCTTCCCTATTTCACAGAATCAGAGTCATTAATGTAGGGAAAGACCTCTGAGATCATCAAGTCCATCTGTCAGCCCAACACCACCATGCCCACTAAACCATGTCCTGAAGTGCCATGTCTACATGCTTTTTGAACACCTCTAGGCATGGTGACTCCAGAACTCACCACACTTTCTGCCCAGGGAAACATTGTTTCTGAATTGTACTTTTCAAAAGCTGTGACACCAGCATGGACTTTTCATTTGCATGTTCAAAGAATCACTACTCATTTTTTTGTCCTTTCTGCCTTACTTGCCCTGTTCTGCTAAAGCCAAGCCCAGCCTTTAAAGTTCTCTACTAGCCTGACACAGGCTGCAGCACCAATTCCTGCTTAGTTACAGGCTTGAGAATGATGCTGCCCACCAGCAAAACAATCCTAGTGGGAAAAAATGAGAAACCACTCTAATCTATAAGGAATGAGATAACAGAAGGTGTAAGAATTCCTTCTGCCCTCAGATTTCTCACAGAGTCAGCAAGATCAGGCCAGAATTCTTCTGCTGTATGTCATGGTTGGTGCATTAACCAACATCCACTTTGGCTGATGCTAACCAGCTGGGCTGTGAGCTGCTGAGCTTGAGGAACTGGTTCACGTCCACCTCTGTGACCTGGCTGTAAGGAGGCAACCACGAGCAGAAAGGTGGAGCAGACATCCCCAGCGCCAGCCTTTTAAAGTGTCTCTTTTAGTGTCAGGAGTTTGTAATTCTAGAACTGGTAGAAAGCTAGAGAGCTGAATAGGACTGAGAGAATACAGGAAAAGAAGATTAAGCTTTGGGGGCTTCAATGTAAACCTTCCATTTACTATAAATGAAATGGAACTAGTTAAACAAGTTAGACTCTTACTTTGCCCCAGCTGCTTTGTCTGTAAGAGTATGAAACAAGATTCTCACTAGGAAAGGCAAGGTGGTACCTAACTTGCTGTGCTTAGCTACGCCACACTCCATGGCTCCTCTTCAGATTGGATGTTAGGAAGAAGTTCTTCCCTATGAGGGTGGTGAGACACTGGAACAGGTTGCCCAGGGAGGTGGTGGAAGCCTCATCTCTGGAGGTTTCGAAGGCTAGGCTGGATGTGAGGAAGAAGTTCTTCACCGTGAGAGTGGTGAAGCCCTGGAATGGGTTGTCCAGGGACATGGTTGAGGCCCCATCCCTGGAGGTGTTTAACGCCAGGATGGATGAGGCTCTGGCCAGCCTGATCTAGTGTGAGGTGTCCCTACCCATGGCAGGGGGATTGGAACTGGATGATCCTTGAGGTCCCTTGCAACCCTAACAATTCTATGATTCTTTCCATATTCTCTTTCACCCCATGCTGTGCTCACCTCCTTGCAGAAGCTGGCAGAGCTGATTTGCAGGCTGTGCTGTTGGCTGCAGATACAGGCTCCTTCACACTCACAGGAGGCTGAGGCTTCACTTCTATGCTGTTAAACACAATTCAAGCTTGCCAGGTGAAATACTGGAGGATCATGCAATGTTTTATTTCCTTATCACAGAATCACAGAATGTCAGGGGTTGGCAGGGACCTGACACCTAGTTATCACCCTCAGCCAGTGCATGCAGTGTGCTGGTCACCCAAGTTAGTTAAAATAATTTATTTGTTGTTGTTTGAAAGTTGATGTTTTACATAAGGAATTGACATGCATAGGTACAACATATATGAAACACACAAGCAATACATATATGAATAAATGTGAACATCACCAATATTATTGTAATAATGCAATATTGGTGAGGGGCTTGGAACACAAGCCCTGGGAGGAGAGACTGAGGGAGCTGGGGTTGCTTAGCCTGGAGAAGAGGAGACTCAGGGGTGACCTTATTGCTCTCTACAACTACCTGAAGGGGGCTTGTAGTCAGGCAGAGGTTAGTCTCTTCTCCCAGGCAACCAGTACCAGAACAAGAGGACACAGTCTCAGGCTGCGCCAGGGGAGGTTTAGGCTGGAGGTTAGGAGGAAGTTTTAAACAGAGAGAGTGATCACCCATTGGAATGGGCTGCCCGAGGAGGTGGTGGGGTTGCCGTCACTGGGGGTGTTCAGAGCAAGGCTTGACAGGATGCTTGGTTGCATGGTTTAGTTGATTAGGTGGTATTGGATGATGGGTTGGACACGATAGAATAGAATAGAATAGAATAGAATAGAATAGAATAGAATAGAATAGAATAGAATAGAATAGAATAGAATAGAATAGAATAGAATAGAATAGACCAGGTTGGAAGAGACCTTCGAGATCATCATGTCCAACCTATCATCCAACACTACCCAATCAACTAAACCATGGAACCATCCTGTCAAGCCTCACCCTGAACACCCCCAGCAACAGCGACCCCACCACCTCCTCAGGCAACCCATTCCAGTGGGCAATCACTCTCTCTGTGTATGATCTTGAAGGTCTCTTCCAACCTGGTCTATTCTATTCTATTCTATTCTATTCTATTCTATTCTATTCTATTCCATTCCATTCCATTCCATTCCATTCCATTCTATTCTATTCCAATATAAGGTTTCTTGCATCAATGTCCACATGGCCTTTTAAAATTTAAAATAAATTACAAAAAAACCCCAAGTAAACGTCTGCTTAGTGAATTAATGAGCAAGAATGATTTATTCCAGAGGTATTTCTAAGCTGTTGTTCTCATAAAGAGGAATAATTTCTTCCGGCAGGATTTCCATGTAGCCAGGCAAACAAAAGGCCTTTGTTGTTAATTCCATTTTATTGGGCTACTTAGGACTGATAATCTAAGTAGAAGATACCTACTAACACCTCTCCCACCCCATTCCTCAAGGTAGACTCAGTCTCCATGTTTTCCCTGGGAAGCACATGGATCCACAGCCAGCTGCTGGCAACGATGGGCTTGTCCTGCCTGAGGTGCCAGAGCAGGGCTTGGGGCACACTGGCTGCTCTCTCAGCAAAGGTATTGCTTAGTCCTAGGAGGGCTACAACTCACGGAATCACAGAATCAACCAGGCTGGAAGAGACCTCCAAGATCATCAAGTCCAAAAGCCAGGAAAAACCAGAGTACTCAGCAAAACACACTGAGGTGGCAGGGAGCCTCTCTTATCAGTATGACACCATCTTTGGTGAAAATCTAAACGTTTGATTAATTGAATTCAAGCTTTCTAAACTTGCTTGTTAATTCACAGAAATAGTAAGCAAAGCTTGTCATTAGTTTTGAAAGAATGGGCAACAGATAACAAAATGATCACATCACTTCAGCTAACAAATGAAAACTCAGTGTTTCTCCAAAGGCAAAAAATAAAATACTCTAAGGCAAAATTTAAAATACTCTAACTTTTTGATGACCTTTTGGATTGTGCATGTAGTTCGAGGGACCTTGCCAGGCTGGACAGATGGGCAGAGTCCAAAGGCATGAGAATGAACACCTCCAAGTGCCAGGTTCTACACATTGGCCACAGCAACCCAATGCAGTGCTACAGGCTGGGGTCAGAGTGGCTGAGAGCAGCCAGGTAGAGAGGGACCTGGGGGTACTGGTTGATAGTAGACTGAACATGAGCTACCAGTGTGCCCAGGTGGCCAAGAAGGCCAGTGGCATCCTGGCCTGCATCAGGAATAGTGTGGCCAGCAGAAGCAAGTCATTCTGCCCCTGTACTCAGCACTGGTTAGGCCACACCTTGAGTACTGTGTCCAGTTCTGGGCCCCTCAGTTTAAGAAGGACATTGAGACACTTGAACGTGTCCAGAGAAGGGCAACGAAGCTGGGGAGAGGCCTCGATCAGAAGTCCTATGAGGAGAGGCTGAAGGAGCTGGGGTTGCTTAGCCTGGAGAGGAGGAGGCTCAGGGCAGACCTCATTGCCCTCTGCAACTACCTGAAGGGAGGTTGTAGCCAGGTGGGGGTTGGTCTCTTTTCCCAGGCAACCAGCTCCTGAACAAGAGGACACAGTCTCAAGCTGTGCCAGGGGAGGTTTAGGTTGGATGTTAGGAAGAAATTCTTCATGGAAAGAGAGATTGGCCATTGGAATGTGTTGCCCAGGGAGGTGGTGGAGTCACCATCACTGGAGGTATTTAGGAAGAGACTGGATGGGGTGCTTGGTGCCATGGTTTAGTTGATCAGATGGTGTTGGATGATAGGTTGGACTCGATGATCTCAAAGGTCTTTTCCAACCTGGTTAAGTCAAGTCCTAGTCTAGTCTAGTCTAGTCTAGTCTAGTCTAGTCTAGTCTATTCACAACTGTGCTTTTTTTATTTTGTGGTGTTTTGATCTCTCTGATGTGGAAGCCCGTCAAATTCTCTGTGCTTTTCTGCCTCCAAAGCAAATGGCATGTGACTTAAATTTACTGTTGGTAATAAAATCCCCTGACAAAGTAATTGTTTTTCTCCTGGTGCTAATGAATGTAAAAACAAACTCATAGTTGCAGTACTTTGTGTAGCCTTTGCACTGCTTCTTAGACTGCTTTATGGTATAGTTTAGACTAATATTTGATCATTTAGAGTAAATATTTGCTCTTAGATCTGTAGTGGCATTTCAAAACAATTTTTCTTGGTTTGTTTTGTTAGAGATTAGTGGTCAGTGTTTTTATACAAATACTTGAAAATAATTAATTGATTCTGCATTTACTGCAGGAAATCTGTCTAGTTGCTTTTATGCCCAGTAACTCCTTCTTTCCGGGGATTAAAAAGATAAACAGGCTTGACAAAATTGATATCAGTGTTTGTCTGGTTACTACTCAATGGTATTTCAGCCCTTATCTGTTGTCTGCTTACACTTTGTCAGTCTTTAAGTTTTCTCAACTGAGTCTCCTGTGGCAATTCAGAGGCTCCAAGGTTATCCCTTTTAGTCCCAGACATATTAATAACCAAAATATTGTTTCTCAAAGCCTGACAGAACATTCTCTACTATTTGAAACCAAAAATGGCTGATGGCACAAATATGATTGAAGAAGCAGCCTCTCAAGGTATGACTGAGTATGGAATGGAATGGAATGGAATGGAATGGAATGGAATGGAGTGGAATGGAATGGAATGGAATGGAGTGGAATGGAGTGGAGTGGAAAGGAGTAGAATAGAATAGAATAGAATAGAATAGAATAGAATAGAATAGAATAGAATAGAATAGAATAGAATGGAGTAGAATAGAATAGAATAGAATAGGAGGAGAAGAGGAAGAAGAGAAGAGAAGAGAAGAGAAGAGAAGAGAAGAGAAGAGAAGAGAAGAGAAGAGAAGAGAAGAGAAGAGAAGAGAAGAGAAGAGAAGAGAAGAGAAGAGAAGAGAAGAGAAGAGAAGAGAAGAGAAGAGAAGAGAAGAGAAGAGAAGAGAAGGGAAGAATAGGTTGTACAGAACCTAGCATGAGTGTCTAGTCCAATTGCCTGACTATTCCAGTGCAGACCAAGTTAAGGCAGGTTGTTAATGGCATTGTCCAAATTACCTTACTCACTGATAGGGTTAGGGCACTGACCACTGAGATCCCTAGAAAGCCTGTTCCAGTGTTTGACCATTCTCTCACTAAAGAAATGCTTCCTAATGTCCAGTCTGAACCTCCCCTGGCACATCTTGAAACATTATCTTAGAAGATAATAAACTGTTAAAGTGTTGCATGATAAACTCAGTATTTAATGTAATTTTGGTTAACAGAGAGAGTTTATTTCCATCCTAAGAAATTAGTCTTAGGAAAGAGTTAATTACACAGAGTTTCAGCAACACATTTCATGTGAGAAATACTATCTATTTTTGTCCTTCCTTTTAGTGTGGTTAGTCAATGTGATGGATGACAGACAGTTCTGAGCCAACCAGGAGTGCTGTCATTCACACCTACTCTGTAAGTATGATCATGTATGGCAGTGGCCATAGTTGTCTTTCAGATGAGAAAGGCTTTGAAGAATAGAAAGTAAAATGTCTCCAGAACAATGTAACTGCATTTGAAGCCCTCTCAAATCCTTACTTGGTCAAAGTGACCTTCAGAGTCAAGCACTCTAGCTTAGGTAGCAATTTTTCCCTGTGGGAAGTGTGCAGAAAATAATTACAGTTATAAACAGTTGTACTATGAAATAGATAATTGCTGCTTCTCACTTTATAAATGACTGTACAAGGAGAGATGGAGTAGAGAGTAATGGAGTGGAGAAAACTACTTAATGGCACCTTTTGTGAGCAATTGTAGCACAGTGGCCCCTGTTTCCTAATCAATTGCTCTTTTTCACATCTGCATGATACTGTGGGGGTTTTGGAAGCAGGTCTTGATAGCACTGCTAGTAGTGAAGTGCACTGAGAAAGAAACCTCCTCACTAGTCTTCCAAAGTATTAATATGCATGATGAAATGCATTGCATTGCTTGCCAGTCAAGAGCAACTTGTCAAGACTCTTTTCCTGCTGTTTTCTTGCGCTGTGCTATTCAAAGCTAAGCAACAGGCAGTATCTTGTTCTCTAGTTAAAGTCTGTGCCAGAAAGTTCTGCACAATCCCTGAAGTTCTCCAGAGCTTGCTGACACATTTCTTCACAGTTTAGCATGTTTACACCACATCAAACCACATCAAACCCGAAGAAGACAACTTGTCCTTTTCACTGTTTATGTTTTCCTGGTGTGTTTATCACTTTCATGATAACCATTCCCTCAAAGATCATAGAAAATCTGGCTGAGATCTGAAGCATGCAGTTGTCCTCTGTGTGGTTAAAGGAAATCCAGGAGGAATGATTTCACAAACCAGCTCTACCTCCAAGCCAGATTTGCCCACCTTTATCTCTCTTCCTGCAAAAAAAAAAGCCAGATGAAAACAATAGTCTATAAATAAATGTTAAACAGCAAATGTATTCCACCTTCAGAAACCTGTAAAGACTGAAAGCTTTCTTACCAGTTTAGTCTTTCTTTTCCTTCTTTTATTTTGCTTGGTCAGAGGTACACAGAAGTGTTGTACTTCTAAACAAGGCTGAACTGTACTGTAAAGAGCCAGGAATGCTCTGATCTGTGTTAGTGGAATGCTATGAAAACCAAGCTGCAACATGCATGTTGCTGTACAAATGCTAGTGGTGATTTATCAGCATGATTTCCACACACTCATCTCCTCCAACCCACATCAACACTTGCAAACACAAAATACACATTGAGTTGTACTACTGGAAAACTTGTATCTATGGGAACAGATTCTAGTTAGTGTAAGTTTGGCTTTAATATTATCAGCAATACATGGTGAGACCCTGGAACAGGTTGCCCAGGGAGGTGGTGGAAGCCTCATCCATGGAGGTTTTGAAGGCCAGGCTGGATGTGGCTCTGAGCAACCTGATGTAGTGTGAGCTGTCCCTGCCCATGGCAGGGGGGTTGGAACTGGATGATCCTTGAGGTCCCTTCCAACCCTAACTATTCTATGATTCTATGATTCTGTGATTTTATGATTCTGTGATTCTATGATTCTATGATTCTATGTAGGTTTTAAATTCCAAAGGAGGAAGTAATTGTGTGAGTTATGTCCAAAATGCACTGCTCCTGCGTAAAAAATACTTGGCTTCACAAATATGGGATGGGGAATGGCTAAGCAACAGGTATGCAAAGTAGAATAAGCTTTTGAGGCTCATAAGCTAAATGGGATCTAAGGTTTTCAACTACTTCAGATATAATTTTGTAAACTTTTGGTTGCTTTATACTGCAACTCATTTGTTTCAGATTCAGAAGGGGAAGCACTTCAGAGTGAGGCTGTATCCAAGTGTTTACACCATCAAGGCTCTTCCCTTGCTGTTAAATCTCCAAAACATATCTGTCTTGGGTGCCTATCAAGACAAAGTGGTTGATGCCTGATAGCATCCTCTCTTTCTTCTCTGGATCCAGGCCAATTCCTATTGAAGTCACCAGAAAGAATCCCTCCAGCCTGAGCAAGAAGTTAAATTGGGCTTTCTTGAGTTTGTGGTATAGCCTCGGGCAAGACACAAACCCTCTGTCCCATAATTAATCTATCTGCAAGCTCCCTTCCAGTATCTCAGCAAGGCAAGTTAATACTGCATTTGGAGTGTGCACTTCTTTTATGGTGCATTTCAAGTAGTTCAAAGCAAAGCCTTATTTTAGGTACTTATATATCATTATAAACCTGAGATCATCAGATGCTAGAAGCAGATAAAATCTGTAGGGTACACAGGGATATTACAGAGTTGTTGGGTATTGTTTTTTTTTTTCTTCCTATAAGATAATTAACTTTCTGTTCACTATATCATCTGGAAAATGGACAGCATAAGACAGGGACTTGTTAACAAAGAAATACTAATTTTCATTGTATCTGCATTTCCCCCTAATGATAGCTTTAAAGTTGTGATACACAAATGCCATAATGCTGCATTACATTGAGTTTTTTAAAGGTCAGGGTAAAGGAGGATGGGTTCTGCTTCTGAAACACGAACAAATGCCTTTTTGAAAGCCTCTCCTTTCAGTATACACTCAGTTTTAGGCAAGAAACTTTCCATTTCTGAGCAAATTCTTAGGAAGATTAAGCAATAAAATGTATACTTGCACAATTTGGTTCAGCTGGCACTTGGTTTAAAGGACAGAGAAAGGATTGGAACACTTGTTTACAGACCCAGGTTGAAGCTATATCGTGCAACAATCAGATCAATCATAGCATCAAACTTACTGGCCAAAAAGTACTTAATTGTTTTTGCAACATGCACCAGTTCTGAGTTGGGAGGATGTGAGAAAATTAGCAAAGGAAATATTTAACCTTTGTTCCCAGACACCCAAGGTAAGTATCATAACCAATCCCTGAAATGTAGTTAATGTGGGGAATTGTCTGAGACTCATCTGACTAAATGAATGTTTACTACACCAACACAAACACCTGAGCTTAGGCTTTTGTAACAGTCAGCAGGGATCTGC
Organism: Dryobates pubescens; assembly: GCF_014839835.1. Taxonomy (NCBI): domain Eukaryota; kingdom Metazoa; phylum Chordata; class Aves; order Piciformes; family Picidae; genus Dryobates; species Dryobates pubescens. The sequence goes on along the minus strand of NC_071614.1, from coordinate 8,735,752 downwards.
CTCAGTTGCTGGATATGTCTCATCCTAAAGCAGATGCCTACCTTTGGTCTGATTAATTTTGTCCTGTGTGACACTGATCATATTTACTCACCTTCCACTGACTACAGATGGTGACTAGGTGACCCTGGTTACTTGTGTGACTGACTCACATGGAGGCATCTACATGGCAGGCATTAAAATGTCAGATGAACTAATGCTGACCCTTGTAATAGCAGGAACAGAATTTGTGTAAGATTCAGCTGCACATTGAACAGATCCAATAGGAGAGCCTGGGCAAGACAGAACTTAAATTAGACAATGGATTAAGTTATTGTTTTGGCCTAGGAAAGACCTTGGGACAAGTCTTTGTTCTCAGTTATTCAAAGAAAGGGACTGAAGTCAGTATATTTTACACTCTATCAAAGTCTACTAACTTATGGGCTATATAGCTACTCTTGTGATGTGAATGGAACTGAAATTGTTTTATTATTATTCCAGTGGAGTGCAGAACTCATTTGAAAATCTCTAACAGTTCAAAGGGGTGGGGAAGAAAAAGATAAAAATATTTTGCTCATTTCAGTTCCACACCTTTTTGTTGCTCCAGTCTGTGCCTCCAAGGCACATTTGAACATCTAACCCTTTTGATCCATCTGGTGGAATATATCTAAGCAGAGCAGGAGGAATTTAAAGGGGAGTTTATTTATTTTACACATTCATATAGCTTTCTGCTATCTGCTTACCATGGCACACCCCTACCCTGTCCCTTGGCACACTCATTGAATCAGTGTCAGATTGCCTGAACATTTCTTAGCCTTAGACCCTGAAGACTACATTCAGAGATGGTCTAGCAGGTGAATATGGAATCCAGTGCGGATCTAAGGTGGTTTACCTGACTGGCAAATTAGATAAACTTAGATCAGCACTACAGTTATTCCAGCTCACAACTACAGTTATTTGAATTTACACAAAACTCAGTACCTGAAGGTGGCAGCACAATGAGCAAATCAATACACAGCCATCGATGGCTGCAAAACCCACTCCATGGCCCTGCAGTTATTGTTAAGTGTTAATTTAACTGGAGTGCCACAAAGGGCCTTTCAACACGTGTGGCTGAGAGTAAGTTCTGTGGTAGCAGTTGGTTTGAGGCTGTGCACTAAGTATTTGCCCTGTTTTTCTCTGCTGAGCTGTAAGATTTTTCAAGAGAACATCTTTTCCCCTGGATGCCCTTTTAGCATTTCGTGCTCCAGGTTTGCATGAATTATTGTAAGCACCACACACCACAAATGGTGAATTTGGGACATGGGTTTTTTTGGCCTTATTCTTTGTTTCACAAAGGTGAATTTATAGAACATAGGCACTGTAATCCATCACAGATGGCTTGTCTTCTCTGTCCAGTTTAAAGCCCTCTTCATAATGAACACTCTATGGAGTCCCTGCTTGTCTAGAAGGTTTTTTTGGTGGCTGTTTATTTTTGGAGGGGTTTTGTTTGTTTGTTTGTTTGTTTGTTTGTGGTTTTTTACCTTGTTCTTTGCAGCTAAAAGCTCTATCTGTGTAGGCTGGATGAGTACAGAGAAAAGAGGAGATGAGGGTTTCACTCACCACTGTCCCTGGGCATACAGAGCCATGAATCACTCATCTTTACATGAGCAATGTTTTTAAGAGCTCCTTGGTAGCAAATACTAGATACTGAAATGAGGAGGGGGAAAGTTCCAGTAAGCTTAAGATTATGAGATAAACCTTTTACTTATCCAGACTCAAATCAGAAAAAGCAGAGAAGTAGTACAGGTTGCTCTTGCAAAATCATTAGGACAGCCAGAGGGAATCTGACTTCACCCCCAGAGGGACTCAAGCTTTACTACATCCCCATCTCCTCATCAAAAACAGGCTTGTCAGAGAGAGCAAGCCCAGCCTTTCAGACTTGGTTAACCAGGGTGAACCACCCCAATGCAGGGTGGCATAGCTATGGGATGGTAAAGCAATATGTGGGCATGCTCCCCAAAGCTTCCTCCTGCAAGAAAGAATTTGCATCGATCCTTAATAATGGCTACACCTAAATGGTGCAAACTAGCCCTTAGCTCTTCCAAGACATTTTCTGGAGGGCAGAGACAGTTGTCAGCCCAAGACGACCCTCTCCCTCATGTAGTGCATGCCTCTGGTTGTCAGGTTCCTGGAGAAGAAACCTCCAGACCAGTATTTTGCTTCTGGATCTTGTTTAAGCTGGTGAGAGAGCACACATCTCTCCCCGTGTGCTGCTGTCTCAGAGGCACCCAGGAACCAGACAGCTCTGGAGAGCAGAGATTATCTAATTCAAAAAAGCATTTAGGAGAAAACATGCCTTAAAAAATGTTGAAATAGTATGAGCAATAACTTAGCTTACCTGCTTGACACATGTCTTTTTCCACATGAAAATCCCACAGAAGGTTTGCCTCTGTCTTGCTCCATCTCCCATCTGTCAGTGCTGAGATGGGTAAAATGCCTTTTCTCTCATGTCAGACCCGAGGATCTCCACATTTTCACATCCTCTGTCTTCTAAGGCACACTTCCCAAACCTGACCAAACTAGTCTAAGCTAATCCCACAGGGCAATACTTCAAAAGGCCTTTTTTTCTGCTTAATTTTAGTATTGCAATTTACCCTCATTATTTTTAGTTCCTACAGCAAGCATTCCTGCTGTTAACAGATAAGCCAGGGAGACACTAACTAACAGCTCTGTCAAACTGTCTGTCCAACTTCAGTGCAGTCAGGAGAGCTGTTGCTGAGTGTTCAGTGCTTCTGCAACATCTACATTAGCACAGGAGAAATGACACTGCCAGCCTGATAGGTGTGCTAGGGTTTTTCTGTTTAGAATGTTTTGTTGTCAGTTCTCTCTGGCAAAAATCCCCGCAGCTGTCAGAGACCCACTGCACTGCTTTTGGCCCCAGCTCTGCCAAAGCAGAGTTAGCCCAGCTCTGGTGTGGTTGCAGCTGTGGTTTGGTTCTCACCTGGGCCACGTTGCCCTCCAGATGTGCCTGGAGACTGTGACGTGAAGACAACGCGTCAGAATGTGTCGCAAAGAGAACTGGAATAGCTCAGTGGTATTACCTCAGCTAATGGCAAGTGTTCCTGGCCTGCCATCCCAGATAAGCAGAATAAAAATAATTGGTAGACAGAGAAAAAATACATGGAACAGAGGGCAAAAGGTAAACTGAGCAGAAGTGACTGCCTTCTGTTTCTGAAATGGACTTGGGCTTGCAGAAGAGCCCTGAGTGTTGCAGAGTGCACGAACTGGAGTATGCAGAACACAGTTCTTCCCGTGCTCCCTGTGCAATGGCAGTTTGTCTCCTACCTCTGTATCAATTCATCTCTGGTGGCTGAAGGGCAGGAATCCTATCTCTCTACTCCTCACAGAACCATAGAATCATTAAGATTGGCAAAGATCTCTAAGAACATCAAGTCCAACTGTCAACTCAACAGCACCAGGACCTTTAAACCATATCCTGAAGTGCCATACCTACAAGCTGTTTGAGCACCTCCAGGGACAGCATCTCCACCACCTCCCTGGGCAGCCTGGTCCAATGTCTGACCACCCTTGCAGCAAAGAAATTTTTCCTAATATCCAACCTAAACCTCCCATGGTGCAACTTGAGGCCATTTCCTCTCATCCTATGGCTAGTTACTAAGGAGTAGAGACCAACACCCACCCCACTGCAAGCTCCTTTCAGGTAGTTGTAAAGAGTCCTCCTTCCACTCGTTTCTCTCTAAAGAGCAGTTCTTTCTGTTTTCCCTGTTTCCACCCTGAGCTTTCACCCAGACTATGACTAGATAAGCCTTCCAGATGCAGTTGAGTGATAAGAAAGGTTGCCTAATTAGCTGCTGCCTGAAAGCTCTTCCACTGGTTAAGCCCTTGCATTTTAAAATTCATTTAAAGTTTTGTCTATTTATATGCCAGATGAAATTGTGTCAGATATTTTGGTGAATGGAAATGGATCTGGATTTGGAGGAGGGGGTGTGTGTGGAAATAAGTCAGTCCAACTGTAAACGAGAGCCTTGGAGCCTTTCCAGCATTCACAGTTAAAGGTGTCCAAGGGTGTTTTATAAACCAGAAATGTACATGACCGCTTAGTCATAAGCAAAAAGTTTTACCATTCCTTCTGGTTGCTGCACCTCCAAAAACATTCACACTGTGTTTCTGACAGCGTGAAAGTGGCTGCAATTAATCTCAGAGGCTTTCCCCATTAAAATTATAAACAGCAATGCCTGATGAGCACAGATATTAGAAGTTTATTGCAGCCTTCATATTAAAAAAATCCTTTTAATGCATGTGCCTGTGCTCAATGTCCTAATACAGAGAAAACATTTCCTTTTGCTAACCTAGAAGGACCAAGGAGCACAGCACAGGTATTTGTGTGCTCTAAAGCACATTCGCGCTTCTGCTTTTATGGACTTGACTCAGAGAAAGCCTCCAAAGGAGGTGTTTCTGTTGTATCCGAACCTCCAGCTATTAAATAGATATCAGGCTTCCATGGGAACTGAGAACTTCAGAAAAAAATTGTTTTTAAATCAGGGTGACTTGGTTTGGGAGTTTACATTGGCTTCTGTCCAAGCAGAAAGATCCAAGAGAGCAAATTACGCCTCCACGCCCAGTTAGAAAGTCTGCAGGTATTAAGTTGTTTGTTAAGCAGAGTCATTGCGTTAGTAATTTTAGCTGTGTTTGTTCTTTGTGGAAGGCAACAGGCTCTTCCAGATAGTTTCAAAACACAGCAGGGCAAAACTTGATCTTATTAAAACTGAGTTTCTACACAAACTGTTGTTTCTCGCTTCACAGGTTTCCTCTGCTCTGCTCAGCCAAAATGGTTGCTAATTTACCTTTCCCTGTGCAGTGTGGTTTTTCACAAGCATTGCTTTCAGAACCTGCACTCAAATCCTTCTCTTTAGGGAGAACAACCAAGCTCACAAAGTTGACAGCAGACTCCTTTGCCTCGTGGCCCATGTCTTCTTACCCTTGTTATTACATATTTCTCCCAATCAGAGGGAAAACTCTCTTGCAGAAAAGTTGTGCGGCTATTTTCTTGTACATTCGAATGCTTGCACAAGGCCTGCAAAGCAGATAAATTATTTGTAAGCTTCCTGAGGCTTCTGAATTTCAGGGTTACAGAAGCTGTAGCTCAGTTCTCATCGATGGATGCCTTAGTATAGAAGCCTGGACAGAAATATTTCTGTTTTCTGAAGGAATTTGGACTCATAAAGCAAGGATGACCAAATGATTACAAGAACAATTGCATGCTTTACTTGGCAACTAGCTGTTGTGCTAGGAAATTACTCTTGGAACTCCAAAATGAGTGGAAAGGTCTAGAGCTGTTATCTTTCCTCTGCAACAGCAATGAAACATCCTAGCTAGTTTCAGTGAAGTGCAAGACTTGCCCCAACTCAGAGAGGTGTGACTGAAGGCAGAGTTTAGTTCAAAGGCTGATATACATGGAACCTACAAGCCCAGCTAGTTCCTCTGGCTCTGTCAGTCTGCTCATTTGAGGAGGAAAAGCAGGATTGTGTCTTGCAGAGGGAAATATTGCTTTAACTCTTACTGTGTTAAACCACAACACAACACAGAGGAAGTCTGCTCTGCAGGTGCCTCCAGTCCCTAGCAAAGATAAACTTCCTAGCGGAGGACTCCACTGCAATGCAGTGCCCTCCGTCTCCCCTATGTCTTTAGGGTGCCTGAAGCCTACTGTCAAAACCTTATGAGAGATGTAGCTGTGGCAAGTGGACATGCAGCAATTGCAGGCACAACTCTCTCAATCTTCCTTGCCCTTGCATACCGCTGCAAAATTGCTGTGCAGGCTCCTGTCCCTCCAGTGAGGAGCTCAGCTGTCCCTCAGGCTCAGTGACAACTGCTGACACTTGCTAGGGAGGTGTGAATTATGCCAGCTCTCAGGGGTGATTCATCCTTCTTGTACCCATGTCTCCAAGCATGCTCCAAATCAGCATATTTCAATTCACATATGGCTTCTAGGCCCAAAAAAAAACGGTTCAGCTGCCATTGCTGTGGATTGTACAGTTCCTTTCCAAGTTCAAGAGGCTGAATTGCTAATCTGCAAAGGACAGGAGAGCTTTTCTTTTGCCTTCCCCTACCTGTGTGGAACTTCTCATATATTCAGCTGCAGCACAGCCACTGGAGCTTGTTTTGCAGGCTGTGCAGAAGTGGGCTGGTAACACATCTAACCAGAGCATAAGCCTTGAGGCTTCTTTTCCAGCCAGCTGTCAAAGCTTTGAAACTATCATGTGTTTAAGGCACTGAAAGGGCTGTGCTGCATGAGCCTGATGGAATGCACGGTATTCATTTCTCTCTGCAAGCTGACATGTCCTGCTTGGTGAATTAGAGCTATGAAGTAAAAGAGAAAAGAAGCTGCAAAGGAGTAAGAGCCTCTGCAATTGTGCAAGCTGCTTGAAAGACTGAATTCCCCAAGCCAGATTTTGGGCCTTCATTGAAAAGTCTTTCAGAGAAGAGCAATTGATCTTGCACCTGGGCCAGACTGCACCTCGATGGTGCTCAACTCCAGAATGATTAATAACAACCATTCTAAAAAAAAGAGTGTTTTCCATTTCATAGATAGCTTGAACACTGAAGCCAAAATGTGAGTAGATGCCTGACCCTGTGTCACAGAAGGATGACAGAGGGAATGAGCCATGTGTACACCCTAAGCACAGAATCATCCTTCTCTCTCCTTAGGAGTCAGCTTTAGCTTTGTGCTCAGCATCCAAATCTGCAAATGACTCTGTGACCAGTTTGCAGCTGATGCTGCAGGCAACGAGCTTGTATGGCAAAGAACCTAGGAGTAAGAGCAGTTACTTAATTTTTATATTTGCTTTGAGTCTAGCCAAAATGACAATGTGATGCTGCAAGGTCATTGCAAAGGCTGCTGAAGAATTAATCTAAGCATCTAAAGACAAAGTTTAGAGCTGGAGCTGCCATGCAGCTCACGTAAGTCATACAGCACTGCTGCTGCAGTCACACCATGCAGAGTAACTGCTGTAAGTGGTGCAGTGGATTTCTCCAGGAGGAGGGATGGAAAGCCAGCTCACTGCAGGCCTCTAGCTGATGCTCTGACTCGCTAAATGTCATCATTCTAAGCTCCCTCTGTAGTCACTGGGCGGAGATAAGCGTCTCTAGCAAGTAATTGAGATCTTGGACGCTCTGATTCATCTTCTGCAGATGACTTCCTCTCCACTGACTGCACTGCACTGTGTTTCTATTGATTTACACAAGGTGGGGGCATAAAGTCCAACGAACTAAAAGTTCCTCCAAACTTGCCAGGAGAATTCCAGTGTATGCTTCCTTCTTCCTGTCTTGCTTCTCCCTAGTATCAAGTGACAGAATGAGAGGAAAAGGCCTCAAATTCTGCCAGGGGAGGTTTAGTTTGGAGATTAGGGAAAATTTCTTTCTTGCAAGAGTGGTCAGGCATTGGAACAGGCTGCCCAGAGATGTGGTGCAGTCACCATGCTTGGAAGTGTTCAAGCAAAATATAAGCATGGCACTTCAGGACATGGTTTAGCAGGCATAGTGGTGTTAAGTCAACAGTTGGACTGAATGATCTCAGAGGTCTTTTCCAACCAGAAGGTGTCTATGATTACATTACTCTATGAAGGTCTGCTGTCGGTGGTGTGTAATTGGCCATCTATGTATTCAGATCTAATTGCATAGTCCAGATGCAAAGAGATGGGAAACAAGGAGCTCTTGGTTAAAAGATGGAGACTGCTTTTGCAAACAGGGTCTGAGGAAAATGTCTTGCAGCTCACAGCATCTTCTATGAGGAAAAGTGAGATGTGACTGCTGCTGGTGTTACCACTTGTGGCTGGAAGCATGCACCATAACTACGGACACGAAGGGAAGGGTTTGGGCACATTTTGACATTAGGGGTTGGTTGATTCTGTTGCTTTGGTTTGCTTGGATTTTCTTTTTCCCCAGAAAATGAGACAACTCCCAAACTGTGCTTGAACAGGTGTAAATACAGCAGCTAATATTTTGCCAGTGACCAAATGGGGTCTTTGATGGGGTGCTTGGTGCCATGGGTTAGTTGTTTAGGTGGGTTGGATTGGTTGATGGGTTGGACGTGATGATCTTGAAGGTCTCTTCCAACCTGGTTTATTCTATTCTGTTCTATTCTATTCTATTCTATTCTAAATCAAAGAAGAGTCAAAATATTATCCACAGTGGAAGCTGGTTTGGATAGTTTTGTGGGGTTTTGTTTGGTTTTGTTTATTTATTTTTTTTAAAGGATTGCCTTTTTATTCATGATTGATATCATGATTCATAAATCATGATTGAAATCTAACAGGATTAGGATTATGTCCTAATCTATGGCTTTGGTGTAAGCTGAAAGAGCTACGTTCACAGTTGAGGATGACAGCCTGCTTTTTTGCTTTCCTAGCAATTTCCATACCAAACTACTGGCTGTGTCACTGTCTTTCTCAGCAGTTTCCTAAATCCAGTTGGACCAGTTGAGTGAGGTTGATTTAGGACTCTTCTATTAGTTTTTTTGATCAACTGTGAAAAAAACCAACCAAAAAGGAAAAGGCCTATCAGGTTAGTATTTTACAGAAAGAGAACCAGCAGCATTCATAACCCAGAAAGTTCTGGATAATGGCACCTGGTCCCATCATCCAGAAGTCCTTCATTCTAACAGCCTGATTTCTTACAGATACTTTATGTGCCAGGGGAGGTTTAGGCTGGATGTTAGGAAGAAATTCTTCACAGAAAGAGAGATTGGCCGTTGGAATGTGCTGCCCAGGGAGGTGGTGGAGTCACCATCACTGGAGGTGTTTAAAATAAGACTGGATGAGGCACTTAGTGCCATGGTTTAGTTGATTAGATGGTGTTGGGTGATAGGTTGGACTCAATGATCTCCAAAGTCTTTTCCAACCTGGTTAATTCTCTATTCTTTACATTGCAGGTTTTGTCTGCTGTTCCCTGCAAGGCTGAGATACCTGAGCAACCAGCTTAGATGGGGAAAAAAAACCAGTATTTCTTTTCAAGAAAGGCTCTGTTGCACCCCACACAAAAGTTTCCCTGTTTCCCCATTGTTATTATCATTTTTGATGCCACCACTACTAATGTAAAACATTCAGAGTGCACTGCAGTTTTTATCAGTATGACTAAAACCAAACTCCCTTTGCCAAAGAGGCCTGCCATTAATTAACAAAAAAGAGTCCCAGAATCAGTAAGGTTGGAAAAGATCTCTAAGATCCTCAAGTCCAACCATCAACCCAATACCGCCATGCCCACTAAACCAAGACAGAGACAGTTACAGGCACATCAGAGGGTACAGAGAAGGGCAACAAAGCTGGTGAGGGGTTTGGAGAGTATGTCTTATGAAGGGAGGCTGAGGAAGCTGGGATTGCTCAGACTGGAGGAGACTGAAATAAGACCTCATTGCTCTTTACAGCTACCTGAAAGGAGGTTGTAGTGAGGCCAGACTCTTCTCCCATGTAACTAGTGACAGGACAGAAGATAACAGCCTCAAGCTGTGCCAGGAGAGGTTTAGATTGGATGTTACAAAGAATTTCTTTACTAAAAGGGCGGTCAGCCATTGGAAGAGGCTGCCCACGGAGGTAATGGAGTTACCATCCCTGGAGCTGTTCAAAAAACACATAGACATGGCACTTTGGGACAAGGTTGAGCGGCCATGGTAGTGTTAGGTCAATGGCTGGACTTGATCTTCGAGATCTTTTCAAACACAAACGATTCCTTGACTCTATAATTCAAAGGTGGGAGGGCAAAAAGGATATATAAATACACAGTGAGTAGAGTGGGACATCTTTGTACAGTGTGCAGCATCCTGTGTATTGCTCCCTGGATCTCTGCAGTCTACCCAGTGCTTTGCTGAAGCACCCTTTGGGTTCATGGCCCTTTCTAAAGCTAGTTTGGCAGACCCACACTTCTCAGGTACACAGCTGAAACAGCAGACACTTTGGCTTTCTGTCTGTCTGGAGTTTGGCTTTTTCACCTTAGGAATTCAACAGGGGATTGGACGTGGCATTTGGTGCCATGGTTTAGTAGTCATGAGGTGTTGGGTGACAGCTTGGACTTGATGATCTTGGAGGTCTTTTCCAACCTTGTTGATTCTATGGTTCTGTGTGGGGTACAGAAAGTGCTAATCAGTGTCCCCCATGTTTTGGTAGGTGTGCCTGTATTGAGTGTGCTAGCAAACCACACCTCTCCATTTTCACCTCTCTCATTCCCCACCTAATTACATGTGCATTACATACTCTTGAGAAACCAACTGGAGAACTTGCTAATATCATGACAACTCTTTCTTTTGCTGCTGCTGTTGTGTTGTTTGAGGCATCAATTTTACACCTAACAATGAGTAAGACTTTTTTTTAGTGTTTAACCTTTGCTTCTTCTGACAGCATCCTTTATTCATCATAGTCATAAAGGTATAAACTCCCCATAATGATTTACCTTTTTGTCAGAACTCATGTGAAATCTAGTATTTGAGGACTTAGCCTCGTTCTTAATACCTGCTTGTCTCTTGTTGGCTTCATTTTCTCACCCTTTATCTTTCTGCATGAAGAAACCCAATTGGTATGAATGTATCATGTAGCAGCCTTCTAGTACCTGAAAGGGGCCTTCAAGAAACCTGGGGAGGAACTTTTGACAAGAGTTTGTAGTGATAGGACAAGAACAAATGGACTGAAGCTTGAGGAGGGCAGATTCAGACTGAATATTGGGAAGAAACTCTTTACAGTGAGACACTGCAACAGGCTGCCCAGGGAGGTTGTGGATGTTGCCCTCCTGGAGGTGTTCAAGGACAAGCAGGATGAGCCCTTGAGCAACCTGGGCTAGTGGAAAGTGTCCCTGCCAATGCCAGGTGGGCTGGAACTAGATGATCTTTAAGGTCCCTTCCAACCCAAATCATTCTGTGAATCTATGAATCTTAGAAACTCCAAGATGCCAATTTGCTAATTTGCAGCTTTCTCACAAGGTCCCAGTGTGGCACATCCCTAGCTGAGGAATGCATGAAGGGGGGAGCTGAGGAGTGGATGAGTGGATTCAGACAGACAGGAGATAGTTGAATAGTGTCTGGAGTTACACAGGTGTCTTACCATCATTAATTTGTGAATGTGTGTCCATGTACACTGTCATATTTCACGCTTGCATTGGGTTGATCAAATGATCAGAAACAGCACCTAGAATTACCTAGGTATCTTCCACAAGTGAGGACACCAAACCAGAAAGTTTGGGTGTCTCCAGAGGTCTGGAGAGTGAAGATTCCCCATTACATGCACCAAGGAGGACCTACAATCATGGCAAATCTGCCCACCTGAGAGAGATCCCTCATACTGCCACTGGGTGTGTGGGACAGACACTGATGAAACATGGTCACTTTTACATCTGTGTGGCTTAGGTCTGAGCCATTTTATCCAAAATGCCATGAGATCCAAAGCAGAAAAGTATCTGCTGGTTTCAAAAGGTTTCCTAGAGGCAATTTTCCAAGGTAAAGGGACTTTAAATATCATCCAGTTACAGCCCATTTGCCAGGGGGGGGACACCTCCTGCTAGACCAGCTTGCTCAAGGTCCCATCCAACCCAGTTTTGAACACTTCCAGGCTTGGATCTTCCACAGCTTCTCTGAGTAATCTGTTCCAGTGCCTCACCACCTTCATGGGGAAGAATTGCTTCCTAATGTCTAACCTAAATCCAGCTTCTTCCAGTTTGAAGCCATTACCCCTCATCCTGTCACTACAAGCCCTTGTCAAAAGTCCCTCTCCAGCTCTCCTGTAGCCTGCTTCAAATACTGGAAGTCTGCTATAATGTCTCCATGAAGCCTTCTCTTTTCAGGGATGGACAGTCCCAACTCTCTCAGATAGTCTTCATAGAAGAGGTGACCAGCCCTCTGATCATCTTTGTGGTGTCCTCTGGACCTGTTCTAAGAGTTCTATGTCCTTCTTGTATTAGGGGCTCCAGAGCTGGACACAGTACTGCAGGTGGGGTCTCACCAGAGAGCAGAGAGAAAGAATCACCTCCCTCTCCTGTATTCATGGAGAACACATGTTTCTCCAGATCTTCCAGTACACCTTGATTATCTAGTCTACCTAATTCTAGCAACTTAAAAATAGTAGCTGACATCTGGCAGGGCAGATGAGCAGCTGGCAGCAGCTTTTGCAGCACTGTTAGCTGCCCCTGTGTGCAGAGGCAGCTCCGTTATCATTGTGGCTTTGGGAGCTGTGGCCACTGTGGTGTGTGGTCTCTGTGAAAACTGAGAGCAGACAGCTCAGATTAAGGAGTTTTAAGAGGCACTAATTAAACTGGAGAGCAACAGAAACCCAGACTTTGCAGAGGGGCAAAGCCTTTCCTCCATGTTACAGAAAATTGATCTCCTGATTCATAGAATTGTTACAGTTGAAAAAGACCTCTAAGATCATTCATAGAATCATAGAATCATAGAATCAGTCAGGGTTGGAAGGGACCACAAGGATCATCTAGTTCCAACCCTCCTGCCATGGGCAGGGACACCTCACACTAGATCAGAATGGCCACAGCCTCATCCAGCCTGGTCTTAAACACCTCCAGGGATGGGGTCTCAACCACCTCCCTGGACAACCCATTCCAGGGCTCTCATGGGGAAGAACTTCTTCCTCACGTCCAGCCTGAATCTCCCCACCTCCAGCTTCATTCCATTCCCCCTAGTCCTATCACTACCTGAGATCCTGAGCAGTCCCTCCCCAGCCTTCTTGTAGCCCCCTTCAGATACTGGAAGGCCACAATAAGGTCACCTCGGAGCCTTCTTTTCTCCAGACTGAACAGCCCCAACTCCTTCATAGGAGAGGTGCTCCAGCCCTCTGATCATCCTCATGGCCCTTCTCTGGACACCTTCCAGCACCTCCAGATCCCTATTGGAATAGGGGCTCCAGGACTGGAGGCAGTACTCCAGGTGTGGTCTCACCAGAGCTGAGTAGAGGGGGAGAATCACCTCCCTTGCCCTGCTGGCCACACTTCTCTTGCTGCAGCCCAGGCTCTGATTGGCTTTCCGGGCTGCAAGTGCACACTGAGAGCTCCTGTTGAGCTTCTCATCCACCAGCACCCTCGAGTCTCTCTCCTCAGGGCTGCTTTCCAGCCAGTCCCTGCCCAGCCTGGATTTGTGCCTGGGATCAGCTCGACCCAGCTGCAGGACCCTGCCCTTGGTCTTGTTGAACCTCATAAGGTTGGCTTGTGCCCACCTCTCCAGCCTGTCAAGGTCCCTCTGGATGGCATCTCTTCCCTCCAGCGTGTCTGCTGCACCACACAGCTTGGTGTCATCAGCAAACCTGCTGAGGGTGCACTCAATGCCACTGTCCATGGCACCCACAAAGATGTTGAACAAGACTGGTCCCAGGACTGATCCCTGAGTCCAACCTAACACCACCATAGCCACTAAACCATGTCCTGAAGTGCAATGTCTACAAAGTTTTCGAACACCTCCAGGGATGGTGACTCCACCACCTCCTTGGTTTGCCTGTTGCAGCACCTGAGCACTCTTTCAGGGAGGAAATTCTTCCTAATATCCAATCTAAACCACCCCGGGCACAACGTGAGGCCATTTCCTGTCATTCTATCACTTCTTAGGGTGACCAAATTAGAGAAGTAATCTCCTGAGATCCCAGAAGAAAGAAAACCACGTTGATTGTGTGAGAAAGCCCTGGATAAAATTCAGACCTAAGTCTCTGCATTGTGTACACAATTAAGGGAAATTAATAGACAAACGTTTTTATAGGAAGTCTTTTAAAAGGGAAGCTTCAAAACCTGCCACAGTGGCTCTCTGCTTGCACGGAATCTCAGCTCTACCTGTAATCCTAGTAATTGCTTCCTTCTAATTAGACTTGTAATAGGTACCCAACCCAGTCTAGATGTTCTTCAGCAACATGTCTGAGATGTCCATGGGCCAAATTGCAACAGAAGCTGACACAGGAACGATGGAGCAATGCACAGTGAACCTGTCCGTCATGAAGTGACCAGTGCAGGGCTTGGTCTCCGCTGCAGTTCGGGCACAGCTTGGAACTCAGGCCCAGATAAATCTCACCTGCCTGACTAAGCACCTGCCATCAAAGGCAAAATGATAGAGAGAGAGTCACTTCAGATTTGTAAATGGCCAGAGAAAGAGCCATCTCTGGAGGCTCATCTTTGAGTAGTCTTGGGCAGGTGGCACTTTATTGACTTTATTTGCATTTGTGATGCAAATAAATGTGACTTGATAGGGTGCTTGGTTGCATGGTTGAGTTGATTAGGTGGGTTGGATTAGTTGATAGGTTGGACATGATGATCTTGAAGGTCTCTTCCAACCTGGTCTATTCTATCCTATCCTATCCTATCCTATCCTATCCTATCCTATCCTATTCTATTCTATTCTATTCTATTCTATTCTATTCTATTCTCTTGGGCAGGTGATATGAATTTAGGCTTTGGAGAGGTATAAAGGAAGGCTGGTCCACAAAGCAGGCAGGGTAGGCTGCATCATACCAATGGCAACCATGCAACTTATTAAATGCTACTCAGCTTCTAATGATCCACAGTAGGCCCTGTGGGGACTTATTTCTTGGATTTAGGGATGTGAGAAGTCTCCACCGCTTGTTCTTCAGCAGCACATTTGCAAGGCCAAGCAAGAGTGGCTGCTTCAGGTCTTGTGGTACAGTATTCAAATGTGCCTGTGTCAGGAGAATAAATTAAAAGCATGATTCACATCATTTAGGACTCTGACTTCATGAATGTTATTCAAGCCTCTTGCAGAGGTATTTCTTGCTCTCCTTGATTATATAAATTGGGGAAACTCATTTCACCTACAGAAGCAGATTTTTCCCCTCATGGGACCTGTTCTAAAGTCCAGCAAGCTCCAAAACATCGTTCCCCATGAATTCAATAGTCTCTGGGTCAGTCAATTCCCAGAGATGAAAGACAGAATCCAGAAGAACTGGAGAGCTAAAACAAGCTGATCTTTATTGCCAGCAACATATGTTAATCTTTAATGGTGCATAATGACTGCTATTTACAGGGAAGGCTGACTCTTGATTAAAAGAGAAGTTTAGTAGTCATTCTTAGAAGGTATGCACTTCATTTTGTTGTGTAAGTCCCCGTTGCTCAGTAGGATGCCACTGAATGACCTAGAGAAGGTGACTAATGAACAACTACTTGCTGCTTCTCATAAGAGAGGGCATTCAGTGAAACAATCACTGCTCATGTTTAAAACAACAGCAGGAAGAACTTTTTTTCTCGTCGCACACAACTAAATCCGAGGAACTTATTGCCAGGGGATGTTTTGGTGGTATAAAAGTGTTAAAACAAATTAATGGAAGAAAGATGGGGCAGGTATTATTGGACATAGCTGTATGGATGCAGTCTCCAGCTCATGAAGTTCCTAACCACCAATGACCCTTTTCTGAGAGTTTCTTTCTGGATTTGGCTGTTATGCTAAGTGGCTGCTATTTGCCGCTCTCAGAGGCAAGCTGGTGGGCTAGAGGGAGCTTTGGTCTAATTTCACAGAACCACGGAATGTTAGGGGCTGGAAGAGATCCTCCAGCCCAATCCCCCTGCCAGAGCAGGATCACCTAGAGCAGATCACACAGGAACTCATCCAGGTGGGTCTTGAATATCTCCAGAGAGGGAGACTCCACAACCACCCCCCTGGGCAGCCTGTTCCAGGGCTTGGTCACCCTCACAATGAAATAATTCTTCCTTCTGTTTCCATGGAACTTTGGCTCAACTTCCATGCATTGCCCCTTGTCCTGTTATTTGGCATCACTGAGCAGAGCCTGGCTCCATCCTCTTGGCACTCACCTTTATGCATTTATAAACATTAATGTGATCACCCCTTGGTCTCCTCTTCTCGAAGGTGAAGAGCCCCAGCACCCTCAGCCTGTCCTCATAAGGCAGATGTTCCACTGTTGGAGGTTTCTGTGGCAAGGGGTGTGATACATCCTTATGTCATTATCTCCACTTAATAATTTTATGAAGATATCTTCTCACAACTTCAGTGTGCAGGCACAGACTATCTAAAGATCCTTGGCCAGATATAATGCTTTAAAGCTTTGTCTGAAACACAAAAAGGGTTCAGATGACTACATTACTAGTCCTCACTAAAAAAATTAATGAGAAAACAACAATACCATTGCATTAAACATGATGATGTGTGATGTGTTATGTAAATAAAATGTAAAGCTGAAGGATTACATTATGGAAAATACTGAAATACAGATTTCAGCCTCACACATGGTCATTGGCCTCTTCCCCAGACAGGCTGGTGAGAGGCCTCGAAACACAAGACCTGTGAGGAGAGGCTGAGGGAGCTGGGGTTGTTTAGTCTGGAGAAGAGGAAGCTCAAGGGGAGACCTTATTGCTGTCTACAACTACTTGAAGGGAGGTTGTAGCCAGGAGGGACTTGGTCTCTTCTCCCAGGCAATCAGCACCAGAGCACACAGTCTTAAGCTGCACCAGGGGAAGTTTAGGCTGGAGGTGAGGAGAAAGTTCTTCACAGAGAGAGTTGTTAGCGATTGGAATGGGCTGCCCAGGGAGGTGGTGGAGTCACCGCCCCTGGAGGTGTTCAAGAGGGGATTGGATGTGGCACTTGATGCCATGGTTTAGTGGTCATGAGGTGTTGGGTGACAGGTTGGACTTGATGATCTTTGAGGTCTCTTCCAACCTTATTGATTCCATGATTCTATAATAAATGAAAAATCCTGGCATGGAAATATTTGGAATGGTGGGGGGGGAGGTTGGGGGGGGTCTGGTGATGTGGGAATTTGTGCTCATTTCACTAAAGCTGGATGTTGAAATAGAAAGAACAGGGGTCACTACTTAGGAACTCAGTCTTTTCTTACTGGTCAGAGAGTGTTGAAATGCCACAGCTCTCCCTGTTCAAAGGAAAAAGGAAATAACCTTTATTTTACTCAGTGACTTCCACATCTCATTATTACTTTTTGATAAAACACTGTCTTAGAGAAATGCTTTTGGCTTTCACTAGTTACTGTTGCCAAGGGGGATATTTTAGTGATGGTTGCTGAACAGTATGGCTTCCACTTTCTCATTGCCTCAACACTCAGATGCAGGCTACACCACACCGATCTGCTCTGAAGAAAAAGACATGGGTACCAAAAGAGTTTGGAGGGGCAGGGCAGCTCCTGAAGTCATTATCCATGCAGTGATGACTAAAACTGCAAAAACATCCCAGCAAATGGCTGCATCTTCTGGGGTTCAGTTCATACTTGAATAAGGCTGGATTCAGAAAGTCTTTGTGCTATTAGTCATGCAGTTCACACAGCAATCACTGCCTGAGCAGCCAGATCAGACAAGAAGCTGCATGCTTCGCTTGTGGCTCACATATTTGCTTCATAAAGTCAGTTGAAAAGAAGCTATCACACCCCCAGTAGTGTCGCAGTAGCTGTTTTGTCAGTCTTCTGGAACTGCAAATCCCCCCTGAGCCTCAGCAAAGGCAGCAGATGAAGCCCACTGCCCATGCCCCATACGTACACCTGATCATTGCGATCTAAACCTGCCCTGGGAGTTCTGTAATCACCCTCATGCATAATCCATTAATGATACAGACTGGAAGAGCTAGAAGGAAAGGCACTGGCTTCCTTCCTTTCCTCTGTCCTTCCTTTCTTCCTAGGAAGAAGGGGCAGTTAAAGGATTAATTCTCCACCCACCACATGTGAGGGCATTGTGAGAAGCATCCGCCCAGCAAACCTCCTCTTACCTCTCCAATAGCTCAAGTGCAGTGAGAGCCACAGGCAAAGCATGCCTGCCTGTCTGTCTGATATAATCTGCCCCTTACATGGCTTGCAGATGGACACAGATGGCTAGAGCTGTACACAGGCTGGGAGGAAGAGGTATTCTTATATTGTGCTAGAAATAGTGGTGGGACAGGGCACCATACCAGATAGCCTAGTCTGGTATTTTAAAACCAGAGCCAAGGGAGTGTGTAAGACTGACAAGCAGACAGTTCTGAGGTATGTCTGCTGCTAGCCAATGGAGAGTGGGATGAGAAAAGCTCATTAAAATGCCCTGCCTTTTAAAACCCACAGATGAAGAGCCTTAAGATGCCTCCTCTAAGCTGCTATCCAGTTAGGCAATACATGCCAGTGCCATTGAGGGTGTCACACAGCCTTCCTCAAACCCATTGTCTTCATCAGGTCTTGCCTTTCAGCACCCTATTGTCTGCCCATCCTGCTCAGCAGCTTTCAGGAGGATGGATCCAGGTGCAGAACTTGTGCATGAAGTTTCAGATAACACAGTCATCCCTAGAACCAGGATTTTGCCTGAGCCAAGATGGGAGTGGGACCTCTCTTGGAAGGCATGGAAAAGAACTGAAAGTAAAAGTAGGATGACAGAGTGTGCTGGAGGGGTTTACTTGCCTTTGGATACCAAGAGCAGTAAGACTGGATAACAACAAAACATTGCTCAGCATTTAGAAACCATGGATGCTTTAGGTACAATATATTTAAATTGAGATGGTGAGGTTGCTTGT
Source organism: Dryobates pubescens (assembly GCF_014839835.1). NCBI lineage: Eukaryota > Metazoa > Chordata > Aves > Piciformes > Picidae > Dryobates > Dryobates pubescens. The sequence goes on along the minus strand of NC_071614.1, from coordinate 8,717,304 downwards.
GTAATATTAGACATATATTTCTGGCTCTTTTGGGGCTCATTGTGGGCTTGCAATAGAGGTGATAGATAGATAGATAGATAGATAGATAGATAGATAGATAGATAGATAGGTACATACATACATACATACATACATACAAAGAGAGGCTGAGGGAGTTGGGATTGTTTAGCCTGGAGAAGAGGAGGCTCAGGGGAGACCTTATTGCTGTCTACAACTGCCTGAAGGGTGGTTGTAGCCAGGAGGGGGTTGGTCTCTTCTCCTAGGCAATCAGCACCAGAACAAGAGGACACAGTCTCAAGCTGTGCCAGGGGAAGTTTAGGCTCGAGGTGAGGAGAAAGTTCTTCTCAGAGAGAGTCATTCGCCATTGGAATGTGCTGCCCAGGGAGGTGGTGGAGTCACCATCCCTGGAGGTGTTCAAGAGGGGACTGGATGTGGCACTTGGTGCCGTGGTTTAGTTATGAGGTCTGTGGTGACAGATCGGACTTGATGATCTTTGAGGTCTCTTCCAACCTTGGTGATTCTGTGATAGATAGATGGATGGATGGATGGATGGATGGATAGATAGATAGATAGATAGACAGATAGATAGGAATTTTTCACTGCAACTGCTAGCAAAAGGCCAAGAGCAGACACCTTTGGGTCTTACTAACATCCACATTGTAGAAGTGTGAATGTCTGTACATGTTTTTCCTTCTCAGTTGAGAGAGCAAACTGAAAATTGTACTGAGTGCCCAACAATCTAACAGCACTGAAAGTCAGTTAAATTATCCCTGAAGCCCAGGTGAAAAGATAATTCTCTTTACCATGTGCAAAGGTTAGCAAATCAGATGAGAGAGACACATGGGAAGAAAGAAGTGCTCCAGTTTTGTTATCCTTTATGCCCATGCATGCTTCTGCTCTTCCACTTGCACATCTGTGGTAGTTTCTCAACATCTGTGAAACTATCACAACATCTGAAAGAGATACCTAACTTTGCACCATCAAAGCAGATTGGCTTTTACATCATGTAAGCACAGAGGTTCATGCTTTAGACTGCCAGGCCAAGATTTTCTGGTTGTTTCATTTTTCAGCGGCCGCTGAAGTTCAGTGCTTAAATTCATCCTCTGAAGTGATGCTGTGAGGCTCTTAACCAGCTTGGTTTTCTAATTAGCAGGCCAGCACTAATCTGGTGATGTTTGACATCTTTGAAAGTTGTGCTTCTGAGTGCATCTACAAAAGAAAGCACTGAGATGCTTGGACATGACTTTACAAGCCTTTTAGAAATGTTGCTTGAATTTGACCCTCCACTTGTCTCAGCACTGGACCTGGGTGGCTCCACATTGCTCCTATACCTCCTTGAGTTTCTTTTTCTTGCTTCTTTTTTTGGCTTTTTTTTCCTTCTTCCTTAAATCTAGACAGGCATCATCTCAGTGAACAACTTCATGACTGCATTGCTCTAATCATTCTAATTTCCACACACCTTATTTTCCTTCTCTACCTTCTCTTCCTTGCATCCTGTTTAACTTTTCTAGCTTTGTTCCAAGGATGACTTTCTGACTGCGTTCCTAGACTTGGTGACCTCTGAGGTCTCTTCCAACCTTGGTGATTCTGTGATTCTGTGTTTGGTCCACAGATCTCCAGCAGATCAGAGATGACAATGTTATAATCACTGTTGTCAACAGTTGCTAACGGTAAGGGAGCCGAAATGAATAGGCTGCAAAAATCATCTGTTCTGAGAATGCTGGAAAATTGCCTTTGGCATAGTACCTAAATCAAGTTTTAACACTAAATTTCACAGCAGACAGATGGGTTGATAATATAATGGATGGTGGTGTTAATAGGGCTGAGGAAAAACAAAAGAGAGAGATACTCATCCTAGAAACTCCTTTTCCTAGAGAGAACTTCTTTTGGAGTGAAATGGATGCTCAGCAGTCCAAAACAATCTGGAGAGACATGTACTCCAGAAAAATGTTATCATAAAAATGTTATCAGCAACAACAATGGTCCTGCTGATATCCAGATGAGATTCCCAAGACATATCAAAACATAGACTTGTACATCATAAGCATTGCAAAGTGTGCCTGTGTGCCTTACCTGCCAACTAATTCCCATGAGTTCTAGCTCCATAAATGTAAAATAAGATGTATCAGAGGTGAGTGCATTGCCACAAACTACTTGTAAGATATAAAGTGCAGCAGGTGAGACTACTTTGCTGAGGTATTTCAGACAACTTGCTTCACCTTTCTGTGCCTTGGGTTCCTCATATTAAAATAGGGTGAATGGTGATGAGCCATTGGAATGGGCTGCCCAGGGAGGTGGTGGAGTCACCATCCCTGGAGGTGTTCAAGAGAGGATTGGATGTGGCACTTGGTGCCATGGTTTAGTCATGAGGTCTGTGGTGACAGGTTGGACTTGATGGTTTTTGAGGTCTCTTCCAACCTTGGTGATTCTGTGATTCTGTGACTTCTTCATCCTCTACTATGACTGAGCTAATGGCATTTCCCTTTTGCCTCCTCTTGGTGCTACAGAAACTCTCTTCTTTACCCCTCCATGAAGGTCTGAATAGAACACTGACAAAAGAGTTTAACTCTACTTTCCTGGGTGCTTGCCAGAGAAGAGTTTAGAAAAGTCTTAGGTTGGCTTCCTCTTTCAGAATGGAAGCCTGTGTTGACTTAGAAATGACAGGTCCTCCAGGCAAGTGCTGTGGAAACATGCTTCCTTTAATCATGATGGTAAAGTTACAGCAGAAAAGTTTAATTATTTAAGTTGCTGAGGTTTTTCACTTCCCACACAGGAGACTTTCACTCAAGGCTAAGTCTGAGACTGTGGTATTAGGGGTGTGTGTTCATGGTTATCTCATGTAGCTCCAAGCCTTTGCTACAGCCCAAAGGGGCTGTCCTACCCATCCTCTGCCCCTGGCTTGATACCCACAGCTTTTCCTCTCTGCCATCATCTGCTCTGGGTGTTTAGTGTCTTGGAAAAATGTGTGGTTTACACCATTTGGGAGATCTAAAAGTTATTTTCAGCCTCTCACAAAAGTGAGCATGTGCATGTAATACAAAATTGTATAAATAAATACATATATATTTTAGTTAAGGAGGAAAATGTGGGGAAATTTAGAATTCAGAATAAACCAGGTTGGAAGAGACCTTCAAGATCATCACGTCCAACCCATCACCCAACACCACCTAATCAACTAAACCATGCAACCAAGCACCCCATCCAGTCTCCTCCTAAACACCTCCAATGATGGGGACTCCACCGCCTCCCCCATTCCAATGGGCAATCACTCTCTCTGTGTTGAATTTCCTCCCAACATCCACTCTGAACTTCCCCTGGAGCATCTTGAGACTGTGTCCTCTTGTTCTGGGGCTGGTTGCCTGGGAGAAGAGACCAGCCCCCATCTGTCTACAACCTCCTTTCAGGTAGTTGTAGAGAGCAATGAGGTCTCCCCTGAGCCTCCTCCAGGCTAAGCAACCCCAGCTCCCTCAGCCTCTCCTCACAGGGCTGTGCTCCAAACCCCTCACCAACTTTGTTGCCCTTCTCTGGACTTGTTCCAGCAAGTCAACCTCTTTCCTAAACTGAGGGGCCCAGAACTGGACACAGGACTCAAGGTGTGGCCTGACCAGTGCAGTGTACAGGGGGAGAATGTCCTCCCTGCTCCTGCTGGCCACAGTGTTCCTGATACAGGCCGGGATGCCACTGGCCCTTTTGGCCACCTGGCCACACTGCAAATATTTAATATAAACTAGGGAAAAAAGCCCACACATACAAAAAAAGTCAGAATTAAACTCCTCCTGGGTAAAAAAAAAATTAAAAAAAATAGCACAAACCAAACAAATGAAACCAAAACCAACCAAAAACCCAAACCAAAACACACTAAAGTAAAACAAAGAAAAAAAAGTTGCACTGCAAAAAAAAACCATTAAGATATAAACTGTACAAGGTGTAACCTGTGTTGTAAAAGTGAGGAACAGAAGGGAATAAACTAGAATGGATAAATCTTTTCATTTAAAAGTTCAATTACGCCATCCCCATCAGCCTGCTCTGGAGAGTCTCATACAAACCTGATACATTTATGCATAGGTCATTTCAGGGTTCAACATCCCAGGCTGTATTATGCTTACCTTTTAAAGGCACATTTAGCTCCTTTCATGTGTTTTCCTCTTTCCTTCATGTGTTTTTTAACTGTTGAGTTAAAATTGGAAGCTTTAGCATACATTAATGTTAGCCATGTAGGAAAATATCTACAACATATACCTGACTGAGATGCTCGCTCTGACTCCCCATTTCCCTGAGTAATTCCCACTTGGTAACCTCACCACATGTCCTGAAGGGAAGGAGTCTTGGGAGATGGAGATTAGCTCTCCTTCAGCAATGCCTTTTGCCAGCCTCCACGCTGAAGCAAGTTCTGGAGATGGATTTTTGCCAGCTGGAATTTTTTTATCTGCAATTCAGTTATGTCTTCATCGTTGGTGTGACTACCTCCTCCTTCACCCTGTGACACAAACATGCCAAAACAGATCAGAGAATCATTAAGATTGGAAAAGACCTCTAAGATCATCAAGCCAGCTGTCAACCCAACCCTACCATGACCACTAAACCAGGTCCCAAAATTTTCCTGCTGTCATATCACTGTAGGATGCAATTGATTCTTCAACCCACCTGTGGTGAGAACAAGATTATGGGTAACATCAGATCATATCCATTCCATTTTCATGCATTTTGCAGATGACTGACAATAGCTTGGTCAGTTTTGTTCAGTCAAGAGCATTAATTTGTAGCAGCAATTAACAATCACAATGTTGCCTGAAATGTTATCAGGTGAAGAATTTTATCCCGTTTTGCCATCCAGATGAGACACAGAAGATGATAGGGAGAAAGTGTCTGTGGAAATTAAATGCACTGAGCAGCACTGTACTTTGTTATGATTGCTTTTGTGTATATATTACATCACTCTCTTCTCTGCACATTTCCCTCTCACTGGTACATCTTACAGATGATATGGGAAGAAAAATAATCCTTGTGTGGATGAAACCTGGCCAATTTATAGGAGGGCTACCCTACCACAGTACCTCTCAAAATATCAAAGTATGCTCTGAAAATATCAAAGTATAAGGAGCACTGACATGAGAAGAGAAGAGAAGAGAAGAGAAGAGAAGAGAAGAGAAGAGAAAGAAGAGAAGAGAAGAGAAGAGAAGAGAAGAGAAGAGAAGAGAAGAGAAGAGAAGAGAAGAGAAGAGAAGAGAAGAGAAGAGAAGAGAAGAGAAGAGAAGAGAAGAGAAGAGAAGAGAAGAGAAGAGAAGAGAAGAGAAGAGAAGAGAAGAGAAGAGAAGAGAAGAGAAGAGAAGAGAAGAGGAGGCTCCCTCAGCCTCTCCACATAGGGTTTGCGCTCCAAACCCCTCCCCAGCTTTGTTGCCCTTCTCTGGACATGTTCCAGCAATTCAACATCTAAACTGAGATTTAAGAAGCACATTGAGACACTTGAACGTGTCCAGAGAAGGGTAATGAGGCTGGGAAGAAGCCTCAAGCACAAGCCCTATGAGGAGAGGCTGAGGGAGCTGGGGTTGTTTAGCCTGGAGAAGAGGAGGCTCAAGGGGAGACCTTATTGCTTTCTACAACTATCTGAAGGGAGGTTGTAGCCAGGTGGGGCTTGGTCTCTTCTCCCAGGCAACCAGCACCAGAACAAGAGGACACAGTCTCAAGCTGTGCCAGGGAAAGTTTAGGCTGGAGTTGAGGATAAAGTTCTTCACAGAGTTGTTAGCCATTGGAATGTGCTGCCCAGGGAGGTGGTGGAGTCACTGTCCCTGGAGGTGTTCAAGAGGGAATTGGACGTGGCACTTGGTGCTATGGTCTAGCAGTCATTAAGTCTTGGGTGACAGGTTGGACTTGATGATCTTTGAGGTCTTTTACAACTTTATTGATTCTATGGTTCTATGGCAGCAACTGCCCCTGCTCTGGGGCACTTGCTCATTGATGACCTAAGTTAGATGTTAGGAAAAACTGCTTTACTGCAAGAGTGGTCAGGCATTGGAATAGGCTGCCCAGGGAGATGGTGGAGTCACCATCCCTGGAGGTGTTCAAGAAGCATGTAGATGTGGTGCTTCAGGATATAGTTTAGTGGTCATGGTAGCTGGGTTACAGCTGGACTCAATAATCTTCAAGGGGTTTTTTTCCAACTATAATGATTCTATGATTCTACAACCACCTCCTCCGAGCCACAGGACAGAGGCAGGTGTAAGTCAGGCTGGGGACTGTGCCAGGTGTGCAGGACCAAACCTTTTCCTGTGAGATGCTCAGAAAGTTGACTGAAGTGGTAAGGACATGGTTTAGCACCAGACTTGGTAGAGTTAGATCACGGACTCGATGATCTTCAAGGCCTTTTCCAACTGCAACAATTCTATGGTTCTACATGTGTGTGTATAGATACATTTGTGTGAGAGTAGGCTGCATCCAATAGTGATACAGAATACAGAATTAACCAGGTTGCAAAAGACCTTCAAGATCATCAAGTCAAACCTATCACCCAACAGCATCTAATCAACTAAACCATGGCATTAAGTGCCTCATCCAGTCTCTTCTTAAACACTTCCAGTGATGGTGACTCCACCACCTCCCTGGGCAGCACATTCCAATGCCAATCTATTTTTCTGTGCAGAATTTCTTCCTAACATCCAGCCTAAACCTCCCCTGGAGGAGCTTGAGACTGCGTCCTCTTGCTTACACATCATTTAAAAAAACTACTCAGGAACAGTGTTTTAAAAACAATGAGCCCACTGCATTAGGAAAAGGATGGTTTCTAAAGCACTCAGACCTGTTAGTTGCCTCATGCAAATGGCAGTCACTGGGAACTGGGCTCTTAGCTGACTTTGCATTTTCAGTAAGTGCCTGAATATTCAGTCAGCTCTCTTTTTTTTTTCCTTTTTTTCCCCCCACTTAATCCACAAGCACATTTCAGATCACTGAAAATTCCCCAGGAAAGGACAAATCTAGGTGTGATCCATTTGACATTGTCTGTCCCGCTTTACCTCACTGACTCACTGCTGAGCACGCTGAGCTCAGTCCCAAATGCCAGCTGACAGCAGGGACATGCAGGAGTGGCTCTGACAGCCCCAACCAGCTGTAAGACAGCAAAGCCCCCGTGCCAAACAGTGTGTAGCCATGGCTTGTTGCAAAACTGCTTACCCAGCATGGGGCCTCATCCTGAGAGGTGCTGAGCCCTCTTTTCCCAGCTTGCATTCAATCCTGGGAAATGTCCACACTGTGGTGGGCTTGCAGGCTCAGGAGCAGTCATATTGCACTTCACTCCTAGTGTCAGAGTGGAAGCTCATTTCTCTTTTCCTTGCCCATTCTGTCATTTCTCTTTTTCTTGCCCATTCTGGGGCAGTTCAGGTGTCCCGAGGGTGCAAGGAGGGACTTACAACTCCTCTGCACCAGAAGTGAGGGACCTATTGCTGAGCAAAGTGGGGAATCCTCTTTGATTTCTCGGTCCCTGATGTGTTTTGTTTGTGCTTGTGCCATGCAAAATGAGGCCAGAAGGAGGCTGAGATGTTGATTTAAGCAGCTTTCCAGTTTCTCTGGCACGGGACATGTGTACATCTCCCTCTCCACCGTGCCAGTGAGAGCACAACCCATAGGAAGAGAAAGGTATGGCACAAGTTGGTGAAAATAGTCTGCTGCTTCTGCTTGAGATATTCCTATGATCTAATGAATAAAACCCAATCTCCCCCCCAAATTAAAGTTACCACTTTACTGCCAGCCCCATTCTCTTCTGAGTGCTGCACTGCTGTGAGCAGCGTGCACAGAACTGACTTCTTCACGCCTGGAAGGAAACAAATGGACGGAGAATTTAATTCAAAGGAATCACTTCTTCCAGTCCATATTCTTCACACTAGCACTCATTAAGCTCTTCTACTATACTTGGTGCAAGGAGAAAACTGGCAATTGCATTCAAAGCAATGATAAGTTACCACTTTTAATGATTCCTTATGTTGTGAGTAATTTAGAAATCACTCCATATCTTCTCGGCGGAGCTTGCCTTCTGTTTTTCAAACGTACCCTTTCGCATCCAACAAAGGGTTTCAGTGCAATAAGAATTAAGGTGTGTCCCTCAGCTTTTACCTGCAAGCAATAATAGTGTTGTCAAGCATTTCAGGTGAGACCAGCCCAGGATTTTGGGGTGGGGAAAGACACTGTGTTATACAGCATCTTCAGTGCTTCCCTCAGAGGGAGGCAGAGACACCTGGAAGGGCTGAGTATAAGGACATCTACCGAGTGTCTTTTTAAATAGACACCAGAGCCGGGAGGGGGAGGGGAGAGGGGAGCAGGCTTGTAACCATAACTCAGTTGGACTTGTATCCCAGAAGTCAGATGCCATGGATTGGCTCCCTCATCGAACAGCTGCTTTTCTGCTCCTTTTATTGGTAAGTCAGATTTTAGAACACTCTTCGCAAACTCGGTGGTTGTGGCAGTTGCGTCTTCCTCAGCAGACCATTGCATTTTACAGTGTAAACTGGCACCCTCCCCTAAAAAAATACTAGTGTGAAACTTAGCATAAAAACCCAAAGCTGTGTTTGTTTTAAGCTGAACTTCTCAAGATCCTATACAAACAATCCAGTTTTCCTAGCTTTCTGTATGAATAATCTCGTCTTGCATTAAGTGCTGACAGATGTGGCTTATCATTTCGGCTTTCTGCAGTCTGCTGGTGTTCAATATGTGGCTTCCTCTGTTTAATGCTTGATTTTTCCAAGTGAATGTTTTCTGGGGTGACTATTTAAGGAGTTACTGTCACCAGTAAAAAGCCTCATTATGAAAATCTTAGTAATTTGGCTGCATAGACTTGGTTCTGTCGCTAGCTATTGTTTGATCACTTGAGGGAATACGAAGAGCAAAACTATTTTCTAAACAGATTAGCAAGAACTGACTGAATTCTACAGCTATATTCAAGAGAAAAACATGACATCTAGGGAGACCTGAGCTGAGTAAAGATCAAGAGTTGGCCAATTATTTCATACTACAAAGAATTCCTGTCCTGTAGAGCCTTAGTGTCTGAGCAGCCATGTGCTGAGCAAGTGAACTCATGATGAAAGTGTTGCTCTCTGGGTTTGTTCTTCTCACTGTTAATAGGAAAGTTGTGGTTAAGGTCAAGTGGTAGAGCTATAGAATGTGTTCATCAAGGGATAGAAACTACCCAAAAAGGACTTATAAGAATTGTGGAGGCTCTTCTGCTCCTGCAATCTGATTTTACATGGATTCTTTTCACTCATCTGTGCCGCTGTTCTGAAATTAGGCAGAAAGTTTAAGGCCCTGAAGCTTGATAAGAGCAGGATTTCTGTTGTAGTTAAGTCCTTCTGTGGATTTCGCAGAGTTTTACACTTTACACAATGTATCAGTAAGCTTAAAACTTTGTTAACTTCTCATTATTGGCCCCTCTAGAACAGTTATAATCAGGGAAACAGCATTTGTTGTTAGAGAATATGAAATCCTGAGACTTACTTTCAAAAGATAATCCATTAATGTTAGGTGACAGCTCTGCAGTCAGTAAAGTAGAACTAACCAGCACGGGGCAGCTGCCAAACAAACAATGACACAACTTGGCAGAAGCCAGCTGGGGTTGGGATGAGTTTCTGCTTGTTTAATGCAGTGTGGAAGTCTCTGAGTTTGGCACACTGCACATCACACCAACATCCTGAACTTTCAGGTAGCATTAGTGGCTATTTTACTCACTAACCTGGTGATGCATGCTCCTTGATGTGCTGAGGTCCAAAACCAAAAAGCTGACTCTACTGTATCTGAGATCTGTCCATTCAAAAGTCATTTTACTGCTGTGCCTTCTCTCAGCCCCTCTGGAGCCCTTTTCATTCTTTGAGTATGTTCTTGTTACAGTTGTGACTGACGCAGGGTATGTGTTGGGCCAAGAAAAAGGAGCGCTTGTGAAAACTACCATTATCTTTGGATGGCTATCAAATATTTGAACTTTTACTACCCAGAGGAAAGAGCTGTTGTTGTTGTTGTTGTTATGCATAGCAGTCTACATGGTGGCCTGTGCAGCTGAATAGCATCTTCCAACCCATTGTAGAAAGCTGATGAGCAAACTGTAGAGGTTATACGTTGGCCTTGACGATCTCTGAGGTCTTTTCCAACCTGGTTGATTCTATAATGCTATGATTAAATTAGCTCTAAATGATGCATCTGATTTTAGTGTATTCTGAGAATCAGTCTTGGTGTCCAGCTTGACTAATCTCTCATGAAAATCACCTGTCTGAGCGCTGTGTGTGGTTGGTGTATTGTTAAGAATCATGCCAAATAAAAACGGCTGTGAAGTCACACACATTTTAGTGCACTTGAATAAAATAAAATACTTAAAGGGGGGGGGGGGGGGGAAGGAGAAAGAAAAAAAAAAAGAAAAGAGAAAACTTTCCAGCCCTGAAACTCCTCATTTTCTATCTGCATTTCACCATTGCTGGGACTGATTCTGCAACCCCTGCTCACATGACTTCAAAGGCGTTATTCTCCTGAGTAAGGGAGTTCTCTCTGTGATACCTGCACAGACATGTTTTATGGAAATAACCTGTTTGGTCAGGTATGACTCCTCTCCTGCCAGCTATCATGTGACAGCTAATAATTGTAAATTCACCACATCTCTTATATGCACTTTTTGTCTGGCTGCATTTTCCCATGTGTTATCTACTCTCCTCTGTTGTTTTTTTTTTCCCCTCCACTTGTTAGGCTATGGTTACCCCTCCTACTCATAAGCTGGTTGCACACAGAAAAAATTAAGGGGCTAAATCTTCTCCTTGCACATGCATGAGAAACATCTGCCAAGGTGTAGCCAGGAAGGTGCAGGCTCTTCTGCCAAAGAATTTTGTTGCAGGAAGAGAAACCAAAGCAATTCTGTACCCAGGAACTATCACCTACGATTAGGTTCTTCAGTCTGCAGTTCTACATTCCTAAGTAAAAATGATCCCTCAGTAAAGATGTATTTGCAGCTAGAGCACTCTATAAATGAATTCAGGTTTTACTGAGGAGATTTCTTGAGGAGACTTAGCATGACTAATTTGAACAACTCAAATTTGAATGATAATGGCATACACCCTGCATTGAAATTACTTTTCCATTCATTTTTCTAATGGTGAAGCTCAGTTACTGTATGGAAATTCATTATCTCTGTGTGACTCAGTAGAACAGAAGCAATCTCAGTGGAAACTTCCCCAAAGAGGACAGTTCTTTGAATAAAATAAGGAAAACTTTGGAATAGATTCTTCTGAAGTGTTGTCATACTTCTGCTGAAATGGCAATGGGTTCTCTGTCCTTGGTGCAACACAAAACATTAACTCCAGATGCAAACACAGGCAGCAATAGAAGCTCCTGCAATACAACATCAGAAAAATCAGCCTGAAAACAATCTTCCCTTTGAAACTGGAAGAAGAACATTGCTTAGTGACCTCCAAAATGAGAAGTGTAAACTAAAACACCTTTCTGGGTTGACTCAAACAAGACCAAATGGCTTCTAGTTTAAAATACGAGGGGTTTGACCTGTGTTCCAGCTCTGCTTCTCTCTTCATATGATTTACCACTTTTAAAAGAGATGCAGGATGAGTAAAAGGAAGGGTTAGAGATTTCAAGCCTTTACTAGTCAGAGCTTTGGCTGAGTAACAAAGACCTTAAAGTCCCAAAACGCTGACACAACCAGAGCCACCATGGCACCCCAATGACTAATATAATGTGTGAGTTCTCAGCACTCCTCCCAGCCAGGCCAGGAACAATTCCGCTGTTGACTTCAAAGAGGGAGAAGCAGATCCTATATGAATAATGCTGGGAAGATGTTAAAGGTGTGTTCAGTCATTTAGATTCGAGTAGGTGGAGGAGGGAGGACTCCATAATTGCGTATAATATTGCTTGGCACTCAATTAATGATTAGTTAATTCTTGTTTGTAAATTGCTTTGAAGGTGCAGAGAACCATACACATCCTATGGGCCTCATTTTGTTCCCAGTTACATCAGAATATATCCAGAATAACTCCAGTGTGACTCTAAGGTGTCATTTTGGACACAAGGTTCAGGCTCTGTATCATTGCAACAAGAGAGAAGCTTTCAGACAGGTCACTGTACAAATCACATTCACCTTAAACACATTTCCTGCCTCCACCTCTCCCAACCCACACAAGAAAGCTTGTGCAACAAGCCTCCTGCTTCTCTGCAGAGTTTCCATGATTTCACTGTCTCAGACACTAACAGGACAGCAAATCTTGGTGTCATTCTGACCAGCTTGCTTATCCCACGGTCCTCAGGAGGAATTGCACACGTTTCAGTGGCTCCTATTGCTTTCATCATCATTAATCAGTAAATAGATGGAAAGTTTTGTATTTGGATAATAGTTTAGAAGGGAAATTTGTTCACTACCTAGAAGCATGTTGGAGTTAGCTGCTAGGAGGCTGTACTTCTCTGCTGGGAATAGCACTAGGATAAAAGGGGTTGTACCATAAAGAGGTGTTAGTAATAGACAATTGCTGATGATAGTGGTGAACCTCCACCCCTGGATCAAGCTGGACAGATGTCACTCCAGAACTGTTGAGGATTAGCTGGTGAATGAGACAACTTTGTGTGGTGTCTGCCTGCCATCCTGCCGTAGCAGTAACAGAGAGAGACATTCCAAGTGGAGATAGTAAGTTCTTTGGGTCAGCCTTTGCAAGTAACACCTCAGACTGTATTAAAGACTCTGGATTTAAACCCAGCAAGACTTCTTTCAAGAACCAGCATTAACACATAGCAGAGTGGGGGGTTTCTTACTTAGTATGAGACAAATGTGAAAATACAGAGCCTAAATTTGCAATCCCCTGAGTTACACATGAATGAGATCCTGACATTCCTATCATGGGTGCTCAATAACGAAGAATGAAACTCCAGTGTACAATGTATATTCTTCACTGCTTCAAAACAGAACTCCCTATAGGCTGAAATCAAGTGGTTTATGAATATTCATGTCCTTTAAGAGCAGATTTCTTTATAGGCATAAGTCTTCTTTCAGAATACTCAAGACAGCTATGCAGTCAGCCTTGCTGAGTATGAGGGTGATGTGGCTGGATGTGAGAAGGGAGCTTCACTGTTAAATAGCAGAACAGGCCACAGGAAGCAGACAGCAGACAAGATTCACTAACATTGCTCTGGGATGTATAAACCATCACTTTTCTGGGTCAAGACAATTGCTTGCATGCCAGAAGAGATTTCAGCCCAAGGGTGGAGTAGATTTCACTGTACTTACTAAAGCAGGTACTCCTCTGCCCATGGGATGAGCTGATAAGAGACATTGGATCAGTGTTATTTCTGGTGGAATTCACCACTCAGGTTCTCTGGTGAGGGTGCAATGTGCCCCTTCTGCTCTCCTGTGTTTCCCCAGGCTCCAAAGGGCATTACAAAAGGACAGGTCTGAGCTGCACATGAGTTCAAATCCATCTGAAGACCTAAATAATCACCAAGACACAGGCTCAGATTCAAAGATGTATTGATGTATTAGCCCGAGATGCACACGGTGTAATAATTTTCCTGCAGAGTACCTTTCTTAGTCAATTATGTCAATAGCTTGCTTAAAGAGACAAGAAAATAAACTCCTTAACTCTATGAATAATCCAATAAATGTTAAGGTGTATACACACCAAATGGGAAAAACCACAGCTAGAATAGAATAGAATAGAATAGAATAGGAGTAGAGTAGAGTAGAGTAGAGTAGAGTAGAGTAGAGTAGAGTAGAGTAGAATAGAATAGAATAGAATAGAGTAGAGTAGAGTAGAGTAGAATAGACCAGACCAGGTTGGAAAAGACCTTTGAGATCATCAAGTCCAACCTATCACCCAATACCATCTGATCAACTAAACCATGGCACCAAGCACCCCATCCAGGCTCTTCCTAAACACTTCCAGTGATGGTGACTCCACCACCTCCCTGGGCAGCACATTCCAAGGGCCAATCACTCTTTCTGTGAAGAACTTCTTCTTAACATCCAGCCTAAACCTCCCCTGGTGCAGCTTGAGACTGTGTCCTCTTGTTCTGGTGCTGGTTGCCTGGGAGAAGAGACCAACCCCCACCTCATTCACAAGTAGATTAGGACAGCTACTATGTGCCAAGGTCCTGGAGAGTGCTCCAGGCAAGATCAGAACGCTGGAGACATTGCTTTGTAAAATGACAGATGGTGGACCTCTTACAGCACACTGGTAAATGGGGAAAAGGGGAAAGAGAGAGGAAGGAGAATGAAGCAGTTGTTCACTGATCTGTGACATGTAAGAGGTTGTTTCAACATGAAGTAAGTGGAAGAAAAATTCTGTGCTCATCTTCCAGCCTCGACAAAACAATACAATAAATTTGAAGAGAGGGAAGGGCCATGGGGTAAAGCTACCGCAGATAGTAAGATTGTCACACAGGTTTTATCCAAGTATAACTGACGTCAAATCTACCAGATAAAACATGTCAGACAAAAGAGTTACTGAACAGTACTAAAAAAATTATAAGGAGAGTGGAAAATGGGTAACTGCAGCTCTTAACCACATTTGGTGAGAAAAGAGAAACTCTCTGAGTCACTTGGCTCCTTTTTTTTTCCCCTAATGATGAAAGAAGCAAGCATCCAGCCCTGCAAATCCCATATCCTTCATCTTTTCTTGTCCAAAGAGACCAGAGGCAGGTTTAAATCCAAAGGAGATGTTCTGGAGAGGTAAATCAACCAAGTGAACTTCACTTTGACACCTCATTCAGGAACATGATTAACTACACTGTGACTTCTTTTAAAAAGGTGCTCATCAAGAAGTTGAGGATTTTCTATTGCTTTCAATTTAAAGATAATTGCATCTTGTGTCTGACCCAGCCACCTTTATTTGCTCCAGATTTTGGTTGCCCAGTTAGATCTCAAAACAAAGCCCACTGCACTGCCTGATGACTGAAGCTGGCTTCCTATCTTAGAGCTCTTCAGACCTCAGTGGGAAGTGTCAAGAAAACATTTGCATTATTTTTGGTCATACTACAGAGTTAAGTAATCCAGGTCTACTGTGGGCTCTCTAAAGAAGAAGAAATAAAATAATAATAATAATGATAATGATAAATACTCCTTTCCTAGATTCCTTGGCACACTTCTTAATAACAATTCTTGCAAATACTTCCCTTGTCAGCTGTGTTGGAACCTCTGAATCTGTGAAAGCTGCATTTGGGTGTAGGTATAACTCGACATCTGCTGCGGCACATCCATTCAAACTCACAGTTCTGCCTTGAAAGACAGAATTAACTTTAAAGGTGTTAACTGTCAAGGAATTCAAGTGATGGATGTAGGGGGGAGAAAAAAAAAATCATAAAGTAGTCTCTGGAAATCCTGTAGCCGTTGCCTAGATTGGCTCCTGGAGGAGACCCGAGAACTGGTACTGCTCCAGTCCTGCAGCACAGCAATGGATGGCAGCTAACTGGGTTTGCTAACTGGATTTTACCCTGCATTTTTGTATGCTGATCTTACTGTTCTTGCCTTGCAGGTGCTCTTGGATTACAGCAGAGGATTTCATGTAGAGGTAATATATATATATATTTCTTCAGAAACCCATTTTTTTTTCCTGCTCAAATGAAATGTAATCATTGCCAAAATTAAATGGAAAATACTGAAGACAGACATTTCTGAAACATGAAGATTGAAAACAGATTTAAATATTAAACAGTTGCAGGTAATAACCTGCTCAGGGGAAGTTCTGAACCTAAATGAGTACCTCTTACAAGGTAAAACAAGCATGTACAGTCTTAAGAGTTTGGGACTTGCAGACATATAAACCCACACACACACACACACAAGATCTCTTTTCTCCTTATTGCTGCATATTCTGTGTGTCTGCATGAATTTAAAGTGGGTTGAGGTTACTTTTCATATGATACTGGAACTCTCTGTCAAAGGTTAAAGAGTGGAATGAAAATGGAACAGCAAGATGGAAAACTTTCCGAAGACAAAAACGTGAATGGATTAAATTTGCTGCAGCTTGTAGAGAAGGAGAAGATAATTCCAAGAGGAATCCAATTGCCAGAGTAAGTAGAAAGAAAAAGAAGTGTTCACTGACAAGGAAGTTTTTCTAAAGACAGACTGATAAAGACAAAGTGGTTTGAGAGTATGTTTGCTGAGAGTAGTCAAAGCAAGGAATAGAATGAAAGAAAGATGAGGCAACATTTCCAGCTCTGCTGAGAGTCTCACAAGGTGAACCCACAGGGCTGCTGAGGAGTGATCAAAGGCTTTCGAGAACATTGCCATCAGCCTGCTTCCTGAATCCCTCAAACCAGAGTTTCTTCCTATGCAGCATGTGTACTAGATCGCAATATTTTTCTTTCCTCTCCCACCCTGAGAAACCCCTGAGCAGAAGTCCAAAAGTAGTGCATGACTTCTGTGGGGAGCAGAGCAAAGTTGTCCTCCTACCCTCCCACCATGACTGTGCCCTTACTGAGGTCCAGCCAGAGTGTGATGCACTTGGGGGTTTCTCTCTCCACCTCCCTGACAGAAGATTTAAGAGAGCTGGAGGCATTCAAGAGGGGATTGGTCATGGCAATTGGTGCCATGGTTTAGTAGTCATGAGGTCTTGGGTGACAGGTTGGACTTGATGATCTTTGAGGTCTCTTTCAACCTTATTGATTCTATGATTCTATTCTAGAAAACCTTGTGCAGCACTTAAAATGAGGCTGACTGTTTTGTAAGGTGCCTTCCACTGGTTCTGTCAATTGAACCTTGGTGCCTTGGTTTAGTTGTTTAGGTGGGTTGGATTGGTTGATGGGTTGGACGTGACGATCTTGAAGGTCTCTTCAACCTGGTCTATTCTATTCTATTCTATTCTATTCTATTCTATTCTATTCTATTCGTGACTGAGAAATTGAAATGACAGAGAAATTTTTACAGGAACTAATAATAAGGGGAAGGGGGAGGGGGTTAAGCCTGCAGGTGTCCTCAGTAAACTGGCATCAAATCTTACTGTCTCTTATTGCAGATCCGATCAGATTGTGAAGAAAACAATCCAATCACATACAGCATCTCTGGAGTTGGAATTGATCGTGCCCCCTATGGAATCTTTGTGGTTAACCCAAGAACAGGAGAAATTAATATAACATCGATAGTGGATAGGGAAGTAACCCCGGTATTTGTTGTAAGTACTCCCCTCCTTCTTTACCTTTAGAAGGATGGATTCAGGGTGGGGCAGAGAGAGCAGGAGACAAATTCATTTGCTTCAGATTGTACTTTGCCCACTTCACTTTTGGTTTTAAAATGAGTCTATCTCTCTACCTAGATACGTTGCTTTGCTAAGCACTCCCTGACGGGTATAGATATGGAACCACCTCTTGAACTGCGAGTCAGAGTTCTGGATATAAATGATAACGCTCCTATATTTGCACAAACTGTGTTTACAGGAGCCATTGAAGAAAACAGCATGGACAGTAAGTAATTATGGTATTCCTGTTATACTCGAGCTGGTGAAGCTCCCAGAATACAGCTAATAAAAACCTGGGGTGCTCATTCTACTTTTTCTTAGGCAATGACACATATCGGTCAGGGCTACTGCAGAGGAAGGAGCAGCAGATGCTTCTTCAAGTGTTATGTGAGCTGGGACCCCAGCTCATTGCCTAAAATTAAGCAGTGATGCTTCCTTCCTCCTTTCCTCCCACTCATAAACGTTAAATGTTCCAGTTTCTAACCATACCATCATGCAAATTCTCTCAGATATGAACATTTAAAATAAATCCATTAATTCCTTCTCATTAAAGGAAATTAACGTTACAACTACACTTTATGCTTACATTTACACTGCCTTTGAGGGTATAAGAAATGTTTTTTTCTCCCAAGGTGCCATGTCTATACATTTTTTGAACACCTCCAGGGATGGTGACTCCACCATCTTCCCAGGCAGCTTGTTCCAATGCCTGACCACTCTTGCAGGAAAGAAACTTTTCCTTATACCAAACAAAAAGCTCCCTGGCACAATCTGAGGCCATTTCCTCTTGTTCTGTCACTCAGTACTAGGGTGAAGGGGCCAATCCCCACCTGGCTACAATCTCCATTGAGGAAAGTGAGAGATCTCCCCTCAGCCTCCTCTTTTGCAGACTAATCAACCCCAGTTCCCTCAGCTGCTTCTCACCAGCCCTGTTCTCCAGACCCTTCCCCAGCTTTGATGCCCTTGTCTGGACCCACTCCAGCCCCTCAATGTCTTTCTTGTAGTGAGAGGCCCAAAACTGAACCCAGTATTCAAGATGCAGCCTCATCAGTGCTGAATACAGGGGCATGACCTCTTCCCTACTCCTGCTGGCCACACTATCAACACTGATTTTTCTAATTCCCAGAAATTCTCATTTAAAACTATACAGATATATTTTTTTTTTCTCCCAGGAATATCTACAAGCTCAGTACCTACTGAATTTACATAGTTTCTATGGTGACTTGAAGAAGTTCAGTGAAAATCTGTGTTGCTCCATTTGACCTTCATTTCTGAATGCATTTTAAAGTCATTAACATTCAATCAGAATCTGTGCTACAAGTCTGAACTTCCTTTTTTCTGAATGTCAATGAATTGATAACATTCTGCCACTTCTGTACACCATGTTTTGGCATTGCCTTGCTGTTGAGTTGTTTGCAGGAACAAAACAGATTTTATGGTTTGCTTTCTTAGTTGCTGTCTTTTATTCTTAGACACACTGGTGATGAAAATAATTGCAACAGATGCAGATGAGCCTAATCACCTGAATTCTAAAATTGCCTTCAAGATAGAGAGTCAGGAACCTTCAGGCCCACCCATGTTCATTATGAATAAATACACTGGAGAGCTCCATCTTGCAAATTATCTTGACAGAGAGGTAATATTTCAATTTCCAAAGTTAAATAACATGATTTGGTGGGGGAGATGTGTTATGAGATGAAAAAGACAAGATGAAGGAAAAGACAAAGGAAAAGACAAAGGAATATAAAAAATGAAGGGGAAAGGGAAAGGGGAAAGGAAAGGGAAAAGAAAAGGGAGAGGGAGAGGGAAAAGAAAAGGGAGAGGGAGAGGGAAAAGAAAAGGGAGAGAGAGAGGGAGAGGGAGAGGGAGAGGGGGAAGGGGAGAGGGAGGGGGAGGGGGAGGGAAAGGGAAAGAGAAAGGGAAAGGGGAAGGAAAAAGAAAAAGAAAAAGAAAAAGAAAAAGAAAAAGAAAAAGAAAAAGAAAAAGAAAAAGAAAAAGAAAAAGAAAAAGAAAAAGAAAAAGAAAAAGAAAAAGAAAGAAAAAAACAAGAAAAGGGAAAAGAAAAAGGAAAATAAAATTAAAAAAAAAAATAAAAAATTAAAATAAAAGAAAAGGAAAAAAAAGGAAAAAGAAAAGAAAGAGAAAATAAAATGAAGGGAAAGGGTACGGGGTTTACAAAAATTAAGGAAGAAATGCATTGGTTTTCCATATGTTGCAATAAAATGTCTAAGACAAATTCATGCCTTAGGAAATAGCAGCAAGTCCTGAGTGTTTGCAGTGTTTCAGAGGTACAGGTGGTCCTTCTAACACACTCATTTCTCTTTCTGTGACAGCAACACAGTAGCTACACTCTTGTTGTGAAGGCATCAGACCGGGATGGAGCTGCAGATGGAATGTCCTCCCTTTGTAGCTGCAACGTTAAAGTTATTGATGTCAACGACAACTTCCCAACTCTTGCTCAAAGCTCTGTAAGTTTTTAACACTAAAAGGAGCATCATTCTTTTAAAACCCTCTTCCAAACCACAGCTGATAACAGAGCCCTTACCAATCCATAAAGCACTTTCCCATTGGAATGCTCCACTGGATGAGCAGCGTTGTTTCCATGAAGCATGCTCGAAATCCAGTCTATCACTTGTACACAATTCTGTCAACACACACATAGGTCATTTTCATGTTCAGAGAGGTTAATCCTGACACTGAGAAATCAGTCATTCAGGTGTCCAGATCCATGCCAGAGAGCCAGATTCCACAGAGTAAGCCAATCTTTGCATGATCTTTTTTTTATACAGAAAGCACAAATCCATTTCATCTAAGTTGTCCCTACAAACACTGGAGGTTGTACAGCTCTTCAGATCTGCAAGCAGGATCTGAGTTTACTGAGAATACATGGGTTTAATTCAATAGGGATGGACTGTGGGTAGAACATCCTTCAAAAGAATCTCTGCAGTCAGCTGTGTTTTCATAGAATCATAGAATTAGTCAGGGTTGGAAAGGACCACAAGGATCATCTAGTTCCAACCCCCCTGCCATGGGCAGGGACACCTCACACTAGATCAGGCTGGCCACAGCCTCATCCAGTCTGGTGTTAAACACCTCCAGGGATGGGGCCTCAACCACCTCCCTGGACAACCCATTCCAGGGCTTCACCACTCTCATGGTGAAGAACTTCTTCCTCACATCCAGCCTGAATCTCCCCACCTCCAGCTTCATTCCATTCCCCCTAGTCCTATCGCTACCTGATACCCTAAGAAGTCCCTCCCCAGCCTTCTTGTAGCCCCCTTCAGATACTGGAAGGCCACAATAAGGTCACCTTGGAGCCTTCTGTTCTCCAGCCTGAACAGCCCCAACTCTTTCAGTCTGTCGTCACAGGAGAGGTGCTCCAGCCCTCTGATCATCACAGTATCACAGTATAACTAAGGTTGGAAGAGACCCCAAGGATCATCAAGTCCAACCTGTCCCAACAGACCTCATGACTAGACCTCATCCTCGTGGCCCTCACATTATGTTTCCTCACATTATGTTTCAGTGTTTGCTAAGAGGTGTTTCTCTGTCCTTCCAGTTTTCAGCAAGTATTTCAGAAAACTCCCTCAGCTCAGAACTGCTCCGAATACAAGCTCTGGATGCTGATGAAGAGCTTACAGACAACTGGTTAGCAGAGTTTTTCTTTATATCTGGTAACGAAGATAACTGCTTTGAGATTGTTACAGATCGAGCTACCAATCAAGGAATCCTTAGAGTAATTAAGGTATGGATTATTGTGATTCAACTGTTGAAATAATGATCTTCAAAGAGTTTTCATTAATTCTTAACCAAATTAAATGAGCAGTAATAACACTGTCACTCAACCATTTTAAACAGAAAAAAACATTTACATAATATTAAAGGAAATTTTTATTATTATCTAGTTCATAGATTCATAGATTTATAGAATGGTTTGGGTTGGAAGGGACCTTAAAGATCATTCAGTTCCAATTTCCCTGTCATGGGCAGTAACCCCTTCCACTAGACCAGGATGCTCAAAGGCCTGTCCAGCCTGGCCTTGAATACCTCCAGGGAGGGGGCGTTCATGACCTCCCTGAGCAGCCTGTTCCAGTGTCTCCCCACCCTCACTCTAAAGAATTTCTTCCTAATCTCAAGCCTAAATCTGCCCTCCTCAAGCTTCAGTCCAATCACTCTCATCCTATCACAACAAGCACTGTTCTGTGTGGTTTACCTTTTAGGAACTGAATTACGAATACATCCAAACTCACTCACTGATGATTGGTGTCCGGAATGTAGCTGCCTTTCACCACTCTGTTGCACAAGACTACAGAATCTCTGGAACACCTCTCATAGTAGAAGTGAAAAATGTGATGGAACCCCCACGATTTAATCCCTCTTCGGTCGTGTTCACTGTCTCGGAAAGCACAAGAGCAAACTACATTGTGGGAACATACACAGCCTTCGATGAAGACACTGGGACTACTGCAACAAATGTTGTGTAAGCTCTGCTCGGTTTCACTCCCTGGCTGGAATGACTCTTTTAATTGAGATTTTAATGAGGAATCAGGATTTTTAAAGGGGGGTTTAAAGACAGCCTTAAAAATGTTAACAGATTAGCAAAAGAATAATAGCAATAGAATAGTACATTCTTCGCTGGCTGCTTTTGTTTCCTGACCTACTTTCCTTCTTTGTGGACAAGGCAAAGAAAATATTTTTCTAACAGGTTGTAACTTCAACACATTAGAATTGATTATTATTTTTTGAATAACCTAACCTAAGAATATTTTTTTTTCTTGAAGTGTTTGCTACAAATGTTAATGTCTCTAAAAGCAGAAACCCCAATAATTGGCAATATTATACAATCAGCAGAGGTCACTCCCAGTTCATTCTGTTCGTTATTTGGAAACAAATAATGATTTCACTTTATTTCTTTCTGCTGCAATTAATGCTGATTGATGGGATTCTAGTTTGTTTATTGGTCTATTTAGATATGAATACATCCCATTTACAAAGGTTTGAAGAGTTTTCATAAACCAGAGAAATCTCACCAAGGTTGGAAGAGACCTCAAAGATCATCAAGTCCAACCTGTCACCACAGACCTCATGACTAAACCATGGCACCAAGTGCCACATCCAATCCCCTCTTGAACACCCCCAGGGATGGGGACTCCACCACCTCCCTGGGGATCCCATTCCAATGGCTAACAACTCTCTCTGTGAAGAACTTTCTCCTCACCTCAAGCCTAAACTTCCCCTGGCACAGCTTGAGACTGTGTCCTCAAACATAACTCTAGATGTAACTGTGTTGGCAAACACAACTCTAGAACGTTATAGGAAGAGCTGTGGATTTAATTACTGATATCAATAGAGTTCTAGTAAAGGTATACAAGGTCCAGAAAGATTTCACTTAAGACCATGGTATCACTTTGAAAATATCATAAACTTCTACACACTTACTTTATATACTATACAAGAAACTTTTACACACACTTACATTAACCATAATAATTTTTCTGGTCTACATCTTCAGAGGTCTACAGGAATAGTACTTGAACAGGGTGAAATGCAGCAGGACCTAGTGCAGCCTAAAGGCAAAAATATTCCAAAGTGGCAAATAATATTTGCAAAATTAACATGTAATACCTATGCTAAGAACATAATGGTTTAGTAGTCATGAGGTCTTGGGTGACAGGTTGGACTTGATGATCTCTCAGGTCTTTTCCAACCTTATTGATCCTATGAATTCTATGAATTCTATGAATAATGCTGAATATTTTTACTTTCCCAAACACAGGTATAGTATAGGGCGTGATCCAGGTGCCTGGTTCAGGATCAATCAAAACACCGGTGAAATCACGTTGAACAAAGTTGTAGACTGGGAATCAGTCTATGTGGTCAATGGGCAGTACAAAGCAGAGGTCCTGGCTGTCACCAGAGGTAAGAGAAGAGATTAAGCTTTCTGCAACAAAGCTCTCTCTCCCTCAATGTGTTCCCCCATTGCTTATATTTCCACCCAAACTGCATTATTTATGGTATCAATATTCTCTTCTGACCACAAATATCTTCTTCCTTCAGGAGCTCCTCGCTATACTGCTACTGGCACCATTGTGCTTTCAATACAAGACATCAATGACAACTGCCCACGTATTAATACTGAATTAAGGAAAGTATGCATGAATTCCCCATCAGTGGTTATCACAGCAAGGGATTCAGACACTCAGACATATGCTCTCCCCTTCACATTCAGCATACATGGTGAACCTCAAACTACATGGATCATCAGATCACTAAATGGTAAATTAATCTACATTTTATAGCAAAATAAGCCACAGTAATAGATTACTATAACCTTTTAAGAAGCAACAAAGCAGTTCTTAGAATCTATTCTAATGTCACTTCGATGTGATTTTGTGCTCGTATGGATCCTGCAGGAAGGCTGGAGAGGGACTTTCCATAACGGTGTCTAGCAACAGGACAAGGGGGAATGGTTTTAAGATGAGGGAGAGCAGGGTTAAACTGGATCTTAGGAAGAAGTTCTTCAGTGCAAGGGTGGTGAGACTCTGAAATAGGTTGCCCACGGAGGTTGTGGATGCCTCCTCTCTGGACATGTTCAAGGCCATGTTGGATGAGGCCCTGAGCAATGTGGTCTACCTGAAAGTGTCCCAGACAATGCCAGGGGGGTTGGAACGAGATGATCTTCAAGGTCCCTTCCAGCCTAAACCATTCTATGAATCCATTAATATAAAAACAGAGCAGGAGAGCTGACCTTTACTTGAGTGTAGCTAAGACAAGCATCCTTACTGGTCTAGACCTAAAGAGGTAATTCAAAAGGAATAATTTCCTCCCTTTTTATTTCTCTCCCATCTAAAAAAATCCAAGAACATGACAAAACTCTCAGATTTATTCATCAGAGCATGAAGTTACTAGCTGGCAGAGCTTTACTTTTAAGAGAGGCATATAAATATGGCAAATAAAGGTTACAGCTTTTGCAGTTGGTTTTACAAATTGTTCTTACTTGTGCTTCTAAGAAAAATGTTTTAGTCAGTGCCCAGTGGAGCTTTTCCAGTTTCCTCCAACAGGACACCACACACTAATGAATTAATCAAATCTCAGGCATCACTGAATGACAAAATTTGCATAATTTAGTGTATGCAGAGAAGACCATATTACACAGTAACTATCACAGTTACAACTACTCTTGTGCCTCTTATTAGTCCTAAGCAGATGCAAACATGTAGCCTTGAATGCTTTGTAACTACTGAGCAAACCTTTGGAAAACAACTAGAAAGTCCCTCTGAGAGAGGGGGAAAAAAAAAAAAAGGCATAAAACTTGCAAATTTTATGTTCACCACTGCACAAATTAAAATGAGGAAAAGCAACAGAAGATATAAAAATAAACATGAAATGAAATGTTATAAAATAAAATAAATGAAATAAAATAATTAAAATAAAATAAGATAAATGAAATAACATAACATAATAAAATATCTTTTTAAAAAATAAATAAATAAAGATAAAATAAATCAAATAAGATAAAATAAAATTAATTTTTAAAATTAAATAAATAATAAAAATAAGTAAAATAAAATTTAAATTTAAATAAATAAAATAAAAATTTAAAAAATAGACATAAATGAAGTAAAAATAAAATTTAAATAAATAAAATAAAAAATAAAATAAAATAAAATAAAAATAAATAAAATAAAAATAAAATAAAAATAAAAATAAAATAAAAATAAAAATAAAATTGAAATAAATAAAATAGAAATAAATAAAATAAAAATAAAATAAAAATAAAACTAAAATTTAAATAAATAAAATAAAAATAAAAATAAAATAAAATAAAATAAAATAAAATAAACAACCAAAAAAATTACACATGACCTTTTTAATACTTGTCAGGTTAAAACATGATGAATAAAGTGACCAAGGTCAAGTCTTCCAGAATAAAAAGCTAACACAGATGAACAGCAGGAGTTTCTCCTTGGAATAAGTGCTGTAGGCACATAAGTAACTGAAGAACTTAGCATACAAATAGAATCACAGAATCATAGAATGTTTGGGGTTGGAAGAGACTTCCAAAGGTCATCGAGTCAAGCTGTGCCAGGAAAGTTTAGGCTCGAGGTGAGGAGAAAGTTCTTCACTGAGAGACTCCTTAGCTATTGGAATGTGCTGCCCAGGAAGGTGGTGGAGTCGCCATCCATAGAGGTGTTCAAGAGGGGATTGGATGTGGCACTTGGTGCCATGGTTTAGTCATGAGGTCTGTGGACAGGTTGGACTTGATGATCTTTGAGGTCTCTTCCAGCCTAGGTGATTCTATGATTCTGTGTGATTCTGAGTCCAACCCCCCTGCAGTAAGCAGGGCCAGCCTCCACTAGATCAGGCTGCCCAGAGCCCTGTGGAGCCTGCAAGTTAGCCTTCACTCTGCTCTATCAACATTGCTCACAAAATGTAATTTTCTCTACAGTGTTTATAGTCAATACCTTCCTCTAAATAATTTTTTCTTCTCTTTTTTCCTTCCCCCTAAAGCTTCCTCTGCAGAACTAGTGAATCAGAACATGGACTTTTACATGTATAGGATCTATGTCAATGTCAGAGATAGCCAAGGCCGACGCTGCCGTAAACCACACATCATTCCTGTGCAAGCTTGTCAGTGTGACAGTCGCAATTACTGCACCAGTGGGGCCACCAGGATAATTATCATTGGTGGCAGAGGCAGTGGTGGTGGTGGTGGTGGAGGCAGTGCTGGTGGTGGTGGTGGCAGTGCCGGTGGTGGTGGCGGGGGTGGTGGTGGTGGTGGCGGGGGTGGTGTTATTGGGGGTGGGGGTGGTGGTGCTGTTGAAGGAGGCCAGCAAGGAGGAATAGGAACAGATACAGAAGGTGGTGGCTATGGTGAGTACAGACCTGCAGAAGATACAACAGACTGGCAGAGTTACACTTATGGATATGGTGAAGGTGGCGAGGGATATACTTCAGTCACTGACTATGGTTACGGAAGTGGAAGTTACGGCAGAGATCTCGAATCTGCTACCACTCTTAGTGGTTCTGCCATTGGCCTGATGTTCCTTGGTGGATTAATATTTGTCTGTAAGTATAAAATTAGGAAAACAACCTTATTAATTTTATAAAAGGGGTCCTTTTAAAATGCTTCTAAAATAAGGAAACTTTTCTACTTGGTTTTTAACATGTTGGCTGCCACAGGCCATTTGACAGTGGGGAAAAAAATGTCTTTTAAGTTAAAAGAGTTTACATATCTTTTATAGTCTACATATTTATATGCCTATTTCATTCAGGAATAACTATTGCCTTCCTAAGACTTAGAGTGTTGTTTTCCTCAACTGTTAACCCATTCTCAAATCATCAGACAGGGTGAAAATGTTTAGTAGAAGGCTCAGAAGACAAGAGGTGTTCCTGCCACAACTTACACTCTGCAATTCATACTTCCTTTACTTTACTAAGAGTACCAGACAAGTATCACTCCAAGCTGGGTATGAAAAGATGTAAAGACTAAGTGTCCTTTGAACTCAAAGACAGATTTCAGTAATAGAACCATAAATACAACCATCTTACATTTTGGACCATTTGCCTATTGCTGCCAAACACTACATCTACTAAAACCAAGTAGTTATTTGTGGTAACAGGGTCAAAACTCATTCACATGTCCTGGTATTTGTGAAGAAGTATGAATTTCAGGAGTAAGAATGACTCAAGATAGCAATTACTATGCAATTTATGCAGGCAATTTTCAAGCCACCACAATCAGATGAGGTCATCTTTACTTCATGGCCTGGGCATCAAGCAGTCAACACCTAAAATTTCTCAGTGCAAGACTTTGATGGGTAGGAATCAACAAACACAACATTTTGAAGCTGCAAAAGGCTGCTTTGTTTGTGATTCCCAGGTAGCTAATGTTACAGGACAGACCATCTTTCTGCTTTTGGCCATCTCCTCTCCTAGTCAGTACCCTGGAGTAAATATCTCTACAGCTGTGCAGTGTGAGGTAGCACTTTGTACACTGTATATGTCTTTACCCTTTTCAGTTCCTTTTGATGATAAGCTGAGAGCCTTAAATGCTCTGCATAGTCTGGTGTAGACAACTCTCTCTCTCCATGCCCTCTGCAGTGACAGGAGGCTACTAACTCGGCCACCTAGGTTAAGGAGCTGAAGACAACCAGAATGAACAATTCAGTGTCTTTCTAAAATGGGCAGTGTTTTCAATGTTGGTGTTTAAGACATCCAGCAGTTTCCAACACTGAGCTCTTGAAACAACTCAGCACAACACAGCACCCTGGGAAACCTGACTCACTCTATGCCATCATTTGTTAAAAGTGGGGTTTGGGGTTACCTCTGTTATTACAAATCAAGCCTTACATATACGTGATGGGAAAACTTCAGCTAGAGCCTTACCCACCATAGGCAGATAGACCTCCTTCCACTGATTCTCATATGTCTGTTATGGCTAATGTGTATTTCTTCCCAATTACAATATCTGAGGAGACAAATGCATGCTTACATACTAAGAACGATTATCCCTGAATGTTGTATGTAGCAAGACTGGTTCTGTTAGTTTAATTTTCCTATGCAACTTGTATTCATTCAGCTGGGATAGATCAAAGTCTGTTCCCAGGTGCACAAGCATAAATTTGGAGTAACAGCCCTACTCCACCCCCACTTTGCTCTGCTATAACTAAAGGTACAAATTATTCTGAATTTCCAAGTGCATGCATTTCCAGAAGCAGCTAATGATTCTGAAAGCCAGGCTTGCAGGCTGCTTGGTTTCAAACATGTTAAAAGTTCTTGAGCACCTGCCCTCTGGGACAAGCAGCTATTCCTGTGAGGAAAAGATGTCCTAAAACCTTGCTTCCTGTTTCTTTCCTGTTCAGTGATTCCGATTTTGATGTCAATGAGCGACTGTTGTGGCTGTGGACCTGGTGCTGCAGGTGGCGTGGGAACTGGATTTGAACCAGTACCTGAATGCACAGAAGGGGCAATTCATCCATGGGGAATAGAAGGTGCACAGCCTGAAGACAGGGTCAGTATATCCCATGCTTCTAAAACCCACAGCAACTCATATTTGCTAGAAGCAGGAAAATGATGATAGCACTGTGTCATTTTCTGCTAGAAGCCTGGCATTGCCAACAGTCCCCAGGCAGATAGGAAAGGCGATTCTTTGCTGACATTTGCAGGTGGAGTTTGTGGGGTTTAAGCTGTGCTCGGTTAGCTTAGCCCAGCAGTTTGGTGTTACTATGCCCTCAGCTGAAACACTATCAAGTTTTTTCAGTGCAAATCAGGACAAACCAATACAAACCATCTTCAATGAACATCATTTACCTTAACAATGAATAAAACTTTGATGGAGTCTTTTTTTCCCTTTTCTTTCATTTTTTAATGGAGATGGTAATCAATAGTTAACAGTTTAGTCTGCTAATTCCTTATATGCTTCATAAAGTCTTGATCTTCATGTGAGAATTTCAAAGTCATAATTCAAAGTGTCAAAATGTTGTTTTCCAGGATGTCTCACACATTCTTGGCCCAGCAACTGGTGCAGGAGGTGATTTTTGTGAACCCTCTGGTAAGCAGATCCTAACATTTTCTGTGTGCACTCTCATAAAGCTATCTTTCAGAACTTCAGGTCTTTTGATTCAAGGAGCACTTTGGTTTCTCAGCACAATCCAACTTCTCCAATTCCCCATCTACAGATACTCAACCTGATGCTAGTAGGACTTCCAGTATGAATAAAGGATCTGAGGTTTAAGCAGATTTGAGCAGATTCAATTCTGCAAACTACATTTAGTTTTAAATCCCTGCCAGGGCTTTCAAAACTCAGGCAGATTTTCACAGTATCACAGTATCACAGTATAACCAAGGTTGGAAGAGACCCCAAGGATCATCAAGTCCAACCTGTCCCAACAGACCCCACAACTAGACCATGGCACCAAGTGCCACGTCCAATCTCCCCTTGAACACCTCCGGGGACGGTGACTCCACCACCTCCCTGGGCAGCCCATTCCAATGACAAATGACTCGCTCAGTGAAGAACTTTTTCCTCACCTCGAGTCTAAACCTCCCCTGGCACAGCTTGAGACTGTGTCCCCTTGTTCTGGTGCTGGTTGCCTGGGAGAAGAGACCAACCCCTTCCTGGAGGCTTTCAGGTAGTTGTAGAGGGCAATGAGGTCACCCCTTATACTTCTCTTCTCCAGGCTAAACAATCCCAGCTCCCTCAGCCTCTCCTCATAGGACTTGTGCTCAAGGCCTCTCACCAGCCTTGTTGCCCTTCTCTGGACACATTCAAGTGTCTCGATGTCATTCTTAAACTGTCATTCCAGCTCATAAATGGACTCCAGTTTCAGAACAAATCAGTCATGAGGCCAGAATAAAGAAGTTTTCTTTTACAGCTCAGTGATGAAAGGTTTAGTTTTTCCCATTCTCCAGGAAGTTTTCTTTTACAGCTCAGTGGTGAAAGGTTTAGTTCTTCCCAATTTCCAGGAAGTTTTCTTTTGCAGCTCAGTGGTGAAAGGTTTAGTTCTTCCCAATTTCCAGGAAGTTTTCTTTTACAGCTCAGTGGTGAAAGGTTTAGTTCTTCCCAATTTCCAGGAAGTTTTCTTTTGCAGCTCAGTGGTGAAAGGTTTAGCTCTTCCCAATTTCCAGGAAGTTTTCTTTTGCAGCTCAGTGGTGAAAGGTTTAGCTCTTCCCATTCTCCAGGAAGTTTTCTTTTACAGCTCAGTGATGAAAGGTTTAGTTTTTCCCATTCTCCAGGAAGTTTTCTTTTACAGCTCAGTGGTGAAAGGTTTAGTTCTTCCCATTCTTCAGGAAGTTTTCTTTTGCAGCTCAGTGGTGAAAGGTTTAGTTCTTCCCAATTTCCAGGAAGTTTTCTTTTGCAGCTCAGTGGTGAAAGGTTTACTTCTTCCCAATTTCCAGGAAGTTTTCTTTTACAGCTCAGTGATGAAAGGTTCAGTTCTTCCCAATTTCCAGGCTCTGCTTCCCATAAGGGAGAATAAGACCTGTCAAGTAGTCAGTTAATTACTGACCATTTGTGCACTAGCCTAGACAGAAAGCTGGTGCACAGCACAATAAATTTACACTTCTGAGATAAGATTCCCTCAAATAATTCAATGACCATAGGAAATAAGTCAAGCTCTGCAGCACCACTTTCTCTTTTCCCCCATTTCTTCCTCCCCAACAGGAAAGAAAGATGTTAGCACAGATCCATTTTCACTATCTTCTAACAGGAAGAAATGTCACTCTGCAAGACAATTTCTGCTATGAGTGCTGATTATTCAAAAATGTTCTCATCCTTAAGGTAGAATCAAAAGAGAACATTTTAGGGCATAAATATGAATCGAGAGTCTACATTCTCAGGGAAGTTCTGCTGCCATGACAACTGACAACTTTAAGACTTAGACACAGGTGAATTACTTTATTTCCACTGTTCAGCACCACTGTGGGGAAAGCCTCTGGTTCAATTTCTATAAACTGAGCCTAACAAGATTAAATGAAACAAACAATATCATTTAGCCTATGTTTCTTAATGCAATCAAAATTGCTGCATGCAATTGGTTTGTTATGTCACATGCCAATATTTAAGACCACTCATTCCTTGTTCTCATATATGGAA
This sequence comes from Dryobates pubescens, assembly GCF_014839835.1. Lineage (NCBI taxonomy): Eukaryota > Metazoa > Chordata > Aves > Piciformes > Picidae > Dryobates > Dryobates pubescens. The sequence continues at coordinate 8,686,524 of NC_071614.1, read as the reverse complement.
GGTACTTAAATCCCTTAAGTATGACTTTATAATTTATTGTAAAAGTCATTTTCATTCCACATTCTGAACACTGCTGGCTTCTGTGATCAGTTGCTGCTCTCCCAAATCCCCCTTAATAATCCAACAACTAGAAAATGTGAAAGGAGTTACAAAGAACACCAGAACAAGAGGACACAGTCTCAAGCTGTGCCAGGGGAGGTTTAGGCTGGAGGTTAGGAAGAAGTTCTTCATAGCAAGAAAGATTGGCCATTGGAATGTGCTGCCCAGGGAGGTGGTGGAGTCACCATCACTGGACATGTTTAGGAAGAGACTGGATGGGGTGCTTGGTGCCATGGTTTAGTTGATTAGATGGTGTTGGATGATAGGTTAGACTCGATGATCTCGAAGGTCTTTTCCAACCCGGTCAATTCTATTCTATTCTAAAGCCATTTCTTTTCTAAAAGTGTTGAAGGCAGACAAATTTGGATGCCAAAGTGAGCATAAATATACATTTATGTGTTTGCATAAATATCCAGACCTGATTGTCTAATGCAAATCCCAGGACATCACACATGTCACACCAGACAGGGGAATCTCTCCAGCTGATTAACACAAGTAAATCCCTGCTTTTCCAAAGCACATAAGCACAGGCAGCCTTGCCCCAGGAATAAAATCAAGATCACAGAATCACAGAATTGTTTTGGTTGGAAAAGACCTCAAAGACCATTGAGTCCAACCATCAACCTAAGACCACCATGGCCATTAAACCATGTCCCAGAGTGCAGTGTCCACACATTATGTGTGCTAATATGGACTTATTTTTTATTGATGTTTCATTGCTTGGCAGATGTGCATGGATCTATGATTTAAATTGGTCTAAAAGACCATCAGTAGTGTTTGTGAAACAACTATTAAATCTGAGTAAATTTTTGCAGAGCACAGGAAGGACAAACTCTCCTTTTTTTGTTTTCAGACATCTATACAAACACATATGGAGGAGGAGGAGTAGTGGCTTCTGGTGTTGAAGAAACTACAGGGGTTGGCTATGGCACTGGTACTGGTTATGGAACAGCTGGAGGAATTTCTGGAACAGGGGAAGTAAAAGGATCGGTTGGAGGAACAATAAAAGAGTATCGAGAAGGAGGGGTGAACATGGCCTTCCTAGACAACTACTTCTCTGAGGTAATTACTGGGTCTTCTTTGCATTTTATCAGTGAGCCTACTGTTCGATTCTCCTCCCCAAGTTATGCAGTCAAAATCCCAAATAACTCCACTCAGACTGAAACTCCTCTGATATGACTGATGTAAGAACAAAACTGTCCTGCTCAAAATGCATTTCCCTCTGCACTCACCAAGCTTTCCTCACTGTGGCAAATCCTCCATTCCACCCACTCTGTCCTGGCCTCTCCATTACTCTCCTCACCATCCTGCTTCTCTCCTCTTCCTACTGCTTCATCCAGATGCAGCTGCCCAAACAGCACATTCTTTTCCCCTCCCTTTCAGCCTCTTCCTTTACCCTACAGTCAAACCACCTGACAACACACCACATTAGAGAAGCTAAATGTTGCCAGAAACAAGATTAAAATATCAGTAACCTTTAATAAAACTATTTCAAGATCACCAAAATGTTGATACAATTTGTCCACTTGATGCCCTGTTTTTCCAGTCAGTTGGGCCTGACTGTGGTTTAGGAAACTGTAATGGGTTGGGTCTTCATGGTTAAAAACCTGATGAAAAAATCACTCTGTTCTATTTTTTTCTTTTCTTTTCTTTTTTCCTGGTTTTTGCAAACTCCAGAAAGCATTTGCGTATGCAGATGAAGATGAAGGCCGGCCAGCAAATGATTGCCTCTTAATATATGATCATGAAGGAATTGGTACTCCTGTTGGCTCTGTGGGATGCTGCAGCTTTATTGGAGAAGACATAGACGAAACATATTTGGATACATTAGGTCCAAAATTTAAGACCCTGGCAGAGATCTGTCTGGGCAAAGAGATCGAACCTTTCCCTGATGCCAATCCACCCTGGCCAGGCCTTAACATCAACTTTCCCAACACTGAAAGCGATCTAAACCTCCCACCACCCGGAACCACCATCGTTGTCAACGGAGGTGCACCTATGCCCCCTTCGGTCGGCACCACCACGGTTGTTACAGAAAACACCTACACATCTGGGACAACCATCCAGCCCCCGAGGCCAATGCCGGATCCTTTGCTCCATGGCAACATGACGGTGACGGAGACCTACACCTCTGGCTCGTCCGGTCTTTGCGTTGACCCTCTGCGCGCGTCCAACGTTGTTGTAACCGAAAGAGTTGTTGGTCCGGCATCTGCCTCTGACCTGCGCGGCATGTTGGACATCCCTGACCTCACTGACGGCTCCAACGTCATCGTCACTGAGAGAGTGATCGCACCCAACTCCCGGCTCCCTGCCTCCCTCAGCATTCCTGATTTGGTAGATGGGTCAAACGTGGTGGTGACAGAAAGGGTGTTCAGGCCTGCCTCTGGCATGCCAGGCAGCTTAATAAATATTCCCTCAGAGTTATCGAACACCCACAATGTAGTGGTCACCGAGAGGGTAGTGTCAGGGTCTGGGATGAGCAGCCTCGGGGGGACCAGCCTAGGCGGTGCAAACATGGGGAGCCTGAGCAGCACCGGTCAGATGCTCAGCGCCGACTGTCACCTAGGCCAGGCGATGGGCACTGCATCCCCTGGCACCTCCCGGAGAAGAGTGACAAAGTACAGCACTGTGCAGTACTCCAGTCAGTAAGGGCTCTGCCGCAGCCCTTCCTGCTGAAGCCACCGTTTGCACCAACGCTCGTTAGCTGCCACCCACCAGGAATATTGTTATTATTTATAACTAGGAAATAGCGCTCAGCTTTCAGGGATTCCTAACTTGGGTGAGGAACCCCGAAGGGTGCCCCATGTCAAGGCCAAACACGACATTGTCAGTGAAGGGAAAGATGAAGCTAACTTTCAATTTATTTCTTTCTCTCTACCTAGCACCAAAAGTGTTCAAACAGATCTTTATGTTTTGGGGGAGAGATCTGATTACCGAGCGGAGCAGTGGGAAGGGATCCTTGCGTGCATACAGTCTCAGTCTGAATTGATGCCACATCAAAACGTGTTCAAATCCTGTACCGCTGAGTGATCTTGCACAATAAGCAGATTTGGGTTAACAGCCCCTCACTGACAAGACTGGAAAAGAATGTAATTAATAATTAGTCAACTCAAGACTAAATAAGCACTTTCAAAGGCATCACTTTGCATGTAAATCCAGAAGTGCTAAAAAAATGGCACTTTCAATCATTTCTCCCATCACCAACAGTTATAAATAATAATCATATAAACACAATACATTTTCTTTGCTTTTTGAAGTTCTCAGTACAACAAACACTCTGCCATGGCCTGCCATGCTCTTACTGTCATGGTGAGGAGCATGACCAGCAGCGTGCTGCAGCCAGCACTGCCACATTGACACTGTCACCCAGGATGGTGTTGGCTTCATCTTTTTTCCATTATTTTTACAGCTTTACCTAAATCTCAAAGGACTTCTGTGCCAACCAGGAGCATTTAGTCAGATTTTTGTGCCAAATTATGACTACCAGTCAAAAGTCCAATGTCAGGTTATATTAAGAGGGCTGTAAGTTCTCTTTTCCGATACTGACAAGTGGAATCATAGAATCATAGAATGGTAGGGGTTGGAAGGGACCTCTGGAGATCATCTAGTCCAACCCTCCTGCTAATGCAGGTACTCCAAGATCAGGTTGCACAGGAACACGTCCAGGCAGGTTTTGAAAGCCTCCAGAGAAAGAGACTCCACAACCTCTCTGGGCAGTCCCAGTGCTCCATCATCCTAAAAGCAAAGAAGTTCCTCCTTAAGTTCAAGTGAACCCTCCTGTGTTCTAGTTTGTAAATAAAGTTTTAGAAGCTCTGTGATGTGGGGAGACATTAGCAATAACTGTATCACTGACACTGGCAACTGAAGTCCTTTATGAAAAGACAAAAAAACCACAAACCTACACTTGGGAGCAGGATAAATTTGCTAATAAGCACTGTGGAGAATTGTTGTTTCATATGTCAATGTATTTTGCATTGATATTTTGAAAGTTTATTTGAATGTGTTAATGGAAAAAAAAAAGTCTCTATGATTCTATCATCTTAATTAAATCTGGCTTTTATTTTCCCACAAAAGCAGCTCTACTGGACTCTGTTCTTGTAGTAATACCTTAACATGGCTTAGAATAAGGTCTGAAGGAGCAAAAGACTGAAATCTCTCTCTCATTTTACTTTTGTATCATATGTATAGTAGCCATAGTGTACACATCACTTCAGTGTAAATATGACAGAGTTATACAAAGGGACTAGATTATTATTTTTCTTGCTGGACCACCAAATTGGTAGTTTTCCCTTAAATTTTGCTTCTTCAGCTTTAATGGAGAGGTTAGTGGAGAGTTTAAGAGTTGTCTGTGAACCTCCTGCTCTAGAAAATGGAAAAGAAACTTTCAGTTGCGTGTCCAGATTAATTTATCTCAGAAGAACTGGAGGACAAGTTCCTGAGTCTGATGTCAGGAAAAGGCTTTTTAAAAGATGCTTTCAGTAAAGTGACTACTGTCAAAGACAGCCCACAGTACCTTCTGAGTCAATGCCACTGCCATTAACAGCAGTAATCCCCAGCAGTCACGACCAGATCCCAAGGCTACCTCAAGAAATGTCTTTTCTGTGACTTCAAATTCTTTTCTGAGTGTGTTAAATGCTCTCCCCACAACACCTCAAGTATTGCTATTTTCACTTCATCCTGTAGCCTTGCTTATCCCAAGCACCACTAAAACTGCATTGACTTCAGTGGGATCAGCCTCTCCTATACATTATGTACCAACTGGAGGCATGGTTTCTGGGCTTGCTTTTTGAAAGGAGCAAAACAGGTGCTAATATACAAAGCTGTATCCTTTTGTGTCTGGGGAACCTGTGCTGAAATTCCCTCGAATGCTGGCAAGCTCCCTTTCATTTTGCTAACCATCTATTGACATATAAAAAAAGCAAGTATTTGATGTATGGACACTCAGAAAGCCTATGGGGTATGGACACTCAGAAAGCCTATGGGATATGGATATTCAGAAAGCCTATGGGGTATGGACACTCAGAAAGCTTATGGGGTATGGACATTCAGAAAGCCTATGGAGTATAGCCAAAGCTCACTAGAGATATTTTTTTTTAATGTAAAGAAAATTAAATAAAATAATGAAGTTCTGTGTAAATAATTCCATAATCAACTTATGCAAATCAGAAATATTCTTCCTAATTGTGTCTGAGAGTAATAAAATTAGTCTTTGGGAGCACACGTTGAATTCTTTGTGACCCTCTTGAACCAGAATGCTGTGTGAAATATGAGTGTCTGGGCTACCTATGGTGTCTTGCATGTCTAGAAATAGAAAGGGGAAGAAATAAGAGAGAGAAAATGGTTTTTTCCCAAGTAGAGTTTTTAGTTACTGTAGTGGTTGTCTACTTCCAGCACAACCTTTTACCAACTTTTTACAGATAAATAGCACATTATTTAATACAATGTCTTGAAAGGTTTCTGGCATCTGTACTATTGGTTTCTGACACCAAACAGCAGTCACATTACTCCTCAGAGCACTTCAAGTGCATTTCTGAAGATGAATTGCTATTGCTATGTAATTTCTACAGACTTCCTTCAAATTCTTTTCTCAGGTGAGGTGTGGATATTCTTAGGTAACTACAAATTGTGGGGGGAAAAAATTGTCTCTGAAGATGTGAACAAATATTTGGTTCATTAAAGTTCCTGTGTAAATTCGTTCTCTAGCTTCATTCTTAAAAGCAGCATAAAGTTTAATCCTGACTAGCAGACATTAATTTTGTTTCTTTCTCTTCAGTTGTAACTTAGAAGCCTGCTTGCTGTCTACCTTTAATCATACTGTTTAATAGTGAAGAATAAATGGTTTTCAGGAAAGAAAGATAGATTTGAGTAATGTTATCAGTCCTGCTCTAAACCATTTAAGCAACAAAAAAAAAACACTTAGTAAAGTGTCAGCAGCACTCAACACCAAGTCTACAGACTTCTTCCTTGGGTTTTGTGGAGCAGGATCCTACCGTTTTACACAAGCTCATTGAGATCTTGGCATCATGAAAAGCATGCTGTCATGGAAGAAAACAGAGCCAAAAGAGGCGGGTCTCATAAGATTTCTGTCTTGGGAGCACTGTCTGAACTTAAATTGCAGTTTTCAATGCTTTTTATTCTGTCCTGATTTTTGTGGTAATAAATAGCACATTCAAACTGTTGTGAGCAGCACCTACTATGTGCAATATGACAAGGCTACACAATTTAAGCTAAAAATGGTCTCCTGTTTTGCCTGAATTAAGATACCTGAATAAATCAGATGCTCCTCACTACTGAGTAACAAAATGCATCATTTTCACTCTATTTAAAATATACTTAACATTGCAGTGTTACTGTGTTTTCATAGACAAAAATATTAGAGATTTATTTGTAATAATTTCTGAATGGCACTGACAAAAACACAATAAATGATCATTTGGAACATCATGTTTTAAGTAGAGTGGCTCAGGAATTATTTTTTCCCATGTATCACTGGGAAATGTAGTTTCCTTAAAACTTGGTTTGTGCAGGAAAACTCTAGTTTTTCTCTCCTCTCCTCTCCTCTCCTCTCCTCTCCCTCTCCCTCTCCCTCTCCCTCTCCCTCTCCCTCTCCCTCTCCCTCTCCCTCTCCCTCTCCCTCTCCTCTCCCTCTCCTCTCTTCTCCCTCTCCCCTCCCTCTCCCTTCCCTCTCCCCTCCCTCTCCTCTCCCTCTCCTCTCCCTCTTCTCTTCTCCCACAAAAATTCACACCACCCTGAGGAAACAGTCTATGGACTTCAGAGCAGCCTTGGTTGCTATGCAGAGAAAAACAACAAAAGAGTCACTCAGCCACTCCTTGTTTCATGCCCATAACAGACAGTATTTCATGCTGTCAGATGGTAACAAAACACCAGTGTTCAGGGCAAGGATCTGCTCTGGTTTTAATGTGGCTCCGCCAATGCCACAGCTCGCAGCTCGGCTTACTCACTTCTACAGCTGCAGCTGGCACCTGAAAGTTAAACAACCTGGCCACACCAGAAAAGAAAAAACAGCCAGGCTGCAAACAAAAGAGTGGATATAGGGGAAAGAGCTGAGGAGAGAATGATAAGGAGAAAGCAGCTGAGCGAGAGTGAGCAGTAAGGCAAATGAAAGGCACAGGATTATTCCCAGGGACTAAACAGCTTGAAATTAAGGAGCACGATAGGAGACATAGAGAAGCAAAACTAAAGTTAATACTCAGGGGAAAACCAATGACTCTTTTCTGACAGCACAAACTGTTTACTTAAAATATGAAAACCTGTTGCTAAAGTTCTTCTTTCCCAACCCTGTTCATTTATCCCCACAAGGGCCCTGGTCCTGCCAGCAGCATGAAGCTGGTAACTGCACCTAACGTTGTGGCAATGCCAGCGACGAGCAGTGTGAGCAATCTGGCAGTGTAGGCCTAGAGCCTGACATGGTGGTAGGCCATGCTCAGCATAAGTGCAGAGCCTGCTAGCAGTGTAGCAAAACAGTGCTGTGCCTGCAGCATGTAACTAAAGCAGGATGCTGGTAGCTATAAACACAGAAAGTTATCTTGGGACAACAGGACATGCACCTGCATCAACAACCTCACGTGTTTTTAATAGTTGGACTAATAATCTACAATAGTGCGATGTGTGGTCACTCATGGGAACCAATGAAGCTATGCCAACGAGGCTCTCTGAGTTTATATAAGTTGTAGAAGTTCCCTTGCTATGCACTTCCCTTTCCTTTCCCATCTTCTTCTTTGCTTTACATTACTGTGCTGTACTCACTATGCTCGCACTATAGTCCTACAATACTGGAACAATAAAGGAACAATACTCGATCATATTGGTCAGCTGTATTGATTCCAATCTCCATCGTCGATACAACGTGACCGCTCCAGATCCAATACCTGACTAGGGGTTAGGAGTTCTCTCTGTGACGTGCATATTTTCCACAGAATATGCATTATCCATTATGAATTTTGAACAACTAAATCTAATTTTTATATATTCAGGCACAGCCTCGATTCACTGCTTTCTACTGGGACCTCTTCCCAAAAAAAACAAGTGGCAGCTGGGACCACAGCGCAGTAAATAATCTTTAAACAATGCAGAAAAGATTAATTGCATCATTTCAGACACTGTGAAACATTTGCATAATAGCTTCATCTGAAGCATAAATTAATTTCAGCATTTCCTTACTAAGACTCTACACTGGAGTTTCCACCTTAACACCATTTGCTAGATACTGCACTTGTCTCATTTGATTGAATCTCTTGTCTAAAAGAAGAAACTGTACTCTTCTAGGGAAAAAAAGAGGGGAAAAAAAAGCAAACAAAGCCAAACCCACAGCTGCAGTAAAGTTATCTTTGCTTTTGAAAAGAAGCAGAGGTGGACTCTGCTGGTCTGCTCTAAGGACTGTCTATCTTTCTCCTCCACCCCTGGGAAGCCAGTAGTTGCTTGGCACTGCTGCAAAGCATTACTCAGCATGAGCCGGGAGTGGCAGGCAGAGGAGGCAAGGCAACGTTTCAAGAGAATCACCAAGGACAAGCCACAGACCCCTACACTGAGGACACCTGGCATGATCGTAATTCACTAGAACACTTATGCTGACAAGTACAAGCCCTGACAGCATACACTCACCCTTCTCGAAAAAAGATCAATTGTTTTCAGATGGTAATTTGTTTGCTGTTAGATTATCAAGGGGATTTAGACAAATGTTTGTACTGTGAGAAAAGAGCAACCTGGTACTTGCCTTACACCTTGGAAAACCCTTTCCTCACCAGGCACTGAAGAAGGGTTCATCTGCTTTTATGGTTTGAAAAGCAAAGATGAACTTCCTCTGTTCTGTGTTGTCTGGTGAACCCTGAACTGCTTTTGCTGTATCTAGACAGAAAACAAAGATCTAATGCTCCATGGATCTTCCTGTGCAAAGTGGTTGTAGGGGAAGAGCTGCGGTTTGGTTATGGGAGGAGGGTTTGGCAGCTGCCAGGTTAAAATGGAGGAAAGGCAAAAGAAGTTTGACTTCAGTAGTTGGTGTCACAGCTACTAGCAGTGTTAGAAACAAACTGATACTACCTGACATAGCATCAGACAAATGATTTCTGTAAAATACTAATAACCTAAGTTTTCCACATAGTGGAACTGAGGGACCTTCATAATATTTAAGTTATTTGTGTTTTGATCAATTAAACAAATGGGAAGGAAAAAAAGGCCCAAGTTTGTGTTTTGGGGTTTTTTTTGATGATGATTGAGTGCCTTGTCAGGTGTGCAAGACATTTAGTTGACCTACATGAAAGTTCTAGGCAACATAAGAATAGACGTCTAAGCTCTAACAAAATAATTTGCAGAACAGCTTCTGTCTCTCTGTGGCTACTGAGCTCTGTGAAGATGAGATGGTTCTACTCATTCCTCCCAAAAACACAGAGGTAACTTCAAAGGGAAATCAGTACTAAGGAGCTTTCAAAGGAAATTAAATTAGCTTTATACTCTATTTTTTAAAATGGCAAATGGGTCTAAATATATTTTTTTTGCTAACACCTCATTAGCAATTCATTGGATAGGCAACCAAAACCTTTTCCAGAATTCCAGGAAGCTAACTTCCAGATTAAGAAGCAAGTCACAAATCAAGGCTCTTTTCTTGCAGCCTTTGGATGTAAAGAAATACTTTCAAGTTATGCTTAACCATCAGGCTAGGAAACGCATGATTCTATGGTCCTGTGGATCTATACATTTAGAATCAAAATCTACTTCCAAATCCCCAAATTAAAAGTAGTGTGATATTAAGCCTCTTTGAGGCGTGCTCTGCCACATTTGTCTCATGTGGGGATTACTAGAATTTCACATTATTTTTACCAACATTAGCAACATTTGCTGTTAAGCCTGTACCAAATGATACTCCTGCCCTTGAGACCCTGAAGATCATCCAGGATCTCAAAGTATATTCTTGTGCAAACAAGCACACGTACACATTTCTGTTCAGTTCCAAAGTGATCAGTCCAGCACCATGACTCAGTGACAGAACCAAGACACAAGGTAGAAATGCTTAAATTCTGTGCATTTACGTGTACTGGTTTCTGTGTTTCTTCCTTTTGTTTTCTTTACATTAACAAAATTATCCTAATGCAAGGATATCAGCAAACTCCATGAATTGTGATATTCTAGATACACATAACTTCTCAATAACTTCTCCTCATCCCCATGTAAATGATAAATGCTGTGACTGACGTCAAGCATAATGTGAAATCACTTCTCATACATTATTACAACAGTAATAAAAGGATATGGTGTAATTGGGAAGAGTCCCACAGGGCTGATTAACTTGCACAGCCCTAACGGTATCACACATAGTACCCAACCAGCCACTTCAGGAATTCAGGTAGGGGTAGGCCTCTTCTCCCTCATAACAAGTGATAGGACAAGTGGAAACGGCCTCAAGTTGCACATGGTGAGGTTTGGGTTGGCTATTAGAAGAAAATTCTTCACTGGAAGGGTTCTCAAACACTGGAATAGGCTCCCCAGGGAGATGGTTAAATCCCCATCGCTGGGAGGTGTTGAGGCAGAGATGAGGTGCTGAGGGACATGGTTTAACACCAGCCTTAGTAGAGAGTGTTTGGACTACATGATCTTAAAGACCTTTTCCAAACAGTTCTGTGATTCTGTGATTTTATTTATGACAAATGAGTGTGATCTCAAAAAGGTTAATTAGGAAAGTGTTTCAAAGAGGTGAGGAGGTATGGGAAGTGTGTGCAGTTGCTTCGCCATCATAAAGAATCAGTTATGCCTTCCTAAGCACCAATTAATCAGGTGTATCCAGAAAAGATCTCTGCCAGGTGAAAGTAGGAAGAATATAGCTTGGAGCACATCAAAAAGAAGATCACAGGGAAGGTTATGATTTAAAACCTCACAATTTTATTTTCCCACGAGACTGTACGCGCCCCCATCAAACTGCTCCTCAGTGTATCCGTTTGTTGTCGCAGTCGCTTTGCATGGCTCCTACCCGCCCCAGCTCGCCTTCCTTGGCGGAGGGGACGGCGGTGGGGGATAAAAACCGAACTAGGATAAAACCCGAACTTTGCAAGTCCGAGGACAATGGCGACCGCCCGTCCGACGGGCTGCACCAGCGGCACGGCCAGAGCAGCCTCCGCGGGCGGGTCTCGGTGTGGGGAACGGGGATCCCAGGCGGGGCTGGGGCCGGTACCGAGGAGGGCCGGGCACTACCTGCCCCCGCCCGGCACACTCCACCCACCCACCCGCGGCTACTTGTGCGGGCCTCGACGGGCCGCCTCCATTTCCCTTGGCGGGTGGCCCGGAGAGGTGACCCCGTCCCAGGCAGAGCGCGGAGACGGCGGCCATGTCTTGGGGCCCCGCCGCGGCGGTGCGGCTGCTGGCGCTGCTGGTGAGTCCGGACCCCGACGGGAGCTCCCGGTACCGGGGCGAGGGGAAGGTGCTGCTTTGCCGGGGCAAGCAGCGGGTGGTGTGTTGTGCGGAGCTGTGCGGGAGGGCGGCGAAGGCACTACCCGGCCGCGGGGAAGAGTTGTCCCCCCCGGAGCTCGGCAGCCCTCTCGCCGTCGGCTACTGGTGGCTGAGAAGGGGGTTTCTTCTTTTTGTTGGAAAGTAGATAAAAGCAATGGGCGTTTGCTATCCGAGCGCAGGTGAAGGTAGAAAACCCCGATAAGAAGGGTGGCTGGCAGGGGTGGGGTTTTGTGAGGCGCCGGGAGCAACAGGAATGCAGTGAAGGGTTCGTGCCGGTGCGGTCCTCTTGTTCAACGTATCGTCTGCATTAATACATCGCCTTCCCCTTTTGATGGAACAGTTCCAGGACGAAAAATAGATTATAAAGTACGATTTAATAGAAGTGTTTGTTGCCTTGGAGAAATTACACCAAGCCTTAACAAGCCAAGACGTTTCAGGCTTTCTCCCTTCCTGTCCTCCCTCCCTTTTTCAACCATCACCCTTCAGACCTCCCATCCCATGAAACGTCTTGCCGGGCTAAAAACGAGGAGTAATTCATAGCAGAGACCAAGCCACCAGGTTTGGTTGACTTGGACTGCTGCTTTCTGACTGTTTCCCATTTGCGGCATTGTTCTTTAGCTTTTCACCTTTGCAGGCTGGCAAAGTGCCTGCGGAAGTCGGGCCGCCGCCGAGCAGTTCAAGGCAAGGGTGGAGACCAGGCCATGGGCTGCGCCAGGGAGCCGCCAAGGAGCTGGGGCAGGGTTCAGTAACGGCTTTTGGTATAGCCAGGCGAGCAGGTGCTGTAGATTGGGACCTTGCTTCCTGAGCTGGAGATCCTGCAAAATCGGCTTTGTTAGCTGGAGACATGTTGCTTGATAACTTGATAGTACAGACTTGTGGTTGGCCACAAGTCAGCCAGCAGCAGCTAACCTGCTCTTTGCAGCAAGCTGGGCGTTGTGGTTTGGTTGGGAAATGTTTTATCCTTGGGGAGTGCTACTTGTGCAGAAGTTTTCACTGATTCTTTCTGTAACTCCTCGAGCAACACTGTGATATGTTTTGGTGGGCTTGCACTGGTCTCAGGATACTGTTGGTTGTGCCTGAAGAAAAGAGGCAGAGATGAGGTGAGAATTGTTCTTCTCAACCCTCATCATCCCTAAAGCTGGGGCAGGGTACGGCATGCTAAAAGTGAATTAATTTTGGTGTCTAAATGCCTCCTTGGATGGAATGCTAAAGAAAATAAAGCTGCCTCATCTGGTTGTTACCAGGAGAGACAGAGGCACTGATGGGTCTTGCCTTTTTCATGGGGCTTTTGGTTTCATGATTTTTTTTATTTAATTTTTTCTTTTTCCCCAATCTGGACAAAGCCATTCATGTGGAGGAAAGTCTAGTTGCTTGACAGCATCCAACTAGGGTCATTTATATCTGATGCCATGCAAAGGTGGCACTGGTAAGAAACTCCTGAAAAACAAGACATCTAGAAGTAGTGTCGCCTCAAAGCACCTTCTACTTTAGAAGCATCAAGAGCTGTAAGTTGTTCTTCCTGTTTTACTGAAGGATCTCTGGTCATCTGGGCCCTCTGTGCCAGTGGGCTGCATCCTGATATCATAGAAGCATAGAATCAACAAGGTTGGAAAAAACCTCAAAGCTCGTCAAGTCCAACCTGTCACCCAAGATTTCATGCCTACTAGACCATGGCACCAAGTGCCACATCCAGTCCCCTCTTGAACACCTCCAGGGATGGTGACTCCACCACATCCCTGGGCAACCCATTCCAATGGCTAACAACTCTCTCTGTGAAGAACTTTCTCCTCACCTTGAGTTTAAACATCCCCTGGTGCAGCTTGAGACTGTGGCCTCTTGTTCTGGTGCTGGTTGCCTGGGAGAAGAGACCAGTCCCCACCTGGCTACAACCTCCCTTCAGGTAGTTGTAGAGAGTAATAAGGTCTCCCCGAGCCTCCTCTTCTCCAGGCTCTGAGGTATCTCTGGATCTGGTATCTCTGGGTATCCCCATGTCCCTGCCTCCAGTCCTTTTCCAGGAATATCCTGGTGTGCTGAACAGTAGTGCAGCCGCAGGGTTGGGTTTGACTTGGGTGTGTCCAGGGTGCACACCCAGAGCTGTCTGGCTGCTGGGCAGGTATGGCTATCGAGGACATTAGACTGGGAAGTTTCTTGGCTGTTTCTGAAGGGTGTGGACATCATGTGTTCAAGAAGTCAAATCTTAGAGCACTTCTTACTTCTCAGTCAACTTTTCTTTCCCTCAAATGTATGAATCTTACTGCATGAACTGTAAAAATTGTGGTGTTTTTTCTCTGAAAGTCTTTCCAGATTGTACTTCTGTGATGGTTGGGGTATTAGTCTTGGGCTGGGTATGATGAAACTCAGTCCAGAATACATTAGATCGTTGTTGTAATGTCAGAGCCTGTTGCAATTGCCTTTGGAAATTCATAGTAACAAGTTAAATTTAAGCATTATATTGGCTTTCTTCTTTAGTTTTAGAAAGAGCAAAGGTGAGATAACTCAAAGCAGCCCAGCTTCTATTGCCAGTAATGTGGTGAAACATGATAAAAGTACTTACAGGCATCTGTGCATTGATTCATCAACCTAATATGGTGCCAGAATGGGGGAGAAACAGCATTCTGGTGAGATAGGAAAGCAAATGAAAAATGCATGAGATCTAATATTTTATCCATTGTATTGAACTGTAGTGCTGTGTTATTTTGTACAGCAGACTGCAGAATAAAGTGTGTCTGCCCAGGAAGGACTAGAGGAAAGCAAACACAAAAAGAAGAAATTCAGGAAATCCAATGTTTTGATTCTTGAAGTGAAATTAAAGGACTGGAAACTGATTGAAACAAATCTTCAGAGCATGTGAATCCGATCCCTCCTGGGTGAAACTGCTTTGAGTGATGCATCCATCTGCTCATAGGTGTTTGCCTGTGGGACCAGGCTAATTCTAGTACTGAGTTAACCACCAAATGTGGGTTGTGTAGTGTTGGGTTTTCAACAGCAACTGCTTTGCTTTAGAAACCATCTAGGATTGGCCTTGGAAATAGACATGGCTACAGTCAGTGGAGTCCAGAGAGAAGCAGGAGATGTGGGCTAGCTTTGGGGAGAGTTGCACTGCTCTGGTCTTTCAGCTGTATTTGTGTTGAGTATAACAGGAGTTTAGACACTTGGTATTCATTTAAGCATATGAAGTTGTATGCCTTAATTTGAAATGTGGTCTAGTCATGAGGTCTGTGGTGACAGGTTGGACTTGATGATCTTTGAGGTCTCTTCCAACTTGGTGATTGTGTGATTCTGTGAAACTGAATCTCATCCAAACAGCAATATAATCAACTTGCAAAGAGCCAAAAATGAGGATAAATATTAATAATGATTTTTTCCATCTGTAAGGTTAGCTAGGAAGACTGGGGGACCTCTATCACTCCTTTTTAAGAACGGGTTAAATAGTTGTCCGTTTGTCCTGCCCTGGGGCCAGGAGATGAACTAGTAGATAACTCTGGATAGTCCTTTCAGCCTGCTTCTCAAAGTGTGGAAGATCTTTGCTTGCCCATAGCCTTCAGCACCAAACTGACTCACAGGAGGTGAGATCTCCAAAACTCCCAGCAGACAGCATATGTGAAAGACCACAGTTGCAGGCATTACTGTTTCCGTGTAACAAGCACAGGCACATACCTTCTTACTTAGTCTCCATCTTTCTGTTGCAAAATGAAGCTGTGTCCAAATTCTGTCCTTTAGTCACTTCTTGACTATATATGAACATGGATTGGGGCAAGAACAGCCTTGCACTCATGACAGTCACACCCTTCTTTCTCCTGCTCCCTCAGCTACTCCTGCTGTGCCTCTCTGGTGTTTCATTCCATTTCTATTACTTCAGGCCTCAGGTTTTTCCACCTTGCTTTAAGTTATCTTCTGACATGCCTGCCCAGCTTTGTCATCAACAGATCTCATCAGTAGCTGTCTTATTTCTTGTACTAAGGCCAAGATTCACCTCAAGGGACAGACAGGGCTTTTATACTCTTAGTAAGCCATTTAATAAACAACAGCTCTAGGATATTAAGAAAAGGGAAAATTCACAGTTTAACACCTGTTGGATATGTGAGTTTGCTCTTTGTCTTGAAGAAAATGTCATTGAAAAGCAGATCAGATCCTTTACAAATTGTCAATGAAAATGCAGGAAGTCTTTATGTATTAGTTACAAATATGTGTTGTGTACCTTGTGAATAAAATTGCTATTCTTAAATACCTCTTATTGATTTCTTAAACTCACAAGCGAGATTGCCAGTGGACTACAGATTGAAAAGTACAAAAGCAAAAGGGTTTTTCCCCTGTCTTGGCAATAAACCAGAATGGTTTGATACTTGCAAACAAATTGATTTTTTTTTTCCTCTTAGTTATCTTAATGGAAGACTTCTTGTTTGTAATCACTAGTGTGAATTTTTCCACTTTCTTGGTGTGTATTTCAATGGAAGAGCTGCTTATTCCTGAACTTCAGACACTTTTGTTATGCTGTGCTTCTTGGGTTTCTAGTACCAGGAAGCTTCTTGCTTTGTGCACCCTGTCTCTGTTCAGTATTGAGACATTCACAGATTGCATCAGGTTAGAAGGGACCCTCAAAGGCTCTCTTGTCCAACCTCCCTGCAGGCAGCAGGGACGCCTCCAACTAGATCAGGCTGCCCAAGGCCACATCAAGCCTGATCTGGAATGTGTCCAGGGACAGGGCCTCAACCACATCCCTGGGCAGCTTGTTCCACTGTTTCACCACCCTCATTGTGAAGACCTTCCTCCAGGTGTCCAATTTAAATCAGTCCTGCTCCTGTTCAAAGCCATTACCCCTCATCCTATCTTCAAGCCCTTCTAAACAGTTCTTTTCCAGCCTTCCTGTAGGTCCCCTTCAGATACTGAAATGTAGTTATAAGGTCTCCTCTGACTCTCATAGAATCAATGAGGTTGGAAGACCTCAAGGATCATCAAGTCCAACCTGTCACCCAACACCTCATGATTACTAAACCATGGCTCCAGGTGCCATGTCCAATCCCCTCTTGAACACCTCCAGGGACGGTGGCTCCACCACATCCCTGGGCAGCACATTCCAACAGCTAACAACTCTCTCTGTGAAGAACTTTCTCCTCACCTCTAGCCTAAACTTCCCCTAGTGCAGTTTGAGACTGTGTCCTCTTGTTCTGGTGCTGATTGCCTGGGAGAAGAGGCCAGCCCCCTCCTGGCTACAACCTCTTTTCAGGTAGTTGTAGACAGCAATAAGGTCTCCCCTGAGCCTCCTCCTCTCCAGGCTAAGCAACCCCAGCTCCCTCAGCCTCTCCTCATAGGGCTGTGCTCAAGGCCTCTCCCCAGCCTCGTTGCCCTTCTCTGGACACATTCAACTTCTCCTCTCTAGGCTGAACAAACCTGATTCCTTCAGCCTGATTTTCTTTGTGTCCCTGATCATCTTTGTGTCCCTCCTCTGGACACACTCCAGCAGTACCACATCTCTTGAATTGTAGTTCCCATAGCTGGACACAGTACCTGAGGTGAGATCTCACCAGAGCAGAGTGGCAGAATCCCCTCTCTTGATCTGCTGGCCATGCTGCTTTTGATGCAAAGACAGGAGCAGTTTTCCCTTCAGTTACCAGTAAGAACAAAGAAGGGTGGTCATGACATCTTGACAGCTATGCACCTTCCACATGACTTGCAGCTTCTGTTGGAAACCATTGACTATAACCCCAAATCCTCTTGTCGCTTTTGCTGGCACAACCTCACTAATCATGAAAATAAATCTTAAAAATCCATATAACTAAGAAAACCAAATAAGGTTAAGAATATTCATGAAAATAACTTGGTCTGAGGTGCAAGATTAAGTAGGTCTCATAATGCATCTCTTTGGGGGAACTTAATGGTCCCTGGTTTGGGTTGTTTTTTTTGGTGTGGTTTTTCTTTTGTCTTCAGAATATATACATCGTGGGGGGAGCTGCCTTTTGGAAGACAGTTCTGTTGTGCAAGTTGAAACAGCAATCTGCTGCATTGCTCAATGTTGTCCACTGCATTGTGTGGGAAAGAGATAAGATCTTTAAAAAAGGAGAAAAAGCTGTCATCAATACCGTGATGAAGGTTGAGTCATAGGGATGGATAGGGAGAACCCAGTCAGCAGCTTAGAAACCAGTCAAGAGAACACAAAGAAGTAATCCCTGTTTTATTTCCTTAGGAGATCCCCTTTTCTGTGCCTGCTTTGCCTCAGGCATTAGCATGAAAGATAAGTATATCAATCACCTAAGATGCAAATTGTAGGTAGATGTAATAGTTCTGGGGACAGTAAAAGTTTTCTCTTTCCAGCCCAGTACAAAGCTGAAAAGCTGTTTTTATACTTGGCAATAACCTAGTTCTTGTGGTTTCCCAGTGCCTACATTTGGGGACTGTTTGTGAGGGAGTTTAATATGTGGAGAGTCTGTGTGGAGAGTGGATGTAAACAAAGGGTCTCTCTTTGGCTGAGGCTCCAGTTCCTTCCAGCTAGGACAAGACACCTAACTGGGATGTTAAAGGACATACATAGCTATCCTGGGGAGCAAAGAGCAAATGTTGGTATGTAAGGTTTTGTCAAAGCAAGCATGTCTGCTTTCTCAACGGGATGGATATCAGCTGTTTACCCTCCCTGCACTAAATAGAGAGCTGCTTGTGTTGGTTACACTTCAGCAGATGATTTGATTTAGTCCTTACTTTTAAACATTATTTGACCTTGTTTTGGTCTCTGATGTGGATGGTAACACAGCATAGTTTGCCCCAAACAGGGAGATTCCTCAGAGCGCTGCTGGCAACCATCACATACTTCAGTCAAGGACTGCAAGTTCCATGGGTTTGGAATAACGAGGCCTTATTCAGCACCAAAATAATGGTTGTTTAAAAATGACTGTAAAGCCTGCATTTCTTGGGGGCAGGGGATTAATTGCTTGTTTTCTATTTCCTGCTATTGATTCTTTGTTATCTGTTTCCTCCTAGGACACAAGTGTAAAATGTAATAATTGTGTTCAAAATACACACTAGAATGATAGGAGTGGCTGTAGGGGAAATTTTTGGAAGCTATTATGGGTGGATAGTAAATATTAGTTGATAGAGGTGGGATTTGTAGATTCATAAGGTGGTTTAGGTCAGAAGGGATCTTATAAAGATCATCTAGTTCAAACCACCCTGCCATGGGCAGGGACACCTTCCACTTAGATCAGGCTGCTCAAGGCCTCATCCAGCCTGGCCTCGAACACCTTTAGGGAGGGGGCATGCACGACCTCCCTGGGCTACCTGCTCCAGTGTCTCACCACCCTCATTGCAAAGAGTTTCTTCCTAATATCCAGTCTAAATCTACCCTCCTCAAGCTTCAATCCTTTCCCTCTTTTCCTATCACTACAAGCCCTTGTAAAAAGTCCCTTCCTAGCCTCTTTCTTACAGTTTTGCTGCTCTTACAAGGGAGGTTGTGTCAGTTAAGTTCTAGTGCTGCTGAAGTAACATGGTTGTTATAATAATCATTATTAATTTTATTGCAGATCTGTTTGAACGAGGGAAATGGACTCCATGTGAAGGTAGGAAATAAGGGAAAACTTTTCTTTATCAGTGCCTGAAGAAAGGTTCTCTGAACAGAGTGTCAAAGGCAAATACCTTGAGTTTCAGCATTTTGTGAAACAGGGAAGCTCTGTAATGAGTAATGAAAGCTAAAATGCAAGTGAATAGATTCCTACATCCATCAAACTGAGCAACATTCAGCTTTGAGAAACTTTCCCTAAAACATGAAGTTTGTAAATATCTTCTTTTAGCTCTCTGTAAATGAAATGAGCTGCTGTTTTATGGAAGGTATTCATTGGAAACATTTTCAGATGTTAGTCTGGAAGTTAACAGACACAGTGGGGGCTGGGATGGACAGAAAGATGAAGGGTGGCATGCAGAATAATGGGTACTTGAGCAAGGATAGCAGAGACAGTTGATGGGTTGAACAGAGGCCTGCTGTCTCATGTATTCTGTTTTGGAGAGAAGGTTGTGTACAAGAGGCTAATAAGGTAGAAATCATGGTTCAAAAGGGCCTTAGTGCCAAACTTTGTCCTACATCTAATGACAAGCGCTTGACAGTTGGACTCAATGATCTTAGAGGCCTTTTCCAACTGGAATAATCCAATGAGTCTATAAATCTTCTAGGACAGGTGGTGCTTTCATAAACCCCAGATCAAGAGAACTTGCTCATGGATTTAAAGGTTGTCTTACCTGATTGTGTTTTGATGAAACAACTAGCGTGGTATCCCTCCTCACACAACTGGAGGAGCATGTGGCTCTTAGATTGTGCCTCGGGAGGCTAACGCTGCTCTGTGATTTTGAAGTGAGCAGCTACTGAAAGAGCAAAAGCTTGTTCAGGAACCTGGCCTACAGCAGCAGTAAAGCCTTATCTGAAATGGCTAAATGTAATGCTAGCATTCCGCCTTCTTTCTTCACAGCTTTACAATCGATATGGCAGCAGTGGCATGCTGGCTCATCCCCACAGCCTGGTCAGACAGAAGCGAGAGTGGACAGTCCCTCCGGCTTTCATACGGGAAGAGGAGGACAACTCCTATAAGAATCCAATTGCTAGGGTGAGCCCAGCAAGCAGATAGATACAGAAGACAAATAACAATAGAGATGAGAATGTAAAGCAAGAATGTGGCTGCCCTAAGCACAAATATTGCTCTAGTTTTAAAGGCCTGTTCAGTGTCAGTTGAAGATTGGCACATTTCTTTGTTTCCTTCCTTCAGCAAATGCGTTACTCTTGCACCTGATTGGGCTCGGTCCCTCATGTTTTCCCAGCCACCAGTTTTCATCAAACTTTTCAGAGTGCAGTGTCCTTGAATTTTTATTTATTTATTTTTCACTTCAGCAGCTCTACTCAGTTATATTTGAACTTGGCAGGTGTGTCCCAAAGCTGCTGGTGGTGATTGGGTGGAAGGGTGTACATGGAGTATGGTTCTGTTCCATGTACAAGAAGCTGAAACATGATTATAATTAGGTGAAAGAACTAAAAATAACCAAGGTGTAATCCTTTGTGCAAGAATGATATGCTTTTGGTTCAGCACCATTGTGACCCCTGGATTCACCACTCCTGTCACTTCAGCATGTAAAGTAACTGCAGATGGTAGCAGGCTGTTGCCCTTTGCTTAGACTACCCTTCAACAATGATGCAGGCACAAAGAACAAATGCTTTTCAGGATGTTTCAGGTGTTTTGCTGACAGCAGAGTATGATCTTTAGTCTGTGCAGCCTCTTCTACTTGTTCCTCTCCAGGTCAGACCTTTCTTCCTCCACCCTATCACTTCCTCAGTCCTTGTCACACTCACTAGCTTAGGTCTAATCTCCCTTAAAAAGTTGTCATGTTTTATTTCCAGGCTTTGCTCAAGTAATTACAATCTCCTCTGCTCAGCTCATTGTCTCAGGCTAACTTTCTGGTCTTGCTCCACATTTTATTTGTCCCCATCCATTTGACCAGCCAATTTCTATCTTTCTCCACTCCAGCTTTTTACCTTGCCACGGTGGTTTTCCAGCCTTTCCTTGCATTTGTACAAGCAGTCTCAATTTTCTTCTCTCACAGCCCTCTCTGCTCTACAGTTCCCAGCTGTTGCATTGCCCATCTTATTCCTCTCTCCCTGCACCAAATCCTCCAACAGAACCTGCAACCATCTCAACATCTCCACACTCAGAGGAGAGTAGGGAAATGCATTTGATATTAAATTGTATTGATTACAAAAAGGGGAAAGTATTTTTTGTTTGATTATTTAAATGTGGTTTTATTCATGGAATGTTATTTATTCTGTTGTGTTTTTGCTAGATACATTCTGATCTTGAAGATACAGGGGTAGTGGTGACTTACACTATATCTGGTCAAGGAGTAACAGAACCCCCTTATGGATTATTTGTTATCAATGGAAAGACTGGAGACCTGAATATAACAGGAATAGTTGACAGAGAAAAGACTCCAATGCTGCTTGTAAGTTTCTTCTAGGTGCCTTCCTATCCATTTTAATTTGTACCTTCAAATGTGTTTGCTTCAATTTGTTTTGAAGTTTCTGGATATTCATGTGTGTATGTGTAAATAAGATATTATGATTATAGAAATGTTTAGATTTTGTGATACTTGTATGTATTTCATACATGTGTGTTTCTAGTTTGCATATGTATTACAGCCACAACAATTTGCTTATTGTTTCTGTCTTATTCCAGCTCAGAGGTCATGCATTGGATAAGACTGGAGCAAAACTGGAAGAGCCAATAGACCTCCCAATTAGAGTTGTGGATATAAATGACAATCCTCCAGTGTTTTCACATGAAGTTTTTGTTGGCTCAATTGAAGAATTAAGTGAAGCAGGTAACACCATGAGTTGTGTTTATTTCATTTAGCTTCTCCCAGCACGTGCAAGGGCACAAGTGTTTTTGCAGCAGCACATCTGCAGTAACAAAGATGCGTTCTGCTTGCCTAAGAGAGGTGATCCAGATGTCAATGCCTGTGTTTATTCTGGGGTAGGCTGTGTGGTGTGGTTAAGGAAGTGTCCACCTAAAGGCAGCAGGAAACAGCACTTTCTCTTGCAGCACCTTTGCTTTGGTGTCAGCTACCATAGATCCAGGGAACAGAGTCCTTCAGCAGGTAGTGCTTGGGAAGGGCACTCTACCTTCTGGTCTAGCAATGCCAGCCTACTTGGAAGGTACTTGCCTCTGCCATGTTCATGAAAAGCTCTGCTTTACCTATGGGCTGGAGAGATACTTTGTTGTTAAGCGTGTGGCCATGACCAAACCCTCAAATAATAGTTTTCTTACTGATGTCAGTAGACATAAACCTGACAGATTATTTCCCAGAAGATGAGAGAAGATGGAATAAAACAACCTAATAAACATCTAACACTGTGTCCATTTCAAAATCACAATAATCTAAAGAAACAAATTCTTGACCACCCACTTCAGTAACCAAGGTGTTGAGGTGTTGAGTTCCTTCAGCTCTTTCAGGTCAGTAGCAGCCATATGGTAATTGCTCTTTGCCTGCATTCCAGATGGTGTTCCAATCTGGGCACAGAACACTGAGGCACTTTCCCAGAGGGCAAAGCCCTGTGCCATGAGATGTAGAATCATAGAATTGTCAGGGCTGGAAAGGACCTCAAGGATCATCTAGGGACACCTCCCAGTAGATCAGGTTGCTCAGAGCCACAACCAGCCTGGCCTTCAAAACCTCCAGGGATGAGGCTTCCACCACCTCCCTGGGCAGCCTGTTCCAGTGTCTCACCACCCTCATGGGGAAGAACTACTTCCTAACATCCAATCTGAATATCCAAGGGGATTGCACCATGGGGACCACTGTGTATTTTGAGTAAAGCTGTTGGGAGGCATCGGTACAGAGCCAGTTGTTGTTCAGGTAGAGGAGTTAGTGGTGCTCCCTCTTGAATAACGGGAGAAAAATGTAGCTTGTTCAAAGTGTGTTTCTTCTCTGTATGATACCTAGAGTTTTCTGTCAGTGTGTTTGAGAGAATTCAGTCTATTGTTTAAATCTGATGCATTGAGTTCTGTGAGTTACAGATCTTTTTGTTGCTAGAGGGTATACTTTCAACACACATGTTCATGTTGTGTTCATTAAAGGCAAGAGCATCAGGAAATTGTGCAGTGCATCTGAAAGCGTGTTCCTCTCTGTGACACTACAGGAACAATGCATGGCTGTGTAAATAAACACTGCATTTTGTTTGCCTTTTTTTTCCCAGGTACACTTGTAATGAGGATAAATGCAACAGATGCAGATGAGCCAAATAACCTGAATTCAAAAATTGCTTTCAGAATCATTTCCCAAAGCCCCAGTGATGCATTCAGTATGAATAAGGATACCGGCGAGGTTCGAGTAGCAAAAATAAACCTTGACAGAGAGGTAAGAAGCCCTTCCACTTTCAATCTATCAACAGTAGCCTGCTGATGTCTGTTGTCACCTGCAGCCCTGCCTGCCAGGGTGAAAACTTGTCCACTTCACCTTCCTTCACCTCTTTTGGGATTAAAGCCTCGTATGGTTGAAGCACATTCTTCAGGGAGTGGGGTGGTGATGGAATTAAGGCTATATTCCATCTGTGGCTGTTGCTTTCTATCCCTCCCAAGCAGCTAGGCCAGCAGGTCCATGAAGCAAGAGGTCATTTCTTTCTGCTGCAGAGCATATGGCAAAGAGAAGCCAGGTCATGATCTGCAAAGCTGTTGATTGCAGTGAGATTTGTGTAGCCTGCTATGTAAATTGAGATACAGAGAGCTGGGAACAGGAACTGCTGTGAAATAGCTTTGAAAGCCACACTCTTTACCTGTGCCTGCATAAATTTTCACTGGCCAGCAGATGGTGATCTGGATTGTTGGCTCTCTGCAGCTGAGGGCAACGTCTCTGCCTCTAGCTCTGTCCTGACGTGCACATGTTGCTGGTCTTGTCCTTGTTTATGATCACTGTCTTGTAAGTACAGCCTAACTCTTTGTGGGGGAAGCCCAAAACTCCCAAATCCTTTTCAAAGCCTCAGCTCTATTCTAGCAACCTGTTGAGGTAGTTGTGTGTGAGATTTCCTACTAGCTAGAGAGAAAAGGAGCTATAATTTGTCATGAGAGAGGCAAAAATAGGACATGCTAGAAGTAATAAAGGCAAGGAAATATTTGGTGTGGTGTAAACTCTTCTTTCTTATTGCAGACACAAAGCAGCTATTCCTTGGTGGTGGAAGCCAAAGATCGTGGTGGTGGCTTAGGTGGGAATGCTGCGACATGTTCTTTGGAAATCAAGATTTTGGATGTCAATGACAACCTCCCTGTGGTACAGAGTGGTTCAGTAAGTCCACTTACTCCTATTTGGCACGTGCCCACACCTGCCTGTGTCCCACTGCTTAATATGAGGTGGTGCAAACTGTCCTGCACTTGGTGAAATGAGGTACATGCTGACACCTTTTATAGAAGGCTGTTTCTCGATTGCAGTTTGAAGGAAGCATTGAAGAAAACAGAGCAAATGTGGAAATTCTGCGAATAAAAGTGTTGGACAAGGATGAAGAGTTTTCTGATAACTGGCTGGCAAACTTTTCCTTTGTTTCTGGTAATGAAGGTGGCTTTTTTCAAATAGTAACAGATGCCCAGACAAATGAAGGCATCCTGACTGTCGTGAAGGTTAGTATAGCCTTTGGACAGCCTTCTTTAAAGATTCCTTTATGCACTTTGACATAGACATTAACTGGCTGCAGTCAGGATGTAAACTGTGAATTTACAATGGTGGACACTCCTGCACTGATGAATGCATCCAAGCAGCATATAATGATTTTGTGCAAAAGAACTTTTGGCCATGTTTCTCTTTTGGCCATGTTTCTCTTTTACAGTCTGTCTGATCTCAAATGTATTCAGTGGGGCAGAAATCCCCAAACTTCCCTTGTTGCTGGGCAGCAGTGCTAACCTGTGCTGTAAACTTCCCCATCTTTTTGCTGCCTCTGGTGGTCACAGTTCTTTGCTTCCTGTGGCCACAGCTAGCATTGCAGGCAGCACATACTCCAGGAGCCGTGGGCTGCAGACTATTTCATTAATTTCCAGAGGTTGAAATCCTTAAAAATACTTTCCATAAATTGAAATTTCCATTTTATTTTCACTCCACATTAGTCCACAAGACCTGAAAATTCCCTAAAGTACCTTTCCTTTTCTTCCTTTTTCTCCCCTTTCCTTTTTCTCCCCTTTCCTTTTTCTCCCCTTTCCTTTTTCTCCCCTTTCCTTTTTCTCCCCTTTCCTTTTTCTCCCCTTTCCTTTTTCTCCCCTTTCCTTTTTCTCCCCTTTCCTTTTTCTCCCCTTTCCTTTTTCTCCCCTTTCCTTTTTCTCCCCTTTCCTTTTTCTCCCCTTTCCTTTTTCTCCCCTTTCCTTTTTCTCCCCTTTCCTTTTTCTCCCCTTTCCTTTTTCTCCCCTTTCCTTTTTCTCCCCTTTCCTTTTTCTCCCCTTTCCTTTTTCTCCCCTTTCCTTTTTCTCCCCTTTCCTTTTTCTCCCCTTTCCTTTTTCTCCCCTTTCCTTTTTCTCCCCTTTCCTTTTTCTCCCCTTTCCTTTTTCTCCCCTTTCCTTTTTCTCCCCTTTCCTTTTTCTCCCCTTTCCTTTTTCTCCCCTTTCCTTTTTCTCCCCTTTCCTTTTTCTCCCCTTTCCTTTTTCTCCCCTTTCCTTTTTCTCCCCTTTCCTTTTTCTCCCCTTTCCTTTTTCTCCCCTTTCCTTTTTCTCCCCTTTCCTTTTTCTCCCCTTTCCTTTTTCTCCCCTTTCCTTTTTCTCCCCTTTCCTTTTTCTCCCCTTTCCTTTTTCTCCCCTTTCCTTTTTCTCCCCTTTCCTTTTTCTCCCCTTTCCTTTTTCTCCCCTTTCCTTTTTCTCCCCTTTCCTTTTTCTCCCCTTTCCTTTTTCTCCCCTTTCCTTTTTCTCCCCTTTCCCTTTGATAATTAAAACAATCATAAGCATTATTAAGTAAATTTATAGGGTTTAAATAAAATAATTGGAAGAATCAAGTAATAGTGGACCCTGCTTCACTGAAAGTAAAGAATATATGAGTAGGAGTTACTGCAACTACCTTCAATTAGTTTAAATTCAATAAATTAGAGAAGAATAGATTTAAATTGGATGCTAGGAACAAGTTCTTTACCATGAGGGTGGTGGAACACTGCAACAGGTTGCCCAGGGAGCTAGTTGAGCTCTGTCTCTGGAGATACTCAGGGTCAGGCTCAACAAGCCTCTGAGCAACCTGATCTAGTGGAGGATGTCCCTTCTTGCTGCATGGGGGTTAGACTAGAAGACATTTGGAGGTGCCTTCCAACCCAACCCATTCTATGATTCTGTGAATATAAAGAGAGACCCTATGGTGCCATCCATTAAAAATCAAGAGTAATCTTCCTTATGTATTCTTCCATTTGGAGAGCTGAAGCATTATGTACTGAGAGCAATGTGTTAACCAACAGTTCTCTGCATCCTTATTATTGAAGTAATAATAAATACTGATTTAATAGATAGAAATGTATGATTTATATACAGTAATAGTTTTATTATTTCAATACTAACTCTATGAATGGTGTCTAGATAGCAGATTCTGAGTGACTGTTTTAATTACTGCTAATGTGTTTCTGTTGTTCTAGGAGCTGGATTATGAAAAAATGCAGAGCCTGAACTTGGGCATCGTCGTAACAAACAAAGCAGAGTTCCACAAGTCAATTAAGTACAGTTACAAGGCAACACCAATTCCAATCAAAATTAATGTGATTAATGTGAGGGAAGGCCTCGTTTTCCCTGGTGGCACCAAAATCATTGAAGCAAGTGAGAAATACCAGCTAGGCCAGGTCATTGGGAAGTATCAAGCCATTGATGAAGACACAGGGAAAACAGCGGAGCGCGTTACGTAAGAATCCTTTTTACCACCGTCGTGACTTGAGTGTGTCAGAAATCATTCCTTGCTCTCAAAATGTGAATTGAACTGAAATAACTTCAGAGACAGTTGTGTTCTACTCTGTATAATTCACACCTAAAATAGCATCCTTATCATCATCTTCAATTGTCTGTTGTGCAGAAAGCAGCTGGTGTGAAAGTCCTGCTTGTTCCGTTGCATGTGCTGAGGCATGAGTGTTTGTTCTGAAGGTGCCTGTGCTTCTATGCTGTTGGTCATGCCTGTCTACTTTTGAAACTGATTTACTCAGCTAGAGTAGAAATGGGTAGATTCAGATTGGATGTTAGGAAGAAGTTCCTCGCCATGAGGGTGGTGAACCACTGGAACAGGTTGGCCAGGGAGGTGGTGGAAGCCTCATCCCTGAAGGTTTTGAAGGCCAGGCTGGATGTGGCTCTGAGCAACCTGATCTAGTGTGAGGTGTCCCTGCCCACAACAGGGGGCTTGGAGCTGGATGATCCTTGAGGTCCCTTCCAACCTTAACAATTCTATGATTCTATCTACTCTATTGTCATTAGGAGGAAATATGCAGAAACATCTAGTAGTAAGACAGTGATGCATAGATAAATCTGTGTGTCTGCAAGGGGCTACCAGAAAGTTGGGAAGGGACTTTTTACAAGGGCATGTAGTGCTAAGGTCAGAGGACAGGGATTGAAGCTTGAGGAGGGCAGCTTTAGACTGGAGATGAGGAAGAAACTCTTTATAGTGAGGGTGATGAGACAGTGGAACAGGTTGCCCAGGGAGGTCATGGATGCCTCCTTTCTGGAGGCATTCAAGGCCAGGTTGGATGATGCCTGGGCTAGTGGAGGGTGTCCTTTGGCAGGGGTATTGGAACTGCATGATCTTTAAGGTCCCTTCCAACCCAAACCATTCTATGAGTTGCAGCTTTTCATCAAAAACATTGATCACCATCATGGCTTTTACAAATGGTGCAGACTAGCAGAGGCACACACCCAACGTGGACCCCTCTCACCCACTCCTGTAGCAGAGTCTCTCCCAGATGCTGCTGGGAGCAGGGATGGAGAGCAAGAGGACCACAACCAGCAGCACAGCTACTTTTCCTGCTCCCATCTCACTCCCTGAGTGTTGTTTTTGTAGTGATCTACACCTAGATCCTGCCTCTGGAGGGAAAAACATGTTTCAGTGTTACATTCTTGGATTTATAGCTGAAACCAATTCCAGTGGCAAAAGCATCAGACCTAGGGATTTGATCTCTGCTTTAAACAGAGCAAACGTCCCCTGAAGCTGCTTTTTCTGCTGTTGGCTGTTTTCCTGGTTATTAAATGTGTACATCTTTGTGTGCTATTTCAATCAGGTACCTAAAAGGAAGAGACACAGCAAACTGGATCACCATAGACTCAGTCACAGGCGAAATCAAACTTGCCAAAGAACTCAATTATGAATCCTCTCATGTGGTAAATGGTACCTACACTATCACCATATTGGGTGTAACTACTGGTAAGTTGAGAGGGGTTTGTTTTCACACTAAATGTTTTTTTTAGGGTTTAGTTTGCCTTTATACAACTATAATTGGTTTAACCTCCCTATCTGTAGCTGCCTAAAAGTTAGACACCTAGTGCAGCTTCCCACAAGCTTTGTATTTGAAGGACAGACATGGGTAATTCAGTGAAATTGGATGACCCTTAGAGAGGGCTCCTGAGGTGCCTGTTGTTCTCCTTTGACTAATACAGGTGAATGGTTTGTAAGTTTTGCAAAAACCAAGTCTGATAACAACATCCCTTGGCAAGATGGAAACTGCCTGTGCTAATCAACAGGCTTCAGAGTCCAGCAAAGACTCCCTGAGCTTCTTTGTGTGTCTAATCAAAATTTGTTCATTATCTGTGTGTTACTGTGTAAACATACACAGAAAGTATGTAATTGATTTAAGTCAAAAGAGTAAAGCATCTTGCCTTCAGAAGATTTTTGTCATTGTGTTTAAAGTTAGGAATAAAATCCTGCTCCCATGAGCTCCAGGGAGAGCTTTTTCATTCAGAAATGTGTGTGGGTTTGGAAAAGGCTGAGGTGGTTTAAGTTAACTTGAAGTCTTTGCACTTTCCAAATCAATTTACTTCTTTGCATTTTCAAATGTTAGATTCTCCTAAGAAAACTGCCACTGGCACAGTTGTGATTCAGGTTCAAGATGAGAATGACAACTGCCCAGTTATTGTGAACCCTGTGCAGACTGTGTGTTCAGATACAAAGCTGGTTGATGTGACAGCTAATGATTTGGATGGCTACCCAAACAGTGATCCCTTCAGCTTTACTGTCATTGACAAGCCAGAAGGGACAGCAAAGAATTGGAGAATTGTATCCAGTAATGGTAAGGAAAAAAAAAAACATCTTTAATTGCTTTCATTTCTTTGGAGTCCTACTTTTGTTCATTCCAGTCAAGCTGACAGTTTGACTGATCCAGAATGGGGGGGGAGGGAAAGAAACCAACCCAACATACTTAGGGAGTTAGGCAAGCAGACACACCATTTGCATTCTGCTGCCTCCAATCTAATGGCTGTTAAAACAGTCATGTCTTCTGAGGCCTCTCACCTTCCCTCAGTTGGACTATCTTTGCTTAGCTTGATGTCCCATATGTGGTGAGCAGGGTAATGCTGGGATCCAGCCATGTCTAACTTCCCACAAAAAGCATGCAGGGATGGAGGGTGCTTTCTGCTAAAACTGAGTTTGGAGATGTGGTTGTGTCACTGGCTGTAGAATCATAGAATCAGTAAGGTTGGAAAAGACCTCAAGGATCATCAAGTCCAACCTGTCACCCAGCACCTCATGACTACTAAACCATGGCACCAAGTGCCCTGTCCAGTCCCCTCTTGAACACCTCCAGGGATGGTGACTCCACCACCTCCCTGGGCAGCACATTCCAATGGCTAACAGCTCTCTCTGTGAAGAACTTTCTGTAGTTGCTCTGGCTTACAGATCAATCAATCTTTCTGCACAGTGGGCCTTGAAAAGGGGAAATGCAGTGTGAACTGAGATAGTCCAGCATGGTAGAAACAAAAATAAGTCAGAAATCATAAATAAGTATTTCAAATGAGATCAGCATTTGCTTAATGTATTTCTGTTCATAACAGCCTGGGAAATACTTGAAAGAAATGCTTCAGGTAGATTGAAGGCACCAGGAAATACCTTTTTCTTCTCAAACTGATTCTATTCCCTATAATCCTACAACATAACAGTGCAAAGCAGTCAGCAGAGCCATCCTAACAGCCAGGTTTAGGACCTAGGAGGAATCTTCTTAGCTTTCCTCACCCCACTTACAGCCACACCAGCAGTCATTGTGGGGATCACAGCTTTTCCAAGACAGGTGCTCCCCAGCTGGGAACATCATCTGGGCATCTCTTGTCTGCTTGTGTCCATGGCCATAGGAGCAGCTGGTGTGTTGGCTCCCTGGTCTCTATTGCCTGCACCAGGTGTTAATCCTCTGAAGAGTGAAGCTGTGTTTTGGGAATTCAGCCTTTAGCTATTCAGATGACATAAAGGTTAATGCTATATAAATGGTTGGGTTGTCTTCCATGAAAGCTCTTTTCAGTGGTGACCAGGGATAGGACAAGGGGCACTGGGTACAAACTACAACACAGGAAGTTTTACTTTAAGGAGACCACCTTTACGTTAAGGGTGGCAGAGCAGTGGAACAGGCTGCACAGAGAGGTGGTGGAGTCTCCCATCTCTGGAGAATTTCAAAGCCCCCCTGGACATGATCCTGTACAGCCTGTACCTGCATTAGCAGGAGGGTTGGACCAGATGATCCCCAGAGGTCCCTTCCAGCCCCCAGCATTCTAGGATTCTGTGATTCAACTGCAAGCAATCATGGCTGCTTTGTTACCAACATCAATTGCCTGGTAAAAATAAGAGGACATATGTTGTAGCTGTAGCTAATTAAACTGAATTCCACTGCATTGGCTGAACTGAACTGAACTGGAGGGGGCTTGTTGGGAGGCTGTGAAGTCTTTTTTCTCTTAGTTTACAGGAGTCAGCTCTGCACTCCTTGCTTGTCTTACCCTTTTCTTTAACCCCCCCTTTCCTGCTGCAGGCACCAGCATACAACTGGCACCACAGAACCTGAAGCCAGGCAGAACTGAAGTTCCCATCCTCATAAAAGATTTCCAAGGTCTCAGCTGTGCTCAGGCCCAGTCTCTGCAGCTGAGTGTCTGTAACTGTGAAGATGAGGGCGCCTGCAAAGAGAAGTTCATTGGTGCCAAGTCCGTGGGGCTGGGACCGGGAGCGGTGGCGCTGATCATCTTGGCCTTTTTACTGCTGCTGCGTAAGTGATGGCTCCACCTTATCTCACAAGCACTACAGGCATGGGCTGCAAGGCATCAGGAAGGAAACAGTGACTCCCAGGCTTTATCACCTTGGTTGTTCTGGTTTTATCATCTTGATGCATTTAGTGTAAACTCCTAGTGTGTGTGAAGTCATGGCAACTCCCCAGCTGCTTTTGCTAACATCAGCATTTCACCCTCAAAGGATGTCAAGCTGTCCATTTTACAATTAGTATGTACAGCTTTAATGCTTGTTTATGGTGCTGTAAATAACAGCTGGGGAAGCAGTGGGGAATCCTTTTTGGTGTTTCCACACCTCCCCATGTGAACCCTAAGACTTCCCACTCAAACCACAGCTGTCTCTCCACTAGGCCTAGGTCTGGTGCCTTGCTCTGAGCACTAAGTGACATTGCTCTTCATTGAGACAAAACAGAAGCTTGAAAATAAGAGAATGCCTCTAGCCAGATTATGGCCATGTGTACTGCTAATAGTTTACTGCTTGTACTAGTAGCAGTCTACACTTTGCTCCTGAAACTGGATTGTTCTGAGATCCCCAGACAATGCTCGAGACCTCTCATAGGAGTGATAAGATGGGATTCAGATGATGTTATTTAGTAGTGGACACAGCAGGAGTTAGAAATGCTGAGGTTGTCCAGTGACATTGAGGGTTTGGGTTTGGGATATGAGATCTTTTGATAGAAGTGTAGCTATCACACATGTGGTCATCTGCAGGACTGAGGCCCTGACAGGTTAACTGTCAGTTTACTTTCTAGGAAACCAGTCTGGCAGGTGTTTCTAGGAAATAGCTTGGATATATGGAAACCTGTGTTCATTCTTTATCAGCCCTTACACTGATCCATTAGCTCACTAATGATCAATTTCGATATGGGAGCTGGCCAGGCTTCAGTATTGATTATTAGCATGCTTGAACCCTCACAACCACATAGTGAATGGCAGACTTTTTGTCTCTTGTAGTTCTTCCCCTGTTGCTGCTGCTGTGTCCCTGTGGCTCGGGAGCAAAGGGGTTTGCTACCATCCCAGACTACAGCGAAGCGATGCTGCGTCAGTGGAACAGCGAAGGAGCAGCTCCTGAGGAGAAGGCATGTATCCCTGACAGCATTTCTCTTTGATTTCTCTCCAAGGGTTCACCTTGGCTCTTGGTGCCTCATCCACTTCACAGGCTGATGTTTCAAAGCTCTACAGCAGACTTTACCCACACATGAATGTTAATTAAAGTTAACCCTGTGAGGCTCAGTGAGGGATCTGTGGAAGGCAAATTCCACCAGCTGCTCTAGAAAAAAACAACCAGAGTGTTTAAATCCCAAAGGAAAGGGAAAGCAGTCAAGCAAGTGTTGATGGTATCTGAGCAGCAGATAGGGGTGTGGGAAAAGAGTGAAGCATTTGCATTTGCAAGCCTGGAATGTTCTGCACCCTTTTGGAAGCTTGGTAAGGCAGAGAAAGACTGGGTTACAAAGCTTAGCTTCTCCTCAATGGTTTAAATGTTCAGGCTGTAGTTGAAATTACTTCCCTGTGTACTTGCCTTCCTAAAGAGAGGAAACTTATCATTTAAAAACAAAAATAGTACAAACATGTAAAGGAAACAGTGACTGCCAAGAGAAGTTTGCACTTTTCTTGTTATCCTAAAAACCCATTTTCAAAAGACGAAAAAAGGCATGACTCTGGCACATAGTCATAGAAAGAAGAAGCTAAAAGACTTTGATTTAGGGCCAATGCTCAAACCAAATTCTTGTTGAAAAACAATTGCCAGGGAAGCTGAGCTGCTAGGAAAGAAGTAAGGGGCAAGCTATGTCATAGAGGCTGCAGGCAGTGTCCACTCCCCCACTTGGTGTCTGAGGCAAACAGGGCACAGCCCTCCTTGGGACCCCCAAGCTCCCTGCAGTTTTGCAGGTGGGGTTTATCTCCATGATTTCACTCCCAACTCTTTGAGCTTTAAGTAAACAAGGATCCATAGATACATATCCACTCTCCTCCTTGGCAACAGCATTGTGGAAGCTGCACCTTGTGTCAGGAGAGCTTTCGCTCTCTGCAGCAACACTTAGAAGTGCAAATTCAAACATGCTGTAAGACGGCATTCTCCCAGGTCCCACCCAGCCCTGCTGCTGGTTTGGTGAGTTCCATGTGCTAGACAGTGCAGCTTTCATGTCACATCCTAATTTGTGTTCTTTATGTAGCCAGTGCTAAGCTTCATCCCACCCACTGCACTGGAGCACTCAAAAGGAGCAGCCAGCGGAGCAGTGACAGCAGCTGCAGCAGCAGCAGGAATGAGCGGAGAGGAGGCTTCAACAGGAGGAGTCTCTGCCTCTCATGTCAGAGAGCATCACAGCACCATCACCAAGGAAGGATGGGAAGAGCAAAGACATCTCCTTTCTGGTGCTGAGTATGGAGCCATGGCAGCTAGAGGGGCTGGAAGCACGGCAGGTGTAGAAGGCAAGACAGTGGTGGCTGGAGCGCACACAGTGGGAGCGGCAGGAGCCATGAATGAAGAATTCTTAAGAGACTACTTCAATGATGTAAGCATGTGACCAAAAATAAGCGTCTTGTTAGCTGGTGTTGGGAAATGCTGTTCATGTTCTTGCAAGCACAGCTGGGGAGATGTTGGTGTGTAAACAATCCTGATACCATGGTCAGTGTTGGGGCATTAAGGACTTTTGGATTAGGCTCACATGTGGGACTTCAGAGCACGACAATGTTTCTGTCTTACAGCGCTGGGTGCTTGCAAGGTTTCCCACAATGAGATTCTTCTCTGGAGGGGAGGTACTTGGGGATGGAATTCAGAATATTCAGCAATGACCAGGGAGCTCCTTGCCCAGGAAGAAGCCATGACAAAGATGTGATCTACATCTCAGGGACTTCAGCACATTAAACTGTCCTGCAGGGAGGCACCTCTGACTCACCATGAGTCACAGCCACAAACTTTTACCATGGAGCAGGTTTTTGAATGATAAACCACAGATGTCATAGGGTAGAGGGTGGGTCTGCATTTTCAAAGTAGCTGATGAAGTAAGTGGTGCTGGACTTGTCTCTGCCTAGCAGCCTTGATGAAGGGCCTTTCATCAGAAGCTGTTGAGGCACATGTTGCAATCCCCTTTTTGACTCCTAACCACTGACCACTAGGCTGTTCCTGCTCATTGCAGCTGTTCCTCTTTGCATATCTCACATCATTAGACCTTAGGCTGGTGAGCTTCTTGCAGTGAAAGTGCCATATCCATATGCCAGGGGGTGTACAGATTGTCTTTCACCTCTACAAACAAAACAGTTTCACACCCTACAGCTGGCTGATGATGGGTTCTGCAGGGGATTAGCTGTGCAGGTTTGAATCGCAACCTCAGACCAGTGATGGATTTGATCTTAAGATACTTCCATGTCTCCTGAGTGCTCTAGCTACTGGTCCTTTGGGTGACCAGACATAACAGTAGCAATTCTGATTTCCTTCCACTCCTTGTGCTCCCTAATATGAAGACACCTCCTAAGCATAGTTGCCTGCTGAAGTCCTGCAGGAGGGCTTAGCAAAGGTTGTACCTGTGGTACTCTTTACCACTTCTAGGAGGCTAAAATAGCTCAGATTATAGACTGAAAGAACCACCCCAGACAAGTAACCAAACCCCAAATAGTTTCAGATGTGTTTTGCAGAAGTATCTTGTGTAATGTGCCTGCTTCCAGGATCAAACACAGATAAGCAAGAGTCCATGTGAGTCTGGATATACACCACATGACACAGGTGCCTCAGCTAATAGGCACTCCAGAGTTCAGATGTGGCAGAAAAGTGGTTCTGAGCACAAGCTAGCAACTGTATTAGATAAAGCTAGTTCAGCAGGCCCAGAGGATTTAGCTCTCCTCAATCCTGGAACTGGAGCTGGTGCAAGCATCTACACAGATGTTTGTGCCTGAACCAGCAGCAACTTCATTGCTTTCAGACTGAGCTGGCCTTGGTGGCACTACAGTCAGAACTTGTGAGCCCTCCTTGTTGCAAAGTGGCCTGCACAGCACCTGAAAGTATGTGTGCTGGACTGTGTTCCTGTTTAACTTTGATTTGTTTGCTGTTGGGCTCCTTGGGTGTGATCTGCAGGCTGTGGCAGTGAAGAGGGCCATGGCAGGTGATAACATGTCAGTGTGCGCTCATTAAATGCACGTTTAAATGTTGGCACATTCCCAGGCCGGGCTCTGGCACTCTCCTACAAACACCTAGGTAGAGGTGAAGTTTATTCAATGAACCTAAACAAAAGCAATTTCTTTGTAAAGATGGAGCAGGCTCTCAAATGGCATGATCCTGGTGGGAATAGCAGCAGGTGGTGAGAGTATCCAAGGTTTTCCATTTAAGCTGAGCTTTTGCTTCTCAAGTACAGAATAACTTCAGAAAACACCCAAAGCACCTTTAGTTACTGGCCTCACTTGCTTGGTGGTTACTGTGGGTCTAATTTTAGTCTAAATTTTTTGACCAAGCATTCTTGATTTGTCATACCTGGTGTGGAGTCACCATCCCTGGAGGTGCTCAAAAAAGGATGGGACGTGGCACTTGAAGCCATGGTTTAGTTAGTCGTGAGGTGTTGGGTGATAGGTTGGACTTGATGATCTCTGAGGTCTTTTCCAACCTTACTGATTCTATGATTTGTGAAGTCCAGAGCTGGCCCTAATGAAGTCTTGCTTGCTTTTGTCTCCTGTCTCTAGAAAGCTGTCTCTTTTGCGGAGGAGGATGAAACCCAAGCTGCCAACGACTGTCTCCTGGTTTATTCCCAGGGAGAGTCAAGCTCCCCCCATGGCTCCATTGGCTGCTGCAGCTTTATCGAGGGTGATCTTGATGACCATTTCCTCGATGATTTAGGAGACAAATTCAAGACTTTAGCAGAAATATGCCTAGGCAGACCGATCAACATGAAGGATGGAAGCTCCAGGAGCGAGTCAGGCTTTGGTCTGAAGGACACAAAGTCACAGTTCATAGACCAGCGAAGTGCATCCAGCTCTGAACAAGCCTTTGCCTCGAGCAGTCGCCCCCAGCCAGTGCATGCAGGTGGGGCCACGGGAGAAGACACACTCTCCAAGGAGGTGGTC
Source organism: Dryobates pubescens (assembly GCF_014839835.1). Lineage (NCBI taxonomy): Eukaryota > Metazoa > Chordata > Aves > Piciformes > Picidae > Dryobates > Dryobates pubescens. The sequence continues at coordinate 8,650,234 of NC_071614.1, read as the reverse complement.
ACAGAAACAACCTTCACATCCCACTCTGGGCAGCACAACACCCAAGCCCTTCCCTCAGCCCATGCCCAGAGCAATTTCACCGTGACAGAAACATCCTACTCTGCGGGGGCTCCTGCCCACTCCACTGCTGTCTACCTCGACCCCCAGTTCAAGGAGAACGTGGTGGTGACAGAGAGAGTGCTGGCACCTGCCTCAAGCTTGCAGGGCATGGTGGAAATCCCTGGTTTGCCACAGGGAAGTAACGTGGTGGTCACAGAGAGGATGGTGAAGTCGGAAGGTGCCGTGCCAGGAGCCCTGCTGGTTCAGGATCTCCCAGATTCCCAGTATGTTGTGGTGAGGGAGCGGGAGAGGGTCCTTGTCCCTGCCACAGAGCACAGCTCGCTCGGCATCCCCACTGCAGCTGAGGGGCACAGCGTGGTGGTGAACGAAAGAGTGGTGACAGCCTCGGGGGCGCAGAGCAGAGCTGAACATGCAGCTGGCCCAGGAAGACAAGAGCACGTGTTGCTCACAGACTCCCTGCTGAGCCAGGCAGGCTCCAGCTTGGAGGGGCCACCTTCTGCCAGCACCACACTGAGCAAGTCTTCCAGGGTCACCAAATACAGCACTGTGCAGTACAGTCGGTCGTAGCCTGGCCCCTTGCAGTGGGGGTGGTGTGCAGCACCCTTGTGCCTGCCTGTGTCTCACCTCAGCTCTTGAGACACAACACTTGCTGGAGCTTTCAGAATGACATGGACTTGATTGCAGTAAGGACTATGAGCAGGAAGGTGGAGTAAGGAAATCTGCTGGGTTTATGCTGTAAGGTTGGCAGCAGTGCTTCTGAGGTGGAAAGCCCTGGGAACTACACTTTGTTTCCTTGTTTGCTATTTTTGTAATCCTTTTTTATTGTTCGGTTAGTGTAACAATGTCAGGTAACTACAGCTGCATAGTTAGGGGACAGCAGGGGGAAAAGAAGGCTGAAATCTAGGTGATGAGCAATGGCATGCCAAGCACAAGCTAGGTTTCTGAATTGCTGTTTGATGTATCTGCTGAAGATATGTTGTGGGCCAGGGCAGCTCCCTCTGAGCTGCAGATCTCTGCACCTTGGTGAGTTGCTAAGAAATCTTCCTGCCAAGCTTCCAAAGCCACTACAGCCTCAGGGGAATGGTGTGTTGATCTCCTGGAGGGATGTCATAACTCTGGGTTATCAGCATTTGTACCTTAAGCAATCAATACTGGCAAATTAACACAGGGGTGAGAGGGAGCAAGGAGCAAAAAAGCTGAGAACTGCAATTTTTTGGTACCTCAATGTAAAAAATCCATTACTTGGTGTGGATCTAGGCTCTGACATGGACAAGCAAGCAGTGGCATTGTCTAGATTTTTCACTGGCTTCTAAGTGGTCCTTTAATGTATGAAAATGAACCAAACTTAGCTTAGAGCCAGAGAGCTTCAGTCAGTGCCTCTGCTCAGCAGAGTTTATGGCCCTTGGATGTCTGTGGGATCTGATTTGCAAGTGCAGGTAACTAAGTGATTTTAACTCTCTGTGAACTCAGAGATACAAGCACAGAAAAGCAGGCTGGGGGTGGGGAACAGCTGTGAGGTTCTGGCTGCAGTACCACAGTGGGCTGTGCAGTGCTGTGTAATGGCAGCTTTCCTTAGGTGTCAGAAGGCAAGAGAGAGCTCCCTTGGAAGTCTGCAACATTGAAGATTTACTTTACCACAAGCTTCATGGAAAGAAGCAGCAGAGGACAGAAGTGCAGTGTTTGGCACTATGCATAAATGCACATGGCAGTAGTTGTGTGCAGCTGGAAACATTTTCAGGTGAATTTTACAAAGGCAGAACTGTCAAACACTCCTCATGCTTTCTCAGAGTAGAGAGAAGTATTTTGGGGTAGGGAGTGGTGCTGTGTTTATCTTCTACCTGAAAAACCAGCAAGCTGCTCAGAAGGTACTGCACAGCCTGTGCAGCTGCAGGAAAAACTCCAGGAGCCAGAGTGTGGTGTTTTCCACAGCTGTGTTTTGCCTCTGACTAGAAATGCTTCTGGTCTGTTTGATTTTTTCCTGATAAGGGTGTGAAACTTGATTCATAAATGTAGAAAGGAGGAATGCTGGCTCTGCTCAGCAGGCAGCTGGGCCACTACAGGAAATGGAGGAATACTCCTGAGCAAGTCAGATGACTGGCTTAGGCCTGTTGGTTATTGCCAAACTTGCTTGGACTGTTGATTGTTTATCTCTTCAACTTCATCTGTAAAGTGTGTGTGTGTGTGTTTCCTTTTAAGCAAAGATGCATCTGGAAGTGGTCACCACTTTTTCCTGCAGCTAGAGGGAGTCAACTTATTTCTGACTATTTAATGAAATATTTCTGTGGGTTTAGGCAATCTTGAAATAAAAAGCTCTGCAGTCTCTCTTTAGTCTCCTTTCGTTTGTAGGAAGGCTACCCCAGTGAAAACACTGACTGACTTTCCTCATGGAATTAAGTTTAAAGGTAGAAAGAGATGCAATAAAAGCTGATGTCCTGCTAACTTAGAGAGTCTGAAAAACATGTGAGTTCTGACTTGCTGATCTTTTGAGGTCTTTTCCAACCTTATTGAGTCTATGATTCTGCCTCCTGTGAATGTGATCCAAGACAGCAGCAGCTCCTTCAGAGGTTTATTGGGCTTGGAGTCAAAATTTTTCTAATCAGTTTATGCTTTCCAGCAACATGAACATTAAATAGTTCTCTAGTTATTAAAACAGGGTTGTTAACATCCAGAAAATTATGTAAGAGCCAAGACTGCCTCACAGCAATCCTGTGTACTGTTTATAGGTAAACTTTTATCTCATGAGCTTGTGCTGTAAAGAGTCTGGTTGAGGAGAGGCACAGAGAGTGAATCTCCCTTCTTTTGGCTTAGCTTCTGAAGCCTTGGTACAAGACTATCAGCATGTGACAGTGCTGGCAGAACATCCATCAGATTGTCACTTCTAATGGAGCTGTGTGTTTTAAGTGGGGGTGGCTGTGGGAGGAATGTACAGACCCAAACTAATGGAAATGCCTGGTTAGCATCTGACCACCAGATAACCCCCAGAGCAGGACCAGCCCTGGATGCTTATCTTGGGGAGTGATGCCTCACTCTGACTTCAGAAGGGAAAACAGTCTGTAATTGTCTTATCTAAAAATAACAGAGCACATTTATGCTGAAATACCAGAGGGACAGGGACTGTCTCCATGCTGCTGTGCTGTGATTTGTGTTTCCTGTGCATCCTCACCAACAACAGACTCCAGGAGCATGAACCAGCCTGACACAGCAAGGACATGGCTGTCCTCAGCAGGAGGGCAAGGGGAGTACCCTCAGTGCCCAAGAGAAGGTATTTCCTTTGTCATGCCTCAGCATATACTTGAAGCTGGGCTGTGCTTTGCAGGACAGGGTGAGCTCTTCAGACTCCATTCTTTCCTGGGAAAGCTTGAAGCTTGTGGGAGGCAGCAGCAGTAACTCAGATTTTAAAGAGTTCAATCAGCTGCTTTCTGCAGGAGACTGATGGTGTTTATGACCCTGAGGCATCCTAAAAATGCATCACTCCTTGTGCTTCTGGCTGTCACCTCTCCCTCCTGGGAGCTGAAATATAACAGCCATCTGCTGCTTCTACCTTGTGAGCAGGAAGGTTACCTCTGTCTGGTCCCAGTGCAGGCTGTCAGCTGCATTCCTCTAGCTGCACTAACTGGGGTGAAAATCTGAAGCGGGGGGCAAAACACACACCACCACCAATACTTCAGCAGATGAGAGCATGAGGCTGAGCTGAACAGGATCTTCAGGGTTAGGTGTAGGCTTTGAGCCCATCTTGCATAGCACACAAGCGAGGAGGCTCAGCTGCTGCAAATGATAGAGTGTGCATGGACTCCAGGTACCAGTGCATTAAGAGCAGCCTCTGGAGTTACTGTGTACACAAAAGGAGCTTCCAGCTCTGGGGAAAAGCTGATAGCTGAGCCTTGCTGTGAAAATCCAACTCCATAGCCATCCCCTTGGGGTGAGTGCTGCCTATGGTATGCTAGATATGGACTCAGCATGATGCAGGAGAGATTTGAGGGCAAGGGAGACCAGGACTGCAGCCCCCTGAGGCAAAGGGACAAGAGAGCAGGGAAGGACTGTCTGAGGAGAAACAGTGTGGTGTTTCCTTGCACACAGCAATCACTGAAACAAAAAACAACTGGGTTTTAAAATTACCCTGAAACTTGTTACCTGGAAATGCATAACAGAAAGTGTCTTCAGCTGGGCAGTGGCAATAGCTCCAGAAGGGGTTGTGGATGTGCTGGGGGAAAAGCACATGGCAACCAGCTTGTTCTGCAGGGTGCTGGGGGTGGGAGGGTTTGTAGCCCTCCCACATCAGCTCCAGGCTTATTTCTGACCCAAGATTTGGATGTTTCATCAGAGTGTTTCTCTTAGATCTCTTATCTCTAGCAAATAGAGCCCAGAGATGAGATACCACCTTGCACTGACTAAGCAACAGACTGCATCGATTCCTTGGCTAATGATTAGCTAAGCTCTAGAACGCCGGGATAAAGTTTAAACCCTGAGGGAGTGCAGGGGTTGGAGAGGAAAGTGCTGGTACCAACTGCTAGGTCCCCCTCAGGCCTTGAATCCAGCCTCCCAAAGCAGCCAGCTACCTGCTGGAGAGAGGATAGCTGGGAGCAGCTGTGGAACACAGGATGGTGGCACCCACAGAGCTGCTAGGAGTGGCAGTGACATGGCATTGGGCAGCAGGAGGGCAGGGGCTGTGATACCATCCTTGGGCAGGGCTGAGACAGCCTCCCTGGGTGACCCCCAGCATGGCTGTTGGCCTCTGCTGCCTTCCACCACCCATGCTAGACAAACAGGTCCATTCCTTGTTTCTCCTCCTCCTTCCCCTCATGAAAAACTCCCAGCACTGCCTGTCTGTCTAATCTTGGAGCATCACCAATTAGTCCTTTTATGCTTTTGTGAAAAGAAAACTAGAAGCAGAACTTCCAAGCAGAAGGAATTGCACACCTATGGCATGGGCTTTCAGGTGGAGCCAAATCACATCTCCCACTGATGCCTTGCACCTGATGTAACTCCATCTGACCCCTCAGCCAGTGCTGGCAGGGGCTTTGCTCTGTGTCCAACAGCACTCACCATTTTGCCCTTTACCATCCTGTCATCCACCAAATGCTGTCATCCTGCAGCCACCAAGCTTGACTTCTGCAGCAGCAGGTACAACAGAAAGCTGCTCCCACTCCTGTTGAACTGCTAAAGGAAAGGGTCCTGGTCATCCATCCTCCCTTTGTTTAGTTCATGTAAGCAAGAGAGGGGGAGAGCTGAGGTACAGGTCCCTATCAATATTTAGTTTTCCATAGTCCTGGTAACTTGGAGAGGGAATAAATACTTCTTCCCTAACACAATCCAACCAAACCATGTGGAGGTCTGGGTGAAGTATTTCAGGCATGTCTTAAAACAGACAGAGAATTATACTTAGTGTCAGAGGGCTAAGAGTGTGGCTGCCCTCTAAATGCCCCAAATACCTTTCTCCAGCTTGAATACCACCCTAAGGGATGGTGCTGGTGGAATTCCTAGCTGAGCTTACTGCACCTTGGCTGCCAGATGGGGCTGTTGAAGCCCAGAGCACAGCAGTGCTCACAGGAGTGACTGTCCAGGATGTGTGCTGAACAAGGGGTGGAGGATGATTCTGACACCTCTCTTCTTCAGATTAATGAGCATTTAAATATTTGATACCATGTGAAACAAGTCCAAGCAGAGTGACCTCAAAGCATCCTTGAAGCTTGTTAGGTGGGAATCCAAAGGGAATATAGAATGGGACTGCAGGTGTCTCATGGGAAGATTTCCCTTACAAACGTCATGGAGACAGCCATCCTTATAAACTCTGCTCCTATTACTTCATAAGGTGAGTTCAAAATATTTGTGAGACATTCAGAATCCAACTTATTTTGAAACATGGGGGGCAGGAGGGAGGGGAAAGATGCTTACCTTAAAAATCCTTGCCTTCTATCATGTCCAGTCCTGGGCCCCTCAATTTAAGAAGGACATTGAGACTCTTGAGTGTGTCCAGAGAAGGGCAACGAGGCTGGGGAGGGGTTTGGAACACAGCCCTGTGAGGAGAGGCTGAGGGAGCTGGGGTTGTTTAGCCTGGAGAAGAGGAGGCTCAGAGGAGACCTTATTGCTGTCTACAACTACCTGAAGGGAGGTTGTAGCCAGCTGGGGGTTGGTCTCTTCTCCCAGGCAACCAGCACCAGAACAAGAGGACACAGTCTCAAACTATGCCAGGGGAAATTTAGGCTAGAGGTGAGGAGAAAGTTCTTCACAGAGAGAGTGATTTGCCATTGGGATGTGCTGCCCAGGGATGTGGTGGAGTCCCCATCCCTGGAGGCGTTCAAGAGGGGACTGGATGTGGCACTTGGTGCCATGGTTTAGTAGTCATGAGGTCTTGGGTGACAGGTTGGGCTTGATGGTCTCTGAGGTCCTTTCCAACCTTATTGATTCTATGTTCTCCTCCTTCCAAGGAAAATCCTGCAAACTGGTTTAAAATTAAAAAGACAGAAAGGCTCTTGCACCTGTTGAGCACAACACAGGTGGGAGGAGCTGGGACAGAACCACACTACCACTGGACTCATAAATGAATCCAGTCAGCACAGAAGCATTAGCAAATCTAAAGGAGGCATTTAAGAAAACATTCTGCTAAAGAGCCCTGAGCACTCCAGCCTTCCCCCCACCCCCATCTTTATAAGAGCTATTTTAGTAAATAATACACCCAAGATGTGACACTTTGTTGTGATCCACTTCCTACGAATCCTGCTGGTAGAAGAGATTAGAATCCCAGTTCACAGGATCATAGCTTCCAGTTCACAGGATCACAGGATGTTAGGGGTTGGAAGAGACCTCCAGAGACAGCAAATCCAACCCCAGTGCAGCCTGGCATCCCTCTGTCCCAGCTCTGGCCAGGGCAGAGTTAATTTCCTTCATCGCAGCTCCCATGCTGCTGCATTTGGAGCTTGTGACCAAGCCAGTGCTGACAGCACAGGGATGTGTTAGGTACTGCTGAGCAGTGCTTGCACAGCATCCAGACCTTTTCTGCTCCTCACATTTGCCCTGCCAGCAAGTAGGCTGGGGGTGGGCAAGCAGTTGGGAGGGGACACAACCAGGACACAGTGCAAAAATCCTAAAGGAAGGGCAGGACATGGTGCCCTTCTTTAAGTAATGGCTCTTCTTTGCCTGTTTCTCAGACCTCCTCAGTGAAACACGTGAGCAGGATAAGTCTTCTGCCCTATGACAAAACAAAAAGCAAAACACTTTTGAAGTACCTGACTGGAATTCAGTGTGCAGTCCAGTGTGAATTCATAGAATCACTTCAGTGTGAATCCCAGGAATTCACCTGAATTATTCATGTGATCTGAAGCAAGGAAATCAGTTGAGGTAGAAAGCTCCAGAGCAGTGAGGTTCTTCTGCAAGCACAACTTTAGGCTCCTGAAAGCTGATTAGTTGCAACTTAGGTAAAGTTTGAGATTAGCAGCAAAGGACAATGTGACACAATAGGTGATGGCATGGAAGAAGGAGAGAAGCTGTTGGATAGAGAAGAATGTGTGGAGCATACTGCTCACTCTGAGCTTCAACTTATCTGCTGTATGCTGGAGAGGAATAATCTGTGAGGAATGCTTGCTGCACTGCAAGGAATTCCTACCACAAATAAATCAGCAGTTAGGAGCACCAGGGCTCACTTCAGAGAGAGCTGCTTTTGAAAAGCCCTGCCCCTCAGATAACCTCTCTGTTCTCCTCTCCCACATCCACCTTTTCCTGCTGTGCTCTGTAGCCAGATTAGGGGATCAGGAGGAATCAAAATTCTCCACTGTGCCACCTACTCACTCAGCAGACTCAGTGGGTCTGGTGCAGAAGAGTTGGACAATATCTGACCTGAGCGCATGAAGTTTGTTTGCAGAGCATTAGGAAATGAAAGCCAGGCTTTCAGAGGCAGGGGGAATCTGCCTGCAGCAATCCTGTGCTCTTTATTTACTTTGGTGACAGAATGAATTTTAGGTTTTTATGGCTGGCTCTGCCTGCCATAGCAGATAAGCTGCTGAATCACAGCAGGAGAGGAGTGGCAGTGTCATTGAAGAAAGACTTGTTTATTATCTTTATTGCCAACAGCTGGCCAGCTCCTTCCCTACAGGCACCTTGAAGCAGCACAATTTAATCTCCCCTTCTCTAGTGCACCCCAAACACTGGGTTCAGTTTGGGGCCTCTCACTACAGGAAAGACATTGAGGTGCTGGAAGAAAGCTGGTGAGAAATCTAGAGGGGTTATGAGAAGCAGCTGAGGGAAGTGGGGTTGTTTAGTCTGAAGAAAAGAAGGCTTAGGAGAGACCTTCTTGCACTCTGCAGCTACCTGAATGGAGGCTCTAATGAAATGGGTGTTGGTCTCTTCCACCCAATAACAAGCAATGAGACAAGAGGAACTGGCCTCAAGTTGCATCAGTAGAGGTTTAGGTTGAACATTAGGAGAAATGTCTTCCCCAAAAGGGTTGTCAAGCCCTGGAACAGGCTGCCCTGGGCAGTGGTGGAGTTACCAGCCCTGGAGGGGTTTCAGCGTCATGAAGATGTGGTGCTGAGGGACATGAGGCTGAGAGAGCTGAGCCTGTTCAGCCTTGGAGAACTTTCAGTGCTTAAAGGGGGCCTGGGGAAAGAAAGCTGGGGACAGACTTTTAGCAGGGCCTGTTGTGATATGACAAAGAGTGCTGGGTTTAAACTAAAGGGATATTCAGACAAGATAGAAGGAAGAAGTATTTTATCCTGAGGGTGGTCAGGCAGTGGCCCAGGCTGCCCAGAGAGGTGGAAGATGCCCATCCCTGGGTGGTTGGGGCTCTGAGCAACCTGCTCTAGTTGGGAATGTCCCTATTGACTGCAGAGGTTGGACTGGATGAGCTTTAGAGAACGATCTTAAAGGTCTCTTCCAACCAGAAGGAGCCCACGACTGTGATTCTGTTCCATAGAGAGCAGGATGCTGCTTTCCCTGCTGCCCCCTCCCGCAGCCGCTCCGGGGGCTGCAGGCAGCATCCTGGCAGCTCCCGCCCCGTCTCCTGGGAAAAAAAGGCTGTTTTCCTGGAGCTGGTGGAAAACATCCCGGGATCGGGCTGTGGAGGGCCGCGGGTGGCCGGGGCCAGCAGGTGGCGCTGCGGTCGCGCCGGTCCCCGCATCCCGGGACAGGGGATGCTGGGAGAGGCTCGGCCAGGACCGGGGGTACCCAAACCCTGCCCTCAGACACCTCTGAAGGGACGGGCAGCAGAGAGGCTGGGAAAGCAACACTCGCACCCAGCAGCGCCAGGAGACAGCCAGAGAGCCTTCTCCAGCTCCACTGCATCTGAAAGACCTTTGGTTTGCTTAGAGAGGCATCTTAGAATCACAGAACAGTTTTGGCTGGAAAAGACATCCAAGATCATCAAGTACAGCTGTCAAGCCAACACCACCAATGCCACTAAACCATGTGCCAAAGTGCCATGTCTACACCTTCGGGGCTGGTGACTCCACCACCTCCCTGGGCAGCCTGTTCACTGCCTGACCACTCCTGCAGCAAAGAAATTTTTCCTAATATCCAACCTGAACCTCCCTTGATGCAACCTGAGGCCATTTCCTCTGTCCTATCACCTGTAACCTGGGAGAAGAGACCAACCCCCACCGCACTGCAACTGTCTTCACTGGCATTATAATGTAACTCAGTAAAGCCCATGGGAACAAAGAGCCAGGTCTGCAGTGCAGCCTGCCTTTTCTAGTGGTTCCTTTCCTGGAGGTAACAAAACCCTTTCCAAAGAACAGCTATTCTTCCAGCATTGTCAGATCTCTTAAACAAGAAGGTCCTGGCAGCATACCAATCCTTCCCTCTTAGAACCATAGAATCATTTAGATTGGAAAAGACCTCTGAGATTATCAACTCCAACCATTCAACCTACTCTACCAAGTCCACCATAAAGGGGAGGAAAGTGCACCTTCAACCACTCAAGAATCACATCTACACAGCTTTTAAATTCATCCAGGGATGGTGACCCAGCCCCACCTGCCTGGGCAGCCTGTTCCAATGCCTGACAACCCTTTGAGCTGAAATTTTTTTCCTACTGCTCAGCCTAAACCTCCCCTGGTGCAGCTTGAGTCCATTCCCTCTTGTTGTATCACTACTTACTTGGGAGAAGAGACAGTATCTTCTTCATCCCAGTCCTGTATCAGGAAGGAGCAGAGGAGGGCATTTATTTGTTCCCCTCTCTCTCTTCCTCCTGGTGCTCTACCCCATCCAGGGAAGAATCTTCTGGCCCTGGCCACTGCATCCAGCCTCAGTTCTGAACTTCACTTGTCTCTGCTCAGCTCTCCAGGCCTGCAGAAGGGTTTCTTTCTCAAACTGAAGATCAGAAAACAGAGCTCAGCAAACAATCTGTAAAACTTCTCCCCAGGACATTGCTCCTCTGCAACTGGATGCACTTTTTTATCACCTTCTTTCAAGCTTGTTTTGATATCTGGCTCAGCCCAGAAGATTTCTTGTTCTGTCTTCTTGTGTGGTGTCTGGGCTGTGATGGATGTATTCTCCCACATCTCTCAAATATACAGATCCCTCAGGAAGCATTTAGGGCACTTTTCTTTCAGAAATGTTGACACCTTTTGTAATAAAAAGAAAAACAACTCTCAACCTGATTAACAGAACAAAAGGTGCCCCGGGGGGCGTGGGGGGTACAGGGGAGCAGTAAGTTTTCTTCCTGGTCTCACCATCGAGTAATGATAGAGCAGTCCCCAGCAGCATCTCTCCATCCTCCTCTCTTTCACTCTTCATCTTGTCATCGTGTGGTTTCAGCCTGAGGCAGCTCTGCTGGTGTGCTGGACTTTTACAGGTGAGCAGTCAAGCTACAGAGCAGGTAAAGAAAACATCTCAGCAGCCCAGTTCATTGTGTGGTGGCTTCTGCATGATTGTCAACCTAAGTCACAAGGAAATCTGGCCAGGGGCACCTTTGGAAAGGAGACCTAATAGGGAAGGATTTATTTTTTTAAACAGCAAAATTTAGAATCATAGAGTCAAAAAGGTTGGAAGAGACCTCAAAGATCATCAAGTCCAACCTGTCACCCAACACCTCATGACTACTAAACCACAGCACCAAGTGCCACATCCAATCCCCTTTTGAACACCTCCAGGGATGGTGACTCCACCACCTCCCTGGGCAGCACATTCCAATGGCTAACAACTCTCTCAGTGAAGAACTTTCTCCTCACCTTGAGCCTGAACTCCCCCTGGCACAGCTTGAGACTGTGTCCTCTTGTTCTGGTGCCGACTGCCTGGGAGAAGAGACCAAGCCCCTCTTGGCTACAACCACCCTTCAGGTAGCTGTAGACATCAAGAAGGTCTCCCCTGAGCCTCCTCTTCTCCAGGCTAAACAACCCCAGCTCCCTCAGCCTCTCCTCCTAGGGCTTGTGCTCAAGACCTCTCTCCAGCCTCATTGCCCTTCTCTGTACACATTCAAGAGTCTCAATGTCCTTAAACTGAGGGGCCCAAAACTGGACACAGTACTCAAGAAGAGCTTCACACACACACACAAAATACACAAGCCAGCACAGCCTGTCCCCTCCCTCAGAAAGCTAAAGTCTTGTTACATGCTACACAACATAAGACATCTTTTACCCTGCTCCTCGATCTCCACAGAAAGCAGCTTTCCTTCTGCTGGTGCTTATTTGTGTCCTGCCTCATCCTTTCCATCCCACCATGCTGAAAGAATCATAAAAGGAGACCAGAGTTGACCCAGGCAAGGCTAAGGCAAAGCTATAACAAAAGAATTACACAAGCTCTTCAGGAAAAAAGGACAGTGTATATCCATTCCCTCTAAAGTTTGAAGCTCCCCCCCCAAAAAACCCCAATGCCTCCTTTTCAAGGTGCTCCGTAGAGCAGGATGCCCACCAGACACAGGGCACATGGGGTAGCTCATGTTCAATGTCAGCTACAGCTTAAAACACAGAGACTGCCCCAGAAAACATTTCAGCCTTGGTTGTTTTGGAGGTTTTTTGAGTTCCTGTTTCGCTGGGAGACTCAGGCATAAAAGGCACTGAGAGCCCCAGGCCCTAGGAGAGGAGGCATGCAGAGCTGCCCACAGAGCTGCTTTCCTCTGCATTGCTACTTTGTGCATTATTCACATGACAGTCTGTGGCAATCACCTCCTGAGAGTGCATCCTTTTGCTTACCTCTCTCCCCTCCAGACATCCAGCCCTTCTGTTGGCTTTGCAGCTCTTGTTTCTCACCATCCCTCCATGTCAATCCTACCTTTTGCTTCCATTTTAACCAAGCAGTTCTCCTTCTCCCCTTCCTTGCTCCTGTGAAATATTTGGCTCTCATTTCTTCTTCCCCTTCAGTCCCAGGGATGGGTCCCTGCACAGCTCTGCCCTTTCTGTCTCCTCTTCCTCACATGGTTCTCCTGGGTGCAGCTTTTCTACTTCAACATCATCTCCACTTTTCTGTTTTTTCTTTTTGACTGCTCTCCTACACAAGGAGGCTTTTGCTCCTCAAGCTTCTGTGAATGCATATGCTGTGCATCACCATCCTCTCTCCCCAGATGACGAATTACATCTCCTCCTTTCCAGACTCCCTCTCTGCAGCCAGCTCTGCTCTTTCCTGACTTTCTGTGCCCTTTTCACTGGTTCCCTCTCAAACATCGCTCTAAGCAACTTCTGCCAGAGGTTCACCTTTAACATTTACTTTGACCACTCAGGTTTGTTTCTTCCTCCACTTTCTGAAGCGACTTGACCACTTTTGCTTGAGAGAGTGGAGCTGCATTAGCTGGGAAAAGAGAAGAGGAAAAAAGGGACATTTCTCAATGACAGAAGCAAATCATAAAGTCTAGAATGCATCAGGATGGAAGGGACCCTTCCAAGGTCACCTTGTCCAACCACCCCCACCTGCAGTGAGCAGGAACATCCTTAACTAGATCAGGTCACTCAGGGCCCCATCAAGCTTGACCTTGAATGTCTCCAGGGGTTTGGACTCTACCACCTCCCTGGGCAACCTGTTTGAGTATTTCACTACCCTCATTGTGAGGAACTTCCTCCTAATGTCCAGACAGATAAACTCTGTCAGACCTGAACCCTCAGGACTGCTTTATAGACCCCTTCCTGCTTCCCTCCCTGCCCAAAATCCCCAACATTCAGAAGGAGTAGGGTAGGACTTCAGCTTCTAAACAGGGACACTTGGGGTGCCCTAGGGTGCAGAGTGTGAGTGTGGTAAAGAAGGGGCAGTTGTTGTTCAGGAGCCTGATTGGCCCCTGAGGATAACAAACCCATGGAGGGCTGAGGGTGGAATAGGAACGCAGCAGCTACAAAAGCAGTTCCCAAGCAAGCAACAGAAATGTGTAGCTACACAAAAGCACTGAACAGAGGTTTCTGTTAATCTGTGATCCCACAATCTTCTTTTGTTGCCACTTAGCAACAGAATTGCAAACTGAGGATGGAAAGCCAGGGTGACTTAAAATTCCTCTCTTTGCTGAGCAGGGAGGAGAAATGATCCCTCTGTGGGCAGGCACAGCAGGATTTCCAGGGACTGGCACTGTTGTGCCTTTCAGCACTATTATGCAGACACCTGAACTTCAAATTGCCCAAAGTCCAGCTCAAAAGGGCAAATCAAGTTGTTTATAAGAATTAGCAAACTTTCCTCACAGAAACCCAGGAATATGCCAAACAAAGACATCCACGGACTGCATTAAGGTCATGTGCTGTAGGCAGGAGGAACGTAGAAGGGACTGGTGAGCCAAAACCACTTCTTCACTGGAGATTACCTTTAACTGGGGGATAAAAACAAGACATCAGAACTTTGATGTCATAGAGAAGCTCAGAGACTGGGGCAGAAGGGTGTGACCCTACTGCAGCCACCCCTACCTGAAGCTATTGGTCTTCGTCATCCTATCTTTGAGGGAAACCCAAGGCAGTACCAGCTGACCTCATCTCTCTCCTAGGTTCAGCTGCCTTCATGAACATCACAAAGTGTTGGATTTAACTGCCTACCACCATGCTCTTTACATCCCAGCCTCTTCTTTTTTCCATCTCTTCATCTTTTTTGCCTCCTCCTTACCTTTTTCTTACCCACCCACCCCACCCCTTCTGTCTTTTTAACCCAAGAGCCTGGAGCAGCCAGCCAAGGCATCATCTTCAGCAACGTTCCTGTGGTTCTGGGGGCAGAGGGAGTTAAAAGATGTGCTACAAGCTGCCTGACAGCCAGGCTCAGAGCAGGGGTAAAGCTGCATGAACTGCTTGCCATTCAGCTGATCCTGCCCCACGGTCCAGCTCAGATGCCTTTTTTCTTTGCATGTGCTGTGACCCTCAGAGATAAGACTCCAGCAACCACAGCTTCCTCCCACCTTAAGCACTTTGTTCCCTGTCCTGCGGAGGGGTTGGGCTCCCATCCCAGCAGTGCTGCCCAGCAGCCGAGGGGAGAGGGAGGTATTCCAGCCAAAGGGCAACAGACTCAAGGGTGCTGTTAAAATGGAAGCTGAATTTAATATTTACATTTTCAAAGGATTCATTTGTTTTGCTGCCTTTGTTTATCTTCAGCCCAAGGACATGGCCTTTTTTTTTTCCCTTTATTTTTACAGTGAGGTTTTGCTCTGAAACTCAACAGCCAAGACCTGCCTATGCCAGACCCATGAACCCTGTTTAACAGTCACTTTGTACCAAAACAGGACTCTGCTGCAGGCTGCTGGAGTTGTTTATTCCCCAGCCAGACCAACCACAGTGGGAAGGGCAGAAGGTTTCCACCTCTCTACATTTGTGGGGTGGTAGGGTGTCAGGTAATGATAGGACCAGAGGGAGTGGGGCAAAAATAGAAATGGGTAGATTCAGATTGGATGTTAGGAAGAAGTTCCTCACCATGAGGGTGGTGAGACACTGGCACAGGTAGCCCAGGGAGGTGGTGGAAATCTCATTCCTGGAGGTTTTGAAGGCCAGGCTGGATGTGGCTGTGAGCAACCTGATGTAGTGTGAGGTGTCCCTGCCCATGGCAGGGGAGTTGGAACTGGATGATCCTTGAGGTCCCTTCCAACCCTAACAATTCTATGAGAGGAACAGCTGGAGGAATTCTGTCTTTCCAAAGAGCCCAGGGGGTGTTTCCTCAAAGCAATCACATTGGTCTAACAGTTGTGTACAGGGACATGTTAGGTTATGCTTGGACTAGGTGACCTTGAGATGCTTTCCAACTAGGCAATTCTATGTGATATGTTACCAGAGTATTCATGGACCTCTGCAGGAAATAACTCACCATCCACAAGCCAGTCACTGAGGTGCATGTCACCTCAGGTAGAGGGAGGAAAAGCTCTGATAAGCCACATACACCCCAGCATGAAGGACATGGAAGCTGCTGGAGTGGGTCCAGAGGAGGCCATGAAGATGATCAAAGGGCTGGAGAACCTCCCCTGTAGGGGCAGAGAGAGAGTTGAGGCTGTTCAGCCTGGAGAAGAGAAGGCTCCAGGGAGACCATACAGCTGCTTTCCAGCATCTGAAGAAGCCTACAAGAAAGCCAGGAAGGGACTGTTTGCAAGGGCTTGTAGTGGTAGAATGAGAAGGAATGGATTGAAGCTTGGAGAGGGGAGATTTACACTAGAAATGAGGGAAATAATCTTTCTGGTGAGGGTGGTGAGACACTGGAACAGGTTACCCAGGGATGTCATGGATGCTCCCTCCCTGGTGGTGTTCAAGGCCAGGCTGGACAGGGCCTTGAGCATCCTGGGCTAGTGGAAGGCGCTCCTTGCCGATGGCAGGGGGTTGGAACTGGTTGATCTTCAAGATCCCTTCCAGCCTAAACCTTTCTATGACTCTCAGTGCTTCCATGCAAGCTTTCCCCAGATTCTGCATGCCAACCCTGGGCTAAAAATAGTAATTAAAAAAAAAAAATATATATATATATAAAAAGACAAATTGCTGAACAGAGGAGAGTGTGAGTAGCAATTACACACTTCTCTGCTATTTACAGCCTTCCCTACATAGCAGTACAAAGAAGGAGCAAAATTAGTACGTGTTCCTCTTTTTATGTGACTGTTTGTACTTTGCAGAGGAACTTCAAGAGGCTCATCAAGCTGCTGCTAATAAAAGCTCTACAATTCTGTCTGTAGTCAAATATTCCCCAGATGATAGTCGTGGGCTGGAGTTATTTGCTGGTTTTGCCCATTTTAGGCTATGCTTCTTTCATCATTTTTTAAAGGCTAAAGCACCCACTTGCTGAGCATCATCTTTAAAGGAACAGCTGAAGTTCACTTCTGCCCTGTCACCAGGAGTCTGAAAGCTGATGATGTCCAGCTCATGGGAAACCATCAGTATAAAGCAGTAGCTGGTAGTGTAGAGGAGTCCAATCCTGAGAACAGAAGGAATCTCTTAAATCACTTCAAGGAAAGTAGAACCAAGAAAATCATCTGGAGTGCCTTTTGTCCTCTGTTGGGGGAGAATGCTCGTTAACAAGGGTGGAGAAGGATTTTGAGCTGACGTTTCAGGCATTCTGGGGGATCCAACTATTCCTAAGGTCTTCTCTACACGGCCACATCTGAGTCAGTTAAGGCAGAATGCGAACACAGAGCAGTAACTGTTCTGCTAGGCGTGGACAAGCTGCTGGCCTCGGTGCCTTCTCTGGCCGGCAGGAAAGGGGATTAAAATTCCCTTGAAACACACTCTAAGGGAAAAGCAGAGAGATGAAGGGGATTAAACTCATTTAGTTTACCAGGACATATTTCTCTGAGCTCCAGTGGCTCAAACATTATGAGCTGTGTTGCAGTTCAAGGAGGACATGGGATGCTGTGCACAGCACCGTGCAGTAGCAAAGGGACCATGGTGATGCCCTAGAACAGGAGCCCCCAGATAGCTCTGCATGAACACTGGAGTGATGAGGAGCAGGAGTGCTCCATGAATTCTGGTCTGGGAAGTGCTGTTAGAAGGGACAGTACATCAATCACAGTTCATGTTACAGAGTCACAGAATCACCAAGGTTGGAAGAGACCTCAGAGATCAAGTCCAACCCATCCCCACAGACCACATGACTAAACCATGGCACCAAGTGCCACATCCAATCCCCTCTTGAACACCTCCAGGGATGGTGACTCCACCACCTCCCTGGGCAGCACATTCCAATGGCTAACAACTTTCTCTGGGAAGAACTTTCTCCTCACCTTGAGTCTAAACTTCCCCTGGTGCAGCTTGAGACTGTGTCCTCTTGTTCTGGTGCTGCTTGCCTGGGAGAAGAGACCAACCCCTTCCTGGCTACAACCTCCCTTCAGGTAGTTGTAGAGAGCAATAAGGTCTCCCCTGAGACTCCTCTTTTCCAGGCTAAACAATCCCAGCTCCCTCAGCCTCTCCTCCTAGGGCTTGTGCTCAAGACCTCTCCCCAGCCTCATTGCCCTTCTCTGGACACATTCAAGAGTCTCAATGTCCTCCTTATTATCATATTGTAAGGACTGAAGACCTTCTTGGATTCTTTTAGTCAGGCAACACTGAATTCCTCAGAGATTTGAAAACCCAAAACTCCACCTCTAGAGCAAAAAATGTCCCAGAAGTTAAAACACATCCTAGGCTTGTTTCACTGGTACATTCCACAGCATAACCTGCATTATATATAGGCATCACAGATTTTTAAAGCCAACCAAGGAGAAAGGTTTAGACTAATTGTCTGAATGTTAAAGACCTGTGGGGGCTTACATTGAATTAATTTGCATAATGGCATACAGTGGACTGACATCCAGCATCGAGGGACCCTTTGGACAGCTCTGCTACCGGCTTGAATGATGCAAGCAAGGAAACCCACAGAATATATCTGGTTGGAAGAGACCTCCAAAATCATCCAGACCAACCTTCAACCCAGTACTGCAGGGTCAACATTAAGCCACCTCCTTAAGTGCCAGGTGCACACACTGCTTAAACACCTCCAGAGATGGTGACTCCACCACTGTCCTGAACCTTCACAGAAGGTTGCTTGAGACTTCCACATCCCATGACAGCATGCAGCAGGAATTATTCACCTCACTTGCACACTGAGGTGTTTTGGGGCTTTTTTTACATGGCATTTAAAAAAATAAATGAATCACTGTGTGGGCTCCAGGTTTGTAAAACAAGCTGTTGGAGTCAGGAACTCAAATTTCCTCTCTCTCTGACTGGAGCAGAGAGATACATCTCTTTTCCTAACTGGACTGACTGGAAGCTGTAAGCCAGCTAC
The DNA here is from genome assembly GCF_014839835.1 of Dryobates pubescens. Lineage (NCBI taxonomy): Eukaryota > Metazoa > Chordata > Aves > Piciformes > Picidae > Dryobates > Dryobates pubescens. The sequence continues at coordinate 8,632,063 of NC_071614.1, read as the reverse complement.
TGTTTCACCCCCAAACTCTAAATACTGCATGACACATGGATCTCTTGGTTGCTGTCCTGCTTGAAGGACAACTACCTGAAGGGAGGTTGTAGCCAGGAGGGGATTGGTCTCTTCTCCCAGGCAACCAGCACCAGAACAAGAGGACACAGTCTCAAGCTGCACCAGGGGAAGCTTAGGCTTAAGGTGAGGAGAAAGTTCTTCCCAGAGAGAGTTGTTAGCCATTGGAATGTGCTGCCCAGGGAGGTGGTGGAGTCACCATCCCTGGAGGTGTTCAAGAGGGGATTGGATGTAGCTCTTGGTGTCATGGTTTAGTCATGAGGTCTGTGGTGACAGGTTGGACTTGATTATCTTTGAGGTCCCTTCCAACCTTGGTGATTCTGTGAGTTTGTCCTGAACTCACAACAGGTCCCTGCTTCATTATTGTTGTTGACAAAGCACCCTGGCATGCAGAACAAGTCCAGCAATGGTATGTGGTGACCCTATTATATGCAGATCAAGAAAGAGAAGTTGTATACTCCCTAGAAAGAGCAGCCACAGACACAGAGAAGGGGTAAAATCCATACTCCAACTGCAAAAAGCAGGTTTCATAACTGGAGGTGTTTAGGAAGAGACTGGATGGGGTGCTTGCTGCCATGGTTTAGTTGATTAAATGGTGTTGGGTGATAGGTTGGACTCGATGATCTCAAAGGTCTTTTCCAACCTGGTTAATTCTATTCTAGATCTAAAAGAGTGGCACAATGGCCAAACACACAGCTAAGCTGTAGCCTTAGCTGAGGTATATTTTATTTTTGTGCTGCAAGAGATGTTCTGAACCTAGCTCAGAGACAGTGAGCAAAGGAACTGCTATTTTTATCCTCAGCAAGTGTTGCACTGCACTCCTCAGAAGCTTGCACTCTATAAACCTGAGCATGTACCTGCCATGTGATTAGAATTCAGTCTTTCAGCCTGGCTGGCAGCAAGGAAAGGGAGTTCTAACCACAGAGGCTTCACCAGGGAAAAAAAAGATAATATAATTACAGAATCATTAAGGTTGAAGAAGATCTCTGAGATGATCAAGTCCAACCATCAACCCAACACCACCATGGCCACTAACCCATGTCCTGAAGTGCCATGTCCACCTGGTTTTTTAACAGCTTCAGGGATGGCAACCTCACCACCTCTCTGGGCAGCCTGTTCCAATGCCTGACCACTCTGTCAGGAAAGAAATCTTTCCTAATGTCCAACCTGAACCTCCCCTGGCACAAACACACATGTTGCCTGTGTTCATCCACTTCAAGCAGCAATCTGTGCATGCATTTTTGTAAGGCAGATGGCACTTCATGAGGAGTGCACCCTGGAGAGGTCCTGTGTTTATACACAGGAGAACATGCAGGAGCTGGATTTTCCCTGACAACATCCCAAGCCATGACTTCCACTTCATCTCCTCTTGACTCATGTAGCCCACAGCCTTTCAAAATGCACCTAGCACAGACCTAGCTCAATTTACTGGCAATGTGGCGAGAAGCATCAGGACCCTCAGAGCCACTCCTGTTTTTCATAGTATGCCTTCAGCAAATGTTTCCTACCTAGCTTTCACCCAGGTATAACCAGCAATAGCTTAGGCTCAGGTAAGCTTGTCTCAGAGCAGTGGCTGGTCTGCAATGGCTGTTAAGCTCTCTGTTTGCACATCTCAGTGTCTGCTGCTTCCCCAGCATGGAAGTGTCCAGCCCTTCTGCAAGGGTTTTTCTTCTTGCAGAATGACAGAATCATTTCAGTTTGAAGACATCTTTAAGATCATCCAGTCCAACCATTCCATAACTCTACCAAGACTGGTGCTAAACCATGTCCTTCAGCACCACATCTCTGCCCCTTTCAAACACCTCCAAGGATAGGGATTCAACCACTCCCTGGGGAGCCTGTTCCAGTGTTTGAATACCATTTCAGTGAGGAAGTTTCTTCTAATGCCCAACCAAAACCTCCCCTGGTGCAACTTGAGGTAATTTCCTCTTGTCCTATCACTTGTTACTTGGAGAAGAGACCAACAGCACCTTGCTCCAATGTACTTTCAGGAAGATGTAGAGAGCAAGAACATCTCCCCTCAGCCTCATTTTCTGCAGGCTATGTGCAGTCTTGAAATGCTGCAGTGTACTTCATTCTTGTTCTTAAAAGCTGAGGAAGGTAAAAAAGACCAAAAAATAATTCCAGATGTTATTGCTGTACTGCACACAAGGGTCAGAATGTGTCCTCTTCCTATCCCTTTTGAGATACCTCCTTTTTTCTGTCCTTCAAAAGATATCAGGTTGGTTGTTTCAGATCCATTTTCAGACATTCCAGGTACACATTTGGTTTTGCCAGACCAATGACACTGGCAAATATACTTAGGGTCTGATACAAAAGTTCCATGAAGCCTGCAGTAGATACAGGGACAAGGTTTAGGGGACTCAGCATTTCTTCAGAGCTTCTGGCAGGAAGCAGGCACCACTTCTATCCTTTTCTTTTGATTAACTGATGTGTGGCTGTCACTTGGTAGCTTCCCACTCAACAGCACTTTATTCCAGGATGGCAGTTGACATCCAAGCTGCATCCAGATGAATCCAAGTGGTGATGGCCACTAAAGAAAGAGCTGAGAATCTTGAGTGCCACTGTGGGATGATTAGCCCTTAACCAATGGCTGACTGGGCCCTGTGCAAATTTGAAGAAGCCTTTGGAGAGGTACCCAGGTGCCTGCTGGTTAAACAGGCATTTCCACACACCTGTTTGCATTGGGTACCAGAGTGAAGTGCCTTAGACTCAGCATTTTTACAATCTTGAACAGCAAGATGCTGAGCAAAGTGCAAAGCTGCAATACCTTTAGCAAATAGATATCTAACCTAAGAAAAGATTAAGAATTAACTCCACAGGCTCTTTTTAGGGGTTATTTTAAGCTAGAGAAGGGGAGATTTTGGTTGGACATTAGGAAGAAGCTCTTTGCTGAACTGAGGGTGGTGAGACACTGGGACAGGTTGCCCAGAGAAATTGTGGACACCTCGTCTCCGGGTGGACGAGGCTTTGAGCACCTTAGTCTGGTGTGAGGTGTCCCTGCCCTGGCACTTCAAAGGTTTCTTCTAACTCAAAGCATTCTGTGATACTATGATCACAGCTAGGCAAGATTTTCATTGTCATGTCTGATCCAATTATTCATTTAGCATCTACAGACAACTGAGAATAAATTGAGATCTCATGGAGATTCCCTTCAAAAATGCCAGGTCCTCCCCAAAGAGCCTAGCCAGGGCCCTAAGAACATAGTGGCTTCTGTTAGGGCTTTTTGCTATCAGAAACATTTGCATCACAGTGTAGGTTCATTGTGTACCTCTTGCAACATGAAAGGGACAAAAATAAGTTTATAAGCATCTAATGATTTTGCTAACAGAGAAACTGACCTTTAAAAACACTGATGTCAGAGCTAGCTCCAAGCATCTTTCAGCAAGAGGAAAGGTTAAGGTGTCAGGGCTAGCACAAGGTTATTCAATTAGCTTTGTGTTTAAATTGATCTGTTTTTGTCTAGACTGATGGCTTAGTGTGTAGAGGTGAATACAAGCTACAGCTGAAGAGCAGAAGTTTGATTTAGAGGGCTCACAAGGAATATAAGGGAAGCTAATGAAGAAGGACCTCACAGATATCCGTTCCCAGTGCCCTTGGACTTTCAACATTTCAAAGCCAAAGCCAGCTGAGATGAGCAGGTGCCAGGTGAATTCACACACTACAGATGCCCCAAAGCAACAATCACCTATTTAGATGCTTCTGGTTTTGGACTTTATGTCCCAGGGTGCTTATGGGACATAACCTTGAAACAATCAAAACCTGTGATAAATCCCCGAAGATCAGAACAACCAACTTGTCTCCTAGATGATTTGTCAACAGTTTGCACTTCCTTACTGTAAAACGAACTGCATTTGATATAGAATACAAAATAAGGCTGATTTCATTATTTTTCTCTTCAACCCCAGTAGTGTTTCCCTTAAAATAACCATTGTTAATGAACAAAGAAACCCGAGTATGGCCATTGAAGCCCTGAACACAGACATCCTCCTCAGAGAGAAGCAAAATGGGCAGCAGGCTGACAGCCATGCACACACCACACACACCTGAAAGGCCATTTTTCCTTAATGCTTTCCTTTGCAAATAGACTAGACTAGACTTAACCAGGTTGCAAAAGACTTTCGAGATCATGGAGTCCAACCTATCAGCCAACACTATCTAATCAACTAAACCATGGCACCAAGCACCCCATCCAGTCTCTTCCTAAACACCTCCAGTGATGGGGACTCCACCACCTCCCTGGGCAGCACATTCCAATGGCCAATCTCTCTTTCTGTGAGGAACTTCTTCCTAACAGCCAAACTAAACCACCCCTGGTGCAGCTTGAGGCTGTGTCCTCTTGTTCTGGTGCTGCTTGCCTGGGAGAAGAGGCTAACTCCCTCCCGGCTACAACCTCCCTTCAGGTAGTTGTAGACATCAAGAAGGTCTCCTCTTCTCCAGGCTAAGCCACCCCAGCTCCCTCAGCCTCTCCTCACAGGGCTGTGCTCCAGACCCCTCCCCAGCTTTGTTGCCCTTCTCTGGACGCGTTCCAGCAACTCAAGCTCGAACATGAACCTCCCTGAGCACAGCTTTTAATTAGAAAAGCATTATCCCTGGCTTTGCAGGGTGGGGGAAAGTTACTTAATGAGCAAATGGTGAAATCAACAGAAAAAATCTCTGGCTGGCTTCAGCAGGTAGCATACTGAGCACTTGCTGATCTGCCAGAGCTCTGCCCACAGCCACTCAGTGGCACAAAACTGAGGCAAAATTCAAAGAATCCTTGGCTCTAGTTCAGAAAATTCAGGCAAGCTTCTTGCAGAGGCAAATCTCGGGTTTTTTCCTGTAATCCCTTATGGAATGTTACTCCAGCAAAGCGAAAGAAGGTGTCACATTCAGCTCTCTATACCACAGAAAGGATTTTTTTCTTTCAGAGCGCAGGAATTCATTAATTCTTTGGGAAGTGCTAGGGAACTCTATCCAGATTACTGCAAGGCTTACCATCTATCAGTCCCTTTCACCCCAGTGTCACAGGAGCAGCTTACAGGGTTTTATGGCCCAAGTCAGGTATTCCAGCTTGTCTGAGCACTTTGTCTTGTAGAAGCAGGTGGCTCTCTCAGTCAAATGAAGGAGAAGGGAATGGAGCAGAGAGTAAGGAGCTTATCTGTGTAAAACAAGCCTGAGTGTGTGAGCCTGGATGGAAGAGGGAGACAGGCTCTGTAGGACATAAATGAGAGTATTAGCAGGATGTGTTTGTTCTTGACCCAAGCATTGTAATGCCTCCATGCAGGGAACATGCTTTCATTTAAAACAGGCATTCATTCTAATTCTTCAGAGCTGGACTTCAACTGATTTGGAATTCAGATAAGCCTTAGAGCATTTACATGTTAGAGGATTATCTAAATATTTCCATAACCTTGGGGGGTCTCATACTTCTTGGCTTCCATAAGCTGAGGTTGCTGTGCATACCAGGGGCTCTGCTTCTCTCTCCTCTGGCCCCCTAATCACTCTGTGTCTAGGTAATCACCCCTTCTTCTGGGGTGGCCCCTAGTCCCTGGATAGCTTTATGTATAGCTCTGCATTAGCTGTATAACCCTACTGTTTCCTCCACACCAGGAATCCTAAACATCTTGTTCTGAGAGGTTTTCAGTGTCTCCATTTGCTCTTTTCTTACAGAAGGGCTTTTGTGCTTCCCTCTGTGTTGCACCACTTTCCTGGTTGCATGCATCCTGCTGGCAGTCCCTGGGAGCTGCCCTGCTCCCTGTGCTTCACAGTGGCTTCCTCACTCCTTCAGATGGCTTAGAGTTTCGCAGCCACACTTCCTCCTCAGTGCTCAGCCTCTTCGAATTTCACTTCCACATGCATTATTTTTTGCTCTGGGGTAAGTTACTCACAGAATCACATCATTGCCTACAGTGGAAAAGATCTTCAAGATCGTTGAGTCCAATCATTAGCCTAACACTATGTCCTCAACTAAACCACATTCCTAAGCTCTACATCTACACAACTCTTAAATACCTCCAGGACTCCACTACCTCCTTGGGCAGCCTGTTCCAGCTCCTGAACACTCTTTCAATAAAGAATTTTTTTCCTAATACTCAACCTAAACATTCCCTGGTGCAACTTGAGGCCATTTCCTCTTGTTCTATCACTGATTAGACAGACCAATCTCTGCACCTCTACAACCTCCTTTCAGGTAGTTGTAGAGAGTGAGAATGTCTTTCCTGAGCCTTCTCTTCTCCAGACTAAACCACCCCCAGCTCTCTCAGCTGCTCCTCACCAGACCTGTTCTCCAGACCCATCGTTGTCCTTCTCTGTACACACTCCAGCACCTCAACATCCTTCTTGTAGTGAGTGCCCTAGAACTGAATACAGTATTCAAGGTGCAGCCCCTCCAGAGCTGAGCTCAGTTTATAAGCTTCAGACTCCAACTGCACAGAAAAGGTTTAACAACCACAGACAAGCAACAATCAGCACTCGTTGGATGCTCAGCAGTTTCCCATCCAGTTCCTTCCTTTTGCTTTCACAGTGGTGTGTTTGGATTCTCTTCCAAGGCAACAAAATTCAGCTCACCAAGCTTGGTACATTCTGTAAAATTTGAGAATTCAGCTGGGTGCAAACATAGAAAACTGCCAGTACCAAGCAAACACAATCAAGATGATGGTGGCTCTAGAACCACCACATCCTCCTCCATTTATAGATGCATGATTTGGGTTCAAAGGGACCTTAAAGATCATCCAGTTCCAACCCCCTGCCATGGGCAGGGACACCTTTCACTAGCCCAGGTTACTCAAGGCCCCATCCAGCCTGACCTTGAACACCTCCAGGGAGAGGGCATCCATGACCTCTCTGGGCAACCTGTTCCAGTATTTCACCACTCTCATTCTGAGGAGCTTCCTCCTGATGTCCAACCTAGATCTGTCCTGCTCCGGTTTCAAACCCTTGCCTGTAAAGGTCCTGGGAGTAGCAGCACTACAACAGAGCAAAGGTCTGAAGTGATGGCAGAGCAGTAGGAAGCTAAAATCCACAGCTCTGTTGCAGTGTTGGAACAAGGAAAATCCAGGAGCTCTTTTTCAGGGGAGGTGAGTGCTGGCCAAAGCAGGAAGGGTCTCCAGAACACAGAAATAATACAGACTGGTATTTTTTACCTTCTCACTAAATCCACTCAGAACATACAGCAATGATCTTGCAGTTACCTGCAAAATGGGTGAATGGACATTCATGAACACACAAAGGATGATTTCCCTTCAGAATGGTGCTCCTGCTAATAACAAAGGATCCCTGCCTGTCTTTTAGGACACAGTTTCAAGCTGTGCCAGGGGAGATTTAGGCTGAATGTTAGGAAGAAATTCTTCACAGAAAGAGTTATTGGCCATTGGAATGTGCTGCCCAGGGAGGTGGTGGAGTCACCATCCCTGGAGGTGTTTAAGAGAAGACTGGATGAGGCACTTGGTGTCATGGTTTAATTGATCCCTGATCAACTAAACCATGCAATCAAGTCACCATGCTATTAAGTCACCTCCAATGATGGTGACTCCACCACCTCCCTGGGCAGCCCATTCCAATGGGCAATCACTCTCTCTGTGAAGAACTTCTTCCTAGCATCCAGCCTAAACCTCCCCTAGTGCAGCTTGAGACTGTGTCCTCTTGTTCTAGCGCTGGTTGCCTGGGAGAAGAGACCAACCCCCACCTGGCTACAGCCTCCCTTCAGGTAGTTGTAGAAGGCAGTCTGCAGATTTCTGTTCCTGACATACAGAGCTTTACTGTGTCAGAGAAATATTTACAATGGGAGCAAAATAAGGAAGTAAACTGCCAAAGCACCGATCTAGGAGCAGTGTTTATGGCTCCAAGATCTGAACACATCCTACAAGCATGACTGTAGCATGAGTTGCTACTGCTGGGCACCTTGAACTGACTTTCACATGCATGCAAAATGAGCACAGGAGCTACCTGCATATTTGTCTGCCCTGCTGTAAGTACAAAGGGCAGTTTGATCTTGGATCAGGACACTACTGTAGATTTTTGTCAAAACCCAACTTTGCCTGAAGAGCACAACAGCATGAAGCAGCCTGAAGGCATAAAAACCACTGAAGAATACCATCCATGACTCCATCCCAAGATCCTCAGCATAATCCTATTCAAATTAAGAGGTAAAATTGGGTCTTGTTAGAATACTGTGAACTCTGCACCAGCTTCTGTGGGCTCAGAGTTGTTTAGGACATGGGGGAAAGGAAATGCCCCAGAAGGCTGTTTCTTTCTCTCTCAGCTAGCACAAGGTGCAATATGGACAATTTGTATGTGATGGAGCTGGAGAAAGCCATCTATACCACATCTATTCCCCCAGCTGGCATCCTCTCCCTTCCTACTTAGCTTGGGGCTGAGTTCACCCCTGAAAGCCTCTTCCCTAATGTACATTTCAGAGCACAACAGTGACATTTCCAGTACAACAGGAGTCTGGCAATAAGAACATTAGCTAGATGTTAACTTCAGCTGTGCTGGTTGCCTTGGCTCTTTCTGGAGGACACAGAGCGAAAACAAAGACTCATTTCAACTTTCTTAGACCTTTAAACTTCCCAAGGGGACAGACCCTTCTATGTCTCTTCCCAGTGACTAAGAGGAAACCTCAATGTCTATCTGAAGATTAGGCATGATGAATCACAGAATGCCAGGTTGAAAGGGACCCCAAGGATCATCTGGTCCAACTTTTCTAGGTGATAGTGCAGTTGAATCCTTACAAACATCTGATGAGAGGCATCCTGTTGTCAGACCCTATCTAAGTTAGAGTTCAAAAGAAACATTGCTCCTTTCAAACAAGGAAGGAAACTGCTTGGGAACTTGCCTCCCAGCACGAACACCGAGTTAGACAACAAACAAACTCCATCACCCCTAGGAGGCTGCATCTGCCTGGTCTTCAGTAGGCATTGAAGGCTTTGAGAAGAAACAGAGAGCAGGCACAAAAGCATTGAGGCACTATCATGCACAACCCAAGGGCAAGGTAAAGAAGATCTCCTAGAACTGGTTGGATTTCTGGGCAAACAAAGGTCATTTACATTATTGTGTGGAGAGCTTTCTACGAGTCTAATCTCCCCAGGCAAGGGTCATGTTTGTGTCCGTTACTTATTTTCTTTGCCCTAATGATCTTGCAGTCCCTCCATTGACTGCAATGGCAGGGCTTTACATGGGCTGCCTCGAGGATTGGCCAGTTTGCTAAGCAAATAATCAGAATCAGCAGATTTGGAGTCATATGGGCACCCAATAAGCAGCCTGTTTTGTTGTAGGGTCGGGTATAAAATCCCAAATCCTCGCAGCTCCTAGCTGCTGGCACCAAGGCTCTCTCACAGCAAACAGAATGGCCTCTCCCTCTGTGCTCCTCGCTTTCCTAGCTGGACTGGTATTTCTCTCTGAAGCTGCACCACTGGTGAGTCTCTCTATTCAAACTCAGTCCTTACAAGAATGATAATCTAGGTTTTCTAGGTGACTAGCATCCTCTTCAACCATGACATTCTGTAACCATTAAGGCTTTTGCTGGAGTGTTATTTTACAACCATTTCTTAAGCAGCTTCTTCGAGAATTCTGAATGTTAATGTTTTTTTTTTTTCTTGCCATCTATTCATTTATTTTAGGATATTATGAAAGGTTTGGGGATCCAGAAGGTGTGAGCTTCTCTGTCTTGTCAGTTTGTGATTTACATCCCATATCTGACTCTATAGAGAAGCAGTTTTACCCTCTTCAGCAAACAAGTGCTTTTCAAGGCACTAAGAAAAAAAAACCACAACAAACCAGTTTTAAAACATGACTAAGGACTCTGTACAGCACCTTGAAATCTAAGAACCAGATAGTCTTTCAGCCCCATGGGTATCACAGGCACTTTTGTGTTGAATTCCTAGGCTAACACTCTGCCTGCACTTCAAGCAAATTTTCCATCCTCTTATTTGTGAGCTCATTAGAAATGTGAATGTTATAACATTTGCCCACATCCAACCCTGAATATTGAATCAAGCAACCAGTTTTGTGTGGAAGAAAGTGACCACTGTGAAGCTCTAAGATACTCTGCTTTAAGAAGCAGAGCTTTGCAGCCTAGCTTCGAATAACCATTTGGCACAGAAACTGCTTTTAAGCCAAGATTAATTCTGCAGCAGGAATCCGTTCCTTCCTTGAGAGAAGGTTTCTGCTGAACAGCTCCTACCCGACCTCTCCTGCTTTCCCCAAGGTCTCCCATGGCGCTGTTGATTCCAAATGCCCTCTGATGGTGAAAGTGCTGGATGCAGTCAGAGGAAGCCCTGCAGTTAACGTAGCTGTCAAAGTCTTTAAACGGGCTGCAGATGGAAGCTGGGAGAACTTCGCTACTGGGTAAGTGATGTGGGTTTAGGGAGACTTTTGCAAGGTTCTTCGGGCAAACAATTGAGTAATAAAAGGAATGGAGCTCTGATTAAAAAAAAAAAATAATAAAAGGAAGAAAAGAAAAGGCATTGTCATAGAATTGTTAGGGTTGGAAGGGACATCAAGGATCATCTCGTTCCAACCCCCCTGCCATGGGCACAGACACCTCACACTAGAGGTGTTCCTCAGAGCCACATCCAGCCTGGCCTTAAAAACCTCCAGGGATGAGGCTTCTACCACCTTCCTGGGCAACCTGTGCCAGTCTCTCACCACCCTCATGGGGAAGAACTTCTTCCTAACATCCAATCTTAATCTGCCCACTTCTATTTCTTCCCATTCCCCCCAGTCCTATCACTCCCTGACACCCTAAATGGTCCCTCCCCAGCTTTCTTGTAGCCCCCTTAAGATACTGGAAGGCCACAATAAGGTCTCCTCAGAGCCTTCTCTTCTCCAGACTGAACAGCCCCAGCTCCCTCAGTCTGGCCTCACAGGACAATATCTAATAACACTATCATTGTTAACAGCACCTGAATTATGATTAAAAATCCATCACATTCAAATGGAACTCATCCATGACTGAAGCACATGCTAACTGCAAAACATATTGAGATGCTTCTCTTATCTTTGTTAGGACAAAGTTTAATGATTGGTTTTGTTCCTGCTACTTTCAGTGCAATCTTTCCTTTTTATAAAGAACTAAAAAACTAATAATATTTGAAGCTTGTTTACCAGAAGTGGGCAGGTAATCCAGACTAACTTACTATAGATTCATAGAATGCTTAGAAGGGAACTTAAAGATAGAATAGAATAGAATAGAATAGAATAGAATAGAATAGAATAGACCAGGTTGGAAGAGACCTCCAAGATCATCTGCTTCCAAGCCCCTTTCCCTGGGCAGGGACACCACTCCACTAGCCCAGGTTGCTGAAGGCATCATCCAACCTAGCCTTGAATACCTCCAGGGAGGCGGCATCCACAACCTCCCTGGGCATCCTGTTCCAGTGTCTCACCACCCTCACTGGTAGAATTTCTTCCTAATACCCAGTCTAAATCTTCCCTTCTCAAGTTTCAATCCATTCCTTCTCATCCTATCACTGCAAGCCCTTGTAAAATGTCCCTCCCTGGCTTTCTTGTAGGCATCTTCAGGTACTGGAAGGCAGCTGTATGGTCTCCCTGGAGCCTTTTTTTCTCTCCAGGCTCCACATGCAATGGATCTAGAACTTTATTTGCAGCAGGCAGACACAAAATTCTCTCTGTAAGCTTTGTGCACATGCTAACAATAAGTGCACTAGCTGTCTTCTTCTATGTGACAGATATGCTGGTTGGAAGAAAGTCCTGCACCAAAAAGTTTTAGAGCCCCATTGTAACAGCACACAGAAGCACCATGTCAGCATTAGTTTGTGGTCATCTCTACAGAATGAGAGCCTGAAATTCACAAAACATCCTCAGAACATCCCTGAGGAGCAGGCAGCAATAGTTATACCCCGACTGTGGGGAAGGTGTGGATACCCGAGGAGTACAGCTTACTAGAATTATCAGAGGTGAGGCACTTAGGTTTCATTGTAACGACTCATTGAAGCAGTGTTTAAGTCAAGAGAAGGTTCTAGTAACAGCAGGGTGTTCAAGCACAGAACAATAAGCACAAGCATGGGCAGGAGCCACCAGAGCATCCAACTGTCTTTCACTAGGATTTTTATAGCATGATTTACTGAAAAGCTGCAGAGGAGATGGCAAAGAGAGAGACACCTTCCTCTCCTTCTGAAAGGTTTCTTTTTATAAAGCTCAACCCCCCCAAAAGAATACTTCTCCCCACTGAAAAAAGAACAAGAGAGGTTAGGGGATTGAAGGAGAAACAAACACCCCCACTTGCCAAATGCTGAGTGTAGGAACAAAGGCCTCTCAGAATGGATTTCTATACTTCAACCAACAGAGAAACCTCACCCCCAAAAAAATGACATGGTGCTTTCAAAGGAAGGGAAGACAAGAGTAATGTTTTGTCCTTCAGGAGAGCTTCTGACCTGATTGAAACTCAGATTATTTAAAATGTTTCATCAAGTGCTCCTGAACAGGTCATACAAGTTACAGTTTACAGAGGAGTAAGAGCCATGCAAGATCAGTGTTAAGGGCACTCACGTTTGGGGCATGCCAGTGTTTTCCTGTCTAGTTTGCAATGTTACTCTCAACCAGCCCAAGGAGAGAGATCCTGCAGTTCCCCTTAGTCAGCCTTTGTTGACACTTAACATCCAGGGGGATGGGGTGGGGAGGGGAGATAAAATAATTTCTTAAATCTAAGTTGAGAAGATTAATCCAAGGCAAGTGAGAAGCACTTCACTGAGGGAAGGCAGTGGAGGAACACTGAGCCACAATTATTATTGCAGGTACAGCTTTTGACCTTTCCTTTGGGATGCATCTTACCCAAGGCTGCTTTCCAAGATGCCACTGACTTCAGCTGATGGCACTTGTTTGAACTGAGTTTTCACAGGTGCTTGTGTTTCGGGTAAAGCATCTCTGTTAAACCAGATGAAAAGCTGAATGTGATCAAGGAACACAATCTGTACCTGCTCCTGTTAGTCAGCAATATTTTGCTGCTACCTCACCTAGCAGATTGCATATGGAAGAGTTGCATTTTGCACAGCTATCTGTAAAACTGAGTCATTTGCCTTTGCATTTGCTTTGACTTTGCTAACACATTTCAGGGAATTAAGCAAATGCACCCAGCAAGCGCTGCTCTGAGAGTAATGGCACTTAAAGGCAGGATGAAGTTAGCATGGCAACAGCTGCCTTTATCAAGGGAGGTAATTTCTAAACTAGTCTAGCCAGAAGTATGCAAGAAGAGATAACTTGAGCCAAGAGGGACTCTAAGGAAGGCTTTAGGTCACAGTGACCTGGGAAACATTTAGATGTGGGTTCTAGATGAGCTCCTCCAATAACTAGCTTTGACATCCTCACTTCTCACATGTCTAAGTCTTATCATGTTGTTCAAGAGTTACATTCACCAAACAGTTCTCATGTGACCTAGATTAGAAATCATAAAACAAAGCAAACACAGCGCCCCCCCCCCCCGCCCCCAGCATATTTGAAGTGGTTCCACCCATACTCCTTAAAAAACAAAAAGGAAACAACCTCCAGAATAATAACTCCTGTCCCTGAGCTATTTCCTCAGCAGCCTCCATCTGAGGGCAGAGTTTATCCCACAGCAGTATGTGCCCCAAGATATCATAGATGTTATTTCACAGGCAGTGTAGATTTAACCTGGTCACAGTGTACAGCTAAGGCACAGACAGTGAAAAAGAGGATCAGGGTTGCATTCTAGGCTATAGCTGGAGGAACTTAACCAGGGGGTTGCAATTTTTTTGCTGGAAAACTATAGCTTTTTTTAATTTAACATCCCTCTTGGAGCAGATGCTGACAGTCCACTTCCAATTAAGAATAGGCAACCACACTGTACTCATTTCCCCATTCAGCCAGAAATACAAGTGCTGTTCAGAAAGAATCACTGAGAGCGTTTTGCTCATCAGGGCTGAATGTCCTCTGCCTTGTCCTAATCCCAGCCAGGCTCTGAACCACAGGCTGTCCCATGGGCTCTTGATGCTGAAGGCTTTGCTTGTGAGATCACTTGCACTGAATGGCCACCACTTAACAAGTCAAATGTAGAAAGTGCCCTTACCTCCTGGAAATTGGCGAGAGTCTTCAGCTGACCATCAGTTTCCCATCAGTTCTGGACAGTTAACATCTGCAGTCCTGGGTCAGCACCCATGATGGAAAGCACCATCCCAGCTGCATCCAACCTCTTCTCAAAGTAAAAATTAATGATTTGGCTGAACAAAGTTGTTGAGGCAAACACCATTTCTCTTCTTAATTCACTTCTGTCTGGACTATCCAGCTTATATCCAAGGAGGTGCCTGTGAATTGCCAGCTTGCGCTCTGAGCGCTTCTGCAGGACCTCAGCAATGCTATTCCATGGTTTCAAGGACACACACTGCTGCCTTTGTTGTCCTCTTGCCTTTTGTTAAGGCAGTTTAGGGTAAGCCAGGATGTATTAATTAAACCAAAAAGAAACCAGGTGTATACCCTTCACAAATTGCCTGTGAGCCTTGTTTCAGCCAGAGCTTGGCTTCTCTGCAGGTGTGGCCTACCCTGGACACAGCTGATTTCACTTGTGTGGCATCAGTGAGACCTTTGTCAGTCTCCAATGTGCTGAACATGAAATGTAAGAAAACATGAAAATTAGCAGGGGGACTTCAATCTTGTTACTTCTTGATTTAACCAATCAGACTCTTCATTCACCAGCATTAAGCAAAGATGACAAATAAGATAAAGTAGGAGGCAGCAGCTGGGAATGAAAAGCTGCAACAGTACAACTGTCTGTCAAGCAGCATGTCACTGCTTCCTCCTCTCCCCCTCTTCCTCCTCTCCCCCTCTCCCTCCTCTCCCTCCTCTCCCTCCTCTCCCTCCTCTCCCTCCTCTCCCTCCTCTCCCTCCTCTCCCCCTCTCCCTCCTCTCCCTCCTCTCCCTCCTCTCCCTCCTCTCCCTCCTCTCCCTCCTCTCCCTCCTCTCCCTCCTCTCCCTCCTCTCCCTCCTCTCCCTCCTCTCCCTCCTCTCCCCCCTCTCCCTCCTCTCCCCCCTCTCCCTCTCTTCCTCCCTTATTTTCTGCCCAGACAGTTACTCCTTGCCATAGGAAGGGAAAGTTCTAAAGCCAAGGCTTTCTTCAATTTATCTTCAACTACATCATGTGGTTATGAAGTTCTGTATGTACCAAATAAATACTTTCAGAAGGACAACAAACAAACAAAACCCTCTTTAAAAAAAAAAATAATCAGAAATAAAATGAAAGGAGGGAAAAGAGCTAACTGGGGTTTAAGATCCAAGTATGTAAACAGCTGTCATACAATGCTTGCAGCTTCTCAAACAAACAGGGTGCAGTGCCAGCTGTATTTCCTCCTTGCTTCTGAACTTCATTCACCCACAGGTTTTTTTGACAGGAGCTGAATATATCATCTCAGAGCTGGGAATCTCTATTGCTCATTTTGATGGCAGCCAGAGGAAGAGGCCCCTGCTCTTTGAGCAAGCCACTGTGATTCAAATTAATACAATCTTGTGATGCTAAATTGCTTTTCCAAGACAGGATCACTCAGGGTCATGTAAAACTGGACCAGTGTATAGGGGTAAAACCTGTAGCCTCAATGCTGATAACTAGAGAATAAAATCCTTTTCTACTAACATCTCCCCTCTTTCTGTAATTATTATTTGAGATTTGGCATCTTGCCTTTCATTATGGCAGTCCTTGCTCACATCTGGTTCCAGAGGGCACTTGGTACAAGTTAAACATAACATTTAAAGAGGGGCCTTAACTGCAACCTCTGAAGAGAAGTGCCCAAAAAGTCCAGCCAGCTTTCATTCCTGGTGTGTATGGATGAGTTGATATCAAGGACAGGCTCTGCTATTTAGAAACATGCACATGCAGCACCTCTGCTAGTTAATATTCCATCCTGCCTGTTTCTGCTTAACACTAGAAGAAACCTCTTCCCTGAGAGGGTTCTCAAACAGTGGAACAGGCTGCCTGGGGAGGTGGTTGAATCCCCACCCCTGGAGGTGTTTAAAAGAGGCAGAGATGTGGTGCTGAGGGACATGATTTAGCCCCAGCCTTGGCAGAGTTGGAGAATGGTTGGACTGGGTGATCTTAAAGGTCTTTTCCGAACAAAATGATTCTGTGACTCTATGACAGCATAAAATATTTATGTAGATTCTTTACCATTACAGGAAAACCACAGAGTATGGGGAGATCCACGAGCTCACCACAGAAGAGCAGTTTGTAGAAGGAGTGTACAGGGTTGAGTTTGACACCAGCTCTTACTGGAAAGGACTTGGGCTTTCTCCATTCCACGAGTACGCTGATGTAAGTACCTGCTTATACACCTGGCAACCTATATGCTGTGCAGTGGCATCAGCTGGAAAGAACAAATGCAGCCCTTTCATACTGCAGGAGCAGCAGCACTCACTCAGATGGTTCCCTGCCACAGAACATGGGGCAAATAAAGGCAGTAGATAGCTGACTAAGCCAAAGAGTGGTCAACTTCCCTGCAAAGACTGACACAGCTCTTCCAAAGTGGAACTGCTGCACCCATTCAGAAAGAGCTACAGTAGGGAAAACTGGAAAAAAAGAAAAAATAACTTTAAAAAATGGGGGGGAGGGGGAGGAAAGTAGAAAGAAAGAATGAAAGAAAAGCAAGAAAGAGAGAAAGTAAGAGAGAAAGAGAAGAAAGAAAGAGAAGAAAGATTCTGTGAGAAAGAGAAGAAAGAGAGAAAGAGAACAAAGAGAGAAAGAAAGAGAGAGAGAATGAAAGAAAGAAAGAGAATGAGAGAAAGAAAGGGAGAAAGAGAAAGGGAGAGAGAAAGAAAGAAAGGGAAGAAAGGGAGAAAGAAAGAAGGAAACAAAGAAAGCGAAGAAAGGGAGAAAGAAAGAAGGAAAGAAAGAAAGGGAAGAAAGGGAGAAGGAAAGAAAGGGAAGAAAGGGAGAAAGAAAGAAGGAAAGAAAGGGAAGAAAGGGAGAAAGAAGGAAAGAAAGGGAAGAAAGGGAGAAAGAAGGAAAGAAAGGGAAGAAAGGGAGAAAGAAAGAAAGGGAGAAAGAAAGAAGGAAAGAAAGAAAGGGAGGAAAGGGAGAAAGAAGGAAAGAAAGAAAGGGGAGAAAGGGAGAAAGAAAGAAGGAAAGAAAGAAAGGGGAGAAAGGGAGAAAGAAAGAAGGAAAGAAAGGGAAGAAAGGGAAAAAGAAGGAAGGAAAGGGAAGAAAGGGGAAAAGAAGGAAAGAAAGAAGGAAAGAAAGAAAAGGAGGAAAGAAAGAAAGGAAGAAAGAAAGAAAGACAATGAGAGAAGGAAAGAAAATGAGAGAAAGAGAGGGAGAGAGAAAGAAGGAAAGACGGGGGGGGGGGGAAAGAAAGAAAGAAGAAAAATTAAAACCAAGCTGCTTTTATTATTGCTGAAGGAATACAGAGCTTTGAAAGCCTTAATTTTAGAGGAAACAAGGCATACAATATGAAGAAATAACCATAGTGGGAAAAGAAAAGTTGACTGTTTCATCAGTACTCAAACTTCATAAGCAGGGCACTGAAAGAATCTTCTCTTGTGCCTTCCTTGCTTTCAGCCCTGCACTAACTCATTATGTGCTCTGCTCTATTGTATTTATTTAGCAGTTCCAACAACAACAGCAACAAAAATGCAACCAACCCTTGGTCTGAATTCTTCAGGTTTAATCTGCCACTACATTTAAGTTTCCCCAAAATTAAGTGGTCTGGAATGGCTGCAGGTCGTGTGTTGTGGAACATTTTCAGCCACAAGTTTATGAAGCTTTGTGGAAGACTAAAACAAATGACTGAGGTTCAGGTCCATAAAAGTCTGAGGGTATTTAGGTGAAATAAACAGTCCTCAAAAACATTCCCTAACAGTGTGGATGTCCAAAAGTTGCTGAGGCCCATGGAAGGACTTCACCTCTAAAGGTGGTTAAAAAGTGCCTGGTTGAGGCTGTTCCACCCAGGTTCTTGAGGAAGCTTTCCTTTGATGTAATAGCCTGCAGGTCAACAAATGAGCCTGAGAGGTGGGCAAAGTTCAATGGCTGTGCACAAGGTAACTGAAGGTTATGGTCCTCATGTCCCAGCAGCTGAGACTTTGGCAGGACCAGGATATAGAAGGGAACTCTTCAATCCTCTAATAAAATGTGCTTCATAGTTAGATCAAATATGAGGCTAAAGTGAGCCAAAGAAGTGGGAGGTTAACCCAGGTGCTGACACTCTCCTGGGAACTGGGTGTCCCAAGTTGCAGGGACTGATTAGAGAGCAGCATATTTGAATTAGGACAAAGATCTCTCCTTGCTCCAGCAAGTCTAGCCACCCACTTCATGATGCAAGAATTGGCCCATCACCAGCGGTGTTAAAACAGGAGCAAGGCACTGAAGAACACAAAGCAACTTTGGGCTCCAACTGCCTAGCCTTGCTTGGACAACTGACATTTGTGTTCACTAGATGGGGTTTCACCTCTTCCTTACTGGTTATTTGAGATACCTTCCCCCCACATTCCACATCACAAAGTAGTTTGCTTGACTCAGGTGCAGATATCTCTATCTAGCTTCACCCCAGCTGAGGCTCATTGTGGGTATCAGTCAAAATCACAAGGTGACTGGGAGCCTTACGCTTCAGAGGGGAAAATTTTTGCTGGGACAGCCTGGCAAAGCACTGTGCAGAGGAAATGGAGTGTGCTTCCTGACTCAGTAAGGTAGTTTTGAACATGTGTTGTTGATGGTGACCACAAGTCTTCTCTTTTCCAGGTGGTGTTCACTGCTAACGATTCTGGTCACCGCCACTACACCATTGCTGCTCTCCTCAGTCCTTTCTCTTACTCAACCACTGCTGTTGTCACCGATCCCCAGGAATAAGCATGTACTGCCCTTACACAGACACCCTCTTCCACTAGAACTATCTTAGGCTTTTAGGAGGAAGTTTTTTTCCTACTGCTAATGTGTAACTTTTTGCTCCATTAGGGTTTGTTTTTGTTTTGGGGTTTTTTTTTCCCCATTTTGTAACCTGGCAAACTTCAGGCAAGTCAATAAAATGTTACTTCTTTAAAAGAGTTTGGATTGTAGTAGTGAAGTTTTATTGTGGTCTAAGGTGTCGTGATTCTGAGCAACCTAATCTAGTGTGAGGTGTCCTTACCCATGGCAGAGGGATTGGAACTAGGTGCTCTTTGAGGTCTCTTCTAACCCTAACAATTCTATGATTCTATGTTGATTCTGTGTTCAAGTGCAGAGGGCATCTGGAAAGCAAGCATGGCATGGCACTGGATTTGATTCTGTTAGTCTTCCTCCACTGCCCTGAAAAAGTCTGACCAAATGCAGTGGCTTGAAATCTGAAAGTTATAGAAGTTGTGCTACCTTAAAAGTGTTGACCAAAACCATGCATTTAAAATCAGAAGGTCATCCATAGTTTACACACAGAAGAGACAGACCCACTGTCAACTAGGTCGGAGGGTAAAGAGGAAAAATTCATAGAATAGAATCATAGAATCAATAAGGTTGGAAAAGACCTCAAAGATCATCAAGTCCAACCTTTCACCCAAGACCAACTTGGTTGCCACATCCAATCCTCTCTTGAACACCTAGCCCCATCTTGAACACCTAATTCTGAATACCTAGCAGCAGAGCAAATAATGCAGTAAGGCTCTTGAACTATACATCTCCAGAGGGCTGAAAGAGTTCAAACCTCTGTAGTTTTTAACTTAGAACTTCAGGTAAACCTCAAGACTTTGTCACTTCAAGAGGAAACTTTGCTGCCCAGTCAAGCTAAGAAGTTGTGGAGCAATTTCAGTTCGCACCACTTTGACCACCTTTGATCCCCTAACTCAGCTGGCTGCTGTGTTCAGCTGCATTCCAGTTTTCTCTCTAATAAGCCAAGTCTCCAGCCACCATATTATTTTTTTTAAAGTCTTAAAATAGAAGTATTAACCTAATATTCTCTTTGTGTTTTTAGAAAGGAGAAAAGGTTAAGCCGTGGTGTGGCTGTGGTTCATGTCATGTTGTTGATAAACTGACCAAAGACTCTCAGAACTTCAGCAGGGATTTTAGACTGATGGCCTGGTGTATCCTGAAGCACAGAACTGGTTTCTAATGGGACTGCAGAAACTACAGAGGTAGTTACTGAAATCATGCCATTCAGGACCTATCAACCCTCATCTCCCACTGACCTTGGAGATTATCTCCACCCCCCAGGGCCTGCTGGGATGACTGCACACCAAGTGAATTCACAAGTTACAAAAGCTTGCCTTTCACATCTCACTGTCTGGTTACTTTTCCCTCTGATTTCTGGACAGCACCATGGTTACACAACTCTGGTAAAGCAGTGCAAACAGTTTCACAACTGCATCCACCTTAAAGCATGCACATTTCATGGGATCCTGCTACTACTGGGGCTTGAAAAACAGTAGGTTTGATGTGCAGTGGGCTATGCCCGGGGCTCAAAACAAGACATCAATAGGTTCATACAGGTATAGTCATTAAAAAACCGACAACAACAAAACCCAAAACCACTCCTCTGCTAGTAGCAGTCATCCACCCGATGACAGGGCAAACCTACTGAGAGAGTGTACATAAAAGTGTCTAACCAAAGGCTAAACATAGATGAATTTCAAGAAGCATCATTTCCCTGAAATGAAGCAGGTGCTACAGGTGGGAGCTGACTTGATGCTGTACTGAATCTAAGGGACAAGTAAAGCACTAAGACTGTGACTTGAAGCATTGTGCTTCACAAATGGGGGTGGTAAGTATCTGGTGATTGTGCTGGAAAACAAAAGGAAAGTCTTTTTCCTCCAGGGGAGTGCTTCAGATAACTACACAGCCCACACACTTAGCTTATATGGAGGTGGGGAGAAGGCCACCACAAAGAACCGTGGGTCAGGACAGTTATACCAAGCCATAACCACAGAGAAAAATCTCCCTGAAACTGTCGATTTGCCCACAGATATTCATTGCTCTCAACTACAGGAGATCCTCAACACAAAGAGCGAAATAAACCAGGGCAGACACTGTCTGCAATAAAACAGAACATGCAGCTGAGCTGTGAGAGAAGCAAAGCTAGAACCCCCTTATTGTAGCAAGCAAGGTTCATGTTTGTATGAGTTACTTATTTTCTCAGTGTTTACCAAGTAAACAGCATGAATCGGCAAGTTGAAAGTCATATGGCTCCTCTGATAAGTAGCCCCTCTTTAGAGGCTTTGATATAAAAATCACAGACCCCACCAATTCCTACTTGCTGACACTGAGACTTGCCAGTGGCAGGCAAGATGGCTTTTCCCTCAGGGTTCCTTCTCCTCTTAGCTGGCCTGGCACTTCTCTCTGAAGCTGCACCACCGGTAAGTGCCTCAGGATTGAGGGCCTCCATGCTGATGCAGTCCCAGCTTTCTGTTCTTGCACTTTAATTAGTCTTAAGTGAAAAACAGAATGCTCCACTTGGTTGCAATTACTTTGATTTTTCTTTGGCATGTATTGGCTCTAGCCCTCTCCTGCTGCTCTTTTTCTGGTGCTTCTTTCCCCTTCTCTAGTGGTCAGTTTTGAGGGCTTTATGGTTAGGGAAGCAGCACTTGTCTAATTAGACTCAGTGATGGTGTGAAAAACTATGCAAGAAAAGAGGAGGGGAAAAAGATCATATTCACTACACAAAAGCCTTAGGCCTTTTGGAAAGTAACTAACAGCCCTTGTAACACAACAAACAAGCTCCTGATAGGAGGGATTTCCTTTCCTGTTGGAGAAATGCCTTCTGCAGCACTCTCCTTTACTGCTGTACCCACCACAGCTCTATCCCATGCAAGAGGGAATCTCAGCACTCCCTGATGCAAGGAAAGAACAGAATCAAACCCAGATACTCTTTCCAGAAGGCTCACTTATTCCAGCAAAACAATTTGGAGGTGCAGATGCTTCAGCCTGATATTAGAATCATAGAATCAATAAGGTTGGAAAAGACCTCAAGGATCATCAAGTCCAACCTGTCACCCAACACCTCATGACTACTAAACCATGGCACCAAGTGCCACGTCCATTCCCTTTTTGAACACCTCCAGGGATGGTGACTCCACTACCTCCCTGGGCAGCACATTCCAATGGCTAACAACTCTCTCTGGGAAGAACTTTCTTCTCATCTCAAGCCTAATCTTCCCCTGGCACAGCTTGAGACTGTGTCCTCTTGTTCTGGTGCTGGTTGCCTGGGAGAAGAGACCAACCCCCACCTGGCTACAACCTCCCTTCAGGCAGTTGCAGAGAGCAATGAGGTCTCCCCTGAGCCTCCTCTTCTCCAGGCTAAGCAACCCCAGCTCCCTCAGGCTCTCTTCATAGGGCTTGTTCTCAAGGTCTCTCCCCAGCCTCGTTGCCCTTCTCTGGACACATTCAAGAGTCTCAAAGTCCTTCTTAAATTGAGGTGACCCAGAACTGGCCACATATTCTCCTAGAACAGTCCTGTCTTGCTCTCTCTCCTCCTGCTTATTCTTCCTCTCAAGCTCTGATCTTTGAGCAAATGAACACCTGACCAACTTTGGTGAGGAAGCAGACTTTTCCTGAGCTCCAGGAAAATAGGTGGTGGCACTAAAGTTCCTATTGCCAGTGCCTCCAAAGAAACATTAGCAAGGAGCCTGTTTGTTGCTGACAGGAGGGGGACTGAGGGGTCAGGGCACACAGGCAGCACAGATACTTTCTGGTTCACTGCTCTGATACAAGACAGAGCTCCTGCCCTGTGGGATGGTCACTACATCCCAGACTGGAAGAGAGTGTGTAAGAGTTTCTACCATGTTTTACCACAGGTTTACCACACTTAGCTCTTGATTTTTACCATCTACACCATGACTCATTTCGCAATGATTAAATGGAGATTGAATCACTGTTTTGAGATCATCCCTGACTAGCACTTTCCACAAAGCTCTGTTTTCTCACTTTTCATCTACAGAATTAGGCAGAAGAAGGTTAAAGCCCTGACTCAACTCTGCCTTTAAAGAGGTAAAATATCAGGGCATAACCACAGCTTGTGCTGAACGTATTGGGAGTGCAACTACAGCCACCCCATCTCTAAAGGAAGGTTGTCCTGTCCTGCCCCTGCACAGCTGTCAGGGGCTGATAAATCTGACCCAACACAGAGTTAGTTGAG
Organism: Dryobates pubescens; assembly: GCF_014839835.1. Lineage (NCBI taxonomy): Eukaryota > Metazoa > Chordata > Aves > Piciformes > Picidae > Dryobates > Dryobates pubescens. The sequence goes on along the minus strand of NC_071614.1, from coordinate 8,608,982 downwards.
AGTCCATATGCGGTGCTTATCAAGCTTACAGCAGAATTAAGATAACTCTGTGGCTACAAGACATCAGAGGCTCTCAAATCCAGAAAGCCACATCCGAATCACTACTCTGAAATACAGAGGGAGAGCTGCCAGAATTTTAACCTTTCCTCCTGCCTTTGAGGATTTAATCATTTGGTGCTGAGGTCACAATTCAGGTAGCACTTCATGCTGGCAGTGGTGTGTAGCAGGCCATGCAAAGAGAAAACAGAAGTGTGTTCTCACAGAGAGCAGCACAGCCTCCCCACAGCACATGGCTGCACTCCTCCTGACAGCTCCTGACATCTTCCTCCCTGGCTCCACAGTACCCAGCCCCCAGGAAGCCTGAGGCTACAGTTCTGCAGCACACAGTGCTCCTGCTGAGGGAAATATCATGCAGTCTGTAGATCTAAAGATGCAGTACACCTTCCTGCTTCCTGATGGACCACTGCTCACCTGCCTTGCAGCGTAACACTTCTCCCTTCCTGCCTCCAGGTCTCTGCTGACTCCAAGTATCCTCTTTTTATAAAAATTCTGGATTCAGTCCGAGGAAGTCCAGCTCCAAGTGTTCCAGTTAAGTTATATAAAGAAGCTGCAGATGGATCTTGGGAACTGTTAAATTCGAAGTAAGTCATACCAAAATAATGAGTGAAAGCAGGGGAAGGCAATGGGAAGAGGCCAAGGAGTTGCAAACGCAATTTCACATTCTCCAGCGGAAGATGTGATTCTTACTCAGAGGGAAGAGAAGGTCCTATTGGATCCATTTGCTGCAGACAGCCTTTTAACTGTAGCACAGTTCCAACCACCAGGATGGGTTTATAATGCTTTATAATCACCCTGAGCACGAGAAATTGTTTCAAACTCTCCTTTAACTCAATCCCTGGTTCTCTTCAATTTCATTACCGAGGATTATGTTACTTTTTAGTACCCAGCAATGAACTGCCGCGCTGTTACCAGAACAATCAGGCAGACTCTTCTAGGGTTTGGGGGTTTTTATGATGAGGAAGTTGTGATAAATCAACCTCTCCACTCTTGTTGATTTGTAAATAATTGGATGTTAGCAAGAGATGCTGAAACAACTGCTCTCAGATAAAAGATGTTTGGTTTTAGCTGAGAATGATTATTAGAGAAAGGAGGAGTTATCTAACAATTATCAGTCTACCAGAAAGTTGAAATAGAGACATCTGCATCAGTTTTGCTGCCCCACACACAAGATGGGTATCTAACTGCTGAAACAGGTCCAGGGGACGCCCCCAAAGATGATCAGAGGGCTGAAGAACCTCCCCTGTGGGGACAGGCTGCGAGAGTTGGGACTGTTCAGACTGGAGAAGGTTTTGGAAAGACTTGAGAGCAGCCTTCCAGTATCTGAAAAAGATGGGGAGGGGATTTTAACAGAGCCTGTAGCAATAGGATGAGGGGCAATGGATTAAAGGTAGAGGAGGGCAGATTTAGACTCAAGATTAGAAAGAAATTTTCTACAGTGTGGGTGGTGAGACACTGAAACAGGTTGCCCAGGGAGGTTGTGGATCCTCCCTCCCTGGAGGTGCTCAAGGCCAGGTTGAATGAGGCCTTGAGCAACCTGGGCTAGAGTGAGGTGTCCCCACCCATGGCAAGGGGGTTGGAACTAGGTGACCTTTAAGATCCCTTCCAGTCCAAACCATTCTGTGATTCTTTGAATCTGAATGGATTTGCAAACCTCTGGTAACTGACTACAGAGAATCTGGTCTGATATAAGCGGTGTTCTGTGACTTCATATTTCTATGCTTCATTAAAACACAAATCCCAAGTAATGCACTAGAGGATGACATAAAAAACATCCAGTTCTTCATTTGTCTCTGCATGCATTTTGGATAGAACATGTTCAGAGAAAGGTCTGGCAGCTAGACCCCAAACCAGTGGTTTGTGACTACTAAAATCAGCAGCACTATCGCTTGCAGGTAGCCGACCCGATCAAACCCCAATGTTATATAACTTAGTTCACAGAAATAGGCTTCAACCCAGACACATGTTTGAGAGACAGCATTCAATATTGGTTCTGGAGTCCTAAAGGGGCCAGTGTTCAAAGGTGTATGGTTTCATACCAGTGTTATGGCCTTGGATAGCACTGATAGCATCTTCAAACCAAACAAACCCATCCGTTTGTCGAGGATGGAAAACCAACTGATCAATACAGGCATGTTGGCTGACCTACAGCCATTTCAAATAGCAGATCTCAGTTTTCAAATAGCCAACTGCAATAAAAGCTATTTGCACTGATAAAACGACTCAAGATGCTTAAATAAGAAAACCATGGACAAATCAAGGGAGCTGACCCTACTGATTCGCAGAGTGAGGGCAACAGAGCTTCCACATTGCTTACAGCAGTGATGACGTCTTCTCTCTGAGTGAGTTCATTTAATTAGCTCCAAGACTCTGCCAAGAGCCCATGCACAATAACACCAGCTTTTGGCTCACCCCCAAACCATGCAGAGCAGTGATGTGGCAGGCAGCCATCTGCTGTGGCCATCATGGAAGCAGCAAATGCCAAGATAAGCTCTGAAGCGTCCCTAATACAGATGGACACAAGCCATTCCTGATCAATAGGGGCATTCATCGTGTTACTTAAGCTACACAACATCCCTCAAGTTCAGCTGCTAAGATCTACATCTTAACCAAAATATGAGAGTGCATTCTTCTGCCCTCACACAGACAAACCACTGACAACGGAGAGCTCCATGAGCTTGCAAGTAAAGAACAATTTGTAACCGGGCTGTACAAGATTGAGCTGGACACAGCCTCTTACTGGAAGAGATTGGGCTTGAATCCCTTCCATCACCATGCTGATGTGAGTACTCATCCCTTCCTGTACTTTAATTCCATAGAATGAAGGCACTTTATAGGGCTAGGCTTCAATTGCTGATTGCATGTGTTGCAATTTTCTTTTCACTTCACAATGTTTTCACATTAACACTTTAGATCCACAGTCTCAGTGGACAGGACAAAGGGTAGTGGCTTCCAACTGGAAGAAGCTGGGTTTAGACTGGACATTAGGATAAAATTCTTCTCTGTGAGGGTGGTGGGGAACTGGAAGAGGTTGCCCAGAGAAGCTGGGGAGGCTCCAAGCCTGGCAGTGTTCAGCACCAGGTTGGATGGGGCCTTGAGCAACCTGGTCTAGCGGGAGGTCTCCCTGCCTGTGGCATTGGGGTTGGAACTAGATGATCTTTAAGGTCCCTTCTAACATAAACCCTTCTATGCGTCTATGAATTGTCTGGTATTTGTTTTTTCTTTCTCCAGGTGGTGTTCACAGCTAACGACTCTGGCTATCGCCATCACTCCATCACTGTTTTCCTCAGTCCCTTTTCTTACTCAACTACAGCGGTAGTTAGTGAGCCAGTGGAATAGAAGCCGACATTAAGCATGAAAAGTTAGATGTACGAATTGAAATTCCCATAAATAATAAGACTTTTCTTTCTGACTTTAGCAACACTTAACTTCAGGAAGACCGTTTATTGAATTTGTTTTCCAATACTCTTCTGAATAAAAGCATCCTGTATTTCTGTGTTCCTTAATCACTGCTCTTCTGAGTAGAAGTTGAGGGCTTGAAAAAAACCCAAACCCAAACACATTAAGCTTAGACAAAGAAAGTGCATTGAAACTGCATTACTGGGCTTCTGTGAACAAATGGAAGCCTTTCATGAAGTTAATCACCCACATTCCTTCTTGCAAAGGAAGTGAACAAAGCACATCTGAAAGGCATCTCACAGAAAGTAAACACAGAGAAAATGCAATCCACCACCTACCATCATCTCTGCTGTATTCGTGAAGCCCGCTAGAGAGGAAGACACGTGGGACTGCTACCTAGGGCCCCACATACCACCAGCTAAACTCACCTCCCAGTACTGATTTTTAAGATGCAGAAGCCAAAGCAGCTTAAAAGTGAGGGCAAGGCAGAACAGCATTTAAGGATGCTGCCTGTACCTAAAATGCCTTTCCTGTTTTCCAATGTAACTGGTGAGACCTCCAAGGACAGCCCACATCCAGTGCTGCAGAGAAGTACAACCACCAAAGAGAGCTGAAGAAATTTAGTCATGTGTTTTCATAAAAGGCTGCAAATTCATAAAACTGCTTCAAGGCAGTTGAAGTACTCCCCAAAATTACCTCTAACCAACAGACACATGTGTAATAGTTATAAGAAACATGAGAATAGCGATTCCTGAGAAATGCAACTCCCTGTGTAATGCCAGAGGGTGAATCCTTCTATTTCACATACCTGTAAGCCACATGCAAGGAAGATTACCTCCTAAGCAGAAGAACAGAGAAAATCCATTAGGAGATTCCACAAGAACAAGCAACCCTGTCTTGGAAGAGTACACAAAAACATTGAGTCATTTAGCCCAAGACAACCAAAAGCTGAAATAATGTAAAGACCAATACAGGGATTTGTTAGCCTAAGGCTTGACCCCCATCACAGCCTAACCCCGTGTATTTACTGGGCAGGTGTCTCCTTTTGGTCTACAGAATAGAGCACTAGAAACATGAGTACCTGATCTACAAACAAAACACAAAGAGGGTATGTTCTGGTGTCTCCAGCAGAAGAAGGACATGGAGCTGCTGGAGCAGGTCCAGAGGAGGGCCATGAAGGCCAATGGCATCCAGGTCTGCATCAGGAATAGTGTGGCCATCAGAAGCAGGGAAGTCATTGTGCCCCTGTACTCAGCACCTTGAGTCCTATGTCCAGTTCTGGGCCACTCAATTTAGGAAGAACATTGAGACACTTGAACATGTCCAGAGAAGGGCAATGAGGCTGGGGAGAGGCCTTGAGCACAAGCCCTACAAGGAGAGGTTGAGGGAGCTGGGGTTGCTTAACCTGGAGAAGAGGAGGCTCAGGGGAGACCTTATTGCTGTCTACAAGTACCTGAAGGGATGTTGTAGCCAGGTGGGGGTTGGTCTCTTCTCCCAGGCAAGCAGCACCAGAACAAGAGGACACAGTCTCAAACTGCACCAGGGGAAGTTTAGGCTGGAGGCGAGGAGAAAGTTCTTCCCAGAGAGAGTTGTTAGCCATTGGAATGTGCTGCCCAGGGAGGTGGTGGAGTCACCATCCCTGAAAGTGTTCAAGAGGGGACTGGACATGGCACTTGGTGCCATGGTTTAGTAGTCATGAGGTGTTGGGTGACAGGTTGGACTTGATGATCCTTGAGGTGTTTTCCAACCTTATTGATTCTATTCTATTCTATGAAGATGATCCGAGAGCTGGAGCATATCACCTCTGGGGACAGGCTGAGAGTTGGGGCTGATCATCCTGGAGAAGAGAAGGCTGTGGAAAGACCTTATAGTGGCCTTGCAGTACCTGAAGGGGGTGACAAAAAAACTGGGGAAGGACTTTTTACAAGGGCTTGTTATGATAGGGTGAGAGGGAATGGATTGATGCTCGAGGAGGGCAGATTTAGACAGGAAATTGGGAAGAAATTCTTTACAGCGAGGGTGGTGAGACACTGCAACAGGGTGCCCAGGGAGGTCATGGATGCCCCCTCCCTGAAGGTGTTCAAGGCCAGGTTGGATGAGGCCTTGAGCAACCTGGGCTAGTGGAAGGTGTCCCTGTCCATGGCAGGGGTGTTGGAACACGATGACCTTTAAGATGCCTTCCCACCCAAACCATTCTATGAATCCATGTTCTCCACAGAGCCTCAGAATAACCAAGCCAACGCCATCTTTAGAACATTGTATTTCATAAAAGACAATGATAAAAAAGTACAAACATTTTCATGAACAACAAAAAAAAGGAAAAAGAAAGAAAGAAAAAGAAAATTATAACAATAATACTAAAAAAAAAAATAATATGATAGTACACAGGAAATTCCCAGCATTTGTTTCAGTGCAGTGTTCATTAAGCCTACCTTACATACCTCTAAGAAATAAAATCATCTTAAGTACACTTCCTCTTGCTGATAAGCAATGGATCCTTTTAGGTTTGTAAGTACCTGGCTCATTAGTAACCCACTACAACAGAGGCATTAGTAAACATAACAATAGAAAAATAGACTGGCAAGGTCCAAGGGAAAGGACATTTTGCACTGGCTTTTCAACATCCTGTCCATTGCAAAATGGATTCTCTCTTTTGTAGTCCCCTACTTCAATTGGAAATACAGCAAATGGCCTTAAGGGTATCTCGGCATGTCCCTCAGGCTCCGCTGTTAATATTTCTGTCATGTTCCTACTTGTTCATTTGCAAGACATTCAGAATCTTGGAAAACACTCCCTCTTTCTCCTCCCTCCGTGCTCACTCCTTGAAGAGAAGACAGCCTTAGTTTGCCTTGTCAGCAATGCACAGCTCAATGTGATTGCCTTCCCTCTGCGTTTTACCAGAGCCGCGAAAGTATCAAAAGGAATGTGGACAACTCTTAGTTCTGCATCACACTGATTTTGTTTGAAGGCACTGTCTATGTTAAACTCCACTACAGAAGAGTACTGAATTCAGGCGGGTAGCATATGAACACTATTCTGATGTCATTTCAGATGGCAACTTCTCCAAGTTCCCAACAAGGTGATAGAAAGGTACTGAGAGAAGGGCATTGGGTAACAATTCATAACCAAACACCCATCACTTTGGGGCACCAAAATGTAAACTTGAAGAACTCAGCTGTACGTCCAAATCCCTTCACAGACTGCTCTACATCACCTTTTTCTGAGACCCTCCATGATTAAATCACTTAAAGCTGCAAGGCTCTATTAGCCCAGCCACGGTCTATGTGTAATATTGTATGTATATACGCAAACATATGCCTCAAGAGTGTTTTGAATTGCACATCCATTTCACAGAATGCCTACCAAATGGGCACAAAAGCATGCTTCAGGAAACAGTGCAGACCTGGAGTACCAAAGGATGTTTCACAGCCATGGGTGTTGAATTGGAGTTGAACTTGTACTGAAAACCAGCAATCACTTCAAAACACATCAGGGCTTCAAAACAAAAGCCAAAAAATCCTCTATTCAACAAGAATTGTATTAGCCTGGTAGGAAATATATCTTCAAAATGAAAGTAGTCATACTTGCTCATACAGTGTATCAGTTATCCCCCCACTTTGTCCATATGCTTCAAAATATTCTATATACTCAGCTATAGAAAAATAGATCAGGAGGTGAGCAAACCGCTTAAGCATGCTTTTGAAGGAGGGTTTGTTCACTTTATGCTCACTTGCTGCTATTTGCATTGCTTGACATCACTGGATCAACTGCTAGATGTTAAGGTAATCCCAACACAGTTTAAAAACACCCCTTACAGTTGCTCTCAACCTCACTTAAATCACTACATTTCTACTAAATATTTAGGATGCCCACAACTAAGCTCCTAACTTTACTGAAGAATGGCTAGGGGCAAAATTGCTGCTGGGATGTCAAAGAAATTAAAGGTGTTTATGGCAAACTGAAATATACAAAGCACCACACCATCTGTGGCAGCAACTCAGGCAACCGACACACAGTAATGAGTTGAAGTTAGTATTCTCTGGCAACGCTCTTACAGTACACTCTGTGGATAAACAATCCTTATTATCTAGTGTTTTCCATTCTTTGTGGGAGCAGGAGTCAGTCTTTGGTTCCTAAAGAGTAACTGTGACAAACAAAATAAGCTTAGCAGATCTTGGTCAGTATCTTTGCATTAGCATAGAAAATAAACGATCCCGTCCTTTCGCTCAGTATTAACAAGGGGTGTAAAAAAATATTGGGAGAAGATAATGCTTGGCAGGGGGATACTTTTAGGTAGCATAACATTACAAGCCAACAGAAAATAAGTGTTTTTCGTAGTAAGCCAAGGAAAGAGGCTCGTTACTCATACATACAACACCACAAAAATAGAGAGGCAGGCAGGACCGATCCTCAGCGGGACTGTGCAACCTCAACGTCTCATCGAAAGTCATCGACTTGAGGATACTTAGTGCATCATAGAAGCACTCAGCACTCTACCAGAAAGGCCCTTAAAATAGCTTTATTGATTAATACATTAGGAGTGGAATTTTAAAAAGCACTTGGGATTGGCCTGCTTCAGTTCCACTTCCCCCATCAGCAGCGGAACAGCCTGACCGACATCCCCGGCTCTGAAAATCCCACGCTGCAAGCACTACGGCTAGTTAGAACTAGGTTTGCTTATTTGCATTAAAAAAAAATCTAACTTTAATATTCTTCCAATGAAGACACATGTATTTTTATTTTTTTTTTGGCTCTTCTGATTTTGGAGGAATAAAAGTGCTGTTTACTAAGATAGCTATATATATAGATATATAGATTTAACTGAAAAAAAAGACCAATACCAAAATACTGTACGCACCCAGACACATCGTTTTAGGCATTAAAGTCCCTGACACTGACACCAGTGGCACACTTGGAAACAGTGAAGAGCTCCTGTAGGTCACCATAATAGCAACAGCTGCAAGATTTGTTCAGTAATGCACATGCAATATGCATACCTAGAGGGTCTAGATGGCAGGCAGGGTATCATACAGTTTTGCTGGCAATAAATAAACCTCAAAGCTTTCTTTCTAGCAAGCTCTTCTAGGAAATTGATTTTTTTCTATAGGGATATGCAAAAAGGCCTAGAGCTCAAAACTAGTATAACAGTTTACAGTCATAGCTGGCCAACAATTAATATTTCCTTCATTTCACATAAGGTATAACCTTGTTTTAAGCATACTTACAGTTTACACTTGTTCTTTCATGCTAAGAAAAACATTCCTATAGAATTCAAACAAGAACACACTCAAATACATACTGGAGCATAAAATACTGAGCCATTTAAAAGGCATGTACACACAGTAATTTACATCACATATTTACAAAACCACATTTTAAAAAGAAACAGAAGCATTCATTTTAAATATGAGGAGGGTTAGGAGGGTGGGTTAGTACAAAAAGAACCCCACAACATTGCTGGAAGAAGTGGTTCCTTCTGTCCCTACTTCCAGAGAAGCTACAAGTCTCTGTTCTGCAGTTTCTTTAGCTGAGTGGTTAAGAACATGAAGAATGAAGGCTTGGACAGTAGTCTCATGCTGTAAACATCTGAGTGGTGCTGCTGAGTGGTAGCTGCTGGCTTGGCTTTGCTTTTCTTTTTCATGGTACATGCAGTCACCTCTCATCCCAAAATATGCAACAAAATGGTCACAAATCTCTAATTCTAAGCTGCTGTTTGTTGGGTTGGTTTTGGTTTACAGGGTCTTTTAGTAGCTTCCAGGGCTAAGTTTCTTCTGGTAGGGCAGTCTGTCATTCCACTTCCATCAATAGTCTCTAACAGGAGCGAGTTCTGGTATGAGATTAACAGTTATATTTTTATACAACCTACTGACAAGTATTTTGGGAGTATATACTAAATTGTTCAAGCCATCAATGTACTGACGTTCCCTGGAATACCTCAGAAGTTTGTACCTGCAGAGGGAGTTGGAAGAACAAAAGATGAGAAAGAATTGTGAGAAACAAGTCAGTTGATGTCAGACAAGATACCGTAACAGACATTTCCTTTGGAAACATGCTTTAAATCCTGGGACTTGGAAACTACCAAATTCCCTTCCCAAGCTTTAAAAGCAATCTGCTTGCTGGTTTTTAGTACACCTAGGATTTTATCTTCACTTCTGTAAGTGAACATTAAGACTAAATAACAAAGGTGGCGTTTATGAGGTATGCTTTTTATGGCCCCCAAACCAAACTGATTTAAAAAGAACATTCAATTTCTTCACATTCTTTGGCTACAAAACTCAACTATGGAGCTCAGAGAAGATTTGGGAACCTTCACTCCTCATCATCATATATTTAAAGGTCTGAATTGTTCTTCCTTCCATTCTTGAGACTACTCTATTTGCAGACATCTAACTTTGAGGTCATTAATAAACTCTCCACAGAGTACTGATTGATCATGGGAAAGCCCCCCTCCACAGAGTACTGATTGATCATGGGGAAAATCACCCTCCACAGAGTACTCATTGATCATGGGAAAAAAAACCCTCCACAGAGTACTCATTGATCATGGGGAAAAAAAACCCTCCACAGAGTACTCGTTGATCATGGGAAACCCCCCCTCCACAGAGTATACTGATTGATCATGGGAAAAACCCCCTCCACAGAGTACTGATTGATCATGGGGAAAAAAAACTCTCCACAGAGTACTGATTCATACTTTCTAGGCTCATATCATGTATTTACCCAAGTCTGCTCAACTTCTCTACTTAAAAATGATGAAACAGAAAAGAAAGATGTTCCCAGAATGAGACAGATGTTGATAACAGAATTGAGCAGTACTTCTAACTATCTGAAAACACACACCATAAACCCTTAGGTTGTGTTTCATATTCTGATCCTTAGGTGTAGCTCATCTCTGGTTGTTATTCCAGTCCAGGGAATATTCCAGAATCTACTGGCCAGTTAAAGTGTTCGGTATCTTTGCAGCAAACGAAAGGAACCCAGAAAGGAAAAGTTTAGCTCAGTGTAAGGAGGAAATGAGAAAAATCTGTATCTCAGGAAAGAACAAAATATGATGGAAGAAACCAATCACTGAACCACAACATTTTTTGATTGGAAAAGACCTCTAAGATCATCAATCCAACACCACCATGCCCACTAAACTATGTCCCAGAGTGTCATGGCCACAGGTTTCTTGAACACCTCCAGGGTCGGTGACTTCACCACCTCCCTGGGCAGCCTGTTCCAATGCCTGACCACTTTTGCAGAAAAGAAATTTTTCCTGATGTCCAACCTAAACCTACCCTGGCACAATTTCAGGCCACTTCTTCTCATTCTATTGCCTCTCATTCTATCACCCTGATACTAGGGAGAAGAGACCAACCCCCACCTCACTCCAACCTCCTTTCAGGGAGTTGTAGAGAGCAAGGAGGCCTCTTTTCAGCCTCCTCTTTAACCCCAGTTCCCTCAGCCAGTCTGTTTGCAGGCAGAAGTCATTTCCCCTAGCTGTACTGCTGCTTTTTTTTCCAGGACATCCAAATTAACCAACTAATGGAGCCCTGCCAGCACTAATGCCCAAACTATTAAGGAACAATAACATTCTGCATCAAAGATTATGATGATAATACCTCCTGACATGCCAACTCAGTCTCTCTCATGGTTGAATAAGAAATATCTGAACACTAAACATAATGTGTTTAAGAAAATAGGAAGTTTAGCACTAAAGTGGGAATAACACTGAGAAGCACTGACTGCTCATTTGAATATGGAGAAGGTCTGTATGGGTGGAAGAGAAATATATTAATGGCATCTTCAGCTCTAGTATTTGAACAGTGTTCTTACCGTCCTAAAAACTGGACTTCACCTCTGTGATGGTGAGGAATGGATTTGTACTTCCCTAAATCTCCCTCTGGTCTTGTCACATTATATCCAGCATAGTGAACCCTGCAGTACAAAAGCATTTGCATGAGGAATGTTAAAAAAGATGTTTTCACAGCAAAAAGGAAAAATGTGTCTCCCATCTGTTAAGGCTAAGTCTTTGCTTTCACTGATGGTCTCTCTGAAAACCCCAAAGCCCTCCTAACTGAACTGAAAGAGCTGTCAATGTGAAATAACAATTAACTGCAGAGTCCATCATGCTTTGTTCTTAGAGCACAACAGCATAAGAAGATGAAAATAGTAAGGAAAGAGAACCAAAACATATAATCCTTTGGGGGGAAAAAAAAAAGTAGCTCTTTAAATGCAAACTCCTGCAGACACTTTGTTTCAGCTGCTCAGCTGGAACATTTTACACCAGTATATTGTGAGCTGTTAGTAACACAGTGAGCATTGCTGTCCATTCTCCAACTTGTGACATTAATAGAGCTCCAAATTAAACTCCCAAATGCTGCTCCTGAAATATGAAAGTTACTTAAACTCATGCTGACTCCACATCTGTGGGATTATAATCCATAATGCTAGCAGCACGAGAGATGTAAAGGAAAATCAAAAAGCAACAGAAAAAGACAAGAAGGAATGAGACTAAATGTGCTTAATGTGTGTTGTTGTAGCTCTTATTTGTTACAAGACCTAAGTCTTAAAAGCCTGTTAACTGTCCCCAGGCCAAGAAAAAAGAACATCATACCTATGCCTTCAAACAGTTCTGCTCTGAGATTTCTGAAGTGAACTCTTTAAGAAAGGATAGAATTTGCTAACTTAAAGACTACAATGTGACAACTGTCAGAAAAAAACCCTCATCACTCTCAAAGGGTGGATACCACAGAACCATGAGGAAGGCAAAAACAATGAACACTCACCTGTTCCAAAGATCATCATCTTCTCCACCCCATCCCCAAAAGGCATTTGGAAACCCATTGATCTTCTTAAACTGTTCCACTGTCAGGCCGCTTACACCACCAAAGAACTCGTTGTACGGAAGACTGAAAACAAAAGGCAAATCCTGTGTTATTAGTGAACATAGGTAGGCAGCCCTGTCTTTGAACAATACCTCTCACAGATTGTTTCAGGTTGGAAGAGACCCTTAAAGGCCATCTTGCACTCAGCAGGGACACCTCCAACTAGATCAGGCTGCACAGGGCCACATCAAGGCTATCTTGAATGTCTCCAGGGATGTCTCAAGTGCATCCCTGAGCAGTCTGTTCCAGTATTTCACCACCCTCGTTGCAAAGAACTTCTTCCTGATGTCCAGCCCAAACCTACCCTGCTCCACTCCCAAACCATTGCCCCCTGTCCCTTCACCAAAGGCCCTTCCAGACATTCCTTTACCAGCCCCACCACAGGCCCCCCTCAGCTACTGAAACGCTGCTCCAAGGTCTCCCCAGAGTCCCCCCTTCTCCAGGCCGAACAGCCCCACCTCCCTCAGCCCATCCCCACAGGCAAGGTGCTCTCAGAAAAACAAGCAGCCCAAACCAAGGACATGAACAGATGCTGAATGTATTCACTGAGGGAAACTGGCTCACAGATCACTGGCATTAAGTAGCATCTACAGAAGATGAGCAACGTGTTTGAAGCAGCGTCTGAATTGCACAACAAGCACTCAAGCTGTAGCTCCAATTAGTATCACCACATGAAACAAAAGTCTGTCACCTATTTCAGATGGCTGATCTAGACCCACAGCTGAAGTGTTAAGTAAAACCTTCAAACTATTCTATTTTGACACTATTCAACTGAAAAAAAAAACCCAACAAAACACAAAGCCCTCTCTTTAACCAGCTGAGAAAAAAAGCTACAAGTCAGTGATGCATCCATTCAGTAATTTTAATTCACAACTAAATTCTGCAGAAGTGTTAAGACTTGGAACAGTCTTAACAGTACATGGTCACCCACAGTGGGAAACACAGTTGTTTAAACAAACAAACAAAAAAATAATCCCAAACCCCACCCTAGTTTAGAAGGTAAATTTTTGAATCAAAAAGACCTCCAGGCTCTGTTGTCAGCCAGCATACAGTAACTGCTAAAATACATTATTGAGATAAGCAGTTGGCCAACAGGAGCAGTGGCTGTAGCTAGATAGGAGAACATCCCATACCCAGGCAATGTGACTTCCAGTTTTCAAAATACTTTGCCAGCCTTTAACAAAATTATATTTAAGGATCTATATTTGCTACCTCCAGTACTGACTTGCATCCTGAAAGCAGAGGCTGCCACAGAAAAGCGTGTGCCTCTTTTAGAAAGAGCATACGGATTCAGCAAATGAAGCTAATCAAATTATACTGCTCAGGAGATGCTTCCAAATCTGGAACCTCCAAGGAGTTAGGGCTACCTACACAAAGATTTACCATGGCTTAGGACTAAACTGTCACACTGAAGGCCAAATGACCCCAGAATGCAAGGGAAAAGAAAAAGAAACACACAGGCATGGAATTTCTAATCTGTGGCAACACGGGGTTCAACCAAAAGCTGGGAAGGGACTTTTTGCAAGGGCTTGTAGTGATAGAATGAGAAGGAATGGATTGAAGCTTGAGGAAGGTAGACTTAGACTGGAGATTAGGAAGAAAGGACACAGAGGACACATAGAGGACACAGTCTCAAACTGCACCAGGGGAAGTTTAGGCTGGAGGTGAGGAGAAAGTTCTTCCCAGAGAGAGTTGTTAGCCATTGGAATGTGCTGCCCAGGGAGGTGGTGGAGTTGCCATCCCTGGAGGTGTTCAAAAAGGGATTGATGTGGTACTTGAAGCCATGGTTTAGTTAGTCATGAGGTGTTGGGTGACAGGTTGGACTTGATGATCCTTGAGGTCTTTTCCAACCTTATTGATTCTATGAAATTCTTTAGAATGAGGATGGTGAGACCCTTGAACAGGTTGCCCAGGGAGGTTGTGAATGCTCCCTCCCTGGAGGTGTTCAAGGCCAGGCTGGATAAGGTCTTGAGCAACCTGGGTTAGCATCAAGTGCCCCAGCCCAGAGCAGGAGAGCTGGAAGTAGATGATTTTCAGGATCTCTTTCCACCCAAACCATTCTATGAATCTTTGCATCTATGAAATCTTTTGGGGCAGGTTACTGTATCTCCCTTCTAGCATTTAACTGAAATAATTGGGGCTCTAAAAACATTTAAAAACAAACAAAAAAAAAACCCCAACCAAAATAATTAACAACCCCCCCCCCATAGGTCCTAGCAAAAACCAACAGAGAACTACCACCCATCCAAAAGCAATCCACCAAGCAAAACTAAAATCAATTGGGGTAAGAGAGCTCCTACAACTGTCTGAGGTTTTCATTCAGATGTTATGCATGAGTGTGTGCTGCACATGCACTTTTTGGTATACATAGCTAAATATATATTTAAAGGTATTTTCTAAATAGGTGTTTTTATAGACAGAGATACAGGTATCCCATAGCCATATTCTGTAAACATTTCTCTGCATTTAGACATTTGATAAATTAAATACACATAAAGATAGAAGAAATCTCTTTTGTGTATGTTCCTTTGTATTTGTTTTAAATATGTATAAAAATCTGTCAAGGTTTGACTGTGAATTGGCTGACAACCACAAGTCCATTGGATTAACTGGCCATTGGAATGGGCTGCCCAGGGAGGTGGTGGAGTCACCATCACTGGAGGGGTTTGGGAAGAGACTGGATGGGGTGCTTGGTGCCATGGTTTAGTTGATTAGATGGTGTTGGGTGATAGGTTGGACTTGATGATCTCAAAGGTCTTTTCCCAACCTGGTTAATCCTATTCCATTCCTATTCCTATTCCATTCCTGTTCCTATTCCAAACACAGAGTCATGCTTTCAATGCATTCCTTTTGATCTGTCAGGTTGACCGGGGTGCCAAGTTGAGTAACTGCACAAATAAGATCTCAGGCTGGCAAACACATACATGTAGCAAGCAATAAGCTCCAGCTTTATGTGAAGTGATTGGAAGAGTGTCATGAGACAGCAGAGTGTTAAAAAGCAAGTGAAACATCATTAATGTAAAGTGGCAGTGGGACAGGGGGTAACAAAACTGCAGGGCCCACTACATTCAAACGTCAACAGAGACTGAAAACAAGGCATGAAGGGAGCTTGCAGTAAGAAAAACCTCTTCAAAAGCAATGTAAAGCAGAAATAGATTGTACATCAATTAGAAAAATTCAGTGAGACATTTTTCCTGTGGTATTTTGCTGCAGAATCATAGAATCAACAAGGTTGGAAAAGACCTCAAAGATCATCATCAACTATCTGCTTATCTTCATTAAGAGCCACCACAAAAGCTTGCATTGCCACAGAAGATTCCTAATAAGCAATTTAAGTTTTCCCCTCTTGACACACAGACATTTGGGTTTGGTTTTACAGATTCACAGATTGCACTGGGTTGGGAGGAACTCTCAAAGGGCATCTTGTCCAACCCTGCTGCAGTCAGCAGGGACACCTCCAACAAGACCAGGCTGTCAAGGGTCACATCAAGGCTGATCCTGTATGTCTCCAGGGGGAGAGCCTCAACCACCTCCCTGGGCAACCTATTCCAGTATTTCACCACTCTCAAACCCTTCTAAACAGTCCCTTCCCAGCCTTCCTGTAGGTCCCCTTCAGATATTGAAACACAGTAGTAACATCTCTGAACTGCCTTCTCTTTCTCAGGCTGAACAGCCCCAATTCTTTCAGCCTGTCTTCCCAGGAGAGGTGCTCCAGCCCTCTGATCAGCCTTGTGGCTCTCTTCTGGACCTGCTCCAGAAGGATCATGTCTCTCTTGTGGTTTTGTTTTGTTGTTGTTGGGTTTTCTGTTTTGGGGGTGCTGGGTTGTTTCTTTTGGGGTTTGGTTTGTTTTAAGACCATCCTCACTTCAACAAGCTCAGCACTGAAAATCATAAATGACATCTGCCAATTACCAACACCTCAAATGCAGATACTAAAATTAAATCTTCCTTTTATCAACTCCTGTATGTAAACACCAGGGTCAGAGGGTGTTTGGTTGGCTTCACCTACCGTAAATACTGTCAAAAATTCCCCCAGACTTTAAGAAGGTTGCTGGGGCAGTAACAAATGAATCAAGCAATAACAACTAAAATCACTTACATGTACATGTATTTGTCCAGCTTTGCTGCAAAGTGCCGTGGCATTTCTCCACATCCATAGTAATTTCTGTCATTTTCAGGTAAGTGATCCACATCATGAAATATTATGCAGTCCCAGACAGCATCCTTCATGGCCTCTTTGAAGCCAACATTAAAGAGCATTGCACGATTAAAAGGTTGTGTACCTGCCTTCAAACAGGAAAACAAAGGAGACACTGTAAGTGTCCAGAGGACTGAAGGTACATCCTCTACCCCACAAAAAAGCATTGACAAAGATACTTGTTAGCCCTCTAGTTAAGCAGAAGAATAGCTCTAGTTAGCATCAATTACATCAACTGTATCCCATGATTTAAAGAGTCTAGATGGTCTCCCCTCTTAGACAAACCTTAGCAGCAAGTAGTAATGCTGAAAATATGGGTGGTTTGGATTAATACAGCATGAAGAGTCAAGGAAATAATGATACAAACTAAGACATAAACATAATGGGCTTTTTCCAAACTACAACAGAACAGACTGGACTGTTCCAGTTGGAAAGCCCTTGACTTGAGCCCTGAGGTACACCACTGGTGGCTAGTCATCAGCCAGATGTGGCTCCATTTTTGTTTTGTCCTTGCAAACTTCACAGAATCACAGAATGTTATGGGGTTGAAAGGGAACTCAAAAGCTCATCCAGTCCAACCCCCCTGCCAGAGCAGAATCACCTACACCAGATCACACAGGAATGCATCCAGGCAGGTTTTGAATATCTCCAGAGAGGGAGACTCCACAACCCCTCTGGGCAGCCTGTTTCAGTGTTCTATCACCCTCAAAGAAAAAAATTTCCTTAACATGACAATTTTTCCTTAACAGAGGCATCAAGAAGGCTGGGGAGGGACTTCTTAGGATATCAAGTAGTGATAGAACTAGGGGGAATGGAAAGAAGCTGGAGGTGGGGAGATTCAGGCTGGATGTGAGAAAGAAGTTCTTCACCGTGAGAGTGGGGAAGCCCTGGGATGGGTTGTCCAGGGAGGTTGTTGAGGCGTTGGAGATGTTTAAGACCAGGCTGGATGAGGCTCTGGCCAGCCTCATCTAGTGTGGGGTGTCCCTGCCCATGGCAGGGGGCTTGGAACTAGATGATCCTTGTGGTCCCTTCCAACCCTGACTGATTCTATGATCAGATTCAAAGAGGTGCTGTTATGATTCTTAAAGTATCAGCCTGTACTGGAAGGAAAGCAACACGGATCTGGCCACTGTTTCAAGCAGGGAATGAAGATGAACTTTCTCTTCTCATTCAAAGAATGAGAACAGCAGAGTAACAATATTGAAATTCTGCATTTATCCAAACCTTGGTAAGGTTACAGTGTCACTTGTCAAGTAAATGCTGTTACCTGTTCAACAACATAGAAGGCAAATTCCAGCCGCTGCTTCTGCAACACAGGGATCAGATGGCGGAAAAAAATGGGAAGATGCTCGTGGCGATTCCGGAAAGGAATAAGGATTGCCACCTTCAACAAATTAAAGAGTGATACATATACATGTATATATATGGAAAAAGGGAAGGAAAAAAAAATAAGAGAGAGAGAGAGATAGACTATATTAGCATTTTTCAATGTTAGTGTTTCAACCAGATCTAGTTTCCCCACAGCTTACGCAGGCTTTTCAACGTCTACATTTTACTTGCCTCGATGGTTTACACACTGGTTAGGCCACACCTTGAGTCCTGTGTCCAGTTCTGGGCCGCTCAGTTTAAGAAGGACATTGAGATACTTGAACGTGTCCAGAGAAGGGCAACAAGGCTGGGGAGAGGCCTCAAGGACAGCCCTATGAGGAGAGGCTGAGGGAGCTGGGGTTGCTTAGCCTGGAGAAGAGGAGGCTCAGGGGAGACCTTCTTGCTCTCTACAACTACCTGAAGGGAGGTTGTAGCCAAGTGGGAGTTGGTCTCTTCTCTCAGGCAATCAGCACCAGAACAAGAGGACACAGTCTCAAGTTGCACCAGGGGATGTTTAGGCTGGAGTGAGGAGAAAGTTCTTCACAGAGAGTTGTTAGCCATTGGAATGTGCTGCCCAGGGAGGTGGTGGAGTCACCATCCCTGGAGGTGTTCAAGAGGGGACTGGATGTGGCACTTGGTGCCATGGTTTAGTAGTCATGAGGTCTTGGGTGACAGGTTGGACTTGATGATCCTTGAGGTCTTTTCCAACCTTACTGATTCTATGATTCATCTCCTCTAGGAAATCCTGCTGGATTTTTGATCAAACAATTAAAAAAAAAAAAAGGTCTAAATTCTGGAGTAAAACAGAAATTAAGATTTTCCTTTTATGTTCACTTGCTCCTAATTAACAAACACACAGGACAGGGCTGCATCTGTATGCTAAAATATTTAGTAACAACAGCCAAGGAACCTTTAGAAGTTCTTAACAATCCATTTAGAATCACAGAACCATTAAGGTTGGAAAAGACCTCCAAGATCACTGAATCCAACCATTGATCTACCACTGTCAAGTCCACCACGAAGTCATTCTCCTAAGTGCCACATCTAAACATCTTTTAAATACCTCCAGGGATGATGATTCAACCAGCTCCCTGGGCAGCCTGTTCCAGGGAAGAAATTTTTCCTAATATCCAATCTAAACCTCACCTGGCACATCTTGAGGCTGTTTCCTCTAATCCTGTCCCTTGCTGCCTGGGAATAGAGACTGACCCCCACCTTGCTTCTTTCAGGCTGCTGTGAAGAGCAATGAGGTCTCCCCTCAGCCTCCTCTTCTCCAGATGAAGCTGCCCCAGGTCAATATTCTGACATACCGATCAACTTAGGAGCATTTCAAGTTTCTTGGCAAGCTTTATGCTGTCTGTGCTCAAGAAGAGACTAAGACAGACTAAGCTATTACATACTATATGGAACATAGTGCAGGAAGAGACCGAGAACTTGCAGTGGTGAGCTGTCCTTACACACCCACAGCAGAAAACCCATAAAAGCAGCACCTCACCTTCCATCGTGGCTTGCAGTCTTTTGGTTTCCAGTGTCCTCCTGGTTTAATGTCTAAATCTTTTGAAAACAGTTGCTGAATCTCATCAAAGCTGATTTCACTCATATTGACATCAATAAGGCCTCCTAAAAGAGGACAAAAAGTGTTTAATTTCAATTAAGACAGATTTACAGATTGCATTGGGCTGGAAGGAACCTCAAAGGTCATCTTGTCCAACCCTCAAGCAAGGTCTAACACCCCAGGGTACATCACAGATAAACAGCATCAGAACCTTGTTGTTACACTACCTACAGATAAGAACTATTTATGCTATCCTCTTAACATTCAGAGGTTTAAAAATGAATGTCAGTGTTTCCCAATATAAACATCCCTTCAATAAATCCTATAAGCAAAATACTCATTGCAGAGGTCACAGAACAAAGTAATTTGAATCTAGTAATTTGTATCTATTTCAGAAAGACAAAGTCACCTTTCATTTTAAGTACTCCTGTAAACAGTTCCACATCATCCGCACCACTGAATGAATACTCAAATTCTGGGTGTCTTCCTACCTCCACTTCCACAACAAAAGAAACAAAAGAGGAAAGTGCATCATCACTACACTCAACAAACCTCCTCAATTTAGATTCTGGACAATTAGGCACATCTTAGGCACAGCTTTCAGCCACTAATTCACCACTCTCAGCATCAAACCCACTTATAGCAAGTGGCTGGATTTGAGAATTACCACTTACAGAACTAATTAGCCCTGTGAGAAAAGCCTTTGCAAATGGCTACTGACAAGAGTGGAAGTCAGCAAGATGCTGCATAAAGAACACAATGTGGTAGCAACAATCAGGTTAATGCTTATTATGAGAAAATATTTACACTTGGCTGATAGCTAAAAGCTGGCAGTCATTAAATTATGGATGTGTGCAAGTCAAACCTGGTTTCGTAGTAAATACACTCAAAAGAGGAAGGAATAAAGAAAATGTAGGGAGAAGCGTAAGTTCTTCACAGAAAGAGAGCTTGGCCATTGGAATGTGCTGCCCAGGGAGGTGGTGGAGTCACCATCACTGGAGGTGTTTAGGAAGAGACTGCATGGGGCACTGGGTGCCATGGTTTAGTTGATTAGATGGTGTTGGGTGACAGATTGGACTCGATGATCTCAAAGGTCTTTTCCAACCTGGTCTGGTCTATTCTATTCTCAAGCTGCTCCTCAACAATTTCTATGCTAGACAAACAAAACACTTGCAATAACTATCTGACAGAAACAAGAAAATATTCTACCTAGTTTTGTCTAAAAACTTAAGTCTTTTGGTGAGGGGCTAGAATTTTAAGTCAATGAAAGAAATCGCTCCCATTTTGATTGCTCCCTGAGCTCATTCCCAAAAGATTCTCTTTCCAGAAGACTGCTTCAGATTGTAAGTCTGAACTGCCCAGCTATCTAAATCTTGGGGACAGACTGAAATTCTTGGAGCCTACTAGGAATAACTATTGCTTTCAGGAGAGAGCAGAAGATAATGCAAGAGCTATTTTAGTTTTGAGTATGATTAAATGTAGAACTACTTGTAAATGTAGAAGGCAACTTAAAAAAGAAATTAAAGGGAAATTATAGGGGGAAAAAAAAAAAGATCACGAACAGCATAATAAGGAGAAGACCTTTTAAGAACAGATTCAAACAAATCCATAGTTATTAATTTTAGAAGACAAGGGAAGCCAGGCAGTTGCCAAAAAAAGACTGGTGAAATATACACCAGAAGCAGCTAATCCTGAAGAGCTTCACAGAAAATGGATTATTATTGCTAAAATAATCAACATAATCAACATCATAATCTAATTTTGTTGTTGTTATTACTAATAACAATAATTGTTATTAAGTCATTGTTATAATTGTCATCATCATTATTATGGTTGTATCTGAAACTCCTCAGTAACCTGAAAAAAGAAACCTTGCAAAAAGCAGCAGCAAGGCTAATGGAAGGAGCAGTACACAGAGTATAACAATGTACAAATTAAATACATTAAAAAATAGATAAGTCACTAAATCAGTTTCAGCTGCCAAGAGACAGAGAAGGAACAAGAGCATCTCAGTTTATTTATAGAATCTAATAGGAAAAGAAAGCTAAATAAAGGTCAATTACTACACAGAAAAGGAAGTAAACAACACACGATGCAAAGGAGTCAGGTGCCTTGGTCTCCTGAGAAAAGTTTAAATGTGATCAGATACTTAGAGTTTAAATAAAGCTAAAACAACAACAAAAAAAAAGGAGGAATGGCAAATCAGTATTTATACAAGGCAGGTGATGCTAACTTGATGGGACATGAATTCCCCCCAGACTGTTTAAAAAGTCACTATAGTAAACCCTGAAATATTGGTACTATCAGAAGTACACAAGAGCAAGGTGAATAAAATCAGACTCCTGTAAATATCTGTGCTTAGTATTCACTGCTTCATTGCTGCCTAGCACACTGCAATAAAACACAGCTATAAAACACACACACACACAAAAAGCAAGCTGAGGAAGCAAAAAGCATTTTGAACAACAGAATCCAAACCCAAAACAATTTCAACAAATCAGATCCATACTGAAATCAGTAGAGTGAAATCAATTTTAACAAGGATGGATTGTTACTGAAGGAGAAATGAAGCACAGGCACACAGAGTAGGAAATACCTGGCTATGCTGCAGCATGCAGGAAGGTGTTTTGATGGTTTATAATGGATTGCCTATTAATATGAGACAATAAACTGTAATGCATTTGCACAAAAATGGCAAATCTCCTTCTGGAATGCATTAACTGCTGTTATGTGAAAGACAGAAGGTAATTACTAGTTTGTTTGTAACCAGGGTTTCAGTCAGTTATAATGCTTCGTGAGGAAATCAAATTAGAGGAAGTCTGCAGTACAAAAACCAAGCATGGCAAGGGCTGTAGAAAGTGTGTAGTCTGGAAAGGCTTGAAGTACTGGTTTAGCTACAAAGGAAGGGACTGACAATAACTTAAGTCTTTTCCAAGACAGAGTAGCCAGATTCATTCCAAGCATGAAGAAGGGCAAGTCCCTGCTCACTGCAAGGGAGGGGCTGGACAAGATGACCTTTGAGGGTCCCTTCCAACTCAATGCAATCTATGAAAGATCCATGTGACTTTGAAGCCAAAGCCTATTTCTGGAGACAGAGAGATTGAAATAAGGCTTATAATCACACCATGCCTAACTGCTACTTGGTTTTAAACAGTGTTCTATGTAACTGAAGTTCACAAGGAACTGAGCTGAACCATACTTCTGACTCCAGGTCTGTGCACTTACAATGCAAGAGACAAAGTTTAGAATTTGGAGATGTTGAATGAAACACAGACAACAGGCTCTGTTACTGTACTCTTCACTGAATAAACTTCTCTGCTGATATTAGAAAAGAAGCTGTAATGGATTCTAGACTACTCTAATCCACTTTTTTTTCTTTGAAGGAAAAAATTATCAGCAATTCAGTGTGGCTGTCAGCAGCACTGTTCGGTATGATTTGGATCTGAACTGCTATACTAAACACCTAATTACTTGCTGATGCTGAGTAACAGCCCACAGCTTAAAAGGTTAAAAATCCAGAAAGGCATCACAGATACCTGCAGAAACAATTCCATGTTTTCTCTTCTACAAATGAGTAGTTTACTTGTTTTACTTGATTTTAAATATAGCAAGTAAAACAAAGATGTTACCATAACAGATACTAAGGAACAGTCCCTTCCAGAAACAAAGTTAGACTTAGCTACAGAAAGCTGCTGATTCTTCTTTAGTTGCCACAGTCTAACACCAAATGAGACCTTTCAATTTAACTAATTAGCTCTGAGATCTACACCAATATTACCATTAATTCTTCTCTCAGAAATATTAAGGCTATCCAGAAAACATTCACTAGGACTGAAGTAATTCCACAGATTACTGATTCAAGTTACAGTTTCTTCCAAATGCAGAGCACAAAACACATTTATACTTCATCACCCCTTGTAACAGCAACTCCTAACAGAGAAAAAAAGCTAGCAGCATAAAGTGGTTTCTATGAATAACTCCAGTGTAGCCAAGGGATTGCAATTTTATAAAGGTTAAATGTAAGAACTATCTGCCATAGCAAACATTCAGTGGTGAAGGTCAAGGTAAGGCAATCACCACCAGAAGTGATTGGCCTCTTTCCTTTTCGTGTTCAAAACTGTCTCCTACCCAGCACTCCTTGATCTTTAGGGATTGCTTTTTCTACAAGCCAGAGGAGAACAAACAATGCCCAGAATTTTGTTTGAATCTGAATTATGGCATGAAAGGGGAATTCACATTGGAATTTACATTTCCTCATGAGAATTGCTAAGAATATTCCCCAAACGAAGCTACGCTGTCTACAGCAACTAGATCAAGACATGCCAACAGCCTTTCAGCCATGCTATTATATCAGGTTACAGACACAGTCTCTTCCCATCTCACTTTGTGTAACTGCTTTAATTGTGCAGTACCCTCTTATAAGGCCTCCTGCACACACTGGGATACTGCCACTTAGGACATCCGTGATGTGACAGGTTTGATCAAAACCCAGCAAACCAAAACTGCAGCAGTACCAAAGGAGTCAGATCTGGTTTTTATTTCTGCATGACACTCCTCCGCAACTAAACACTTTCAATGTGATTCAGAAGTTTAGATCCTAGGCTTAAAGACAAATAAAGTTAGGGTCACTTAATCAAGTTCTATTTAATAGCTTGGGATCTTCAACATCTGTGTTTAAAAAGCTTAACTGCAAAATGCCCTGAGGATTACAACTTTTCCCTTGTTATGCAAGTACTGCTTCCCCATGATGACAGGGCTTAAGCAGTTCCTTACCTCCATCAATTCTCACTTCACTACATCATCTTGCTCAGCTTCCTATAGCACCTCTCCTATGAGGACAGATTGAAGGAGTTGGAACTGTTCAGTCTGGAGAAGAGAAGGCTCTGAGGTGACCTTATTGTGGCCTTCCAGTATCTGAAGGGGGCTACAAGAAGGCTGGGGAGGGACTTCTCAGGGTATCAGGTAGTGATAGGACTAGGGGGAATGGAATGAAGCTGGAGGTGGGGAGATTCAGGCTGGAAGTAAGGAGGAAGTTCTTCACCATGAGAGTGGTGAAGTCCTGGAATGGGTTGTCCAGGGAGGTGGTTGGGGTGCTGTGCCTGGAGGTGTTTAATACCAGTCTGGATGAGGCTCTGGCCAGCCTGATCTAGTGTGGGGTGTCCCTGCCCATGGCAGGGGGGTTAGAGCTGGATGATCCTTGTGATCCCTTCCAACCCTGACTGATACTATGATACTATACATTGAGCTAACTGTGATTAGCTGATGGAGATTTAGTAACTTGATTTATGATTCACCCTATTAGGAACAGCACTTCTAAAAGAGAATTTTTACCCATTCTTCCAAATATGCAACTCTGGCTTCTGTTTATCAAGTTAAGAGTATCCCTTATATATTTACTAAAACACTTCATATTTAACTTGTAGAAAGTTATTGGCAAATAAAATTTAAAACAGGAGGTGATGAATGAGGAGAATAAAGCTTTAGTAACACAGTAATTACAGGCAAAAATCTGCAAGCATTATTCTCCACCCATGGAAGTCTTTTATTCATTATTTGCTGCTATGTGTTGCAACTCCTTGTCATTGCACTTTCATTTTAAAATAGTTGTACTTTGGTTTAAGTAAAATCCAACTTGCTGAAGGAAAGTTAAGGTCAATTTAAAACTTACTCATGTAAGGCAGCTTCTCTGGACAAGCCTGGTAAGGAGAGTAAGTGAAGTTTTCTGGAAGATACATTGTTGTTTGAGCAACACAGTCACTAGAGTTGTTTCCTTCAGGATAATCTATAAAGAAATAAATACATACATAAATAATTGATTTCTGTCAAAATCTGTGTTAACCATTTGTGACACATTATCATACAGGTGAGAGTGTTAACTTTGTAAGGAACAGACCCCCTAGCAAGTAAGACTATAAAAATCCTCAATGTTTTACTGCACTAAAGAAACATAGTTAAATTATGATATCTTTGTTAAAGCTATGACAAGTATTTCCTACTGAAGTGAACTGACAAACAGGAGCCTTTCTACCTAAACACAAGGAAAGACTTTCCTGGGAGATGCTGGAGCCCTGGAGCAGGTCGCCCAGAGAGGTTGTGGCATCAAGGTTGGTGAGGGGCTTGGAACACAAGCCCTACGGGGAGACGCTGAGGGAGCTGGGGTTGCTTAGCCTGGAGAGGAGGCGGCTCAGGGGAGACCTTATTGCTCTCTACAACTGCCTAAAGGGAGGTTGTGGACAGGCAGAGGTTGGTCTATTCTCCCAGGCAACCGGCACCAGAACAAGAGGACACAGTCTCAGGCTATGCCAGGGGAGGCTTAGGCTGGAGGTTAGGAAGAAATTCTACACAGAGGGAGTGATTGCCCATTGGAACGTGCTGCCCGGGGAGGTGGTGAAGTCACCATCATTGGAAGTGTTTAGGAGGAGACTTGATGGAGTGCTTGGTGCCATGGTATAGTTGATTAGGTGGTGTTGAATGATAGGTTGGACTCGATCTTGAAGGTCTCTTCCAACCTGGTTTATTCTATTCTATTCAATCTCCTTCTCTGAAAAGTTTCCTAACCTGCCTGGACATGATCCTGGACAAGCTGCTGTGGGTGACCCTACTTTAGCAGGCAGGTTGGACTAGACCTCCAGAGGTCCCTTCCAACCCCCACCATGCTGGGCTTCTATCTGGACTTTACTCCATTCACAGAGAAATAGGACTTGGGGCTAGGTTTTCATAGCCAAGTTATATCATTAAGATTCGGCTTGTTTGTTTTTCATGAAGCTCTTTTAAAAAGTTAGTTGAAAAAAGAAATATTCTTACCTGTGCCATTCAGTGTAGTATTTTTGTTAGTGTACAATCTGATCATGTGTCCTATTGTTTTCACATTTTCTCTCAACATTATACCACGAGCTTGCACCATGAAGAGATATGTGTTTGCTGGTAAAACAAAAAGCAAGACTGAGTTTCAATTAAAATAAGGCATTTCCAAATTATTCTAACATCCATTTAGCCCATGTTCAATATTTGTTACTATGAATGACTCCAGGGCTAGGGAACATCAATCATTTGAGATGAGGATCCTCAAAGAGTGAAACCTAACAGCAATGAAACAGAAGAATAAAACCAGATTCATTACCACAGGCCTCTGTAAGACCTCAACATTATGACATTTCAATAGACATTTTATGTGACACTTGAATTCCTCTTTAAACAGGAACTGACTGCCAAAAAAAACCCCAGTGATATTTACCACTAAAAAGGTTGTCAGATGCAGGTACACACCTCATGTATGTATCTACATATACATCATAGAAACACAGGACAAAAAACATCCAGAAAATCTTTTAGTCCCAGAGCATTTGGGACTTTGTACTCCCTAGTTAACACAACTTTCAGTCATCATCTACTGCTATTCTTTCACCCCAACAGCTGATTCATTATACAACTGCTACAAATCACTGCCAAGTTCCAGTATTACTGTTTGATAATTATATGTGAAATATTTATTACAGGCATCAGGGGTGAGTAAAACAACATTCTGAGTAATTAAGTGCCTCACAACAACAGCAGCATGAAATATTCCTCTGTCTCAGCCTTGCATTCAAAGCCTCGAATCTGATCTCAAGATAACTCTTTGTCCTAAACAGAAGATTTTAAGTTGGAAAAGCAGCTGTATGAGTAAGGAAAGATCTATCCAGGGCTCACAGAGCTCAAAAGAAAATAAAGGGAAGGACAAATTCCTTTTGCAGAACAGTTTTCACTGTGAGCAAAAAGGATCAAAGGGATCATCTGTCACTTCACCTATGTTAAGCACTTATTTGTCTGCCAGATATTTGACTCCCTCTAACTAGCAACCACTCTAACCAAAAAATGCTCTCAAGCTTTGAGGGCCAGAACTAAGTATTTCAGAAAACAGATTCATCTTAATCTGGCATAAAGAGATTAAAGTTAGGAAATTGTCTCAGGAGCTCCACTTCGTCTGATGACCCAGCAGCAGTAGCATGACACAACTCCAGATGGGTTGATATCTTCTTACAGCCCAAGACAGAGAGCAGAGCTACAGAGAACCGTTTATAAAGGCATTTCCAGAGGAAAACACAGTGACTAACTCCACATCACCAACACCCACAGAGATACAAATAGCAACAGAAACTTTTAAGGAAGATTATTTGCAAGCCCCACAATGATGTTTTGGTTTTAAAAGAATGAATGGAGGGACTCTCTTATTTTAATTCCTTATCAAAACAAGGAATATTATCACTGAAAAGACAGACTTTGGCCACATGGCTATGCATGTGGTTATGCATGGCACATAATTTTCAAGCTCTTGGCCAAAATTAGTTCTTTTGGTGAACTGGAGTTTACATGTGTGTCAAAGTCACTCAGCTGCCAGGATCCTGAAGTTGTCTCAACACCCTCCTCCCCTACTCCCCAGCCACTGGAACAGAGCAGCACCAAAAACCTACAACCTCAGTCTGATGACAGAGGTGGGAAATCCAACAGGAATGATTCTTACTGGGATCCAGGACAACAGGTAACATTCAAAACTTGCACAAAAACTTCTTGACATTTCAACTGCATTCACTGTAAAGCAGCACCTTGCATTTCCAATTATTTTCTTACATTTGTAGTTTCCCATTCAAATTCTGGGGTTTAGGATGTCCACAACAAACACTTGAGGGAATCCTGAGTCTGTATATGAAGTCAGGTACCAACTAACCCTTTTGTTTAGGAATTAACAGCCTCCTCACTGTGGGGGACAGAGTGGGAAACAGAAAAGCTTTGATGCTGTGCAAACACTCTGCAGCAAAAGCTAAAAGGTTTTCACAGGCACTGCTGGGGTCAGAAATACAAAGCACATGACTCCAGAGATCTATGCTTAGACCTCTTGCAGATAGCCCCTAAATCATTTCATTAGCTGCTGCTTGTTCATTTTTCTTCATAAACACTACAAGCCCCTATCCTCAAACTCCCTGAGAGCAATACCACCTTTCTAATGAGAAAGATCAGTGCTTTTTGTCCTACTTAAGCGTTTACCAGCCTTGGGAATTTCTTTCTGGCTGCTGTCAACTCACAAGGATTGCAAACACTTCAGCTGTTAGACAGATGTCACTTGGTACACACAAAGTGACAGAAATCATGGACGCTGTGCAGCCAGCAAGCACTCTGCAGCATTGCTCCTGACGTGCCTGAGATGAAAAATATGCTCCAGAAGTCACTGCAAGGAATATCAGAAAAAAAACCCTACTCAAACATGTTATTGTTGAAGCCTTAGGAACCTGATACAGTAGAGAGCTAAGATAGACCCTCAAACAAGTCCCCAAGAACATCAAGACGACCATATAACTGTTGTTCATTCCTGTGGGGAACTCTACTGCAGTCCAGATAACACAGACATAAACCTTGACAGAACACATTTCAAAAGCAGCTGTATCTCCCCTGAGGAAGGACAGCTTCCTTCCCCTGACAAAGATGAG
This sequence comes from Dryobates pubescens, assembly GCF_014839835.1. Classification (NCBI taxonomy): domain Eukaryota; kingdom Metazoa; phylum Chordata; class Aves; order Piciformes; family Picidae; genus Dryobates; species Dryobates pubescens. The sequence continues at coordinate 8,580,074 of NC_071614.1, read as the reverse complement.
AACACCCACAAACACATCAGACCTTTGTGAGAGACGAGGCTAGAGGAAGCATTTCTCTCAAGAGCAGGTATCATGAGAAGACAGAACTAAAATAAAAACCAACCAGGCAAAGTTTGCTGCCACCTTGGCCCAAGTATTGAAGAGCTGCTCTTGCTAATGGGAAGATCTAGCCCTGCTATATCTTCTTCAAACTATCCCTGTGGTCTATCCCAATCCAACACCTCCTCCTCCTGGCCGATCTTCCTGTCAGCTCACCATCCAGCTCTACTCAAATATGCAAACACGATAAAACACTTCCTGTCTGTGCAGTCTTTGTCCCAGCAACCTGGGAGTCCAGCACAATCATAGTCAGGAGTACAGATCGGAGCAGTTTATTCCACATTCATTCAACAGCTGCTTAGGTAGTGGCAAATGCTTAAGTAGCCAGTTAATTACCTCAAAAGCTAAAAGCATCAGGCAAAAAAGATGTTCATTTAATCCTAAAAATAAATCTACTGGCAGAGGTTTAACAGCAAAGACCTGTGAAAAAGAGCAGAGGTCACATCCCACACCAACCAGCAGGCGCAGCAACAAAGCACTCCAGAGACTCCACAGTAGCCAGAAGTGTAAGAGAGAAATCCATCTCTTCTGCTAGTGTGGTGAGGGAAGAAGACAGCAGAATACAGAGGGCTGGAGTTTGATGACTTCCACAGCAGTCCCATTTTCAGCTATCATTAGCACTTCAATACTGGTCATCTTCAAGTCTGGCACAGGTTTCCACAAACCTTACTTACGCTGTCAGGAATATGGCCCTGAAAAAAAACAGCCTCAACATTACAGGTCTTGGGTCTCAGGAAGCACTTCAACCATGCTGCTATCTGCTGGAAGAACAAGACCATTAGATAAAAGCAGCCTAAGAGGTTCCTGGAGTGCACTGATAGTAATTTCCTGACACTAGTAGTAAAGAAGCCAAGGAAGGAAGGTGCTGTGTTGGGCCTCATGCTTGCCAACAAGAAGGGGCTCACTGGCCATGCAAAGATCAAAGACAGCTTTGGCTGCAGTGACCAGAGAACAGTGGAGCTCAGATCTGAGATACTTCACAGAGAATCCTGGGTCACTGGAAAATTCCAGTTCCAACACAGCTCTACAAAATATGGGTCTTGCCAAACGACAGCTGCCCCTGAAGTTACTCATCTGCCCTTCAACACCTGTTTTCACAGGACTAAGGAGGAAGTTTTTTTACAACAAAGGCGGTGAAATACTGGAGCAGGTTGCCCAGGGATGTGGTTGAGGCCCTGTCCCTGAAGACATTAAAGATCACATTTGATGTGGCCCTGGGCAGCCTGATCCAGTTGGAGGTGTCCTTGCCAACTGCAGAGGAATTGGACAAGATGACCTTTGAGGGTCCCTTCCAACCTGATGCAATCTGTGAATCTGAAAAGCAGACTCAACACATTGCATAAAAATTGAGATGGATTCCAATGAGTTAACAGAAAGTTTTCCAGTAGTAATTGTAAATGGGGAATTATCTCCTGGGGACATTTCTAGAACAAGTCCCACATGGATTTCTTCTCATCTCAAGGTTATATGGCATTATTCTCAGCAAGACTAGAGTTATAAATACACCGCTGGCAGAGCTCACGCATGGCAAATTAACACAAAAGTGTTAATGTTACATTCTACAAACGAATCTGAATACACAGCAAGCAGAGCTCAGCTGAAGACTGCTGCTGACACATCCCAGTCACCATTCCAGCAGCTAGGAATGTTTTCCACCACTACAGGATAGGAATTCTAGTCTGTAAAACAGATTCTTTAATCAATTTTGCAGTGAAGGACGATGCCCAAAGTAATACAAGTCTGCTGTAAACTGGGTCCTGCTCAGAAACTGAACTTCACAGTGGCCATAGATAAATCCTACACTAATCCTTCAATTTCCATAGGATTGCATTTATTTTAACACATTTCCTGTTAATCAGAAGTTGGGCTTTAAAACAGATGCTACAACAACAAAGGAGGGCAAAAGTCTGTGTGTGTCTTAGAATAGAATTAACCGGGTTGGAAAAGACCTTTGAGACCGTCAAGTCCAACCTATCATCCAACACCATCTAATCAACTAAACCATGGCACCAAGTGCCCCATCCAGTCTCTTCCTAAACCCCGCCAGTGATGGTGACTCCACCATCTCCCAATGGCCAATCTCTCTTTCTGTGAAGAACTTTTTTCCTAACATCCAGCCTAAGCCTCCCCTGGTGCAGCTTGAGACTGTGTCCTCTTGTTCTGGTGCTGGCCACCCAGAGAAGAGACCAACCCCCACCTGGCTACAACCTCCCTTCAGGTAGCTGTAGACAGCAATAAGGTCTCCCCTGAGCCTCCTCTTCTCCAGGCTAGACAACCCCAGCTCCCTCAGCCTCTCCTCATAGGGCTTGTGCTCCATACCCCTCATCAGCTTTGTTGCCCTTCTCTGGACACCTTCCAGCAAGTCAACATCTGTCCTAAACTGAGGGACCCAGAACTCAGAAGCTGGGCTTTAAAACAGATGCTGCTACAACAACAAAGAAGGGCAAAAGTCTGTGTGTGTCTTGAACAATTTTAAACCTGATTTGTTGCTGAATGTTTAGTGCCAGCTTTGCAGTATTTGTAATTCAACAACAAATCCAAACTCCTTTCATACAGATGGTGAGGCTGCATGTTTGTGTCTCCTTCAAAGAAAATCTATCAGGAAGATACAGATCACCTCAACCTACTAAAAATACCAACCACTAGTGGCGTTTCTGGAGGCTAAGATGGAACATTCATACAGTGCAGATGGACAAATCTGTACCAGCTACAAAAGAGAGGCCTCAAAATTGTCATATGGGCAGTGTGTTTCCAGCACTCCAGACAATCCCTGCCACAAAGGACATGCCAAGTGTAGGAGGCTTCTGACTGCAAGTCTGAGGAACTGAACAAATGTCAGTTCACTGTTTATTTGAGCCACTAAGGAAACCTCATTGATCATGGCTATGTTTACAGGTTATGAGAAAAAAAATAATTAACCAAGCTTCCTTTCTCCAGCAATATTTTTTAGCATGATAAATGATGCAATATTCAATACCATTCCTAGCACATCTGATACTATTTTATGCTCCAATCTCACGCTATTACTCGATTATACAGCAAGTCAGAAATCATTCCACAGCTAATTCTGAAACAGAATCCTGCAGGAATTTACAAACCAGCATTGCTGTGACCATCACCAAGACAATTTATAGATTTACTTGGTTGTTTTTTTTTTTCTTCCACTCCAAGCAGATTCAATCAGAAACATAAATATTTTTCTTCCATTTCCATTGCAGCAGAATTTCAGCTCCAGCTTCAAAATACATACTTATATTTCATACAGATATTTGGTCAGTGAGGACTGTTCTAGGCATGCTGACTTTGGGCATCAACAATTAAATAGTTTTATAGTGACATTTTAAGTCTTGCTAGTTCTTCCAGACTTCTGATTTCCTGTGATCAATTACTGAGAAAAATGGAAAACTGAGGTACCTGTAAACTGCATGCTCCTGGTACCTGTGAACTGCATACTCCTGGGGTCATCCTAAATTAAATTTTGAAAGAATAGATGCACAGTAAGGGTCAAGAAAGCTGCAAATTTGAGATCAACTAAGCACTGGGGACACCTTGCAAAAAAAGCCTCTTTTGTACCTGAAAGTCCTGACACCAATCTCTGCACTGTATCCATATGAATCTACCACTGCATCCCACACGATGCACAGTCATTCCATGCTGCTCCCCACAATGTCACTGCATCATTAGAATACAAAAGATTGCCCAGAACAGGCTTAAAGCTGCAGAGAAGCAAGCACAGATAATCACTTACAGCCTTATTAATGAAGAAAACAATAAACAAGCTACCTTTCACCACAGACTGATGTGGAAATATAGAATAGAATAGACCAGACCAGGTTGGAAAAGATCTTTGAGACCATCAAGTCCAACCTACCACCATCTAATCAACTAAACCATGGCACAAAGAGCCTCAGCCAGCCTCTTCTTAAACACTTCCAGTGATGGTGACTCCACCACTTCCCTGGGCAGCATATTCCAATGACCAATCACTCTTTCTGTGAAGAACTTCTTCCTAACACCCAGTCTAAACCTCCCCTGGCACAGCTCAACACTGTATCCTCTTTTTCTGGTGCTGGTTGCCTGGGAGAAGAGGCCAACACCCACCTGGCTACAACCTCCCTTCAGGTAGTTGTAGACACCAATACGGTCTGCCCTGAGCCTCCTCTTCTCCAGGCTAAAGCTGATTAGAGCTTTGGCCATGTCAATGAAGCACCACAGCTTGAAACAAATGTTTCCAGGGCATATAGTTTCCACTCCTTGAGGGATGAGAAGAACACATTCAAATAACTAGCTGGCTTAAGTGCAAACTCATTTCACATAAGGCCTCACAATTACTTTGTCCTTGTGACAAAGTGCTGCACGCTGTGCCTGTATTTTTCCCCCTTTTCTGACTAAGAGGAACACCACATGATGAATTCTCCATGAAATCTTATGCAGGCAAGATCCCTGACTAATAACTAGAGTGTACCTAAGGGCTTTAGAAAAACTATCAGATAAAGATGCAAAACAACTGATTCAGAAAGAAATACTCATTTAGTCAAAGCTTATCTGTTGGTAAAAGTGACAGTCATGAATGACGGAACTGCAATAACTTACTCAGCAGCAGGTGTTAGGAATGACTGTGCTGGGCCAACATCAAGAAACATCTTTGCATATCCAAGATAAATAGAAGCAGAAAACTTACCCATAAAACTGCCCAGGTTCATGATAAGCCTCAGTCAGAATGTCAAGGAATTCCTGATCACTGGAAATTAGTGATCAGGCAGAAGAATGTGTAAGCCTTAGACTGCTGTTTTCACAGGAATGAAAAAAAAAGGTAAGACCTTATTCATCAGAACCACACAGAATCACTATTGTTGGAAAAGACCTTTCAGTTTCAAGTCCAACCACTATCTAACTCTACCAGAAAACTGACTAAAATTCTTCTGTTAAAGGGTGTGGTTGTGAAAAATTAGCAATTAAAAAGGCCAGCTCAAGATAATGAAATTAGTCCTGCCTTCAAATGAAGCTTTTAATAACAGGTGAAACTTAACCAAAGCATGTATCTGAATAGCTCCCAAACAGCTATGGCTGTAGTGCAGACATATCCCTGCAGAAATCAGGAAACAAAGGGACAGACAAGCTTCATTCACTCAAGAAACTTGTAAGAGATTCATGAGAACATCTGGCTAGAAAGGAGTGAAAGGAGGAGATAGCAGCTGGGAAAAAAAAGGAACAGGACATCTAGCATGTCCAGCAAAACCCATCAGCCTTTTCCACACAGCACCAAAGGAGGAGAGTAACAAAGGATTTGTTTTAAGCAGAGTAGCTATATTATTTCTGCTTCAGTGCAGACCTGGAGCTGCATAAAACCTGCTCCCTTAAAATCAGGCCCTACTATAAACCCCTCAGACAAGATAGTACCACCCATGTATCACTATATGCTGCCCTGTATTAGCAACAGCATAACCAGCAGGAGCCTTTATTTAGCAACTTGAGAAACTGCATTTGAGGTACTGCTCAGTTTGGGGATCCCAGTAGGAGACAGGCATTAGCACACCAGAGCAAGCCCAAGGGGAAAGCTCCCAAAATAGAGTATATGATATATGAGTGGAAACTGAGAGAAAAAGGTTTGTTCAGTCTTGACTAGAAGTGGCTAAGGGGAGGATGATTTTTTTTCCCCCCACTATCTTCAGCTGTGCAGCAGAAACACAGTATAGAGATGACAGAACTAAACACTGAGACACAAGGCAATGGACAGAAGGGATGGAGGAGAAATTATGATCACATATCACAGCCCTTACAGTTCTCAGACACTGGAACAGGTCTTCCTGAGGGACTGCAGAGTCTCCATCCCTGGAGTCACTCAAAACTCAACTGGACACAGCCCTGAGCGATTTGATCTAGTAGGATCTGCTTTCAGCCGGAGGTTGGATCAGATGACTTCCAGAGATCCCTGCCAATCTAAATTATTCTATGATCAAACAGCAAGTCTTTAGAAACCCAGGAACAAAGAATATTAGCACAAAGGCTGTACCCATATCTATGTGCTCAGCACCTGGAAGTGCTGGCAAACATTAATCTTGCTGATAGCATTTTCAGGTCTTTCCTCTACTTCTGTACAAGGAAAGATAGCTCCATTTCCTATTTGGAAAATTACTTCCTAATAACAGAATAGAAAATAGATTGATATCAAATTGCAAGCTAAAACCAATGGAAAACTTTCCAAGTTCCATCCAGCCTGCACAGCTGCACTTTGGTTTGGACTGCCAGAGTAGTGAAGTTTTAATAAGAGAAGCAGAAGACCAGAAGAGAGTAGCTGGTTTTCCTCTATTTCATCACACACTCATGACTTCTAGTTACTGATGCCAAAGGCAGACTCATCTTCCCTGATCACTGCACTGTTCCATAACCAGTTCTTAAGAGAACTACTGAAGTTATCTTGTCCAAGCTAGCCAAGTTAGACTGCAACAACACTGGGAGCTCTAAGGTATTCTTCCACCCAATCTGGAAAAGGTTCTCTGCTGAAGTCAGACAGAAAGGAATAATCCAGACACGAGTAAGAGGTAATTTTATGAGATCAGTTATGTTGTCCAATGCCATTTCAGTTAGGACACTAATCACAGGAAACAAAACCATACAAACAAACAGGGAAAAAAAAAAAACCCAAAGAAAAAATCCTCTGGCAATACTCTGATGGACTTGGCAGTGAAAAAAAGATCAGCAAATGTTGTCTCTTGGTCATCAGTCCTTGCTGTTCTGCCTTATTCTCCTCATCCTTTCCATGATGCAAGCTTGAACCTAAATACATGTTCTGAATAGCTGTCAGCATCAGACATTGGCAGTTCAAGTGCCTTTTATCAGTACTGTTATCCACAACATCAAAACAAAAAAAGTATTGGTGCCAAGATCCCTGCTCTCACCCAGCTTCTTTGGTCTTTTGGGTATTTATAACTTGCAGTGAGTTTCAGAATCACAGGCCACCTTCATCCATTAATTCAAACCCAGAATTGGTATCTTTACATTTCAGGTACCAGAGAAGGAGCTCCAGATGAAGTACTGACAGACAGGATTCCTTTCTGGAGAAGGAGAGTCTGTTACCTGCTTCCATCTAATTCTTGAGACTATCACATTTAAAGGTTTCTATGAGGTTTTTAAATATTCAAAAAGTTTTCTACCATTTTATACCTTGCCATCCTATCCCTCTAGGTTTTGCTTCAAAACACCCACTCAAACAGGGTTCCTCTGGCTATCAAAAGACCACCAGGATGCTGAGGTAGGTTTGCAACCATCTCTACCTCATCCCATCACCTGTCCATAGAATCAACCAGGCTGGAAAAGACTTCAGAGATCATCAAGTCCAACCTATTACCCAATACCTAACACCTCATGACAACTAAACCATGACTCCAAGTGCCACATCCAAGCCTTTATTGAACACCTCCAGGGACAGGGACCCCACCAGCTCCCTGGGCAGCACATTCCCCTGGCCAATTACTCTTTCTGTGAAGAACTTTCTCCTCACCTGAAGCCTAAATTTCCCTTGGCACAGCTTGAGACTGTGTCCTCTGGTGCTGGTTGCCTGGGAGAAGAGACCAACCCCCACCTGGCTACAACCTCCTTTCAGGTAGCTGTTCTGAATATCTCAGCCTCAAAAAACAGAACAGTCTCTGAAAACCTGAAATTGAAATACTTTTCCTCTCCTCATATTCTGAATGGGATATCTAAAGTTTCTCTTCCTCAAAGAGGCCTCTACATAGCAGTAATTATTGTACAAATTGAAATATTTCAATCTAAAATGTAAATACTTGAAGTAATTAAGACTTTCCCCTCTAAACAAACTGTCAGCATTCCAGACTGACCCCAACTGCATTTGCCACAAAATTTGCAATGTTGTTTAAAAAAAATAAAAATGCAGTAATACTGTTTTCTGGTTAGCATGAAGGACAGAGGGAATGTGGTAATAACCTTTTTAGGAATTCTCCCAGTGCTAAGGTCTTGTGAAGACATCACCTCCCTTTGGTAAGCCATGAACTGCTTGCAAGGAGAGAATTCCATTCTATTATCCCATCAGAATTCAAATTTTCCCTCAGCTTCGCTATCTCTCAACCCACTTACTTTTCTCCTCCCACCTTCCTGTACACTGCTGCTCCATAAAACACTGGGGAGTCCAGCTTCTCCCTCTCTTCGCTTCCTCTCATCAGCAGGAAGAGAAACCAGCCAGGGAGCAGCCCCAGTTCCCTAGAACACAATTAGAACTTTCCTCCACACTGCTACTGCACCTTGTAGCTTGTCAAGGAAGAACATGTTCTGATGAACCAAAATGTCTTCACTAAAACATAGCTGGACATAAAAATTAGGACAGTTTACAGTTTAGCTGCAGGATATACTTCATGAAAAGCTGCTAACAAATAAGGTGGCTGAACTTCCATGGAGCAAATTCCCAGGAAATCAGCATCACATCTGCAAGATGACAGAATGAGGGGAACAGTATAAAACTTCCCTATTGCCCTTTACCACTTTCTAGAATCCCTCCCCCAGTAAAATCAGCACAACATAGCAACATTTTGGCAGGATCCAAAATGTGCCCTCACTCTAATATAGGTTGGGTTTTGATTTGCTTCAGCTGGACAAGTTCACAACACAACTTCATCCAGAATTAGGGCTGTACAAGACTGAACAATAGTGGAAAGAACTGTAATCTCACAAACTGAGTACCTGCTGAAGAGCTTTGTATCATGAAACCAGAGCTTGAAGGGGCCTACTGCAGTATGTCTGAGATAGCAAGAGAGACCAGTTCAACTGTGATATTTTTTTTCCTGGAGTTTGACCAGGCCTAAATAACCTACACTGAAAACACTTTTGGTGCATACAGATTTCATTATACTCCTGGCAGAAAACAGACTGAAGAGAGACATAAACCCTGATAGCTGAGCAGCAAGATGAAGACAGGGAAGTAAGTCTCTTCACTAGAGGCTCTGGCTCTGAAGCAGCACTGCATAAGCCTGGTTTAGTAAGAAGAGGATGTACGTCTAAGAAGATACCTGTTGGAAGAAGAAACATTTAACTAACAGGGTAAATCTCCATCAGCACACATGATGTAAGATGTTAATAATTTCACTTACAAAAGATGCAGAAACTGCACTTTTGCTTTCCACATCACATACCAACTGCCTGCAGTTAAAAAGTCTACTCTGATACTCTGCTGGTGTCTCATAGGACTAAGGTGTCTAAATGGACCCCAGCAGCATCATTCACTCACATATAACACTAAATTACATCTCTTTCAGCAGGGAGACAATGACAGACAAGAAACTCAGGAACTCCAACCTATGACATATTCCTTAATATTAGTTTTATATTTATTCAAAGTGTAAGAATCATTGATGTGTCATTATGCTAGTATGAAGTAAATATGGGAGAAGCAATTGCACCTTGAAAGAGTTTGCAAGCTGAATAGAAGACTGTGAACAAGAGGAAACCAAATGGGATGAAGACACCAGTCAATGGGAAACAATGCCTGCAGGTTCAGCGGTCAAATCAATGTGGACATTTAGTAGTAATGTCTGCAGAGAGGCATTTTATGCACCAAAACCAGAAACTGAGATGATTTTACAGCTATTTAGGCAGCACCTGATAAGCAAGAAGTGCAGGAGACAGTGTCAGCATTCCCTGGAAAAAAAAAAACAACGGGAAATATTGCCGAGGCAATAAACATTCAACACAGTGAAACTCTGCAGAGCAGCACAGAGGACATTGCTTTTGTTAGCTTAGGGGTAAAGGCAGGCAGTGCTGAAAAGTTTACCCAGTGAGAAAAAAGCCTGTGGTCCCAGAAACTGCCTGAGAGTGAACCATGGAAAACAGCTTATTTTGTTTTGTCAGACTCAGACCTTCGCCATTACTTCACATAGTGGAAGTTACCAGTCTGTAAAACCTGTGATAAAGATCCCACTGACACAAGTAACAACAAATACTCAAATAGGTTCTTAGTTTCTGTCCACACGTGCATTCTTATTAACAAAGTTACTAATGATCTAAAAGATGAATCCATTCAAGCGACTCCGGCAGGCAGTTTCGCAGTTCTTTCCTGCCTTCGACCATTCAGTTATAACACGACGCAACGGTGAGCTGCTTTTTTTGACTGACTTTTCCAGCCTGGAAAGGAAGAACAGCATGTACCTACCTTGCGATGGCAGCTGAATCTTCTAGAGCATTTGAAACCGATAGAACAAAGATGTGAGATTAACACACGTTACGGGCGCCGTGACGGCCCCGCCAGCACAGGGACTGCTCTTTCGGCACCCCCTGCCCGGTGCCGCCCGTGCCCTCCCCGCCGCGGAGTCCGGTGGGTGCACACTGCCGAGGCCGCCCCGCAGCGCCCGCCGCCGCCCCCCGCCCGCTGGGCCGCGGCGCCCACCTCCGCCCTTACCCCTCTGCGGGGGTGCAGCTCCCGACTCACCGATCCCGGGGGCCACATAAATGAAGTAGAGACAGGAGGAGGAGAAGGAGAAAAAGAAGATGAAGGCGAGCATGGAGCGATTGGAGACCCGCAGCACCTTCCGGAGCACTGGCATCCTCCCTCCGCGCCGGCTGCCGGCCGCTCCGCTCAATCCCGGCGAGCCGCGGCGGCGCTTCCCAGAGGGAGACGACCCGCTCCTCCCATGGATCGGGCAGTGAGGGGCTAACGAGGGGGCTCCGCTCGCCCCCTCCCTCCTTCCCGCCGCCTCCCCGGCAGCGGGCGGGCCGGTGGGGGCCGGCAGGGGCAGCGCGGTGGCTCAAGGAGGAGGGAGGGCGGCGGCGCTTTGTGGCTGGCCCGGCTGTCCCCCGTGTCGGGCGGCTGGAGGGGGCCCGCCTTGCTTCGCGCTGCGCCTCCGGGCGGGCTGAAGCCGCCGCCGCGGGCTCGCAGGTGGCGGCCGGAGCGGGGAAGGGGGGCCCCTAGCGCTGCCGCGGGGCTCGGGACACCTTCCCGCCGCTGCTCATGCCGCCGTGCGCCGCGGCCGCCCGCTCCCCCGCCTGCTGCCCCCTCACAGGCGGCGGCGGTGGTAGTGGCGGCAACAGCAGCATCCCCGCTGCCGGCGGGCAATCACCTCCGCGCTCGGCCCCGCCGCTCCCACCTCCCGGCGTTCTGACGGGGAGCGCGCTACAGCCGCCCGGCCCGGCCCAGCCCAGCCCAGCCCTGCCCAGCCCCGCCCCGCCAAGCCGCGGCAACTGCGGTGGAGGGAGCGTGCGCGAGCCCCGGCGGCAGCGGAGGACTGCAGAGCTGCCGCGGGAGCGCGCCCGCCCGGCGGAGGGGACCGAAGAGAGGGGGGCGCTCCCGCCGGTGGTGCCGCGCTGCGCTCCGGACCAATGGGCGACCAGGGAGAAGCGAGCCCTCTCCTTTGATTGGCTGGTGCGTGGACGAGCGTTTGTATCGGCGGGGCTGTGCGGGGTTGTGAGGCGGGATGGGTTGGGGGGTGTCGGGGTCCCGGCGGCCGTCAGGGCGGGGTGAGAAGGGAAGAGCCGCTGCGGGGAGGACGGGAGAGCAGACGCCTCTCTCCAGGTGCCCCGGTTGTGCCTGGGCGTCATTCGAGGGATACCTTTTCTCTGCCTCGCCACCTCGGCCTTCTCCGGGACAGGGTGGGGAAGGGCCGGGTCTCGCAGGAGGTTGAGGGGGCACCGCTGGGGTCTCTCGGAGACTCGGCCTACCCGAGCCGTGCCCGCATTTCGGCTTTGGTGCTGTCCTACTCCGTTCCCGTCACAGTCGGCGCTGACAAGTGCGGCCACGGGCGGATGGGGTTTTGTTAGGAACGAGAGTGTGCGCAGACAGAGCCGGCAGCCCTCCGCTGGGCAGATTAAAAAGCATTTCCTAAAGCTCTGGCCGAACTTGTGCTGTCTTTTGTTTGCGGATTTCATACGTGGTAGCCCACACAAGCCGTTAGCAGTTTGCACTCGAGCCCTTTGCAGAACAAAATGCAGTGTTTCAGAAGTCGGAAACGTGAGCTTCGCATCCAGCGGCTGCTCTTTGGCGCTTCGGCAGCTAGCCATAGCCGCCACGAGTTGCTAGGTGATGGGGTCAAGCCTGCGATCTCCGGGCTCCTCTGCAGCGTGCTGCCACGGATGGGAGCTGCGGGCCCAGGGGCTGGCAGCGGGCCGTGCTGTGCCTGAGTGCATTTGAGATGGCAGAAGGACCTGGCTGTGTAAGAATCCAGGTCTGCGTTGTTAACCTGTGTTGAGACGTGCACCCCTCCAGTACATCTTCACCTCAGACACTACACTGGAACTAAGGCTTTTATGCAATAGGTGTTATTGATGACTTCATTTTGGTTTACCCAGCACAGCTCATGGCAGAGTTTTTTACGCTGAGGGGATGTGCCTTTCTCTGCCTTCACTTCAGTCACAGCAAACAGTGTCCAAATACTCTGCAGGTTCTGTGTAATTTTTATTATCTTAAAGTCACTTGACTTTTTTTTTTTTTTTTGCCTGTGCTAAAAATACAAAAATATTGGTTAATCAGAGAAGGGGTGATGCAAGTGAGTGATAGTAAGACCTTGTACTGACAGTCATCTTACTAGATGTTGAACAGGAACATTTCTATTTGCGGTACAATACAGAACAGACAGTAACAATCCATAGCTACATTGTGGAATTTCCTGCCACTGATGCAGAGCATAAACAAGACATCAGGGTTTCCCAGTAAGGGTATCACAGTATATCTTTGGTTGGAAGAGATTTTCGAGATCATCTAGTCCAACCTGTGGCCCAGGCTCACCACTAAACCATGTCCCTAAGGACCATGTCCCTAAGCACCATGTACCTAAGCATCAGTCCACACAATATTTAAATACCTGCAGGGAGGGTGACTCTACCACTGCTCTGAGCAGACTATTCCAAAGCCTGATAACCTTTAAGTGAAGAAATATTTCCAAATAACCATAGGAGAGAGAGAAATTCTGCTCTGAAAGGGGTTTGTCAGTAATACTTAGACAGATGTCATTGCAGTGGGTGTTAGATGGATGCACTGAGGGATGTTTCTGAGTTGCCAGGAGTAGCTGTGTGACTTGACCTAGATATTTTATTTTATTGAGTAGTGTAAAACTAGACATAAAAACACATCATTGAGCTATCATCTACTATTATATATTAAATTGGAAGCTTCAGCTGACTACTATGGTCCTTCTGCACATGAACTTGGGTTTATGGAGCAAAGAATGCAAAAAATGTATCTTAGTGTCTTGTTACTATCTCACATTAAAATGAAATTTATTTTATGTGTGATGGAGTGTTATTGCTGATTTATTTTTACATGTTATAGCTACTGATTTACTGTGTTAACTGGAATAACTGGGTATTTATTGACATATGCTTCTTTGGTATTCCACTTTTATTAGTGGTTTTCATACTGTTTTAGAAGATTTTACTCGATGCTGTAAACATAGAGAAGGACATCAAATCATATCATAGAATCCTAGAATGGTTTGGGTTGGAAGTGACCTCAAAGATATCCAGTTCCAACCCCCTGCCATAGGCAGAGACATCTTCTACTAGACTAGCTTGCTCAAGGCCCCATCCAGCCTGGTTTTGAACACCTCCAGGCTTGGAGCCTCCACAGCTTCTCTGGGTAACCTGTTCCTGTGGCTCACCACTGTCATGGAGAAGAATTTCTTCCTGAAGTCCAATCTAAGTCCAGCTTCTTCCAGCTTGAAGCCATTACCCCTTGCCCTGTCACTCCATACTTTGTCAAAAGTCCCTTTCCAGCTCTCCTGTAGCCTCTTTCCAATACTGAAAGGGTGCTCTAAGGCCTCAATGGAGTTTTTTCTTCCCTAGGCTGAACAACCCCAAATCTCTCAGCTTGTCTTCATAAGAGAGGTGCTCCAGCCCTCAGATTATCTTTGTGACCTCTTGTGGACCTTCTGTAACATTTGGAAGATCAATGCAGTGATGACTTGCAGAATCTTGTCAAGACTACAAGTGAGATCCATGGCACACCAAATCCTAAGACTGGCTCTAATTTTTGTGTGGAGGAACACTAAGTGATGCTATACACATCACTGGTCTCTACATAACTAAAAGTAAGTGCCATGCCTGCAGCTCAGCAGATTAAGATGAAATTAATACTTAGACTGTTAGGTGCACTTTTGTAAGGCTTTAAATGCTACTGTGATGAGCATGGAAAAAAACCCCAGTGGAATAATATCTTCTATATATTAAGGCATTTGTGGAAGAATATCAAAATGGAATTTCAGAAGATAGGTGTGTCATGGTTAATTGAATCTCCAGCAGCAGGATACTGCAGAAGCAGCAGCATGACTCACACATAGTTGTGGCAGACAGCTAGGCCAAAGTACCTGCCCTGAAAAGAATGCTTAAACCACCCTCCATCTTCTTTAAATACTATTTTCTTCAGTAAAAAGATTACTGCACAGTAAGTAGATTACTTCTTGGAATAAGGCAAAGTGTTGCAATTTACTTGTTGGTGTAGGAAAAGGAAATTCCAAAAAGAAATTGCATTGCTGTCTGCTGTGTTTCATCCTGCAATGGAATTCACACAGAAAAGTTCTTAAACAACTATAGCTTACTCTGGAAGAAGATGGTATTTCCAAAAACCTCATTCCTGTTTTCAAGCTAGCCATCCAAAAACGACTTTTTTTTTATGGATCAGCAAACATGAAACCAAAACCAGCTGCAGAACCAGCAACCTCTTCAAAGCTGCAATAGTCAGTGCCCTCTTCAACACATCTATCGGGGAAGAGGAGGCTCAGGGGAGACCTTATTGCTGTCTACAACTACCTGAAGGGAGGTTGTAGACAGGTGGGGGTTGGTCTCTTCTCCCAGGCAGCCAGCACCAGAACAAGAGGACACAGTCTCAAGCTGTGCCAGGGGAGGTTCAGGCTAGGTATTAGGAAGAGGTTCTTCACAGAGAGAGTGATTTGCCATTGGAATGTGCTGCCCAGGGAGGTGGCGGAGTCGCTGTCCCTGGAGGTGTTTAGGAAGAGACTGGATGAGGCACTTAGTGATTGGATAGGGCTGGGTGATAGGTTGGACTGGATGATCTTGGAGGTCTCTTCCAACCTGGTTGATTCTATGATTCTATGACTTGTTCCAAAAGGTCACATATTTCATCAAGTCTAGCAAGTGCTGCTGTGGGAGGTACCTGCATGAAACTGAACTAGCATGCCCCAGACTGCATTGGCATCATTGTGGATGATCACAGAATCATAGAATGCTTTGGGTTGGAAGGGACCTTAAAGATCATCTAGTTTCCACCCCCTGCCATGGGCAGGGACACTTTCCACTAGCCCAGGTTGCTTAAGGCCTCATACAATGTGGCCTGAATCTTTAAAAATCTTACACAGCCTGTGCATTTTCTTGGAACTGTCACTGGATTTAGCAGCTTGGGTTTTACTGATAGCACTTCATTATTTAGGGCAGCAGCATTTGGGGGCAAATACCAGTTATTTATATATCAATTATTTATCAATGTGTATCTATTATATTGATATAAAGTGATAACTGGTAATTCTTCTTGCAAGGCCAAGAAGGAGTTAAAAGGCCTTGAGTTAAAAAGCTCAGGGTGAGAAGCACAAGAACAAGCCTGACAGTTCCAAGAAAATGCACAGCCTGTGTAAGAATTTTAAAGGTTAGGATTTTTAAAGATTAAGATAAAGCTTAATTATGACTAAAGATCAAATCAAGCTGTGTCAGGGCCATCTAGACTTGTATTTAGCAAGGGAAGTTAGTGTCCTTCAGCGTGGCACACGAATGCATAAAACTCACACCAATGAATGCTGAGAACCAGAGGCTGGACTTGATGATCACAGTATCACAGTATAACCAAGGTTGGAAGAGACCCCAAGGATCATCAAGTCCAACCTGTCCCAACAGATCTCATGACTAGACCATGGCACCAAGTGCCACGTCCAATCTCCCCTTGAACACCTCCAGGGACGGCGACTCCACCACCTCCCTGGACAGCCCATTCCAATGACGAACGACTCGCTCAGTGAAGAACTTTTTCCTCACCTCGAGTCTAAACCTCCCCTGGCACAGCTTGAGACTGTGTCCCCTTGTTCTGGTGCTGGTTGCCTGGGAGAAGAGACCAACCCCTTCCTGTCTACAACCACCTTTCAGGTAGTTGTAGAGGGCAATGAGGTCACCCCTGATCCTTCTCTTCTCCAGGCTAAACAACCCCAGCTCCCTCAGCCTCTCCTCACAGGGCTTGTGCTCAAGGCCTCTCCCCAGCCTTGTTGCCCTTCTCTGGACATGTTCAAGTGTTAATGCCCTTCTTAAACTGAGGGGCCCAGAACTGGACACAGTACTCAAGGTGTGGCCTAACCAATGCAGAGTACAGGGGCACAATGACCTCTTTGAGGTCTTTTCCAACCTTATTGATTCTATAATGTATTTAAGTTTGGGGTCCTGTGACCTAACCTCATTACAACAGGTATAATCCCATTAGTAGATTAAATCCCAGACTGAAAGTATTTTGAGAATGTTTGGGATTTTTTGGATAGCACAACTTTGGACATGAAACTTCTTTTTTAATAACTGCAGCCTCTTGAGCTCTACCTTCAAACCCAAGTTTGTAAGTGTGTTGCAGTTGCTACAATAAGAGTATTACCCAGCAATAAGGGCTGTGAACCTACTTTCTTTCACAGATGGAATGAAAAGAATGAAACCTAAGGCAAAGCCTTGTGTTCCTTGCTTCCAGCATTCCTCCCCTGTGTTTCCTAGGCTGTGATAGTTTGCAAAATCTTTCTCTTTTATCTTCCACTAAGTTAATAGATAACAACTAGGTTCATATTTCACTCATATGTAAGTTTTCTAGCTGATATTGCCTTCTTGGGGGGAATTGTTTGTTTGGAGTAAATCCAGATTAATTCCTTATGAAAAGCTTCAATTACTACTTTGGGAAAGATTACCTCCACGAAAAGAAAGGCAACTGTTTCTAATGCTAATCTCAAATCTATAGATCACAAGCCCTGTTCTAGAGCTAGCCAGGGCAGCATACAGGGAGGGAAAGAGGGAGGAAAGCTGTTAGCTTTCAGGAAGAGGCTCACCCTAGAATCTCATTTTAACCCTGCAGGTAACCCAAAATAAAGTAATTTCTCTCAGTAACAGTTAAAACAGTTAAAATTCGGGGGGGGGGGGGGGGGGGGGGGGGGGGGAGGGAATAAAAGTGTTTTCAAAAGGGGAATTGTTCCTGGAATGTTTATATTAAATATCAGAAAGAAAGTTTCTCCCATTAAAATAATTTACCAAAATCACTAGGAGCAGAGGACTGACATTTCAGGGTATCCCATGATCAGATAAACCACTGTCACACCAGCAAACCCCTTGACTGAGGATGCCTCTCTCATTTTCCCCCACAGATCAGAGCCACAGAACCCCTGTTCCAGTGCAGCCTTTTAGTGAGAGAGACCTGTGCAATTAGATAGAGGGGATAATCCCATCAGTAACTTTAGGCTTTTCCCACATAATCAACCAAGAGAAAGAAGCACCTAATCTACATTTTACAGACCCTGCTGTTGGCAGAAGGAGCCCCAGTTAACCAGGCTGTGTCACCATGTGTTCACCACGTTATCAGAGGTACAAGAGATATCCAGAATCACAAATAATCAGTCAGCACTGTGGGAAAATGTTTGTTGTCTTAACCAGCTCTGTCATGTGTCTTAGAAAGAGTGAATCTGATAAGGATTGTCTTGAGATAAGGCAATTTTTAATTTTTTTCTGTCATGCATGCAACTATTTGTTATGCCACAACCTGGAGGAGAGAGCATCTTGCATTAAATCATATATAGATTCCTTCAAAATAGTGTGTGCATAGTTGCTTGAAATCCATAGAGCAAAGAGAATGTGCCAGTAAAAAAAAAATGTTTTGACCCCTGTGGAAATGCAGTATGAAGAGAGGCTGATAAAGAATCATAGAATCAATAAGGTTGGAAAAGACCTCAGAGATCATCAAGTCCAACCTGTCACCCAAGACCTCATGAAAGAGCAGATTTGCTATCTGGTTATCATGAGAGTTATTTCAGTGCAGCTTGTACGAGTGAGAAATGAATGCAAAAGGAGACATATTCACCACTAACTAACATAAAATACTATTTTTTACAGAAACCAGCATTTAAATGGCCTGAATTACTGACATGAGAATTAGTCTGAAGCCTCTGTTTGCTCCATTTGGAGTAATAGCCATTCCTTAAAACGTTTCTGGAAGAGGAGTGTGACTAAGAAGAGCAGAGTGCAGGCTAAGCTCATGCTCTTGGACTGCTTCCCTAACCTCACTTTTAAAGATGTCATGCAAGCCTTAAAAATCAGAGTACAAAACTAAATCATGCAGTTGGGCTGGTAATCGCTTCAGTGGTGAAATAAATTACTAGAAGATTTTGTGCAAGGCTCGAGGACTTTTGCTTTGCTTTGTTTTTCCTGGCTACAATCTTATCCTCAGAGAGGCAATTCCTTTGCATGTATAAATAGAAACAATCTGCTCCCACTCTTGCTGCTGCAATTAGGAAGAAAAGAAAAAGAAGGGGGGAAAAAAGCAATCAGAATTTGTTAAACAGACTTCAGAGGGAGTAGATTCTTGCATCTCAGAAGACAGATGTTTTCTGATTAAGCTTTCTGTCAGGGTCTCATTTAGAAATTGCACAAGTCACAGAGAGCTTCAGCAAGGGTTACAGTGGGTTCAATCCCACTGCTTTGCTCAGCTCTCAATACCTGCTTGATTGAGTTTGGGAGACAGTGTTTAGTTTGAACACTATCCACTGTCCTCAAAAAAAAACCACCCCACTTTGGTGTACTGAAAACCCAAATGCTAAAGTCTAAAGTTTTCCCACAGCTACTTTCCTGACTGTGCTGTGCAAAAAGGGAGTGCTAAAAAGGAACAAATGGATTTTGATTTCTACAGTTCTCCTTGTGTGGCTGATGCTGACCATAACTCTTGTTGCTTGTACTCCTACTGCAAAAACCTCCATTTATTCCTTCATACTTTAAGTAACCTTTAATTTGTTATGACAAAAATATTCTGTGTAAAGTATCTTTCCTGGCTTGAATATTTCTCATTCCAAAGGGGGAAAAATGTTTTATGCAGAAAAAAAAAAATCAGAAAGCAAAAATCCCCCAGACTCTTAATCTCTCTTGTTCCCCAAGAGGAAAACCAGCAAGACCATTTGGTCATAATTTAAGTTATCTCTAATTTGGAAGAGAAATGGTAGCTCATTCCACCATCTGTTTGCTCAGTCATGGGCATGAAAAATCTTCCCAAATGTTGCCAAATAGTAAGCCTTTGGGGAAAAATGCAGCTGATTGCTTAGAACAAGTGACATTCTAAAGCTTCTCCCCCCACCAAGGGTCTGCCAACCTCTCAGAGTTTCAAAAACTGACAATAAAAGTATGTTTGCTAAGCAGATTAAAGGTTACAACAAGTATTGCAGTGTCTGCTCGGGCAAGTGAGACATTCTGGCAGGAAAGGACACTATATATATTCTACCTGATACAACGCACACCCAGCCTTTGACATCCTAGAAACAGTTACAAATACCACTGAATGTTCCAGACACTGTAAGAATACCAAACTGGACAGGGATCTCCTTTTAAATCATATTCAGCTCTAGATCATCTAGATTCAGCCCCCCTAATCATCTGCCTGGCCCTCCTCTGGACCTTCTCTATCAGGTCCATGCCCTTCCTATGTTGAGGGTTCCAGAGCTGGATGCAGCACTCCCGATGGAGTCTTACAGAACAGAGCAGAACAGAGCAGAGCAGAGCAGAACAGAACAGAGCAGACCAGGTTGGAAGAGACCTTCAAGATCATCGTGTCCAACCTATCATCCAACACTACCTAATCAACTAAACCATGCAACCAAGCACCCTATCAAGTCTCCTCCTAAATACCTCCAATGATGGTGACTCCACCAAACAGACCAAGGAATGGGTATGAAATTATGATTCAAACTGAGATTTATTGCCACAGCACCAAATGCACATGCAATTAGATACAAGCAATCTGGAAGATATGTTTCATGATAGAAAGAGGAAGTCTTTTCAATCCTAATGCCTTCCACACAGAAATGTAAATGTTCTCTCTAGTTTACTCAGCATCCATTTTCCATGGATAACACACCCCTTTAAAAGAATTCCAAGCTTTAGTGATGATAGAGAGCAGGACTTGAGAGCATAGGAAGGCAGAGATTAGTTAACTAAGTTACCACAGCTCTTCTAGAACACTATCATCCTTCTGTTCTGCTTTTGTGTGTGTGTGCATTATATGTAGGGTAGCATGGGCATTTGATTTACTTTGGAGCTAACACTTTCTTTCTCTCCTTGTCATGAGGTTTTTCTGCAGCTACCCTTTTCATAACACCAGGTACCCTCCCTATAGTTTTGCAGGTGATTCCCTAAAGTTCCAAATCAATTCTCCCAAGGCAGGGAAAAAACATACAACTTCTGTGAAAAGCAAACAAAAGGTCACAAGAAATATTGTACAATGCAGAGACTGCACAGAGCAACCAGCTAACACTGACACAGTTACCAAACATCTCTGTGGGCTGCTAGTTCAAGTTTCTAGTCATTTCCTTTGCTTGTCCTACTTTTGCTACTAAGGTGGTTTTCAGTGTGCTTGCTGTGACATTTGTGCTTTCCCTGCTTGTTTTTTGATTGCCTTACTTTCTTTCCATGACCTCTGTTTGTCCCTTCATTTCTTGTCTCTTTTTCCTCTATTGTCGTTCCAGTAAACACAGAAGCTTGCACATAAATGTGCCAACAGATGCATTTGAAAACAAGTAGTCTTATAACATAAAATTATATATATAGTATTTGTGGTTCAGTGATGATGGAAATGCTTTCTAGCTTTAATTTCCTGAAAATCATATCTTCATTTTAGTTATTCCTGTATTCGGTGTGGCTTAGTTCAAAATCCTTAGCTGATGATTTTAGAGCTCCTTATGTTCAGCTAAGTCTAGAAAGAGTTTAAATGACCCAAATGCTCTAAGAGGCAACACTAAACTATCAAATTTCCAGGGCTGTTCTCATTATCCTGCATGCATGGGGGATTTGCAGAAAGGTGGAGATGAAATTATCCGGAAAATATGATGTCAGAGCGCTGCAAGGACCTTTGTGATATTTGTGTCCACACAGGTTTCATTGGTGGATCAGGAATTCAGTAGGAAACTTTTTGTTCAGTTGGGGTTTTTTTAAGTATTGTGTAAAAGAAACTTCTCACAGTATCACTAAGGTTGGAAGAGACCTCGAGGATCATCGAGTCCAACCTGTCACCACAGACCTCATGACTAGACCATAGCACCAAGTGCCACATCCAATCTCCTCTTGAGCACCTCCAGGGATGGTGACTCCACCACCTCCCTGGGCAGCACATTCCAATAACGAATGACTTGCTTGGTGAAGAACTTTCTCCTCACCTCGAGTCTAAACCTCCCCTGGTGCAGCTTGAGACTGTGTCCCCTTGTTCTGGTGCTGGTTGCCTGGGAGAAGAGACCAACCCCTTCCTCTTTATGTATTGATGAATTCTTCGTTGAAGTTCTGTTCACTGCACCTCCAAAAAGTATCATTTAAAAGGGTACTAGTAGAAGAGAGAAAAAGAGAAACAGAGCTGTGGGTGGCTTTTGTACAAAGGAAACTAAATGGACACTTCCATTTGGAATCTGACAGCTAGAAAAAGGAGAATAGTATGGAATGGAATGGAATGGAATGGAATGGAATGGAATGCAATGGAATGGAATGGAATGGAATGGAATGGAATGGAATGGAATGGAATGGAATGGAATGGAATGGAATGGAATTAACCAGGTTGGAAAAGACCTCAGAGATCATCAAGTCCAACCTATCATCCAACACCATCTAATCAACTGAACCATGGCACCAAGTGCCCCATCCAGGCTCTTCCTAAACACCTCCAGTGATGGTGACTCCACCACATCCCTGGACAGCACATTCCAATGGCAAATCACTCTTTCTATGAAGAACTTCTTCCCAACATCCAGCCTAAACCTCCCCTGGTGCAGCTTGAGACTGTGTCCTCTTGTTCTGGTGCTGGTTGCCTGGGAGAAGAGACCAGCCCCCACCTGGCTACAACCTCCCTTCAGGTAGTTGTAGAGAGCAATAAGGTCTCCCCTGAGCCTCCTCTTCTCCAGGCTAAGCAACCCCAGCTCCCTCAGCCTCTCCTCACAGGGCTGTGCTCCAGACCCCTCCCCAGCTTTGTTGCCCTTCTCTGGACATGTTCCACCATCTCAACATCTTTCCTAAACTGAGGAGCCCAGAACTGGACACAGGACTCAAGGTGTGGCCTAACCAATGCTGAATGACCTCCCTGCTCCTGCTGACCACACTTCCTGATACAGGCCAGAAGCTGGGGATTTTGTGTCATACAGAAGCAAATTTATCCATCCTCTTCTTTGACATAGTCCTGTCAGGGACAGCACAGTGAGTTAAACAAATCCCAACCATTATGAACACGTAAAAATTTTGCAGAACTAATAAAAGCTATGGATTTCTCTTGATTAATTTAATTACCACCCCATTATTTTATTATAGTTGTTATAATAAATTCCAGCCTTAACTCAGAAGTGCTTTTTTCTGCAGGGGGGTGGGGAGGAGGAAGGGAAGGAACCTGGATTTGTGTTCCTTATAAGGCAGCATAAAGTGCCTGTGAAGGTAAACACCAAACTGAGTTACAATTGTCACATCTTTACAGACAGTAATTGTAGGGTAATTAGGTAATCCTTGAGTGGATAGTTCAGCCTCGACTGGCTCCTTTTGCAGCCCACTAGCTTCTGACCTGTAAAATGGACATCATGGCACTGCTATAGTGCCCATGGAAATCATCAGATGGAGAAGCACATAAGCTTACATGCCTAAATCAGGGGTTGGAAAGGACCACCAGAGATCATCTAGTCCAACCTCCCTGCTAAAGAAAATTCACCTAGGATCACCCAGGATGGTGCCCAGACAGGTTTGGAATCTCTCCAGAGAAGGAGGCTCCACAACATAGAATACATAGAATAAACCAGGTTGGAAGAGACCTTCAAGATCATCGCGTCCAACCCATCAACCAATCCAACACCACCCAAACAACTAACCCACGGCACCAAGCACCCCATCAAGTCTTCTCCTGAAAACCTCCAATGATGGCGACTCCACCACCTCCCCAGGCAGCCCATTCCAATGGGTAATCACTCTTTCTGTATAGAACTTTTTCCTAACATCCAGCCTGAACCTGCCCTGGTGCAGCCTGAGACTGTGTCCTCTTGTTCTGGTACTGGCCGCCTGGGAGAAGAGACCAACATCCGTCTGTCTACAACCTCCCTTCAGGTAGTTGTAGAGAGTAATAAGGTCACCCCTGAGTCTCCTCTTCTCCAGGCTAAGCAACCCCAGCTCCCTCAGCCTCTCCTCATAGGGCTTATGTTCCAAGCCCCTCACCAACTTTGTTGCTCTTCTCTGGACTCGTTCCAGCAAGTCAACCTCTTTCCTAAACTGAGGGGCCCAGAACTGGACACAGGGCTCCAGCATCCTCAAAGTTCTTCCTATGTGTTTTATTGGGTGATGTTTACTAGCAACTTCCTTAATTATATAGTAAATGCTGAATTATTTTCTACAGATGCTGCATTTGGGGGCATTTCCTAGGCATGGCATTAGCTGTTCTGACAAGAAACCCGAAATCAGACTCAAGACTCTCAGCTGCTGTAAAGTGTCACAGTTCCAGTAAGCCCAAGATCAATCAGCCTATTCAGCACATTACAGAAGACAAACAGAAACCCACTCTTTAGCAAGAGTCAATATTTGCTGCTGCCTCATTTCATAAAACAATAAAATGTCAGTGTCTGGATGGAAGGGAATAACCTTTTACAATGAGAAGGAGGGAGAGAAACAGACCATCTTTATCAGAGAATGCTTCCCAGTGAGAAAGGGGGAAAAATTCTGCAGAGACAGAACACACATTAGGCAGAAAACAAAATAGCACAAGGGAAAAAGAAAAGGTACAGTATGGCAAAAAGAAGGTGGATTCTTTAGTGGTATCATTGTGGGGATTTCAGAGCTGGAGAGGACCTCAAAAGCTCATCCAGTCCAACCCTCCTGCCAGAGCAGGATCACCTAGAGCAGGTCACACAGGAATGCATCCAGGCAGTTCTTGAAAGTCTCCAGAAAGCAAGACTCCACAACCCCCCTGGGCAGCCTGTTCCAGTGTTCTGTCACCCTCACAGGGAAAACTTTTTCCTTGGGTTTCCTGCTGTAGTTCCTAGCAGGGATAAATAAGAGTCTTTTTCTGCAAAGCATCAGGGTAAATATGACACCCATCTTTCAATCTGTGGAAATACACTGGGTTCTTAAAATATTGCCTGAATAGTGCATAACCAGCACAAAAAAAAAAAGAAACAGGGAAAAAACCCTTTGGGTACTAGAGAGCTGAAGGAAAGAACTTAATTCCTCCAGGATGCCAGAAGCTAGACATTTAATAGTAAATAATCAATATAAACCCATCAGCCTGACTCCATTACCTTATATCATGTAAGTCAACAGGAAACACAGAGAGCAGAGACAAATATTTACTTTCATGATGATTTTCACTCAGCTTGCAGCAATGTAAATTATACCTGTGTTATTTGCCTCTTCCAGGAACAAAGTTGGGAAGTTCCACATTTCTGGCCTCAGGATTCTGTAATACTTTCAATATGCAACTCAGAACGAGATAAATAGCCTTCAGGAAATGTTTGGAGCCTTTTCTCTCTGTCTTTCTACTCACTGTAGAGCCTAGACAACTTGTTTAAACATTAGCAGTTTAATCCCATCTTCAGAATTTAGAATTTTTACAGCTCTCAGTTTTAGACTTCTCTAATAGACAAGCAGGGAATATCAGACTCTGTGGAAAGACTGAGGCAAGGATGAAAGAAAACTAAGATCAGCCAAAGTAAATTCCCAGATTCACAGACTGCATCAGGTTGGAAGGGACCTTTGAAGGTCATCTTGTCCCCTTGGAGTGGGCAGGGACATCTCCAACTAGATCAGGCTGCCTGGGGACACACTGAGTCTGATCTTGAATGCTTCCAGGGACAGGGTCTCAACCACATCCCTGGGCAACCGGATCCAGTATTTCACCACTTGTATTGGGAAGAACTTCCTTCTTATCTCCAACTAAAATCTGCCCTGCTCTAGTTCTAAACCATTGGCCCTTGTCCTGTATGTCTGTAGCTGAGAATTACTTTGTGTTGGCTGAGGTGAAGTCTAGGTCCAGTCCTATCAATGAAATAGGACCAGTCCTATCAACAAAATGAGGGCTTTCTTTCATGGCATTATGATCCCATTACCTCCACTGGCTGCTTTCAGCTGGCCTTTCTCACCTACCATTACCATGCTGCAATGCCATTTCTTAAAGAGTGTTTTATTTGCCACCTATATTTTGTTGCCTTGCAATTTAATGTTGCAGAGATCCTGTGAAAGAACATTGAATTCATGGTCATAGGTCACACTTCATAACCTCAAGACGCTCTTTAATAGACTACAAGGTGACTAAAGCGTAAAAGACACTCTAAAAAGCGCTTTATGAGAGTTATTTGAAGCAAGCACCAGTTCTTAATGACCCAACACAAAATGTCATCCAGATTCCACACATTAATGGTGCCTTGTAACCTAGGTAACTCATTTTAATTACATTCCCAAGAACAGAAATGCCAGCTTTTGAAAATTAACTACGGAGGTGTTGTCCTTAGTAATAAGCCAGCCTAAAAATTAACTAGCAAACACCCCCCCACCTTTATACTGAGAATGATGCTGATGGCCTGGGACACACCTGTAGCCAACTCCAGTCAGCTGTCCTGGCTGACCCAGAGCTGCTGATGGCCAGCAGCCCATGGCTGGCCTGGGATTGTGTCCCAGCAAAACCAGGACAGTTATTTAAATAGAAGTTAATCAGTATTACACATCCCCTACTTTTCACCTATTTGTTATATTTGTCTGAAAGACGAGACCATTTTCTTTCTGGAAAAGCTGCTGTGTGCTTGGGCTTGCCAAGGATGAGTTCATTTCAGCTGCAAAGAGGTAATCAATTAAACTGAGAGTGGATAAGCCGTTTGGTCAGATGCGGACAGCATGGTGACAAGCTCTGGACAGGCTGGTTGGCAGGTTAAGTCTGGGGAAGCATTTGAAGTGTGGCACCGGGGCTATGGATGGAGCAAAACATTGGTGCAAGCAGCTGCAGCATATTTTCTGGACTTCTGTTGTTAAGTGAAGTTAATGGAAGGCAGTTTGAGCACAGTAGTTAACCTAAGCCCCAGCACTTCCGAAGTGTGGAACCAAATGGCTGCACCAGAGAAGACTGCAAATTGGCACAAAAGCTTTGATGGCCAAGTTAATGGACAGCACAAACACTGGAAGTGGAAGATGCAATGTGTGTTCCAGTGGCACAGAACAATTCTAGTAATTAAGAAAATCCGTCTGTGACTTTAAGGCATAGTGCCAGATGTATTAATACCTTCCTTTTCTAGAAACTTAATCTGGGCTGTTGCTTGTATGTTGTCCAAAACTTGGCTAGTAGGCACTGAAAACTTCTGATTTAGACTACCTGGGTTCCCCAGTGGTGTTGTTTTGAGTCTTGTTTGCTCTAAAAGTGGAGAGTTTGTACAGAAACAACAGTCCTCCAAAATGAACCAGCAAAGTCCTTCAGGTTCAGGTTTCCCAGTGTTGCCCCAAACAGGAGGGAGGGGGAAAACCTGTGAAGAGTTCACAACACCACTTAGGTGATAAACCTATTTCTCACTCAACTAAGCCAGCTACCCTGGTTAATGCTGTAATGAAAATGTTAACACTGACATTTCCAGCATTTCCCAAATGAGAAAGGGATCAGACAACTTTTCACTCCCCACCCCTGAAAGCTGAGAGGAGAGAAGCAATAGCAGTTCTCAGTCACGTGTGTTTGATTTGGTTACCCTCTCTGTAAATTCAGGCAGAACAATAAAATCATTCTGCCTGCTAAGGAGATTAAGCATTACTCATAAAGGACTTTGTCAGCTAGGACTTCAAAACATTTTTGTGAAGGTACTGCACATCATAAAAGATGCTGCCCTGGTTACACAACTGGGGTATTGTCAACGTTAGCTCCAGTTTAATAAGCTTGCTTGAGCATATTTCCAAAAGTGCTGAAATAGGCATAAAATTAGGCTCTGTGGGGAAAAAAAAAGTACATCCCTGCCCTTTTCTCATTTCCAAGTGTAAAGCAGCAAGAGGAACTAGGGAGACATGCTAAAAGCCACCCCCAAGTGAAGTGGATATATTTAACCTCTGCTGATTTTTGCAGAGGGAACCAGGTTTTGTTATCCCGTTTGCACAACGCTGCGCCTCGCTGCAGTTTGTACCCAGTGAGCAATTAGGCCACAGACACAACCAAGTGGAAGTCTTGCACAAGCTGACTGCTATATGAACAAGCACATGCTCCAATGTTATGAAGAGAAAAAAATCAGTTCACATCAAAGGCTAATCAACTGTAGCCTCCAAATGCAGCAGGAAATAACGACAGGTTTTTGGCTGGCGAAAGGGATAGCACAGATTTTAAGACAGTTGAACAGTTCAAGCTTTTCAAGGTAGTTATATATGGACAGCTATTTAAAACTCAGAATTGCAGTGTCTCCTGGGCATACCATTGCTGTGACCAAGTCACTGAGGAACAGTATATCCTCTAGGAACCAACCCACAATAGCAGTGAACAGGAAAAAAGATGAAGTTCGACTACAACTACCTGAAGGGGGGTTGTAGCCAGGAGGGGGTTGGTCTCTTCTCCCAGGCAACCAGCACCAGAACAAGAGGACACAGTCTCAAGCTGTGCCAGGGGAGGTTCAGGCTGGATGTTAGGAAGAAGTTCATCCCAGAAAGAGAGACTGGCCATGGGAATGTGCTGCCCAGGGAGGTGGTGGAGTCCCAATCCCTGGAGGTGTTCAAAAAAGGATTGGATGTGGTACTTGGAGCCATGGTTTAGTTGTCAGGAGGTGTCAGAGATCAGGTAATAGGTTGGACTTGATGATCTCTGAGGTCTTTTCCAACCTGGTTGATTCTATGATTCTAAATACCTGGCTGTAACAAGGAACATTCCTCAGCTGTTTGCTTTTCTATCAGAGGATAGCAGCAGTCCACTGCAGAGAAAATTTTCAATGAAAAAATCAATCCCAGCTACAGAAACTTTGTGGCTTTCTGGATTTTTCTATGTCTTTCTAGGTTTACACAGCTTGTCTTACCGTCGCAATGCAATGAAATTAGCAGGGAGCACTTCTTTTAATGCAGGCAAGAAAGAATGTAGAAAAGGTGGGCTGGTTTTTGCAGCTGCTCCTTTCCTCCACTCATCTACTTCTCCCTTGTTCTCATCCTTTTCAACCTTATATATATATATATATATATATATATATATATATATATATATATATATATATATTTTGTTGAGGAGGAAGGAGGTGGCCAAGGCTATTTTCAGAATTACTGATTCACAGCCTTTTATGCTTCCCTGTTCCCATCAGACTGAGATGAGTACTGGTTATTAGGGGAGTGCAACACCTGACACACACCACAACAATACAGTTACAGAATCACCCCAGACTACCTCAGGAATTTGCCAAAACAGAAAAAAAAACCAACAATAACCCCCACACTTACTTAGAATATTGTGGTTTCCTTTTAATGAGTTAGATTCAGAGTGTATATCAAATAAATCCTTAGCATGTTCTTTCCTTCTAGGTTCAGGGCTATTATCATTTCTATCTGAAGGGGTTAATGACTTGCAGGAGAATGGAAATGAAATCAGTTAGGTTTGCCAATAACCTCAACCAGTATGAAAGTAGCAGAAGAAGAGGCAGGAAGAGGCACTGAAGCAGAAGTTATTTCTTAGTCGGCAGTACTCATTAATTTTTTGATTCATTTTTGTTCTCAGCCAGTCAAATAGAATACATTTTATTTTTATATAGCTTCTTACTGCACAAATCTCTCTCTCTCTCTCTCTCTCTCTCTGAATTTCACTTATCCTTAATTTATAACCTCTGGGCCAGGCTCTTCTTTCACATCCATCTTGTGCCAGGGAGCTCCATTAATTTCTGTGGAATTACTCCCAATTTCAAATGAAAAAAAAAAGAATGCATCTTCCCTTCTTTCCCACTCCATTAGAGCAGGGAGTGAGCAGCAGCAGCTGTGCTCCTGCTTCTGCACTGCAGGGAAATACCTTCTGATCCTGTCTAGGTAGATAGAAGACAGCAGCAAAAGTGTTACTCAGTCCAAACAGGAATTACAGAACTATTAGAAAGAGACAGCAGTGCAAGGTGCTGCTTGTTTCAGTAATTGTACATTCCTCTTTGCCAAGGAAAGCAGGAGCACTGCATTCAGAACAGTTCATCCCACTTTCCAAAGCAGAGGGATCTAGTTTTATCTCCATTATACCCACAGCACACAACAGAATCAATACCCCTGAGCTGAAGTTTTCTCATTTGGTGCCCATCATCAGTCAAAGGCAGCACAAGAGCTGATTTCACAATCAGATTTAAGGGAAGATGCCAGCTGCCATGATTGTCTTCAAGTAGCTAGCTCATGGATCTTGATTACATCTAAATGCTGCAATCTTGCACCAAGATTGCTCTCAGTCATTACATTGCAATAAAACATGTTCAATTCCCAGTCACTGGGGACCTCACTGCTTTTCAATAAAACCAATCTGACTTCAATATCAGATGGGGAGAGCTGACCACTGCTCAAGGAGAGTGACATGCCATCCATCTGGACTTCAGTTAAGCAATCCCACAGCGTTATACCTGGACAGACTGAAGGAGGAAAGAAAAAAATATGGAGGAGAGAAGTTTAACTCCCTCTTACACATTTGCTGTGCACCCAGGCACAAGCACACTGAGAAACCCTGAATTACACTCACAGAGAACCTGTTCTTGGGCATGTCTCAAGAGCCCAAAATGAGGAAGCTCGAGCAGCAACTCAATGGAAGAGCTGCTTACAGCATAGCTGCAGTTAACTGACATGCTGAACTTGATAAAGACAGATGTTTGCTAAAGAGTTTCAGTTAGAGTATTTTTCTTTGACATGGGGACTTGCAAGTCACATAGTCCAGGGAGAACTGATAGCAGCCTTCCAGTACCTACAAGAAAGCTGGAGAGGGACTTTTTGAGAGGGCTTGTATTGACAGGGTGAGAGAGAATGGATTGAAGCTGGAAGAGGGTAGATTTAGACTGGTTCTTGCTTGGTGCCATGGTTCAGTTGATTAGATGGTGTTGGATGATGGGTTGGACGTGATGATCTTGAACATCTCTTCCAACCTGGTCTATTCTATTCTATTCTACTCTATTCTGGATATTAGAAAAAAAGTCTTTACAGTGAGGGTGGTGAGACACTGGAACAGGTTGCCCAGGGAAGCTGTGGATGCTTCCTCCCTGGAGGTGTTCAAGGCCACGTTGGATGAGGCCTCGAGCAACTTGGGCTCGTGGAGGGTGTCCTTGCCCATGGCAGGGGATTGGAACTCGGTGATCTTTAATATCCATTTCAGCTCAAGCCATTTTATGAATCTCTGAATGAATATTAATTGCTTCAAACTGCTTGAGATGCTGAACATCCTGCACAGCTTAGTGTGTGATGCCTGTTACAGGATTTGTTCTTGCTAACTTCACTGAAAGTTTTTGCCTGGCTCTCACCTGAGCAAAGCAAATGGAAATCCATGATTTAAGGCAGCTGCAGCCAGGCAGCTTGCCTGCCGGTCAAGCAGAATAGCTTTGCAGTACTGCAGCACTGTGGAACTCATCTTGTTCTCCTCTTAGAGAGATGAAAAATATGTAAATGTCTTTAATATATATGATAAGCCCAGCATATTAGCAATATTTTACTTTAGTCCAATGTTCTTGCAATAAATGTGTTCCATGCTCACTGAATAAAAATGGTCCAGGCCATTAATTTCCTTTCAGCTTATTAAAGAAAAAAATAAAGAACAGAAAAACCCTGGCAATGCAAGGAGATCCAAATATACAGCAAAACAATGTTTGACCTGAACTGCCAGGAAGTGTAGAGAGAGGAGGTTTGCCCCAGATTCTGGGTAAAGGAAATGCGTATCAAGAACTGGCTGGAGGTAACTGGGACAAACCCACCCACTCATTTGCTCTTTGTGACAGTCAAAGCCCCCTAATTTTAGCTTTGTGCACCCACACAGAGTCCAGCTGATTTCAGCAGGGCACTGCAGAGAGTAGAGACCCACCCCTTATGCCATTGCCAGACTGCCAACAGCATTTATGAACATCAACCTTCTGGATATATTCTGCTCTCTCTGGATCCCAGTAACTCAGTGATTTGTGTCTGAGAAAAACCAACCAAACCAACCAACCAAACCTACCAGCCAAACCACCAAAAAACCTCAACCAGCCAACCAAACCAACCCAACCAGCCAAACCACCCAAAAAACCCCAACCAGTCCAACCAAACCAAACAAGCCAACAAATGAACCAACCCAACCAAACCATAAACCCCAAACTAGTCAATTTAGAATAATGAAAGAAAATAGCCTGTGAGCCTCTCTTCTCTCAGTCACATTGTCCCCTGTGCAGAATCTGTTTTGACAGTGTGCATTAACCACAGTACTCTTTCCTAAAGAAGGGATGATGACTAACATAAAGGCTCAGTTTTCTCTTTGTCAGGGCACACAAGCTTAAAGGCACATTCACTTTATGGAACCATAGAATGCACTGGGTTGGACCTTTAGAAGTCATCTAAGTCCAACTCCCCCACAGTCAGCAGGGACATCTTCAGCTTGATCAGGTTGCTCTTTTCAGTGGTGCCTGGTGACAGATCAGGGGGCAATGGGTTCAAAGTAGAGCACAGGAAGTTTCACTTGAGCTTAAGGAGAAACTTCTTTACTTTGAGGGTGTCAGAGCAGGCTGCCCAGAGAGGCTGTGGAGTCTCCTCTGAAGATTTTCAAAACCCACCTAGACATGTTCCCGTGCTACCTACTCTGGGTGACCCTGCTTCAGCAGTGGGGTTGGACTAGATGATCTCCAGAGGTCCCTTCCAACCTCTACCATTCCTGAGCAGCATTGTTTTTTGCTGCAGTAATTATAGACAGTGATTAGCTGGAGGTCAATTCCTCAAAAGACTTTATACTGATTGCACATATTTCCAGATTTCACTTTGATTTGAAAGAGTTCTTACTGTAAAAGGGAGTGTGAGACAATGTTGGATTTGGTATCACTGCAACGCTGAGCACTGCAGTGAGCTGAAGGACCAGCCTGGCCAGAAATTAGCTAGGTGAATAAACAGACTCATAGAATCATGAAGGTTGGGAGAAACATCTAACATCAAGTCCAGGCATAAGTGCCATCCTCGGGTTCAGCATGGTGTCCTTTTGTCTCTATATTCTCATAGTCTGGCTCTACATCATTTCTTTGTGGTTTCTGTCCTAATGACAGCCCTACAGAAGCCATCCCCTGCATGCAAACACCCAGCTGAACAGGCCGTTTAGAATTTGTGTAGGCTAATTAGGCTTTTGGAGAATGAAATGTCTGGCAATCAGTGTGTAGTAAGCATTAAAAAGTGCTTGAAGAAAACTCTTGATTCCCTGTCAGTATCTGTATCATCAGTTTTCAATCTCCCATGGCTAACAAATTCCACCTCTGCTCCAGTGAAGTTCAGCTTTAGATTTGCAGAGTGGAAACCTATCCCAGGATGTTTTAACTGAAAATTCGAGGGGTTTTCTGCCCACAACCCTAACACAGAATACAGTTTTTCCTCTGAAAGCCTGTCAGACCAGACCCATACTATCTGACACTGACATTTTCTGACCTTTTCTCTGGCTGGTTCTCTTGTAAGCAATGCCCACACTGAGTGAATCAAACCAAACATCAAAATACAGACAATCCCCAATATATTCCTTCCAGGCTTCCAGTTCAGATCTCATTTTCTCTGTTCCTGCCTATTCACTTGTAAATTCTTTGTCTCTCTTACATTGCAGTGTTCATTGCTGTCACTTAGGAAATGAATAAGGATGAAAAAAAGGTTTTGTGTGCACTGATTATGCAGAATGCCTTCCCTCTGAAGCACATGTTGGCTCTCCAGCCTTGCTGCATCTAAGTGTACCGTGATAATGAATATATTTATGCTCAATACCCCTGCATTTCACAGCTCCCTCCACTCTGCAGATGGGAATTTGAGGTACAGAATTAGTAAGGATTAGGTCTGCCAAAGGAACTTACTATCAACCTGTTCTAGCAGCTATATCAGAGTGTAGACACCCATTTGCTCACACACTGCCTAGCCCTAAGACTGCATAAAGACAGTCACTAGATACCTGAGTCTTCCTAAGGATGCCCCAAACCATCCAAGCCTTTCCAGTGTCAGGCAGCTAGGACCTTGAGACAAAATGGAACTCCCAAAACTGCATGTTTCCCCAAGAACTTCCAAAAAGTATTCTTAGATAAATCTAGCCAGAAAGTGCTGAGCAGACAAGGCGGTGATGGTAGCACTGACCACTGACCAACCTCAGATCCGAAGCTGAAGGTGTGCCAGTACCAACGCCAGTTACCAGATGGGTAATATCCCTACAGGTTAAACTAATAGCAAGAGATTAAAGTGAGGTTTATCACATGACCTGAATGCTTCAAAGTTTGAGGGTTAATATAACACTACCTGAAATAATGAGAAACTGGGGAATACAAACCCAATCCTCACAATCTTCAAACTCCAGCCTATTTTCCTGTGCCTTACATATTTAGCCCCAAGATATTTTCACTGCAGCTCAAGTGCTCTAGGCACAGGTATCAGAAAATAGAATCACAGAATAGTTTGAGTTGGAAAGGACCCTTAAGATCAAGTCCAACCATTCTGTAATTACCAAGGCTGGTGCTAAACCATGTCCCTCAGCACCACATCTCTGCCTCTTTTAAACACCTCCAGGGACCGGGATTGAACCACCACCCTGGGGAGCCTGTTGCAGCCTTTGAGAACCCTTTCAGTGAAGAAGTTTCTTCTAATATCCAGCCTAAACCTCTCAAAAGTCACCTCCCTCAAATATTCTTTCCCTCCCTGCTTTAATGAGCACTGAAACACTAAACTGTGAACTTCAGCTTCTTGTGACTGATGTTTGTCCTCACTATTATTGTTTCAATCCTTTATAGACTCAGGTAGATAAACATGTAATGATTACCTGTCCATCCTATTCTCACTATTTGCTTTTAAACACTCTAATTAGAGAGTCAGCTTTTTGTGTTAAAAAGAAGCTGAGCATCAGCAGAATTAATCTGTGGCTCAGTGCAGGTGCCCTGTCCTAGAAAGGAATAACTCTCGTTATTTAGAATCAGAGAATTGTTAGGGTTGGAAGTGACCTCAAGAGTCATCCAGTTCCCACCCCACCCCTCACCATGGGCAGGGACTCCTCACACTAGATCAGGTTGCTCACAGCCACATCCAGGCTGGTCTTAAAAACCTCCAGGGATGGGACTTCTACCACTGGTTTGGTTTGTGTTCAGAGGAAGAAACATGACTGGAAAAAAATCTTTCATGTGATGAATGTATTTGCAGCTTCTAGTGAGAAAAGCACAGTTCAATCCTTTTCAGCCAAATGTGAAATAATAGATTAATGAAGCTTCAGGCAGATTAAAAATTATTTTTAGTCTCTACTTTTAGAGATAGAAATTACTTTTTATCTCGCTACCATCCCATTTCTCCCTCAAATGTCCACTCTCAAGAATGTGTAGCTCTGTCTCCAGTATTAGACTGGGGGGGAGAGGGATTTAAAATTAAATGCTTGCATCTTGTTAGCATTGACTAAATACAGATGTTCTCCTCTTAATGTGCAATGTGCACGGAATATCTCATGAACTCTTTCCATGTTGCCCCCTGCTCAGTGAGTCAGTGCCTGATTATGTTGAATGGAAAAGGACTGTTGAGAATAGAATAGAATAGAATAGACCAGACCAGACAGGTTGGAAGAGACCTTCAAGATCATAGCATCCAACCCATCATCCAACACCACCTAATCAACCAAACCATGGCACCAAGCACCCTATCAAGTCTCCTCCTAAACACCTCCAATGATAGTGACTCCACCACCTCCCCAGGCAGCCCATTCCAATGGCCAATCACTCTCTCTGTGTAGAACTTCTTCCTAACCTCCAGCCTAAACCTCCCCTGGCACAGCCTGAGACTGTGTCCTCTTGTTCTAGTGCTGGTTGCCTGGGAGAAGAGGCCAGCCCCCACCTGGCTACAACCTCCCTTCAGGGAGTTGTAGTGAGTGATAAGGTCTCCCCTGAGCCTCCTCTTCTCCAGGCTAAGCAACCCCAGCTCCTTCAGCCATATCTCATGACCTCTTTCCATGTTGCCCTCTGCTCAGTGAGTCAGTGCCTGATTATGTTGAATGGAAAAGGACTGCTGATTATCATTAAAAAAAAAAAAGAGGCTTTGGACCTGTGTCAAACTCTGTTGTCACAATGCAGGTGAATTTCCATTCCTGATCAGGAGTCTATTTTAAGGGACCTTTAACAATTATTTTTCCCCTGGGTATATTCTATATATAAAAAAAGAGAAATGGCAGAATATTTCCTGACCAAGAAAATCATTTTGGAGAGTGGGATGCAATCCTAATTTCAAATTCCCAAGGTCTTAGAAACACAAAGTATTTTATTGCTTTCCCCCCCTTACACCAATTCACTGTTTGCATTTAAACCTAATTTGGCTCGATTTTCTTCCAGGATTTTTTGTCTCTGGGTATGGTTTGTGGTTCTCTGACTTTATGCCTTTCATTAGGGGGCAGCAAAGAAAGTACCAGAAGAATAAAGGAGGGTTTTTTGAGTCTAGTTTTATAACTCAGCATTAGAACCTGAACTAGTCACTAGATGTCATTCTAACACACCAAATAATTTCTTTGAAATTAGGCAGTTTTCTACCTTAAATGTTACCTATCTGTCTCCTGAGTTTCCATTTAAAACCAAATTGTTACTCTGCTGCAATCTCTACTCACTGCAGCTGCAGCTCATTCCATGTTCCAATCTTCTGTCAGAAAAGAAATGTTGGAGCTGAGTGATGAAGAGCTAAAGCAATTCATACATCACATTGTCTGCTGAGTGTTGCTAAATGATCAGCCACTCTGAATTCACAGAATTTCAAAGATTTCATACATTCTAGCTATGAAAATCCATGCTGGAAAATGTATTATTCATCATGCACCAGAACAAGAGGACAGAGGCTCAAACGGCGCCAGGGGAAGTTTAGGCTGGAGGTGAGGAGAAAGTTCTTCCCAGAGAGAGTTGTTGGCCATTGGGATGTGCTGCCCAGGGAGGTGGTGGAGTCACCATCCCTGGAGGTGTTCCAAAAAGGGTTGGATGTGGCACTTGGTGCCATGGTTTAGCAGTCATGAGGTCTTGGGTGACAGGTTGGACTTGATGATCTCTGAGGTCTTTTCCAGCCTTATTGATTCTACAATTTCATTCTGTCAGGCATCCCAGGAAAGCACAAGGGCAATACCATGCAACTTTGGTGGCCATTACACTACTCAGTGAGCAGTCACAGCAAGCAACACTCTACAGAAGTTTCTTGGTAGAAATAAGAGTTCAAAGTCTTTTCAAGTTATGCATGTCAGAGCAACTAAACATCAGTACATGGTGCCACCAGTGGAGGAGGATTGGGCACTGCCAAGGGCACAACAGGATGGAATTTGGAGTTCTGACTCACTGGAGGTGGATTGTCTTCTCATGGCCTCCTTGTTCTCTTGATCCTTGGAGTTCTATTTCTGCTTGTTAGTGTTTTGATGCGAGTGTGGTAGCCTAGAACACACACTTGACAGTAGAACAGCAGGTACCCAGGTGCAAAATTGAAGAGGATGAAGACAGGGACAAAATCATCTCATTGCCATAATCTTTTCCTTGGATATTTTCTGCTTTTTCCTCTTACTTTCAATCCTTATTCATTTCACTCTGAAGTCCCCATGGTACAAGATGAATATTTTCCAGTCAAATCTGCTCAGTATTGCAATCATTAAGTTCCCCAAGCTCTCCTCCTCTAGAAGTGTTACCTCAAGCTGGTAATGTGTGAGTGGAGACTCAAAATGGGGGTTTGATATGGCTGCTAAAACACATCAACATCAAGTTCCTTTGGTAGATCTAACTAACCCTTACTATTTCTATACCTCAAACTGCCATCTGCAGAGCAGAGGGAGCTGTAGAATGCAGGGCTGTTGAGGATAAATACATTCATTAGCATGATGCATTTGGATGCAGCAAGGCTGGAGAGCCAACATGTGCTTCAGAGGGAAGGCATTCTGCACAGTCATGGAACACATGGCAGGAAGAGTGACAGAACTGAGATTCCAATCCATAAAAATTGTTTCTCATGCCATTTGCAAAGTGGACAAAGGAACAGCAAGTCTGAATACAGGAAAGAAAAAGCAGTCCTCCACGTACAGAGAACTGGTTTTGCCTCCCAGCCTTTCAATGAGGCAAGACAGTGCCTAACCTGACAGACTCACACCAATGCAGCTGGAGACCAGCAAAGTTAATTGGCTTAAATTCTTCTTCTTCAAGCCATAGCTTCTCTTTGATACAGCATTCATAATGCTACTGAAAAATTCCTGGGATTAAATTATCCTCCTAGCAGCAGTTACCAGAAGCTAAATGAGAATCAGAGAGATGAATTACATCATTTTCCTATGAAAGATAGCAGAATTGTTGCACAGTTTTATGCTTTCCTTTGTCACCCTTTTGTCAATTTAATGTTGGCAGCAAAATAATTACACCCCAGACACTTCAGTCTCAGCAATATCACACTTTGAATTTACAAAAGCCATTAGAGTGGAGCTGTTTAAAAGGACAATCATTATCTCAAGCAATAATCACGAGCCATAGGCAGACAAAAGGTTCATTCTTTTCTGGAAGAGAAACTCTCTGTTAGTGTAATTCAGGGCTTTATCTAATAATTGTAGGAGCCTACAAAATATTGGGTTTTTCCCCTTTTCATCTACACATAATTAAAGCTAAGGGTTTATATAGGATTCTGATACACATGGGTTCCTTCAGTGCATCCAGATTGCTCTGATTTTAACATTTTAACACCCCCTGTTACAGAGATGCTTCTGATATAGCTGTACCAACACATTTGTGTTGGGGGGATGGGGGGGGCAATATTTCCAGAAAAATGGATTTTTCATGCATTTAGCTCTTCTGCCTCTACAAGATCTCCAAGAGTGCTCAGCCTTGTTATAAGCACAGTGGGCAGAAGCATTATTTTGCTGGCAGGCTGACACGAGCTCAGGGTTTAGGCCGACACCATCCAGTCTGAGCACTGCAGACAGCAGCGGTGTTTCTCACCGTTCCTGGCAGACACAGCTGTGTCACCGGAAGCCACAGCCTGAGATCAGAAATCTGGGTCTTGAGCACAGCAGGAATTTCCCATGTCATCAATGCTAGCCAGATAAAGTGAGAGGTTTTCAGTGCAGGGTGATTTAAAGGCTTGAGCAAGAGCTTGAGGGAGGCTCCAGAGTATAAATCAGTTTTCCCTGGTTTATTTTACATAAAGTGTATGTGAGGGCACATGTGTGAAAGCTTTATGGCCTTTCATCTTCCTCCTGTGCAAGTGAGCCCCAGTCAAGTGTCTTGGGCTGCACATATAATTGCCAAATTTGTTATTACTTGCAGTTAATGAGCACATGAAAAGGTGGCTGGTTCTAATGACTCACCTGGGAGCACTCTCTTCTGTTGTTAAACTGAGCCCTATTGTACGTGATCATTATGCAACTGCTGCAGCCCAAGGGACTGGGGCTCACTCAAGTATTAGGAACCCAAACCAGGCTAAGAGTAGGTCTCCTCCACTTAGTTGACTCCTAGTGGTAAATGCACCGTGGTTGGACAGGGGGAGACTGAGAAAACAAGCCATCTAAGAGGACATGGAAAGATGGCACTAAATAGCAAGGACAGGGAGGAAGTTTAGCTCATACTTTGGCTTCACCATTAAGATCGTGTTAATTGAGTTGCTAGATACCATTAAACTGCCACCTGGGCAGCCACACTGGTTTTTTTTTAAGGAACTAAAGACTACAGCTCATGCCACTCCTTTGCAGCCCACTGGAACTGCATTATTTCTCCCTCCCTCCACTCCTTTGCATCCTTCCTTAACTTATGGCTTATACAAAGAGCTTTGAGTGTCATCTTGTCTCTCTGGATAATTAATCTCAACCTCCCCAGCTCCATCAGATGCATATGCCCCCTATACATACACTAGGCAGCCCATACACACTCTTTCCTCCTTCTGCACTTCTGTTCTGCTTCTGGCAGTGTAGCAGTTCTCTGATGACTTTCAAGTGATTAGTTGTAGCAGCTCACTGAAAGAAGGCATAGAGTAGCTATGCAGTGGCTTTTCTTTTCCCTGGGACAGCAGGGAAGAAACAATGTGGATTATTCCTAGTGGAGCTGAGTGCTGCTCAGGGTTCTGCAGCCATGAAGGTTGTCAAGCTGGATCAGATGAAAGTGTGAGCAGCTTTGCTAAAAATGATAACTCTTTGGATTAAGTCAAAGACACAATGTGCTAGGAAGGACCTGGAAACATCACAACAGGAAAGTGGTTAGAAGGTGATATTCACTCTGGGAGTGTGCTGGTACAGGCTATATGACAAATGGAAGAAGAGTTATAGAACAAAATACAACATTTGTTAGCTGGACAAAGGCAAACTTACCTGAGAGCCATGGAAGCACCTCTAAAACCATCACACATGTGGCTTCTGCATCTGTAAAGGTTACCCCTATCATAACAACAGGAAAGAAAGAGCCCTCTTAGTGCAGCTGCTCTTCTTTGCTAAGCACTTGTCTTCTATTTCCCTAGAAACTTGCATGAGAAGCTGGTTTGACCACTCACAGAAGGAAAAGGAAGTAGTTTGCCCAGTGGCAATCTCAAGCCATCTAAATACCTCAGCTGTTGTTATTTGGCACTAAATTGGCTCTGCCAAGAGACATCAATCAGCCTTGTTTGTTTTAAAAGCATAGCTGTCCACTACTTCAGCTGCAGGAAAGCATTTGCTGCCTGGCACTAGGTTGTGTTGTGCCACTGAGCAGCTTGATTTCACCCAACTGAAGGCACCCTGGTGCACATAGGCTGAAGCACAGCATCTCTTTCCAGACTGAACAAGCCATCAATACTGCAGCTACAACCCATAGCTTCAGCCTGGTGGCACCCACAGAGAACCAAAGTGTTCAACTCTGTAGGCCAAAAGTGTTTTAAATCTATCTGGACTTGGCACTGAAACTGGCCCAAGGAACTTCCAGACGAAAAAGCCCCTCTCTACCTTTGGCAGAGAGCTGCCTTTGGCAGAGAGCTGCTTTCCAGCTGAGAGCAACACCTGACAAATGGGGCAGACTCAGTGTTTCCCAAAGGTTATATCTAGTGCATTAAGAAGCTTTCTGTTTCCTAAAGGTTATATCTAGTGCATTAAGAAGCTATCCATAGAGGAAGTCTCAACCGCCTTGAGGTTGTAGAGAAGTGGGTGTTGGTGTCCTCCCCAGTAATGCTAGGATGAGAGGAACTGGCTTCAAGTTGCACCAGGGGAGGTTCAGCTTGGATATTAGAAGAAACTTCTTCACTGAAAGGGTTCTCAAACACTGCAAAATACTGCCCAGGGAGGTGGTTGAATCCCCAGTCCCTGGAGGCGCTTAAAAGAAGCTGCAGAGATGTGGTGCTGAGGAACATGGTTTAGCACCAGACTTTGTAGAGTGAGTACGGCTGAACTCCATGTTCCTAAAAGTCTTTTCCAACCAAAGCAATCCTGTGATCCTGTGGGTCTCCTTAGAGTCAGGCAGAGAGGCTGGAAGACAGAACCAAGCCTGCAGCACCTGAGTGCAAAGGAATTGCTTCAGGCGTTGGGCCATTTGTCTTCTATTTAACTGAGAGTGGGGAAAGAGTGAAAAATATACATTTATTCTGCAAAAACTGATTTAAATTCTTAAAAATCCAGAAAGCTGAAAACTGAAGGCCTTGGTTCATGGAGCTGTAGCTCAGAATTAATTGCTAAAACTGCTACCACAATGAGATCAGTTAATTAGGGCTCTCTGGTTCCTTGAGCTCCGGAGGACATGATCATCTGACTTTGCTGTTTGTATGCTGCAATGTACTGAAAATAGAAAAGAAAAGCTACACATGACAAAGTGTTGATTGATTGTCTCCCAAAAAAACAACCACAACCCACAAAAAGACAAAACAGCATTAACCAATTATACAAATCTTTTAAAGACAAACTCAGGG
Organism: Dryobates pubescens; assembly: GCF_014839835.1. Classification (NCBI taxonomy): domain Eukaryota; kingdom Metazoa; phylum Chordata; class Aves; order Piciformes; family Picidae; genus Dryobates; species Dryobates pubescens. The sequence goes on along the minus strand of NC_071614.1, from coordinate 8,538,788 downwards.
AAACAACATTTCCTTCTGTTGCAGTCTCCTTTGGAACAGCAGGCTGTGCTCCTGAATTAATTTTACAGCTGAGACACAGCTAATCCACAAATAAGCCTGTTGCAGCTGGTGGGCACTACAACAGCAACACTTGCCAGTAGGCACACATGGCAGCTGGAGCTTGAAGACATTTTCATGAGGAAGAGTATGCTTGGTAATGTATTAAAACTTCAGGAGCAGGGCTCCACAGAAATATGTATCCAAGAAAACTCTGTGCCTACTGTGGATGTCTATAGAATCAGAATGATAGGGGTTGGAAGGAACCTCTGGAGAGCAGCTAGTCCAATCCCCCTGCCAAAGCAGGATCACCTAGGGCAGGTCACACCAAAACACATCCAGGTAGGTCTTGAAGTCTCCAGAGGAGACTCCACAACCCTTCTGGTCAGCAGGCTCCAGGGCATCCATCCTGTTTGCTCCATCCACAAAGATGACTAGGGTACTTGAGCATCTCCCCTATGAAGAGAGACTGAGATCCCTGGGGCTGTTTAGTCTTGAGAAGAGAAGACTGAGAAGGGATCTCATCAATTTGTGTAAGTATATAAGGGGTTGGGGTCAGGTGGAGGGGGCCAAGCTCTTTTCAGTAGTACACACTAATAAGACAGGAAAAAACAGGTTCAAGCTTGAACATAGAAGAGGAGCAACTTCTTTACAGTGAGGGTGATGGAGCACTGGAACAGGCTGCCCAGAGAGGTTGTGGAGTCATCTCCTCTGGAGACTTTCAAACCCACCTGGATTCATTACTGTGCAGACTACCCTGGGTGATGCTGCTTTGGCAGGGAGGGTGGGACTTGATCTCTGGAGGTCACTTCCAACCTTTAATGTCCTGTGATACTGTGATTCACATCCTCTCCCTGTCTGGTAGACATGATGTCAAGCAGGAGAGCAAGCTCACTGTGTGTTTGATTTTATTACACCCAGGCAATGCCAGATGTGTTCAACAGCCACAGGCCAGTTCAAAGCTCTGCCTGTAGTGGAGCTGAGGAAGAGCTGAGATGCAACCAGCATCTGTGTGTGCTGCTCTGCTAATTAAGATGACATTCAGAGCAAGCTCTTGGGCACGTGCTAATTGAGGTGTTGGCTTGAATGGAATGATTCTCATGTTTAAACATTGACTGCACGATGAAGTGCTTTGAGAAATAAATCTGTCATGCAAAGAAAGGTGATTTCAAAGAGCTGCTGGTAGTAGTTTCTCTAGCAAAACAAAAGATTCCTGTGTTGGTCAGGCTGCAGAGCATTGCACATTGGTAGAAAAGATTCGTTCTCACTATATATGACTGAATTCAAGCCATGTGAGAGTGGCTAATTATAGTCCCATTAAAGCTATGTGTTCCACACCATTTGAGGGGAAATATAAAAGGGTACCAGTAACGTGAAATTTAATGACAAGAAGGAAATTCCTGCTTTATATGGGAATGAATTGCTAATAAGGGCTTTAATGTGAGTAAATTGATGTTTTAGTGCTAATTATTTAATTCCATTGTGTATTATTAAACTTAACTGCATGCAAAGGAGTAACTATAACTTGAAACGTGCTGGCCTTTGCCTAGTGGTCCAGAAAATACACTGCAGAGTCAGAACCACGAGCCAGCTCTGCAAAACATTTTGCCACACCTTGAGTATTGTGTCCAGTTCTGGGCTCCTCAATTTAAGAAGGACATTGAAACACTTGAACATGTCCAGAGAAGGGCAATGAGGCTGGGGAGAGGTCTGGAGCACAGCCCTGTGAGGAGAGCCTGAGGGAGCTGGCGTTGTTTAGCCTGGAGAAGAGGAGGCTCAAGGAAGACCTTATTGCTCTCTGAAACTACCTGAAAGGAGGTTGTAGACAGGTGGGGGTTGGTCTCTTCTCCCAGGCAATCAGTGGCAGAACAAGAGGACACAGTTTCAAGCTGTGCCAGGGGAAGTTTAGGCTGGAGGTGAGGAGAAAGTTCTTCACAGAAAGAGTTGTTAGCCATTGGAGTGTGCTGCCCAGGGAGGTGTTGGAGTTACTGTCTCTGGAAGTGTTCAATAAAGGGTTGGATGTGGCACTTGAAGCCATGGTTTAGTTGTGAGGAGGTGTTGGGTAATAGGTTGGACTTGATGATCTCTGAAGTCTTTTCCAACCTGGTTGATTCTCTGATTCTATGGGCTGAACTGTATGACTGCTGTTAAAACCAGTGGCAGGGCTTGGTATCACATTTGCATTGCTCTAACACTGCAGCATTTCTAGTAAGGTCAGATTTTACAAATCCAGTCCTGAATGCTCATGGAGAATTTTGTGTTAGATTTGCAGCTGCTCTGCCAATAGCACTTATGCAATAAAATGTTTCCAATGGTGCTAAAACAATCGCTCATGGCTCAAGAAATTAGCAAGTTCAATTTTGGTGTAGTTGACTGCTTTCTACCTTTATGGATTTCCAACAGAGATGGATCCAAGCTGTTTCAGCTTCTGGAGTAATAGAACAGCCAGTCAAGTCCCTGATGTCTCCCAGAGAAGGGTTTGTTTATCAAAGACATGTCAAAATAGGAGTTATAAGAAAGAGTTGTGCCAGTTCTGGGTCTTCCTTGTGCCAAACCTGCTGTGAGAGCTTTGCAAAAGAAGTCACACATTCTGTTGTTCTTGCTTTGAGGCTGGCTATGATATAGTGGGTTTGAGTCTCAGTATTGTCTCAGGAGAACATAAATTGTTCCCTGGGCTGCACTAACAGTTTGCAACAACCATGCAGCAAGAGGATTGTAATTGTGAACAAACATGCCATTGGGACAGCTCCTCAATGTCTTTAATCTTCTGAGGTTTGCTGTCTGCCTAACACAAGAACTGCACACAGCATAAAATAACCTGAATTAGTGGTGTGACTGGAAGTTGCCTAGGAAGCAGCAATTGCATTCCATGTGGCCAGCCTGAGGTGAATGCAAGGTGTGGGCTGCTAGAAGAGTTAATTTCTCAAAGCTGTTGGAAGCTTTTCTTCCACACTTCTGGTGGTCATGTAGTCAAACAAAGATGGGAGTGGATGTACAGACAGTACACACAGTACAGACACTGGTTAGGCCCTCATATGGTGTTGAAATCCTAAAGCAAGAAAAGCTTTGCAGCAAAAGAGACTCTTTGACCAAAGAAACTCTCTCATCCTTTCCATGAAGCTCTTTTCATCCCTAAGCAGGCTCTAGGTTTAAAGTAGTTTTCTCCTTTGCTCTGTCAAGGAAGGTGAAGATCATGATTCCCTTTGTGAACTCTCTGAGCTGTCTCCCTAGCATCAAGATGAAGAGGTCATCTGTGCTATAGAAGCATGTCTTTCAACCTCTAGTTAGAGAGAGCTTCCCAAGCAGGGAAGAAGCCAAAAACCCTCTTCTTGGGAAGCTTTTTAAGATAGTCTTTGTAAGTTGATTCACAGATCCAGCTTTTAGTGCTGAGAAAACACAGTGCAGTGCAGCCCAGAGTGGCTCTGTGCAGTCAGTAACTGTAAGATACTTTTCTTGTGGTTAGATCTCCCAGCAATCCCATGACTAGTCACTGAACCTCTCTGAATATGCCCCAGCAGGCCATGATGCCAGCAAGGATTAATATGGATTCTTGATTTTCAAAGCCAGGATAATAGAGTCCAAATATTTCTAAGAGCCCACGTGTACCATACGCTGGGGTGAGCTCAGCCTGTTCTGGCAGCAATCTTACAGTGTAAAATAAGCTGAAGAACAGTTTCTCTACCTATCTCTATCTCTATCAGCTCTATCTCTATCTCTATCATCTCTATCTCTATCTCTATCATCTCTATCTCCATCTCTTTATCATCTCTATCTCCACCATCTATCTCTATCATCTCTCTATCATATCTCCATCTCTATCTCTATCTCTATATCTCTAGCTCTATCATCTAGCTCTATCTCTATCATCTCTATCTCATCTATCACAATCTGTCATCTCTATCTCTATCATCTCTCCATCTCTATCTCCATTATCTGTATCTCTCTCTATCATCTCTCTCTATATCATCTATCTCTATGTCATCTCTATCATTTCTCTCTTCTCTGTGTCTCTATCTCTTTCTCTCTAAAACATAAAAGTAAAGTAGTAAAACATACCAGCAGGTACTGGGCTCAATCCACATTTAGCTTTGGCCACCACTGAGACACGTTCATAATAAACACAAGTTTGATTATTCGCCTGCAAGATGTTCTCTTTCCTGCTAGTCAGTGTGACAAGTGCTCTCCAGCAAGAGTGATTATTTTCCTTCCAGAGCCTTGTATTTTGTTTAGGATTGTGACACAGTTTATGTTTGAATTCTGCATCTTGTCACCTGTCAAAAAGTGTGCAACAGGTGCTAGAAAAAATGGAGGGTCAACATCTCACTTTCTGTTCAACCACAGTGTCACTGCCTGCGTAGACACCCTCAAGAGGGATCATTCTATGGTTTCCTTGTCTTAAACTAAGTTATGGTTGTGCATAACAGTAGTTTAATTAGTGTAATTGCCAGTAAGTCAAACAGCTGTAACGGGTAATTATGCCATTACACATAATTACTTCACTGAGATGAGTTACTAATGCAAGATTGAAAGCGCTGTGTACAAGCATAGCTCTGGTATTAGCCAGCCATAAGAAGCCACCACAGCCATGAATCAAGTATCAATGAGTTGCATCCATACATGGAGACAGAGCAGAGCAAGGTTTCTTGCCAGACAGGTCAACAGCTTTTAATGCACTTTGTACAACATGCATTGCAAATTTGTAGCCATCTTGACATGAAAATGACTTGCATGTGAAGGAAGAAGATGTTACTTAACCAGAAATTAACCTCCCTGTGCTGCAGTTGGCTTTATTGTGGCCAGTGTCTGACATTTGACTGATAATGATCAGTTAAGCTGCCAGGGAATAATAAAAAAAAAAAAAATAATAAAGAGACTGTTTTAGATGAGGAAGAGACATAAAACCATTAGATAAAGGCTTCTTGGCTGACTTGGTGTCTAGTCCACTGAAGTCAATTCAAACTGACCTTTGGGTAAGGTCCATTTGGGATCCTAATGAGTTGGTTCATTTTAATGTAACAGAGTCCTAGATAAAAAGCCTCTCTATCTGGCTGATAACTAAACCAGCAGAATCAAACTAATCCTTGGCTTTGGATGAAAGTGAAAGGTACAGATCTGTGGTGTGAGCCCTACTGATCTGTGGTGTGAGCCCTGTTCTCATTATATATTTTGCTAATGGCCAAAGCCAAGCATAGCTGAACAGCTTTCCCTGATGGTCCTTTGGATGAGATGCATCTCCTGGATGGCGTTTGCTTTCCATCTGAGCATGTGTGCAGTGCATGAGCACAATGTAGCAGAAGGCAAAGGGCACCAGCAGAACTGTGGTCTAAGCTGGAAGCACATTTTGCAGCACAAGTGGTGAAAGCATGAACTAATTAACCTAACTATACCTCTCTTAGGACCTGTGATGATATGTCCATATGGCATCACACAGTGTGGCCATTCCAGCAAACTCAAGCTCTTGGAGCTAGCTGAACAAATCTGCACTGCCCAAAGCACCTCAGTGTCGCCTCCAAGCAAACCCAAAAACTTTCCTCATTAAATTGAATCAAGATTAAAAGATTTACCAGGAGATTAACATAAAGGGTGGAATTTGAAATTGTATTTCTTTGCCTAGCCTTCCAACCAGCTTCCACTGGGGTCTCCAGTTCTTTTCCAGGTGTGTTGATGCAGGCCACCTTTTCTGAGGGGTTTGGAGCAGAAGCCCTATGAGGAGAGGCTGAGGGAAGAAGAGGCTCAGGGGACGCCTTTTTGTTCTCTACAACTACCTGAAGGGAGGTTGTAGCCAGGTGGGGTCTGGTCTCTTCTCCCAGGCAACCAGCACCAGAACAAGAGGACACAGTCTCAAGCTGCACCATGGGAGGTTTAGGCTGGATGTTAGGAAGAAGTTCTTCATAGAGAGAGAGAGATTGGCCATTGGAATGTGCTGCCCAGGGAGGTGGTGGAGTCACCATCACTGGAGGTGTTTAGGAAGAGCCTGGATGGGGTGCTTGGTGCCATGGTTTAGTTGATTAGATGGTGTTGGGTGATAGGTTGGACTTGATAACCTCAAAGGTCTCTTCCAACCTGGTTAATTCTATTCTATTCTATTCCATTCCATTCCATTCCATTCCATTCCATTCCATTCTACCTCAGCCTGGAGGCATTCATAGATTTCATGTGGCTTCTGTACAAATTCAGAAGGTAGTATGTGATGATTTGTAACCATACAAAGCCCTGCCCTTTGAAAGTGCTGCTCATTGAATGCCACCCTGACTGGCAAAGCAGTGTTAATTACAACAGCTAAAATCAGCCATTGCTCCCCTGGTGATGATCACATTTCTCAAGCACATCCCTATTGTAATATACATGCCTGGGACTCCAGAAGAACCATTGGAGCAACTCCAGTTCTGGTGTGACTGGGCATAACACACATGTACTAAGAAATGTTAGAGAAAGAAATCTTGTTCAATATACACTATCAATTACCCCCCAAAAAGCCACAGTGGGAGTGCAGTGTAGAAGAAGCCATCTTGGCTAAAAAGAGTCGTGGAAGCAGAAAAACCCAGCTTGAGGTAATCAAGGTAAACCTTGGATGGAGTTAGCAGCTCAGCCTCAGTACCAGGGTATCACAACCACCTGCATTATGGCTTAAAGCTGGTTATGTCCTGGTGGTGCAGTCTGCAGGCTCTCTGGTCAGCAAAGCTGCAAGGACACTACTGAGGTTCCAAGGAACACTTAATCCAGTGGCACTCACTAGAACAGAGCACAGTAATAACTAGTTTTACCAGCTGAGCAGCATTAGCAGGGGGTTAGAGCCTAAGCTGTTGGAACTGAGCCCAGACATTCAGCTCCAGTAGCACTGCTTTAGTTTAAAAAGAATCTGCCTTGAATCTTCATAGCACTGGAGAAAAGAAAGAAACTACTATTGCTATTAAAATGGGTCTGTATTCCTACAGACCCCCTCATTTTAGGTAAAGAGCAAACATTTGGTCCCTGGTCAAACACCTTGCAAGTATTGTTTAGTCTAAAAGATATTGTTATAAATGAGAAAGGGGAAAAACCACAGCCATGAGTTAATCTTCCTTGAAGAGAAAGGTCAACACATTCTAACATACAGAAAGTGATTATAAAACATGTTACTGATTCCCAAACTGACCTGCTGGGGTCTGTTTTTACTGCTTAAGAAAAAGGTCATCATGGCTCCCCTTTTACTTTGCCCTGGTGAGGCTGCATCTGAAATATTGTGTCCAGTTTTGGGCCTCTCAATTCAAGAAGGACCTCAGGGAACTGCTTGAAAGGGTCCAATACAGAGCCACAAAGATGCTGAATGGAGTGGAACATCTTGCTGAGGAAAGGCTGAGGGAGCTGGGGCTCTTGAGCTTGGAGCAGAGGAGCCTGAGGGGTGACCTCATTCATGTTTATACAGATGTAAAGGATAAGTGCCAAGAGGATGTAGCCTGGCTCTGGTTGATGTCCAATGAGAGGACAAAGGGGCAAAGGGTGCAAGCTGGAGCAGAGGAGGTTCCATGTGCACCTAAGGAAAAACCTTTTCACTGTGAGGGTGACAGAGCCCTGGAGCAGGCAGTCCAGAGTGGTTGTGGAGTCTCTTTCCCTGGAGACCTTCAAAACCCCTTTGGATGCATTCCTGTGTGACCTGCCCTGGGTGATCCTGCTCTGGCAGGAGGCTGGACTCAATGATCCAACCCCTAGCATGCTGTGATTCTGTGATTCTCTGCCCCAGAGAATTTAGTCTCTCCTATTTCCTTACACCACCCACCACAGACCTGTGGCAGTTTATCCCATCCTGACATCAGAAGTTCTGCTGGAGAAGAAAAAAGAGCTAGGCACTACCCATTTCTATCCATTTCTCTACAATTCACCCTCATTTAGTTTGCAAAGCCTTTGCCTGTGAAAGGCTGACTTCTACTCCTGACTTTTTGCACTCGTGTCTGTTCACTGTGTCTGCTTATTGTGCTTCCAGGAGAGTCTGAGTCCTAGATCTCCTCACCTCTGGAAAAGGGCAGTGGGACTTTAAGATGAATTGATGATCTCTTCACTTCAGCGTACAAGTCAGAAGGCTCAGACAAAGGTGTAGTGCAAGGAACCCAATGGAAATGAGAGCATTTCCTCTCCCTTGCCAGCTACCGCTCTTGAAAAATCTCCATTAGATATTCCCCAGCTGTAGATTTTGAAATCAAAGTGCCTCATGGAGGACTGTCAACTTCCATTAACTTCAAGGTTAAAAGTTAGGCAGGTTACCAGTGAAAAAGTGATTTCCAGACATCTTTAGGATTCTACTTCCTCCCTGCCAACACACTTGGCAGAGGAATGAATTGTTGAGCCTGGAAGCTTTCCCATGTTTTATTTCCAGGTAAACCAACCATTCAAACTTTGATCTGAAGCCTTCATCATTTTCTAGTCCCCAGCTCCAGGAAAAAAATGAGCGATTTTTATTCCCCTGAGAATCACACAGTTACTGGAAATGCATTCTCAAAACCCACCACAAAGGGAAACTCACATCCTGTTTGCCCCCATCTTTCACTTCCATCTCTGATATGAATGTCTGGGCTTGAATAAGCTCTCTGTAGGCCTAAGTATTGGGTTTGCTGGCAGGGTTTTGATGGCAGGGAAGCTCCAGAGCTGGCTTCTATGAGAAGCTGCTAGAAGCTTTCCCTGTGTCCAACAGAGCCAATGCCAGTCAGCTCCACCATGGACCCACTGCTGTCCAAGGTTAAGCCCAGCAGCAGGGGTGGTAGCACCTGTGGCAAAATGTGTTTAGGAAAGGGGGGGAGAAATCCCCAAACCAAAGCAAACTAAACAAGCCACCACTACCAAACAAACACACACACCCCACACCCAACACCAAAGCCAACAACAACCACAGCAACAAATAAATAAACCCCACATAAAACCCAAACCAACACTGCTGTGGAACAGAAGCAGGAGAGATGAATATGTGAGAGAAACACTTCAGCAGACAGTAAGGTCTGTGAAGGAGGAGGAGGAGCTGCTCCAGGCGCTGGATTCCCCAGCAGCCCATGGTGTAGCCAGTGGTGAGGGCAGGCTGTCGCCTGCAGTTCATGGAGGTCCATAGTGCAGCAGACACCCACCTGCAGCTGGTGGAGAACTCCACACAGAGCAGGGGGATGCACCTGAAGGAGGCTGTGACATTGTGGGAAGCCCGTGCTGGAACAGGCTACTGGCAAGACCTGTGGACCTATGGAAAGACAAGAGTCCATGCCTGAGCAGGTTGGCTGACAGGACTGCTGATGCTGTGGGGAACCCACACTGGAGTCCTTCCTTACTGAAGGTCTGCACCCCATGGAGGGCACCCACTCGGGAGCAGTTTGTGAAGAACTGCAGCCCATGGGAAGGACTCCAGCTGGAGAAGTTTATGGAGGACTGTCTCCTGTGGAAGGGTGCCCATGCTGGAGCAGTGTATGCTCTGGGAGATCACTCTGCCTTGTGGTTTGAACACCTCACTTCCATTGGCAGGGTCACAGCTGGTTGAGCTGCAGTGCTGTTTATTCCAATCTGCTGGGCAGGCAGCACTGTGGTGCTGGCAGCATGGGGGCATAAAGCTGCTGCAGGATTCTCTCTGCCTCACAAAGCAGCCAGCTGGCAAGGCAGGTGAAATTCACCTGGAAAGTCCACATTCAGAGCAGATGCTGCAATGACACTGCTTCATGCAAACTGAGAAGAGCCCTGCATGGCAAAACTGTCCAGATATCCTGACACAGGGTTGACAACTACCTGAAGGGAGGTTGGAGCCAGGTGGGGGTTCATCTCTTCTCCCAGGCAATCAGCACCAGAACAAGAGGACACAGCCTCAAGCTGTGCCAGGGGAAGTTTAGACTGGAGGTGAGGAGAAAGTTCTTCACAGAAAGAGTTGTTGGTCATTGGGATGTGCTGCCCAGGGAGGTGGTGAAGTCACTGCCCCTGCAGGTGTTCAAGAGGGTACTGGATGTGGCACTTGGTGCCGTGGTTTAGTAGTCATGAGGTGTTGGGTGACAGGTTGGACTTGATGATCTCTGAGGACTTTTCCAACCTTATTGATTCTATAGGGTTTTGTAGTTCCACTCCCACTTGCAATTGGGAGTGGAACTTAATACAGGTAAGAAGTGAAAAGAATACTCTTTTGGGAGGGCAAATCACCTGCATTAAGCTGTGCAGAATACTTCATGCTACCTTGGAGGTGGACCAAACTTTCCCTGCAAAAGTATTTAGATCTGTTTTTGTCTTTCAGCTTCCTGTCTCTCTCCACTGGAGACACAGCCAGGGTATATGGAACCCCCTTGCCAAGCAATTAGGGCTGTTTGGGGTTGGCCTGATGTAGAAAGATGTTTAAAACCCAGCTGTTGTGAGCTGCAGTGCAGGAACCATGGATTGGAGAGTGAACGAAAAGCGTTTTTAAGGTGTGGACTTAGCTAGTGTTTTAAAACAGCTTAGTCACTCCTGTACATCAGAGAGGACACTGACTGTGGCCACAGTCCATGGAGAAGCTGTGTTCATGCATGCAGAAGTGGAAAAATTACCCCTATAAACCCCATCATTTTCCCTGAGCAGCAGGGCATCAGCATTCAGCACCAGCCTCATCTCAGCATGCAGCCTGCTGGGAAGCAGAGTGTCATAGCAGAGAAATGGGATAATTGAAAAGGAAAATGTTTCAGCACTCAGGACAACTTCTGCCAGTCTCTCTGAACTAAATCTCAACCACTGACTGCCAGCCAGTGTCTGCCAGTGTCTCTCTGTCAATGGTAGAGGTTGGCCCTGACCCTCTTCAGCGAGTGAGACACATCAGACAAAAGACAACAAGGCTCATCCTCATTTCAGCTCACAGCTATTAATTTTATGGTGTGACTCCTCCAAAGAACAGATGCGTAGCCAAAGCTGTTCCCAGATTCCAAGTGATGGGAGAGCAATTTCCAGCACCTTGACTCCTCTAATTACAGTGACAAGTCTCCTGGAATCTCTGCTGTGGGCCTCCATCTGAAACAGAAATGCAGATGATCCTCAATAGTGTCTGTTGAGCTGAGAGGAACGAGAGGATTAATTAGTTGCAGTTCATAAAACAATAAGATTAAAATCCATGAGTACCTACAGAGTGTAATTGGCAATAACGATGCAGTCACTGCAGTGCAGGGAGCACAGGATTGGTCCCAGATATTTTACATCTGGAACAGAATATATTGATTACAGTAAGGCTCTGGTCCAGGGAGAAGCCCAGATCACCAGCTGGTGACCACCCTTTCAGGAGAGAAGTCTTTCCTAATATCCCATGTAAACCTTCCCTGGTGCAACCTGAGGCTATTGCCTCTTATTCTATCCCTCATTACTAGGAAGAAAAGACTAACACCCACCTTACTACAACCTCCTTTCAGGTAGTTGGAGAGAGCGATGTGGCACCTGGTTGCCCTGCACATGCTGCAGAATGGTACTCAAGATGATCTGCTCCTGAAGATGCTAAGGCTGTTGGGTTGGTCCCACAGCTGGCTCTAAGATTGTTCCATGTGATCAGTGGAAGGGCAGATGCTTGCACCATTCTCTCATCTACAAGATCTGGTGCTAAACCATGCCCATCAGCACCACACCTCTGCCTCTTTAAAACCCCTCCAGAGATGGGGATTCAACCTGCCTGTTCTAATATTTGAGAACCCTTTCAGTGAAGAAGTTTCTTTTAACATCCAACCTAGAATAGAATACAATAAACCAGGTTGGAAGAGATCTTCAAGATCATCACATCCAACCTATCATCCAGCACCATCTAATCAACTAAACCATGGCACCAAGCACCCCATCAAGTCTCCTCCTAAACACCTCCAGCGACGGTGACTCCACCACCTCCCCGGGCAGCACATTCCAATGGGCAATCACTCCCTCTATGAAGAACTTCTTCCTAACATCCAGCCCAAACCTCCCCTGGTGCAGCTTGAGACTGTGTCCTCTTGTTCTGGTGCTGGGTGCCTGGGAGAAGAGACCAACCCCCTCCTGGCTACAGCCTCCCTTTAGGCAGTTATAGAGAGCAATGAGGTCTCCCCTGAGCCTGCTCTTCTCCAGGCTAAGCAACCCCAGCTCCCTCAACCTCTCCTCATAGGGCTTGTGTTCCAAACCCCTCACCAACTTTGTTGCCCTTCTCTGGACACGTTCCAGCAAGTCAACCATCCTGGTGCAAATTGAGGCCACTTCCCCTTGTCCTGGCACTTGTTACTAGGGACCAGAGACCAACCCCACCTCCTCCAACCTCCTTTCAGAGTTGTTTCCTTCAGCAAGTAGAAATCTGTAGCGACAGGGCGGAGGAACCACGCCACAACTATCAGGAGGAGAACCCCACATCTACTCTAACTTAAAAAGAGGCAAACCCAAAGGAATAACATTTGCAAGCATCCAGCTGAATTGATTCATAAGCTGCTCCATTCTGTAAGCAACATTTCAAAAAGCATGCTGATTTTTTTACTTTTTCAGCTACCACTAAAGCAATTAGCAGAACTCATTAGGCTGAGTGACATTTTACATTCTGCTAGAAATGCAGAGTCAATAAATCTTGATTAAAATGGCAACAGGAAGTCACTCACTCCTGGAACACATTTAGAGCAGCATTCGTGGGGTTTCAAAACAGAAGTGTGGAGAAAATGATTACCTCCTGTTCCAGGCTGCTCTTCACTCTCTGCAATGTTGGTCATGCAATTATCCAGGGGTAAGTTTAAAAAGGACAGCAAGCATTAAGAGTTCAAGTGACTGAAATCATGGCAATGTGCATATGAAGAAAGGCTGAAGTGGATTGCTATGACTGCAGATAGCGTTATACTCAGAAATAAAGCCTGGTCTCCCCAGAGGAAGAGTAGAGTAAGTTAAAAGCATTGAGGAGTCTACTGTATCCAGTGCAATTCAGGGACCTGACTTTTGATGCCTAGGCTGGATGACACTTGGGTGTAAGACAACTGCATCTCAGTAGATACTGAAGACAGCTTTTGAGGGCATTTACTCAATGTTTATAAATATCTGAGGGCTGGGTGTCAAGGAGGAAGGGACAGCCTCTGCTCACTTGGACAAGAGGCAATGGCTGTAAACTACAGCACAGGAAGTTGCACTCCAACATGAGGAACTTCTTTACTGCGAGGTCAGAGAGCACTGCAACAGGCTGGCCAGAGAGGCTGTGGAGTTTCCTTCTCTGGAGACTTCCAAGACCTCTCTGGCTGCACGCTTGTGGGACCTGCACTAGATTATATGGTCCTGCTCTAGCAGAGTGTCCCCTAACATCCTGTGAATGGTTGGGATTGAAGGGGACCTTAAAGATCATTTAGTTCCAACCCCCGCGGCCATGGGCAGGGACTCCTTCCACTAGCCCAGGTTGCTCAAGGCCTCAGTCCAGAATGTATCTACACCTGGAGATCACCACAGCTGCATAAAAAGGAAGGGGAGGGGAAAAACCAGGCCCCAAGTCCATCATGAATATGGTGTCTGTTTTATTCTATTTACAGTACATTTGTTATAAATATAATACATTTCCTGAAAATCTGGAGTAGATTTGTTTTGCTTTTTAAAACAGATCAATTGTTATAGTTACATAACAAAGCAAGTGACAATTTCAATGACAATCCCATGGTTGTGTAATAGTGCATTCTGTGGTGAGATGAAGGAGGACAAAACAAAAAAAAGAAAGACTCAAAACTGGTTGAAGAAATTTTTGCAACACCTCAGGTGGGGCTTGTATGTAAACCTTGAGAGGCTTCCATGAACCTGAAAACTCAAAACAAAGAGCTTCGAACTGCAGAGCCGAGAAACAGAAGTGGGCTTGAGACACCTTATCGAACTTCACATTAGGGCTGGGATTTACCACGATTAAATGGCTTCAGACAGGAAGAAGCCAGTGAGGGTTTCCTCTTCCTGAACCACATCCTAATAGAGCCACAATATATTAACACACCATGCTGGAAGTTGTAACAGCAGCCACGTCGTCGTTTCGCCAGGGCACAGGACACTGAAACGTGTTGGGATTGGGAGTTAAGGAGCATTGTGTGTTATGGAGACCCTTAATTACCAGAGAGAAGAAATACATTATAAAAGGAGAAACTTATTTTCAGTCCAACGTGCGTTGCATGGAGAAAAACTGACAAAGGAGTCTGAGGAGTTTAATATTTGCTTTCCTACACAACCTTTAGTAACAAGTTAGGTGCTGGAGGTGCTATTCCCAAACACTGCAGCAAAATGTCAACCAGCAACAGAAGAAAAGAATCCCATTTATTGTTGTCATTTAGTTTGTGATCTTTTTTTTTCCCCCCTGCAGGAAGTGGTCAGATATTATTGATGATGATCAGTGCAGGCATGGAGTTCTGCTGACTCGTTTCAAAGAGAGTCGCTTGGTCCGCTAGCTTGGCAAATACTCTGGGGGTTCCCAGATTGTAGACACCTGTGTGGACGAAGCAAGCTTTCAGCTGCAGGCTGTACACCTCCTGGCTTTTCAGTTGGAGCCTGTACTGTGTCTGCCCAAGCCATGTGAAAGACCCATGGATTTCTAGTGCTTCTGGGCTGAAAGAGAGGACAATGGATTTATTGCTCTGTGTTAGCAGCTCACGCAATTCCCTCGGCATCACGTTTTCCCAAGCAGCCAGAAGGCACCGTGTCCATCACTGCCCCTTACAAAGAGATGCTTGTTAATGCTTGCCAAAAGCTTCTTTCCAAAAGCCAGGAACTGGAAGCTTAAGTTACTGTTCTGGCCATTTTGGATGGGACAGTGCCTATCCTCAGTTGTCTTTGATGACAGCTTGGAAGCTGCTGAGTCTTTTTTAATGACTGCAGTAATCAAGTCACTGCCCTCCCCAAATGCATTGTGCTTGCTTTGTTTCCCACACCACCACTCTGCTCTTTAAGGGATTCAGGTTTTTCTAGCAAGACAAAGCTTGAAAGGGTACCCCTTGAAAGGGTAACAGTTGCAATCTATATAGACAGAGATGTACTTAGGTAAGGTGGCTGAAGCTCAGGTTTCACTGGTTCAAAAGCACTTCCACTTTCCTAGAAAAGATCTGCAGACTTTAACCACTTGCAAGTCACAATTCAAGGTCTTGCCTCAGCAATAGTCAGAAGCAAAACAGAGCACCGACTGAAGACTCCCATTTGACCACATCAAGCTTTTATCTTCCTTTTTTTTCCCAAAGAAGCTACTGCTGGAGAAAATAAACTATTCTAGGTCTTTGATACAGTTCAAGCATTACAAGACTCCCCAAAACTAAGAAAGGTTCTGAAAAAAGATCTGTATTGTTTATTACCATTCCCACATTACCTTGTGGTTTTATGCCTCAAATCGATCATTACATCTACAACAGCCTGGGAACAATTGGAAAGCAGGAGAGTGACAGGTACCAGACACAGGCTGCAAAGATAAATAATTCCACAGTAAAGCAAAAAAAAGTCTTACTCTGGATAAGCTTAATTATACTCTTCAACAGGTAAATTCCAAGCAACATAAAACTGACATGCAGTCATCTATTATGCACCAGTCAGAGTACACAGCAATAACATCACTTACACTGACCAGAGCTTTTGTAACAAAAGCTGTTACAATTAGAATCAACAAGGTTGGAAAAGACCTCAAAGATCATCAAGTCCAACCTGTCACCCAACACCTCATGACTACTAGACCATGGCACCAAGTGCCACATCCAATCCCGTCTTGAACTCCTCCAGGGATGGTGACTCCACCACCTCTCTGGACAGCCCATTCCAATGGCTAACAACTCTCTCTTTGTTGAAGCAAAGGGCAGTGGCTCAGCTGAGGCGAATGAAGTTAGCACTTCCCTTTGTCCAGTTGAGAAAGAACAGTGAGAGCATGAATAGTACCTTAGTTCAGAATGGGATAACATACTCTGAAGCACTGGTCAGCATGCTTTGTGTAGGTGCTTTCCTTCTGCACTGCCCTGGGGAGAAGCTGCTGGCATCCATCTGAAAGTTTTAGCCAGTACAGTGCCCAAACAGTTGCACATACAAGTTTGGTGTTAACTTAAGCCTTTACCCTATACAAAGCTAAAACAGTTCTAGTAGATATTCTGCTTGTGCACAATGACCAGGATTGTTTTCATAAATAATGCTGTAGCAAGAAAGACTTCAAGATATTCACAGGCAGGAACACAAACTACTGCATCTGAAACAGTTCTATGCAGGCAACAAGTGATTTGCATCAAATTACGAATGGAGGTGTTCAAGGCTAGGCTGGATGAGGCCTTGGGCAACCAAGTCTAGTTAAGAGGTGTCCCAGCCCATGGCAGGGGGCTTGGAGTAGATGATCTCTGAGGTCCCTTCCCAGCTAAGCCATTCTGTGATTCAAGGAACGTGTCCAGAGAAGGGCAACAAAGTTGGTGAAGGGTTTGGAGCACAAGCCCTATGAGGAGAGGCTGAGGGAGCTGGGGTTGCTTAGCCTGGAGAAGAGCAGGCTCAGGGGAGACCTTATTGCTGTCTACAACTACCTGAAGGGAGGTTGTAGCCAGGTGGGGGCTGGTCTCTTCTCCCAGGTAACCAGCACCAGAACAAGAGGACACAGTCTCATGCTGTGCCAGGGGAGGCTTAGGCTGGATGTTAGGAAGAAGTTCTTCATAGAAAGAGTGATTGGCCATTGGAATGTGGTGCCCAGGGAGGTGGTGGAGTCACCATCACTGGAGGTATTTAGGAAGAGCCTGGATGGGGTGCTTGGTGCCATGGTTTAGTTGATTAGATGGTGTTGGGTGATAGGCTGGACTTGATGACCTCAAAGGTCTCTTCCAACCTGGTTAATTCTATTCTAGTCGACAGCAAAATGTTTCACGAACCTTTTTTGATGAAAAGAATGATTGAAAGACTCTGGATAATGAAGACTTGTCTTGATAAGATTGGAAAGCTGTTCTGGTGTCGGCCTTGCAGGTGCTGGTGTGCTTTCTGGCCGAAAAAACTTCAGGAGAACCATTTCTGGCAATTCCTGAAACACAAATTCAGAATGACATTTAAAATGGCATAAGGTACTGTGCAACACCACAACCCAAGAAATTCAGTCACAGAAGCTACAATTTTCCATACATCGAAGGAAATTGAGCCTAAGACATCACAAAACTTAAGTTTTATTCCAGTATGTTTTGTGTTTGTGTGTTACTGAAGGAACTCAGGCGACCTATTTGTCTGTCTCAAAAGATGGTAACACCTCAAAGCTGCTTATGAAAACACTGTGCAAGTTTCACAAAAGCATGCTGTTGTGGCTGTGGTTTGCAAGTGCTTGGGTTTGGTTTGCTTCTAAGAATTCAGGGACAGCTTTACACAGTTCCCTATTCAGCAGCTGTGCCTAAGTCAAAATCCATCACCTGCCCTGAGAAGTTCACAACAGGAAAGCCAGCAGCCAAGTCTCCCAAAATAGATCCAAAGTAAAGAACGCAGAAGTTTCTAGGAACATGCTAAGGATGACAGAAGGATTTATCAATGCAGAGTATCTTAAAAACTGTCTAGCAAGCTCTTGCAGGTATCAGTTACCTTTGCCCCTTGCTGAAAGCCCAAGTCACAGACTGCCACACTACTTGGGATTCATCCTAATCAATCTCTGAAGAGGAATAAATCAGATACAGAAAGATACACCAACAGATGAGGCAAGCAGGCTGCATTTGGGCCAGCTCTGTCCTACAGCATCTAATCTGCTTTGCAAACAGCACTTTTTTTGCCTTTATTCCCTCTTGAACCTATTCTGCAAAAAGTCCACCTTTAAAATAAAGACTTTGAGTAGTCAGTGTGACAACTGCTAAAAGCAAGAGAAAGAAGATTTGTAAAAGCCACCAGTAAGTCAGTACAGGGTAGCAAAGTAAATATCTTTTGCTTAAGGGTGATGGATTGTACCTTTGGGGTTGAAAAGAAATGCTACAGGCACCAAAATCTGACTCAAAATAAGAGAGACACTGAGCATTCTGCAACAGGTCTGAACATCTCAGTCAGTGTTGGTCTGTGCTGGTAATACTAGCAAAACTTCCAATGTTTTAAGCTTGTAGTTCTTCCCTCTTGGAAGGAAGAGAAGGGTGCTTTTAAAAAGTGAGGAAAAAACCCAAAGACATTTCAGAGCAACACAGAAATACATTGCAGCTGATGAATTTATTTGCTATTTCCACCCTACCCTGTGTGTACCTAACGTGATGAAACTTGACAGCACGAGACACACTGGCCTCCAGAGATGAGGTTACAGGTTTTCATTTTAAAGTGAGCTCTCCCCTCCCAATTTCAGTCCAACCATTTCTTCAGTGCCTCTTCAGCCACAGATCAGTGTCCTACACACTGCAGTTTGCCCTAGAGTCCATTACCTGTTCCAAGTCCTCCCAATCAGAACTCCCGAGTACTTTTTTAAATCCCTACAAAAGACAAACACGAAGGATTATCTCTACAAACAGACAAAGGACATCATGAAATGCAGCAGGCACATTTACTGGTGAAGGTGCAGAGTGGTGTTAATATTTCAAAACTTTAGTTCTGATATTACACCTCTACAGAAGGACTGGAAAGCAGAAAGCTTACCCAGTTACCATCACAGAGCTAAGCATTAATTGCAGCCAGCCTCTGGGTCTCAGATTCAGAACAGATGTCTGGGTGTCTCCAAGTTCAGCTGCTCAAAGTCTAGGGCTTTTGTAACTCTGGACCTAGAACAAAGGCTCAGACATAGCATTTAGTAGAAGGGCCTCTCATCTAATGCTTATGGGGAGAACTAAGCGTTTCTGAATGGTAACCAAGCTGTGCATGGCTCAGGGGGCTAATAGGAAATGCTAACTTCAAAGATGCATTAAACTCCTGCCCTTCTCCAGAACTTGGGAAATAGATCAAGACTCCAAACAAAACAAAGATGCCCATAGCTGCTTGGGCACCTTCACCCTCCCTTCAAAATACACACCAAGTAAAACAAACCCAAGAATTAATACTTAGTTGCTGAACTCCTAGCATTCCAGCTCAAACAGAGCATTGCCTTTTTAAAGGCAAAGCTCAAAGTTGTGACAGCTGAAGTCTCTGCTTGTTGACTCACTATGGTTCCTTGCAAAGCCTCCTGAAGTGCCATGGGCTCCAATAGACAAGAAGCATCATGTACCATACACATGAAGGCCACAACAAACAGTGGCCAAGACACTGCCTTCAAAAAATGGTGATGCTGCAAATTGAAGGTCTCATCCCCACATACTGCTAGAGAGACAGATGATGCTTTGATCATTCCATGCATCTTTTGCATTATGTGTCAGAGGTCATAGACACATTCCTTAATCTCTCAGAACACTTTCACAGTACCACAGTATAACTAAGGCTGGAAGAGACCCCAAGGATCATCGAGTCCAATCTGTCTCAACATACCTCATGACTAGACCATGGCACCAAGTGCCACGTCCAATCTCCTCTTAAACACCTCCAGGGACGGCGACTCCACCACCTCCCTAGGCAGCACATTCCAATGACAAAGGACTCGCTCAGTGAAGAACTTTCTCCTCACCTCCAGCATAAACCTCCCCTGGTGCAGCTTGAGACTGTGTCCTCTTGTTCTGGTGCTGGTTGCCTGGGAGAAGAGACCAACCCCTTCCTGGCTACAACCTCCCTTCAGGTAGTTGTAGAGAGCAATGAGGTCACCCCCCTGAGCCTTCTCCTCTCCAGGCTAAGCAATCCCAGCTCCCTCAGCCTCTCCTCATAGGGCTTGTGCTCAAGGCCTCTCCCCAGCCTTGTTGCCCTTCTCTGGACACGTTCAAGTATCTCAATGTCCTTCTTAAACTGAGGGGCCCAGAACTGGACACAGGACTCAAAGTGTGGCCTAACCAATGCAGAGTACAGGGGCACAATGACCTCTCTGCTCCTGCTGGCCTCACTATTCCTAATGCAGGCCAGGATGCCATTGGCCCTCTTGGCCACTTGGGCACACTGCTGCCTCATGTTTAGGCGGGTGTCAATCAGTAACCCCAGGTCCCTCTCTGTTTGGCAGCTCTCAGCCACTCTGACCCCAGCCTGTAGCTCTGCATGGGGTTGCCATGGCCAAAGTGCAGCACCCGGCACTTGGACTTGTTAAATGCCATCCCATAGGACTCTGCCCATCTGTCCAGTCGGTCGAGGTCCCTCTGCAAGGGAACTTCACCAAGAAGTTCTCTCTCTCCATCAGATGGATGGAGATGATGGCATCTTCTCACTATCAATTTAAAGGATTTTTCTACCTAATATTAGACAACTAAAAGTCTGCAATTTCAAAACTGATCTTGTCAATGACCGTCTCAAGGTGCTCTTACACCAGAAACAAACAAAAGCACCCCACAGTTTGATTCCCAAGCACATTTCCCCCACATCCACACATCCAAAAGGATTGTTAAGATGCTCAGTCAGGAACGAGGGACCAATGTGTATAGCACAGAAGGGAACCTAAACAGGAAACCCTTGAGCAACACCAAGCATGAGCAAAAGCAGAACACAGGAAAGACACTGAGTAAGAGTGAACCATACAGAACCTGAGTGATGTGTCTTTCTCCCTTTCCCATTTTCAATCAGAGAACTTCCCTTTTAAAACCTCAGTTTTAAGTTGGTTTCCTTCACCATGTGACTGATCTATATTCATTCTAGGTCCTAACTACAGAAATGACTCCAGGATTCACTCAATAAAATACTCCTGGAGTATTCCTGAAGGCCTCTAGCCACACTGTATGGATTGTATGGATTTTGCTTTGGGCTAGCACTGCTCTAATCCACAGGACTGAAGGAGCAACACAGAAGCACAGAGGAAGTCCTGAAGTACACTAATTCTGCGTGGGAGGTATCCACTTCATATGTTATGAGAGTGCCATGAAAACAGGAAGAATGGGGACAGCATCTTAAAAAAGCCCTGCTGACCACAGTCATGGAACCTCTATCTCATCTAGACTTCAGTCAAAGCAATGTGTACACTCACAAGGTTTCAGAAGTATGGATATTCTCAACATGCCAGCACACCTCTAGCAGGCTGCTTCTCACCCTCCGGTAGTGTGGAGTCTTTGCCCATCAGAAGTGTGGCAAATGTCCTAGCCTCAAGCTACCACCTCCATCCCATCATACTGCATTGTGCTTTTCCTTTGGGATCTTTTGGATTGAATTCATAGAATAATTCTGATTGGAAGAGACCTTTAAGATTAGAAGAACATGGGAGACAGCAATAAGAACCAAGACTGATCAACAGTCCTGACTGCAAATGGATGTTTAAAGTATTTGATG
The DNA here is from genome assembly GCF_014839835.1 of Dryobates pubescens. Classification (NCBI taxonomy): domain Eukaryota; kingdom Metazoa; phylum Chordata; class Aves; order Piciformes; family Picidae; genus Dryobates; species Dryobates pubescens. Next base: position 8,517,581 of record NC_071614.1, on the reverse strand, counting down.
ATTTTGCCCTTTTGCTAAGACAAGGCAAAGGGGTCAAGAACAGGAGATTGAACAGCTGCACTTTGGATGCAATCAAGCTGACCTTCAATTAAAACAAAATAGTTCCTGAAAGCAAGCTTCAGGAGAGAACCAGAACCCACAGCACTGCCAAAGAAGAACAGCCATTAGTTACAAATACCCAGCTGATTTTCATCAGGGAGGCTTTTACTGCTTGCACTCCAGCAGCTCTTGCTGGCACATCTGTTCACTTTAACACCTTGTGTGATTTATTCATCACATGGCTGCTGATGACTATAATGCATCACTATATAGAACCTTTTATGCCTCTGAGTCAAGGAAATAAACTACTTGGCTTCCCCTCCACCCCCAAGAAATGGCCAAAAGGCCATTTTGTCAAAAATACCAGGGAAAGAAGACAGGAAGATAAATGTTTTCCATATTATTCAGATAGCTTTCTAAATAAAACAAATAAATGCTTTAACAGAGTCAATATCAAGTCTTTTTTCAACATATTGTGTGTCACAGTTACAAACTTCTAGGACATAAAAGATGTCAGTAGTTCACACATCACCTGCTAAGCCTGTGTCCAGTAAACCTAAGCTCAAAAGCAGTTTAGTTAAATAAAAAAAGCTTGTAGTGTAAACAGGAACGAATAATCCTGTACTCCATGACAGGAAAACCAATAAACTTCCAAGTTGCAGTTAGCATTGTCTTGGGGAGCATAAAAAAGCCTAGAATTCAGCATTCTACTCTGAAGAGTCAAGAGAAGGAAAGGCTGCACCTGCATTTGAGCATCCAAGTAAAGGTTGTATGGAATTTTATGGTAATTTTCCTCCTTTTTGTGTGGATACATAGAGAAATTTTACCTAGAGAGAGATTTTAAGCCTCCCCTATGCCCCACTAGTTTGTGTGTAGAAAACCAGAGGTTTTAACCTTGATTATATCAGTTACAAGTTACACTCCTGTGATACAGGAATAATTGCATCCTGCTGTCTGTCCACATCCCTGTTGAGTGCACTACATGATCCACAATGAGCCAAGCACAGAAGTAACCACCTGTCCTTGTATCTCAAGCAGCAGTCCAACATCTCAGACATACGATAAAGATGACTGTCTATCAGTGCATTTAACTACCAATCTACCAGCAACTGCTGGAAGAACCTGAGAAGCACCATGAATACAGATCTGCTCCTCTACTATAGGGCTTCACTCCAGCTTTATTTTCCTAAACAGTTCTACAAGCTTCTACAAATCCAAACCAAATCCTTAAAACCCTGCAAAGAATTAGTCTGAGATAGTAGTGACAAAGCAGAAGCCAATCAGTACACAGAATGTAACCAAAATAGAATCACAGAATCAACAAGGGTGAAAAAGACCTCAAGGATCATCAAGTTCAACCTGTTACCCAAGACCTCATGCCTACTAGACCATGGCACCAAGTGCCGCATTCAATCCCCTCTTGAACACCTCCAAGGAGGGTGACTCCACCACCTCCCTGGGCTAACAACCCTCTCAGTGAAGAACCTTCTCCTCACCTTGAGTCTAAACTTCCCCTGACACAGCTTGTAAGCTACCTTGATTTGCTTTGTGTAATTATTTGATGAATTCCACTAAGATTTGAGTCTTTTTCTCAGACCACACACACAAAAAAGTGCAGACATTATGTTGTTTGTGTTTCCCCTTGTGCACTGTGAGATTGCTCTTGGTTGAGGATGGCTGTATTGCCAGAGTCACAAACATTCCTTTGCTGTCTGCAACAGCATGAAGCAGAAGCAGTTCAAGTCAAGAAGAAAGAAGTTGAAGGAGGGAAACAGAATACAACAAAGGAGCTGGCTCTTATCCCTCTTCAGAGTCTGCAAGCAAACTTAGTTTTTCAGATCTGAGCAGCCCTTTATCATCTAAGAACTGATAAGCAACATGTGTTGGTAAAAAGCATGCATCTCCATCTCCCTCTGCTGTCTGGACCACAGAAAACAAGTGCTACACTGGCAGCATCAGACATTCGGGACCAGTCTGGAGTTTCCAGCCCTATTCATGACCTAGAGAATAAATAGAGATTTCCAGGACAAATCACTTCAAAGTTATAGGAAGTCTCAAAAGTATTTATTGAAAATGTTCAGTCAGAAGTTATGTTTTGGGTTAAGATTTTCTGCCCCTTCAGCTTTTCACTGTTGGTGGAACTTTAATGCAAGAGACAACTACACAGAATCACCAAGGTTGGAAGAGACCTCAAAAATCATCAAGTCCAACCTGTCAACAAAGACAACATGCAATCCTGAATAGATGATGTGTGGTATTTTCTCTACCTAGCCTTATTTCATCTTATCTGGGGGATCCTTTTAAATGTTCAATGTGGAATGAATGAAGTAAACTGCTGCAAAGTCTCAGATGGTTTCATTTCTTACACCATACCTCATGCTGTACATGGCCACCTGGGATTTCTCAATCCTCAGCAGTCCTGAGGTTAGAGGCTTTTAAAATCCAAGTTAAATCTGGGCTTTGGTTATCATGAGGACACAGACTTCATAGATTTATTATAAACAACCACCATTGTCCTTACAGCAGATTTCAACTGCACCACAATGCAGATGCCTTTCTGCTTCCAACAAAATGCTTCAAAGGAATGTTCCTTACACTGAAGAAAGTGAGTACAATAATCAATGCAGCATCTTTCTCATCAATTAATACTACTACAGCTGCATTCAAGTAGATTATAGACAGAGAAGGTTAATACTCCTCAAAACAAACTGAGGGTGCATTGGGATCCTCCATGCTGCTGGTGGCTGGATTCATTCTTTTATTCTTCCATTCATTTAAGTTTAAGCTTAAAACTGAATTTAATGCAGATCACCAGAGTTCCAGACAGAAAGCAATACAAGTATCTACCCCTAGCATGTTCACTCATTTATTTTAGGATGCAGATGTCACTCACCCTTATCTCATCTCTTCCCACACATTTGCTAGAACCAGACCTCAGAAGTCCACTGTTCTCCCACCTAACTTTTGATGCCTACAGTGTGATCTGCTGTTCCACATACACCTTAAGACATTAAAGATAATACCAGAGGGAGCAGCTGTCATTAGATCAACACAGTCTAGTATTGTTCAGCACAGCTTAAGCCCACATGTCCAAAAGCTTTTTTTATGGTGTGTGGTGTGAAAAAGTCATCTTCAGATGTCAGATCTTAAGCTTTCCTGGTTTTCAGTACCAGTGAACACCAGACAGAAAATACAAGAAAATACATCAAATCTCTTTTGGGAAAGAGGCAGTTGTAAAGGAAAACATCACACTGGATTACCTGCTTCTGAGGAAAGGATAGAGCCTCCTTCCCAACTGTGTTAAGGGCAACATGATGCTGGCCCTCCAAAATAAGCTGTTTGTTGTCTTCCACCACATAGGCCTACACAATACAAAATAAAGACATTAGCAGAGCAGAAAATATGAGCTTCAAACCACAGAACTGCTGACTTTCCTCATAACTGATGTGGAAGATGATGTACTGTTCAAAATCTACAGGCTAGCATGACTTAGGTGCATGCTTTTCATTTTGCAAGCAGGGGCAACGGCTGAAGTTTAGCCTGCCAGTTTCCACTACTTCAGATTTGCATTCTGATAAATCAGATCCTCTTCTGCAAAACAGACTGAGTCACTCTTACAGTTCTATGATAAAAGTAAGCATTAGCAGAGCTCTTGGTTTAGGATTTCAGGTTTTCCTCTTTTGAAAGGAGACCTTATAAGAACTGGGTGCATACAGAGTAATGTAAAGCCACTTCAGCCTACTTATTACAGTGATAGCTATTAAGATGGTGACTTTTGGACACAATTTTAGTTCATTCACCACCTTTCAAAAAAGCAATCTATACAAATGTTCATGATCCCACATGAAATTATTTTCTAACAGCCATATTTCATGGCCAAATGACCACAAAGGCACCCAGCCATACTTACCTTCCACAGCACCACGACGTTCAAATCGACCTCATTGCATCTTTGTATCAATCTGACTGTCTCGTCAAATGATTGCTTGGCAGCCCTTTGAGATGCATGAGGAGGAGATTGCACATGTGTTCTTTTAAACTCAGAGAACAAGCTTTGAAAGAAAAAGTCTGCACAGGGACTGGCTGAACTTATTATCTGCAAGAAAATAAGAAAAGGCAAGAAAGGGCTCTGAGAAGAGGATGCAAGCTGACTTCACTTGCTCTAACACAGCCCTGCACCACAGTGCTGCAGCTCCATCATCTTGCTCTGTTTCCCCTTACAAACGTACACAATGTCACCTCTTGGTTTCTGTGCTTGCCCTATTAGAGGTCACTCCTGACTAATGAGATGTCTAAGGTAGAGAAATAGTTTCTTCAGTATGAGGGGGCTGAGACTCTAGAAAAGGTTGTCCAGTGAGGCTGTGGCTGCCTCTTTTCTGGGAGTGTTCAAGGCCATGTTGAATGAGGCCTTGAGTGGCTGAGTCTAGTTGAGAGGTGACCCTGCCCATGGCAGAGAGAGATTGGAGTAGGTGATCTCTGAGGTGCCTTCCAACCTAAGCCATTCTATGAGTCCATAACTTGCCTAAAACTAGAAATACCAAGCTTTAGGATTTGGTTATTGCCACCAGAAAGCCTACTGTGATACATCAAGTGTAGTGGAGAGAGCTGAAGCATCCAACTTGCTCACAAACGAGTCATTATTGCTTACAAGTATTTTCCTCAAGACAGCTAGAATTATTTATCCAACTCAGGAACATACATTTTGCTAGCCATAGCAGAGCACAGACTGCACATGATAAATGCCACAGCCAGAACTGTGCTGTTTGTCACAAATCTCATCCTTTGTGTTGAGCTTTACCAACACCAAAAGCAACCTGGTTTATTCTAGTCTAATAATACTCAACGACAGCAGGTGAAGTAAGAAACTTTAGCTTTCTAATCCCTCCCCTTCAAAAAATGTTAACTTTCCCAGAATATACTGTTGCAGAGCTGCTAATCATTGCATTAGTTATTCCAAAAGTATTCTGCTATTTACAATAAAGAATACAGAATTAACCAGGTTGGAAAAGACCTTCGAGATCATCAAGTCCAACCCATCACCCAACATCATCTAATCAACTAAACCATGGCACTGAGTGCCTCATCCAGTCTCTTTCTAAACACCTCCAAGGGTAGTGACTCCACCACCTCCCTGGGCAGCACATTCCAATGGCCAATCACTCTTTCTATGAAGAATTTCTTCCTAACATCCAGGCTAAACCTCCCCTGGTACAACTTGAGACTGTGTCCTCTTGTTCTGTCCAGGTTGCCTGGGAGAAGAAACTAACCCCATCCTGGCTACAACCTCCCTTCAGACAGTTGTAGAGAGCAGTAAGGTCTCCCTTGAGCCTTCTCTTCTCCCAGCTAAGCAACCCCAGCTCCCCCAGCCTCTCCTTACAGGGCTGTGCTCCAACCCCCTCCCCCAGCTTTGTTGCCCTTCTCTGGACACATTCCAGCAACTCAACATCTTTCCTAAACTGAGAGGCCCAGAAGTGGACACAGAAGGGAGGCCATCTCCACATCCCTGCACTGGAGGCTATTTTCTTACAAGAAAGATGAAGTTCATGCAGCTCACCCAACTTTTCACTTTTAAAGAGGAATCATTTACCTCAATTTATAGTCCTAATAAAATTTTTTATTCCTATCAAATGAGATGGCAGTGAGTAGGTCTTCCTTGGCTTTTAAAAGCTGTATACACATGTGGAAAATGTGCACTTGGCATAAAATAAGCATCCTGACATCCAGCAAACTAAATCTACTGTGGTAATGTGGATTACTGACATGAGTGGCCTACTTTCCTTCAGGGGTTGGGAAAGCATTCCCTGGGCCAAGGTTGTTTGCCAAAAGGATTCTTCTTCAAAAAGCAAGTGTATGCTTAAAAAAAGATTAAGAGAGCATGGTAGTAGTCCAGAATCTTCAAGAAAATGCATAGAAACAGACTCCTTGAACTGGCTGCAACCTATAGCAGTACTTTGAAATTCCAGATTATTTTCAGATGAGCTGTAATTAGAGTTTTTAACTTGAAAATGTAATTAGGAAGAAAAAATAATCCCCAGATCTCTGGTAGAGAAGCTGGGGGAACCCCCCCCCCGTCCCCAGATCTCTGGTAGAGAAGCTGGGGGAACCACCCCCGTCCCCAGATCTCTGGTAGAGAAGCTGGGGGAACCACCCCCCCCCAGATCTCTGCTAGAGAATACTCAAAACAACTGCTCTGAAGAGGTGGAAAGGAAGGAAAAACATTGGCAAAATAGTCAGCATCACAATGCACTCCCAAAGTAATTCAGCTGTGGAGCTGGGGCCTTAAAATTCCAGACTATCCCCTAGCTTACACTACCTCACCTTCTCTCTGTAAATAAAGCAAGCTGACCTAGAACACCAGTAGTTTTTGATGTGCAAAAGTCAACTTCCCAACTATGGAAGCACTGCTCCTGTATTTCAGTTCTACAAAGGCATTCCAGCTGGGACACTTGCATGTGGCAGGGCTACCTTGCACAAAGCAAAGCATGCAGCCACTCCAGCCCACCTACCTGCTCGTTTCCAAAGACAATGTCTGCAAACGTGTAATTTTCTAAGGGATTAAAAGAGAAGACAATGTTTCAGCATCATGAGAAGTCACAGCTTCAGCACACAGCATCCAAACACTACTTTCTTCAGCAGAAAACTCACCTTCTGAGTTTTTGCATCTCACTGCTTTAAAGCACAACTTTGCTCGCTCTCTGCTAGCAAGTTTAGTATCTGAAAGAAAAAGGTTGTAAGAGTTTGTTTTCCTCCCTCCTCATGAGCCAGAAGTCAGCCTTTACCCTTCACAAATAAACACTCTGGATGATACTCAAGAAGCACAACTAATCAAGCAGGGAAACTGCATGGTAGTAAAGAAGGTAGAACTTCTGTTGACCTTTTCCACCTACACCTAGGGCAGTAAGTGAGCTTTAATACATAAAGATGACACAGAGAAAGGAGGAAAGAAAAGACGACAAAAATTCAGTTTATCCACTTCATCCTCAGTATTAATACCAGAGGAATGTACATCTAGGATAATTTTTAAGTACATAAAATGCCAGCATACAAGTAAAGACCACATTTGTCAGTTAAAATAATAGCACATTTTTGCCTTTTCCAAGAGAGGCCTCGAGCACAAGCCCTACAAGGAGAGGCTGAGGGAGCTGGGGTTGTTTACCCTGGAGAAGGGGAGGCTCAGGGGAGACCTTATTGCTCTCTACAACTACCTGAAGGGAGGTTGTAGCCAGGTGGGGCTTGGTCTCTTCTCCCAGGCAAGCATCACCAGAAGACACAGTCTCAAGCTGTGCTAGGGGAAGTCTAGGCTCAAGGTGAGGAGAAAGCTCTTCCCAGAGAGAGTTGTTAGCCATTGGAATGGGCTGCCCAGCGAGCTGGCACTTGAAGCCATGGTTTAGTGGTCCTGAGGTCTTGGGTGACAGGCTGGACTTGATGATCTTTGAGGTCTTTTCCAACCTTATTGATTCTACGACCAGCAGCTTGTATCAGCTAAGGCTGGACACAGCAAGAGCCATTTTGATGTTTTTCTAATAACTGAATGGAGCACTTGTCAGATATTCTGTCCACCAATTAAATTTAACACTGATACACATTAACTAGAATTAAAGGAATATTGAAATGTAATTCTCATGAGGCAAATTGTTAGTCAACCCAGTCACAGATTTCTCTACATCACAGAAATAATTTACCTCTAAGAGAAGCCCATTTGTAAATCTAGTCTAAAAGTCAGATGTAAATACATTTTTCTTGAAGCACTAAGAGAGGAAGGGCTGCAGACTGTCTGAAAGGGACAAAGTGTTTAGAAATTAAATTGTTCTGAAAACCAAATTCAGCTCCTTGTAAGGCTCTTTCATCTGCTCACCAGTCAGAAGCTAGGCCTTTGGGTGATAAAGACACACACCTTTGTCTTCAGAGACATTAACAGACTTCTGAAGCCTCCAGTGCTTGCTATTACTTGAAACTTGCACTATATGGAATTCTTTCACACCAGTTTCACTCTATGGAAGAAGCAAAAGTTATGTCAGACAAGAACACTCACAGCTGTGATGTTCAACATTGCACAGGATGTGCTGACTACAAGCTAGCCCTGTTAGAATCTTCTTTCAACTCATTATTCTCATCATCCATAACAGAGTACTAAGGAGATTTAAGACCCACTCTAACACAAACCAGTCCCTGTTCACAGCAACTTCCAATTCCAGTAAACAGAGCCACATGAAGCTGAAACAGGAAAATATCCCCAAGGTAGTATTTTGAATTAGGACAGCCAGGCTTGTAACTCCACTCAGAACACAGCCTGCAAGGCAACCTAGGTTAAGAATATTTTAGGATCATTGCTAGGTCATTCATATGCCAGGACTTTGTGTGGTGTTTGATATTTTGTTGTCAATGTGTATGTATGTAAAAAAGAAAGTAGCTTATGAGGTTGGTTTTCCTTCTTGAAAAGAGTGAGGGGGTGGTGGTGGAAAGTTACATCTCACACCATGTTCTCTGTTAACTTGGTAAGCACTTTTATAAAACATTCCTTCCTCCTCAGAGGAGTGGACAATATTCACTTCACTATCTGAAGGAAAAACAGTGTACCTTTAAATAAAGGGGACAAATCAGCTCAGTGATTCCACTAGCAGCTAAGCATCTATAAAACAGAGGATCTCACTACCTTGCTTTCTGGCTGCAAACAACAGGAGCAGCTTTATGAACAACAGGAGGAAATTTCAATTAGCATGGTATGAAAACCTGAAATGTTTTCACCTAACTCACTAACCCACAGCAGGCATATCTGTATTTGTATTGTATTTTCAAAATTGTCTTTTTCAGTTAGTTAGAAACCACAGAAGCCTCCTTCAAGCTGCAGTTTAAATGTTAACTTCACATTACCACACCAGGGGTTTCATTGGAAGGCTGTGAGAGGCACAAGTTGTCTCAGGTTCTCTGCCTTGAAAGTTATCAAAAACACTCAGGACTTTGGAGTAAATCTTCCTCCAAGGAGAAACACTCTGAACTACAGTGCTGGACTTTGCTTAGGAGTGAGACAGTTACAGAAGACTTCCAGGGAGATAAGATATCATTTCATGTTGGTACTCTTTCCAACAGTAAGTGGAGTGATTAAATACACAAGGTTTAATCACTGCATGCAAAGTAGTTTTAAAAGGCCTTTTACTTAAGTTCTAGCTCTACTGGTGACACACATCTGCTGAGCTTTAGAAGAGTATCAGAATTTAAAACAAGTACTTACAGTATTGATATTTTCTACATCCACAAACACCAACATGTTGTCCCCTCTGCCTTCTTCATCTTCAAGTGCATTACTTCTGCAGACAGTTGCTCGAATATGCAGAGACCGGCTAGTGCAAATAACTGCAGTGTGCCTTAATACTCTGTGACTAGGAAGGAGGAGAAAAGGAAGAAAGAAAGGAAAAGAAAAAGACATCCTGAACAACCAGCACTCTGTCCAGAATCTGTCATCAAAAGCAAGCTTGCTACCTTTCAAGCACAGTTCAAAGAAAGCACTACTTGTTAGCCTGTGGTATCAAACTTGACTGTCCACTGTCTCAAAATAGTCCAAAAAGAAACTCAACAACAAGTCAAACTTGGCATTTAATTCCTCCACTGAACAGCCTTCATCATAGTACAAGTACTGACCATATTTTAACTAAGAACAAAAGCTTCTGTTCAAAGTAGACAATATTTTGTTTTATAGGGCGCAGAAACAATTTTAAGTCAAGCTTTTTCCACCCCTGTGCCTCAAAGATGTGCCAAGTACAAACAGCTTGTATTAACAGCACTCTTCTATTCATTTATTTTAATAATTGCCACTTTGATGGAAGCAGTGTAGACTGTATAGATCAGATCAGAGAGTACATTAAAATTCTTGCTTAGAGTAGCAGATAACTAAACACTTCAATATCATCACTTTAACATCTTCATTGATGATATGGATGAGGGGGTTGAGTCAGTCATCAGCAAGTTTGCAGATGACACCAAGTTGGGAACAGATGTTAGTCAGTCAGAGGGTGGAAAGGCTCTGCAGAGGGACCTTGACCAACTGGACAGATGGGCAGAGTTCAATGGCATGGCATTTAACAAGTCCAAGCGCCGGGTGCTGCACTTTGGCCACGGCAACCCCATACAGAGCTACAGGCTGGGGTCAGAGTGGCTGGAGAGCTGCCAAACAGAGAGGGACCTGGGGGTGCTGATTGACATCCGCCTAAACATGAGCCAGCAGTGTGCCCAGGTGGCCAAGAGGGCCAATGGCATCCTGGCCTGCATTAGGAATAGTGAGGCCAGCAGGAGCAGGGAGGCCATTGTGCCCCTGTACTCTGCATTGGTTAGGCCACACCTTGAGTCCTGTGTCCAGTTCTGGGCCCCTCAATTTAGGAAGGACATTGAGACACTTCGAGGTATCCAGAGAAGGGCAACAAGGCTGGTGAGAGGCCTTGAACACAGCCCTATGAGGAGAGGCTGAGGGAGCTGGGGTTGTTTAGCCTGGAGAAGAGAAGGATCAGAGGTGACCTCATTGCCCTCTACAACTACCTGAAAGGTGGTTGTAGACAGGAAGGGGTTGGTCTCTTCTCCCAGGCAACCAGCACCAGAACAAGGGGACACAGTCTCAAGCTGTGCCAGGGGAGGTTTAGACTCGAGGTGAGGAAAAAGTTCTTCACTGAGCGAGTCATTCGTCATTGGAATGTGCTGCCCAGGGAGGTGGTGGAGTCGCCGTCCCTGGAGGTGTTCAAGGGGAGATTGGACATGGCACTTGGTGCCATGGTCTAGTTATGAGGTCTGTTGGGACAGGTTGGACTTGATGATCCTTGGGGTCTCTTCCAACCTTAGTTATACTGTGATACTGTGATCACAGCAATGAGAAGAAATTGGGTAGGAGTTTATGCTGACATTGTTTGTAGTGTCTACTATGTATGGCAGAATAAAAGCAGATAGAAACTTACCACATTTTTGAGTGTCTTTTAATACTTTCATAGTAAAACAAGAAGTTAATTTCATGAACCCCTTCTTCATCTGGTCCCCGTAACCACATTGGCAGCTGCACTGAAGCCCCGGGCAGAAGAACAGCGTCGGGAAGTGGGACGTTTATTACTTCAGGCTGAGCTCCTGTGCCGAGCCCAAAGTCTAAGGAAGAAGCTGAAGACAACAGTGCTGTACGCACAGAGGTAGGATCTGTCACAACAGTCTTGTAAGCACTACAGTTCTCAGAAGCTGAAGGACTCAGTGGTGTTAGGACAGCAGTGTTTCCACCAAAGGTAAAAAACTCTGGATGCTTGGACACGACCTTCAACGCGGTCAGAGGACACTTGCTTACGTTCACAAACTCTACATAGGCCTTTCTGATTTCTCCACAGAGAAGTCCTGTAGGAAAATTGATAAAGAACACCTGTATGGGAGAGAACAGGAGAAAAGCTTGAGCACTGGGCCAAGTCACAAATGTGCACTAAAACCACCACCAATATATTTAAACCGTATGGCTCTCCATAGCTTCCTGAGGAGGGGATGTGGAGAGGAAAGCGCTGATCTCTTCTCCCTGGTATCCAGTGATAGGACTCATGGGAATCATAGAATCACACAATGCCAGGGGTCGGAAGGGACCTCTAAAGATCAAGTCCAATAGCCCTGCAAAGCATGACCACTTAAGACAGGTCACACAGGAATGCATCCAGATGGGTTTTGAAGATCTCCAGAGAAGGAGACTCCACAAGCTCTGTGGGCAGCCTGTTCCAGAGCTCCATCACTTGGTGATTCTGATTCTCACAGTAATTCTCACAGATTCCGATTCCCTCACAGTAAAAGAATTCTCAGGTTGAGATAGAATTTGCTGTGATTAAGTCCATTGCCCTATCCTATCATTAGGTATCATCAAAAAGAGCTTGGAATGGTTCAAAGCTGTGCCAGAGGAGACAAACTGAACACTAGAAAGCATTTCTTTACTGAGAGGGTGGTCAAACACTGGAACAGGCTTCCTTGAGAGGTGGTTGATGTCCCAGGCTTATCAGTGTTTAAGAGGCATTTGGACAAATTTAAACTCAGCCAGCCCTAAACTTCTGGCTGATCACTGTAGGTCCCTTCCACCTGAAATAATCTATAGAGGGTTGGTACTAACCAGTTAGATCACTTTAGTAAGGAAAATCACTGAGTTAACCAACTTGAAGATGAACATCAAGCAAACAGGGAAAAAATTCCTTGCCTGTTCTCCCTCAGCTTGATATCTGGCTACAAAAGCTGTTGCCAACTGAAACTCTAAAGGGAATATTAAAAACTTCAGAAGGATATTCATTTGGAAGCTTCAAGTTTCACTTGACTCAAACCCCACCCAAGTTCGGCAGTAACACATCAGAAATTAATGGAAAGATTCAGGCATTAACAAAGTCTAAGACTTCATTGTCACAATGCCACTGATGAGCTCTAAATTCAGCTATTTGCTTAAAACCACCAGTAGAAAGTAGCTACATACCTCCAACAAAGGCATTTCTTCTGTAATAATGGGGTCTAAACGCCGATCAGGTCCATATTTAATAGAGGTTTTTTCCTCCTTTGTGTTATTAAGTCGAGGCCCTTGGATTTCTAAGTCTTGTCTTCCTCTTACAGATAAGCCATTGGCAACAAACTTCCCTGAAACAATTGTTAAAATTGTTTAAATATTTTTTTTCCCCCCCTGAGCCATGATCTGCAGCTGCCTGCTCAATCTCATAAACCATCTCGATTCTCCAGTTACGGCACACGTGCAGTGTTCATTGATCAAGCTGCAGGACTGACAAAGGACTACTCATAGCTTACTGTGACACAAGGCAGTATGAGTTCAACCAGCCAGTTATCCATTGTGATGGACTTTACCCTTTAATAGTTTGATTACAAGAGAGGAGAAGGCAGAGCATGAAGGTGATGTATTTATTTCCTTTCCCAATTTCTGGCAAGCTGGAAAAGTCACCCAAACCAATTTTATTTCCTTTAACGACCACTACTCTCCAAAGTGCTCTTATTCTACAGGTTTCCATTTCATAGACAGCTAAGCAAGGTTTGGTTTTTTGAGACAATTTCAAATCCCTCATTTCCTCAACTAAATTTTCCTTGAGGTTCAGATTAATGACTCAAACCAGATCAACATGCAATTAACACGCAATCAATAAGTCATTTAGATGTTAAGACAAAGAAAAGAGAATGAATGAAGACAGAAGTTGCTGGGGGGGGAGGGGGGGTGGAAAAATCCCAAAACACAAGTATAGGAGCCAAATTTAAATTTGGGAATCTATGCAAAGAACTTCAGTGAGACTTTCAGGTGAAATTTAAAAGCTAACAAGGTGAAAAAACACAGCAGAAAAAGGAATGTCAAAAGAGTCAAAGTTGTCATAAATCAATATAGCACACAGAGAGCATTTAAATTTGAGGGGCATTTAAAAAATGGTTTCAGACTTTCTACAGATTTAAAAGGATCAGTAAGTAAGGGTTTGGCAGAGGTTACTTCCTCTCTCATGGAATTGCTAGAGATGCCAATCCATCATTTTCCTGTCCCAGTTGTTTCCCTTGTTTCCACATCCTTACCTGAAGGAGGGCCTTGCTCTATGATAATCAACTGTTAAATACTAGAATCCAGTTCTACTCTGCAGAAGCTGTGTCTGTCCCTTCCAGAGACACAAGATTTAAGGGAATAACACCACTCACTTACCTGTCTGTAATCCAACAGAAGGATCTATCCCATCTAATGTCACAGCACCCTGAACAGTGCCAAGATTATAAACGACTCCCAGAATATGTAGCTCCCCTGTTTGATGGGGAAAGAGCTTTAGTCTTGCCTGTGGAGATATGTTAAATTTTTGTTGTTGTTGCTACTAGGAAAAAAGGAGTATTACATTTAAATATCCAATTGCTAAAGACACTCACAGCTACATGTACCTCATAGTTATGTCAGATGTAACTGGGTACAACTAGTAGGCCTCTACTGGATTCCAAATTTTACAAAGACAGAATCTATCAAAACAGTCCCACTTGAGACATGCTCATTACATCACAACAGAATCCTAAACTGTAACAAAATTAAACTAACAAAGGCAGAATCACAGAATGGTTGAAGGTGGAAAGGCCCTCTGGAAGTCATCCTGCCCAACCCGCCTGCTCAGTGAGGGCCACTTGAGCAAGCTGCCCAGGACCAGCTCCAAATGGCTTCTCATCTCTTCAAGGATAACTACAGAATTTCTCTGGGCAGACTGTGCCATCCCAGCAAAGAAAACCCAAAAACCCCAACAACAAACAACTGTATCCTGCTGTTCAGATGAAGCCTCGTGTGTGTTGGTGCCCACTGCCTCCTGTCCTGTCACATCCTCCCTTCATACACACTGATGAGATTCCAAAGTTCCAGTACTTCATGTACCAGTAATGTCTTTTGTAACTTCAGTATTAAGTTCAGATCATAACAAGTCTGAACTCCACCCTAAAGATCAACACCAAAGAGACTATTTTGAGAACAAAGTGCAGTACTTACCACTTTTGTCTCCTCACTGTTAATTAAAAACTCTGCTATTGCTTCAGTTCCTATCATATCATCATTGCATGCTCCCTGAAAATAAGAAACAGCTTTTAAATGCTATTAATCCTAGGCAGAAAGGGTGCTATAAATACTACTGCCTACACCTTGCCAGGAACAAAAACCAACAACAAAAACCACACAAATTTCAAATTGCAGACAGTTAGGACCAGCAGGTGCTATATGCCCAGCTTCTCAGGCCTTCTGAATTAAAGCAGCAGCTAGAGAGCTCAATAACCATTTCCTTCAGAGAGAAATTCAAGGTTTACTACTACAAACAGGAACAATTCCAAGTCAGTTTCACTGATACAGAAATATTTATTCTATCATTGAAGTAGGAGTTTGGAGCAGAACATAAGGGAAAGTGTTTCACATAACTAAGCCTATAGTAACCATACATTTATAACTATGGCAAACATTTACAACACCTTTAGAGATCAAAGAATCACAGAATGTTACGGGTTGGAAGGGACCTTGTAAGATCATCCAGTCCAACCCCTCTGCCAAAGCAGGGTCACCTAGATTAAGGCACAGGAATGCATCCAGGAAGGTTTTGAATGTCTCCAGAGAAAGAGACAGTACAATCACTCTGGGCAGCCTGCTAAAGGGCTCTGTCACCCACACAGTGAAAAAGTTTTTCCTTATGTTCATGTGGAACCTCCTCTGCTCCAGACTGCACCCTTTGCCCCTTGTCCTGTCATTGGACATCACTGAGCAGAGCCTGGCTCCATCCTCCCAACACTACCCTTCACATCTTTATAAACATGAATGAGGTCATCCCTTGGTCTCCTCTTCTCCAAGCTAAGATGACCCACCTCCCTCAGTCTTTCTTCAGAGAGGAGATGTTCCACCTCATATTTGGTCAGGAAACCAAATTATTAGAGAATTTACTTTAGTATTCAGTATTAGAACATACTCAAACCTTGAAAACATCAATGTGAGAACAGTCCTTTGGAGGGAAGTTTTGGCAGTATTAGTTGAAGTCTTAAATTAAAGAGCAGTAAGTAGTTTCTCAAAGGTATCCAAAACACTGTATTTCTATCACAGTTAATTATGTTTCCTTCTTTGTTTTGGTTGAAAAAGGATGAAACTTTCCTTACCAGCTCTTTTGTTTCTCCACCATGCTTTGCATTGAAGTCTTTAGGTTGAAACTTCCACAGCAACGAGAGGTCAGTTAGAAGAAGTGGAACTTTCAGAGGGTTTCGGAAGGACACTTCTACAGTTATTGGCTCTGTTCAAAAAGGGCAAGAAAAGAGAATCATGGAATGCAGTGGCTTGGAAGGGACCTTTAAAGGTCATCTAGTCCAACACTCCTGCACTGAGTAGGGACATCCCCAACTAGATCAGCCTGCTCAGAGCCCCATCAAGCCTGACCTTGAATGCATTCCAGGGATGAGGCTTCCACCATCTCCATGGGCAACCTGTTCCAGTGTCCCACCACCCTCACAGTAAAGAACCTCTTCCTAATGCCTGAACCTTCAATGTCACCAGGTTATCCCTCCCACAATTTAAAGGCTCACCTAACTCAAAGCATTCAAATGCAAGCAAATTGCTCAGGAATGTTGGTTTCAATCTACACCACCACAAAGTTTTATACAGATTCACCTAACTCACTTGATTTCTGAAGTGTTTAAATCTTCACTTTACCTTCTATCACAGCAAGCGGAAATCTGGAGTTATCCGAGTAGCGACTTAGGCAGAATTGTGTTGGTTGAAAGTTTGAAGGTATTGTCCCTTTGTTTACCACAGAAACAACCTGCTCCTCAAGCTCTTTCCACTGTTGGGATGACTCAGAGTCATACTCCTGATCCAGACTTACATGAGTAGCTGCCTGCTTTTCACCTAGGTGGAGTAAGGCAGTCTTAGAAGATGAGAAAAGCAGCAGCCGGGGGCTGCACCGGACATTTAAGTATGGTTAAAATATGTTAAGTTCTCAAATGTAACTAAAAATGAGAGTCACTAAGTCAGTGAATTGCAAGACATTTTGGAAAGCACACCAGACAGACAACACTGAGCAGAATTGGAGTATCCTTCCTTCTGCAAACTGTGGAATTCCCGGATTTTCTCAGGCCACACGGTATGCTCAGCTTAGAGGTTTTTACTTTATGGCAGACTACAGCCCCACAGTACAGCCCTGGTTTATGCATGAGTTTCCACTCAGCTACTTCACATGCAGGAAATCAGTGTTTCAAACATTTCATCCAGGAGAAAGATAGCTTTATAGTTCATTTTATCACAGGCACTAGTGTCCAGCATTTGCTAAAGCATTAAAGATCCCTTTCACTTGCACTGCAGCTTTCTAGCTGGAATGCAACCTGGAAATCAACACTCCTGCACAGGCAGACCTCATATTTACAGAGAAAGCCTAAAACCATCTAGCAAGTAGGTACTAAGCTTAAGCTTTTCTTTTGATGTCTTATTTAAGCAGCTACCTTGTCACAGCAGTTTTACATTTGATATATTTTTTTCATGTCACCAACTCCTGCAGGTGTTTTGGCTCCATAAATAAAGCACTTCAGTGCCTTTACATAGAATTTTCTAACCTTCTGCTGGTCTTCTATCATGCCCAAAGAAAACACGGGTTGCGGAGCTGTTGATGTATGGTAAAGGAAGCTGTGGTAAGGGACCATCAGGTGACAGCTGGGTTACGTTCTGGAGGAGAGGAAGAAAACAGAGGGTCATGTCAGTGTGCAAATACACAGTGCCCATGCTGCACACTACCAGTGAACAGGTAGTATTTTTAAGATGGAATGCATCATTTCAACTAACTGTTTTGACAGTTTCTTCTGCTTTGACAGTGTGATGTAATATTTCTCCAAGAAAGTTTGAAGTTCATGAAATCTTTATGGAAGAGGAAAAATAATCGTTATAACCCAGCCCTTTAATCATAGAATCAATAAGGCTGGGAAAGACCTCAAAGATCAAAGTCCAACCTGTCACCCAACACCTCATGACTACTAAACCATGGCACCAAGTGCCACGTCCAATCCCCTCTTGAACACCTCCAGGGACAGTAACTCCACCACCTCCCCAGGCAGCACATTCCAATGGCTAACAACTCTCTCTGGGAAGAACTTTCTCCTCACCTCCAGCCTAAACTTCCCCTGGTGCTGTTTGAGACTGTGTCCTCTTGTTCTGGTGCTGGCTGCCCCCTCCTGGCTACAACCTCCCTTCAGGTAGTTATAGACAGCAATAAGGTCTCCCCTGAACCTCCTCTTCTCCAGGCTAAACAATCCCAGCTCCCTCAGCCTCTCCTCGTAGGGCTTGTGCTCGAGGCCTCTCTCCAGCATCGTTGCCCTTCTCTGGACATGTTCAAGAGTCTCAATGTCCTTCTACAGGCTGGGGTCAGAGTGGCTGGAGAGCAGCCAAACAGAAAGGGACCTAGGGGTACTGATTGACAGCTGGCAGAACATGAGCCAGCAGTGTGCCCAGGTGGCCAAGAAAGCCCATGGCATCCTGGCCTGCATCAAGAATTGTGTGGCCAGCAGGAGCAGGGAGCTCATTCTGCCTCTGTACTCAGCACTGGTTAGGCCACACCTTGAGCACTGCGTCCAGTCCTGGGCCCGTCAATTTAATTGTGGCTGCATGGCTGGTACAAGCTTTATTTGATTCAAAGCTTGACTAACTCAGAATTTGATAATCTCTTTACTACACCACTACCATTACACAAGACTCACCACTGCTGAGCTGTGGACTCAAACTTGTGTAGCATCTACCATAAATTAGCAAACACCACAGAAATGGTTTACAAGATTTGGAAGACAGTGAATAACTACATGGCTGCAAGTTGTGTGATGCTACCAGCACTGAACACCCTATAATGTGCTACAATACTATAATCCAGTATCACTCATGAACTTACAGCCCACTGAGTCACATCATCTATGAAAACACATATTAAAGAACGAAATTCACTACAACATAGATAGAGGGCACTTCAAAGTACCAGAAGAGCTGACAGACTACCTAGCCTTTATGAAACATTTATTATCAAAAGCCTCAAAAATCATTATGAATTGATCAAAACAAAACACTTCCCCTAACAGAAACTGAACTACCACAAGCTGCAGTCCAGCCATGACGCTCATTTTGTTGCAATAAAAACATACATGAAAGAGTCACACTAATACCCACCAGTGAGAATATACTTAATACATGAGATACAGCAAATCTGGGTTGTTTTGAAGACTGAAGTAAAAAAAATGAACACATCACCTACATAAAAACCATCCCTGGAACAAAGCAGGGTATGACAGAAAATCATTTGATGACTTCACAGGAAATTACTGGTAATAAAATTAGTGCTTAGAATAGAATTAACCAGGTTGGAAAAGATCTTTGAGATCACTGAGTCCAATCTACCACCCAACACCATGTAATCAACTAAACCATGGCACCAAGCACCCCATCCAGGCTCTTCCTAAACACCTCTAGTGATGGGGACTCCACCACCTCCCTGGGCAGCACATTCCAATGGACAATCTCTCTTTCTATGAAGAACTTCTTCCTAACATCCAGTCTAAACTTCCCCTGGTGCAGCTTGAGACTATGTCCTCTTGTCCTGGTGCTGGTTGCCTGGGAGAAGAGACCAACCCCCTCCTGGCTACAACCGCCCTTCAGGTAGCTGTAGAGAGCAAGAAGGTCTCCCCTGAGCCTCCTCTTCTCCAGGCTAAGCAGCCCCAGCTCCCTCAAGCCTCTTCTCATAGGGCTGTGCTCCAAACCCCTCCCCAGCTTTGTTGCCCTTCTCTGGACACATTCCAGCAAGTCAACATCCTTCTTAAACTGAGGGGCCCAGAACTGGACACAGGACTCAAGGTGTGGCCTAACCAGGGCAGTGTACAGGGGCAGAATGACCTCCCTGCTCCTGCTGGCCACACTGTTCCCGATACAGGCCAGGATGCCATTGGCCTTCTTGGCCACCTGGGCAAACTACTCAAGGAATAAAAACAATTAAGAGTCATTTACCTTATAAACATAAAGATATTCTCTTAAGAAAGCCCCTTGTTGTGCTGGGGGCTGTTTGCTGTCATTGATCAAGATATGCCTGAAGGCAGACACGGCATTGTCAAGCTGACAGAGTGTGTAGGACTGGCGCCCAATGGTGAAGTTAATGTGGTCTTCAGCGAGGGACCAGCCTTTCCCTTTGTAAACCTGCATGGCTTGGCAGTAGCAACGTAAGGCATGTCTTTTCTGCAAGAAACAAGAAGCCACTTAGTTTCTCAAACAATCCCATTCACCACTCATTGTCACTGCAGCATCAGGAAGACTGAAGTCAGAAAGGTTTTACCAGCCCTCTCCACTATGCCAAAAGCAATGTTTGCAGAACTACACCTCTGAGCATCCCAGTCAACCCCAAGTGAAGCACAGAAGTGCTGGTTCAGACAGTACAGAGCCAAGCCTGCAGATACAGTTCATGCTTTCCAAGACTAGTGTAACAGGCAGTAAGTTCAAAGCACAAATAAGAGAAGACGACTACTTTTGCCATAGTGCTCTGTGTTGCTCTACAAGAATTAGACACAAGCAAGAGACCTGTCACATGAACACAAAGTCAAAGCTTTACAAAATGCATGCAAAGGAGTGAAATATAGAAGAGCAAAGGGAAAAAAAAAAAAACCTCTGACCAATAGTTCCCTGTCAGTATTGTCCTGTCATAAAACCAGACAGGGAAACTACTGCAGATAGCTCCTTTTAGTAGTTTCTATGAAGAAAACCAAGAAGGAGGGGAAAATCCTCCTCCTATCCTTCACATCTGAGACTCATATAGAAGGCAAGAATACAAGATTTGCTTTGATCCTTACAGAAGAAAACCCAGAAAAACCTTATCAAATAAAAATTAGATTGGGTGGGGTGGGAGAACAGCCCCCTGAAACACAGGGCATCTATCCCACCACTGAGGCAGAAATCACTTGTGCGCTTTATGTTCAACAAACCTTGAGTTCATTTACCAGAGTTAAACCTGCCTGCCCAGGAATTTGAATGAAAGTAAAAGTCTGATCTGTATTGGTTTAATTGCTACTTAAGCCTAAGCAGTCATAAAGAGATGCTTTAGTCTGTCTTGCAGTAACTATTCAGACACCTGCAACTCCACTGAAAAAGCATGTGGTTCAGGCAACAGGAAAAATATGCCTACATTTTGCCATTATTCTATGAAATTAAGAATTTAACACACCCTTAACTCCTGCAGCTCACTCTTAGAGCTCAGGAATAAGAATACTTCTTTACCCAAATAAAAAGCCTTGTATTTCACTGTGTATGAAACTGAAACCCAGAACTGAAAACACATGTCACTGAAGTTTCAAGCCAAAGATCTTCAGCATTATTTCAGACAGAAGACAAAGCTGATCAACACAGAGGGCATATTCAGAAGAATCACACAGCTGCACACTTCTGACTAACACAAAAGTGTCAGAATCAATCATCTTTTTCCAGACTAATGACATATTTGAAGTGGTTTTCAAACACCAAGCATACTTCTCATGCTGAAAGACAATACTTACCTGGCCTGCTTTACTAAACCTATGGCCAGCCAGTATCATATGAAATGCAAACTTCCTAACCATGGGGCTTTTCATGTTTATAAAGCAATGGGCTGCCTGCTCCAACAGAAGTGCACTGCGAAGGTCTGAATCCTGTTTAAAAGCAAAAAGGAAAATCAGCCTCAAAGTTAAATACAAAGGTAACAGTGGCCTTAATTGAATGCTAACAGGGACAGTAAGCTGTGACACTCCTGTGAAGGTGAAGATGTACACATTTTATGTATGTGTGTATGTAAAAGAGAAGACTAGAAGTGCTTTTCTCTCTGTTACATACCAAATACACTGACAGTTTTTTTCCAGGGGAGAGCTTTTATGTATCAACCTATTTGAGTCTGAGTGACAAAATAACTATTTTCTGCTTTTTAAATTACCCAGGCTACAGTTTCTAACACCATTACCTCTAAAGCACTTTTGCTATCTTTTCCCCTTCCACTCCCCTGCAGGTATTAAGGCTAGAAACAGAAAATAAGAGCTTTAAAATAATGAAGGAATAATAGAAGGAACCTGTTGAGTTTGTATCACAAGAACCAGGATGATTTCTTAACAAGGTAAAATTACTTATCATCACACTCTTCATGCCCAGACACAGCCATATTGCTTTAACCAATCTGAACAAAATCTACTTGACTTTACCACAGGTGATCCCCATCCAGTCAGTGATGGACTCCACAAATACACTGAGACACCTCCACAGTATCCTGTGAAGATTTTCCTTGCAACTGCCCAGAGACACCACAAGCATACTACATGTAATTGTAAGTTGTAAAACATTTGCACAGAGCAAATAATCCTTGCTTAAAATCATCCACACTGCTCATGCAAATTCTAGTAGCAAGTTTAATTTGAAAGAGCAAGAATGAAGCTACAAAGACACTTGAGAAAGAAACTTACACAACTAAGCAAATTCATTCCATGCTTAATCTCTCCCAGGAAAATTCTCAGAAGCATCACATTTGGTGCAGCTGACCACAAAGCCAGAACTAACTGCCAGTTACTTTCCTCCAAGCTACACAGAAGATGCTATACTACTACTGGTATTACATTTATTTCACTCCTTTTCAAGCAAGACACTTTCTGGGCTGTTAGAAGCTAATTCTATGCTTAATTTCCACCAATTAATATTAGAGAAGTGTTCAGACTAGCTTTCACTTACACAGTATGATTCTAATGATTCATAACAGCTGAGCTCCACTGATGCCTTAGTTACTTAAACTATAGAGAACTTCTGATTATATGTAGGCTAGTATCCATTATGGCTCTGGCAAGCCATGCTAATGCTTTTAACCCATGAGTTCTTAAATTGAAAGTATGACAGAATCACCAAGGTTGGAAGAGACCTCAAAGATCATCAAGTCCAACCTGTCACTACAGACCCCATGACTAAACCATGGTTGTTGTGGCCAAAGTGCAGCACCCGGCACTTGGATTTGTTGAACGCCATCATGTTGGACTCTGCCCATCTGTCCAGTCGGTCGAGGTCCCTCTGCAGAGCCCTTCTGCCCTCTAACAGATCAACATCTGCTCCCAACTTGGTGTCATCTGCAAATTTGCTGATGACTGACTCAATCCCCTCATCCAGATCACCAGTGAAGATAGTATAAGAGGATGGGGCCCAGCACTGATCCATGGGGGACGCCACTGGTGACTGGCCACCAGCTGGATGTGGCACCATTCACCACCACTCTCTGGGCTCGGCCCTCCAGCCAGTTCCTAACCCAGCACAGAGTGTTGCTGTCCAAGCCACGAGCTGACAGCTTAGCCAGCAGTTTGCTGTGGGGGATGGTGTCAAAGGCCTTGCTGAAGTCCAGATAGACTACATCCACAGGCCTCCCCACATCCACCAGATGGGTCACCTGATCATAGAAGGAGATCAGGTTGGAGAGGCAGGACCTGCCCTTCCTAAATCCATGTTGGCTGGACCTGAGCCCTTGGCCATCCTTCAGGTGAGCATATGTATGTCATACAAGAGCTAAGCAGATGTCAAGGAAATTCTTTATAAAGCCAAAGATAACAAATGCATATTTAGGACATTTAAAGAAGTCAAGCAAGTCACTTGATTATTAAAGTACTAGTTCATTTTCATTTGCAGTGTAAACAGTTTTCTTCATGCTTTAAACCAGCTCATTTGCTATCTTTGGCTAGAAAATATAGGCCAAGGAGTAGAAGAGTAACCCCCAAGTGCTTGGATAAGTAAACACAGGGCAGGAGTGGAAGAAGCTACCAAGTGTTTTACCTCACTGGTCAAACGGATCAGAAGAGCAGCTGCCTCTGAGTATTTGCTTTGGCTTTTTAAGATTTCAGCACTCAGCAGCACGCAGCGTTCAGCCAGGACCATGTTCCTAAAACCAAAACCAAAAAGGTGTTAGTAAATATTTATCAAAAGAAACCACTGAAGACTTTTCACCTCAAATCTGACAAGTTATCTCCGTCTCTTAACAGGCTGATGTTCTGTTTTCTAGCCTTCTTCAAGTCAAAAACAGGAAAGTTCATTCCCTGCAAAACAACCACATGCAGCCTGGCACATTAAGTGTTCTGACCTACAGAACAGAAGCTTCCAAAAATCAAAGCTTGAGTGCACTTGGGAGGACAGCATCCTATTTAGAAGAACAGTAGCTAAAATGATCCAATCAACTAAATGCTCTGATAAACAAGAAGTCCAAGAGTCCAGCAGTAAATCCAACACAAGTTTAATCAGCACTCTATGAAGAATGGCACAGTTCCCTTTCCAGGTACCTTAGATAAACTAACAATGCAGCCCAGAAAGGAAATCACATCCTAGGCTGCATTGAGAGGAATGTGGCCAGCCGGTCAAGAGAGGCGGTTCTGCCCTTTTACTCTGCTCTTGTGAGACCTCCACCTCACATGCTGCATCCAGTTCTGGTGTCCCCAGCGTAAGGAGGACAGAGCTGTTGGAGTGAGTCCAGAGGAGGGTCACAAAGATGATCAGAGTGCTGAAGCACCTCTGCTATGAGGATAGGCTGAGAGAGCTAGGGTGGATCAACCTAGGAAAGAGAAGGGGGACCTTATGGCTGCCTTCCAATACCTGAAGGGATCCTACAGGAAGGCTGCAGAGGGACTTTTCGTAAGGGTGTCTAGCAATAGAACAAGGGAGAACGGTGTTAAGCTGAGGGGGAGTAGGTTTAGACTGGATCTTAGGAAGAAGTTCTTCAGTATGAGGTGGTGAAACTCTGGAATAGGTTGCCCAGGATGTTGTGGATGCTTCCTCCCTGGAGGTGTTCAAGGCCAAGCTGGATGAGGCCTTGAGCAGCCGAGTCTAGTTGGGAGGCATTCCTGCCCATGGCAGGGAGCAGACAATGTCTGAGGTCTCTTCCAACCTAAGCCATTCTATGATACTCTTCAAAAAGGTCACCATCATTCTGTGATCTTTGTCTGGCATGTGCAGAGGAAGACATTAAACCACCAGGTCTTCCAACTTTGACTGGATCAGTATGAAAGTAACCAACATACTTGCAGATGTCTCGATAGGTCTGAATCGCTGTTTCCATATAATGAGCAGGATACGGTCTGGGAGCTCCAGGCTGAAGAAAAGCTGACACTGCTGCCATTTCCTACAAGAGAAATCAGTACTGTCACTGCAGGTTCTCAGCAAATACTGGGGACAGGTTGCAACAGCTACTACTTCAAGATCTTCATCTAACCAGTTACTGGCACATAAAAGCATACCCAACACATTGCAGCTGATAAGAGCTTTAACACAATAGCCTACTTATGAATTTGCTTGCAATTAACCAGGCAGCAGGGAAGAGAGCTACACATACTGAAGTGTTTTCAGTTGATTGTATGCTAGGCAGAAGCAGTGATTCAGTACTGCTGATAATTTCCTTTTGCAGGAACAAACTTCCTGGTAAAGTAGCATCACCATCTCTTTTGAGATGAGAACTCTTTTCTGAGTGTTGCTTAAATGAAGTTACAGTCTCAGATTCCAAGGAAATTTTAGTACATGTACTCTAAAATCTTATTTCTTTATGGGATAGCAAAGCTTTTCTGCAGTAATGACTAAGACTTGTAGGCTGTAAAGCAATTCATAATCAAGACCTCTACAAACCTCTCCGGGCAACCTGTTTCAGCGTCTCACCACCCTGATGGTACTTCATAACATCCAATCTGAATCTACCCATTTCTATTTTTTCCCCATTCCCCCTAGTCCTATCATTACCTGACACCCTAGAAGTCCCTCACCCACCCCATTTTCCCCCTTTTTCCCCTCAAATCCCAGAGCACCCGGGCTCTATTGGGAGTCTCCTCCCACCCCAGGTGTGGCTACTTGGCCCTCCCCACCCACTCCCCTATTTAACCCCCACCAGGAAAGGCAGAAGCCCCAAGGTGAGCCCATCTGGGCTGAGAGATCCTCCTCTCATCACTGGTGAGTGCCCATAGGTGATGGTGGTGGTGACAACAAAGAAATTAATCATATGATTAAGAAATTAAGGCAACTTTTTCAGGCTCTCCAAATGCAGAGCAACTGTCTGTGCTGCAATTACACACTTCTGTAATTTACATCAAGATGGCACAGCCTACAAGAATGCTTCCACTGCTCTACAAAGTCAAGTTTCAAATTTTCTTAACTCAACTAGGCTAAAGTCTACAAAACACCATCCAAAAACTTTTAAAACAAGCCTCTGAATTTTCCCAAGTGTTCCCACTACCATGTTGAAAATTATTTTAGTGACAGAGCTGTTCAATCTTAGGAGAAATTAATGAATGTGTTGACAGTGAAGTTCAGCGGTGACATACTCAAACCATATCCTTCAAGAGTCTTAAAAACACATGGTACAATACTATATTTAGTGAAAGTCTTGACTTTCTGGCAAGCAAGTATTTTGCCAAAGTCTAGAAGAGAAACTATAAAATAATTTCACACTGGATTTTGAGTTCTGAAGACTACAAATGTAAAGATCTACTCTGCTGGAGGTTGCATTCTAGGTATTCTCCTTACCATACTGCACATTTTAAGAGCCATCCCCTCCATTTTTAGTCACTTTTTTCCCCCTACTTGATGAAACAAGAGCCAACAGATTTGAGAACACTTCAGGATTTGCTAGATATACGCAGCAGATTTGGGAAGACCCTTATAAATTTGAAGGTGGAAAGAAGAGATTGCATTTTGTTACCTTCAGACAAATATTAGAGATTACAAGGAAAAGTTCACAGAATGTTTACGTTATATGAAGTACCAACCAGTGCTCCAGCTGCATAAAGCATTGCCTGATCATTTAAGAAGTCTTTCTTTGCTGTATGGTAACAGCTGTATGCAAGCTCATAGTGTTGCACCAAAAAGCACAAGTCTGCCATTTTCCGGATTTGAAGCTCTGGTGCTTCTGGTGGATACCTGTAAATACAAATAGTTCAATTCAATGTCATAATTTGACTAAACAGAGCAAGGCAAGCTCTTGTAAAGTCATCCCCTCTCATTTGAATTTCTAGTCACAAAGTAGGAATGAAAACTGCATTGCTTCAGCCCTACCTAAAAACCACCTAGGACAAAGCAAAGCTGTTTCCCCTCTGCCACATGGAACTGGTTTCACACCAGTTCTGGTTAACAAGATTCACTGTTCCACTGACATTCAAAACAAGCATTCCTCTTAGCCAAGAAATACTGAAAAAAGCATGCAGCTCTCACTGAAACTGCTCAGGAAGATTAACTGTTAGTGCTGAACAGAGCTGCATGAGAAGGAAACAGTAAGATTAACTGTTCACCGAGCTGTAGTTATCTCTTCTCCTGTCTCCTGAAAGGAAAAAATCCACTGAATAACTCTGCTTTTAAGCCAAAGCAGCGGGCAAGTTCCTGTCCTCTGCAAGAATCACTTCATAAATATTTTCACAAACACTTTTTAGTCAGACTTTGTGGGGAGAAAGCCATGTTGACAAATACAGGAAGTTGAAATTCACAACCTCTTTGCTTGGGAGACAACACACAAATTTAAAGCCGTATGGAAATGTCAGGGACATTCACTCTGGGTGGGTAATGTCCAAGAGGTAATGAGACTTCTGTGGTTAAAATATGACAGTGGAACAAAATGCTTTTCATGACTAAATATCCTTGGTCACAGGGGGAAATTACAAAGCATACAGGAGGAATATTTTGGTAAAACTTGAAATCCAGTTTCAGTGTAAAATAGAGGTGCCAAAAGTATGAAATTCCCCTTGATTTAGCACTGAAACACCCTTGCAAAGGAAATATACTTAACTGCAGTAAATGAATTACAGTTCCTATTAGTTCTAGCTACATAAACAATGGGGATTGGCTTAAATGAGAAAAGAAAAAGCCTGTAGTAATTTTAAACCATTCCCATGGCAGATCACAGCTTCTTTTTATTACTATCACTCTTAAAAACATGCAGTCTAACTTAAACTTCACTATAAATATCACAGGAAGATACACTTTATCCACTTTCCCTTTAAGTTCTTCTATTCTACTTGATGATCTCTGAGGTCTCTTCCAACCTGGTTAATTCTAGTCTATTCTTGTACACATTTAGCCATAGCATTTCTCATTACCTCTCCAATTAAAGGCTTTTACAGTATTGGTGATTTAGTTTACTTTGCAGAACATCATCAAATAAAAGTAAGTTCATATAGAAAGGACATATATAAAGTTCATATATAAAGGACAGGACTGCAATTACTTACAGCAAACCAGAAGTATTCTTCAGTTCATTTATGCTTTTCTCTGGAACCTTGCTGCCACTAAACCATTTTTTAGTAGCAGAAAACAGCGATCGACTCAATCCTTTCCTGGATATCAACTGCAAAAAGACACTAAATTAGAGCACTACCAGGGGCACACCAGCAGAAGCTAAACTAACACAAAAATCCAAGCTTCAGTAAGGCTTCCTAAACTCTGGTTGTTTCCATAAAACAGAAATAAACAACAACAATTAAATAACCAAGAGCACATTCCTACAAGTGGCAATTCATGTATTCATTCCATTTCAGGCAGCTGAGGTTCACTATTGCTGCTGTAAACTGCAGATAGCTCCATCCTAAGAACCAAAACATTTGGTGTCTGTTTGAAATCTAACAGAACATCTAATTTCTGGCATTAGTTCAACCTAAAATCTGGACAAAGATGATACTTGAAGGAAGAACTAACCATCACCACCCACATAAAGCATTACTACGTGGTATCAATTCCAAGGGCACTAGTCATACCTGCAAGCAAGGTTACACAGCTTTGTTCTTTTAGGTAATTCCCACTGACATGGAAACTTCCACAAGGAATTACCATTCTCAAGCCCTAAGGCAAACTAAAGCTCTTTCTGAAGCTAATTTTTAGACCTTAACATATTGGGTTTTTACCATGACTAAGAATCCTTCTTACATCCCCAACGTAAGGCTGTTTCCTGCATTGGAAAGGTGTAGGCACCTTTTCCATCTTTCTCCATGAAACATTCCAAGTGCAAATGTGGCCAGCATGTACAAACTCCCAAAAGTGAAGTCCAGGAGAGTGTTCGTTGCAGTAGATGACATTTGATATCAAAACTCCTACTTAAAACTATAACCTGGATGGAAAACTCAATCAAAATACAGAATTCAGCTAACAGACTAATGCTGGGTACAAGTCTAATGCTAAATACATTTGATTGGACTAATCCAATGGATTAATTCTACTAAGACAATGATTGATTGCCAATCCATCTCTCCAGCTGCTTACAATCATGCAAAAGTAAAATAAAAGAAAAGATCTTCTTATGATGGAAAGAACTTTACAGCACACCCTGAACTCACCATAGGCACACCTGAAGGCATTCAAAGTCAAGCATGATGGTGCTCTCGGCAACCTGATCTAGTTGGAGATGTCCCTCCTTGGACTGGATGACCTTTAAAAGGTCCTTTCCAACCCAGTGTGTTCTATCATGTTAATTATCACATTCCCAAAAGCCCTCATTGGCAAGAAGAACATTCAGTTGCAGAAACTGCAGAGGTCAAAACAGACCTGCATGATTTGGGGTGTCCATGCATTTCTGCCCCTGCCAAGAAGCAGCAGTTGAATATGCAGCCCTTTTGCAGACAACTGTTGATGAAAACGCCTTTTCTTAACTTTAGTTCTGCATTCTAATGCTGCACTTTTTGTTCCCCATGCCAGAATCATCCAGAAGCACACAATATTGTGATGACAGGAGTAAAGGCCAGATATTCCTGGTAATAGTTCAGACAGGCTTTCACCAAGAAGCCACCTTGCACTGAAGCTCTGCCAATACAGATCAAGCCAGAAAACTTCAGCTAGTTCTCTTAAAACTTACTTCCAGTTTGCAACAGGGCTGCTGAATCACAAGATGAAGAAGGAAGTCATAATTTCAAGAGAGATTTTGGGGTAAATGGATTTGCACCCCAACTGTTTTTAACTCTTATGGCACAAAGGGTTTGAAGAGTCAACTGACCTGATCGTTGAGCTGCCGAATTGTCTTCTCAATATGGGGCAGAAGTCCTCTAAAGGTGAATTCCTGTATGAACTGCCTAATCCGATCGTGGTCAGTGAGTGTTAAACAAGCCCCATGAGGTGTCCCAGAATTGGATTTCTTGGAGTCCTGCAGTGATGCAGCAGCCTTTGTGCAATCAGTGCTATCCAAACTGGCGCTGGGAAGATCCAGTTGAAGGGGGTGAGTCTTAAAGTTATTTGACAGGCCATCTGTTGAAAGAGTGAACAAAAACCCCAGGAAGTATAAAGTTCTTTAAACATTTTGGGTTTAAAATGTCTTTATTAACCCACTTTTAAATTTTCCTTACATAGTACTCAACAAATATATTCACCCTTTAACCTCCACTTCAGACTAATGCTGAGGACAACAACAGCAGAGCACAACCTGAGAATTACATCATTCCTGAAACTGTTCAGAAAGCTCAGAGAATCTCAGGAACTACAATAGGGCTAAATAGAAGAGAATAGAATTAACCAGGTTGGAAAAGACCTTTGAGATCACCGAGTCAAATCTATCATCCAACACCATCCAATCAACTAAACCATGGCACCAAGCACCCCATCCAGGCTCTTCCTAAACACCTCCAGTGATGGTGACTCCACCACATCCCTGGGCAGCACATTCCAATGGCCAATCTCTCTTTCTACGAAGAACTTTCTCCTAAACCTCCCCTGGCACAGCTTGAGACTGTGTCCTCTTGTTCTGGTGCTGCTTGCCTGGGAGAAGAGACAAACCCCCTCCTGGCTACAACTTCTCTTCAGGTAGCTGTAAGATAGCAATAAGGTCTCCCCTGAGCCTCCTCTTCTCCAGGCTAAGCAGCCCCAGCTCCCTCAGCCTTTCCTCATAGGGCTGTGTTCCAAACCCCTCACCAACTTTGTTGCCCTTCTCTGGACACATTCCAGCAGCTCAACATCCTTCTTAAACTGAGGGGCCCGGAACTGGACACAGTACTCAAGGTGTGGCCTAACCAGTGCTGAGCACAGGGCAGAATGACCTCCCTGCTCCTGCTGGCCGCACTATTCTTAAAGCAAATTTCATTTTTCTTCCATCTTTCTCCTCAAATCCTAACCTCTTTGTGGTAGGTTGAGAGAGGGCTTAGCTCTCCCTCCTCCACAGAGTAAGAAACCACAGCTAACTCAGTCGAAGAGCAAAAGCTATATATTTACAAGCATATATGGAAAGCAGGTTATATATAACACAATATATACAGGTATTTACAATATATACACAGAAATACACAGCAAAGACAAATAACACAACAAAAATCCCTCCCTCAGGGAGGGATCCCCTCTTTGGATCCCCCTCTCTCCCCCCCTTACCTCCCTTTTTCCCCAAAAAGGGGTTAGAGAGAGAGAAAGGCAAGTTACTAAGGAAAAGAGTTGTTAGCAAGCTTCAAAAGCCCATGCAGGATTAGTGTTTGCTTATCTGAAGGCCAAGTCCAGCAGTTCGCAGAAGAAGCAGGCAGGGAGAACAGGCTGAAACACCAAACTCCCCCAACTCCCAAACCGAACTGAACTGAGGAAAAAATTTTCCAACCGCTTCACAATCTAAAGCTGAATTTTTGTTTATCAACCAATGAAATTCGTTTAGAATATCAGAATGTTTTGGTTCTAGTACCAAAAACATTAGCCAGTGTGTTCCAGCAGTGTTTGTTCTTAAAGGCACAGCCTCAAACGACCACACTCTTATACATAGAATAGAATACATAGAATAAACCAGGTTGGAAGAGACCTTCAAGATCATCGCGTCCAACCCATCAACCAATCCAACACCGCCCAAACAACTAACCCACGGCACCAAGCACCCCATCAAGTCTCCTCCTGAATGGCGACTCCACCACCTCCCCAGGCAGCCCGTTCCAATGGGCAATCACTCTTTCTGTATAGAACTTTTTCCTAACATCTAGCCTGAACTTCCCCTGGCGCAGCCTGAGACTGTGTCCTCTTGTTCTGGTACTGGCTGCCTGGGAGAAGAGACCAACATCCGTCTGTCTACAACCTCCCTTCAGGTAGTTGTAGAGAGCAATAAGGTCACCCCTGAGTCTCCTCTTCTCCAGGCTAAGCAACCCCAGCTCCCTCAGCCTCTCCTCGTAGGGCTTATGTTCCAAACCCCTCACCAACTTTGTTGCTCTTCTCTGGACTCGTTCCAGCAAGTCAACATCCTTCCTAAACTGAGGAGCCCAGAACTGGACACAGTACTCGAGGTGCGGCCTAACCAGTGCAGTGTACAGGGGCAGAATGACCTCCCTGCTCCTGCTGGCCACACTGTTCCTGATGCAGGCCAGGATGCCATTGGCCCTCTTAGCTGCCTGGGCACACTGCAGGCTCATGTTCAGTCTACCGTCGACCAGCACCCCCAGGTCCCTCTCAGCCTGACTGCTCTCCAGCCACTCTGACCCCAGCCTGTAGCTCTGCATGGGGTTGCTGTGGCCAATGTGCAGAACCCGGCACTTGGATGTGTTCAATCTCATGCCGTTGGACTCTGCCCATCTGCCCAGCCTGTCGAGGTCCCTCTGCAGAGCCTCTCTACCCTCCAGCAGATCAACTCCTGCGCCCAGCTTGGTGTCGTCAGCAAATTTACTGATGATGGACTCGATGCCCTCGTCCAGATCATCAATAAAGATGTTAAAGAGCATGGGGCCCAGTACTGATCCCTGGGGCACACCACTGGTGACTGGCTGCCAGCTGGATGTGGCACCATTCACTACCACTCTCTGGGCTCGGCCCTCCAGCCAGTTCCTAACCCATCGCAGTGTGCTCCCATCCAAGCCATGGGCTGACAGCTTGGCCAGGAGTTTGCTATGGGGAACGGTGTCAAAGGCCTTGCTGAGGTCCAGGTAGACTACATCCACAGGCTTCCCCACATCCACCAGGTGGGTCACCTGATCATAAAAGGAGATCAGGTTGGTCAGGCAGGACCTGCCCTTCCTAAACCCATGCTGGCTGGGCCTGATCCCTTGGCCATCCTCTAAGTGTTGCGTGATTGCACTCAGGATGACCTGCTCCATAATCTTTCCTGGCACTGAGGTCAGGCTGACAGGCCTGTAATTCCCTGGCTCATCCAACCGGCCCTTCTTGTGGATGGGTACCACGTTGGCCAGCTTCCAGTCAGCTGGGATCTCTCCAGTGAGCCAGGACTGATGAAAAATCATGGAGAGTGGCTTGGCCAGCTCATCTGCCAGCTCTCTCAGCACCCTAGGATGGATCCCATCTGGTCCCATGGACTTGTGGGGGTCTAAGCTGCTGAGGAGAGCTCCTATCACTTGCTCTTGGAACACAGGGAAACTATGCAACTCCCTAGCTCCTTCTGCCATCTCTCTTGATGCAGGCCAGGATGCCATTGGCCTTCTTGGCCACTTGGGCACACTGCTGGCTCATGTTCAGCCTGCCATCAACCAGTACCCCCAGGTCCCTCTCTACCAGGCCACTCTCCAGCCACTCTGACCCCAGCCTGTAGCACTGCATGGGGTTGCTGTGGCCAATGTGCAGAACCTGGCACATGTGTTAAATGTGTTAAATCTCATGCTCTTGGACTCTGCCCATATCCTTCCAGGCAATCATGATGTAAACCAACCTCATTTGAGGTCCTCTTAGTTCAGTAAGAAGGGCTGCTGACCACTACTGAATCTAGCTAGCTCAACCAGACCAAGACACCATTTTGTGCTAAGACTTAAAAATCTTCCTTCTTTATTATTTCCTTCCTATAGAAAAATCAGCTTGCTGCATCCAGCTCCACCTAGCACTGAGCACAGCTGAACTGTGAAAGCAGACCCTCAATGCATTTGATTCATGAAATGTAAAGCTGGGTATGTAAAGTTCACACAGGAGCTTGCAGACTACATCCAGCCTGTGAAGCCCTAGAAAGCTCTTTTACAGGCAGCTGCAGGCTCTCCTGCAGGCTCTTCATGCCTTTCAAGTCAGGTATGAAAAATCTGAGCTGAGTCAGGCCATTTCTTTCCCATTTCATGATGTGTCTGATCTAAACCCTACAGAGCTGCCTTACAAGAAGGTTTAAAATTGCCATGCATTAATTTGCACTCCATTTCAGTTCCTGTCCTCTGCCATCCACAAGCTCAACTGCAAGGCAAGCTCTTCCAGCCAACTTGGCAAGTCACTACTCTGCCATTCCCAGACATAAAACCAAAAGCAAGGAAAACAAACCAACAACCTCAGCTTCTAAGCTACATGAGAGCAACTAACCAGAACTTTTATTATGATTACTCCTTATTAATTGTCAGTTAGCTGACAATAACCTTACTTTTACAACAGGCAAGCCCCATACCTCAGTAGTCATCTCATTACAGATGCATCTGCTAATTACCACCAATTCTGGAGATCATCAGCACAGTGTTTTAACTTGTGGACACAAGTTTGCATTATCTTTGTGCATTTAAAAAGTTATTTCTTTGAATTTCCTAACAAATCACTCAAATGGTTACTGTCCAAGACATGAGACAGCTGTATAAATGCTGTCACATCAATGTTTTGATCCAAGTCATAAAAGTACCTTTAATTTCACTGTCTAAACCATCTGGTATCAAATGATCAGTGCTTTTGTTTGAAATGACAGTATAAGGACCATCTTCACAGCAATCCTGCCAGGAAAAAAAAAAAAGACAAAAAGAGAAGTTACAACTTTAAGAGTACTAAAGTGCACAGACAAAAGTAAATCAACAATAGCTGTCAACTCTAGTAACAGTGTATGCTCTCACATGTCCATTTCTTAAGTAGTTTTGGGGCTCTAAGAACCTGTCCTGTTTAAGGGTGAAAATTAATAGTCATTAAATAAAGCAACAATCTTCTGGCTTGCTCAAACAGCTTCACTGTCAACTAAAAGCAGGCAATTCCAACTCCTACACTGCATTGCCTACAATAGTAAAAATAGCTCCCTAAAGCAATTCTTGAGCAACAAACTAGAATCATCCAGGCTGGACAGTTGACATGGGACAGACACATTCAGTTAGTCTATGGTGGGACATTATTTACTGGCGCTTACAGAATTAGGGAAGTTTTGACTCTCCAGTGTCAGCTAGATTTGGTACAGAACTATGATTTCACAAACCAACCTTTTAATCAGATGTGGTTAACCCTGCAGGCCAGTCAAAAGCAAACTCAAGGAAGAATATTTTGGGGCCTGACATGGCAAATTGAACTCAGGAGTCTGAGCTAACACACACTATCATTTCCCATCACAGCAGATGACAGACCAGACTGGCCTGCAAAGAAGTTAGCAGAAAAACCACACAGACTTCCACAAAACAACATCCTCCCCCCCATCACTCTGTTCAGTGGAATACAGAGATCTGGGAAAAAAGTAATTTTAAGACTAAAGAAAATGTATCAAAAAATTAAGGTAGAAAGTTACTATGAATAGGGTATTTCTGAGGTTACTTGCTCTTGTCAAGGCACAAAGCACAAGTCAATTAGCATTCCTGACAGTATCCAGTGCTCCTCACTGTCAATTACAGTAGCACAGAGAACAGCTCTTTGAGAGAGTTACTTTATGCCCTCACAAAAAGCTTTGTTAGAAGCATCCTGCCTGCCTATTAGCCCATTCTGTAGAAACACACACATAACACTAAGGCAAAATTTAACACAGCTAAATTGAGCTTTGGTATGCAACTTACAAATGATTTTCAGAATACCACAATACCTGATTCTGAATAGTGTTTTTCTGAAGGTACTGACTCCAAGGATCTGGTATCTGTTCATCTGTTCCTCTGTTGGACACCCGAGAATTAATTTTCAGTAAATAGCAGCCCTGAGTTCCATACCTCTGCTTCATCTCTTCATAAATGGAGTCAGCTCTGGAAAAACAAAACACTATTTACCCTCTCTTAATAGCAAATCAATTCTGGTTTAAATAGTACTGCAACAAACTCTTATAAGCTATTATCCACAGGGATTAGAAGGGAAATTCTCCTGTGTTTCAAAGCACTCCTCTATGCAAGAGTGAAAGGGAGAATCTTTGAGAATCAGATAGAATAGAATTAACCAGGTTGGAAAAGACCTTCGAGATCAAGTCCAACCTATCACCCACACCATCTGATCAACTAAATCATGGCACTAAGTGCCCCATCCAGTCTCCTCTTAAACACTTCCAGTGATGGAGACTCCACCACCTCCCCAGGCAGCACATGCCAATGGCCAATGCCTCTTTCTGTGAAGAACTTCTTCCTAACATCCAGCCTAAACCTCCCCTGGCACAGCTTGAGACTGTGTCCTCTTGTTGTGTCCCGGTTGCCTGGGAGAAGAGACCAACCCCCACTTGGCTACAACCATCCTTCAGGTAGTTGTAGAGAGCAAGGAGGTCTCCCCTGAGCCTCCTCTTCTCCAAGCTAAGCAACTCCAGCTCCCTCAGCCTCTCCTCATAGGGCTTGTGCTCCAAACCCCTCCCCAGCTCTGCTCAGCAAACTAGCAAAGAAAGCCTCCATCCTAAGAAGCTAGGATTGATTCTTTCACATGAATAAATGAAATAGATCTAGAAATAACACTTAAGCAAATTTGCCTTGATAGTCAGCACACTAATTAAGGGATTCTTGCTGTATGTCTAATCTCAATAGACTTTATAAACACAAATATTTCAAAGAGTTAACCTGTAAGTTCACTGAAGGCTGACAACCCACCTTTGCTCTTCTCCTGTGCTCACATCATGCAGCAACACGTAATATTTGAGCGTGTTTGGTATAAACCACTTGGGATACAAATATTCATTGCTATGCTGAATTCGATGTTGCTCTTGAGACAGCTTCAGAAATTGCTCCACAGGCTCTGGTTCACTAGAAGATACTACAAGCATACCTAAATTCCAGTTAAGGACTTGCACCACAAGAACTCAGCAACAACCACTGATCACATAATACAATGGCAAGCGTACAAAATAAGAGGGATGAGTACAAGGTTTAAGCCTGACAAACACACCACCACAGAAGTATTTGGCCTGAAGTCTTGGTGAAGAAACAGAATGATCAGTTAACCAACATCTGTAACATGAGATGAAACAGGAGTTCACTCCAATTGTGACACTGGATCCAAGTTTAAGCCAATATATAATAGCTAAGAGCTCATTTAAGATTTTAGACACAACTGTTCAGTTCCCAGCAAACATAAGCTGGGAATTCAGCCCCAGTTTCCTTTAGTTTTCATCTCTGAAGTTGGGACTTCATCACCTGAGGAACAATAATGGCCAATATTCATGAAGACAGCAACATCTGAGCAAAAAGCAGAAGGGTTCAGATTTACCTCAATGCAACTACACAACCATTAATAAGGAACATTCTCCTCTGTGACAGCTGTTCACAAAATCAAAGATACTAACTCATAGCAGCCAGTAAGCAAGTTGTAACTTTGACTTCTGAATTTCAGTAACATTCTAAGGCCAGGACTAATATTTTGCCAAGTTAGCTCTGCACAAAGATCTCTCTCTAATGGCTACCAACACACCTGTTCCACCACACTCAAGTGATAAAGTACAGCAAAGAGTTAGGAATGGAACAGGTAACATGAAACCTCATGAAACAGTGCATGGTTTTGTTTTCCCAGTAGACTAATACATTTTGCTTAAGTCTGGGGGGGAAGTTACAGCATTTAGGCCTCTTTCCAGACTTTTTGGTCCAAAAATCACTCAAAGTTCACCAATTTTCCAAAACAACTGGATCCAACTTGCCCCTTCCATCTGCTAGAAAAAGCTAGAGGAAGCAGCAGGTTCACCCCAAACACCTGAGTCTCTGCTGTACATAAGGCCCAGTCAACCTAAAGAGCCAGAGCAGAAAGCTGTTTAGGATGAGGAAGTTCAGTTTACAGGTGTTAGCTTGCAGTTAGTTCAGTCTGACACCAAGTGTGTCTTTAATCAAAATCACAAAGGCACAAAGAAAACCTTCCCCCCACCCTTATGAGTCTGTACAGCTAAACATATTGAAAAAAAGATACATTTCAAATCATAAAGGCAAAAAGAGTTATTGCAGAACTTCAAAGCCTCCTACATTATGTTTCTGCAGCCAGTTGTATCGTCAGCCTTCACCAGGGATCTGCAACACCCAAAGGATACATGCAACATAGTGGTTCAAGAACTCATGATCCGATGCAGGCATGGACTGAAGAAAGCACTCTCTGTAAGACTCAAACCAAGGAGTAGTAGCTGGAATACACAATGACATAGGATCAATCTCCAGCAAAACTTCTGTTTACTCACTTATGAAAAGGAAATGTGAAAGACTACACCTAGAAGTGAGGCTTGCAAACTCTGAGGAGGTTTGCATGGCAGGGAGAAGAAGAGGGAACAGTCTAAGGAGAAAGCATCTGAAAAACACACGAGTGGGAGGAACAGGAATACTCTGAATCAAATTCTGTGAAATTGAATAGTATCTGAAGCACCAAATTCCTCAATATTGTAGGCTCACATGTATTCTGTCTTTGTATTCTGTCTCTGTACCTACTCCTTACCAGAGCTTTATGTACATGCACTTGGGGAAAAAAAAAACAACCAACCAAATGAAAATCCTTCTAACAGTCACTGACTTTGCCTCAGCTGGGGATGCAAGAACTGACTGAGAAGCAAAATTAGTTTTTGAGTATGTGGAGGAGCTAAGGATTAACAAACCCCTACCCTGCCAGTTTTTCTAAAGCTTTCTGCAAGTGTGACTTGGCTTGACAGTAGTCCCCTTCCTCTGCCCTGCCAAAACAAACAGTTCAGCTGTCAGCTGGCAAAGCAGAGGCCCAGAAAGCTAAAAGCTCTGATCAGAGCTGTGCTACTAATGCCTTATAATGTGAACCTGCCATCTTCAAATGCCCCTTTACAATAGGGCTTTCATTTGTCCAAGAGAATCAAATCAAGGGAAACTAAGTTTGGGACATCCATGGAATATGTGAAAGTAAAAATCTTGCTTGCTGCTTTCCACTCCAACTATCAGTCAGCAATGAAGCATTATTTCTTCTTTCAGGCTTGTTTTATGCCATCTCAATTCTGCAACTCCTTTGACTGGAAAAAAGGCCCCACAGCAAAATCAGCCCACTTCCAATAGCCTGATTTCACACTGAAGCTAGCTGGAATTCAGTGTAAACTCACCTGAAACCTAGAAAACAGTAAGTAGTACAGGGGAAAAAAAGCATTAATAAGAAATGCTGAAGGCATGTATTTGCTTTATATGACCCCAAGGAAACACATTCCTTGATTTAGCTTACAGAATTTCTAATGCTTTGCAGGTTTGCACCCCCCAACCCTATCCCCTCCCCAAAAAATCCACCAAAAACCCAAAACAAAACCCCAAACTTCTCCATCTTGATTTCTCAGGTGACTTTAAGAACCTGACTTCATTTTTATGTTGGAATTGTCTCCTAGTGTTATGTTAAATGCATTTTGTTTAATCTTACATTGGCAGATCATCTTAATCCAGCTTCCTCCACACTTAAGTCAGATATAGACACACTTTGAAACTGAGCTCAGCCTAGCATCCAGTATATCTCACATGGAAAAGATTGATGGGAGGCAAAATTCCAGCTTTGGATGACAGCCTTTCTAGCAACTACTGTCTGAGCACTCAGCTGGGGTATAAAGACCTCTTGGCTTTGCTAAGTCCTCCATGTGAATGAGACAGCTATTTAAATTAAGGAAAATACAGCTTGTTGTTACAACAAACCATGAGAACATTACTCATAAGGATATTTTTCACAAGTGGAGCAAAGCCTTGGAGTAACTCAGGTTCAAACCAAACTACATTAAACCACTTAAGCTAGAAATTTCAACTGCATTTTAGTGTCAAGCTCAGATTTCAGTTTTCCATTTCTGTTTTACAGCTGAATCATGGCCAAAAAAATAGTTAAGATCTCACAGCCACTAGCAGAGAAGTACTGCTTTGTTTTGTTGGGTGTTGTTGGGTTTGGGTTTTTCCCCCCCAGCTCTCCTTTCTCATTCAGCCTTATTAAGAACCTTGGAAGTGGCTACAAAGGCAACTGGATTCCCTTTACACAATACAGCATATCAGGATTCACTCCAGAACGTTTACAGGGCTGTAAATCATTGATAGTAGACACTTAGAATAATAAACATGCACCAGTCAGTATTTGAAAGCATTTTTACAGAGGTAGTAACTCATATTACAGCAGTGCACAGCAACTGTGTCATTCAGGTACACAAACCTGTATGGTTTGTATTTCTCCTGCAGGACATTTCCAGCACAGTAAACAAGTAGAACTGAAGCTTAAGCAAATTTGTTAATGCATTCAGAAACTAAAAAAGCTCCCTAAAGACCTTACATCAGCCTTCCAGTACCTGAAGAGGGCCTACATGAAAGCTAGGGAGAGATTTTTTACAAGGGCTTGTAAAGCTAGGATGAGGGACAATGGCTTTAAACTTGAGGATTTAGAGTGGGTATGAGGAAGAAATTCTTACAGGGAGAGTGGAGAGAGACTGGAACAGGTTGCCCAGGGATGTCGTGGAAACTCCCTCCCTGGAGATGTTCAAGGCCAGAATGAATGAAGCCTTGAGCAACCTGGGCTAGTGGAAGTTGTCCCTGATCACAGCAGGAGGATTGGAACTAGGTGTCTTAAGGTCCCTTGCAACCTAAACCATACTATGAAACTACATATCTATGACTGACCAAGATGAATTTCACTGATTGCAGTACTCCAGCACACTCAGGTAGGAAGGCATCTAGCAGCATCTGAACAGGCATTGCTAAAAGGTTGGCTGTGACTAACCAAAGGCGTAACATCAACTTGTTAACACAAAACCCATCAAAGTCTAGCTCAACACAAAGCATCCCTGTAAACTGAGAGGTCAATAACCAATGCATTTTGGCAGAAACAGAATTCTTAAAAACTAGATGAAAAACTTATTAGAAAGGTTTTGAAGAGAATCATACTCCAGAAAATGTCAATACAGCAGAGAGACATGTGCTTTACGTACAGTCAGCATATCAGCTCCAGTTTGAAAAGCACCACTACCTCCCAAGAAGGAAGTTTTACAGAGAAACAGAAAGTATTTACACTTGAGATACAGAACAGTGACATTACACAGCTCCATAGGATCAAACAAGACAGAGCTTTTATAGCATCAGGTCATCTCCCACCACCACTCTGCACTTATTGACCAAATGATTTACATTAAGAGGAGTAGAAATGCAACTAGAAGGAAAAAATCAAATGACCATCACCAACAATTTTTCATTTGGGGGTGGGGAGGAGGAGGAAATTAATAAATGGAGGAACACACATCTACACCAGGAGAAGTGCTAAACAGTTGGAGCAGATGGTAAGGAAAGGTGGATGGAGCACATGGAAAAGGAATCAAGGGCAATTTGGTAAATTGGCACCAACCACAAAAAAAAAAATACCTGAATAAAAGGTGGATGTGTTGAGTTCCATCAGAGTCTCTTTCCAATTATTGTACCAAGGAACACTAGCTTTAACTGAGCGATCTGATAGAAAAAACATGATATTATTACACTAAAAGGCAAACAAACTATTGGCTTTTATGCTCTGGTACCATGAGCTAGAAAATCCATACCGTGCAGGCCCACCAGGGACTGAAGACATTTGATTCCAGCTAACCTTAATCATCAACATGTCAGACTCCTCAACATTTGACAGCATACTTTAACAGGATTCAATACTAATTTCGGGTTCAGCCCAAATTCTGGGCTTGAATCAAAATGGAAATCTATCAAGTAGTAAAAAATTGAGTTATGTTTAGATATGTCTACTTTTTTCATTGGAAAAATACTGTAATGTAGCAATTTCTGAGATTTCTCAGCCTACAGTACTACAGTTAAAATAATTGAAGACATTAGCTGCTGAAACTGGTTTTCCCAACACTCTCCCTTATCTCCATTCACATTCCTGCACTGCTGCATGCCAGCAGCAGAATTATGCAGCCCTGAACAAATAGTCAAGGAAGTGATCCTGCTGAAAACTTATTTGAGAAAAGAAACAACAACAGCAGCAACAAAGTCTTTAATGGGAGAAGCAGGCATGGCTGAACATAAGCACCCTTTCAGCAACCAACTAGGTCTCTCAGCAGAAGATTATGGAAAACTGTGAGACTAATTAAAACAACAGCTGCAACAAAGAAGGATTACAAACAATTAAACAATTCACCACAGCAGTTCCAAAACGTTTCTAACAAATGAGCAGGATCGTGATCCCAGTGTTGGAAACACTTATTCATGAGCTTCTTAAACAATGTTTGTGTCCTCCTTCAAAACAGACTGCACTTCATCATCATTAAAGACTAAGTGAATACATCCTAAAACACTAATTCACCAAAAGATAAAGGAGCAAACTAAAGAGCCGATTAGAGTGGTTTATATTCATGTGCCAAAAGATTTGCTTTGTTGCCAGGAATGAATTCTTCCACGGGTTTCAAATAAAATGCTCTAAAAGTTGAAAAGAAAAAGCCAGTTTTCTAAGCAGAAAAGGAACTCTACCTGACAAGCTAAGGACTTCCTCACACCCTCCTATGATGTAATGGGATCCAAGCCTCATTACCAAGAAACACTGAGCCAGTGTTGTGTGCAAAAGCCCCAAAACAAGGCACCACAGAACTACAAAGTTGTTAGATGACTTTGTCCTGTATGAACCTACTCACAGAGACAGGAGAATCAAGCATAATTTGTACATCTACGGCTCCAGCAGCAAGCAAAACAAAAGGAGACTTACTAACTTCCACAACTACAAAGCATGGCTTGATCCAGCCTCTATTACTCTTCCCTCCTTGCAAAACTTCACTTCTAAATGGAGATCATTAGAAATGTTATGGGAAAATCTCTTCACTGAATCCACGGCAATTCACCAATCTCAAAGACAAATGAAAATGTTGCAATTTCCAATAGCTCTCAAAAAAAAATCACAATTTCCAGGCTCAAGCTGAGGATGTGGCTTTTAAATTAGGTATCAAAGATGCAGAATAATGCTATTTTTCATCATCAACATAGAAACCATCAACAAACTACAACAACATCAACTACTAATCCGCATGAAGTTTCAACTCATGTTTAAATAGGGCAATGCATACATAGTTTGAATTAAGCATGTACTCAAAGGCTTTGATGGATTAGGGTCTTAATTGGGAAGAGTTTAATCTTCTCAGCTCTCAAGATAAGGTCTCGATTAGTGTTATTCACAATGCCTTATCCCTTGGAGATCTGAAGAAACATTTTTAGAATACTCTATAGCCAGTTTGACACTGAGTTTCATGGCAAAAAAAACACCCCATAACAAAACAACCCACAAGGAAGCACACACACACACCTTGCCTCAAAACATCTTTTCCTCAAACTTTTTAATGACAACTTTATGAAGTCTGTGTGTTAAGCAACAAGTAGAAGGAAACACAAAAGACACCAGGAGGACTAACTTCAACACAGAGCTGTACATTAATGTCACCATTATAAATGAGTTCTGATATTTATGCAGCCAAGTGTAACAAGTCAGTGTGTCAGTTCTATAAAATTTCTCCCCTGATGACATGACATTGACCAAAGCACAAACATTTTCTAAAGTATCATGATGATTTAACCCAAGTTAAGGCCATCTTTAAGGCTCCTTCCAACCCAAACCATTCTATGATTCTCTAAGTTCAGGAGACTCACAATGCTCAGAAATAATTAAGAATTGAGTTCAACCATTCTTCTAGCCTAACATAAAACCAACACTCTGGTAAAGCTGGAAGTGCAGTAAAAACAATGACTCAGCTGATCAGCTCTCAGAGTAATTTTAACACCTGCCAAGAACTGAAACCACGGTTAGAAACCCTATAGTAAAATTCCAGTTTAAGTGATGAAAGTTACAAAAACATTACATACCACTAATGTTGAGGTCATAATCTCCAGCTGTGATCACATTAGCTACTAGTCCTTCAGCAGGCTGAGTGAAAAACACAACATCACTGAGGAGTTTTCGAATGGCACCGGGCTGAGGAGGGCGAGTAACAATGTTGTTGACAGCAATCTTCAGATTCTTAATTATGTGAAGC
Source organism: Dryobates pubescens (assembly GCF_014839835.1). NCBI lineage: Eukaryota > Metazoa > Chordata > Aves > Piciformes > Picidae > Dryobates > Dryobates pubescens. The sequence continues at coordinate 8,474,079 of NC_071614.1, read as the reverse complement.
TGATTATTAGGATCTCTCATGTGAACTACAAAAGAAAAAAGAAACAGCTTTTGTTGAGGAGCCCAACAGAGTCAAAACAGTTACCCATGAACTAGCAGTTCTCCCAGATTCTTCCTTTTCCTTAAAGATTACTTGCTTTACGATCATCAATTTTAGGTCACAGTCCCACAGTAATACTTGAGTATAAAAATAGAGGGGGGTGGGGGGATAAGGCAAGAAGGAAAAATTACTTTATGCTCAACACTGGGCTCACCAAGGCAGGTTGAGAAAATGTAGCACAGTATTGTAGCTTATAAAAATATCCAGAGTAACAAAGTACTGGAACACCTCTCCTATGAGGACAGGCTGAGGGAGCTGGGGTTGTTCAGCCTGAAGAGAAGGCTCCAGAGAGCCCTAATAGCAGCCTTCCAGTACCTGAAGGAGGCTTACAAGAAAGCTGCAGAAGGACTGTTTATAAAGGCCTGCAGTGACAGGATGAGAGGCAATGGTTTGAAATTACCGTTTGACATTAGGAAGAAGTTCTTTACCACGAGGGTGGTGGAACACTGCAACAGGTTGCCCAGGGAGGTAGTTGTGGCCCCATGCCTGGAGATACTCAAGGTCAGGCTTGACAAGGCTCTGAGCAACCACATCTCATGGAGGATGTCCCTGCTCACTGCAGGGCAGTTGGACTACATGACCTCTGGAGGTCTCTTCCAACCCAAACCATTCTATGATCTTCTAGGTTTTAAAAATTCCATTGCAGGCAAATTCCATTATTTTCTTTAATGATACAGATTTGCTTTTATTCCCCGAGTCCCTGCTTTTGCTTTGGTGGCTCTGTTGGGTTTATTAAAAAAGTCTCAGTCTCCTGAAAAGTAAAACTAACTACAAGAAAGCTAAAGGGTTGGGTAGGTGTTGTTGGGTTTTGGTTTGGTTGTTGGGTCTTTTTTCTTGTTATTGGTTGGTTGGTCTGGGTTTTGTGCTTTTGGGGTTGATGTTTCCTTTGTTTTTTTTTGTTTTGTTGGGGGTTGTTGGGTTTTTTTGGTGGTGGGGTTTAGTTGGTTGGGGTTTTTCCCTCCTTTTGTTTGTCTGTTTGGTGTATACATATAAATTTGCATGTCCTGTCCCATCTTTCAACCTAAGGTCTATCTCTGTGTAATCTTGTCACTACAATTTGATAGGACTGCAATCTCCTCTGTATTTTACAAAGTCACATTCTACCATAAGCAATAATTAGAGCTTCATGTGACTGGGAAGCACAGAGCTCCCTTTGTAGAACCTTTGTGAAACTTGCTCCCTCAAGCCATCTGTTTCTTTTAAAAAGTATTCAAGCCATTTTCAACAGGCACTGCAGTTCATTTTTCATGTCATTTTCTCCTCTTTCAAACCACAAGCACCACCAAGCAAGCCAGACCCTAAGTGCAGGCAGGACACACTGAGTATTGCTACTAAAGACACTGGGTGCTACCCAGTGCCCCTGTCACAGCACAGCCCTCAGCTCTCATTAGTTGAGCTTCATCTTGGGAGGTCTCAGCTAACCTGGTAGATTCTGTGATTCCTTTCACAAATCATTGTGTAGCTCATAAAGGGCAGCAGAATGGAAAATTGTTGTTGTTCTCATCTTGCAACTAAACACAAGATTCACACTGTGAAGGTTTAAAACTGAGCCTTCTGTCCCACTCTGGCCTGGAGACCACTCCACATCTTTTCAGAAGTAACAACTGCACAGCCTGAGGCAGATCACACTAGATGTGCTCACTGTCCACTTTATCTGTTAAAGCAGGAATAGAATAGACTAGACTAGAAAAGACCTTTGAGATCATCTGAGTCCAATCTATCATCCAAAACCATCTAATCAACTAAACCATGGCACCAAGCACCCCATCCAGGCTCTTCCTAAACACCTCCAGTGATGGTGACTCCACCACCTCCCTGGGCAGCACATTCCAATGGCAAATCTCTCTTTCTATGAAGAACTTCTTCCTAACATCCAGCCTAAATCTCCCCTGGTGCAGCTTGAGACTTGTGCTGGTGTCCTCTTGTTCTGGTGCTGGCTGCCTGGGAGAAGAGACCAACACCCCTCTGGCTACAACCTCCCTTCAGGTAGTTGTAGACAGCAATAAGGTCTCCTCTGAGCCTCCTCTTCTCCAGGCTAAGCAACCACAGCTCCCTCAGCCTCTCCTCATAAGGCTTGTGAGCCCAGACTGGCACAGTTTTACCCTCCTCAGTCAAACATTCACTCACAGCCTTCAGCCGGCTCATGGGAAAACACAGTGAAGCAGTTTAGAGAACTGATCCTATATAAAACAACCTCAAGATCTGTTGGATTTTTCAGCTGTAAGTTTCAGACTGACCACAATAGTGAACTAGAGAACTAAACTGAATTCATCCAGTTCAGCATTTCCACTAGAAAGCTTAAGGGGATAAGGTTTTTTTTTCCATCTTATCATGTAGGTTATCAACCCTACTGTCACATGATTACTGAAAAGATCAGGTGTAAGGGAAGTGTAAAGGAAGAACAACTGAGACACCAGTTGGCCTTTTACCAGTGCAGCTATAGCACTAAAGTTCATTCTTGATGTCTCTCCTCAAACACTAGCCATGACAATGTAGAGCAAACACTCTTCCATATAGAATGCAGGTGACATTTCTGGCCCCTGTGCAATGCTGCCACAAAGGACATATTTAGAACCCCACAAAGCTCTTGCTTTAATCCCTAATAAAAAAAAATAATTCTAGTGTTACACATTTCCTTCTAGTGCTCATGAGATCATTTCAGAAAGTACTCTGCCGAATGTGGGAGTAGTAGCATATATTAGAGCAAGGTCTTTCTCATCAGAAGTTGAAAACATTCAGATGTTGACTAAAAATACTCATGAACAAGGAACTCATAACAGCAAACTAAGCTCAAATAAATGCAGAGCTGCCATCATAGCTCCTTACTTCCAGCATATATTTAAGGCTTAGAGTAAGTTATCAAAAACTCTTCCCTTTTTAAAAATATCATAGAATGGTTTGAGTTGGAAGGGACCTTAAAGATCATCTAGTTCCAAACCCCCTGCCATGGGCAGGCCCATCTCCCACCAGGCCAGGCTGCTCAAAGCCTCATCCAGCCTGGTCTTAAACACTTCAGGGATGAGGCATCCACAACTTCTCTGGGCAACCTGTTCCAGTATAATAAAGAACTTCTTAATGGCCCATCTAAATCTACCCTGCTCTAGTTTAAGACCATTGCCCCTTGCCCTATCACCACATACCCTTACCAGTAGTCCCTCTGCAGCTTTCCTGCAGCACCCTTCAGGTTTTAGGATATAAACCAGAGTAACCAAAGCTACCTTAAAGTGACAGTTGCTAGTTGAAGTGTGCTTTGTCATCCTCCCCTCCCACCAAGGCAGTATTAGTTCAGACAACACTTTTAAAGATTCTTTAAATCAGGATGCAATTGCCAAGAAAACCTACCTACACAATGTATACCTTTGTTAAACTGGGCATCAGTAGCTACCACCAAACACAACAGTTACATTGTCACTTTGAGAATAGGAATGAATGTATCAAAGCTACAATATCCTTTTGGATTCCTTTATTAAAGAAAAAGAAATGTGTAAGGTTGGGAGTGCTTTTGATTTCCTCTAAAGTCATGATTTAACATGACAATAAAGTTGTGCTCTCAACTTTTTTTCTCCTTCAAAAACATAAGTCACCTACACAAGCAAAGATGTTAAAAGTTACAGTACAGAGCACTCTGAACCTATGCTCAGGATTTTCCTACCATCAACAATTTGTTGTACTCCAAGGGTTTCTTTGGCCACACCAACTTTAGCAAGTTGCTGAAAGGTTGATGATGATGAAGAGAATAATGCTCATTAGTGCAGAGGCCTCTCCTTATATCGAAACTATGTATCTTTGTGGGGTTCTATTTTAAATTGGCTATAACCTGGTCTCCCTGCACCAAGAAACCAAAAGCAGCACATGGTCTAACACTACTTGGAAGAATGCAGCAGTGTTCTGTGTTTTCAGATAGGTTAAGGAATGAAGGACAACTAATACAGACACAGTAGAAAGCTCAGCTTAGTTTCTGTGTCTCAGCACTGTTTTGTACATAAATCAGGAGTTTCATTTCCTAACAGCACTACTTCTCTAAGCAAGAACAGCGATGAACACAGAGCCTTCAGGAGGCTCCTAAATTATGTAAATCCTGAACTTGAGAGAACAATCTGTATTTTAACAGGACTCCAAAAATGCAGTAGCAAACCAGTGATCAAGCTCTTAAAATTATAGAGGAGTGGAGGAAATAACAGATGTAACTAAGTTTTGCACAAGGGACAGCTTATTTCTAAAGAGATTAAATACCAATCAACCCAATTTTACATTACAAATTGAATGAAAGACCCAGTGAAGACAGGAGTATTAATAAGAAGACAGCACTTCATGTTCCCTTAAGAAAAACTGCTTAAAAGCAAAGTCATCAAAATATGAGCAGTGAAACTCCCAGTTGTGGAGGCATGTGCATGTACATACATTCTGCTGTACCATGACCAGATCATTGATCAGGCCTCTTTCCCTCTTAAGTGGACATGAAAAACACCATGGGGAAAAAAAATGGTCAAACCAGAAGACAGAACATTTTAATAACTTATCCTGTGCTTCCAGGGCTTCTGCACAGGATACAGCTAACAGCGTCACTGTGCAGCAGTGTGTACAGACTCCAACAAGCACGTTTCCCTGCCACAGAGCTCCACAACTTCTGGAGCTAGATAAACTGCTTACTGCTACACAAAACTCCTGGCAGATTTTACTGCCCTGAACTACTCTTCTGCCTGAAGAAAATGCCCAGCGCTGCTTTCCCTACCCCCATGCATGCTGGCTTTCACCACAAGAGGTTACGTATGGCATCCAGTGATGGCTTTTTCCATGAAGCTAGAAGAGGAAGTCACACTTGAAGAACTGCAGTCAGGCTTGCAGCCTGTTGGAATACAAAGAAAATGGTGCAGTAACAAAACCCCACTGTAGAAGCTTCAGCTTATTCCTTCTCTGACCTTCAGTTCAGGTTATGAACAGGACGGCTCAGACTGTCAGAGGTAGGCAGCCTACACAGAACAGCAAGGACATCCCTTCTCAAAGCTACATCACACTGCTGACAGCTGCAAAATCAGGAATTTAAAACTATCACGGGGATTTAGATGCAGTTCATGTGGGTGTTCATTTATAAGTGACAGAGCCTGGAGAAGATCAATTAAGAAACATCAAAAATTACTCTGAAATTATGAAAATCAATGAGGGGAGCTTTCCATCAAAAGTTGTTAATAGGATGTAGAAACTGAGTCAGCACCAGGCTCTCAAGAAATTACATTATATCAAGGGAGGGAATCTAATCTTTAGCCATAACTAACCTCTTCAGTAGAAGATGGTGAAGACTAGTTTAGTTCCTAAGCCTCAACATGCTGCTGAGGTCTGCACTTACAAGGGCAACACCGAGGATAACTCAGGTTTGCAAGTTCCATAGCTGTTAACAATAGTTGCAACAAAACCAGCTACAACTAAGCCACAACAGAACTCAGCATTCTCCAGATTTTAAACAGCCTGTCTGGTTTTGTTTGCTAGATGCACGTTGAAAGCCTTTCACCCAAGAACCCAGAGATATTTAAGTAACTTCAGCACTCCAAGGATGTGAGCCTTCTGCGTTTATTATTTTTATCCCTGCTGTATTCTCACACAGCTCCTAAGTGTTTCTAAACATTTATAAACAAATTATGTTAATAAGCTATTAAGAATCACCACAGAATTAAGGCAGATTTTTAACACATACTAGCTTTTAAATTGGTGGCATTTTTTTAAGCAGCAGCGCATAAATCTAGCTCGAGGGACAGCGTAAGCTTCATTTTCTTGCATTTTCCTCAACACATGATATGAGGAGATGGAAGTCTGAGCCAGGTGTCTGCCAGAAACCAAATGTGACAAATGTCACTGCAATGCAACTCTGATGAACAGTTCTATTCCAGCTGCTGTCCTGCACAATATTCTGATGAACTGTGGCTTGGAAAACATGGGGGGAAGGCGGGGGCAGGAAAGGCAAACAGCTTTTTCTTAAGTTTCAAATAGTAAGTTAAAGCACTACAGTTAAAGAACCCTATTGTTTCTCTTCTGTGGTACATTTCCAGCTTGGCTCCACGGTCACTTCACCTATGCCACATAACCCACTCAGCTATACTCTTCTCTCTGCACAGGTCTTACTCATAGAAACATCAACCCAAAAAAGAAGTATATCAGATAAAAACACAGGTGAGAGAAAGTCAAACTTGCAACTGCCATTACAATTCATATTTCTGAAAGACTGACCATGTTTTCAACACCTGGGTACTTCACTAACAGCTTTACCACAAGAATGAGATTCAGCAGTCAGATACAAGTATTAGTCAGGTAGCAGTAAAGTCATATTAAAGAAAGAAAAAAATATGTCTGGAAGAGGTAGGGTTGCTGACACTTCTCCCTTCAGCAGTGTGCTCAGTTTCCAGGAGAAGCCTAACTTCCGAAGTCCCACAGAGACTAACAGAGTGAGTAAAATTAAGCAGGCTTAGCAGCCACCTGGGGTAACCCCGGCAAACGGGTGCCTCCGCAAAGGCTGTCACAGCTCCAGAGCACCGACTCAGCGGCCGCCGCCACGGCCCCAGGGAACGCGTCTCGCCTCCCGGATCCGCTCAGCTCAGCTTCACCGGGCAGCAGGGCTGAGAAGGAGCTGCGACAGTGACTCTAGCAGGCCGGGCCGGACCCCTCGCCCCCACGGCTGGGTGAAAGGGAACGGCGGCACCGCCTTCCCCGCGCCGTGTAAACAAGCCGCCCGCCCCACTCCGCTCCCGGCACCGACCTTCCGAAGTGAGGCGGCAGAAAGGCTTCACCAGCTCGGCGAAGCTCAGGTTGTTCTTGCGGGTGAGCTTCTCCGCCTCTTCGCTGCACAGCGCGGCCACCAAGGGCACGAACGAGTCCTGGATGAACTCCTGCACCGACTGCACGCACTGGGCCATCGCCTCCGCCGTCCTGGGGCCCCAGCTGGCCCCGCCACCTTCTTCCGCTCTTCTCCGCCTGGCCCGGCCGGCTTCCCCCTTCCCCGGCCGCCTGCCGCTGCCTCCCTATGACTCCCGCTTCGGCAGCTCACCCCGACGCCGCAGCCACCGAGCGTTCAGCAACCGGCCCGCGCCGCCATGTTGCGCCTGAGCCCCTCGGGTAGCGCCCGCTCCCGGCAGCCCCCGCGCTCGCTCATGTGATTGGCCGAACGGGGCGGGCCGCGCACGGCCGGAAGCCGTTGTGAGGAGGTGGCCAGGTGCGGTCCGGGTGGCTGCGGGGTCCCCCTGTGTTGCGTGGGTTAACGCGGGGAGCTGTCACCAGTGGCTTCCGCCTGGCTGGCGTGGTGGGCAGCTGTCTCTGGGGGTCCTTTGGACGCGGGGAAGTTGTTCTGCAGTGGTGTTTTGGGCACGGTGCTCGCCCTGCAGGCACCGTGGCTCAGTGCCCGGGGTGGCAGCCGCAGTGCCGGGCAGGCCGCTCGCCGCACCGTACACGCCCATACTGGGGCCGGCGTTTCGTCCGGCGGAAGCACTTCACGCACTGCTCCAGTTTGGGTCCCTTTCATAGAGTGGAATACGTGAGGAACAGGCTGCTGCTGCAATGTGGATCGTCTACAGGGTCGAGAGGTCACACTCCTGCCAGCAAACCATCTCCAGCGCTGGCTTCTCTCGCCATGGCTCTGCAGGTCCTGCCAGGAGCCTGCTCCAGCGTGGACTTCCCGTGGGGTCATAGCATCCTTCAGGTATCACTCCTGTTCCATTGTGGGGTCCGCTAAGGGCTGGATACCTGATCCGCTGTGGACCTCTATGGGCTGCAGGGAGACAAAAGTGCTTCACCGTGGTCATTGCCATGGGCTTCAGAGGAATCGCTGCTCCATTGCCCGGAGCATCTTCCTTCCTCACTGACCTTGGTGTCTTCAGAGTTCTCTCACATACTGTCAATCCTCTCTCCAGCTGTAATTGCACTTTCACAGTAACTTTTCCCCCTTTGTAAGTATGGTACTACTGTCACTGATGAGCTTGGCCTTGGCCTGCAGCAGGTCCATCTTGGAGCTAGCTGGCATTGGTTCTGTTGTATGTAGGGGAAAGCTTCTAGCAGCTTCTCACAGAAGCCACCTCTGTAGCTCCCACACCACACACTCCAAAACCTGGCCACACAAGCCAAACAGAATCTTGGAAATAATATCTGATTGTCTTCACTAACAAATTCTGTAATTCAGAAATTAGTGTTCACTCATTCATCTACATCAGCTGGGTCAGCAATTTCCTGTATGAATGAAAAATTAGTTATTAATTCAATGTAGGCAGATAGGAAAAAGTCTTAATATGCCATGCAGCTTGCTATTTTTCAGGAGTGAGTCCTGGAAATGTGATCCAAGGGCTACTAAATATTGCAGAGGAAAAAAAATGTATTTTTTGCTTTGATAGATGTTTAGAACTAGGCAAATGCCACAAACTCAGGCCTGCTAGTCCCTTTCTGGGGGAAGTTTCTTCAGGGGAAAATGCAGTGTGGGTTCACAGAAAACTGCAAATTCACACAAGCATAAACCAATTTATTTCTTACAAATAATTTCCTCTTCAAATTGATCAGGAAAGCAGTGAGTGCTACTGGTCAGGCAATAGTACATGGAAAAGTAATAGAAAAATCTAGGAAGTTAAGTCAGCAGGCAGGGCTTCTGGCTGGCAAAGAAACACTGTAGGGAACAATCACACAAAGCTGGAGATGAAAGGGCAATGCTGCAAGGAAAAAGATCCAAATCTCACTTAACAGGGACAGAGCTTTAATAGTTAGAGGGTAAGTGAAGGGCAGGCAGAAGGGAGGGCTGCAGGGGAATGGTTGATGAATCTTTGGACACCACTGCTACAGATAGGATCAGAACTGAGGCAAACATGAGGAACAGGAAAATCTAAACACCAAAGGAAGTGTTTTAAGTTATTTGGCTTTAGACAGATCATTTTCATACAAGTTGATAACAAAAAATGAATTCCGTGCATTGGTTTTTCTCATTGCCACTTTTCCATCAAAGGAGCATGGAAGCAAAGTAATTTCATAAATTGACAAAAATGTTTTAAACCTGCTCTTAAAATTCTAACCAGTAAAGGTATCTCTGCTTGTATGGCCTGTCTTTTTAACTGAGTTTTCCCTGGGGGAACATCTTTAGTTCCTCAAGGTACAAGCAGGAGTTAGAGATTACACATTGATTTTATAAAACCAGCTTCTTGGCAACACATGCTGTCACCAGGCAGGATGTTTCTACTTCAATTAACCTTACCCAATTACTTAATTTTGTGACTCACTCTAACAAAGGTTAAGACATTAAGGTTCTAGAAAGCTGTACTGAATTAATATCGTTGTCAGAGTTTACTATCCCATCTAACAGCTTTGTTGAAAGCAGGCAAATAGGTGAAGACATTAAGGGAGCTCACTGAAACTGAAATTCACATCTCAGGGCCACTGCAGTGCAGCCTGACAAACGTGCAGGCTCTGGTGTCTCCCTTTTGAGAGTGGGAAACCATGTCAGTGAGCATCAATTTACTTTTATTAACTGGACTTCATCTTTTACATTTTACAACTGATGAGGCCAAGCAGGTCATTTCAGCCCAGCATTGAAGGACTTCCATTGTATGCTCGATAGTTATTAACAATTATTGATAGTAGGACAGAAAACTCAGCCAACCCTTCTAGGAATATTGAGTGAAAGTTCTTTCTGCCTTCCTTTTAGCATATTTATTCCTACTTAATTTGGCTTAATACCTGCATTGTTGTTTTGTGCTGGTGAATAATCCAGAACCCTGATCAGATGTAAACATCCTTTTGCTTCTTGCCAAATACTGTAGCTGAGTGTTGAGCCCTTGTCTGCACCATTAGCACTCCCCTGTCAGTCTAGTACTGAGTTTTAGCTGCTGTTTCACCTTCTTTTGTTTAAACTGTAGATTTCCTTCTATTGTCTCTGCTTTTACTAGGCTTGGATTTTCTTTGGCTTTGTTTGGTAATTGTTGTTGACATATTTGTGATTGCTATCTGCTTCTAACTATTGTCTTTCCTTCCTTTTCCAGAAAGGGGTTTTAATATTTACAATACCGTGGAACACTTACCATGTGATGAAGTCTTCTGACACACTCTGGTTTTTATTAACCCTGTTAAGTTTCTCCTCTAATACATTCTTAGATATTTTTATGTCTTAGTTATTTTTAACCCCCCCCGGAAACTAATCAAGCAGATGTGGACAGTGTATCTGTATATGTGTACCTAAGTATATACACATCTGTAAATGCCTGCTCAGCCCTGAATTTGTGCACATGTAACAGATCCTGGCTGAGCCTGTACTCTGTCTACTCAGTGTCGTTGGTTGTGAGCACCAATCTTCACATCACCACAAGCTTCCAGCCTTGTGAGCATTCTAATCCTTCCCACCACAACCAGGTCTCTGTGTGTGCCATCTACTCAGTACTGGCACATTATTAGTAGTATTTCCTAAGATCTCTAATGCACTTTTAGTGCTGTCTTCATGAGACACCCATTCTCCATACATCAATGATGACAGTGCTGGGTTTATTTTCCCATATTATTGACAGGCACTTAAGGGCTTATGTGGGGGCTTTTATGCCTTTTTAAAAACGCATTTTACTTTTTATCTTCCATGATTTAACGTTTTCCATACATTAGTCATACTTGCATTAAATCAGATTTTAAATGAGTGTGTGATTTACCAGAAAAACCCTGCAGTTTTAGGCCCTGATTGATTTTTTTCTTTTACAACCTTTGCATTTAATTATCTTACAGTGGCAAATGACATTTTATCACATTATGTTATTAATGCAATGATATGCAAAGAAATTAAAACTGGGTACAACTGTGATCTAAATCTCAACCGAGTGACACCAAACATAAGACAGCAGCAGACAAAATTAGAGTTCAGCCAGGGCCATGGGTTTAATATTTCCCTTGTGATTTACTACAAGGAATAACTGACAGAGGAAATTAATTCATTTGATTCTGACTGGCAAGATTTCACATATGCCAGAACACACTTTGTGGTAGTTTCTGTAAGGATGCATATGATTGTCCTGATTTTTGTGGGGGTTTACCTATGATGAGGTACAATTCTTCTTAAATCTGCTTTTATTATTCATTAGTGGAGTAGCATGAGTAAAATAGTCAGCACAGGAAATATCACTGTCCTTCTGTTGTCATTACACATTTGATTTGGCAAGTTAATAACATGACTGTCAAAGCTGTTTGTATGAGATAATCATCACTGTGGAATTTGGGTCCAGAAACTGGTGGTATTTTCCTCCAAAGCCAAGCCTGTGATGGAAATTTCCAAGAAAAGCACTTTGACAGAAGGTTACTAGTTCTACTGCAGGCCAGATGCAAACTGAAAGATGTCAAACTTGCTGATGCTTACATCTTGGAGCTGCCAAATCTACTGCATTTCCCTTTTTACTTCCTACTCAGAAATGGGTGATATTTGAATCACAGAATCATTTTAGATGGAAAATACCTTTAAGATCATCAAGCCCAACCATTCTCTTAACTCTGCCAAGTCTGGTGCTAAACCATGTCCCTCAGCACTGCATCTCTGCCTCTTTTAAACATCCCCAGGGATGGTGACTCCACCACCTTCCTGGGCAGCCTATTCCAGTCCATGACCACTCCTTCACCAAAGAAATATTTTCTAGTATCCACTTAAACCTCCCTTGGTGCAAGCTGAGGCGATTTCCTCCTGTTCCATTACTAGTGGTTAGGGAGAAGAGACCAACGCCCACCTCACCACAACCTCCCTTCGGGTTGCCTAGAGAGCAACAAGGTTGCTCGGCCTCGCCAGAGTAAGGCTAAACAATCCAGAGACATTTCTAGCGTAACATTTCTTACAGAAACACGTTTTGTTGCTTTTTAACAACATCTGAGTTCCTCAAGGCTAGCCCACCTCTCTTGAAGATGCTAGCGTTTCGCGGGTGCGCATTTCAGGGAGCCACCAACAAATCACGCTGCGTTTGTTTGACGTTTTGGGGGCTTAAAAATATTCAGGGTCACGCCTACCTCCTGGAGACCCCCAGCCCCTTCCCCACCCCACCGCCCCCTGCTTTTAGGGAAGTGAACTCCTGTTAAAAAACAGTGTGTGTGTGTTTCTGCCGCTTTCCCAGCCCGGGGGAGACTGGCCAGCCGCTTCCCGGGAGCTCTGCCCCGCCGGTGAGGCAGGGCCAGGTGGGGGCGCCGCGGGCTCCCCTCCCGAGTCGGGGCGGTGGCGGTCGGTGCTCGGCGAGGGTTTCCCTGTGGCTCAGTTCGGCTCGGCTCCACTTCACTCCGTTCGGCTTGGCTCGGCTCGGCTCCGCTCTGCCATGGGCTCGGTGCTGTCCCGTACGGCGGCCCCGGTCTCGCCGTCTGCCCTTTCCTTCGAGTGCGCCGTGTGCCTGGAGGTGCTGCACCGGCCCGTCCGCACACCCTGCGGACACCTGTAAGTGCCCGGGGCCGGCGGGACTGCCACCAGCCCGGCCCCACTCAGCCTAGCCCAGGCCCCCCGGGGCTTTTCCCGGGGGAGGCAGGTGGGAAGTCGGGATGTGGGGTCTGGCAATGGGAGAAGTTTGTGGCGCGGACACCAGGGGCTAGGAAAATCCGCCATGAACTGACTGAAAACGATGGGAAATGATCGTGTTTAGTCGGTGCTTTAGGTGTAGATGAGGGTGGAGCCGCAGTCCTGCGTCTGCACGGGGCGATGGACATGGGTAAAGCAGCTCTGGAGCCGCCCGTTTAGCAGTCAGTTACCTCAAGTTGTGTCTGTTTCTCTCCTGAGAAGCGGAGAAGCTGTGACATCTGTGCTCTAGTTTTATTTTACTGTTAAATACTGAGAAATACATCTCGATTCATCCCAGCTAAATTTGTTTGAGGTTAGGATATGCCAGAAGGCCAATCTTGGGATAGCTGCTTTGGGAGAAGGCCATAGCAACTTTAAAGGACAGCAGTTTTAGGGTAAGGTCAGTTATTCTGGACCACTTAAAAGCTCAGTGCATAAACCAGTGGTTCTAGAGTAAGTGTGTGCTTCTGGCTCACATCCCAAGTGAGTAATAGTTGCCTTCACCACAAATTTAACATGAGCCACGACAGAAGTATTGCCCCTAATCTGAATCTTCTCAGATGCTAGCACAGCATAGAAGTCCCACCTGAAATCAGCACAGTGCAATGGATACAGGCGGGAAATGGAGGAACAAATGTGAACCATCTGCTAGTGACTCCCTTTATAAACATGGCACCTGGCACCTGCATCCTCCAAGTGATAACAGCAGTCAGAAGTGTGGTTAAACCACTGTTTAGGATAATTCTAGAAAAAAAGAAAGCCCTAAAAATCTTCCCTTCCTAGCATGTTTCTGAGTCCCTTCTTAGTTTCCAGGACCACTTGTTGGCCCTTGAAGCAACAGTCAACTTTGTCTTTTGTTCCTTTTAAACAGAAATCCAGCTAAGCAGCTGTGCCTTTCCTGCTATTCACCTGGGGAGATTTATATTAATTCCAGGTCACAGATCATGGGAAATGGTGTGCACATATACATGTGTATCTGAAACTGCAGCTGTTCACAGCACCCTGGGTATCTTCAAGAACGCATGTGTCAGCTTTTGTTCGACGTGAGAAGTGTTACACAGCTTCTGACTAGAGATGAAGAGGGGAAAAAACTTTAGCAGTGTTCAGGGTCAATATGCTGAGATGCTCAGGCTTTATTTCATCTGCCTGAACTGCTGTATTTGTTTGTTTGTTTGCCCTGTTTAGATATGGACTGAGCAAATAAAGCAGCGATAGATTGAGTCAAGGGCAGGGCGGTGGTGGTTGTTGAACCTGAAATTCTTGTAAATCATTTTTATAGTCAATAGAACAAATCCCTAACAGCCAAAGGCCCTGTGTGTATGTGCGTGAGTGTAGTTGTTCTTGCCAGACCTTGTATCCTTTATGTTGCCTCTTTTTCCTGCAACTGACAGTTTGAGGGAGAAGGTGAACAAACTGGCAAAGGATGATCTGGTTATTTTGCTCTGTGACATTACAAGGGGAAGGCTGTGGGACAGCACGTGTGACCCTTGGACAGGGTTATTTATAGAAGTCTCTTCCGTTTGTCAAGGAAACAAAGGAACCTTTTCAACCCTGTCTAAAGTACAGGAATAATCCAAGTTAAAACCTGCCTGAGGGCAAACTCTGTGAGTTTATCTTTGGACGGGGAGACGCTGGGTCTTGGCTGTAGTCACTTTGCACTTTGTGTGATGATTTTTACTTCTGTGAAGTACCTGCAAAACATCACCTTCTGTCTGATTTAGGCTTTGATTGTATTTTACATGGCTCTGTGGACCTCTGTATTGAAAAGGTTCCAAAGAAGAGATTACATCTGAAATCCTCCTACAGATCGATCACAGGCTGCTAAGTATGTTAGAAATGGTTCAGAGTGCAGTGGTGGGCTTGGCAAGTTGTTTTATAGTGGCTTTAAGGTTTTGCCTCAGTTTCTACCTCCACTTCTCTGCTGGAGATGCTGTCTACAGAGCAGAGCTGGCAGGGGCAATGTGGACTCATGAGTTAGTCTCTCTGGTGCAAAGGTTAGCATTTTAGCAAGTGGCAAAGCTGGTAGATTTGCACTAAAATGACAGACTAAGTAGAAGCATCTGAGAGATAAGCATGTGATACCTTCTGCTGGGCTGGAGGGTTGGGAGCGGAAGCAGAAGGAAAGGTGGGTAACATTTAGTGTATGGCAGGACTCGATGATTTTAAAGGTCTTTTCCAACCTAAACGATTGTGTGGTTCAACAGCACGGTGTGAGTAGCAGCATCCTAAACTGGCAACAGCATGACCACCAGTTTTTACTGGCGTGAGTGATCTGCCAGCCATGACTCCAGTGATTCGTGGGTTTAGGTGCCTCTTTCCTGGAAGCCACTGCATTTAAATCTCCAGGCAGAACTGGCAAACCAGATGTCCCTGCTCCTTGCCCGTTGGAGTGCAAAGTCAGCAATTTACTTAAGTGATGTTTTCCATTCATGATGTTTTCCATTCATGCAGCTGGGGCTTCAGACATGATTTTGCTCCTGCTGCTTCTGCTGAAAGGCTGAGAGGCTTGGCAGTGGGGCACAAGTGGAAATTTATTGCAGAGGGGCAAAGGCTTTTGCTACCTCCTCGCCTTTATGTCTTTGCCGTCTGTGCACCAGGCTGCACAACGTGCTCACTGCGAGCTGCAGTCTGGCATAACAGTTTCTGCTAGCTCCTCCAAAGCCAGAGGGGCTGTCAGTCAGTCTGCAGCCTTTCCTTTCTCCTTCCTTGCAGCCCCAGGCTCTCCCTCTGCCCTTCAGATCCCTATCTGAACTCGATGGGGAGCCGTAATTTACTCCAAAGGCCATCTCCTGTCCCATTAACACTGGGACTTTGCGGTGGTCTCAGATAGTGAAAGGCAGTAATGTTTTACATCTCTACAGGAAGATTTACCAAAGCTTATCTGTCCTTAACTGACAAAAAACTTTCAAAAGCAGCTGCAGTGACCACTAATTCAATCAGCTTTTATTAGTAAGCGCAGAGAAGTGAAGTGGCTAAGACGTTCCCAGAGGTAGGTGTGCCTTTGCCCAGCCCAAACCCCGAGGTGGCTGGATCAGAGAGCCACTTATCGCACAACAGCCTTGCACTTTTCAGACTGCTGACTTCATCTCGTACTGGAGAATTCTCCTCTTCACAACCGGGATAGTTGTCTCTCATAGGAGTGGCATGGAGTATTCTCCAGTTAATGTGCTCAGGAAGGCTTGCACTAAATTATCAGTATGCATATCTGTGATATCGTCCAGCAGCAATCCTGCAGGAATTAAAGAATCTTTGCTGTGATGGCCGGTTTTCAAATCAAGGACTGGAGGAGGCTTTGCCTGGCCCATGGGAGACGAGTTCCTCGTTTCTTGCTTCTGCTCTGGTATGTTCTCACAGCCATGTGCTTCAGTGCTACCAGGAAGCTCAGCTCGTCTGTTTTCAGATCTCTGCTTAACACAAGTGGGGCTGCAGGACCAACACCCACACTCTTCTGAACAATATATCCTAAGAACAAACATCCTGCAGTGTTACCCTTGGGATGTCATGTGGTGCAAAGTTCTGCTTAATTTATTTTATACCCTGCCTTATTTGAAGCAGGGAGGGGGGAGGATTGTCACATTTGGTTTTGTTTCTTTCTCTGTGTAGATTCTGTCATTCCTGTATTTCTGCAAGTTTAAAGAATAATGCGTGGACATGCCCTTACTGCCGTGCTTATCTGCCTTCTGAAGGAATTCCAGCCACTGATATTGCCAAGAAGATGGAGAGCACATTCCAGAATTGCACAGAATGTGAAACACAGGTTTGCAGCCTTGAACACAAGCTACTAAATAATTCCTCTATCCACACACAAGAGTAACTCAATATATTAAGATCCCTTTTTTAAAGGCATGTCTAAACAGAGAAACTCCAGCAGCATGATGATGGAAAGATAGGGTTTTGTGATTTATCAGGTTCCCTACCTAAAAGAGCTCTAAAACACCTTGCCAGTGCCAGAGAAAACATTAAGCTCAAGCCTAAACCTATGGGAGCTGAATCTTCTCAATTCCCTACCTTGGCTTTGGTGAGAGAACAGGGTGGTGTTCTCTTGTGGTGGAGAGCAGGGCATGTAGGAATAGGAAAAGAGGTTAACCAAGAGTGAATTTAAATATTGAATTTAAATACTTGACTATGAAAACTTGTGTAAACCCAAGCATTTTCTCCTGTGTTTGTGAGATTTACTCTGTGCCTCTTTCTGTATAATGAGCATTCTTCAGTCCTGCTCTCCCCTCATATTTCATACCTGTGTTGTTTTGTGGGAGGAAATTGTACAGTTTAGATCTGGCTCCCTCTTATTTTTTCCTCTGAATAGATTCACATCTAGCTTTTATAATTTCTCCTGTCTTGCTAACTGTAAAGCAATACCCTTAAATCTTTCTTGCCTAGCAGCAGCAGTGTTACAATAAAATAAGGACAAGCAAGTGTATATGTGAACTTTAGAAAGACTGTTATTTGCAGCCTTGTGGGGAATTACAGAGAACATAAAATAACAGCAGGAAAAAAAAGAAGTTTATTTGTGGTTAACACTATTAGTTCTTTACCTTTTTACTGTTTGGAAAAGATGTGCTTAAAAGCAATAATGAAACACATGAACTGCACCACCTTGATATTAACAGCAGCTAAATACTGAATTTAAAGTCTGGGTTGATTTTTAAATAAGGTTCTGCAGAAGGAACCCAACTGTACCAGGGGTGCTCAGAAGTGCTGAGCTACATGTGGCTTAGCTAGGTTTCTCAGAACTTGGCAGAGCTGAAGTAGTGCTTTTTGCTGTCCAGTGGCAGTGACCTGGTTATGGCTATCTGCAGGGGTTTGTCATCTCTCTTATGGCCACAGAGAGTGTTGGCTGTGTTTCTGGAGTAAAGCCATCCGTGAGGCCTCTAAGATAGGTTGAGAAGGAGAGTGGTTTTAAAGCATTCTAGCATCAAGATACTTTTGTATGTTGTATGTGGTACCTGGCAGACTACCCCGACAGGTGCTCCTGTGTTGTCTCAGTCACGCCACTGCATGGATTGCTTTGTTAGGATAAACTTCACTTCATCTGCAGTTTTGACTTGAGAAGCAGAAATTGCAATTAAGAGACTGCAGCCTGAGCATTTTCATTCTGCTGCATCTGCAGTCAGGGTGATCGTTGCAGTGGAGCCATAGCACAGACAGCTGAGACAGGATAGCATTAAATCTCTTCCCAGGATTCACCAGAACCAGTCAACAATGTTTAAAGGTTAAGAATATAGAACAAACTACAAGTAATATTAATGTATCTGCACTGTTTCTGTGCAAATATGTGTGCAAATATTCCTTCTTAGTGGGGGAGGGAAAGCTTGGGCCTTTCTCTCTCAACCCACCACAAAATAATATTTTAATATCTCAACATGGTGGCTTCATATCATTTCAATTCTTTCTTGTCATAAAAATTCCTCATGATTGTACTTCATCAGGTTTGTGATATGGAGGTTCTGACCTGGAGGAAATGGTGTGGCCAGTAGCAGCAATATAAACCCCAAATTTTATCTTTAATGAATCTGTGAAAAAGTTTTGCTGATGACTTCACTGAGCCCTCCCATTGGATCATTTTGGTTTTTAACAGAGTTGCTCTAGGTCTTCACTATTAAAAACAGAGCAAGGTGTGAACTGGCAGGGTCTCCCTCCCCAAACTAGAAATGTTTCCCTTTTGCCTCCCAGATTTCATTCCAAAATATTAAAAGCCAGCATAAGGGACAAATAAAATAACCATGAACCAGGAATCATTTCACTCCAATTGGCTTTGTTTTCATAAGTTGAATGTTGTTATAGAATGCATTAGAGCAATACTGAGCCAGTAACAAGGAACTGAGCTGGTAGTAGGAGATGCACCTGTTTCCCTGGGTATAGCCATGAAGTTGTAATAAGGCTTTGAAGTGAGCATGAATGTGTCATTGTGTAAAACATATCAAGCTGCTCCTTCTTATTCCTTAGGTTTGCTTGAGTCAAATGAGAGCTCACTTAAGAACATGTGAGAAATACATAGAAAACTATGGACCTATACAGGAGCCTGGAGATGCTGCAACAAGGTAGACCTTGGTGATTATGACATTGCAAAAGCACTTTTGAGTTTGTTATCCTGACAGAGTGAAGTCAAACTGATAGAAGAATTTTCTGACTTCCCCCCCACCACCACCCCCTTTTCAGTTGACACTTGTTTCTGTCTCAGAATTCAGCATGAATCCTTTACTGAGCAGATTGCTTGCTCAGAAGACCTTTCTCCTTCTCAGCCATTCTTCTTTTCATGCTCAGAAAAACATGAACATTTACACAGGCACATTTGAAAGCTGCACTAACCTTGAGAGCAGAGTTTCCACTGTGCAACAAGAGCATGCTCTGTGCTGAAAACTAAATAGGAATCCTCTGCAAGAAAGTGTCGATGCTTAATGAGGGCTCCTGAGAATTGGTAGTTTGGTCACGCATGCTCCAAGTGAATCAGAGCATTTAAATGATGCTTTTATCAAATGCCTGTAGTGATTGTGTTCAGTATTTTCATCCATTCTTCTCTAAGGTCATGGTTATGTTAAGAGTGCTTTTCTGGATCAATATCCTGACGTGCTGGCACGGTTCCATGCGGTGCTTGCTGTATCCATTAGCAAGGTGACCTTTTGCCAGCACAGCATAGATCACACACAGGTACATGTCATACACCCATGCTGCATATTAGCTGTGGCAAAAGAAGTTCCTAATGACATCTGGCCAGAGAAATCCAAATACTCCTTTTATTGCTTGTAGTACTAAAGATGTATCTGTTCTATCTGCACCCACTAACTATATGCTGCCTTCTATTCCCAGGTATTCCTGTCCTTACTGCCAGTGCCAAGTAGCTGAGGATGAGCTAATGGATCACTGTCTAACTTACCACAGATTGGAAAGGAGAGCAGTGGTATTGTACATAAGTATACATTTTACTTAATTCATATGTTAAACTGATGAATTTTAGCAGGCATTACTGACAGGAGATAACAAAGACAAAATACCTTAAGTGATTGGTTTTAACAGTGGAGAAAGAAGGTGCCCATAGCCACATCTTATCCCCATGTGTATATATGCACAAAATATTTAAAATCTTAGCTCTCCTGCCATTGTGGGTGCTGGCAGAAGCACTGAAAATGGTATATATTGTGATGGATACAAGAAGTTACTTACCAGCCAAGACACTGAGCACTTTCAGCTTCAATGACTTGCTTGCTTTTAAATCCCACACGTTATTTCTACTGCCATAACTCAGATTTATGTGCAGTGTTTGCAGTGTATTCTCCTCTGGGGCTTGAGGTTATAATTTGAGAACTGCTTATGTGGCCTTATAGGAGTCTGTCACTGAGGGGGTTAATTATTTCCTTTACGTTAACACCACATAAATGGCTTCATTCTGGAGGTCCACAGAGGCTACAAAGTCTTGCTGTGACCCTATTTATAGGTCTGAGGTCCATAGGTTGTAGACTCAGATCTCAACAAGCATAATTTACTTGCCTGCTTGTTCTTTGCTGAGGCATTTAACATGATTCCCACATCTCACAGAAGAGATGTTTTTGAGAGATGATGGACTGAAGGACTTGTAGGCAAATCAGCCAACACTCCTCCTTTCTGCAGCAGGTAGGATGGGGAAAACTCAGCACTCCATTCCCTTTTACACTGCAGGTTAGTGTTAGTTTTCACCACTTTAACCATGCTTGGGTCAGTTACTGTGGAGCCAGAGCTGTGAATAAATGCAAGGAAGCATTCACTGCTGTCTTCACTCTGAGTTAATGCTTTAACCTGCAACATTTTCCCCACACCTTAGATATATATTTTTTTTGAGATTAGAGTCTGAATTTATTTTGGTGAACTAAAATAATTGTCAGTAATTTTAATCACACCCATCAGTCCATCAGCTCTTATTTTCTCCACTTGAGTCAAATTAATAACCAGCTGTGTTGTGTAGTTGTAGGGCAGAATTAAACCCAAAAACTTAGAAAATCATTAAATCCTTTGCTCAATTCAGAGCTGATCCTGGGAGGCTTGTGAGCAATGTGCATTATCCAGACTCTGTTGCACATTTCTTTGAAACCTAATGTTAAAAAAAAAAGGCGGGGGGGAGGATATTCAGAGCTACATTTGCCTACCAATAATGTAAAAAATATAAGGAGGAACAATGAGAATGTAATTTTTGAAAGTCATCCTGGTTTCATAACTGGTTTAGTTGGTTTGTAAATTGTGCACACTACATCATTAACACAGAGCAAAGAGAGGGAATACGCTGAGAGGTGTGGTTTGTGGTTTAGCTACCGACACTCTGACCCTTCCCTTTAATTCTGAAATGCTTTGGGTAACTGTTTCAGGATTTCAGGAGTATCTGTGATTTGGCATGGGTGTTTCAGCCTTTTCATTTCACACTTAGAATGAACACACAGCCTTTTAGTTCCAAGAAAGACAGAGGATTTACTATGCTGTTCATTGCCCTAAAGTGTCATAAAGCTGGTTTTTAGTCTACACATAGTATAGTTACACATGGTGTAGTCCATAATAATTATCTTTTAGCATACACAGTGTTCTCATGCTGTTGCTTGAAGAAATAAATGTTGCAGCAAGTGCAACTTTTATATTAGAGAACACAGGAAGTAATTAAGCTTTTCTTTTGATGACACTTGTGTTGTAAGCACATAGGGAATTCTTACAAGTTTCTTGTGGCACTTTATTACCCAAATGGTGGCTTCAATGACAGCCAAGTGGCTTATCTGTTATTAGTTTATTATTTGAATGATAACCAAATGGATACTGAGTACATCCTTCCATTTATTTATAGTGTTGTCCAATTTGTTGTTTAACACCTGGGAGAGATCCAAGCTATTTCAGCAGCAATTTTATGAGGCATCTTCAAGTCAGACATATGCTCCATTATGAAGACCACATAGTGAGTAGTGCTACTTGTGAAGTATTTGACTAGTGTTCTTTATGTGTATCTTCTTCAACACGTTTGTCCATCAAGGAGTCATGAAAAGAATTGAGCAGGTAACTGCACCAGAGTCATGAAGAGTGGTAGATGTATACAGAAAGTGCACTGTATGGTACTCAGAGGCATCAACTTATGGTTTCTATCCTCATTTCTGTTGTTGTCCCATGGTGGGACCAGGGAAAGGTCCTCCACTATGTCATTTCTGAATAGGAAGAGGACTGCAGATTTAAACTGGATATTAGAAAGGAATTCTTCACAGTGAGGGTGGTGAGACACTGGAA
This sequence comes from Dryobates pubescens, assembly GCF_014839835.1. Lineage (NCBI taxonomy): Eukaryota > Metazoa > Chordata > Aves > Piciformes > Picidae > Dryobates > Dryobates pubescens. The sequence goes on along the minus strand of NC_071614.1, from coordinate 8,452,238 downwards.
CAGGTTGCACAGGGAGGTTGTGGAGGCCCCCTCCCTGGATGTGTTGAAGTCCAGGTTGGATGAGGCCTTGAGTAATCTGGTCTGGTGGAAGGTGTCCCTGTCAATGCCAGAGACGTTGGAACTGGATGATCTTCAAGGTCCCTTGCAGCCCAAACCATTATACAAATCTATGAACCTGACTCATGTTAATAGATGACGATCCTCAAATGGAAACTTAGGTACTTTAAAAGTTTCAACAACCTCTTTTTATTCTGTGAGAACCCAAGAAGACACAGTTGTACCTCTGAAAGATGCTGCAGCTGTTTGCTAAGTGAACTATACAACAGAAAATGCAGCACAAGCATTAGCATCCTTCTCAAGAATATTAGCTAGTGCTTTCCTGTGTTGATGTTTGGAACCCATCCTGACAAGATGCCAAAGATATAAAACATTTTTGTTTTCAAATGGTGTAAAACTACTGAAGAAAATGATGTCCAAATGGTGGCCAGGGGTGAAGAGCCATCTTAGTCATCTGAACCTATAATTCATGCACATAGAATCAATAAGGTTGGAAGAGACCTCAAGGATCGTCAAGTTCAACCTGTCACCCAACACCTCATGACTACTAAACCATGGCACCAAGTGCCACATCCAATCCCCTCTTGAACACCTCCAGGGACACATGGCAGAAGCAGACCTCTGTATGATAGCACTTTAATGATAGCTGGCATATACAGCTTCAGAAAGCATAGCTAGGACTTCAGTATTTACTTCTATACATGGTGACAGGACATGCATCACCAAATCTGGTTCTCTAACGAAGAACATTAGCATTGTTGGGGTTTGCATATTCACTGAATTGAGCATTTGCCACCCTCATTTATTTCAGGTTTCAGACTGATTTACCTTCCTTTGTGGTACAATGTTTACCACTAAAGAACAGAAAGTTAGGCAGTGAAATTGTTAAACTTTACATAGATGTAAACCCACTGAAACCAGTATTTTGTTCACTGGTAACTGAAGCAGTCAAAATCAGATCTTTAAATTGTTAATTACTACCTTGATAGTCAGTATAATACTCTCCTTTTTTCCTTTCAGGACATAAACAGTGTTGGAGAAGTTCTTGTTGAAAGTGTTCTAGGTGGGTCATTCTTAGACTATGTCCATGTGAATCATCCAAACAGCTCATAAGGACTGCTGCAGAAGAGTGGAGGAACTTTTCCTGCGGATAAACGTGGTCATGAAAATGTTGACTTTTGCACTTAATAACAGTGTGCTAATAGCCTGCTTCTAAGTTTTTGTAAGCATTGTTTTGATTTAAAATTATTAATTTTTTAAAAAATTAAATTTCAGTGTCATTGAAAATACATCATTTTGGGTTGGTTTGGGGTTTTTTTTGTGAGGATAACAGGAAATATTCAGATTCTCCACCAGTCAACAGTCCTGAACTTGCTGCTGGTTCAGCATATACAGATACACTGACTTCAACAGAAGCCTGTTCTGCTTCCTTGCAGCTCTGTTCTGTCTTGTGTAGAAGTCATTGATGATGACAATGCAGTGCTTCAGATCAATAACAAACAACAGCATTTCAGCTGCTACAGCACTAAATAAATTGGAAGCCATTTCTTCCAATTCCCCCTCAAAACAGTCTCAGGCATGCTACCTACTGTCAGAGACTGCAGCAAAGTTTCCATTTGCAAGATAAGACTGGAAATTAGCAAAGCAGGCAAGTGAAAGCTGTCTTGAAAAGACAGCAAGTAGTGAATGTTGTGTTTATTGTAAAAGAGAAACAAAGAAACCTGCCCTCTTGACAGTGTCTTGTGAGCGAACTTGTATCCTTCTACAGCCCTTACAAAAAGTATCTGCAGTTTGGTAGCGTGCAGTGTAACACGGTGTCTTTCCAAGATGCAGTTGGATCTGCAAGAAATGAAAATTCATGGTCATACATAGAGGAAGTGATTAAAGTAGCTTTAGTCCCATGGTAACATGTTAATTAGAAGGACATTGAGGGGCTGGAACTGGTCCAGGGAAGGGCAACAAAGTTGGTAAAGGGTCTGGAAAACGGGAGGAGCGGCTGAGGGAATGGGGTTGTCTAGTTTGGACAAGAGGAGGCTGAAGGGAGACCTCATTGCTCTCTACAGCTCCCTGAAAGGAGGTTGGGGCCAGGTGGGGGTCAGTCTCTTCTCCTTTGTAACAAGAGGAAATGGCCTCAAGTTGTACCAGTGAAGGGTTTGGATATTACAGGAAACCTTTTCACTGAAAAGGTTTTCAAACACTGGAACAGGCTGCCTAGAGAGGTGGCTGAATCCCCATCACTGGAGTGGTTTAAGAGGCAGAGATGTAGTGCTGAGGAGCTTCACCAGACTGGCTAGAGTTAGATAATGGTTGACTAGATGATCTTAAATATATTTTTCAACTAAGATAGTTCTATGATCTAACAAAAGACTTTAGATCCTTACTATTTTTTCATGGAATCAGAAAGTGTCTCCTTCTGGGGCAGAGAAAGATTCACTGTTTCATGTGGCTGAGAAAGTTGTTTCCCTCTTTGACATCTGTCCTTGGGAATGACAACTCCTCAGTCAGAAAAAAAATGGATGCTGCTGCTGGGAGTTGTGGGAGCATTTGAGTGACTGAAAAAAACACACCCCACCCTAGTCTGCCAGAAGAAAGTAGTAAAAAAATGTAGGAAAAGAAAAAAAGCTCCTGGTTTTATGGCTTCCGGCACACCTAAAAAATGGATAGAGAACATTTTGTATGTATGAAATAAGCCTTGTTGGTAATGATACAGCTGGCAAGAACAAAGGATGTCTTTCCCTTCTTACAGGGCACCTTCTGAACCTCCTGCAATTAAATGGCCTACTCTTGTTCCTCTTCTGTTCACATCCGTCTTTGACTGCTCAGACAGAACAAACCCCTGCTCTTTTCACACTGGCAAGGAGCTGTGCTGTTCTTGCAGCAGCAGCCTTGTCAAGAAAGTGACTAAAATAATAGTTATACAGAAAGTAGTTTGGGTGCAAAGTTGTACAATAGCTGTGCAAAGATGACCTAAACTGTGCCTCCCCAGCAGCAGCTGCCCCCTGCAAATGGTCAGATTTTATGAGCAGTTCCACAGGTTTTCACTGCTGAGATCTCTTTTCACAAACGCGTTTATATCACAAGGAATAAAAAGTTGGCAGGGCCCTTGGTTTCATTTAATCTAAAAAGTCTGATTTAAAATGTTTTCCTTCTAATAAAAGTGTTTCATAAACTCCAGCTGCTTGATTTCTCTTTACATACTGCCTGTGGCAATGGCAAGAACTACTGAAGATTTACAAGGCTGGTGCCATGCTATATATTGCTCTGTGGCATACTAGTTGTCAACTCCAAGGTCACAGCTTTATTAAAGGATCAAGATTTACAATAAGGTTGCCAAGAACATGAATGGCTGCACACACACCTTCCTGTAGTTTACCTCCCTGAGGTCACCTGTGCAATTTCTCCCCCTGCCAAAAGCTATCAATCGATAAATACTGTGGTCTCCAAAACAAAGTTCAAATGGACCGCTAATGGTCCTTTAGTGATAATCTTTGCTTTTCTTTAACTTCTGCCTTCAAAAGACGTTACCCTCTTTATCTGCAGTTCTTAAACTTCACAGCAGCCTTATTTAGTGATTAAAAACTGCTCTCCTTTTACAGATTGAGAAGTGGAGGCATAAGGACATGCTTTGCTGAAAGCATACAGGAAGATGTGGGAGCTTATTTCTTCCAGTCTCTCATGTGCTAAGGCTGAAGGTCATGCTGCCTCTCTCCAGCGATTATCACAGGGTGGTTGAGCAGCATCTGAACTGAGGCTTTTGTAATTCTTCCTTTTAGCATACTGCCAACAGTATGGAGAGGGCAGGAAGGAGGACCCAGGGGACCACAGGCTGGTTAGCCTCGCCTCCATCCCTGGAAAGGTGATGGAACAGCTCATCCTGGAGGGCATCTCTAGGCATATGGAGGAAAAGGTTATTAGGAGTGGTCAGCATGGGTTCATCAAGGGGAAATCACGCTTGCCCAATCTGATAGCCATCTATGATGGCACGACTGGCTGGGTAGACAAGAAAGCAGTGGATGTTGGCTACCTTGACTTCAGCAAGGCTTTGGACACTGTCTCCAGTAACATCCTCATAGGGAAGCTTACAAAGTGCAGGTTAGACAAGAGGACAGTGAGGTGGATTGAGAACTGGCTAAATGATGGCGCTCAGAGGGTTGTGATAAGCAGCACAGTTGGAGGCCTGTAGCTCACAGTGTTGCCCAGGAGTCAGTATGGGGTCCAGACTTGTTCCAAGATCTTCATCAATGACCTGGATGACTGCACAGCAAGGTTGCTGGTGCTGAGGAGCCTGGAACCCTCTCCTCCTGGGCCGGAGGCCAACGCCGGACGCCCCGGGCCGGGTTCCCGACCCCAGGAGCCCGGCCTTGGCCTTGGCCTTGGCCTTGGCAGGCAGCCGTCGGCCGCCACAGCAGGCCCTGAGCCCTACCCGCCCCAGGCTCCTACGGAAGAGGAGGCACCAGGCCCCGCAAACCTCCGGAGAGGCGGAGCGGGGAAACCTCCTGGGCAGGGCGGAGCGGAGGCCGCCTTTCTGTGTCGTAGCAGTCCCGCCGGGCCGGGAGGCGATCGCCATGGAAACGCAGGCCCCGGTCCCGCCCCTGCCTTCCCCCAGGAGAGCGACGGCGACGGCAGCAGGGGGGTGGGTGCCGCCGGGAGCCCGGCCGGAGCTGCGGCTGGGCCGCTGCTGGCTGCGTTTCCCAGGCGCTGGCAGGTAGAGCTCGGGGCGGGAGCGCTTCCCGGCCCGGGGAAGGAAGGAGGGAGGAGGGAAGGAGGGAGGAGAGGGGCGGGACGTGCGGTGCTCAGGCCGGGCCCGCTCCCCCGCTGCCTTCGCCGCAGTCCCGGCCTCCCACCTGTGCCAGGTGCCCACCCGCCATCTTCTGCCGGCTCCCCGGCGCCCTCAGCCCCTCGCCGTGTCCCGCGGCGGGCCCGCGGGAGTTGAGCGGGGCTCAGCTCGTCAGGGCGGAGCTTGCTTCTCGTCCTCGATCCTCACGGAGAGGCCCTGACGTGTTGCCATGGCCGAAGGAGCGGCGGCGGCGTGCTTCAGCGAGGATGATTTTTACTGCCCGGTTTGCCAGGAGGTGTTCAAAACGCCCGTGAGGACCGCCAACTGCCAGCACGTGTGGGTATTTCAGCCCCCCGCGCCCCCAGCCCCCTGACCTCGCCTCCGCCGCCTCCCTGCCTTTGACTTCTCTGCCCGCCCCCCCCCCACCTTCCATGGCTCACAGACCCTCGGCCTGCAGCCGGCCGCAGCGGGACCCGCGGAGCCCGGTACCAGCCCCCGCCCCGGGGACTTAGCGGGGAGCTGGCTGTGGGGCTGGATGCAAGCTGCTGCCCGCAGCCTTCCCTCGCCTCTTTCTTTTGTAGGACCGGTCTGTTAGGAAAGCCACCTCTTGGAGCCAGCCCCCCCGGTCGGCTGATCGGTGGAGGCCGAGTTTCACAGGCGGTGAAAACATCCTGCACGTCTAACCCAAGTCTGCTCTTCGCTCTGTAGTTTCCTGTCGGGACCGTCGTTTAGCTCTGTGTTTTTGGTTTTGTTTTTTTTTTCCAGCGCAGCTGCTCTGCGTTTGTCAGAGGAACATTGGTTCTACTTTGTAGGAAAAGCAAAGTAGCTTTGGCACTTGGCACATGAGGGAAGTGAGCGAGGAGAAGTGCAAAAGCTGCTGAGCTTTGGGAAGGCAAAGCTAAGTGAAGCTTTGCAGTATTTTTGGCTCTGCTTAAGGACAATAAACAGGAATTACTCTGATAAGCTTTTCCCCTATCACGTGCCTGCTGCAGCATTTAATATCTCATTAATGATCAATCCAGTGTACAGCTCAGCAATACTGCTCAGTAAATAGCAAGATTTTTACCTAAACTGCCTTGCCAAATTCCCCTAATTTCCATATTCCTCTTTGAAAGCAGCATGTTTTCATTTTGCTGATATTTGTTTGTATTTAATAGACTATTAGCCTGATTATATGGTGTTTGGTTTGGGTTTGGTTTTTTTTTCTAATAATTACCCATCTCTCTTCCAGGACAAAGCATCCAACTCTCTTCACTTTGCTAACCTGTGTTTGTGGTAACTTTTTAATTTAGGTTTTGCAGGAAGTGCTTCTTGACAGCTATCAGAGAAAGTGGAACACATTGTCCTCTCTGCCGGGGGAGCGTGACTAAAAAAGAAAGAACATATCCCAAAAGGGCTCTAGATGTTGAAAACAGTATGAAGAAAGCTTCTGGGGGCTGTAGATGCTGTGAGAAGCAGGTAGAGTAAAACTTTACCAAAAGTTCCATGCTTTTTTTTTTTTTTTTCCTTCTTTTTGACCAGACACACTTGCAGTGTGTGTGTCATCCTTGTTTTGAGGCTAAAGAGCCTATAGTGAACTTGGCTTTATATGGCACATGCATATACTAGGCCTGCAGTCTCTGCTAGATATGCCTAACAGGTGTAAACTAAAAGAGGATCTTGTATTGTCTGTAAGGACTTTTTGAGTGGAGAGCTGTCAAACTGGGAAAAATAGGCAACTGACAAAAGTTGAAGATCAATGGAAAACCTCAGAAACTTTCTCTAAGTAAATTGACGTTCTTGGAGCTAGTGTAAAGTTTAATTTTAAACCAAAAGGATCCATTTTGATTACCTCAAGTGTACAGCCAATCATATCTAATATCTTCCTGCCCCATTACTCTGTTACCATTCCCTTTTTAAAGGAGTCATTATTTTCACAACATTGGAGGAAATTTTGACCCCACTGAAACCAAGAGGAATCCTTCTTCTTTTGTTGTAATTTTGTTTAGCTGGATTTGATGCAATTTGATCTAGTCTCCATGTTTGTTTCCTTCCATTTGGGACTTAGGTCAGCCAGTGTGAAGTTGAGCACTAGTGGAAAGCCAAGCTGCTTACTTTGTTCCACATGATTCACTAGGATGAAAAGCAGGGAAAAGGAAATGGTAGCAAGCTGGTAACTGGAAGGAAGAACCAAACAAATCCCCAGAAGAATTTTAATGCAATGTAGGCACAGATGTGTGAGATGTAATCTTTTTCAATCTGTGAGCACTTTCTGACAGTGCTGTTGGACCTGAAATTCTGATCTGGGGCATGTCCAGCACAGCTGTCTTCTGATAAAGCAACAAGCAACTCACTGTCTCTGCATTTAAGGTGGACAGACAACCTTAAGGTGGTGTTCATTCACCCTTCCCTCCCCCCACCTTTTTTTGCTCCTCCCCTCTCAAAGAGAAGTTAAATAGTCTCAGAACACACCTAATCCAAAAAGGTTTTGCCCTGCACAAGGTAACTGCAAGCCAGAGAAGACTGAAGGAGCAGTGGTGCTTATCCCATCCTCATGGCTCTTCTCTGTTGTAGCTCATCAGTTATTGATCCTGGATGTGGGAGGTGTAGTACCTGTGACTTTGTTTCAGTTAAATGAAGCTTACTCACTTGTTTTCAGCCCTGAGCAAGCCCTAAGGTGCCTGGCTGTTGAGGTTTTGGGGAGTGGGAATGTTCTTCAGTCTCACAGTGTGACAGAGGCTCTCTGAAGAAAGGAAGTGAAGATTTCTGTTGGGGAGGGGAGACACAAGTTCTGGTTTCTGCTGCATATGATGTCTGTATAATTCCTGCATGCCTTGCTTTCTGTTGGCAGAATGAGCTCTTCCTTCTGTCCCTGGACTGTATCGTTTCAGTAATTTGGCCTTTCATTTACAGGTTAGATTTTCCTGGATGAGACAGCATTATAAAACCTGTAAGAAGTATCAGGATGAATATGGTGTTTCTTCTGTTATTCCAAACTTACAGATTTCCCAAGATTCAACAGGGAACAGGTAATCAGGGTGCTTTATGTATAAACAGTGCATCATCTTCTTTCCCCACCCTACTCCAGGAGAGGATTTGGTTTTTTTTCCAGGGCATGCTTTCTTTTTGCAGTAATTGCTGTTCAATTTTTTTAGTGCTTCCAAAAAGCAACAGTTTTTCCAGGTCCTTCCCTTTACTCTTTAGCAAACAGAAGGAAACCTTTCTGCTTGGTGGTTTGAAGTGTCTTCTAGGGACTCTCTTTAAGAAAGTGTGCAGTATTTGTCGCTCACTTTTCTTGCCTCAACAGCATTTGAGCAGCTCATTTTGTAACATATTTCGTAACATTTGGCCCCAGGGAAGTTCCCTTGGCTTTTTATTTCCCTCCCTCTTTTTATTCCCCCTCTCCTTTCCCAAGTCTGTTTTAGTGGGTGTCCTGTTTGAAATCATTTCTGTACAAGTTTTTGCTTTCTGATTGAATTTGTTTTGAACTGCTCTCCCATACAAGGAACTCCATTATACTTCACACCATAACGTAAAAATGACACTCTCCATTTGTTTTTCAGGCAGTAAAGCTAAAGAACTTTGTTTTTCATGCCTTCTCACTGCTCTAGTTGGTTTGGGTGGGGATTTTTGCTTATTTCTGAAGACCTTTATTCACACATAAGGCTTTATTATATATAGCCTGACCTGTATTTACTTTCTTTTGACATCTTTTTTTTTTTTTCCAATGTTTTTTTTTTTTTTCTTTTCTGGTTTTAGCAGTCTGAACTTCTCTGTGTTTGGTTTCCAACCTCCTCTGTGTTTGGTTTCCAACCCATCAAAATGCTGAACGTGGAAATTCAAGCTGTTACCACAACTCGCTGCAGCAGCGATTTTCCACCAAAGTGGTCTGGATATTGTTATATCACTATTTATTGGCTATGCCACAGTAGAAACCTGTGATGCCACAGTAGGAACCTGTGCTTAAATATTGCAGAAGTATAAAAAAAAAACCAGTACTGTGACCATATTTGGGAGTGTAAATGTTCAAGCTCTTAGGATGGTCAGCATGTCTGAGCAGCAGCTTCTGGCTTAGCTAGAGGTGCCTGTATAGTAAAGTTTACTTTCTAAAGTGTTCCTGTCTGTCATTTAGGAAATAGTTTATTTTCTGCTCAGCATAAGGAAATGTATAAAATCATAGAATTGTTTATGTTGGAAAAGACCATTAAGATCAAATCCAGCCATACTCTTAACTCTACCAAGTCTGGTGCTAAGCCATGTCCTTCAGCACCACATCTCTGCCTCTTTTAAACACCTCCAGGGATGGGGATTCAACTACCTCCATGGGCAGCCTGTTCCAGGGATTAAGAACCCTTTCAGGGAAGAAGTTTGTTCTAATAGCCACCCTAAACCTCTTCTAGTGCAACTTGAGGCTATTTCCTCTTGTCCTATCACTTGTTACTAGGGAGAAGAGACCAACACCATCTGGCTCCAAACTCCTTTCATGGTGTTGTAGAGAGTCTCCCCCTCAGCCTCCACTTCTCCAGACTAAAAACCCCCAGTTCCCTCAGCTGCTCCTCACCAGTCCTGCTCTCCAGACCCTTCACTAGCTTTGTTGCCCTTCTCTGGACACACTTCAGCACCTCAATTTCTTTCTTGTAGTGAAGGCCCCAAAACTGAAAACAGTAGTTAAGTGTGGCCTCAGCAGTGTTTGGTATAGGGGGATAATGACTTCCCTGGTCATACTAAATCTTATCTTGCTATAGTTGTGTAAACATATGATAGTGAAATGCCTGCTTGCACAGTTCTAGGTCAAAACACATGATGTGAGACAAGTAGCACTTTCCAAGTAATTCCTGATGCATTTTGAGCTGCTTGGCTGTCATCTCTCCTACCATGCTTGTTGGCTGTATTAAGTACCACCTTCCTATAAAGTGGTGTAGTATTGGCCGAGCGTCACCATGGTAACTAACTACTGAGACATACCTTGATCCAAAGGAAGAGTTGTGAGAGTCAAGATGTGTCTTTGTATGTTTTGCTTTGAAATTCATAGGCCTTAATGGATTTCCTCCCCCTCTCCTCCTCCTCCTGTTAAATGTTTAAAAATACTGCTAGTGTACTAAAATAAAACCAATTGTAACTCTTTTTTTTCCCCCCCCTTCATTTAAAGTAGCAGGAGCGATGCAATATCTGGCAGTGGAGAGATGGCCAATAATCAAATCCTTCAAGGAGAAACAAGGTAGGCTGCTAATTATTTTTATATACAATTATTATTCAAATGAATCCACACAGTCATAGTATAAGCTTTTACTAACTTAGAAAGACCCCAGATGAACACCTGCAACAAGCTGTATTAAACCCCCCACCCCTGTAGTTTCTTCTGTTTGTATCTGTACATCAGAATTTGGTTTTATTTCAGTACTTTCCTCAAGAATTTGCACTAAATGATGTTACCAGTAAGTAAGAACAGGATGCAGCTGCAGTTGGAACAGAAGACTTTCCTAAATCCCAAGTCTCAGAAGGGTGCATTTAGGTGTGCAGATGATAAATGTGCTTTCAAATTGCAGCTTGGAGTAGCACTGGAAGAGCATTTAGATCCACTGCTGTGTCAGTGAGGGTTCTTTTGTTACTTAAAAGAAAGGAAAACAATGACAAGGTAACAGATGAATGAAGCTTTCTGTAACACTGCTTCTGAAACTCTGTTCTATTCAATGTTGTGTATTTCTCTTTGCAGTGGACACCCAACCTTCAAATGCCCTCTGTGTCAGGAAGCCAATTTTACCAGACAGCGCTTGCTGGATCACTGTAACAACAGACATCTTTACCACATAGTTCCTGTAGTAAGTAGAGTCACTTATGTGTGCTACTTCCATTACAATTATGTGAACAATTCTCAATGTAGCTACTCTTTATCTACAACAATCACTGCAGGCTGAGAAAGGCAACATAGTTAATACATCACATTAAACTTGAGGAGTGACTTCCATGTGAAAGTGTTTCCTGTCCGATTTCTTGTTGGTTCTAAGGCATTTCAGATGTAGCTGTTACATTTATCTGGATGTGAACCAAGCTCAGGTTTGGAGCCTGGCACTCTTCTTCATTTAGTAAATCAGATCTGCAGAGATTGACAGAAAGAATGCCAGGCATGCTAACCCTCCACACCTGAGAGAAACACTTAAATAAAATTGGCAAGTTGCAATGTAATTCTGAATGTTGCACAACTGAGGAGAGGAACACTTAGAACTATGGTTTTATATGAACAGCTCCACTGTAGTTTGGTAGCTGTTGAGTAGTAGACCAGTTATTCCTGCAGACCATGTCTTTAATGTATCCTGTATTGCCAATAACCATTTAATTCTCTCTCTCTTTCCCTTCCAAATTCAGATCTGTCCCATTTGTGTATCTCTTCCTTGGGCAGACACTAACCAGGTTACTAGAAATCTTGTTAGCCATCTAAACCTAAGACACCGGTTTGACTACGGAGAATTCGTGGTAAGCTTTTCCTTCTTTGAAGGGGTGAGGGGGATAAATGGTAACATAGTCTATAAAGACCAATGGCAAATAAAAAACCTATACCAAACTTGTTGTGCTCTGTACATGCTGTGTTCCTGCCCTGTACAGAACTCAGAAGTAAAGCTGTCTGCTCTTAAACTTTCTGCTGTCAACATAAAGTGCTACAGGAAATAGGTGGTGTCAACAGTTAAGTCATCAGTTTGGACTAGAGCTTAAGTTTAGGGTTCTTAGTCTGAGCTATTTGTTCCTCCAGAACAGTTTATTACTGCTGCTTCTGGGGGAAATAAAATCCATGCTCCTCTGCTTTATTGACATTTTTGACCTTTTGTGGCAGAAAGGGTGAAATCATCATTCTCAGGACTCAAAAGTGCAGCTTGACTAGCTGGTATTGCTGCTACAGCTTCTCTTCCAGTACACTGAGAGAGAAGTTGCAGTGTGAAATAGAGGTGTGGCTTTAAATCATTGTTCTGGTTGCCTTCTTTCAGGCTCACTTTGAGTAAATGACCTTGGAGTAGGTGCAGAGCTGCATAAACAGGTGTAGGCAGGGGGTGAATTGTAAGTCAAGCCAGCCAATGGAGATCTGCCTGTGGGATCAGAGCTTGTGTAGTAGTTTCCACAGTTTGCCAGACTGCTTGAGCTTTGTGTGGGACCAACACAGTATCTGAGACATAGGCAACCTCACTGCTTAAAGATGGCAAAGATGCTGCATGTTGTAGTTTGTGTTGGGTGATCTGTGACAAGGGCTTGATGAGCTAGGTGACTGATACAGATGATTGAGCTCTTCAACACGGGTGCATCTTGCTTGTTTGAGGGTGTAAAGCTGATGATTGGAATTCTGATTTGGGGAAACTTCCAGAGGTGTATTGCTCTGCCATGTTAACAACTTGGAGATAGCTCTTCAAAAGTAGCAGGGTTCAACCACCCCTCTTCTGGGATGTGTTTGCTTCCTCGTTTGAAGCAGTATGTTCTCAGCAATCTGTGATGACTGTTGTCTGAGGATCAGTTTGGTGTTATTAATGGAGGATGTTATGGCTGGCTGAAGCCCTGTGACAAGAAAGGCATGACACAGTCAGCTCCCTGAGCTGGCTCTTCTGTAATGTAATTGAGCCAGGGAGAGGAGGTGGACCCTCCTGCTTAATGAGCCTTGTCCCACTCATCTGCTGCTTCTGTCTCACGTATCTCTTGGTACTTGCTTAAATAAAATACGCTGTGCAACATAAACAAGCAGCTGGCACACAGAAAGATGCAAAGCCTTCATCTTGGGTGCCAATTCCTATGTAAAGATGTGGGAAATGAATAATTAAGGTAAGGACTGTGCTGCATTTGTCCATCTTGATGTTGTTTTCATTTTGTTTAGAATCTTCAGCTCGATGAAGAAGCCCAGTACCAAAATGCAGTTCAAGAATCCTGTCATGTGAACTTCTAAAGTGTAGCCCCCCCTTCATCTTACTGATTACCTGAGAGAAAAGTTGCATGAATTCTGGTGGTGATCTGAAGTTGTCTGTTGATAGAAATGTATTCAGCGACCACTTTGCAGGCTTGCCTTTTCTCTGTTCTCCTAAGGACTGTTCACAAATGATTTTGCTGAAACTCAAACTTGACATCTTTACTGAGAGCTCTCCCTGTGGAATTAGGGACCTTTTTGGAACATCTCACTGTTGTCTTGACAGACTTAACTTTTACTACTCTGTAATGATACCATTTCTTTTATTAACCACATTTTAATTCACCAACACCAGCTTTGAAAGTATCTTTAGAAAGACATGCAGAGATGCTCTGTTGCACTGTTGAGTTCCTTCAAGTTCAGCTGTCATCTGCAAAGATACCTCTGAAATGGTGATAGGTTTCCCCCTCCCCCCCCACTCTTCCAGCCTAAGGATGAAGTTTTGTTTTGTTGTGATTTGGTTTTTACCATTACAATCACATGAATGAAAATAACAACTCCAGAGACAAACATCTTTGCTTCCTATAGATCAGCCTGCAGTGCAGGGGTCGTTTCTGTTCATTTTGCATTGAGCAAGAACAATGCTATTGCCTAGCAGTAATTACATCAATTTTCCACCCCTCCTTTAGAGCATAACTGAAATAGGATGCTTGCTTGCTAAAGTGATGGGTGAGGAGCTTTCCCTGTGCTCCCAACTACTAAGGAAGATGAGATACGTTCTGAGCAGTCCCAGATGACATGCTAAAGGGATGCTTTTTTTCCCCTTTGTGTGACACCATCTAGTTTTTCCTTTTGTTGGAGCTTTTTGAAAGCTTCTGTTCTTGCATTTGGAATCCAAGTTTCCATCTGTCCTGTTTTTCCTGGAAGGCTGGCTAACTAGAGAACTAATTGGTTTCAAACCTACTGACACTCAGAAATGATCTTGTTTTGTAAGACTCTTTATAACCTTGGACATCTCCTGCACCCAAAGGCTTGAAAAAACACCTGAGAGGAAAAGCTTGCTCTGAAATAGTTGAGAGCATATTCTAAGAGCTTCTGTTCTAGATTTCAACATGCCCAAGAAGACCATCATTAAAATCAGAGAAAACAGAGCAATAATGCAATTTGCCTTGAAATGGAAAACCTGCCTGTAAAAACCAGAAGTAAAAACTCTAAGGGTTTTATTTACTTAAATCCTAATGGAGATGAGCTGCATGGCTTCCTCATTGCACAGCAGTGGATAAAGCTTGCATTTTGGAGGTTTAAAGAGAGACTGTTCTGAATGTATGCATTTTAGGACTGATTCCTCATCAAATGTCACTCGTCTCCCGTTGTCAGATGCTGGGTCTTGCATACACGGTGGAAAACATTTCCAGTAATTTTAGACCTGCTTGATAATTTGTGTGTGGTAACATCAGTTGTGCAGCTGAAGTACAATCTACTTCTTCTGCCCTGGCTCCCATTTGCTCTCCAAAGAGAAGTTCTTCTTTCAATGCTGGGATGTTCCATAGTCCCAAACTGGTGAGGTTGAAGTGCCTCATTCTGCAGTGCAATGGGAGTCAGAACTGAGTCCTGGTTCTGCACATCAGGTGTTGGAACTAAACCACTCTACACTGTAACTTGACATTTCTATCTTTTAAGAGTGTAAGGATTTTAAGAGTGTAAGACATGCCTGAAGGCACAGCTGGCTGAAATGCAGAACAAGCTGGCTATTGCAGAAATGTCTAAGGATTTTCTCCTTTTCATAACAACTTCCCATCTTGCATTTTGTTCCTGGCTAAACACAGCATTTTAACAACAGGCCACGCTTTCGTCTTGTACTCCAGCTTCCCCCTCTGCCCCCAGGTTTTGTCTGTGTGTTCTCACTCCTGTGTCAGCTCTAGTGCTTGTGTGACCACAAACTGATGGGAGTGGTCCACTGATCCAACTGAAAGGCTTCTTTGGAGTTTGACTTTTTGCTCTCTAAAGCAAACTATGAAATGGTGCCCTTAGAAAGGAATTCCAAGGTAGCCCCATGCTGAAGTTTTAGCTTTTTCAACTGAAACCACATGCCATGGTGACTTTCTGACTGCATTACCTTTCCTGAAGGATTTAATAGCTAGATGTGAGTTTAGTTAACTCTTCCCCCCCCCCCCCACCTAGATTCAATAAAATATTTATATGATCTGGGCAATAAATGCTTACAGCCAATACAGATTCAAAACACCTCATGGACACTGGAAGTAGTTCTTTCTATTACTTGAACCTGTCTGTCTGGAGAGTTGCAAATGAAATGACATCTCTTTTAAAGCTCTGGGAAACAGATTTTTTTTCTATAGCAATAATTAGTCACCACTTGATGTGTAGTTGCTGAGCATTTTTGTCCTGTTTAAACGTTGGGAGACTTGAATACGCGTTTCAAAGCGACAGATGTGTGCGGCTGCAATGGCAACAACAAAAAGAACCCCAAGCCCTTGCAAAATGTTTATCCTCCTTATTTCCATATGTTACAATCTGTATTGGCAGGTGCTGCCTTGCTTAAGATTTTTGTTTCCCCCCCCCTGCCTTTCATACAAAACTTTTTGCATTCAGGAGGTGAGCGTTGACTGAAAAGGAAACATTCTGTTTAAAGATGCTGCTGCTGCTGGTCGTGATCTTTCTCACTGAAGCTGAGACATGCACAACAAGCTGTGTACTTGTGGTGGGTGATGCTTGTACTGGAAAGGTGCAATCACCACCAGGGGATGGCTGTTCCACTGTCTTTTCGTGTTCACGTTGCGTTGTGTTTGGTTTCAATGTTCTGTTTGAATTGTACCTTCTATTTTTCCCTCCCCCTCCTATTAAAGTATTTTATTTTCTGTTTGTCTTTGTTGCATAATAAAGAGATCAGTCTCCTGGATGCCACTTCTTCCTTTCCAGATGCTTTCTAAACTTCAGTGCATGCTCAGTTTGAATGCTTAGAGTGGTGTGTGTGTGTGTGTGTGCTGCTGGAGCCCTTGACTGGTGGCTCATGCTCCATTCATGAGCTGAAAAAAGTCACCTTATGTCATGTTTTCAGATCTTCCCATGAAGCAGGAAAGATGAGGGGTTGGCCAAAACTTCTTTGTCTTCTTTTCTCCCTTCCATGTTCATGTTTCTGTCCCATGCAACAGTAGAGAAACAGCATCCTCTTGTCAGTAAGCTGGGGCTGGTTGCACTATTGGACCAGCAGGGTGAGCTTAGTGACAGGATATTGGAGTTCATGAAAATGCTTCAGGTTGTGAGGGCACCTGCTCACTGGGGAAGGTGCTCCTCACTGTTACTTTGCATTCCTTCTCTACTCTTGTGTTTCTATGTCTCTCTTTCCATAGAATTACAGAATGGTTTGGCTTGGAAGGGGCTTTAAAAATCGTGTAGTCCAACCACCCTGCCATGGGCAGGAACATCTTTCACTAGCCCAGGTTGCTCAAAACCCCATCCACCTGGCACTGATGGCTTCAAACAGTGAGGCATCCACAGCCTCCCTGGGCAATCTGTTCCAGTACCTAACCTCCCGTTTTCCTCCGGATGTTTTTCCTTATAGCAATGGTCATGTGTTTACTCTCTGTTTCCCTTCCACTCCCCTTTTGTCCTTTAAAGTAATTACTTAATTAGCTAAGATTATATTTCTTGGCTACCAAGTACTGATTCATACTCTGGCTGTTTTGTAAGCTCCTCTGGCTGTGCCCTCAATATCTCAGGACTGATGTATGCCTTGAGGGTAAATATTTAATCATTTGTGCAAGGTTTGGCCCCTGGGTTGGGACAATCCCTATTATCAGCACAGGCTGGGGGGTCATGAGATGGAGAGCAGCCCTGCAGTAAAGGACTTGGGGGTACTGATGGACAAAAAGCTGGACATGAGCCAGCAACATGCTCTTAGAGCTCAGAAGGCAAATGGCATGCTGGGCTACAACAAAGCGTGGCCAGCTCTGGTGAGACCTCACCTGGAATACCGTGTGCAGCTCTGGAGCCCTTGACACAAGAAGGACACAGACATGTTTGAGAGAGTCCAGAGGAGGGCTACAAAAATGATCAAAGGGCTGGAGCACTTCTGCTGTGAAGACAGGCTGAGAGAGTTGGGGCTGTTCAGCCTGGAGAAGGTAAGGTTCCAGGGTGAGAGAGCAGCCTTCTAGCTCTTGAAGGAGGCTTACAAGAAAGCTTAGGAGAGACTGTTTACAAGGGCTTGTAGCAATAGGACAAGGGGCACTGGTTTGAAACTAGAGCAGGGTAGATTTAGATTTGACAGTAGGAAGAAGTTCTTTACCACGAGGGTGGTGGAACACTGGAACAAGGTTGCCCAGGGAGGTGGTGGAGGCCCCATCCCTGGAGACTTCCAGGGTCAGGCTTGATGGGGTTCTGAGCAACTTGATCTAGTTGGGGAGGTCCCTGCTTACTGCAGGGGGGCTGGACTAGAAGACCCCTAGAGGTCCCTTCCAACCCAGGGCATGATACGATTCTATGATTTCCAGAGGTGGGCTGCCACGTTCACTTCTCTGGAGGAGTTTTTATTTCTCAGAATGTTTTACAGTTGGAGAGACTTTTGAACTCTTAAGTGCTTTTTAAAGCTTTTGCTTTATTGTTTTCTTTAGGGGGAGACAAGGTCTTTGTTTGGGTTGGAGTGATTAGGATGATGTTTGCACTCAAGAACATCCCATGCAGACCGGTTCTTTAATGGCAACAGGGATTTGTTTCTCAGGAAGCCTTGCATTTAGGGTCTCTGTTTTTTGCAAGTATGGACAGAAGACAGTAGGAAGGTGGTGGCTTTTTTTTTCCCCTCTCCAAGGTGACTGCTGTGGCACTAGTGTCACGCAGGGTGTGGTTTATGTGCCACCTGAGTTTTGAGGCAGTCCAAACCGCAGCAGTTTCTTTGATGGGTTTTTCTTCTTTCCCAAGGGAAGCCACAAGAGGGCGCTGAACGTCGCGGGGTTAGCTCTGAGGTCTCCCAGGCTGCTGCTGCGCTGAGCAGCTGCGCTCCCAGGCACTGTCAGGTGTGGGATTTCGATCCAGATGGTTCATAAAGCGGGATAAATCTTAAGTATGCTTTAGGGGTTAACATATTGACTGGGGTCACTCTAATCTGCAGAAAGAATGTTTCTTGCTTCCTTTAAAACCGCAAACTTCCAAATCTGCTGCTGTGCTTTATCATCTGGCTTGTCCCAGGACTCCACTCTAGGAAGAGCCGAGTGCTCCCCAGTTCATGAGTGACCATAAAATGTGACAGGTTCATGCAAACTCCATTTGCATGAAGACCTTTCCCTCCCCAAACACATCCTTAGAGGTCGTCTGTAATTGCAAGGCGCTGTAGTGCACACGGGAGTCACAGGAGGGCATCTGAGGACTGTTGCATTCTGCGGTAAGGAGCAGTGGGGTTATCGCCGGGTTTGGACTTCCTTTCTGAAGCTGCACACATCAACGACCTGCCTAATCCAACCCACAATGAGGTCCACGAGGTACCAATACAGGTATGCTTCAATGTCCCTTTGTATTCTTAGGTGTTTTAAGTTGTTCTCTGGCAGCACACACAATAGTTTGGAGTTGCTGCAGGCTTCTGGAATGAAGACATTGCCATAGAATCAATAAGGTTGGAAAAGACCTCAAAGATCATCAAGTCCATCCTGTCACCCAAAACCTTATGACTACTAAACCATGGCACCAAGTGCCACATCCAGTCCATCACCTCCCTGGGCAGCCCATTCCAATGGCTAACAACTCTCTCTGGGAAGAACTTTCTCCTCACCTCCAGCCTAAACTTCCCCTGGCACAGCTTGAGACTGTGTCCTCTTGTTCTGGTGCTGCTTGCCTAGGAGAAGAGACCAACCCGCTCCTGGCTACAACTTCCTTTCAGGTATTGTAGACAGCAATAAGGTCTCCCCTGAGCCTCCTCTTCTCCAGGCTAAACAATCCCAGCTCCCTCAGCCTCTCCTCGAAGGGCTTGTGCTCGAGGCCTCTCCCCAGCTTTGTTCCCCTTCTCTGGACACGTTCAAGAGTCTCAATGTCCTTCTTAAATTGAGGGGCCCAGAACTGGACACAGGACTCAAGGCGTCCCAGCTAAGGCTCATGCTCCATCATCTGAGAGAACCAACTATCCCTGTGGTATGGTTTTGTAGTGGTGTGAGTCTTAGTGGCCAGCTTCAGCTGCTTTGGTAGCCACATAGCAGCCGCAGTGTGTTTTACACTGCAATCTGATTCATAGTTACCATTTCAACTACACTATCATCTAGAAAGGTTGGACCTGATGATCCTTGGGGCCCCTTCCAACCTGGCATTCTATGATAATGGTAGTAGCAGTTCACACATGAAGTGACAGTGGGTAGGAAGGGCTGGGATGTTACACACCCAAGCTTCTGCTCTTTGCTTTTTATTTTACCTGTAGCTAAGCAGTGAGAGGAAACTGAAGATGTGTTGTCATTTTCACTTTCCATATGACTCCTGCTCAGTTTGTAAACATTGGTGTTTCCTAACTTGAAACATTTGTTCAACTCAAAATATTTTGGGTTCGATTGAGGGCTTCTTATCTTGCAGGTTTGCCTGGCAGCCCTTATCCTCACTGGTGCTTTCTGTCTCCTTAGCCAAGGACACACTATTGCAGTGTTTTCCCCAGCTAAGAGATAACTGAAACTAATTTGTGCAAGACAATGCAGGAAGTCTGAGACACAGGAACAATGTGCTGAGGATAATGGAGCATTTGAATATCCTCCTACTCCTTAACATTTGCTCTATGAGCACTGCTAAGTGAGCTACGTAATGCTCTACAAGCCAGCACTGCTCAAGATTAGTGAATGAACTCATACCACTTGCAGTTGACACTGGAACTCCTCATTAGTCAGATTCACCCAAATGTCAACTAGCAACCATGAATCAGAGTTGTTCATTGAGCACTCTGTGATCTCCACATTATCAAAGCATCTGTGCTGAGATACAGGAGATCAACAAACCCATCCAAACAGGAAACTACCTACCAAAAATGCCGGATAAGGTCTGTCTGCATAGGGCTATTTTTAACTGCTTCTGTGGTTCTCGGGAGTGAGCTGGCATTGCATTTTGAAATTGAGATCCTCTGGCTTTAGAAAAGAGCATTCCTGCTCTCCTGTACTTCATTCATTTGTCCCAGTCTCTTTCTTCCCATTACTGTCTCTTTTCCAGCCAAAACAGTTCTATGACTCTGTGACTGTTGTTCACAGATCTGTCTTTATGCAGAAGAGCAGAGCAGGTGTTGCTTCCCATCTGCATTGGACAACTCCTGATGAATATTCCTAGCTCTGCAGCAAGGCAGGGGATAAGCACTGCAGTGTTGCTACTCTCTGTGCTGCAGCTGTGCCCACGGGTAGTGGTGACACTGGGCAGACAAAAGGCACGGTGCCTGCCCCAGGGAACACACAGTCTGCTCCATGGTGCTCCCCATCTGTCTGGAGTGCCAAGTGGTCACTGCAATAGACCTGCAGCAAGCTCCACAGCAGCTTCTCCTGTCTTTCCTTTCCATTGCTTCCACTAACAGTATGGGAGCATGTGGTTCTGTGGGGAAAGAAACAGAACTAACTGGCAAAAGCTCAGATTTTGCAGGTGTCCCTTATAGTTACTCAGGGATCATTGGATAACTTTGTACCCATAAAAGTTGTGGCACATGTTCAAGGGAAAGAACTGTAAGGAAGGAAGGAGCAATCAACCAGCCAAAGACCTGCTCCTTCTGTTTCTACTTTTCCTCAAACACAGACCTTGTAGGCAGGCCACAGGTGGACTGTACCCACAGATCAAAACAGCAATGGAAGTAAGATCTGTGAATCCCACAGGCCCCTGACTGTGCCAGGAAAGGGTGTGAGTTACTTTTGGCTGCTTTATGCCCTGGTAATTGTAGAATAAAAATATAATCTAAGAAGGCCATTAGAATCATAGAATTGTCAGGGTTGGAAGGGACCTCAAGGATCATCTGGTTCCAACCCCGCTGCCATGGCAGGGACACCTCACACTACAACAGGTTGCTCAGAGCCACATCCAGCCTGGCCTTAAAAACCTCCAGGCATGAGGCTTCCACCACCTCCCTGGGCAACCTGTTCCAGTGCCTCACCACTCTCTGGTGGTGCCCACCATCTCCCAGGCATCCTGGCCTGTATCAGAAGTAGTGTGGCCAGCAGGAGCAGGGAAATCATTCTGCCCCTGTACTCAGCACTGGTTAAGCCACAGCTTGTGTCCTGTATCCAGTTCTGGGCTCCTCAATTTAAGAAGGACATTGAGACACTTGATTGTATCCAGAGAAGGGCAATGAGGCTGGGGAGGGGTCTGGAGCACAGCCCTGTGAGGAGAGGCTGAGGGAGCTGGGGTTGCTTAGCCTGGAGAAGAGGAGGCTCAGGAGAGACCTTATTGCTGTCTACAACTCCCTGAAGGGTGGTTGTAGCCAGGCAGGGGTTGGTCTCTTCTTCCGGGCAAGCAGCACCAGAACAAGAGGACACAGTCTCAAGCTGCACCAGGGGAAGTTTAGGCTGGATGCAAGGAGAAAGTTCTTTGCAGAGAGAAGATTTGGCCATTGGAATGTGCTGCCCAGGGAGGTGCTGGAGTCACTGTCCCTGGAGGTGTTCAACAAAGGATTGGATGTGAAACTTGGAGCCATGGTTTAGTTGTCAGGAGGTGTTGGGTAATAGGTTGGACTTGATGACCTCTGAAGTCTTTTCCAACCTGGTTGATTCTATGATTCTATGACCGTTATTGGTGGAAGAGGGTTACAACATTCACTGTTACTTTTGTGAGAAAGCCCCAGCACTCTAAGACCAACACCATCTACAACTGCCACTTCTGAATGGATCAGCAATCAAACAAGTAGCAGGAAATAGATCAGGCATCCTCATTACTTAGGATCAGCCTGTTCTTTCTTATCAGCTCTAATACCTGAAATAGTATGGCAAATGTTATTAATCCTGATCTAATATTTACCATGCAGAATCTAAATGCCATTTCTAGTCTTTTTATGGCATCCTAATCAGGTAATTGCTCTAGGAAAGGGAAATGTTAGTCAAGTGTGATCATGCAGTTGCCAGAATTAGCTTCACTTTAAGAAGAAACTGTGGCACTTTCAGCACTCTGGCAACTCATAGGTAGAAGAGGAGGACACTGAAGTGTCACAGGTGGTGACAGCACCATGGTCAGTACATTAAAAAAGTGATCCTATATAGAATTTTTAAATAGTCCAGAAGGATCCTATTGCATCAGTCACAGACAAATGGAAATGACATGGCCTCTTCTGAAAGCAAGAGACTGAAAAGATGATGCTGACAGATTTGGGGTTTTATTTAGGTACACACATTTCTCACTTCCACATGCTGCCTATTAATACATATTCATTAATATATTGTCTTGCCAAGTCAGGTGTTCAAAAAGGGAGAAGGAGGACACAGTCTCAAGCTGCACCAGGGGAGGTTTAGGCTGGAGGTTAGGAAGAAGTTCTTCCCAGAAAGAGAGATTGGCCATTGGAATGTGCTGCCCGGGGAGGTGGTGGAGTCACCATCACTGGAGGTGTTTAGAAAGACTGGATGAGGCACTTAGTGCCATGGGTTAGTTGATTAGATGGTGTTGGGTGATAGGCTGGACTTGATGATCTCAAAGGTCTTTTCCAACCTGGTTAATTCTGTATTCTCTATTCTCTTTTATTCACTGAATCACAGGATGGCTGAGGTGGGAGGGCACCTCTGGAGCTTGTCTAGTTAGAGTAAATGAAAAGTTTTCTTAGTTAAAATGGAATTTCCTGCATTTCAATTTATCTGTTTCCTCTGTATCCCTGTTTTCTTGTGTCCATTGCATCCTGTGTCAGCCTGTGTCCAGTGTTGCTGCTTCTCACAGCAATGCTTAAACATAAAGAAGAGGGGTATTGGACGTGGCACTTGGTGCCATGGTTTGGTCCTGAGGTCTGTGGTGAGAGGTTGGACTTGATGATCTTTGAGGTCTCTTCCAACCTTGGTGATGCTGTGATTCTGTGAATATGTTAGTCATCATAACACAGCAATGATGGACTTCGCTTACTGGGTGGTAAGGCAGGTAAGAAGGTGAGGTAGGGAAGTTAATAGTTGATGAAAGGACAAAGGTTTTGCTTTATGATCTTTACTGCCTTAAATACCAAGTTGATCTCAAATTCTCTCCATGCCACTCCTGTCAGGGTAACAACATGGGCTGGTTTTCTGTGCCTGCTCTCCTAACTTGGCTTCTTCTGCAGGTGGTCTGGAGTCAGGTAAGAAAACAAAGCCTTTGTCTTCTTTAGATAATAGGGGAAGAAATGCAGCTAAAGATGAGGTTGAGAGGAAAAGATTTCAGTATGTTTACTTTTGCAGTTGGCATCTGCATGAAGGAGAGGGAAAGATTTCTGTTTCCTTGGGGTGCTGCTAATTTTAGCAGGCTTGGGTATGGATGGGGAGAGCTTTTCTTGCATTCCCCATCTGAGCAAAATGTCCAGTAGCATTCAAAGTACCATTACCAGAAGAGCAGGTTTGGGTTTAGAACCAAGATAAGTATTACAATTAGTTTTGCTACTCCATATTTAAATGGAAGTATGGGGGTTGGTTGGTTTGTTTATTCATGGTTTTGATATTGAAATCGATAACCTCTTAGCCACTGGATGTGTTTGGGAAGCAGAGAGGGACCTGGCGGTGCTGATTGATGGTAGGCTGAACATGAGCCTGCAGTGTGCCCAGGTGGCCAAGAGGGTCAATAGCAGCGTGGCCTGGATCAGGAACAGTATGGCCAGCAGGAGCAGGGAGGTAATTTTGCCCCTGTACCCTGCACTGGTCAGGCCACACCCTGAGTCCTGTGTCCAGTTCTGGGCCTCTCAGTTTAGGAAAGATGTTGAGTTGCTGGAAAGTGTCCAGAGAAGGGCAACAAAGCTGGGGAGGGGTTTGGAGCACAGCCCTGTGAGGAGAGGCTGAGGGAGCTGGGGTTGCTTAGCCTGAAGAAGAGAAGGCTCAGAGGAGACCTTCTTGCTCTCTACATCTACCTGAAGTGAGGTTGTAGCCAGGAGGGGGTTGGTCTCTTCTCCCAGGCAACCAGCACCAGAACAAGAGGACACAATCTCAAGCTGTGCCAGGGGAGGTTTAGACTGGATGTTAGGAAGAAATTCTTCATAGAGAGGGTTGATTGGCCATTGGAATGGGCTGCCTGGGGAGGTAGTGGAGTCACCATCACTGGAGGTGTGTAAGAAGAGACTGGATGGTGTGCTTAGTGCCATGGCTTAGTTGATTAGATGGTGTTGCATGATAGGTTGGACATGATGATCTTGAAGGTCTCTTGCAACCTGGTTTGGTTTGGTCTGGTCTATTCTGTTCTGTTCTGTTCTGTTCTATTCTATTCTATTCTGTTCTGTTCTGTTCTGTTCTCTGTTCCTTCAATCCAGCTGAACTATTTAAACCAAGAGGTTTCAGTTGAGATTTTGTATTTTGTGTCTTTTTGTAGTGAAGTCTGGCATTTTGTGATGGTTTATTGTAGAGGGCAGGAATTTTACTGATACACAATAAATATGTTTTGAAGGGAAAAAATCCCCAATAGGTTGTTGAAAGTTCATTTCAGCTGTTCACAGCTTCAGGGCAATCTAAGAGTAAGTTATTACCTACTGTGACATTACTGCAGGGGAATAACATTGTCTGTTTTAAGGAATGCAACCAAACTGTCTGGTTCTATGGGTCCAGCTCTAATATCTCACTGTGGCAGTCTTATCCTCTTGCTCACCACTGACACACACTCAATGCATCCTCCTAAGCCAAGAGCTCAACCTCACATTTTCAACTTTCCCCTAGTTCTCCAGTGTCCCCTGGTTACCTCAATCCCTCCCTTGTATTTCCACTGCCTGTCATAACTACCTGTTCCTCTATTCCCAGCTATTTGGAAACTCAACTCTCAGCCTTGTTTAGGTTCCTCTAAATGATGCAGGCTGCTACTAATATCTACAAGCTATCACACATCAAATTGACATGCAATAACCAGCTCCTCTGTGAGAGTGACTTCTGATCACCAGGGCTAATTATTCCATTCCCATGTGTCTCACTGCCAAGAAGAGTTGCTTTCCTATTTCTGGATGCCAGCACTGAGAGTTATTTATAGCCTGGAGAAAACACTGATAAGTTAGGCTGTCTTATCTAAACTGGTTGGCTCTGCTCCACCTGAAAGTCCATGGTGAGGCAGGGAAATTTTCATCTGGTGCTTTATCACATCTTTGAATAGGTATCCAAGACAGGTGAGGTAGACCACCTTCTAGAGATGTCAGGGCATCATGGTGGTGCCATACCTATTTTAGGGACAGATGAATTAGGTATGCAATTTACTCATTTGTTTCTCCACTGCTTACTGAATGAGTCTACTTAGCTTTTATGTGACTAAAACAGGTGAGATGTTTCTCACCTATTCAAGGCACATTTGAATTGATTGCCAGTTGAATGTGCTCATAAGCCATGGTTTGGTCAGCCTTTAACTCAATCCACATAAACCACGTTGTTTGCCAAAGTTAGGGGCTAATGTTATTAACTGTTCAGAATTATGTGTGTGTGTGTTGATACAGGTTGTAGCCAGGTGGGGGTTGGTCTCTTCTCCTAGGCAACCAGCACCCGAACAAGAGGACACAGTCTCAAGCTGCACCAGGGGAGGTTTAGGCTGGAGGTTAGGAAGAAGTTCTTCATAGAAAGAGTGATTGCCCATTGGAATGTGCTGCCCAGGGAGGTGGTGGAGTCACTATCACTGGAGGTGTTTAAGAAGAGACTGGATGGGGCGCTTGGTGCCATGGTTTAATTGATTACATAGTGTTGGATGGTAGGTTGGACTTGATGATCTCAAAGGTCCTTTCCAACCTGGTTAATTCAATTCAATTCAATTCTATTCTATTCTATTCTATTCTATTCTATTCTATTCTAGTAGCATTGGTTAGACTAAATTAAATCCCTTTTTGGTACACCCCAGGTAATATAACCACCTTCTGTATGTGCTTCTGAATTGTGGAACTGTTGCTAATTTACAGAACTTTCAGAGACTCAGAAATGCAGCACATAGCTCTCAGCTCTCAGGCTGGGATTGAGGTGAAAGCTGTGGCTACTCAAGCAAGTAATACTCATCCACAGAGATACTCCTTTTGCCACATATTGTTATGATTCACAGGATTGAAGACCTAGTTTTGTTGAGAGGAATGCGTAAAAGAGTGATTCCTTCAGCATAAAGCATTCAGTGACATCATTCAGACACTGAGGACCAGCCTGGACTTCAGTCAATTGCTGACTTTGCTGTTCAGTTGTGGACTCACGTTTTGGTTTACACACTGGACTTAGCCACATTGATTTCAGTTTGTGAGCTTTTGCTGCTGATAGGGGAGCTTTCCCATAAGCTAACCAGTTTGTACCTTTAGCACAGTTCTGCTTTCTGATTAGTCAATAGAGGCGTGTTGTAGCTTGTAATCATTGGAACTGTAGAAGGATTTTATTCTCCATTAATGGTTAGAAGAGGATTCAACACATACAGGTGTGATTCCTCTCTGCCAACCACAGTCTTTAACAGAAAAGGTGGTAACATGATTTTAATTTCTGAACACTGCAAGCTTTGCTTGGAATGGTTTTTTTCCCCCTCCTCATTAAAAACTGTGTGAGAGTGGGAATGAAGTAAGCCAAACATTGCTGCACACTGCCCATGTACTTTCAGCTTGTTTTACAAGCTGCACGTTCATTTTGATATTTGGACATGTGGACTGGATAGTGATAGTGAAATGCAATGAGAGGCTATAAAACTTGAGATTGTAAGAGGAATCTGATGGATGGTTTGGATAGGATAATTTGGTTTATTAAACTGTATCTATATACACTTATATGATTGTTCTTCTCTTCTCTTCTCTTCTCTTCTCTTCTCTTCTCTTCTCTTCTCTTCTCTTCTCTTCTCTTCTCTTCTCTTCTCTTCTCTTCTCTTCTCTTCTCGTCTCTTCTCTTCTCTTCTCTTCTCTTCTCTTCTCTTCTCTTCTCTTCTCGTCTCTTCTCTTCTCTTCTCTTCTCTTCTCTTCTCTTCACTTTTCTTTTTTTCCCTTCCCCTCCCTTCCCCTCCCTTCCCCTCCCTTCCCCTCCCTTCCCCTCCCTTCCCCTCCCTTCCCCTCCCTTCCCCTCCCTTCCCCTCCCTTCCCCTCCCTTCCCCTCCCTTCCCCTCCCTTCCCCTCCCTTCTCCTCCCTTCCCCTCCCTCTTTTCTTTGCATTTTTTTTCTCATCTCTATTTCTCATGCATCAGCATAAAACTAAATAGTCCCCAGTTAAATGTGACATCACAATCAATTCTTCAGCATTTCCATCTGCCCGAGTCTGGAAACAGTTTCTCAGTGGACTTGGTCACTTTCCCACAATGACATTGGACTTTTAAGAGTCAGGTATCTTAAAATCTACCAAATCTTGAAATGACCTAAAACCATAAAGTACTGAAACAGGGCTGTTTGGGGGGAAATTGGGTCAGGAAACAGATTCTACTCAATGTTTTTTGTTATGGCACTTCACGGTCAGTATTTTCCCTTTGAACTGGACAAGGACATATGTGGGTGATAGTTTTCATTAAGAAAATGAAGAAGCAGAAGTTGTTGGTTGAAAACATTGCCTATTTGTATAACATTTAGATGTACAAATAATGGTGCCAGCTCATATCAGCTAGCTGTGCATTATCTCTCTTAAATCTATAAATCGGAGCCTCTACTTGGCTGGGCAAAAAATGGTTTTCCCCTCTTAGGCAATCAGAATAAATTACCAAAATCTGACAAAAACTGTGAAGCAGCAGTTGGAATTCATTTTAGTTTAGGAGAATCCAAAAGGATAAAATGGGAGTTCAGGCTTTGGTGTTCACAATAATTTTTTTTTCTGTCATTAGCTAAAGTTTTCAGAAGGCACTCATTTCAGATTGGAAATTAATCTTTCATGAAAAAGCTAAAGTTGGACATTCTGACAATTTCAAAGCTTTCTTCCTGAATCTTTTCCAAATAAAGAAACTTCATTAAAGTTATTTTACCTTCCACACGCTCCCCCCCCCCCCATTTGGTTAGAGTGTTTATATGAATGCCTTTGGATTTTGGGGCCTCAGTTATATGCACCCTCAAAATTGTTCCCTCCTCTGGACCTACTCCATAGATCATAGAATTGTTAGGGTTGGAAGGGATCTTAAAGATCATCTAGTTCCAATCCCCCTGCCATGGGCAGGGACACCTCACACTAGATCAGGTTGCTCACAGCCACATCCAGCCTGGTCTTAAAAACCACCAGGATGAGGCTTCCACCACTTCCCTGGGCAACCTGTTCCAGTGTCTCACCACCCTCATGTGGAAGAACTTCCTGACATCCGATCTGAATCTACTCCAGCAGGTTTATGTCTCATATATCTCATTGTATCTCATTATGATCTATGGGCTTTGTATGTTGCAGAAAGAGCCTTTGAGTTGCTATTATTTAGGTAACTGGAGTCCACCTAAGGCACTGGGCTGAGGTGACCTAGCCTCTGTACCTGGTCCTTCCAAGACTTCATGATGCCAGAACACCTATTCTACTCCCCCATCTTCAGCTTTATGATGGAAAGTTAGGCACAACTTCCACAGGTTGTGTAAGCTCCTCACTTGCACCAATACCTGATTTTACAGAACTCATAGGCTCTTTTCCCCTCTTTGTGAAGGACCACTCAGCACTGCCTGAGCCGTGAAAGCAAAACACTTGTGAGAACAAAACATTTGTGAGAACAGAGGCACTACTGGGAGACATTCTTGGGGAAGTGAGGGGGAGGACTCAAAGCTGACACAGGGGAAAAGAAACCTTTCCAGTCAGATGAGGAGGCAGTGGGTCCAGTCAATGCAATACAAAGCCATGCACTAAGTGCTGTCAGTTGAGCTCGAATCTCGTCTCTAATACTGCTGAGAGAGTAACGTGAGCTGCATTTCATTATCTGCCTTTCTAATAATATCTTGTTTTTTTCTTTCCTCCCCAGCCTGCTCCAGAGACAATTGGTGAGTTCTGTTTAGAGATCTATTTGTATGCACAGGAGGCAGTCAACAAAAGCAGCTGCTCATAACCATCACTAGGACAGACACAGATTTATAATTACTGTTATTGTTATTGCATTAATTTTCACACTTCATAAAGATAACAGCAAGGGCTAATGTCCTGCCTCACTTGTCTCTTTATATTTTCCAGAAATTGATGTAGATGGAGGAATTGATCAAGACATCTTTGACATCAATGAAGGTTTTTAAAAATTCAATTGCTCTTTCAGATTTTTTGGGGGGTGGTTTTCATTACGGTAGCCCCAGATCAATAAAACAGGATCAGAGGATCTTAGGGGTCGGAAGGGACCTCTGGAGATCATCGAGTCCAACCCCCCTGCCAAAGTAGCATCACCTAGGGCAGGTCACACAAGAAGGTATCCAGATGGGTCTTGAATCTCCCCAGAGATCACAGAATCACCGAGGTTGGAAGAGACCTCAAAGACCATCAAGTCCAACCTGTCACCACAGACCTCATGACTAAACCACGGCACCAAGTGCCATGTACAATCCCCTCTTGAACAGCACCAGGGATGGTGACTCCACCACCTCCCTGGGCAGCCCATTCCAACAGCTAACAACTCTCTCTGTGAAGAACTTTCTCCTCACCTTAAGCCTAAACCTCCCCTGGTGCAGCTTGAGACTGTGTCCTCTTGTTCTGGTGCTGCTTGCCTGGGAGAAGAGATCAACCCCCTTCTGGCTACAACCTCCCTTCAGGTAGTTGTAGAGAGCAAGAAGGTCTCCCCTGAGCCTCCTCTTCTCCAGGCTAAACAACCCCTGCTCCCTCAGCCTCTCCTCATAGGGCTGTGCTCAAGGCAACTCACCAGCCTCCATGAGCTCTCTGGGCAGCCTGCTTCAGGGCTGTCATCCTTACTGTAAAGAAGTTTTTCCTCATACTGAAGTGGAACCTCCTGTGTTCCAGTTTGTATCCATTGCCCCTTGTCCTATCACAGGACACCACGGAAAAGAGACTGAAACCTTCTTGGCACCCACCCTTCAGGTCTTTATAATTGAATGTTCCTCTCCTCTTTGTCTTCAGCTTTAGGACTAGACCTTTTTGAGGGAGACATCAAGCTTGATGGGGTGAGTTCAAATATAAAACATCACACCAGAAATGTCCCTCTGACTTATGCAAAGTAAAATGCTGCTGGTATGGAAACGCTCCTGCTTTCACTAACTATAAATGCTGTTTATGTAACAATACACTGACAATGTTTGGGGGTGGATTTCTCCAGAATGTCCTGGGTAATGAAGGAGTTGGGTGCATTTGCAGAAACATTATCCAGAATTAGATTGGTTTAGCCATTAGATCAATATTATTTGCTTCTTGTTTCCCTTAGTGTGGTTTTTGTATTTGAACTTGTAAGAGGTTCAGCACCGCTGACAATCATAGAATAGAATACATAGAATACATAGAATCCAGACAGGTTTATAGAAATCCAGACAGGTTTATAGAAATGATTCTTCATTTCCCTGTATTTATTATGAGCCAATTCAACCTGCAGGCCAGTGCTGCAAAACCTTCACCATGTGGAGCAGGTTCACTAAAACCAAAGAAAGAACATTAAAGCTGTAATACCACTTTTGAATCTGTCCACTATCCCTACCTGAGCAGTTAAGAATAGTAATATTTACATAGCAAGTTAACATCTCAAAAAGACCTAATAGAAACCCCCAAAGTGTCTTGTAGCCCTGAAAGTCAATAGTGTTTTACTCTGCCTTTTGGTGAACTGCTTTGGCCTGAGCATAGCACAGTGGAAGCAAGGACAGCACTTGCTAAGGACACAGGAACAAACCCTTGCAGTATTCAGAAATCACAACATTATTAAGCACTGTATGGTTTTCAGAATTTAGGTGTTAGTATTTCCCATGGGAGCTGAAGCTCTCCTCACACATGCATCAAAATCTCAGGTCAGTTCTATGGAGGAAACGTTGCAGAAGCTGGAGGCACTGGTAGAAGGGAGTGAAGGGGTTTCAAACCCAGACCTTAGACCTCTGAGTGATCTCCCAAAGCTTTTGAGCTCTTTGATCCTTATATGTCTTACATGGACTTGCAGGAGACATGCTTTCCTTTAAGACTGTTGTAGTCCCTGGTCCTGGATCACTTTTTCTTGAGCACTGCATACTTGTTTCGTCTCTCTGGTACAGGAACGGAGCTCCATCATTGGTGACAACTATCGGTGGCCCCACGTTATCCCTTATGTCCTGGAAGATAGCCTGGGTACAGTATCTGCTCTTTACAATGTCTGCATGTTGTGTTGATTGGGATGCTCTCTGCAGGTTGGTAAAGATACCATGGCATCCTTTCTTCTTGTAAGTCTAGAGCATTCCATTTCCCACAGCAGGGTTGGACCTGGGAATGGACAAGCTGGGTGCATCACCTAGGTGTTGGTGCTGGTTCCTCACATCCTTTCTTGGGCGGTTCTTATCCTGTCGTTGTTGTGGCCCAGCATATGGATTTAGTTTTAAAAGCATATGTCTGAGACATGCAACTTCTGAGCAGAAGTAAAAACCAGGGCATTCATGTACTCATCACATTTCATACATAAGTACCAAGGAAAAATTACACCAAAGCAAATCAAGAGGAAGGGACAATGTCACAACAGCCTGATTTATGGGTTTTAGGTCCCTACTCAGGCCTTAATCTAGGAAAGAGGCAGCTTGTTTTGTTCAAAGATTGGCAGACCAAGAGTCACCCTCTTGTCCTATGGAACAATTGTTCCATA
Source organism: Dryobates pubescens (assembly GCF_014839835.1). NCBI lineage: Eukaryota > Metazoa > Chordata > Aves > Piciformes > Picidae > Dryobates > Dryobates pubescens. The sequence continues at coordinate 8,420,787 of NC_071614.1, read as the reverse complement.
CAAGTACAAACCTGTGGGCTCAGCACTGCCTTTTCGCTTTGCAGAAATGAATGCCAAGGCACTCATCCTCAAGGCATTTGAACAGTATCGGCTGAAGACCTGCATTGACTTCAAACCTTGGGAAGGGGAGAAGAATTACATCTCTGTGTTCAAGGGAAGTGGGTAAGAGCAGTCACGTAACACAACTGCCATCCTGTTTGGATTCAGGCTACTTTCATGGCCAGCATTCACTCATATATCTGACTATAACTTTGTATTTTGCTTTTTGTTGTGTCTGGTTTCCCATCTTGTTTTCAGCTGGAATTTGTTTCCAAAAGAGATATTGCCTTGGTAGTAATCACCAATTTCTTGCTGATGCTTATTTCTAACTAGAAGAGGAAATCAAGTCATAGGTTCATAGAATGGTTTGGTTTGGAAGGAACCTTAAACATCATCTAGTTCCAACCCCCCTGCACTGGCTGGGGTACCTTCCACTAGAGCAGGTTGCTCAAGGCCTCATCCACCGTAGCTTGAACACCTCCAGGGAGGAGGCAAAGTCTTTTAAGAGGTAATTTTTCTGGTGGTAAAAGGCACCAGAAACAAACCAGTTATTTTCTTGACTGACCTTTGGATATGTGAAGCATCACTTGCAAATGGTCAGTATTAGATAACCTTAGTTTAAATAAAACCCCAAATTATATTTCTTAATGCGGGACAATGGCTATGTTTGACTGTAACAAATCATAGAATCACAGAATCAACAAGGTTGGAAAAGACCTCAAAGATCATCAAGTCCAACCTGTCACCCATGACTACTCATGACTACTAAACCATTTCACCAAGTGCCACATCCAATCCCTTCTTGAACTCCTCCAGGGATGGTGACTCCACCACCTCCCTGGGCAGCACATTCCAATGGCTAATAACTCTTTCTGGGAAGAACTTTCTCCTCACCTCCAGCCTAAACTTCCCCTGGCACAGCTTGAGACTGTGTCCTCTTGTTCTGGTGCTGCTTGCCTGGGAGAAGAGACCAACCCCCTCCTGGCTACAACCTCCTTGCAGGTAGTTGTAGACAGCAGTAAGGGCTCCCCTGCACCTTCTCTTCTCCAGGCTAAACAACCCCAGCTCCCTCAGCCTCTCCTCACAGGGCTCTGCTCCAGACCCCTCCCCAGCCTCGTTGCCCTTCTCTGGACACGTTCAAGAGTCTCAATGTCCTTCTTAAATTGAGTGGCCCAGAACTGGACATAGGACTCAAGGTGTGGCCTGACCAGTACTGAGTACAGGGGCACAATGACTTCCCTGCTCCTGCTGGCCACACTCTTCTTGATGCCTGGATGCCATTGGCCTTCTTGACCCCCTGGGCACACTGCTGGCTCATGTTCAGCTGGCTGGAATGGAATTTGCATCTGGGCAATGTCACATCAGCATATTTTTTTAAATGCTGCACAACACTGAAATATCTTACAGAGGTTTAACCCCTCTTGATGACTAGTTGTGCTTATTCCACCTTACATTTTGCAACATAAGACTCCAATAGAGAAGTCAAAACTGCCTCAGCTGCTTCCCTTTCTAAGACAGCCTTTGTCAAAACAGTGCAGCAAGAACAAGTACATTTTCCACACTACACTGAGCCATTTCTCTTTCAGAAAAGGAGCTCAGGGAAAGCTTTGATAGCCTGGTGAGGAAATTTACTTTCAGAAAATCATTTCCTGATATGAGAATGCATTCATAAGTGGGAAAAGATTTTCTGACAATGAAAATGGTTCCCTTTCCCTCCAGGCTTGTTCTGAGATATTTGCAGCAGATAATTATTTTGAAATCTCTTTGGTCTCTGGCTCTTTTTAGTCTCAACTCTTCATGCTGTACATGTGACACTGACCCTCATCCCTAAAAGATGTCTAAATGGAGGCTTAGGGAGCACAGTATTTTCCTGTGCTGAAGACTCATCTTTTGGAGCCAAATGGAAAACTCATGTAGCTAAATTTTTTCAGTCCTTCATCACATAAAGTATGCAATGAATTTGCTGATAATTGTGCCTGGAAAAGAACCACAGTCTTTAGCCTATGGCAAGTAAGAGGCCTCTGCACCACGTTTCATTTCTATGTCCATTAAAAAGACATGTCACATGATGAAGAAGGCAAGTCCCTCTAGCTGGATGCTGAGTCTCACCCTCACTGCCTGGTGTGTTGCTGTGCACTATGCAGCAGATGTGGCTCTGAAACTGCTGCTTTGGTATGAGGTGGATCCAGAACTGTGGTCCTTGGGTGGTTCTAGCTACGTGAGGGTTGGTCTCTTCTCCCAGGCAACCAGCACCAGAACAAGAGGACACAGTCTCAAGCTGCACCAGGGGAGCTTTAGACTGGATGTTAGGAAGAAGTCCTTCATAGAAAGAGAGATTTGTCATTGGAATGTGCTGCCCAGAGAGGTGGAGGAGTCACCATCACTGGAGGTGTTTAAGAAGAGGCTGGATGGAGTGCTTGGTTGATTAGATGGTGTTGGGTTATAGGTTGGACTTGATGATCTCGAGGGTCTTTTCCAACCTGGCTACCTGGTTAATTCTGTATGCTGTAAATGTCCTGACTTCTGCAGAACACACAGACCCACAAAAAGGAGCTGCACAATCAATATGGGGACACGATCAGCAGAAGCCTGTGAAATTATGGATGCCACATGTGCGTCTTCCTAGGTCTGATGCTGTGATTTGGATGAGTAATCAATAGCCAAGGCCTGTGCTCTTCTGTGGAAAGAGAAATGCTGGGAATAAGTTGCACTAATAAGTGTGTGGTGTGCTTGTGGTTTTACATTTCTGGGGTGACAGGACTGCGAATTCTACAGCATATTTTGTGCCTGATTAATTTTATGGACCTCACTGGGCAAGTGTTGATTTGCTTGCTGCGTAAAACATCCATTTAAATGAAACTCTCTGTGCTTGCTACTTTTGGGACATGGGGTGCCATTTTATTGGCTTGTGCAGATAGTTCTCTGAAGTTTTTTATCCTGCAGTAAAAACTTCCAGCACAACTGCAGTTTTGCTCTTTCTCATGAGCGTGTGTCAGCAGCAAGTGCTCCACTGCAGCAGCTCACAGAGGGCTGGGAAGAAAGGAGCTTTTGCAAAGCACTGTTAGATGCACCACCTTTACAAAGGCAAAAGCAGCTGTGTAGGGCCAAACCCTGCCTGACAGCCACAGCCCCTCACCAAGCAAAAGGCCAAAACAGTAAAGAGAGCAGCAGCTGCAGTGGGAGAGGTGAGGACGTGCACGAACCTGGTTCCTCACCATCAGGACAGGCTCAAGGTGTGCTCACAGTCACGTACTGTGCTCCAGCTAAAAACTGCTAATCTGCAGTAACTTAATTGCACTACATTATGTGTCCATAGTCTTTGATGTTTCCTGGAGTACCAAGGAATTCCTCATCAGCTTTCATCTGTCACAGCTCAGCATTTTTTGTGTTAAAGAAAACCCATCGAAACCAGCAGAGCCCGAGCTGGGGAGGTGTTTCTTTATCAAAACAGGGCTACATGTGAGAGGAAAGGATCTGGTAAGGAACAGATCAATGAAGAAGCTCTGTCTGGAGCAAAATGTAACCTCAACACTCAAGCTAAAAATGTAGCTGCTGAACAGACTGATTTTGGGGCTGGCATGGCATGGGGACGCTGTGTCTCAGAGAGTCCTCTCTTGTGTTTCAATGCTAGATGCTGGTCCTTAGTGGGAAACCACCAACAGGGGCTACAGCAGCTCTCCATTGGAGCCAACTGTGACAGGATTGGGACAATCCAGCATGAGTTCCTTCATGCCCTGGGATTCTGGCATGAGCAGTCACGATCTGACCGGGATGACTATGTGTCCATCGTCTGGGACAGGATTCAGACTGGTCAGTCTCTCCCATGCCTTTCTTTTCAGGCTCTGGTGTTAGTGGGTTTAGCTGTGGAACATCCCTTCCAGCCACCCTTCAATGGTCACACTGTTCTCTTACCTGGACTTACTTTTCAAAGCAAGTGTATAAATAAATTTTAGATATAAAAATGATAGATAAATGAGTAAATAAAGACAAGAAAAAATCTGGGGTAGAAAGCCTTGTTTGTCATTGCTGTGGTTTTTCCCCTCATGCCACAGCAGTGCCCACAACCCTAACTAGAGGTCTGAGTTGTGTTGTGCAGCAGAAAAGCAGAAGTGAATAACTGAGTTTGGTTAAATGAATACTCTGCTACCAGCAGTGTTACTCTGGGGCTCGTGGCAAAAGAAAAGTAATTGGAAAAACCCCAAATGCCACACTGAGCAAAGCAGTGTGAGTGAAGCCAGTAGAAAATCTCCAGTGAAAACTCTGGTTGGCCTCTTTGTCCCTGGCCACTACACCTGGCTTGGGCAGCAGAGCTGAGACAGCAGAGTGTCTGCAGACAAGAGAGACCCCTTTCAGCATCTGCATCACACAAGTGGTTACTTCAGTGATGCCCCTTCTGAATGTGAGTGTATCTGGTGTATTTGGCAGATGCCTGAGAGCTGGCACTGGGTTCCTTGGGATCTGCTCAGTCTCTGCCTCTTCAGCTTGCCTTCATCCTCTGTGACTTTCATGCAATTCAGATACAAAGTTGTATACACAGAATTGGTGCTGTCCTAACAGGTACTCACAGAAGACTGAAAACAATAGATAATGATTAAATATAATGCATTCTTATTTAATCATGATCAATAGTCTGGTGCATATGCAAGTGTATTGTACAGACAGTTACTTAGACTGTGTTATTTGATTTCCATTGTACTTTGCTGACTCTTTAATGTTGCTTGTTTGAAACTGCTGCAGCTTTTTTACCCTGACCAGAATACAGTTGCTAATGTTACCTTCCTTGGGTAGTTAGGAATATAGCTTTTAGGAGTATTTGTTTTGCTCACACTCCAGAAAATATCTGCAAAGGTAAGTTCTGAAAGATTATCTGATGACAACTTGTTTATTGTGAGCTAAAACGACCAGCAACTGAACAGCAGAGAAGACAGATTAGAAACAGAGAAGCATTACAGTTGCAAATTGCATTAATCTGAGCACTGAAACAGTATCTTCACTTTTGGGGATACTCCACAAGCCCATCAAATTTCACAGGTAGTTTCAGGGGGGAAAGCTTTCTGGTAAGGGAGGAGGGGGACAGCCTCTTCTCCTTGATGACTGACCACAGGACTAGAGGAAATGGTTACAAGCTGCACCAGGGGAGGTTCACAATGGATATTAGGAGATATTTCTTCACTGAGGGGGTTCTCAGGCATTAGAAATCAGTCCATGACAAATGGTCTGCCCAGGGCAGTGGTGGAGTCACCATCCCTAGGGGTGTTCAAGCGCCATGTGGACCTGGTGCTTAGGGACATGGTTTGGTGCTGACCCTTCAGTGCTGGGCTGAAGTTTGGACTGGATGATCTGTGAGGTGTCTTCCAACCAGACATATTCTGTGGTAGCAGAAATTGTCCTACATCCAGCAGAAATCATCATGCTATGTTCCAGTGGCTAAAAGAGGAAAGTAAATAACTCTAGGCAAGAAATAAAATAGTTTCAGGCTACAAAAAAATAATCCTTGAGGAGGTGATGGATTCCTTGGCACTCTAAGTGTGAAGATCAAAACTTGTTCCTCTTGGGCAGCAAGCAGTCTTCCTTTTTATTTCTTCCCCATTCAGGTAAAGAACACAATTTTGCAAAATACAATGACTCAACCTCAGACTTCCTGAACGTTCCCTATGACTACACTTCTGTGATGCACTACAGCCAAAACGCATTCAAGAACGGAACTGAGCCCACCATTGTCACCAACATACCAGACTTCATGGATGTCATAGGACAGAGGATGGATTTCAGTGATTATGATCTCCAGAAGCTGAACAGGCTGTACAACTGCAGTAAGTGTCTCCATTTCTTTTAATATTTGAGTGGTTTTGTTGCTTCTGGCATTTGAAATCAAGGAGGGCGATGCATGCACGCTGAACTCACCCAGGCACAAGTGAAAGAGCTGCTAACGTTATCTGGAGAAGTGAATTGGGTTAAACCCACCCAAAATAATGGTGGAGCTAGAAATATCACAGCCCTCCTGCAGAAACACTGCTGTGCAGCAGTTTTGTGTGCAATTTTATCTGACCTTTAGTTGAAAAACAGCCTCACTCAGCAGCTGAGTTTTGTTCATCCCTTGGGTGGTTGTTTAAAACCTGCACTTCTGTTCCCATTAATTCCATCCTGAAATTTTCTATGTGATGAGATATTCACTGCTCCCAAATGTTGGGGATTTTTTTTTCCATTCCAGTTCAGCACTTTGGAAAACAAAGTTTGCTTATAGCAGTGAAAATAAGCACTCCAGCTGATACACTGGTGAACTTCTACCAGAATCTCTGGCCATGCTTGGACTGGCCCAGTAAGGCAGAGGAATGAATGGGAAGGCTCAGGCCCTTTTGGCTATGTGAAGGTTGGTGGGTTGGGGTTGGTGGTAGTGTTCCTTTTATAAATTTAAGCTGTATCTAAAGGGTGGAGGTAAAAGAGTGAAGCTGGGCTCTTTTCAGCAGTGCCCAGTGATAGGATAAGGGGCAACAGGCACAAATCAGAACCCAGAATGTCTCACTTGAACATCAGGGGAAAATTTACAATGAGGGTGATGGATCACTGGAGCAGGCTGCCCAGAGAACTTGTTGAGTCTCCTTCTCTGGAGACGTTCCAAACCAACCTGGACATGTACCCGTGCAACCTGCTCTAGGTGACCGTGTTTTAGCAGGGTGGTTGGACTAGATGATCTCCAGAGGTCCCTTTCAACTCCAACCATTCTGTGATTCTGTGATAAGAAGCTGACATGCTCCTGTGCTTACTAACTGCCCAGAGTGGTCCTGAGGACATCTTATTAATGTCAGTGTTAATGGTCAGCTGCTTTGAATTCCTGAACATTATACTGTGCATGTTAATGCTATCAAAACCACTGATTGCTGGGGTCAGAGTGGCTGGAGAGTAGACAAGCAGAAAGGGACCTTGGGGATCCTGGTTGATAGTAGGCTGAATGTGAGCCAGCAGTGTGCCCAAGTGGCCAAGAAGGCCAATGGCATCCTGGCCTGTATCAGGAATAGTGTGGCCAGCAGGAGCAGGGAGGTCATTCTGCCCTGTGCTCAGCACTGGTTAAGCCACACCTTGAGTACTGTGTCCAGTTCTGGGCCCCTCAATTTAAGAAGGACATTGAGATACTTGAATGTGTCCAGAGAAGGGGAACAAGGCTGGGGAGAGGCCTCGAGCACAAGTCCTATGAGGAGAGGCTGAGGGAGCTGGGGTTGTTTAGCCTGGAGAAGAGGAGGCTCAGGGGAGACCTTATTGCTCTCTACAACTACCTGAAGCAAGTTGTAGCCAGGTGGGGGTTGGTCTCTTCTCCCAGGCAAGCAGCACCAGGACAAGAGGACACAGTCTCAAGCTGCACCAGGGGAGGTTTAGGCTGGAGGTTAGGAAGAAGTTCTTCTCAGAAAGAGAGATTGGCCATTGGAATGTGCTGCTCAGGGAGGTGGTGGAGTCACCATCACTGGAGGTGTTTAGGAAGCGACTGGATGGGGTGCTTGGTGCCATGGTTTAGTTGATTAGATGGTGTTGGGTGATAGGTTGGACTTGATAATCTCAAAGGTCTTTTCCAGCCTGGCTGTTCCATTCTGTTCCGTTCCGTTCCGTTCTTTTGTGCTTGCATTTAGTCTTTCTCTGCTGTTGGCTTTGCAGCCTCAGCAGCCAAATGTGTGTTGTGTAATGGAGATTCAAAACTTGGTGGATCTTTATTTTTATTTTTCTGCTGTTCCAGCCTCCTCCCTCAGTTTCATGGACACATGCAGTTTTGAACTTGAAAATGTGTGTGGCATGATTCAAAGTTCAGATGATAACAGTGACTGGCAGCGTTTGTCTCGGGTTCCCGCTGGGCCAACTGCTGATCACACTAATATGGGGGAATGTGAAGGTATGAGAATAAAACCCTGTCCTTATCTCTCTGGGAGGGATTTTCTGCAGAGGCATGGGAGCTGACTTGGATCTTGGCCTTGTTCTCTGTTTATTTGTTGACAAAAAATTATTTTTTAACCAAGCAACATAAATGTATGTGCTTGGGGACATCATGTGGCCTGTTAGATTTTCTGCTTATCTGAGAAGATTCAGTGTCCTTATCTCTGTGGAGCTGTTTCCTTGTCTAAGTGTCACATCCTGACAGGAGAACTTCATAGAATATTCTAACCTGTGGTTCAGGCACACCAGAAAGGCTGCTAATTTTCTGAATAATTGCTCTGTAAGTCTTTGGAAAGGATTGGGATTTAGGAATGAATGTATGTTATCAGGAGAATAATTAATTGAGAGTGTAGCCAGTTGTTTCTGAGCCTGTCAGAGAAAACGTCATGGGTTCAGGAGCTTAAATCAGTCCTCCAGAGAGAATCAAGTGTGAATTGCTGGCACTGGGTAAAGAGTAAAAGGCAGTGCTTTTGGGTACAAATTGCTAGGGACAGGCAAATGAGGGAAAAAAGTTGCAAGGAGAATGTTTTGGCCTCTGGAGAATGTGAACAGGTCCTTAGTCTGAAGATCTCTAGAGGGTCTGCCATACCCTCACCCTGACTCAACCACATCTTCCTGCTTCTTTACATCACAGCGTTGATACAGCTGCGCCAGGAAAAGCCTTTTATTCTGCTCTCTGCCATTCATTTCTCATTGACTTTTGACAGATTCTGGCTACTTCATGCATTTCAACACCAGTGCCGGAGCAGAGGGGAGCACTGCTCTCCTGGAGAGCCGTATTCTGTATCCCAAAAGGGGCTTCCAGTGCTTGCAGTTCTATTTCTACAACAGCGGTCAGGAAAGCGACCGGCTGTACGTTTGGGTCAGGGAGTACACTTCAGCCCATCCAAATGGCACTTTGAGACTCATTGAAGAGATAAAAGGTAAGGAATAAAATTGCATTTTGTTTTTATCTATACTCAGTATCCTTTCCAAAGTACTGGGGGTGAAATGTTGTGGCAAAGTGACTCACCTCCTAGCGTTAGTCTTTGGCTTCTCTGTGTAATTGATTCTCCTCTCGTGAAATTGCAGTTGATGGATCCTCAGTCAGCTGCTTTCCTGTAACGTGATCAATTACCACAGATTACAAACTCTTGCAGTATCATTACAGTTTCTTCACCAAAATAGCTCAAATTCCATGAGTAGTCATTTCAGATGCTCCTGAATTGCTGGTATCAATAGCAACCAATGAAGCTGGCAATTAGAGTAAATGACAACGAATAAGAAAGGAGTAATAAAAAAATGGGAGGTGTAAGTGCCTTAAAATATCTAACATACCAATTTAGAAAAGGTTAAATAAACTGTAAGGGATTTTTTATTTCTAAAACCAAGGTTTGAAAAGACTTAAGTGAAATACATGGGCCACAGATCATGACTCGAGTTGCAGCTTGAAGAAAATTCAGTTGTCGTGGTTTAGGGAGCCTATGGCCAATAGAATGAGCTGGTGATGGACAAGATCTCTTTAAGCTAGAACTGCCAAATTCACCTCAGGACTAAATCATTTTCTCCAATATTTAACTGTTAGTTGATCTTCCACCGAAAAAGTAACACCTGCAGGATAAATATTTCAACATCTCTGTGCCAGTAGAGCAGAGATGTTCTTACACAGTGCTGGTGCTGGGTCTGTAGACCTGTGCACTGTTTGGCTGTCCTCCTCACTGAGAAATCCTTGCTGCTGCAAGCACTTTGGTCACAACAACCCCATGCAGCGCTACAGGCTGGGGTCAGAGTGGCTGGAGAGCAGCCAGGCAGAAAGGGACCTGGGGGTACTGATTGACAGCTGGCTGAACATGAGCCAGCAGTGTGCCCAGGTGGCCAAGAAGGCCAATGGCATCCTGGCCTGCATCAAGAATAGTGTGGCCAGCAGGAGCAGGGAGGTCATTCTGCCCTGTGCTTAGCACTGGTTAAGCCACACCTTGAGTGCTGTGTCCAGTTCTGGGTCGGTCAATTTAAGAAGGACATTGAGATTCTTGAATGTGTCCAGAGAAGGGCAACGAGGCTGGGAAGAGGCCTCGAGCACAAGTCCTATGAGGAGAGGCTGAGGGAGCTGGGGTTGTTTAGCCTGGAGAAGAGGAGGCTCAGGGGAGACCTTATTGCTGTCTACAACTACCTGAAGGGAGGCTGTAGCCAGGAGGAGGTTGGTCTCTTCTCCCAGGCAACCAGCACCAGAACAAGAGGACACAGTCTCAAGCTGTACCAGGGGAAGTTTAGGCTGGAGGTGAGGAGAAAGTTCTTCACAGAGAGAGTTGTTAGCTGTTGGGATGTGCTGCCCAGGGTGGTGGTGGAGTCACCATCCCTGGAGGCATTCAAGAGGGGATTGGATGTGGCACTTGGTGCCATGGTTCAGTAGTCATGAGGTGTTGGGTGACAGGTTGGACTTGATGATCTTTGAGGTCTTTTCCAACCTTATTGATTCTATGATGCTCTGTTTCTCAGGTTCACCTGCAGATTTCTGGCAGCTCCATCACGTTTCCTTGAACGTCACAAGTAAATTCCGGGTTGTGTTTGAAGGTGTGAAAGGAAGTGGCTTATCAAATGGAGGCCTTTCCATTGATGACATCAACTTGTCTGAAACTCAGTGTCCCCACCATGTCTGGCACATCAGAAATTTCACACATCTCCTCAACACAAGCCCAGCAGGGCAAGAGGGAAGAATATACAGCCCACCTTTTTATTCTAGTCAAGGATATGCTTTTCAGGTCAGCTTGTATGTAAATGGGACTGCTGATAGCCCATTTAATTTGGCAATATATTTGCACTTGATTTCTGGAGCAAATGATGATCATCTGCAATGGCCCTGTGCGTGGCAGCAAGGTACCATGATCCTGCTTGACCAGCATCCTGATATTCGTCAAAGGATGTCAAACCAAAGGAGTATAACAACAGACCCCCAGAAATTAGGTGAGTTAAAATCAGAGGTGCTACTCAGTACATTTAAACATAGCCAAAAGATGAGGAGTCAGATTTTTCTCCTTGTGCAAATTAGTGCAGTTTGTTTAGAATAGAATAGAATAGAATAGAATAGAGCAGGTTGGAAGAGACCTTCGAGATCATCGCATCCAACCCATCAACTAATCCAACCCACCTAATCAACTAAACCATGGCACCAAGCACCCTATCAAGTCTCCTCCTGAACACCTCCAACGATGGTGACTCTACCACCTCCCTGGGCAGCCCATTCCAATGGGCAATTAGCTTCTGGAATGTTTCATTTGTATGCAGCAACGAGAAACTGACCCACAGACAAGAAAAAAACTGGACATACAAGTAGGTTAAACTGGGACATTCGACCTCAGAGTTGATTTGCATAAGAAACAGGTGGATGATCCACTCCTAAAATGTCTTTCCTATGCTCTGTGAAGATTCATTAATGTCTGCTTTATGAGAACTGAAGTTTTACAGAAGGCTTGACAGGCAAAACACTGAATTAGCAAGGCACACAGTTCAGAGCAGATAAAAGAGCAGCTATTAGCCAAATCTCCACCCTCCACATAAAAGGTGCAGCGGTGTCAGCACAAATCTCCACATGGACAAAGTACTGATTCATGTTACATAATCTGTACTCATTCAAGGTGTGAGAAGATAAGGAGCAGTTGTCCACAATAGCTTGGAAAGGAGGCAGCTGAGCAGGAGATGTAGCTCTGAGATATGATAGGAATCTCTATACAAAGAGATATTAAAGAAACACATCCCCCACCCTCCCACCCCCTCCAAATTCATCATTGGATAAAGATTGGACTTAAGGCAAAATATACTTTCTTTACCAGTGCAAGGGTTTTGCCAAAACAAACCCCCCTCAGCACTGCTTTCAAACAATGGAAGCGAAGGAAGAAGGCACCAAAAAAAATCAAATTCACAGTATTAGTTTAAAGATTTTATTATTTAGACTCATTTTTCTATGGCATTGTCTCTATGTGGACAGAACCAAACCAACAACAACAAAACACACCCCAACAAAGAAAACCCCAACCCAGGTAGAACCAGTCTAGAAAGACTGGATTTCCTCCCTGTAAATGAGAGCTGCACCATGCCAAGTGCTCCATAGATGGCTGGTGTTCTCCCTGTGCTCTTTGCTGTTATGGTCACAGGGCTCAGCCCTTCTCCTTCCCTGACCCTGTGGACTTGCAGCCTGTTTGCACTCTGCTCCTTCTCCTTTGTTTGCTCATACATTGCTACTCACCCCAGATTCCCAGGAGAAGCCTTGTAACTGCTTTCTCTAACCAGCAGAGATGCTGAAGCAGGCACTTTCTTCTCCCTCTATCAGATACTTTCATAGACAACCAGGCTCAGCTCTGAGATGCAGAAGAGTTTGATGGAGGAGTCATCAGTGGCCTGTGACCATTCAGATTGTCCCAGTACCCCTTGCTCCACGTCCACATCAGGAGTTGCTCTTTTTAGAGAAGCACTGTGTTAATTCTTTTCACAGTGAAGTTTTGTGCTGCTCATCTTCGTGTGCTGTTCATCCTCTTGCCCACTTCACTTCAAGTATAAACCAACAGGTTTTCAACTGTCTCTCCAATAATGTCCTCTCCAACAGGTTCTTTCTCAACACCTCAGGCTAAACCAAATGCTCGAAGAGCTCCTTTGTCTTCTGCATCTCATCAGTGTGGACTCAAGAAAAAAAATCTGCAAATATTGTAGGCAGGTTCAGCATAGTTCCTATTCCCTGAGTTTCAGATGAGTTGTTGTTTTCTCCTACAACAAAGCTGGGGAGAGACTTTCTAGGATGTTAGGTAATGATGGGACTGGGGGGAATGGAGCAAGACTAGACGTGGGTAGACTCAGAGTGGATGTTAGGAAGAAGTTCTTTCCCATGAGGGTGGGGAGACACTGGCACAGGCTGCCCAGGGAGGCAGTGGAAGCCTCATCCCTGGAGGTTTTTAAGGCCAGGCTGGATGTGGCTGTGAGCAACCTGATCTAAGCGTGAGGGGTCCCTGCCCATGGCAGGGGGTTGGAACTAGGTGATCCTTGAGGTCCCTCCCAACCCTGACAATTCTATGATTCTATATTCATGATATCCACAAGCAACTAAGCAGGAGCAGGCAAAGTGTGTCTTGATTGTTGGGAGAGGCCTCGGAAGTACTTTGCAGCAGAGGTTATCTGAGAAGGAAGGGACACTGTTGAGATGGAAATCCAGAGTGGTCCCATACTCACATTCACTTAATTATTTTTCTTTCCAGATTCCTCATCAAAGTATTTTTGGGGTAGGCCAGATGAAGTGGGATCCACAGCAACTTTCCCCAATGGAACTACTTTCATGAGAGGCCCAGGGAGTGGAACAAGTGCATTTTTAACCCATCAGAGACTTCAAAGGCGTGACTTTATTAAAGAAGACAGTATTTACATTCTTCTAACAATGGAAGGTAGGTAACCACAGTTGCTGTGCTTTGCAATACAATACACACAGAATGTCACAATACTTACTGGATCACTAGAGCTGCAGAACTAATACACATGAAGTACTTTGCACATGAGCAGTGAGGGAGCTACACCTGTATCTAAAATCAAAACCTATGTTTGAATGAATGTATGGAGAGGTACCTGCACTGCACAGTTCCTTTATGTATGGAAAGGAATATAAGACAATGCTAAGGTGGATAAAATAATGCTGATTCTGTGGAAATTACTTAGAGTACTTTGAATAAATTTGTCTGGTTATGAAAGAATCTAGAGGACACTTCCAAAATAAACCATGCTCCTTAAAGGTGAAAAAAAACCCCTACTTGTTTATCCATTATACATGGACAGCCTCTTTGCTCTTTGCAGTTAGAACTTAGCATTAGAATGAGGGGGGGAGTGGTGGGGGGAAATGAAGTAAAGCTCCAATGTTTGTGTTTTTGTTGTGCAGATATATCACATCTACTATCAACTCAGCCAAGTGTTTCACCAACTGTTGTTACAAACACATCCAGTGCCAGCACCAAGCCCACCACCACCACTGAGCCTAGCACTACTACCATCAAGACTGCCACCACTAAGCCTGTCACCACCACCACCACTAAGCCTGCCACCACCACCACCACTAAGCCTGCCACCACCACCACTAAGCCTACCACCACAGCCTTTGTCAAGCCAACTGATAAGCCAGAGGTGGAGGGTCCAGATGTCTGTCCAGAAAACCCTTGTGAAAATGACGGTGTCTGCATTGTTGTAGACAGAGCACCAGTGTGCAGGTGACTGCCTGTATTCACTCTCAGAGGAGAGGATGAGGAATGCAAGCTTCTAGTAGCACACACCTTTGTTCCTAATGAAAGACAAACTATAGCTGATTAGGGCAAATATTTCCAACTGCTCCTGTGAGACTAATCTTGTGATCAGTGTGGGCAACAAAGCTCCTAACCTCAGCATTGGACCAGCATAAAATCATTAAGGTTGGAAAAGCCCTCTAAGATCATCAAGTCCAACCATCAGCCCAACACTACTATGTCCCCCAAGCTGTGGTACTCTGCTTGACTTCCCTCTAAGTTGTATTTCAAATGTGTCTATCATTTTCAGTGATCTGTTAGTCCAAAGTTATAAAATGAACTGTGCATCTTCCTGAAAGTCCCTACAGCAAGCTGTAGAAGACTTAAATATAAATGCAGTTGCAACAGAAGAGCATTTCTATCAGGAGAAAAGATGTCTCATTCTTCCCAGGCAGAAAGCAGCACAGACATCATTTCAGAATTTGATTCAGAAATGTCATGCAGTACAAATTACAGCCAGGAGTTACCAAAGTGGAGTTGCTTGCACTTGAAAGCAGCAAGGAAGGCTAAGGACTAAGAAGGTTTTTTGCCTTGCAAGAGAAACAAGTTTTCTTTGATTCTCTGTGGGTGCATTTCTGTAAGCCACCTGGCTGGTGAGGGCTGTTAAAGCTCTCAGATGAGCTCTAATGCTGAAGATAGGAACTTTGTGTGATGCTTTGCCAGGGCAGGTAGGCTGGGGGAGTGCTGGGAGGCACACAGCTAAAGGCCAAGAGGGACAGGAGTCAGGATGACTCATTAAGTGTTATGTCTCCCCATTTAGAAACCTTTTAAAAACCAATCCATGTGCAACCCATCAGAAGCAGGGTAGGAATGAGTAAATGTCAAGAAGCAATTCCAAGAAGAGAGAGTTTTACTGAATATTATAGCTGATGTCAAATGTATGGAAAGACAACATCTATTTTCTGACACCTCTGGATGGTTTGAAGGTCTAGTGCCTATGTGACCTACTTTCTGTCCTCAGGAAGTAGGTGACAGCAGTTGGTCTCAGCTCCAATTTTCTGCTGGGAAAGGAGGGGGGATTGTGATATGTAGCTGTTTAAGCTGGATCACATGTAGCCCCCTGACAATCAGTATCCTCCAGTGCACTGCAAATAGACTCATTTGCAGGGTTGAATGTATAGTTCTGAATAAAGGGCTTAGGCAGGAATGAGAAAAGCAGTAACAGTAGGAACAACCAGGGTTAGCAAGACAGGGGCAGGTGTCCACTCAACAGTACTGCACAGCTATCTTTTTCCCAGTCAGGTAATTGGGACCTTCATATGCTCACTGTACAATGTTTCAGAGCTGATAGTGATGCTGGATAAGGTGAAGGAATCAAATCTTGGAGCTTGTTGTTAGTCCTAATATCAGATGACTGCTAGGACATGAATTAATTTTTTCTTACCTTCTTTGGAGGAGGGCAGAGATAGTTCATTCAAACTCTTTAAAACTGAAACTAAGCCTCTTCTGGCAATGTAAAGGGTGAAGGGAATGTGGTGGGAAACTCTTCAGCAGGATCAGTCTGGAAGTAGGGGATCCCTGCACCTAAGCCTTGGTCCAGCTGCTATCTGGTCAGCAATGCTGTAAGAGTCCAGCCCATGGTCCCCACCTCATCTATCTCATGGGTTCAAATTATTGCACAAGGTGAGCTGAGAGTTAAAAAAGCAATGATTTTGTGAGGAAACAAGTGGATGAAGTTTTCTGGAGGGTGGTAAATGCAGCTGGATTGGCTAAAAATAGCAGTGTAAAGGTTCTGGACCAGTTGCTGTAGGGATCTTATTCAACTCCTTCCTGTAAAGGCTGTTTAAAATTGACTGAATGAAGCAGGCAGAAGGGCTTTGTGTAAAAGCTGAGCATGACAAAAGGCAGAACTGCATCAGAACATGAAGGTAACGTTTGTTCTTTTACTTTCTAGATGTCCAGCAGGTGACAGCTGGTGGTACATGGGTGAAAAGTGTGAAAGGAAAGGCTCAACTCAAGAAAACACTGTAATAGCTGTTTCTTCAACCATAGCTGTGTTTGTTGTAATGCTCATTGTCACTATCACAACTGCAGTGTGCCTTAAGAAGAAATACAGGAAAGAAAAAGGACGTGGGGAGACACTAGCTCTAGAAGAGGTAAGTATTTTGCTTCTTCCAACAAGTATCTCTATACACACAGGTACATGTACATACACACACTGCACACACAGGTACATGTACATACACACACTGCACACACAGCTACATGTACATACACACACTATACACATAGGTACATGTACATACACACACTATACACAGAGGTACATGTACATACATACACTGCACACACAGGTACATGTACATACACACACTGCACACACTACACACACAGGTACATGTACATATACACACTATACACATAGGTACATGTACATACATACACTATACACATAGGTACATGTACATACACACACTATACACAGAGGTACATGTACATACATACACTGCACACACAGGTACATGTACATACACACACTGTACACACAGGTACATGTACATACATACACTATCACACAGGTAGATGTACATACACACACTATCACACAGGTACCTGTACATACACACAATATACACAGAGGTGCATGTACATACACACAGGCACATGTACATACACACACTATACACAGAGGTACATGTATATACACACACTATACATACAGGTACATGTACATACACACACTATACACACAGGTACATGTACATACATACACTATGCACACAGGTACATGTACATACATACACTATGCACACAGGTACATGTACATACACACAATATACACAGAGGCGCATGTACATACACACAGGCACATGTACATACACACACTATACACAGAGGTACATGTATATACACACACTATACATGCAGGTACATGTACATACACACACTGCACACACTACACACACAGATACATGTACATATACACACTACACATACAGGTACATGTACATACACACACTACACACACAGGTACATGTACATATACACACTATACACACAGGTACATGTACATACATACACTATACACATAGGTACATGTACATATACACACTATACACAGAGGTACATATACATACACACACTATACACACAGGTACATGTACATACATACACTATGCACACAGGTACATGTACATACACACAATATACACAGAGGTGCATGTACATAAACACGCTATACACACAGGCACATGTACATACACACACTATACACAGAGGTACATGTATATACACACACTATACACACAGGTACATATACATACACACAGGTCCATGTACATACATTATGCACACATAATGTATAATGTATAATACACATTATGCATAGTGTGTATATATGCACACTATATACAGAGGTACACATACATACTTACACTATACACATGGGTACATGTATATACATACACTGAAAAGTAAAGTAAATCAGTCAGAAGTACATTGAAGTTGTCACATTTTTGAAGTCTGGAGTCTCCAGCTTAGGAATTAAAGAGGTCATTTATCTGAACACCAGAAAGCCACTTCATTCAAACCCTCCTCTCTTCCACCACCGCTACTCCAGAGAAGGAGATTCCACCACCTCTCTGGGCAGCCTGATCCAGTGCACTGTCATTCTCACAGTAAAGAAGTTTCTCCTCATGCTGAGGTGGAACCTCCTGTGTTCCAGCTTGTAACCATTGCTCATTGTCCATACATTAATAAGATAGAATAGAATTAACCAGGTTGGAAGAGATCTTTGTGATCACCAAGTCCAACCTATCATCCAATACTATCTAATCAGCTAAACCAAGATGATCCCCTTTCAGCCTTCTCTCCTCAAGACTAAACTTCCCCAGTTCCCTTCCCTACACCCTTTTAAAATGCAGGTTTATTTCTCCCCCCACCCAGGTTAATAAAACATCCTTCTGAAGACAACGCCAGCAAGCATCAAAGGCACAAGATGAACATCACTGGAGAACCACAACTGGGTCATCATTCTTTCTGTTATTTTTATCTCAAGCATCATGATAAAGGTTTGTAAAGTCTGGCAAATAATTCCTCATCTGGATAAAGTACTGTGCTAAAGTCAGTGAAGTGTCTGGCAGTGTTGTGTATTGCCATGCAGTGGAGATAAACGGAAAGCTGTTGTGTGCCGTGCCTGCCCTGTCCTTTAGGTCCACCTGAACATGAAGAATAGATGTTGACCTGCATCTTGGCTTCCAATCAGCACAGCAGAGTCTAGGTTTGCTATCTCCTCATGACATGGATGTCTATAATAAAAGGGAGTTAGACCCTGTAATCGCAGGGCGCCCAGCAGTTCTGAGTCCTGCAACAGCTGCCAGTGAGTAGTGAGGGTGCATGGAGTGTGGGAGCCTCTGGTTCACTAGGTGATTTGGTTGTGGTCTGCTCACTATAAAAGAAATAACAGGTAATAAAGAAAGTGATAAATTAACCAAACAGACACACAAACATTAATGAGGAAGTCACACCAGAGACAATAATGAGGATGCAGAATGCTTCAGCTCCTGATTGATGGTCCATTAAAGGAATTACTCAGGCAGAGCCTTCAAGAATGTCAACCCCAACGTCAATTTTTAACTGATAGCAAGGGGGAAACATGATTAACATGAGTATTATGGGAAACATGAGGCTGCTGGGGATATGGGCTGTCAGAAGAGGCTTGTGGACTTGTGTGAAAATGACCAGGGAATGTTTTGTCCAAAAATCAAAGGATCCAGATAAAATGGGAATGATGGTGGTGGATCAGAGAGGAACCAGTGCAGGGAAATAGTGCCAGCAACTGGAGAGAGCACCCTGCAAAAGAGAGCTGGGTGTCATTAACCAGAAGAGACCACAGGTCTTAGGGCTGGTAGGTATAGGTGGTAGCACACAGAGGGGCTGGAGTGCAAGAGTCTGTGTGATAGTAAATAGAGGGACTGTGGGTCATGGGGCTTGCACTTCTAAACACCAGCTAAACTGGAGGGACTGGAGTGTGTATTGTATGTGTGTTGAAAGGTCCAAGTGCCAGAAACTGGAGAATAGCCATTCAGGGTGTCAGCAACTGGATGGACTGGGTTGTCTGTGGGTGTGTAAAACATCTAAGTGCTGGCAAGGGGAGAGACCTGGGGGTGTTTAGAGATCTTCAGTGACTTAATCCTCTCTGTGTGGATGAAAATTCACTGGCAAACTTCAAGCTGGATTAACTGGTGAGTTGGAGGAAACATTTCCACATCTGGAGGACTCAATCTGACGCAGTGGTTGAGGTAAGGGAACCTACCCACGGTCCAGGAATAGCTACCAGGAAGACTGAGAGCCCCTGCTGATATTCAGGGGATCTGTGATTGTGGGAATGCTTGTGTGCTGAGTCTGTGAGGGGTGCAGATGTTTAGTAGCAAACATCACATTGCTGTTAAGGAGAAAGTGACTTGCACACCAGTTACACATCCCTATGTTCATGGATATCAAACAGGTTTAGAGGCTGTACCAGCACAGAAGGGGGCTGTGAATGTGGATGTGTGGTCTCACCAGAGAACTTCTATCTCTATTCTGATTGACTGGAAGAGGGGAAAAGACTGGAACTGTCTGCACTTGTGGGAACTTGGCTAGCATTATAAGTGGTGTCTGTGTGTCTCAGATGATACACACTCAACCTTACTACAGGCCAGATCTGCAAGCATGAAGAGAAGCAGCTGCATTCTGGACTTGGGATGGAGAGATCACTTGGGACCATTTCTGACTGGGCACATCGGCTGAGGAAGAGGGACCAATGGATTTGACAAGGAAGGCTGCAATTCAGTGGGATTTGGGGAACAGAGTAGGCATGGAAATAGGAGAGGGACCAGAGGAAGTGAAGTGTGCTTCCCTGAGGACACTCTGCAGAGGAAGATGGCAGTCACCATGGGCACAGATCATCACACTTGCAGCGTTTGGCAGGAGGGCTGCAGGAGACAGTAATAGAAATGTCAGGTCACACCAGATGGCTGGTAGACTGTTACATGAATATGTTCACTTTTAAAGGTCAGCAGCTACTTTAATTCCCTGGAATGGATGCTGATGATCATAACATTTGTTGTGCAATTTACCCTAACGCCGGGCAACAGCGGTTCAAAGGTATGGAAACGTGACGAAGGAAGTAGCCTTCCTCTGACTGCCACTGCAAGGCACAAAGCAACAACTGTGTGTGCTTCTGTACCGCCACTACACATGGAGTCCTCCTCTGATTAATATTCTCTGAAATGCAGTTATATTTAAAGCATTCAGAGCTGGTTTTATTAGCTTTTGTTGGAGCTCAAAGATTCATGAAAACAGCCAGACAAAATTAAGAAAGATTTGTCAGAGCTAACAAACACCCTGGATAGGAAGATACCCCACTATAGCTGGCTTAAAATAACTTTCCTATTTTGACATGTCTTCATCAGCAGCTTTCATGCAAATAATCCCCCAAATGTGCCTTCCATTAAGATATGCACATAGATTTACATGGAGTTAAGAAGACACAAATGAAGCTGCTCAGAAATTCAGGCCTGGCTAAAATACTTTTAAAAAGAGTGAGCATTTCAGATGTAAACGACCAGATTTGTGACTGCAGAGAGCAGTTGTGCATTTTTATTATTTCTTTTAAAGATATATTCCATGAAATGGCCATGGTTTACTTGATTTGATGGTGTTGGGTGATAGGCTGGACCCGATGATCTCAAAGGTCTTTTCCAACCTGGTCAATTCAATTCAATTCAATTCAATTCAAGTCAAGTCAAGTCAAGTCAAGTCAAGTCAAGTCAAGTCAAGTCAGGTCTAGTCTAGTCTAATCTAGTCTAGTCTAGTCTATTCCATTCTAGTCTGTTTCATTCTAGGGCCATGAGGATGAGCAGAGGGCTGGAGCACCTCTCCTATGAGGACAGACTGAAAGAGTTGGGGCTGTTCAGTCTGGAGAAAAGAAGGCTCCGAGGTGACCTAATTGTGGCCTTCCAGTATCTGAAGGGGGCCTACAAGAAGGCTGGGGAGGGACTTCTCAGGATCTCAGGTAGTGATAGGACTAGGGGGAATGGAATGAAGCTGGAGGTGGGGAGGTTCAGACTGGACGTGAGGAGGAAGTTCTTCCCCATGAGAGTCGTGAAGCCCTGGAATGGGTTGTCCAGGGAGGTGGTTGAGACCCCATCCCTGGAGGTGTTTAAGACCGGGCTGGATGAGGCTCTGGCCAGCCTGATCTAGTGTGAGGTGTCCCTGCTCATGGCAGGGGGGTTGGAACTAGATAATCCTTGTGGTCTCTTCCAACCCTGACTGATTCTATTCCATTCCATTCCAAATACTTATTTGTGCTTCCATCAGAAGAGAGCTTAATACACAGAGCAATGCATTTTGCCAGCTACAAATTCCACAGGGTGTATCCTGAAATGCTAAACTTCCAGAGGATAAAACCCCCCTTCATCTTCTGCTTAGTTGTTTCACTCAGTGATCAGTGAAGAGCACAACTTAAAGCTGACTCTCCCAGTATGAGCGACTCACTTTTCAGTGGCGTGCAGATTCTGGAGAGCCAAAAGAGGCTGAGGTTATGTTTATGTCATTAACTGACCTAAAAAATACTCAAGAGGAAAATACTTTGTGGTTGTTGTTTTATAAATAACACAGGAGAGCCACTCAGGAAGTCCCTCAGGATTCAATCTTGCCCTCTCTTGGCTATCACAAAAGTCATACACCTAGCTCAAGCTCCTGAACAAACACATGTTTTTCCTCACATGCTGCAGCACAACTGATTTACACTGATGGCAATTTTTTTTCTGTGAAGAAAGGAGGTGAGAGATTAAAATTACACACCTGGTTTAAGAAATGAAGCATTTCAGCTGGAGTGCTCTTTATGAACAGTTGCTTAGCCTGGATTTGGAATCTAACTGGTTAAGGTTGCAATGCCTCTGTAGTGGTCACCTCTTGTACAACCAGCAATGGAGGTTCACTAGCTCAGGTCCTACAGCTTTCCTCTGGAGATGACTTTCCTGCTTTAGAGAGACTTTTCCTACTTTCCAACTGCACCTATGATTTTTAATGAAACAAATGCACTTCTTCAAAATTAAGCTAACACATTTATAGCTAATGCAGATATTCACCACAGATCAGATACTGCCTTGGTCAGACAAAGAGCCATGCATGGGCTTCCAGCCTGGGTGTTTGCTTTACTTTTTCCTAAAGCAGATTTATTCCCTGAAAGCTTTATTAAAATCCTTTAATGTAAACTCTGTGTGAAATTACTGAGATACTAATAAGAAATAAACCACACCAGTGCTGAAGCTCCACCAAGTTCCACTTCGCTTTCTCATCCTTCTCACACGGTGGGGATTCAGGTCAGAATTCGGAACAAGGATTTCAGAGAATCATTTTGGTTGGAAAAGCCTTTAAAATCATCAGGTCAAACCATTCCCTGCCAAGTCTGGTGCTAAACCACGTCCCTGAGCACCACATCTCTGCCTCTTTTAAATCCCTCAAGGGATGGGGATTCAACAACCTCCTTGGGCAGCCGGTTTGAGAAGCCCTTTCAGTGAGGAAGTTTCTTCTAATACTCAATCTAAACCTCCCTTGGTGCAGCTTGAGGCTCCTTCCTCTCATCCTAGCACTTGTCACCAGGGAGAAGAGACCAACTTGTCACAAGAATGTCACAATCTTCCCAGGTACCTTCACTTTGTGTGTGCCCTGGAGCTGCAAGTACCCACCCTGGCTGCACATTCCACTCTCTGCAGTTCAGGACTGGTACAGAAAGCCCATTGCCCATTATTGGGTACCCACACTGCCCAGATCAAGGGCTGGAGCTGTGGAATTTGACTCCTCAGACTGACTACTCCCGTTCCTCATTCCAGTGTAGGTCTCTGCTTGTACCCAGTGGCTGCCCCCTCAGCAAAGACCCAGGCTTCAGTGGATGTTGCCTTCTCTGCTCCTCCTTTTCTGGGCTCCAGACTAGCTGTACAGCTGGACCCAGCAGAGTATGTGCACCTTGTGTGTGGAGCTGTGTGCATGACTCATTCCCCACTGCTGAGTCTATCAGGAGTCACAGCAGGGCCTTAACAAGAAAAGAAAGAAAGAAAAGAATGGCAATCTTCAAGTCAGTGCCTCAGGTGTGGAGTTCAAAACCAAACAAATAAACAAGGTAGGCTGTTCTAGCTTCTTATCAGTCTCCAAGAATCTCAGCATTACAAAAAAATCTGTTAGTCATGGCACCTAATGTCTATGCTAAACAGTACACACAGATCCTGCTCCTGACAGGGCAAACTAGACCAATTTCATTGCCATTTGCATCAGACAGCTCAGTTTGCTCACTCCAGCTCCTGCACAAGTAGCAAATCACTGAATCAGAATGTCTCACAGTCTGGCTGGCACTGCAATGTCTAAAGGCAGACTCCAGCTCTCCTGCTGCAGCTAAGCACCTCAGGTGTCTCATCCCACCCACACCAGGCAGACATGGTTCCAGGGTGCTTGGCAGGAGTCATGAGTTGGCATCTTTAGGGGTAGATCAGGACATAGAATTAGTATTATACTTCCACCCCACCCCCAGCTCTCCTTTTCCATTGGTATTGGAGCTCAGGGGTTTTTGCTAAGACACAGATGCCATCCGTCAAAGTATCACAGAGTCACAGAATGCCAGGTTGGAAGGGACCCCAAGGAGCATTTAGTTCAACCTTTCTAGGTACAGGAGAGTTGAAATGAGCTGGCCCAGCACTCTGTGAAGCTGAGTTTTAAAACTGTCCAACACAGGGGAATCCATCATGCTTTTGTCACCAGGAAATATTTGTCAGAGCAAGCTGGAGGCAAGGAGAGAAACAGAAAATGAAAGTATCCACCAGCTCAGCTGGTAAAGAAACAGCTCTGCAAGCACTCAGGACAACTGCAGGTTTGCCCAGGATAAAAGAATGATGATCCTGCTTAATCCTTAGTGTCTGTGATTGGGAGAACTGGAAAGAGAAGCGCTGGCTGCCACAGCTGCAGTGTGCAGAGCCTCTTTAGGCAGCTCTCTCCCTTAGGAAGGTCTGGGAAGTTGGCAGCCAGGGTGATGTGGAGGCTGCAGTGGCACAAATGTCACACAAGACATACTTTACTGGAAGCTGGAAGCCTGAAACTTGTAAGCATAACCCCTTCCATGGCCTCTGCTGGGCACAAGGCCAGTGGTGGTACCCTGTGGTCCTGGCTTTGCTGTCCCTAGGAGAGAGCTCATCCCTGCATGGGCTGCTTCTGGGGGCAATGAATAAGAGTGGTTCTTGCCTTGAGGAACTGGTGGAGACCAACTGTCTGTTTCACAGAGCCACTGAAGAAACATATAAATATTTGTTCTCCCTTGGGAGGGAAGTCTCCACCCCACACCCCATCCCTTCTGCCAGTGCTGTGCCCCACGCTGGCTCTCCTGGCCAGCTCCCCGTGCAGTCACGGGGTGGGAAATGTACAGCAAGCTGGCTGCCACCAAACCTCCTCCCTAGCTACACCTCTGCCCATAACAGACCTGCAGAGCACTGGCAGGCAAACACCTTTCCCCAGGAGTGAATCTTTGGGGCAAATCTGAATTTCTGAGAAATACAAGCAGTGACAGACACATTGTGGTTCCAGACACCTCGAGGGGATTTCTCAAATGAAAAGTGGGGAAAGGAGCAATAGAAAGGAGCAATTTACCCTTTTTTCCTCAAAGGATTATTTACCTTTTCCCTCCCCAGGGTCCAAACAAACAAGCCACTCCACCCTTTATGCCAGCAGTCACCAAACTGCTTTCATTTACTCCATAGTCATGCCTGAGTGCCTAGGTTAGATGGTGCCCCTTGCACCACTTCCTGCCACTTGCTGTGATTTATAATCCATCTTGCACAAACCACTTCTCAGGCAGGTCAGCTCACTCTCAGCCTGGCTGTGCCTGGGCTGACCTGCATGTTTCTCACTTGTTTCCCACAGCATCTCAATGACCTGGTGGACTCGGACAGGGTGGGCTACAAATTATCTTTTGTTTTCCATTCCATAAATGTTCTTCAGCTATAAAACACTTTTCCTTTTTTTTATTAGGTGACATCAAAACCATTTCAAGGCTTCTTTACCAAGGAAATGGCCTCAAGTTGCACCAGGGGAGGATTAGATTGGGTATCAGGAATGATTTCTTTACTGCAAGGGTGGTCAAGCATTGGAACAGGCTGCCCAGGGAGGTGGTGGAGTCACCATCCCTGGAGGAGTTCAAACCAAGTGTAGACATGGCACTTCAGGACACGGTTTAATGGCCATGGTGTTGGGTCAGCAGCTGGACCTGATGATGTTAGAGGTCTTTTCCAACCTAAACAATTCTATGGTTCTATGAAAACCCCCCATGGGCTGGGGTGCAGGAGCTCAGGCACGTGGGTGCTAGCAGCTGGGTGCACAGGGCCCACTGCACAACAGGAGGGATTTAGAGCTCAAAAGAGGGAAAGTTTGATATCTTAGGAAATGCAAGGCTGAGCAGCAGTTTCTTAATCAGCAGTTCCAGCTGCTCTCAACTGCCTTCCTGTCAGCCCCCTGCTGATGGTGGAAGTGTCTTAGGGAAAGCACAGCACTTTGCTATGTTTCAGCTGCAGGGAAAAAGCCTTCTGCATCCTGGTTTTAGAGCACTGCAAGAAAATTAAAGATCCTAATAAACAGAAGAGAGATCCTGACCCTTCCTTACTATCAGTTCATTCAGCATATATGTGGGTGCTTAACCTGTGCTGAATAACTTGTGCAGTGTCTGGGAGTGCTTGGCTTCAAAGAACCATAGAATGGTTTGGGTTGGAAAGGACCTCTCAAGGTCATCTAGTCCAAGCCCCTCTGCAGTAAGCAGGGGCATCCTCCACTAGACCAGGCTGCCCAGAGCCCTGTAAAGCCTGACCTTGAATGTCTCCAGGGATGGGGCCTCAACTACCTCCCTGGGGTGCTGAAAGTACTTGAAGTCTAAGTACCTGATAGAATCATAGAATCATAAACAAGGTTGGAAAAGACCTCAGCGATCATCAAGTCCAACCTATCACCCAACACCTCTTGACTACTAAACCATGGCTTCAAGTGCCACATCCAATCCCCTCTTGAACACCTCCAGGGATGGTGACTCCACCACCTCTGATGGTGGACTCAGAATAGTTTTTGCACACCCCTCCCAAAAATCACTGTATAAGAGTTTGGATCGTGTCAGCTGGAGCCACGCAGAAGCAGGATTGCCCCTGTCAAAGGTCTTTTCTCAGCTGCAGCAGAGTTTATTTGTCCTCAAACCTCAATCTTCAGTTGTGTTTAACAACAAAGAGTAATTGGCTACTGGAATGTGCTGCCCAGGGAGGTGGTGGAGTCACCATCCCTGGAGGTGTTCAGAAAAGGATTGGATGTGGCATTTGAAGCCATGGTTTAGTTAGTCATGAGGTGTTGGGTGATAGGTTGGACTTGGTGATCTCTGAGGTCTTTTCCAACCTTATTGATTCTATGATTCTAACAGGACAACCCCATGTAAATGCTCAACTGTGCAGTACCAAACTTTAATGGAAGGGGCAATGTTGTGGGTCCCAACAGAGCCCAAACTTCTCTCCATGGCTGTGCAAAAGAAATGAAGGGAGAAGCAGCAGCATGGTCGCCTTCTTCAGATTCAAGGACTGCAGGATGCAGGTCCAGACCTCTCTGAACTTGGCCTCAAGGATAGCCATTAAATATTTGCTGGTGATGTCAGGGGCTAATTGTTCCAGTAAACTGGAATCTTGATGCTTTCAGGTTCTGCCAAAAGTCAATTTGAATTATATAGATGCTCCTGTAGTTACAAAGTGGTTTTACAATTAATTGCCCTAATACTGGGAAATGGGAAATCAGTTTCCTCAATTTATTAGAGAGAGAGAGTTAAATTTGGACTGTTGGGAGGCTTAAGTAAGAGCACAGAGCAAATCACTGTCAAATCAGGCTGAGAAAAGGCAACCCATCAGTACCTGTTTGTTGATCTGATGTTTTGCTGTCCTGATGTTGTTGGTTATTCCAGCAGTCACGAGCAGGAACACATTCCACCACCTCCCTGGGCAGCCTGTTCCAATGCCTGACCACACTTGCAGTAAAGGAATCATTCCTGGTATCCAATCTAAACCTCCCCTGGTGCAACTTGAGGCCATTTCTTCTTGTCCTATCACCTGTTACTAGGGAGAAGAGAATGAACACCCACCTCACTCCAGCCTCCTTTCGGGAAGCTTAGAGAGCAAGTGTGTGAGTTGCCCTCTTGAGGAAAGAGAAGAACAGAAAACAGGAAAGAATTGAAAACTGGAAAGAATTTCAAACAGAAAATCGTTTAAAAGAGAAAGAAATAAAACCAGGAAGAATCACAAAAGGATTTTTGGTTCAGGTTCATCTGCTTTTAGAGCAAGTTATGGAATACTGGGTTGAAGCTGTGTAGAGAAGTAAAGGGCTTGATTGCTGCGAGCAAGCTGACACCTCTGCCAGGAGCTGCTGTGCAGCAAGTAAAGCATTGCCAGGCTAATGTAACTTAATTATGGGTACTGAAAACAAAATGTTTAAGCAATGAAGTCACAACTGAACAGCCACCATGCCTACAAGTGACAGCAGCAGCAGAGTTCCATCAAGTTGAGCGATAAACTGAAGCCCATTCCTGAAATCAGTGGGTGTCTCGCCCCAGCAAGCAGTGCAGGATTAGACTCGATTGCACATCGTGCTGGCACTAGTTAGAAACATAGAACAGATGTCAAGTAAATAGGGAAGTGTGGGACAAAACAGAAATAATTGTAAAAATGTGCCCAAGGATAAAATAAATTGATCATGAGACACTAACAAACATTCTTGTATAAGACAAAATGAGTCTTTGTACTGGCTTGGCTTTTATTTTCTTGCTAATATTGCATAACAGAGCTGCACTGGCAGGATGGAGGGGGCAGGGGGGGTGGATAATAAAATAACTTATCAATGCACTATTAACTCTACATGCTCTTACCTAATAATAAGATATTGATGTCTCCTTTAATGCGTGTCCCATTGTGGAGAACTTCCTCATTACCCTGCAGTAGCATACACAAAATGGCTTTTTTAATATACTCATGGCCATGAATGTTTGGTGCTAAAGACTTGTTTAAATGGTCAAAGATATCCTATTTAAGAAACAGCAAACACTTACACTGCACATTACCAACATCAGAATGGAATCTCATTACCCATTAGCCAGTATTAGTGCAATTTGTAACTTACTTTGGGTCGAGCTTTGCAGAATTTCTTGATCTTTGCCACATCATCAGCTGGGAATGTTGGGTGCTAGTTCTTTGCTCATCAGTTTGATATCATCAGCCAGCTTTGTTGTCCTGGGTATTTTCCTCTAGCTTCAGCCAAATGTCATGAGATTAACTATTGAAGAGATGAACTATGAAATACATCCTGGACTATTGCTTTCACAACAGAAAAAGAATGAAATACAAACAAATGATTAGATTTAGCTATGTTATTGTGGCTTAGCAAGCAAAAAAAAAAATCACAGTAAAAGAAGATTCAGTGAAGCTCCAACATCAGAATTCAGAAGAACTGGAACTGCATCATATAGGTTTATGGTGCTGGGATTCAATTTCCTTCTAGTCCTACAAAACAAAGGGGTGAGAGTAATATCTGTGTGGTGTGGAGCAGTATGGTGTGGCATTATGGAACCAAGGAATTGTTTTGACTGGAAGAGACCTCTAAGATCATCAAGTCCAACCATTAACCCAGCACTGCCAGATCACCCCTGAACTATGGCCCTCAGCACCACATCTACATGGCTTTGAAACCTCTCCTATCAAAGAACATGCTCTGGCATTAGGGTTACCTTTGAGGAAAAGGAGAAGGACAACCAGAACAAGAGGACACAGTCTCAAGCTGCGCCAGGGGAGGTTCAGACTGGATGTCAGGAAGAAATTCTACACAGAGAGAGTGATTACCCATTGGAATGTGCTGCCCAGGGAGGTGGTGGAGTCACCATCATTGGAGGTGTTTAGGAGGAGTCTTGATAGGCTGCTTGGTTTAGTTGATTAGGTGGTGTCGGATGATGGGTTGGATGCGATGATCTTGAAGGTCTCTTCCAACCTGGTCTATTCTATTCTATTCTATTCTATTCTATTCTATTCTATTCTATTCTATTCTATTCTATTCTATTCCATTCCATTCCATTCCATTCCATTCCATTCCATTCCAATTCTATAACCTCCTTTGTGCTTTGTTATGAAAAGCCTCCTCAAACAGTTGGGCTTCTAGAAGAACACCAATCAAACACCTTGCAAACCCCAGAGGTGAGATAAAACAACCACCTCAGAAACCTAAATTTTAAACTAGAAAGCAGGGTAACACCCTCTTCACTTCTGCTCTGTGGACCTGTCTGTCTTTGGGAACTTCACAGGCTTTGTAGGACAGAGCTGGTGAGACAGCAGATACTTCAAATGGGCCATGGCAAAATACCTGGTGGAAGGAAGAGTGACATTGGTACAAACCACCCAGAGAAAGAAATGTTTGCAGCCCAAAATCAGTGTGCAAGCAAGGCAAGCACCCCAGGACGTGGTGGTGTCTCTGAGGTACAAGGACCTGAATTGAAACTAAATAAAAAATGAATCCAGTTCCAGTTGAGACTGCCTCTGGAGGCTCCTAACAAGCCTCTGTGTTTTGCTGACCCTGTTTTGGTTGTTAAAGTCAGGCAGAGCTCTCCCAGCTGCCCAACTTACCTCTGCCCAGGCAAACTGTGGATCCACTGCAGCCACCCACAAAGAGGAGCAGTGAGACAGTTCGGGGAGCTGCAGCTGTCACTGGGATGGGTCCAGGGCCAGACAGCAGGAGGAAATGTGGCAAGGAGGAGATGCAGACAGGTGGAAGCATTTGTCCTAGGCTCCACAAGCAGTATAGCAGATGGGGAGCAGCAGACAGCAGCTACAGGTGAGGCAGTTCTGGTTGAAGAGACCTCCAAGACCATCAAACCCAATCACCCAACCCTAACTAATCAACTAGCCCATGGCACTAAGTGCCTCATCCAGTCTGTTCTTAAACACCTTCAGGGACATCAACCCCACCACCTCCCTGGGCAGCCCATTCCAATGGGGAATCTTTCTTTCTGTGAAGAACTTCTTTCCAAGATCAAGCCTAAACTTCCCCCTACACAGCTTGAGTCTGTGCCCTCTTGTTCTGTTGCTGGTTGCCTGGGAGAAAAGACCAACCTGGTTTACCTTGAAGTAAACAAGGGTGCAGGGGTCTAAAGAGACATCCACCTGGAGATGGCCACTCTGCACTGAGGGGCACTGACTGTCCACCACAGCCATGTGCCCAGGACCAGCCCAGGCAGCGTTCCCCAAGCCAGCCCAGCGGCAGCAGCAGCAGGGCAGGGTGAAGCTGCTGCGTTAACACGAAGCGATTTAGAAAAGCCAACAAGCAGAGCGTATTGCCTCTATACAGCTGAGAGAGAAAACACAGCCCGAGCTACAACAAAGCTTAAATCCAAAATAATTACATTTTTGTCACAATTCCTTCCACACAGCCCAAGCTACCAAGGCAGTGAGCTGCCAGCACCCGGGGAGAGACACGATTTGCTCCAGAGCTCCCTTCAATCCCAGCGCAAACATTTCCCAGTGTTTGAAACAGGGAGCGACTAAATCTTTTAATGCTCTCTGAAAAGCAATCAGCTCACCCAACGCATCACTCAGCAGCCTCCAATATAAAATAATTAAACCATGACCCGCTGCTGCAGTAATCTTACTTTAAAATCCTAAATTCCTTTACATTTGGAGGGATCTGATGGCACTGACTCCAGTCAGACACACAGAGGCAGGGCAGAGAGCGCAGGAGCTTCTCCCGGCTCAGCTGAACACTCCTCTTCCACTCCCTGAGCAGAGGCAGCTTAACTGTCTGAAGATTTGTTGTTGCAGCAAAAACTATCCAGGAGATGCAGCTAAATCCCAAATTCATTTCGTTTCCAGCCAAATTCTCTTTTGATGCAGGTCACTAGAAGCTGATCTTTCATCTCTGGTTTTCATACATGAAAATGGAGGGGGAAAAAAAAGGCAAGGAATAAAAAACTAGGGAAAAACTTCAGCTCAAGCAGCATTTATCATCCTAAATGGAATGAAATCAAATGGAAAATTGCATAAAGAAACCCAGTTAAAACAATCACATTAAAAAGCCTTTTACCTGTGTGAAGGTATTCTTTGATTCTCTCAGAGGAGAAGGAAAACCTTATTATTCAGCAGACTTAAAAGGGAGCCTGCATCACCCTTTCCCCATTTCCCGGTGCTGGAGCTGTCAGTCTGTCTCCAGGGACAGATTGTGCTTCCTGTCTGTCAGGCAAGTTCACCTGCTTGTTCTCACTTGCTGGGAAAAGTCATGTTTTCAGTGTTGTAGGAGCACTTCAGCTGCACACCAAGCAGCAAAGGAGTAGCAAATGACTTTTTATTCATGCAGGTGTTGTTAGTTCCATGCATATACACACACAAGTGCAGGCACACACCTGCAGCCAGCAACACCACACAGCTTTAGCAAGACCCCAGCTAAGCAGAGGCTGGGCTGCTTTTTGTAGGATCACAGAATGTTAGGGTTTGGAAGGGACCGCCGGAGATCATCAAGTCCAATCTCCCTGCCAAAGCAGAATCATCCAGGGCAGGCTACACAGGAATGCATCCAGGTGGATTCTGAAAGTCTCCAGAGAAGGAGACTCCACAACCTCTCTGGGCAGCCTGATCCAGTGCTCTGTCACCCTCAGAGCAAAGAAGTTTTCCCTCATGTTGAGGGGTAACTGTCTCTGTTCTATCTTGTACCTGTTGTTCCTTGTCCTAGCACTGGGCACCGTCAAAAAGAGCCTGGCACCTTCATCTTGACACCCACCCCTCAGATATTTATAGACATTGGTAAGATCCCCTCTCAGCCTTCTCTTCTCAAGGCTAACTCTCAATCTTTCTTCACAGGAGAGACGTTCAAGAGCCTCAGTCATCCTTGTAGCTCTCCATTGGACTCTCTCCAGTAGATCCCTGTCTCCCTTGAGTGGGGGAGCCCCAGACTGGGCACAGTATTGCAGGTTTGGTCTCACCAGGGCAGAGCAGAGTGGGAGGAGAACCTCTCCAGCTCTGCTGCACACACTTTTGTTGATGCACCCCAGGATCATTGGCCCACATGGCCACAAGGGCACATTGCTGTCCCATGGATAATTTGCTGTGCAAAGAACTCCAAGGTCTTTCTCGATGGAGCTGCTTTCCCGGAGGATGTCTCCTAGTCTGTACCGGTGCCTGGTGTTGTTCCTCCCCAGATGCAGGACTCTGCACTTGTCCTTATCAAATTTCATGGGGTCTCCAGGCTCCCCAGCCTGTCCAGACATTGTTGGATGGCAGCACATCTTCCCAGCACAGCAACAACCTTCTATTGTGATGCTGTGCCTTCTAAAGAGCTCCCATCTGAAACAGCTTATGGGAAGTATTTAAACATGAAGGAACCACAAAGCCTTCTAGAAGGACACATTTAAAATGATTTCACAAATATTTCAGCATAACTGAAGGAATTATAACTTTTTTTTTTAACCTCCCCAAAATTCCAACTCCTCCATTAAATCAATTAAAAATGCATTTATGAGCTTGGCTTATGGCAGAATTGAGAGCAATAAGCTGTGGCTGTTATGGAGAAGAGCTCTCTGGGAAGAATTTTCTGATGTATAACACAGGCCTAAGGGGCTTAATAATGCCTTGGGTCAATTTTTTTTTTGCTGATGAACATCATCTTAGTCTCTTGGCTGGAATCCCCTCTGACTTCTAAAGCTCCTGTTTCATTTCAGGGCAAATTTGATCTGAGAAATAAATGCAGAAACCCACGCAGTACAGCTGGCTTCACACAGAAATGCTGAGGTTTGAGGTCCAAGACATTTGTTTTGTTCCTTGGTATTGGGCATGTTTTCTTTGGATCCCTGTGAATGAGTGGGTGCAAACTGCATCTGGGAGGAGATTTTTCACCCAGTCAGAAACAAGCATCCCCCAAAAGCCAGGTGCTCTGCAGGTTGTTGAGTGGATCCCAAGCTCTGAGAGTACCAACAGAAAGTTGTAGCTCCTCAGAAAAGTGTGCAAGAACAAAACTATACCAGAGGCAGTCATTGCAGCATGCTGATACAGCTTTAGTGGTGCTACTGGGGTCTTTGAATGCATCTGTTCCCAAAATCTTGAGTTTTCTTACTGCTTCTGAATGAAATCCAGCCTAAGCTGCAGGTAAAAATGGACATTTTAGCACAAAGCTTGAAAACTCCATAGTGAAGACAGTGACTTTTAAATACAAAATACCACTTCTCTGTCTGAAAGCCCTTGAGATAGAAGTGATTTGAGACAGGGAAAGCAGCCCCAAGAAACATTGCTGTGTGCCCTGACCCCATTCCCTTGGCATGATCTTCACTCTAGGCTGCTGCCAGAGGGGTGATGCCCAGCTGCAGCCTGGGCTGGGCTGAGGCTGGCTTCTGCTGTCTGTTGTCCTTTGTGTTAGGAGATGAAAGGCATCGTGTGACAGAGAGGTCTCTCCTCCCTCCTTCAGAAACTGCCTTCTCAGCTCTGCTTTTCCACAGTTCAAAAGTGAGACTTAGAAAAAGATTTCAAAGCTGCATCTTGTATATGGAAATGGATGGCTCCAGGCAGGGTCATGATGAGCCCTGAGATTTCAAGCTTAAGACTAAGAACCTGCAGCCTAAATATAACTCCTTTTACTTCAGCTTTCTCTGTGTTTTCTCTTTGAAGCCATCAATAGGAACAAGATTATAGCAGTTCTCATGGATCATCTAGATAGTTTTACTGTAGGTAGGTATTTCAACTGTCTTGTGAAAACACTGGGCTAAGGAAATATGAAGAGAAAGCATTTGGGTAAGCTTCAAAAAGCTAGCAGCTAGAATTTGGTATCACACGTAAGTGATGTTACACATGCTCAGGAAACAGCTCTGTTACAGCTAGACAGGAGCTGAAGGTATCTCAGTAACCCCCAGAGTGGGCAAGTAACCAAACCATTTTCAAGGCATTAGGAGCAGAAATATCATGCCATGCACTGGGCTTGGGGATGGGTTCATTTCACTCATGAAGTACCAGGGAAGAAGAATGAAAGGTTCTGGGCCCCTCAGTTTAAGAAGGACATTGAGACACTTGATTGTGTCCAGAGAAGGGCAACAAGGCTGGGGAGAGTCCTTGAGCACAAGCCCTACGAGGAGAGGCTGAGGGAGCTGGGGTTGCTTAGCCTGGAGAAGAGGAGGCTCAAGGGAGACCTTCTTGCTCTCTACAACTACCTGAAGGGAGGCTGTAGCCAGGAGGCAGTTGGTCTCTTCTCTGAAGCAACAAGCACCAGAACAAGAGGACACAGTCTCAAGTTGCACCAAGGGAAGTTTAGGCTGGAGGTGAGGAGAAAGTTCTTCCCAGAGAGAGTTGTTAGCCATTGGAATGTGCTGCCCAGGGAGGTGGTGGAGTCACCATCCCTGGAGGTGTTCAAGAGGGGATTGGACGTGGCACTTGGTGCCATGTTTTTAGTCATGAGGTCTGTGGTGACAGGTTGGACTTGATGATCTTTGAGGTCTCTTCCAACCTTGGTGATTCTGTGTGATTCTATTAGCTGAAAGCTGTGTGGTCCTCAAAACAGTTCTCACTGCTCAACAGCAGTAGGGTATTTTATAAATGTTAGCTATGTGTTTATACATGTAGATAACACTCTGATTCCTTCAGTGTTTGTAGGCATGGTGGAAGCCAAGACCAAGTTCATCTGCAATGAAACATCAAGGGTTAAAGCTCTTAGAGAAGGAAGGGTGCAGACAGCAGGAAAAAGATGAGCTGTCTTGCCTGGACATACCAGTCTGGTACTACCCACCCCCTGCAGCCACCACAGTGCTGCACAGCAAAAGGCACCTGGCTGGTCTCTGGGAGCCAAAAGGTAGCAGAAAAGGGTGACAAAATTAAAGGATAGGATGGGTTGGGTTTGTAGGTCAAGCTGGAAATCCTACATTTGCACTGCTGGTGTTTAGGATGGTTTCTAGCTGTCACACACTTCTCCCAGTTGCAGAGCTGCTGTTACAGAAATAAGATTAGCCATGGTATCTGCAGTTCTTCAGGGCTCTGCCAGACCTTCTGCCAGTACTTAGAGTGTTGAACCATTAGTTTCTTCCTGGTTTCTGTTTGCACTAATCTACTGGAAAGCCAGCCCTGGAGACCTGCCTCGTAGACCCCTATATTCATTAAGAACAATTGTTGATGCTGTCTAATGGAATAGCAACAGCACAATTAAAACAGCTCCTTTCCATGGCAGAGCTTCTATGGGATTGGCAGGGTCCTGATGAGATCCCTGAGCCCATCCATCACCCTCTGCAAGCCCTACAGCTGGTTTCATCTTTCCCGGCTGTGTGCCAGTCTGACACTGTGTGGCATTTGCAAGTACTACAGCAGCCACCACCACACAGAGCAGGACACGTCCTTCCACTGTGCTGCCAGCTCCTTGGACTTGGCACCTTAAATATGTTGTCTCCTTCCTCCCTATTTTCTTTCCTCTTATTCTTCTTCCTACCCCAGATTCCCAGTGAGGAATGGTTTTCATTTAAACCAAGCATGTTTGGCACCAGATTTCTTTTGTCCCGCCCAGGATTCAAGGGCATTTTGAGGTCTCATTGAGCAATAAATAAAGAGTTGGGTTGTAGTTCTGCACTGACATTGTGGTGGCCTGATTACCCATCTTGAGCTTTCCACCTTTGGAATGTGATGGCAAGAATGAGGAGAAGACTTCACTTCCCAGAGCCGCTCTTTGGGTCAGCCTTTCATTTTGACAAGTGAAAATGAAAAGCCAATGCTTCAGCCTGGGAAAGGAGAAACATTAGGTCCAGGCAACTGAATAAGAATAGAAATGCTGTCAACTTCCAACAAAAAAATGATCTTCACTGAGCATGAGGCAAGAGAAGAAGAAATAAATATACAGAATTCCAGCACTGATTAGCCCGAATGGCTGCTGTCCCACCCCACAGGGGCAGGGGTTAGCAAGAGGTGCCAAGGGAACCCCTAAAAATCATGCTGCCACAGGAGCAAGGCTGCTAGGGAGATGGTCCAGCAGCACCGAGGGCCTGAGCAAAATCTCTTAGGACAACTGCCCAAGCAGCCCAGATTATCTGTTCGTTCTGCAATGGCAAATCCCATCAGCTGCTCGAGGCATGGGCCAAAGGGAGAACAGGAGAGCTTCACCCAGGTGTGCAGCTCATGGTCACCCTGTGCACAGCAGCAAGTGGTTGCATGTGACATGTGTATCTGGTGACATAAAGAATGTTTATAGCTGAGCAACAGAGCGTGGTGCAGAGTGCCCCAAGCCAGTGATGACCTGAGCTAGCAGAGTCTACTGCAGCCAAGGACTTCAGCCATTAGTCACCGTCAGCATCAGACAGGGCACCAGGCACTCCAGGTCCCAAATCCCACAGCAACTGCACACAAGGACAGGAGCCCCAGCAAAATGGAGAACAGGCACATACACCCCCACCAGATCCACAGGGGCCAAATTAGTGAATGTATCACACCAAGATGAGCAGAACATCTCTAAGAATTGAGCTTTTACTTCCCAAAGAGAATGGAGCTGCGTCTCCAGGTCTCTCCCCTGTCTTACTCTTATTGGTAGGTAGCCATGGTGACAAGAGTCAGACAGGACATTGGTCAGGCTCAATGACTCCTGCAATACACCTGAACAGAAAATTCCTGCCTTAAAGCAGCACTACCCTGACAGGGAGATGGCCACATTTTCACTTGGGCTATAGCCCAGCCCTTCCCTTCTCCTTTCCCTTCTTACTTACCCACAGACCCTTTCACTCAACTCACCAGAGCATTAATACATTAACTATTTTCCCTCTCTTTCAGCACAAATGAGCCCTGCTGATGGCAAAGGAGGTTTTTCTCAACTGGTGAAAGCAAACCTGCTTCTCTCTGTGTCACACCCAACCCCTGATGCACATCCTGACCCCAGACATGCTTCTCTGCTCTCCCAGATGTGAGAGTTGGAGGCAAGCAAACATCATCTGTCTCAAATCCAGTGGCAACCACTGTGGCAGATTCTGTCCTGCTCTGTGTCTCTCAATGGGTCCCTCCATAAACCCCTCCACAATTTCTGTGCCAACAAAGCTCCAGCCCAAGGGCAATTTGGCACAACAGTAACTTACCTGCATGGTTGCTTGTAGGCATGGATGGTTTTAGAGCTGGCCCTTCCCTTCGTTGCCAGTACTGGAGGGCACACGGAGAGGTGACCTAGAGCACAGCATTGCTTTGTCTCCAGTCTTCTCCCCACTCAATACACTCTTCAGAGACATTTTGCATTGTGCTTGAGAGCATATCCAAATGATAATTGAATAAATTTCACTAAACCAAAGATAATAGGGAAAAGGAGGGCTGGGGAAAAAAATCATGTTTTAGATGAATGTCTGCTGGAGACAGGAGAGCTGTCTGGCAACAGATTCTTTGGGGAACACACAGCTCGATTCTCCTGCTGAAGGGGATCAAGTGAAATTACAAGGCAGGGAGAAGTAATGTGTCTTGAGAGGTTGAATGCAAAAGCCTGATTGCTCCTCTCAATTATCCCACTCTCACTTTGTGAATTCACTGTTGGAGAAGTGCTTATTGGTGAATTGTACCGAGATGAGCGAGGAGATAAATCCGGGAAATCACCAAGTGAAACCCAACCACTGCGTACAATACCTGCAGCGTGCCCTGTGAGGAGAGGCTGAGAGCCCGGGGGCTTTGTAGGCTGGAGAAGAGAAGGCTGAGAGGGGATTTGAGAAATGTTTATAAATATCTGAGGGCTGGGGGTCAAGAGGGAGGGGACAGGCTCTGCTCAGTTGCACCCTGCGACCGGGCAAGGAGAAACAGACATAAATTACAGCACAGGAGGTCGCACCTCAACACGAGGAGGAACGTCTCCACTGCGAGGGTCCCAGAGCACTGGAACAGGCTCTCCAGAGAGGTTGTGGAGTCTCCTTCTCTGGAGAACTTTCAAGAGCCATCTGGATGCATTCCTGTGTGACCTGTGCTGGATTCTATGGTCCTGCTCTGGACTCAAAGATCTTCGGAGGTCCCTTCCAAGCCTTGACATCCCTGTGAGGCTGCGGACCCGACCGAAACAGCGCAACAAACCCCTGCACGCCTTTGGAATTATCATGAAAATAGTGTCTTTAATATACAGTTTATATACTTACAATACACTGTTTAAATTTTGTTCATGTACATTACAGGGATATTTATTTGCACCTGGTTTAAATAATCATCATCTGCCTTCAGCCTTTTTACACAAAAGCCCAAAACAGCACAGAGTTCCACAAAAACCATGCTTCGTTTTGTAACGGAAATGTACTAAGCCAAAGTTTTGGGGCTTTCTTTTCCCCCCCTTTCCCCCTTCCCCCCCCACCCCTCTTTTATTCCCCCTCCCCTACTCCCCCTCCCCACTCCCAATGATACTGTTTTTGACCTACCCAAAGTGAAACTAAAGAGCTAAGAACTAACAGATAGTTTCGATACAATTCGGAAGATTGTCCAAGTCGAAGAGAATCACTCTGCAGATTTCCACGCTGAAAATTGGGTTGTTATGCACAGAAACGGTAAAGCCTGAAGAACTCCTGCACTATTTGGAGCTTAGGATGTAACAAACAAAGAGTCATTTATTGCTAGGTCTTCACAAGGGGTCTGCATTTCCCTACTGCCCTGCTGCCCATAATATCAAGAACACAAAGGATGATCTCTCACTTTCAAGATTTCATTCATACCCTCTGCTTGGACATGGGAAAGCTGCAATTCCAGAGCGTCAAAAAGAGGAGCCAGGAGGGCCAGGCTAAGCCTACAGCTGGTGGTCACCTTTTCTGCAGTCTGGTGCTCTCCTCATTACCTGGCCCGCAGGCAGGACTTGCTGACCTGTGTTGCAGGCAAGGCACCTTGCCAGGCAGCATGCTTTATGTAATGGGGAGACACTGAAGAAGTTGATCCAAGAAGAAAGCACAGGAGAAAACACTTCAAGTATTCACAGACAGGTCTGAAACACAGTGGGGTTTGAGAGAGCATTGCTCTTTCTCTTGAAGCTGCTGTGGAATGAAACCCATTGAAATGGCAAGTAAAATGGTTGTATTGGAAAAAAAATATCTCTTCAAACTGTGCCTTCTAGCTGCAAAGAACACTTCAAAATGCCTTTTCCTTCTAATTTTGGAAAGACCAAACATTTTGTGTTTCCAAATTTCCAGCTGCAGGGGTTTTTTATGACACAGCAAGGAGGCAAACATGCACTTGGAGCTGGTTACAACACAGCTCTGGTCAGCCAGCCAGGCAGCAATACAAAGAACCTTAATCCTAGGCACGAGTGCTTAAGGGAAACCAGAGCTTCCCCTCAAGTTTCCTCCCCTGGCCAATTCCATGGCCACCTCCAGAAAACCTCTCATGCCAGAATCCAGCCCTCACTGCTGAAGGCAATGACATGAAATTTGCCCAGGCAATAGAAATTGTAAAAGAATTCTTTTAATGAATCAATCTGGGTGAGAGCACAGGCATTCCTGTCCCTGCTCTGTATTTTCTCTTGATGCTCCCACCATGTGCCCTACAACGGAGAGATTCTGCACGCTTCAAAAGCGTGAAGGCAGGTGATGGTGTTACCTTGGCTAGGACTCTGCTCAGCAGCAGGGGATGCTGAAGCTGCCCTGGCATCCCTGGCTCTGACCACTGGAGGATCCTGGGGTGGCACACTTGCTGATGGACACCACAGGCTCTCCTTGAAGACCTCCACAAATCCTTGCATTCAGTACCACAAAGGCAGAGGGACCTGGGGTTATTTAGACACACTTTGGAAGTCC
Organism: Dryobates pubescens; assembly: GCF_014839835.1. Classification (NCBI taxonomy): domain Eukaryota; kingdom Metazoa; phylum Chordata; class Aves; order Piciformes; family Picidae; genus Dryobates; species Dryobates pubescens. The sequence goes on along the minus strand of NC_071614.1, from coordinate 8,380,794 downwards.
TGCCAAGCACAGGAAATTCACAATGGACTTTCAAAGGTTAATCCTATTTCTAGCTTTCTGAACAGTTTAATTAGAAAGGTCTCCATGGGCAGCCTAATGCCTCCTTCTCACCTCTTTGCTCCCTTTTGATTGCTCCTTCCTTGTCACATCTACTGCCTGAGTTTTTGGAGCTGGGCAACTGAACTAGCACACTAACTGATGATGCTGCAGTCCCTTCCACTGCTACACACCCTCTCCTGGCTCACTCCAAACCAGACAGGTGAGCTTAAACACCACAAGCATTTCCTGTAGCATGGCCCAAACCCTCACTTGGCCCCTCCTCACCAGCGTGCCATGTGCTGCTTGTGTTCCTTCCCACCTCACTAATGCTTTATTTCAAAGGCATCCTACAGGAGCCCTACCACCTTCCCACACAGATCACAGAATCACCAAGGTTGGAAGAGATCTCAAAGATCATCAAATCCAACCTGTCACCACAGATCTTACGACTAAACCATGGCACCAAGTGCCACGTCCAATCCCCAATCCGACAGCAGGAACAGGAGAGCACACAGAGCACGTTTTCAGATGACTGTAACAGCAGCAGAAGAGACATGAGGGGTTGTCTTTTGCCAGTGTGCTGGGTTGAAATTTCCCCCCCAACATTAACTTTGCCAGATCAGACACAGAGCAAGGCTACAGCAAGGGCTGTGCTAGCAGGATCTGCTGAGAGAAGAGCCTGTGCACTGAATTGCCTTTCCCATGACAAAGCTGCACAACCAGAAATCACATTCCTTGCTCCAGCCACCCGACTACAAAAGCAACTTTTGAAACCTACAGGTCATAAACTTTTAATTGGCTAGGGCAGGGTGGCTCAGTAGGAAAATGCCCCTTCTCCCTCCCCTCTAGGCAATGAGCTAAGCAAGACTCTTGTTTTAAAGACATTTAACTCTTTTTGCTCAAAGTAGCGTGGCGAACGTCGCCACGTTACAGGTAGTCAGGAAGATACTGTTAACAAAAATATGCTGCCAGAAGAGTGTGTTAGTGGCACTTCACAGCAATTCTGAACACTCTCAGATGTAGTGTCAAAATGACATTTTTTTGTGTAGCTGAACATGCTTGTGTTAGTAGAAAGAAGGGAGTCGCAGCATGTTGCCAACCATTATCTGAACAGAAATAATCCCGTAAGAAACACATGTTGTTGGTTGTTGGTTTTTTGCTTTGCAGTTAGCACAAAACTGTAAACTGGGTTGGTGTGTGTGTCTTTCAGCATCAAATTGTTCAGTAATAAATACAAGTCTCAGTCTTAACAGAGAGTAAAAGTTCCCTTAGTGTCCAGTTTTTTAGCAGCTGTTGAACGTTCAGGGATGCGCAAGGCACACCTCTGCGGATTCTCTACCTTTTATTGTTGACGTACAAAACCAAAATAACAAGAAGAATATCCATTCACCACTCAAAAATGTTTATCTGCATAGTAAGGATTTTTCTACTACTATTTACAGGAAGGGCTTTTAGTGCAAAAACCAGGAAGTGATGGATTAGCTGAAGTGCACCGAGCACATCTCGTACAGTTCCACCAATGAGCAGTTGGCATCACATCTTGGGCCGCCAGCCATTAATGAACTGCAGGATTTTCTTCACCTGCAGTTTGCTTAGCTTAAAGTCTTCTGACAGGATTTCTTCTGTAAGCTGAACCAGCAAATTGCCATCAATCTTCTCTGTAACAAAAAATGATATGACATCTTCTGACAGACCAATAAACCTCAGAGACTTAGACACTTCCTCTATTGAGAGTCCTGAAAGGTCTGTGGGTGGCTGCCAGGGAGAGCCATCCCCGCAAGACCTCGGTGCTAACTGGAGGTGAAGGGGAGATGAGAAAGGATAAGACACAGAGAATGTATCCTGCATGCCCTTTTTCATGAGACACTGATCTTCCAGGAGGTCTGGAGAACTAGTTTTTGACTCCTCCTCAGCACCATCTATTTTCATCGGCAAGGGACTCGTGTCTGTAACTGTCTTCTCTTCGGCTGACTTCGGCGCCCGAGGAGGTAAGGCAGGACACGAATGGCTCTGCTTCGTGCTGCTGACTCCAAGAGTTTTTTCATCAGTGCAGTCTAGAGAGTAACTTGCTGACTTTGGACAGCTGGAGATGGTGTTTGTGAACTCTGCCGGGGTCAGCGGGGAGTACCCTGCCGGCAGCTCACACCCATCGAAGTCAAAAGTCAAAGGTGCCGGACAGTTTCTCTTTGGCGTACCTGGAGTCTTCTGCCTGGGGTAACTGTAGCTCCTGCTTGGATCGAGCAGGAAGTCACTCCTGTTCAGGCCTTCAGCAGTTCCTGACAAGTGGTTTGGCCAAGATAACCTGGAAGGCAGAGCTTCACTTGAGGGGCTTCCCAAAGGCATGGTGCTCTCGGGCTCTTTGGACTCAGGTTTCATCATGTTGCAAGGGTAGCAGGAAACAGGTGTGCTGTCAGCGGGGTCGGGGCTGTCGCTCTCCGCGACACTGCTTGAGGAACAAAGCAGAAAGGATGTCGTTAGTACAAAAAAACCCTCCCAAACTCTGGCATTTGAATAAATTAATAAATCATCTGACAGAGTCAGAGGGTGGCTGTCACAAGGAAAGACTCTTTTTTCCCCTCTGGCAGTATTTTTCAGATTTGAATTAACAACACATTTGAATATTACATTGACATTTTACTCCTCCTACAAGCTTGACAAGATGCTGATATACCCCAAAGCCTCATGTCTGGTTTTTTCAAGCCTGTAAAAAAAGTGGATGTCTCAATTCAGTTCTGTGTCATCTCCTGAATGCTCAGCCTTTCCTCTGTCAAATTCCTGAGGGACACCGCCGTGGAACAGGAACAGTTTCACACATTCTAGAAGATGTTCTGAGGCTGTATTTTATGCTTATATACCACAGATGTGTCGTGGTGTGAAAAAGCTTATAACAGGGGCAGGCAACCATTGCACCAGACAGGAGCTTGGCTGATGCAAGACACTGCACCAGTGAACACTGAAATAACACAGAATGAGTGAATGCTTACTGCCAAAGGAAGAGTTCCACTGGGAAGGACAAACAGACCTAGGTGTATACACGATCAGAGAATTGTTTCAGTTGGAAAAGACCACTAAGATGGTCCAACCATCAACCCAACAACACCATGCCCACTAAACCATGTCCCAAAGTGCCACGTTTACACACTTCTTTTGAACTCCTAGAGAGATGGTGACTCCACCACCTCCCTGGGCAGCCTGTTCCAATGCCTGACCACTCTTGCAGCAAAGAAATTTTTCCTAATGTCTAACCTAAACCTCGCTTGGTGCAACTTGAGGCCTATTAGTTGATATGAGGTTGAAATATCTTCAAGCTTACCCCACAGTGATTTGTTTATATATCCATACCCTTACAAAACAATGAGGAGAAACACTTGCTTTTCAAAGGCACCTAGAGAATCACAGAATCATAGAATCAATAAGGTTGGAAAAGACCTCAGAAATCAAGTCCAACCTGTCACCCAAGACCTCATGACTACTAAACCATGGCACCAAGTGCCATGTCCAATCCCTTCTTGAACACCTCCAGGGATGGTGACTCCACCATCTCCCCAGGCAGCACATTCCAATGGCTAACAACTCTCTCTGGGAAGAACTTTCTCCTCACTTGGAGCCTAAACTTCCCCTGGTGCAGTTTGAGAGTTACCCTGACCTACTTCCAGGTGGTAAACTAAGCTCAGCCTCTCCAAAGGAACTGATAGTTGATATCCAGGTGTTCCCCAAGAGACACAGATGCCAAAAACGTGCAATCTGTTACCGAAACCAAATGTTTGCGACTTTTATGCCACTTTCTAGAAGAAAGTGTGAAAGACTGGGTTGATCTATAGACTTCTGGCCAATTAAGACAGAACACCAGACAAACAGTTATCAGACTTATAAAGCCCTTAACACAGCAGATAGAAACTAACACAGGGAGGTGGTGGAGTCACCACCACTGGAGGTGTTTAAAAAGAGACTGGATGAGGCACTTAGTGCCATGGTTTAGTTGATGAGATGGTGTTGGGTGATAGGTTGGACTTGATGATCCCGAAGGTCTTTTCCAACCTGCTTAGTAGTTCTGTTTTAATTACTCACTTCTCTCTCCTGAAGCTATCTACTCAAGAAGGAACCTTGGTAGTTACTCTGTGAACTGCTCAAGGAGGGCAGCAGCTTTCAACAGGAACAGCACAGTTTGGAATGGTTTGACACAAAGTTAGCTCCCTGTGTGCTTGCAGGGAGTCAGAGAGGAAGTCAGCCTGGACTTGCCCAGCTCAAACACAAAGCACAGATACATAAAGCAGCTCTAATCTATACCACTGGGAAATTAGTTGAATGATTTAAAAGATGAACAGAATTATTGAAAACTTGATAAAGTAACATTTTCAAAGAGCTTCCTTATCCATTCCCCACTAAAATTAACTCATGGGGATTTGGTGCCAAAGCATGCAAGAGGCACCTCAAATAAAGCTGAAGTCAGGCATTTCTACAGACAGATAAGGAGAAATCATAGTGAGTTTATTCGTGCTCAAAATATTGGCTGCAACCCCTCATGATCCAGAAAATAAGATCATTGATAAAAATGGCAAGGGTTGAAGAGCAAGTTCCACCAGGAATCTGGTTGCTCCACACCTTGCCAACTTTCCAGCAGCTTCCTCTGCAGCTCTAGGGTCGATTCTACCAAAGTGGAGCTACCTGGAGATGAATTTTCATGCAAATATTGTGAAGCTCAAGGCAAATAAAACCACCTGCACTCCTGAGAAACTTCACTTCTCATTGATTTCCTGGTTCCTTGGGAGGCAGAATGCATTCTTAACTACAAAGAGAAAGCAGCACTTGGTGGGCCCCAAATGCTGGGAGGTCTCATGCTCAGCCTCCTGTGGGGAAGACCTTGACAGATTACCCAACAGTCTTCATGAAAAGCAAGCAAGCAGCCTTGATCTGGAGTGATTATTGCCAGATACACGACACTAAGCTGCAGATATGCAGCTTGGCTTGGAAAGATCTTTCCAGCACAAGTTATTATAGCAGTTGCATCCAGGCTGAAGTGATTTAAGAGGTGCTTCAGATCAGTTTGCAAAACGCAGGCAGGTTGTACCCCGTCCTTGAAGAGATACCAAAAATAACAGCAAGAAGACGTTCAAGGTGAAAAGGAGGTTCAGAAGGTGTGTACACTTTCTACAGCCCAGGGAAGAGCAGTGCACTGCTAGGAAAAGGTATGCAGTCACATCATTCATGCTTTACTGTCAGCTTTTGACTGGCCTGAATGGATTTTCCAGATTGTAGTTTGCACTTGTGCTGAAGTACCACAGAATCATTGAACTGTTGAAGTTGGAAGAGATCTTTGAGATCATCAAGTCCAACCCCTCACCTAGAGCTCACAATCCCACCACTACTGCTAGGCTACCACCACAAACCCATTTCCCTAGCACACATCTTCTAAATACCTCCAGGGATGGTGACTCCCTGGGCAGCCTGTTCCAATGCCTGATAACCCTTTCTGTGAATAAGTTTTTCCCAATATCCAACCTGAACCTCCCTTGGCTCAACTTGAGGCTGTTTCCTCTTGTCCTGAAGTAGAATAGAATCATAGAATCAACAAGGTTGGAAAAGACCTCAAAGATCATCAAGTCCAACCTGTCATCCAAGACCTCATGACTACTAAATGATGGCACCAAGTGCCACATCCAATCCCCTCTTGAACACCTCCAGGGACGGTGACTCCACCACCTCCATAGGCAGCCAATAGCTAACAGCTCTCTCTGTGAAGAACTTTCTCCTCACCCCAAGCCTAAACTTTCCCTGGCACAGCTTGAGAGTAAGTTTGATCTTGAAGCTGTTTGGCTCCATCTGCTATACTTCACTTTGCACTCAGTGGTGTCTGCTGGCCTCTCTGCTCTCCATCATGCTCCCACCCTGTAGGTTGCCATATAGTTGGCACAACACATTTCTGGATTACCATGTCCCGTTTGTGCCCACACTTGTAGGAGATGGCTGCACTGCATGCCTGTAGCACTGAAATCCTGTCTGAAAAATGGCTCTGAGATGTTATGGTTTGAAGATTCCAGCCTTTCAGGAATTAAACAGAACTGTATGGGATTTGCCATTCAGCCAGCCAGTGACATCTGACATCTGAGATTACCTGCAGCAGTATGTGCACATATTTTAACAGAAGTTGCTCTGTCTCCTACAACTCAATTTCTGCTGGAGCTTTGCTTCCTCTTGAACCCTTAAAAATAACTTGACAGGTTAAGCCCATTTCACCAAGAGTCAGCCAACTCTGACACAGTACTAGGTCCTCATACACAAGTGCCTTCAAAGAGGACACTGCTAAATTTAACTTTCTCAGAAGGTGCTAGAAGGGGCTCTCCCAGCTCAAACACATACATGTTGTGCAGTCCTGAAGAGTAGTAGGACAGAGTAGGGCTAGGAGAGCGGGTCTGCTGGCGTGCAGGTTTGACTGTGCGAGGAGGGATGGAAGGACTGGTGGAGGACGGCTTGGAACTCCGTGGTGGGACAGGAGGAGCATTCAGGAGCCTGCATTCCTCTTTTACCTGTACAAAAGAAGGACATATAAAGTAAGCAGTGAGAAAATCTGGGCAACAGCACTCTCAGCCAGATGAAACACATCTGGTTCTGCCTTATTCTGTGGAAGGAAATCATTAAAAGGGAGGAGAAGAGAAACATGATGCTAAGTATATACATTTGCAACAGTATGTGCCTGTCATAAAGAGGTCCAAAAGAATGCCTTGCTACCAGTAGAGCTACCAGCAACTTTCTTTAGGCTGCTTTTGAGCAGCTTAATATCCACTCCTTTGAAAAGCAGCAGCAATCCCATGATGTAAGAGAACCTTCCAGTAACATGCAAAATGCAGCAGGCTGGGCCAGATACTTTACATTTTGTAAGGGGCAATTCATTAGGGCTTGAACTTCATTAGTGCTGTTTGTTTAGATGCAATAAACCAAGCTTACGTAATGAGGAGATCTCAGCAGACTTTGATGTTTCCTGACTTACTTCACCAGTGATACTCAGCCATCCAGCTCTAGGATAATTCCCAGCCTTCCTCCCCCAGGAACAGCACATGTTTACCAGATGTGGGGATTCAAACCTGGAGCTTCAGTCCTTCTGGAGCTGCCGAAGCATCCAGGAGAAGGCTGACCACAAAAGGTACAAGCTAAAAGGTAGGAAGAGCCTGTTCAAACAGCACACCTGGCCAAGAGCTCTGGTGTTTGCAAGCAGCCATCTTTGCAGCCTAAAACACATGACTGTAGTAGCACTGCTTATCTGAAATTGAGTTTGGTCTGCCCAGGTAGGAGTGAAATACCAGGATCTATCCCCATAGAAACAATGATGGAATTAAGACCTTAATCTCATCAGTACATATTTGAGATAGCAGCTTTATTAAGGAGAGCTGGAGGTAAGCAAGGCCACTGAGAACCGGGCTGCCAGGCAGGATTTTAAAGGACTCACCACATCCCCCTGGGCAAGAGGAGACCTCTCTCTGTTCTCCTTGTCTGAAACAGTCTTAGCTATAGCAGAAAAGGGAAATTCTCTTTGTGTTTGAAAGTTATTTTTAAATCTAACAACACTGCAGAACTAAAAGTTATCTTAGCAGTTCTGCAACACATAATTAGCAATTAAAGTGATTTCATTTATTTAAAACCAAAATAAATGTGGAACCTTTTGCAATTCAGCTTCAGTGCTTTCAAAACACAAGAAACCATTCAGTACTTTTGTGAGATGGGAAAATGGGGACTAGGACACTGCAGCACATTTCCCCTCCCCCCCCCCCCCCTTAACTCAAACCAAGTCAAAGTTACAGGAAATGCCCAACAGCATCAAACACTGAAATAAATCTTGCTCTAAGGGTTCTGATTTGCTCTTTCAAGAAAAAAAAAATATAATCAATTTTATTCATGTTTGTTATTGAACTCAGGCATGAAAATCTTCAGCCATTTTAGTGTTGTGCCCCAAGGATGCCTAAGGATTTAATAATTTCCCCCCTCCCCACCCAAGTCAGGCTAGGCAAAGGGAATCCTGTGTGTTATTGAACAGATACCCATTTTGAATAGAATAGAATAAACCAGGTTGGAAGAGATCGTCGAGATCATCGCGTCCAACCTATCATCCAACACCACCTAATCAACTAAACCATGCAACCAAGCACCTTATCAAGTCTCCTTCTAAACACCTCCAATGATGGTGACTCTACCACCTCCTCAGGCAGCCCATTCCAATGGGCAGTCACTCTCTGTGTAGAATTTCTCCCTAACCTCCAGCCTAAACCTCCCCTGGCACAGCTTGAGACTGTGTCCTCTTGTTCTGGTGCTGGTTGCCTGGGAGAAGAGACCAACCTCCACCTGTCTACAACCTCCCTTCAGGTAGTTGTAGAGAGCAATAAGGTCTCCCCTGAGCCTCCTCTTCTCCAGGCTAAGCAACCCCAGCTCTCTCAGTCTCTCCTCATAGGGCTTGTGCTCCAAACCCCTCACCAACTTTGTAGCCCTTCTCTGGTCATGTTCCAGCAACTCAACATGTTTCCTAAACTGAGGGGCCCAGAACTGGACACAGTACTCAAGGTGTGGCCTGACCAGTGCAGTGTACAGGGGCAAGTGAGAAAGGCCACTCAGGGCAGCTCGTGGAGCACAGCAGATGGTCAAGGGGTTAAAGGGATTCGTCCCTGGGCATTCAGAGGTGCTGGTGTAACAAGCTCCACCAAGCTCCCTTGCTGACCTAGATTGCAGAGGCCACAATACCAGTTTGCAGTCCCAGCTGGTCCCTCTCACAAGACAGCTGCCACACAGAGCCCTTGGGAAACCCAGCAGAGGAATGAAAAAAAAAAGAGAGATTTTCTAGATTAAACTGACAAGAGCAAGGGGGAACTTCAGGAGAGCCACTCTCACTAGGTCCAAGTGAACAGTAATAAAATAACCATGGGAGAGGAGGGGAACAGCCAACATGCAACACGATGACCAGCTTGGTGGCTGCTGCTGTAAGTAAGCAATACTCCTGTGCCCAGCAGCACTCGAGGCCAGACACACAGAAAGGGCATCTGCACTGCACACCACAGGACTTTGTTTCATCACTGTCTGAGCCCTCCTGCCTCCAACACTCCCTCCTCCCATAACACAGGAATGGTGACCCCTTTCTGACAGCATGAGGCGGAGTTTAAGACCTCTGCTCCTTTTCCTTGGTACCAGCCCAAGCTCTGCCAGAACCCTCCAGGCCCTGGGGTGGCACTTCTAGATCTGGGCATCACAGGTGCCCTTCACAGTGATCACTTCTGAGGTCACCTGAATAAAACCCACCCTGTCAGGAGCATGACCATGAGCATAACTCAAACTGGTCCAGTGCCTCTTGCCAGCAGGAGCCTGAACTTCCAGCACACTCCATCAGGGACATGCTTTAAATCAATCAGGAAAGCAGCCTCTCAATTTATGCAAATTAGTGTTTGGGGACTGAAGCAATTTCTAATTTACAGGCCTTAAATCAGAGCTCACTTCTTCCCTCCCTTCTGCCTCCATGCTACACTGACTCTGTGAAAGGTGTTTTAGAAAATACACACTACATCAGAATGCTTCATCCTGCCAGAGAGAAGAAAACCAGAAGAGCTTCTGAAATACCCAAGTGTCCTTATGGCTTCTGGAAATAGCTCCTGTACGCACATCTTAAATTCAGTGCATGCAAAAATACAATTGCCAGCCAACCTTTATAGAAAAATGCTATGGAATATCATTCTAGAGGGAGTGATGACTAAACCACATGTTCAGCAGCAGCTCCTGAGATGTATTTATTCTATAAATACCCTACACGGAAACCATGCAAACATCTCCTTGGCCCCAGCCCACTGATGAATTCAGTAGGTCACTGATACTCATACCAAAGCTGTTCCAGGAAGCCACAACACCACCCAAGTCTACATTATCATCATCTATGGAGATGCAAGGGCTTTGTTTTGTTCTTCTGTGGGGTAAAACTCCCTGCCCACCTCTAAATGCAAGGTAATACCATTAGCAGAAATGATTTCTCCTGCGTGGTTGGAAAGCAACGCTGAAACATAGAATACATACATAGAATAAACCAGGTTGGAAGAGACCTTCAAGATCATCGCGTCCAACCCATCAACCAATCCAACACCGCCCAAACAACTAACCCACGGCACCAAGCACCCCATCAAGTCTTCTCCTAAAAACCTCCAGTGATGGCGACTCCACCACCTCCCCAGGCAGCCCATTCCAATGTGCAATCACTCTTTCTGTATAGAACTTTTTTCTAACATCCAGCCTAAACCTCCCCTGGTGCAGCCTGAGACTGTGTCCTCTTGTTCTGGTACTGCTTGCCTGGGAGAAGAGACCAACATCCGTCTGTCTACAACCTCCCTTCAGGTAGTTGTAGAGAGTAATAAGGTCACCCCTGAGTCTCCTCTTCTCCAGGCTAAGCAACCCCAGCTCCCTCAGCCTCTCCTCGTAGGGCTTATGTTCCAAACCCCTGCTGACAGCCTTCACACATTACCTCAGTGATGGCATGACAAAGTTGCATGCTTTCCAAAATGGCCTTAGAAGACAACACAAGCATCTACCCCAAACACCACCCTGCTGCCCCAGAAGGGAGTCATGATGCCACACTGTTTGCCCAGGAGTGAGGCTCCACACTGATGCTGTGCAGGTGCTTCACAGCTCTCCTAGCACTGCATCACTCACGCCTCAGGCATGACCTGGAGGACTGGGCAGCCTCCAGCCAGGAGGTCAGCTTTAGTCTGCTGCATGGGCAGCCTTCCTCCCCCACTGTCCTCTCCCCACCACTGGCTCTGGTGCTCACTTGACCCTGTGCTGAAGCCGTTCAGCTTGCAGAAATCAGCAGGAAACTAATCATTCTCCAGATCCAGGACCTGGCTGCCTGCCCAGGCACAGGAGTGCCAGAGCCTGCACAAAAGAGGAGCCAGGACCATGTGGCTGGGAAAGGAGGAGGAGGAGGGTGGGGCCAGCCCCACGCCGGTTTACATCAGCATAAGCTGCCAGGGAACCTCATCCTGATACGGTGCTGCCGGGCACCTGTCCAAGAGTCTGGACAGAGCGTCGGCGCGCACCTGACCTCGGAAGCGGCGAAGTGCTCTCGGGTTCCCGCACTGAGACAGGACATGTAAACACTCTGTGCTGCAAGACATAATGCCCTGACTTCCCTGGCCTTGCTGAAGCTGCTGTTGCTGGGGTTTGGGAAGTGTTGGCGGCTCGGTCAAAGGGCTGCAGTTGTGCCTTTCATGTCTGCGCTGGAGCTCTCCTCCCCGCATCTCCCCAGCAGCTGCACAGCCTGGCCAGGGGAATCTCCACGGCAATCCACTGCAGGCTAATCCAGCACAAAGAAACACAACTCAGCTTTCCAGTGTGTCATGACCTGGCTCATGATGGAAAGGCTGCAGCCCACACTGCTGGACTGTTTGATGGCAAAGGAAGGGGATGGGATCTCCAGGGTTTGCTGCAGTTCGGACTTAGATTAGTCTCAGTTTACTGTGCAGCCATGCTCTTAAAATTATCATTAGTCTGCAAATGGAACAGTATTTTCTTTATTAAACTGCAGCAAAACCCTGCAAAACTAGTTCATTAAATCATAATATCTGTCAAGTTTCCTGTGACCCAAGTATAGATCATTCACGTTTTGCTGAAGGTTCCTAGCCACTCTTTCCTGGGGGAAGTCTTTTTTTCCTTCATGCCTTTTAAAAAGAAAACATCTAGCACTCTGTTAAGGGACCGTGTAATGGTTGGATTTTCCATGCAGACCACATAAGCTCCTGTTGACCAAACATATTTGCATTTTTGCTTCTGACATCTCCTTGACATTTCAGGTTTGGAGAAGTGAGTTCTCCCAGGAGTTTTCATTAGAAACCCTAAGACAGGAAATGTGCTCTGTTTAAAACTGAGTCCTTCTAAAGGGCTCATTTGTCAGCTCTGCAGAGCTCCTATTAAGCAGGTTTGCTTTCAACAAGCAGCACAGAGCAATTAGTCCAGGTCTAGTCTGATAAAGTTTCCTAGAGGTCACTGACACTTCATGTTCTCCCAAATCTGCCATGGACTCATAGCAGAGAAGACAATCTCTCATTAAGCAACACTTCAAGCCTATGAAAGTTCTAACTGTCCTCATCATCAGGGCCTGTTAATTGAAGACACACACATGCTAAGGTGATCTGAGGCACTTCAAGAAGGGTCATGCCCCACACTCTTTGGCCACAGAAAGCAGGAGAAAACATGGAGGCCATGTGCAGAAGTGATGTGGAAAGCCAGGAAAGGAAGTGACCTACCAATTCTTAGACCTTGCTTGTGGGAAGAAGACACCCCAATAACTATCACCTGAAGGTACCAGAATGAAGCTACTAGATCAGTTACATAAAGTATATGCTACTGATTTTTAGGACATGACTTACACTTGGTAGGCAACCAGCTGAAGCTGCACATCTCACAGGGTCTCAATGTTTCCTTGCCCTCCATGTGTCCCCCCTGCCAAGCCTTCCCTGACAAAGTCCCCAAGAGAACTCTTCCCCAGCTAAAATCAGAAACGAATCGACATAAATAAGCCTGACTTACTGCTTCTGATTTGGGAGGCACTGGAGGTGGAGGTAGGGAAACATCTGAAGACTTCGTGGTTGCTCCAACAGTCGCAGGCACGGGAAGAGACGCGGGACCACACTTTGATCGGAAAGAGCCTCTGTAGTTGTCACATTTGCTCTTCTCGCTCAGCGAGCGAGTGAGAGGCTGCTCTCCAGCCTTCCCAGACCCTTGGTCCAACCACAGCTCTTCGTAAGGAAGTTCTGGCTTGGCAGGCAGGAACATCGATTCCTCACTAACTTCGGGGAAAAGGTAATCGCTGCCGCTGTCGCCGGACTCCTGGTACTGCAGAGCGTCGTGAGAGAAGAGGGCCCACTCGTTGCACAGGTCCCTGCAGCCGTGGAGGTTCACCTCGCTGTTGCCGTGCAGGTTGTTGCCGTAGACGCAGACGGAGAGGCGGTGGAAGGACTGGGTGAGCTCGTCCCGTGCGTAGCTGAGGGAGCTGGGCACGTGGCTGTGCCCTGGGCACCGACTCTTCTTCGGGCTCTTGCACTCCTCGTTCCAGTCGGCCTTCACGTCTCGCACGGCGCGGGAGTACTCATCTATGTCGAACTGCTCCTGGCAAACGTTAAACCAGTGCTGGATGAGGGTTTCATGCCACAGCTCCCCCTTCACCAGGCTGTCGGGGAGGGTGAATTTTGGGAGCATCAAGTGCAAGGGAAAATGCATGGGGATAATTTTGTTGCCGCGAAGCACGCAGCAAACCACCACGGTCTTGGTTTGGATGTTGACAAACTTGTACCTGTGCCCCTCGCGAATGAAATGCAGGTCGTAAGGGTTCCGTGGCGTGGGGCTGGGCACGGTCACGTTCACAGGCAGCCTGGTTTTTTCCACGATGTTGCGAATCGTGTGCTCCCCTTCCTGCATCTGCACCTCCAGCGGGCTGCGGGTGCTGAACTTGCCCTTACACTGGAAAGGGAGGCTGATGCTTTCGTTGGTCCTGTGGTTCATGCAGATGAGGCAGGGCATCTTGCCTCTGCCCAGCTTGCTGATCGAATTGAGCTTCCCGATTTTCTTGAAGATGGTGTTGAGGCGTGACTTCTCCTTCGAAGATTTTGCATAAAGGATTTCTGCTTGCCCCATGAGCGTGAGCTCATCCCCAGTGCTAAGGGTAATGTTGTAAACCTCAGTGTCTTCATTGCATTCACCTGAAGCCACCTGCAAAATAATAATAATAATAATAACAACAACAACAACAACAACAACAACAACAACAACAACAACATCATCTGTTTTTTCCCCACTGAAGATAATACTTCAAATCACACACAGAATCACAGAATCGCCAGGGTTGGAAGAGACCTCAAAGATCATCAAGTCCAACCTGTCACCACAGACCTCATGACTACACCATGGCACCAAGTGCCACGTCCAATCCCCTCTTGAACACCTCCAGGGATGGTGACTCCACAATGATATCAAAAGCTATTGAGACCGAACTGCTGTTCAGCCTGGAAAAGAGAAGGCTCTGGGAAGACCTAACAATGACCTTCCAGTACCTGAAGGAGGTTTGCAAGAAGGATGGAGAGAGACTGCTTGCAAAGGCCTGTAGTGATAGGACAAGGGGCAATAGCTTCAAACTAGGAAGAGTAGATTTAGATTGGATGTTAGGAACCATTTCTTTAACATGAGGGTGGTGGAACACTGGAACAGGTTGCCCAGGGAGGTGGTGGAGTCACCATCCCAAGTAACCTTTTTTAATTGTTCTGCACATTCCTGCACCTTACTTGAGGGGAACCAGCCACCTGGAACTGCCAAAGAAGGCATGAGAACAAACACACTGAACTTTTAAAGAAAGGACAAATCCACATAGCCCAGCAATTGAAATAGCCACTTGTGTCACACAGCTGGGACACATCAGGTCTGCATTCCCTTGGGGATCTTTTTCCCACCCTCTTGTTTTCACTGTTTGCTAGAATATATCGGCCAGGCTCTTGAGGGAAGCCAACTTTTTTCACCCTCTTCAGCTCCCCAAGGAGCAGAGAAGGTGACGTCACCATTATGAAGCACATCCCTTTGATATAATATCTTCCAGGCTAGGAACAATGACAGATGACATTTATTCCCTGAAGGAGAAGTCAAGAGTATTAGTCTGTCCTATAGGTCTAGCTCCCCCCTCTGCTTTGCTCTCCTAGCCATAGACTTCCTTCCTCATTTTTTGATCATAATTGCAATTTAAGAGATTAAACAACATATGCACAGCCATGTGCGTGCTTTTCTAGTATGGAAATTGTACTGGGAAGGAAAAAAAAAGGCAAAACAGATGTCCAAGGCTCATTTGTTCTTGAAGTTATTTCCTTAAGACTGGAATAGCTCTTTGTAGACAACACTGCTCTGCTTCATATTTGAGTGGTTTAACGTAGAAAGTCCTCTGCATAGACCTAATAGAACCCACCCAGCTCTTCCTCAGTAGCAGCAGATACCTACTCATACAGGAAGGTACAGCAGATAAACAGTAATTGGCCTGTTACAGATGATTTTATTTGGAAATACTGAACATACTAAAAAGAAACCTACAAAAGAAAGCATCTGCTAAAATTGCATATCCCTTCCTCACCCCTGCAACCCCTACACAACTTCACAGAGCTGTGTGAACTTCAAATTCCAAGCCTCAGACTGGAGCACCGTCACACAACAGCCACTGCATGAAATCAAGGCTGTAATTCCAACCAGTTAATAACTGGGGAGGCTGTGAACAACGCTTCCTCCTCCTGTACAGGGTGTTCTGCAATTCACCCACGTTTGTCAAGCTGTGATTACCTTCTGCAAGCCTTGCAGAGCAGAGGCAGAGGCAGCCCCGCCGAGGTGTGCCGCCTTAGCACTTCAGCCTGCAGGCTTCCGGAGAGGAAGTCGTTCAAGCCCTCAATTATCTAAACAAACACTAATTGGTCTAATCCAGGAAACTAGCAGGATTTATGGTAGGCAATACTCATTCACAGTTCACACTGCTGGCCAGAAAACATTTTGAAACACCTCGACATGAAAGCAAAATGCTTGTGTTTGCTGCTGATAACAATGGCGGGATGCTCATTGCTGGTTTCTCCTCAAAACCACTGCTGAGCGCTGCTTTTGAGCTGTGGCCATGGAACCCTGCCTTTGAAGGAGCTGATAAGGGCTGAGGACGCACAGGGCTCTGTGCAGGTACTGTTCAAGCCCTCCCTTCTCTCTCTGAGGGGGTGTGGTCTGTAAGAAAATGAGTTTCTGGCACCAACAAGTCCCTAGTTCCCTCAATTGCTCCTCATAAGACTTGTTCTTTAGACCCTTCCCCTTCAGGGAACTGGAGTTGTTTAGTATGGAGGAGGCTCAGGGAAGACCTCATTGCTCTCTACAACTCCCTGAAAAGAGGCTGTAGTGAGGTGGGAGTTGGTCTCTCCTGCCTAGTATCAAGCAATAGGAAGAAAGGAAATGGCCTCAAGTTGCACCATGGGAGGTTTAGGTGGGATATTAGGAAAAATGTCTTTGCTGCCAGAGTGGTCATTGGAACAGGCTGCCCAGGGAGGTGCTGGAGTTCAAAAAACACATGGATGTGGCACTGGGGGACATAGTTTAGCAGGGACGGCGGTGTTGGGTTGGCAGCTGAACTTGATGACCTGAAAGGTCTTTTCCAGCCTTAAGGATCTTGTGATTCTAGGTCCCAACAAAAGGCTTCTGCACTGCCAGATTTTTCAGCTGGAGATGCTGTGGTTACAGCTTTCTGTCACTTCCTGCAGGACACCAGCCGGACCAAGGGAGCTGTCACAGCCTACGGCTGTGGGAGCTCTTGCCTGGCCAACTCGCAGCTCCCTGGTGATTCACAACAAACAAGTCACTGTAGAAGGAAATGGTGGGTCAGATGTGAAACCACAGAGGTAACTCACTGGCTGAGCTTCACAAGCAAGGTCTCATAAAGCAGCTGCTTATTTATGGCACCCATTTCAACCAGTCAAATAGCAAATGGACTTTTTGATGCAACGGGCATGGTTAAAGACAAAATTATACTCAATTAAAACATCTGGAAAACATTCTTCCTTCTTAAAAAAAACCAAACTAATATAGTTGCCTCAATGTTACTGCGCTGGAACAAAAAAGGAAATCGTGCCACAGACCCAGTTTGGCACATTCTGCACTCTTTCCCTCTGAACAAAAATCCAAAGTAGCAGCTGCTGTCCGAAATTGTAATTAAAAACTGAAAAAGGGAAATGAAAAGTCTTAATTCTGCACAGCTTTATCCTTCCCCACTGAACTCTGCTATAGGCTGCCTCAAGAGAAGCATAGCCAGCAGGTTGAGGGAGGGGATTCTCCCCCTCTGCGCTGGTGAGACCCCACCTGGAGTATTGCGTCCAGTTCTGG
This sequence comes from Dryobates pubescens, assembly GCF_014839835.1. Taxonomy (NCBI): domain Eukaryota; kingdom Metazoa; phylum Chordata; class Aves; order Piciformes; family Picidae; genus Dryobates; species Dryobates pubescens. Next base: position 8,363,862 of record NC_071614.1, on the reverse strand, counting down.
AGCCACTATTACAGGAAGGATCTGGAGGTGCTGGAAGGTGTCCTGAGAAGGGCTACGAGGATGATTAGAGGGCTGGAGCACCTCTTTTATGAGGACACACTGAAGAAGCTGGGGCTGTTCAGTCTGGAGAAGAGAAGGCTCTGAGGAGACCTCATTGTGGCCTTCCAGTATCTGAAGGGGGCTCCAAGAAAGCTGGGGAGGGACTTTTTAGGGTGTCAGGGAGTGACAGGACTGGGGGGAATGGAACAAAACTAGAAATGGGTAGACTCAGATTGGATGTTAGGAAGAAGTTCTTCCCCATGAGGGTGGGGAGACACTGGCACAGGTTGCCCAGGGAGGTGGTGGAAGCCTCATCCCTGGAGGTTTTTGCAGCCAGGCTGGATGTGGCTGTGAGCAACCTGCTGTAGTGTGAGGTGTCCCTGCCCATGGTGGGGGGTTGGAACTAGATGATCCTTGAGATCGCTTCTAACCCTGACAATTCTATGATTCTATGTTAAAGCTGCTGGTACACTTCAGCAGGCTAAGGTTAAAATTTAAGTTCTGCAAGTCAGGAAGACTAACTCCTCTCTTCTTGTGTTAGGTTAACTCACTCATGACCACACAGTAATTAGCATTATAAAGCATATATGGTAGGCAAAACCATTCCAGGACATTAGCAACCATTTTATACCAGAGATCTCATTTATATATCTCAGTATGTATCATACACATAGCAATGCACAGTTTGGGGTTCATGGATAACACAGGTAAGTGAGCTTTACTTGGTCCTTGTAGCAGTGAGCTGTGCAAAACAAACTTGCTCTGTCTTGTTCACTTGAACATTTCACTTTACCACTAGCCACAAAACTTACAAAAATGTCAACAAAGCACAGGACACTGGGGGGACTTGCAGAATCCCCCAGGCTGGGCAAGATTCTCCTTGTTCCTCAAAGCAGGTGTGGTTACAACAGGCTGCCCAGGGCCATGTCCAGGTCAATTTTCAGTTTCTCCAGAGATGGAGAATCCACATCTTCTCTGGGCAATCTCTTTCTGTGTTCAATCACCCTCATGTTAAAAAAATATGTTTTTTTTTCTTATATTGGAGCAAAGTTCTCATGTTCCAGCCTGTGCCTGTTGCTTCTTGTCCTCCCAGTGGGCACCACAGAGGAGTCTGTCTTCTTCACACCCTCCCGTTGGGTAGAGATAGGTTCTCATAGCAAAGACATCTCCCCTCAGTCCTCTCAAGGCTGAACAAAGCCAGTTCTCCCTTCCTCTCCTAAGACATAATTTGCTACAGCTCCCTGACCATCTTGGTGTACTGGGCTCACTCCCACATGTCAACATCTTCCCTGTCTTAGTGTGCTATTGGAAAAAAGCCATTTCCAAAACTGGAAGCAATGCTCCAGCTGTAGCATCACAAGTGCTGAATGATGGGGAATTAATCACCATCCTTGACTTTCTGGCTACACTCCTGCTAATTCAGACCAATATGCTGTTGGCTGCCTTTGCCACATCACCACTGTCATCTACAAACTCCCTCCCTTTAGACTTTCCACAGAGCCACTTTCTAGCCTGTCAGCCTGTGGCAGTGCTTATGACATCCCAGGTGCTGGGCTTTGTGCTTGCCTTTGGAGAACCTCAGGAATGAGTCAAGCACAGCAGCTCCTCAGAAGAGATTTGCTTCATGCCAAATAGTAGCACATTAACTACACTGTGATGTTCAAAACAACGTTTCGATGTGGCACTTTAGGACATGGTTCAGTGGCCATGGTGGTGTTGGGTTAATGGTTGAACTTGATGGCCTCAGAAGTCTTTTCCAACCTTAATGATTCTATGATCTGGGAGAAAGTGTGCATCAAAAATTACTTCTAAAAGGAGAGTGGGTAACCCCACACCAGACTTGGTTCCTTTTACCTTTTAAGCTTCCAGCAATGACCCAACAGGCTTTGCCCCTGCAAGCCGTGCTGCGCTCTGTCACCCCCCTGTTGAAAGCATGCCCCAGACTCCCTCCACTTCCCACTGTGAACTCAGTGAGAGGGTCAGCAGAGCCCTGTGCTATTCCAGACACTTGGAACTGCTGGTGGCACATCCCAGCCCACACGCATGACATGGCATTTCACTGGCATATGACAGAGAGAAGACACCAGTACATGATCTCAGTGCCTGAGTTCAGGCAGACCAGAGCACAGACTGAGGTAGAAACAGTAATATAATGGTGAACTGTTAGCATCTCCTCATAAATCTGGAAAACAGGGAAGGCAGAAAGCACCTGAGAAGCCTTCATTCAGCTGCATAACAAACCCAGGAGAGCCAACTCTGGTCCCACCCTGCCTGGCACTTACTTCCCACTCCTGCTTTGCCCACACTCAAGCAACGTTCTGCCCTCCTGTGGGATTTTTGCTATTTCCAGTTTCCATCCTTCAGGTGTAAAGATCTTACAACTGGTAGGAAGCTGAGATCAGCTGAAGGAATAGGGGGAAGGAAGCTAGGACAATAAATTTTCCTCAAAACATCTCCCTAGTGGGACTGTGCCCTATCTTTTAATTGTTTTGCATGTGCCTCCCCTCATATCTAGATTTGGGGCTTAGGGACATGGTTTAGTGGTGGCCTGGCAGCGCTGGGTTCACAGTTGAACTTGAGGACCTTAAAGATTTTCTCCAACCAGAACAATCCTGTGGTTTTATTCTATGATTCTATTTAGAGTGGTGAAACAACATGCAGCAATAACCATCATACCTTCAGCTGCTGTCACCACTTGATAAACACAAAGTCTCCCCCAGTTACTAAACTCCCAGCTTGGGGAGCATGCTGAAGCAATTCCTTTGCAAACCCTTTTGTCTTCATGGCTGTTCTCTCTGTTTTACACATTATTAGAACAATGACTCCTGCAGTTTTACTTCCCTCTCTCTCATCTTTTTGCCCTACAAAGCCAGTTTTCACTTTATTTATAGATGAGAATAATCACTGCTCCCAGCTCTGTGGAAGAGGCTATGCTTGTCACACTATGCTGCAAAGCCACCTAGAAATCACCAGCACACAGTCAAACTGAACAAAGCACCCACAGAACCACAACCTGCTCCAGGCTGAACTTTCTCTCCACCTCCCTACTGTCAGAAGCTGATCCACATTAACCATTCACTACTGATGCCAAGGTGCTGACCAGAAAGGTTTCTGACTGACTGACATCTTATCAAACACACAGCAAACCAGCAGTGGGTTCAGTCACCACAGTGTTTTAAATGTTAAGACTCCTGCCATTCAATAACAATTCAGAAGCCAATTACAACTGCTGCAGAAGACAGGCATCAGGAAAGTGATGAATGATTATTTAGGAAACATTTACTCTTGGGAAAGCTCAAGTATATTGTTTCTTTTGCTTAAGAAAAGGTTAACTCAGAAAAACAGATTTTGATAACACCTAAGTCAATATCCTGTCTTGGACTCCAACTGTTCTAATTTGTTATAGTCTGAGGTGAAAGTCTTTAATCACTTGGACACATATGAGCTCCTTATAAAAAATGATTTGTGGCTTGATTCCACTTGTTATACCTGCTAGGTCTTGTTAGAGTAATGCAAGCATTGTGTGCACAGTAAAAATATTCATTCAGGATCACTTTTGGTAGAGCTTTTTTAAACTATGAGGTCTCTGATTCATAGCTAGCACACACAGTTTTTGCTGGTAAAGCCAAGGGACTGATCAGAGCACTTTAAAAACAAGTAAGTTTTGTTGGTAGAGGTCCTCAAGGATGAATCAAAATTATTTGGATATAAAACAGTCTTCAGAAGAGCTGTCTGGTGGCACCTTGTAATGCTACAGGCTCTTTCTTCCAATATTGTCCATGAAAGACTGGAGTGTTTGGAACATGGAAGAATTCCCAGAGTTTCTCCTCATCTTACATGCTTCATCACATGTTTTAGGTTGGTTTTTGGTTTTGATGTGGGGTGTGGGTTTGTGTTGGGTTTTTTCCCCCCTTAAGCCTTCTATCAGATTAGCTACTTTCTGATATGCTCTTCTAAATTGAAATGGGAACAGTGAGTTGGACAGAAATCAACTGCACTTAGTATTCCTCCCTTTGCTCTAATCAGTTTGACAGGATCTCCCCTATATTAAAATTTTAGCTTAAATAATTCCCTTGCATGTGAAGGGTTATTAAACACTTTAATAAATCCTGTTAGGTTCATTTATTTTTTTGGAAGATGATAACCTTGGAATAGACTTCTATGAAACTGGAAAAGCTGCCAAGAGAAATCCTGCCAAGATAACTGTGTAATTAGGTTAAACCTGGATTATTATGGCTGTTATTTACATTAAGGAGCATCACTATATAATACCTCTGGAAAATGGATTTGCTATCCAGTAAGCTATGTTTATTTCTCAGTTTGCTAAATGTGACCAAGAGTTTGAATAACAACTTCCATGAAACTCAAGGTACAGCTCTTTGCACTGAAACAAGCCTGCAGACAAACACTTTTCTCTCAAAGCTGCACATTTTCCTGTGCCACTCTCTTGAGTTTGGCCACTGAGCAACTGAGAAATAATGGCACAGCACCGGGTAGGGCCAGCAGTGCCACGGGCAGGCTGATTTTCTTGGGCAGAACTGGAATTGTCTTGTTGCCTTGTTTTGCCCAACTACATCCTAAACACAGGAAAGTGTTGCAACTTTTCCATGCAGCCTTCATTCATGAAAGTCTCTGTTCTATGGGTTCAGCCTAACGGAGAGCACAAATGGAAACAACCTACTGCCTCGGAAGGTAGGAGGTTGTGTTGCTAAATGAATTAACTGATGAGGTCTTACAGCAGTTTCAGCAATCTTGTTTCACACCTATAAACACCAAGGACTGGCTGGTGTCCCCCAGCTTTGGCAGTACAAGAAAGAAAAAGCCCTGAAGAGGCTGTTATACAAATCCCACCTTGCTAACACATGAAACTCTGTACTGGGGTTTTGCACAGCAGAAAGCAACCAGATTACCCTGTAGGGTACAAGACATGGGTTAGCACCAGACTTGTTAAAAGTCAGATAATAGTTGGACTCAATCTTAAAGGTCTTTTCCAACCACAATGATTCTGATTCCATGTGGATCTGCAACACTGCATCCCAGCTCTAGGATGTTCTTCTTCCAGCCTTAGGAGGCACATCAACTGAAGCAAGACAGAAGATCAGTCTGCTCTGTGGACCTTGCATAGTGTCTGCATTTTTGGGGACCAGGAAGGACAAGTTCTGTCTTCAGTGGTTCATGCCACTGCACTGCAGTGTGCTTGGTGATAGAAAGTCCTCTTACTCTCAAGGGACTGCTGACCCTTGGATGAGCCCGAGGGCATGCACATGCAAACAAACACACACACACAGAGAACAAGCGTGTCTTTTGTTTTGTTTTGTTCACAATGCTGGTTAGCTGCAGCAATTTTGAGACCAGCAACTCCATCATGTCACCCTGTGTGCTCTCTGAGAGGAAGGCTTTCTGGACAGGGATTGGAGCAGCTGCTGCTTAGCAGAGGATAAAATTCAGACTGCTGGAGGGGGAGGAGAAAGGGGGCAACAAACAACATTTGTTTAAAATCTGGCAGGACCATCCTAATTAGATGAATTATTGGATGGGTCAACGAGGACTGCTCCCCAAAGTGCCACAGGAGTGGAGAGACACATTGATGTGAGACTGCAAAAGTGATCATGAAGAGCTTCATCACTGAACACGGAGCACCAAAGGCTCACTTGTCTCAGAACTCACACTTCCCACACGGCGCCTTTGCTCGCTTGCCATGTGTATAAAGGTTGTAACAGTTAATCATTTAGGCAGGGATAAATATTTATTCAGGGACTACCTTAACGTTGAATGTTATTTCCTCCATGACGTAAACTCGTTCAGGAAATGCTTTAGCCACCTCCTCCACACTGTTAAAATACTGCACTGGCTCCTTAATATCTCGGTCTTGTTCCAGCAGCTTAAACTGCCCTGAAAACAGATGATAAACAGAAGAGTTGTAAGATATTTATATTGGACAACTGTCACTGTGGCAACTGCTGGCTCAACTTCTTCACCGTGTCGCTCGCTCAACTTTTCCAATTCTTAGCAGCCAGACGAGGCGGCGAAAGGTGGCAGAGGGCCTCCTGAACCTGCCCTGAAAGGCACCCAGCTCCACCAGGTCAGAGTGAAAAGAATGTGTGGGAGCTGAAGTTCAATTAAAGAAGATCCTTTTATCGCTCCAGAAATAGTAAACAGCTACAGAGGCATCTGTGCTTGTGCACTTCACTGGGTGTAATAGTATCTGTACAGATAGCGGGGTTTGGCCCTCACTATTAAAGGTTTCACAGAAGGAAAACACACCCATCACTATAAACCCCCAAAACAATAAACACAAGGGCTTTGTTTTTGTCTTCAGCATCATCAAGCAGCTATTTGAAAACGCTAGGCTAAAACTCTTCCTCCCCTAGGCTTCCCTAAGACAACAGCATTTGACCTGACTCAAGCATCAACTAAGCCCTTTGAGAACTTAAACGTAAGAAATTAAACCATGCGCATTTAAAAGCCTTTTGAAGGTGACTGCCTTCATAACAGCATCAGAAAGAAGGGTTTCTGGCTGACTTTACCTCCTCCCAGCATGAAAACCATGGCTATTTCCTAAGCCTTGTAAAAGGCAAGAACTAACAGGGAGGCAGTCACCCTGGGCAGAGATGCCAGGGACAGGCAGGCACTTCAAGCACCTCTGTGCACCACCAGGATGCAGCTTAAAAGCTTTCTTTTTCAGGGAGATAATGAAAGCTCAGACAGACACATTTGCTGCTTGTATGACTTAAAAATAAATCAGTGGAGTGACCTTCCCAAACTTAGAAATATTAAGCACTCCTAAGTGAAAGGCTGCTCTCAGTGAGAGAAGAGCACAGCAAGACTCAATGGAATAAACTACTCCAAAAAGCAAGAAAAAAAAGGCTGAATAAAAAAAATCAGTGGTCAGTGCATCTCCTCTAAATCATGCTTTAAGATTAACAGTGCATGCAGCCACTGGATTATTGTTCTCAAGCAGTGCTCAGCTTAATTAAAATACATCCAATACATCAGAATGTCAGCCACCTACAGAAATATTTTCTCACTCCTTCAGCATTTTTGTGCACAACACCCTGCTGCCCCTGTACATCCCAGCAGGCTTGAGACTTTTGTGCCATGTTCAGAGAATTCACCCACACTAACCTACTCCAGGCCACCTAGCAGCAGAGGAGGAAACAAAAGCAAGCCCAGCAAGTTCTGATGCCCCATGAGAAAGACCTGACCTGCCACCCTGACATGTAGACACACAGGCACACCAAGAGGCTCAGCTCCTCCACCCAGCCCCCAGCCCCTCGCTGACAGAGGCACACTCTTTCAATCAGCATACTTGAGTACTGTGGTTGTAAACCTAAATATCAGCTTACAAAACAGAAGACTGCCTTTTAGTCCCTTCCACACACTTTCTCTTCCTACAGTGACCACAGTAACTCTGAAGTATCATCAGCAGGGCAACTAAAGATGCTCCTACTTCTTATTGCAAGACTGGACTTGGCAGCTGTTTAAAAACCTTCACCACAAAAAAAATCAGTTGAGTTTACCCAAATTTGTGTCTGCTTCAGGACACACTATTATTGGGAGCTCAGCCAGGACAATCTCGAGACAGAAGCAGCAGGACTTTGGCCTGACCTGCTGAGACCTGCTGAAGCCATTCCTCTACTTTAACCTGGTGCTCTGCCTTGTGCATTCTGCCTTAGACAGGACTAAAGGACAGCTGTGTAAGAAGGACTTTAAGCACAATTAGCAACACTATCCAGAGTCTCTTCCACACCTCTAGGAGGAACCCATGACTCAAAGATGCCCAGAACAGGGAAGAGGTATCTCTGGGCTTAGTCGTTCCAGAGGTTTCTTCCTTGTACATCTGTTTCATTGCCTTCTGAAGATATCCAAAACTTTTATTGCAGACATACCCTCTATCTTAAAAAATTCTGGCAACCTCTTGTTCCACAGGCTCTCCAGTACTTTCAGGATTAAAAGCAGAAATCCTCCTACGTGGAGTCAGGACGTGCCAGGACATCATGCAACAGCAGGAACTGTGAGTTGCACCAGGGAACATCAGAGAGCACAGAAAAACTACTGCTCTAGAGCATAGAGCCAACGAGTGCATTTCACAGAGAGTCACGAAGAGCAAGATGATCTTCTGTAAAATTAAAGTATCACACAGTGTTTGGTCACCGTGGCTGACCTGAGGCTGTTGCTCTCTCCTCCTTACTTCTCAATTGCTTGTTCTCTTTGACTCCCAACACAGCCACCTGGATGCGACCCTAGCTGATTGCCCAATTTGGGATCCAGAGGTCTGATTTGCAGGATTCCCAGCTGTGGTTGCTATTGGAAGCAAGCTGTGATTGCAATTTATAAAGGCATTCCATGCTCTTAAGTTCCCTGAAGAAAAAAACCCAAACCCCAAACCACAGCAAGTTTGAGTCACTCCAGACAGACCTAAATGCAGTGGGGTTCCTTCTGATTTAACTGCCCCCCCTCTTTATGCACAGAAGAGAAATAAATATGTTACTGCATGGAAGCTGCAGAGTTGTTTGTGTTTTCTTTAACTGTGAGACATAGCAGTGAAAATTTTGCTGGTTCAGAAAGAAACAGAACTCTCACTTCAGAGCAAGAATGGAACTGGGCACAGTAACAAAGCCTGAATTCACATGGACAAGGAAAGAAAACACCATGCTGAATAATAATATATTACATGAACAATACTCATGCAGCACTTTGAATGAGAGAGTGGTCTTTAATTCTAGGTTCTCTGGTTACTCTGTTTGGAAGCATAATACTACTGGTTTACTAAGACTGTTGTGTAGTTAACAATAGATAGGCTGGTGGCAAGAAAAGGCCAATTACCCGCTGCAATCCAAACCTCTACAGAATCCCACGTTCCTCAGCACAGAACAAACCCTCCAGGCTGTGTGCAACAGGGAGCAGAGCCTGCTGCTGTGGAATCACACGTTCTGCTAAAATAAAGAAATAACTCAATCAGCTGGGGCTTTGCTTTGGTACAAAGAGATGCTCAGACCCGTCTGTGTCGCTCGCTGTGCCATCCTCCCCGTCCTTCGGCCGAGCGGCGCAAACACAAAGCCGTCTGTGCCTTCGCTGCTAACAAGCGGCAGTTCACGAGGAGGTTGGCCACAGAGGAGTACACACAGATCCCAAAGCATGGAATATGAAGGGCAGCATTAATTTCCTCCTGTTACGAAACCAAGAGCTATGCTGTGCATGGAAGCTGTCAGGGCTGGATGTTAAAACGCCTCTCCTTCAGAAAAGATGGGTTTGTAACGCCAGATTTTCTACAGACAGGGGAAAAAAGGGAGAATATTTTATTGGAGGAAGAGAAAGAAGGGCTGAAGAGGGGCTTGCAATACATGTTTGAGCCAGATGTTAAGCACAGGAGACAATTTCTTCCTATATTTCTAACCAAGCTGCCATAAAAGAGCCAGCAGGGCTGCAACACAAGCAAAAGAGACAGAAGTCTGCCTTGGCTGCACGTCGAAGTGGAATTTTATTACACTGTACAAGGGCTCAATTTCATTCAGAGACTTTACAAAACTGGCAGCAAGCTTAAACAAATCACAGGGCAACTGAACCACTAGAAATGTAACAAAAGAAGTAAAATGAAGAAAACCTCAAGGTAAACTGCACCTTTCTAGAAGTTCACCCTCTCTCTCCCTCACTAGCACAAGAATAATGAAATGCTTCTGCAGTAAATCAGTGCAGGTCCAGAAGGACCAAAGATTTGTGCTACTTGCAAGGTCCACTGAGCAGGTGTGGTTACTCCCTCTGCAGCCCAATGCAAGGCAGTAATGAACAAGGCCTGTGAGCTTTATATCTCTATCTTTTAGTCTGACCCGTGGCAGGCACAGTATTGGAACAGTTTCATTCTGGTATATATTATCTCTGCAGATGATGAATTCTTATTTCCCTGTGAAGGTACTTACAGCAAAGACAGTAAATCTACCAGTGCTGGAAATGAGTTCAGTTAAGACAGTAAGGCAGGGAATGACCTAAACCAGGGCTTATCCTCCAGTTCATGGAGGTATTTACTAAAACCCAGTAGGAGCAGGGTGGTCAGGCCATTGTACTTCTTGCCAGAAGTTAGCCCTACAAGAGGATCTTACTAATGTCTATAAATATCTGAGGGGTGGGTGTCAAGATGAAGGTGCCAGGCTGCTCTTGGTGGTGACCAGTAATAGGACAAGGAAAAATGGTTTATATGTGGAACACAGGAGGTTCCACCTCAACATGACAAAAACTTCTTTACTGTGAGGGAGACAGAGCCCTGGAGCAGGCTGCCCACAGAGGTCGTAGAGTCTCCTTCTCTGGAGACTTTCAAAACCCATCTGGATGCATTCCTGTGTGACCTGTCCTGGGTGATCCTGCTTTGGTGGGGGCATTGGACTCGATCTCTAAAGGTCCCTTCCAACTCCTAACATTATGTGATCTGCAAGGGCATTAATTAGCCCTTTCTGTCCCAGTCTTCAAGTTGTTTCTGCTGTGTCCAGCACTTAGCTCCTGCAGGCTTACATATGTTCCCAGCTCTCAACTTCCTACGGCTTATTTCAGCAACACAAGATCCCCTGGGTTTGCAGCAATCTAACCCTCACCACCAAATAGCCCACCTGCTTCCAACAGTCCAGGATGCTTCCAAGATGAACCCATTCATTTTGTACAGTGTCTGTACTATGCTTAGACCAAGAGAGTCCATAAGGACACAGAGCTGCTGGAATGAGTCCAGAGGAGCACCACAGAGATGATCCAAGGGCTGGAACACCTCAGCTGTGAGGATAGACCAAGGCAGCTGAGGTCGTTCAGCCTAGAGAATACTCCAGGGGGACCTTAGAGCTGCCTTCCAATACATGAAAATTCCTACAGGAAGGCTGGAGAGGGACTTTTCATGAGGGTGTCTAGCAACAGAAGAAGAGGGAATGATTTTAAGCTGAAGGAGAGTAGGGTTAGTCTAGATCCTAGGAAGAATTTCAGTACAAGGGTGGTGAGACTCTGCAACAGGTAGCCCAAGGAGTTTGTGGATGCCTCCTCCTTGCAGGGGTTTGAGACCAGGTTGGATGAGGCCTTGAGCAGGGATGTTGGAGTACATGATCTCTAAGGTCCCCTCCAACCCAAGCCATTTGATGATTCTACGATGCAAGGGTTCACAGATTGCACAAAGAATCAAGTTTTCATTGACATAATGGATGGGAGGACATACATGCTCACACACCCAAAAGAAAATCTGAAGGAAAAAATAATAAAATAAAATAGAAAGTTATCTGCATGTCACAAGCAGGAAACATGGAAGGTCACAGAAACATCTGCTCAGTTGTGTTAGCTGTTAAATGCTTCTCCAAGGAGGCAGGAGCTGTATTGTCTTTCAGCAGCTTTGATTATTTAGTTAGCCTCACATCTCTCTCTGTGAGGCTGCATGCAAAGCCCAGCACTGCTGCAGAACGTGCAAAGAGCACAGCAGGGTGGCAAAAGTACTGCAGAGGTTTATGTTTCAGATTATTTGTTGACTGCTGACTGCATTTCAGTAGCTCAAAGAGGAGCAGAGCCAGCTCGAGAAGGAAAGGCCTTCTACCTGCCACCATTCTGGAACAAGACAAATTCTGCCTGCATTTTGTCAGCATTCTTGTGCATCAAGCCATTAGGAAATAACTTTATCTCCCCCAAAAGATGATCCTTGGTATAAATGGGTTGAGTTGAGGAGCATAAGGTCTTTTGCAACCTGGTCTGGTCTGGTCTGGTCTGGTCTGGTCTATTCTATTCTATTCTATTCTATTCTATTCTATTCTATTCGCCTAAAGGATAAATAGGAGATAGTAAGATAGGCACAGTGAGGTGGCTTGCTAGGTATCAAAGGAGAATGCAGTGGCATGAACTGGAAAGAGCATTTCAGCACACCCAGCTCTTACATGGACCTCTACAGTCTTCAGCTGATAGTGTACAGTACTTCCCTCTGTGCCTGATGCAGAAATACATTTGTGTCAGTGGGGGACAATGGGAGAGATCTCAGTCTATGGTCACCCCATCAATTAGAGCATATGGTAGAGCTATTTTGCCTCTGCCTCAGAGCCCACAAATGAACCAGTGCAGACAGACTCACAGCCTTGTTGCCCCTGCAGAGGAAAGCAAATCACCTGCTCTGTCACCTCTACTGAAAGGGCTACTGATGTCACCTCAGGCTGGGACCAGGCAGCAAACAAAGATGGATGCAACCCTATGGTAACTTCACCCCTCAAAGAAAGAGCAAGACAACCCAACAGTGCAGATTCATCCTTATCTGCCACACCAATAGCCTCTGAGAGCTAAGCAAAACAAAGATTTGGGGAGGAGCAGAGAGGGAAGCTTTTCTGAGTTATTCACAGGAATTTTTTGCCTTTCATATTGTAGCCTGATGAAAGCATGCAGGAAACTATCAGAGGGTGGAAAATACAGCAGGACAACACACAACAGGAGTCTTAGGTACACAGTTTGCAAAGGCTAATCACTGGGCTACGAACTAGAAAAGCTCTGACTGATTCTTACACTATAATCACCATGAAATAGCTATTAAATAGACTTTGAAATACTGCTGCTGCTGCTGCTTTTGAAGAGCTGCCTGTCAGTACTTACTCTTCAGGGGGAGGGAGAGGGGTGAAGAAAAGGACCTCCTGTGTCCCCATTTGTACCCAATCTTCTGGAAATTTTGGGAATGTATTAAAAAAACAAATGAAAGGAACCAGAGGCATATCAAAGTAAACATAATACAAGCAGAATTCATCAAGTGTACTGGAGCTAAACTTATGGCACCGCAAAGCAGAGGGCAAAGCACAAAGGCACATTCAGTCCCCGAGATTGCGCAACACGCAACGGGGAAGGAGCCCTTCAGAATGAATCCTTGTGCTTCTCGGAAGCATCAGGAAGACTTTTTGAAGCCTTTCTTCCTTTCCATGTTATGTCTGTGGTGCAAACAGCCATTTGAGCAGGAGAGAATGAGTCAGCCAACGAGAGCCTGGTAAGACATGTCAGAGCAGGGCAGGAGCACACTGACACATCACCTGCGCACCGCTCGGGACGGCGAGGAGAGGAACCCAAGCGAGTTTCCCACACGGCAACCCAAGGCTTGCTTATCGACATCTCTAACCCTAGGCTGGCAAAGCATAGGAGAGGGTACAGCCCACTGGTCTCTCTTATCTTACTTCTATGACTCCTAACTAGCATAACAAAACAACAACGAAAAAAGGACCCTGTTGGCAGCATAACAAAGGAAAGTGAGTTCAAATGGTGACTGATGATAGCCTGGAGCGGGTTTAGCTCACAGATATTGCATGAGAGGGAATTTTAGGTTACAGACGATGCAAAAAGACAGACAGGGAAAACAAGCCTAACCTCTAACCTTTGTTTCATAAGTCATTATCATCACAAATACAAGATTACCACAATGAAATGTTCCATTTTACAGGGTCACATGTTTGAGTGTCTGGACTGTAAGTTAACTAGATTTCACTTACTCACTGGGTTATCATCAATCTAACTTGTGATTAACACCAGGCTATTCCTTTCCCATGTGCTGCTAACAGACACCAAGAATATCCCACATGCAGTGTGTTAGTTCACATAGCCAAGTGACCGTGCAGAGGGCTCTGGTGACCACTGCACTGTCTGGCTTGCCTGATTGCTATTAACTAAAGCTGTTGCTAGTTTCCTGTTAACAGTAAGGGTACAAAGACAAGCACATGATGATGGCATGCTCTCCTGGTAAATATCAGAGCTTATCCACACCACAGCAGGAGTTACAGAAAGCCCAACTAAACCACCCCAAAGCAGCCACAAAACAGAGCTGAGATGACTACAGAATCAGGGAATGGTAGGGGATGGAAAGGAACTTTGGAGATCATCTAGTCCAACCCCTTGCCAGAGCAGGTTCACTTAGAGCAGGCTGCACAGAATAGCATCCAGGTGGGCTTTGAATGACTCCAGAGATGGAGGCTCCACCACCCCTCTGGGCAGACTGTTCCAGTGCTCTACCTTCTTCAGAGTAAAAAAGTTCCTCCTCATATTCAGATGGAACTATGTTTAACAGCATCTACCCAATGACAAAAGCTTTTCTCATGTGACCACTCGCACTTTTCCCTTGGTACCAGAGTGGATATCCACTTAGACCTCAATAATGCAAATGGTGAAGTCACTGAAGCTTAGGTCTTCTGCTACTACAGCAGCCTCAAGGATCTTCATGAGAAAGCCTGCTGGAACTGCCTGCCACAAGGGAGGAAGATTTCTTAAGAAGATCAAGCCAACATATCCCCCAGTTAACACAATCCTCTAGCAAAAACTCTGTCCTCTATAGAACAGCTGGAAAAGAAGATGTAGAATTGCAAGTGAAAAAGTACATGGCTGCAGTACTTTGAATCACCTACTAAGCCAACAGATTGCTTTCATTTATACACTAACACTGACACAGGGCTAAAAATCAGTCCTAAGAGCAGAGACTCAGCTTAGGCATGCCAACACAAACTGAGCATCCAACCTTGCACTGGATGGCAGACAAGTGCCTTAACAGTATCTAACACTCTTCAGCCCAAGTAGATTCTCTTAGTTCAGTGAAAGACATCACATATATTTAAAATTCAGAAGCAGCAACAGACTTAACCTGCCTTTGAGTCTGTTCTCAACTAGGTGATCTCCTGCCAGATCATCAGTATACATTCATCCCAAGGCATATACTCGAAGAACAGGGTTGTCTACAACAGATTAACATTTAATTAAAGCACAAAGGAAAAGCTGAGATGAGAGCAACAGAATCAACTCCTGGTTAACATCTGAAATGAATATGACCAATTTCAAACAGGCTCAAGCAGACCATGTGGGGCCACCTGTTACAGGTTAGCCCAGAGTGCTGGGAATTTTCCATCATAATTACACCCAAAACTTTCTGCCTTTATACCATGGATTCCCTCACCTCAATAACATTGATTTCAGCAGAAATTAGGAATGTGCAAGGTTTCCTCTTTCATGCAGAGAAGCCCAAATCCATTTTTTTTATCCAAATCAAAGCTGTGATCATTAGGTTGGTGAAAACACAGTAAAAGAGATTTGTTCTTTTTGGGCTGATACCCTCCACCAACACTAGTGCAGCTGTGGTTCATAATCTGGGTGACTCCAAGTACCAAATAAGAACAGAAACCCAGCTCCATCCTTCCCCTGCCTCAGCAGCTACCTCCTCATGGGATATCCATGGAGGAAGTAACCTTTCCTCCCTTTCCCTCTCCTGATTTTGGTTGCTAAACAGTGAACTTCAGTTTCTTGTGCAACTTAAGTGCCAATGACAGAAAGAAAGTGGAGTATTTTCTTCAGGACCTGAGTTCAGTGCAGTTCTGGTTAAACAGATTCTCCTGCTTCTGGTGTCTAAATTTGTTCAAAAAGGTGAAGAGGTGTTTTGCACTGATAAAAAGTATTTTAAACATAGCTTGAACTACTCTCTCTAAGGACACACTATCTCCTTATTACCTGTGGATGTAAGTAAAAGATGAGATTTCTTGGAAATGAAGATAAAAAAACCACACAGCATTCAAAGAAGAAATCCTGTCCGCCAGTGACCACAGAGGAATCTTACACTGACAGATGAAAGAAGCTTCTTTCTTAGCAGAACAGCTGAGCTTGGAAAGAGGGTAAATCATTTTAGGGGACCAAAACTTTACTGAGGAAAGAAAACTTTTGTCACTTAGCAAACCACCAGGTTCCAGTCTCTGTGAGGCCTGCCCTGAGTGATGTTACTTCACTTTGTTGCTTAAAAACTTGGGGACAGCTGCAGTTCAAGATGTGCAGAAGCGTATCTTTGGCCACAACACGAATGACAGAGAGTTTAACTGTGAGTGACATCTGGATTCACACCAGACACAACTTTTTGGTTTTGGTAGCCACCTCTTCAAAAAGAAATCTGACAGGATGGAGCTGGTTTTTCCAAACAATTCTTCTATTTCTTGGCAAGTCAAAACTTTTGCTAAAATACCAGCAGCCAACTGCTGGGCTTAATCTTGAACTTCGCCTTATTAACAGCTTTGATTTATTTTCTTTGCAAAAGCTTCAAACTCCACACTCCAAGCCAAACCCTTAGTGTTTCTGCAGCAGCGCAAAGACTTTCTTCAGCTGTCAACCCCCCTACCCTTTATGCCCTCAGCTCTTTTGCTGACAGATCTTTTCCTCCTGCTACTCCCACGTGAGTATCCCTGGTTGTACGGCCTGACCCCAGTGCCGCTCGCTGCTGTTGCGCTCACTGAGCAGCCTTTTTGTGCCTTTCAGGTTCTGACCCCATCCCATGCTCAAAGGGCCCTGGCATGAGTGTAGGGAACTATTCCACCCAAGGAGGACAGTCACGTTGGCAGCACTGCCCCTGGCAGGCACTTGCACCGCAAGACACAAGGCTGAAGAAAAAGTGCATTCACAGAAGAGAAATCTTGAAAATGTACATAGATCAATTGCACATAAAAAGTGCTTTTGTTTCCTGCTCAGGAGCAAGTTTTTTAATTAACTGAAGGGGAGGAGCTGGAAAAGCCAGGAACAATGACTGAGTCAGCAGCTCAGTCAGCTTTTAGTAGCTTACAGGGCTTTACATGAGACAGAATAAACATATTTCATTCAGAGTTAGACATTTTTATCAATGTGCAGAGAGACTTCAGAGCCTGGGCTTGGTACCCTGAAAGCCTGTCTGTGCATTATAGAGCAGCTTATTGTTTCAAAGCTTGTATCTCATTTGCTTGCTGAATATACATGTGCTTTACAATCTCCAGCAGACTCTCTGCTTTCCCCCCTCCTCCTCTCTCTCCCCCTCAGCTTCAATCTACAGAAGTACTTACTGCACTCAGATTGCTGGAGAATCCAGTGCTCAAACAGTTCCCAACATTTGTATATCAGCAAGGCCTTGATGTTCTCCTATGGGAATTTCCTTGGGAAAGGTACCTTTTCCTTTGTGTTGTAAATGTCTGGTACAGACTGGAACTCAGCTTACGTATTTACAAAGTGTTTAAATTAGGAAGGAATTCAGTTTATTATAGCTCTGACCATCAGCAATCATCTGCAAGTTCTGCAAAACAAGTTCCCTTTCCTTCTGGAACAAATTAGATAATGTATTTCAAATGGAAATGAAGCCAGTTTCCAAAGAAGCTCCTTAATTACACATAAGATCTGCTTTATTCAGCTAAAGTCTCCTGGCCAGGAGAGCACTCAGTCTTAGGTACATTTATGTTACAGCTAAAGCTACACTAAAGAGAATTTCAAGCAAAGGCAGAGCTAAAAGGTCCAGTACTACATGGTCCAGTAGTCATGAGGTCTTGGGTGAAAGGTTGGACTTGATGATCTTTGAGGTCTTTTCCAACCTTATTGATTCTATGATCTGAAAATCACCTTAATGAAACACATGCAGTAGCTGATGCTCCAAAGCTTGTCATCCAAAACCCTGGAATATCTATCAGGCATGCAGAATAAGACGCAGCAAGCAAGCATGTCTCATTTCTTTGGTTTAGCCACATTGGTGTCATCACCTCAGCTGAGAAGCAGAAGGTGTTTTGATGCCCACATTCTGCACGAGGCAAGCCTCTGCTTCACTTGCTCTGTACGAATGCAGCAGAGCTCCTATCCTCTGCTTCACTTGCTCTGTACGAATGCAGCAGAGCTCCTGTCGGAATCACGTCTGGTTTCCAGCACAAGAGGACATTTATTCAGTGTTGTGCAATTTATCTAGGAAGCAGACAAAGCTCTTGATAACAGCTCAAGATGAATGAAGGCAGCTTTTAAGAATGAGCTTTTTGGCATCTGTTCACAGCATGTGCTAGAGTCTCACCAAGAAAAGGAAAAAAAAGAGGGAAGCAGGAGTTGTGCTGAAAAGGTAGGTGAAGGGAGATGGTGGGTACGAGTGCAGCGCCTCAGCACTGCCACTTCATTTGATTTTCAATGCCACTGAAGAAGGCAACAAAGATAAAAAATGTGACATTCAGATATAAGCAGGATATGCAATCTGCCTCAGCTCTCTTGAACGCATTCCATCACACAGACTTTGTTTTATTACCTTAAATAAGCTGGGTACCATCTAAACCCTCTCTGGCAGTTCCAATCATCACAGCTGAATCCCAGGAGGATAAAGCAGCAGAAGGCCCAGCCAATTTTCTCCTCTTGTAAGATGTCTGCCAGCTTTCTGAGAGCCAAACAAAACCAGCCAGTAGAGGCAGCCTAGCCTACACCAGCTCCACAGAAAATAAAAGCTACAGCCTAGACATGGGGAGCTTTAACTTCACAAGTGTTTTTAGAAGACCACTTAGGGGATTTTGTTTTCTCCATGTAAATGATAATTCATGAGTTAAAGAGTTGCACAATGGCTTGCTAATGCCTTCTGAAATGCTGTTGAATATTTTATCCTATGTGTGTTTCTAGTGAAACCTCCTTGCTCATATGGGTTTGGGCCATCTCTGGTTGAAAGCCATTTCTGCACCAAAGTGCATGCTGTGTAGCCTTTCACAGAAAGGGCTGCAAAGTGGTAATGATCAAAGTGGTTGGCCACCTGTTTGTCTGTGAAAGCACAAGGACTTCCCCAGCTGCTGCATTATGATGAGCTATGCTATTACCTACTGGTTTCTAAGTAGACAAGCTAACATTAGCAGCTGCAAATGCTCCAGAGAAATCCTGGGCTTCACATCTCTGCAAAACAAGTTTACTTTTAAAACAAGATGATCTTAGATCTGCCTTTGGGATTAAGAGAAACACTTGAAATATTTTTTTTGGTTTAAAGGGAAAGTTATTCCTTGAATAATGGAAACTAAAGCAATACTGGGCAGTTTGTGTTAGCACACACATTTAAGGTCGTGATGATGCCATGGATGGGGAAAAAGGGTATCTGGGTTTCAGACACTCACAGTTGGTTACTGTAGGTATTAAGAAAGAGGGCTAGATGCTGCTTAGAGACCAGAAACACTAGGACATCCTAAGCTAAGAGCAACTCAACCCCCAAAACCATCAAAAGATCAGTCTTTGCTGGAGTTATCACAAAGTACTGAAAAAGTTTTCCACCAGTTGATGTTCTTTGCCGGAAAAAGTCTATTTCAGTTGATACCTCTGAACTCAGGGTACAGTTAAGAAACCTATCTTTGAAATGACACAAATTGCATTCAGTAATTTCCTAAATAAGTCCTCTCCTTGCTTTTCCAAGTGCCTTACTGCATACCCAGCAAGTGCACAACCCAGCAGCATGGGCTCCCACACAGCCAGCCTCCAGAGACAGACAGTGGCACTGGCATTCCCATGCTGCAGATCACTTGGACAAGGGTTACCTGCTTCAAGGAAACAACCCAACACTTGTCTCATGCCTTCTAACACCTTGAGCTGCCTTGAGAAGACTGAGTGTCTATCCCACCAAAACCCAGCCATTGAAGGTGCTGGTCCTTGCCACCAGGAACCTTGTCCAACAGGATGTGCTGGGTTGACAGAAAGTAGCCACAGGCACGGTGTACTCCAAGCGGACATATGGCACCACAGCTAACAGGCTTATCTACACACAGCTTCAATGCCTGCTTTACTCAATTAGTATAAAACATGTTTAATTAAATCACTGGAAGGACTGAGACTGGCTAAACCAAGCCAAATACAATCTGGTTTACAATCTGTGTCACTTTATCTGCTGGGGCTGACTGAGGGATGTCAAAGTAGGCAATTCCAGGGTCTTTACCTTTCTTCTCTGCAACTGCTCTGCTTGCTTTGTGCACAACAGGCAGACCTCCTCAGCCACTTTTTAATCTCAACTGCCCAAATGGCTGGAGTCCAAATACCTGTAACAGCTACTCAATGTCCTCCCCACAGGTTACACTTCACCACGCTCAAGGGGTGCCTGCTACAGGCTCCTCCTGGCTGACCTGAGCCCTTAGCTTATGGCAGACAGCAGGTCCTTGAGGCCTGAGTACATCTTTGTGCAGAGATGAAAGCTTAGTGTGGCCCTGTGCATTTCACTTAGTTCTTCCCTGGCAAACATGATGTGTGCCAATTCCTCCCTTCTCCTTCCTCAGAATTATTTCCCTCTGAAGAAAAGGAAAAGGAAGCAAACAAGTATGTTAAACACAGGACTGTGGTTCTCCTCTGGGAGTGGCATAGCCAGGATTCAGTATGACCCAAATTTCATAAAAGATGTATTAACTACAGTAAAGAAATCTATGCTACCCAAAATAACTCTAATTTTTTTACCTTCTGCCATTAAAAATATAATTTGAGAGTTAGTACTGAGAAAAATGAAAGTTATAAAGTACTCAGAGTACACAGAACAAGAGGACACAGTCTCAGGCTGCGCCAGGGGAGGTTCAGGCTGGATGTTAGAAAAAAGTTCTATACAGAAAGAGTGATTGCACATTGGAATGGGCTGCCTGGGGAGGTGGTGGAGTCGCCATCACTGAAGGTTTTTAGGAGAAGACTTGACGGGGTGCTTGGTGCCGTGGGTTAGTTGCTTGGGTGGTGTTGGATTGGTTGATGGGTTGGACGCGATGATCTTGAAGGTCTCTTCCAACCTGGTTTATTCTATGTATTCTATGTATTCTATTCTAATAAGAGAGAAGGAGTTTACCTATGACCATGGGTTGGAAGGGACATCTAGAGATCAAATCCAGCAGAATCACCAAGCAGGATCACCTAGGGCAG
Organism: Dryobates pubescens; assembly: GCF_014839835.1. Classification (NCBI taxonomy): domain Eukaryota; kingdom Metazoa; phylum Chordata; class Aves; order Piciformes; family Picidae; genus Dryobates; species Dryobates pubescens. The sequence continues at coordinate 8,343,201 of NC_071614.1, read as the reverse complement.
GTCACACAGGAATGTGTCCAGGTGGGTTTTGGAAGTCTCCAGAGAAGGAGACTCCACAACCTCTCTGAGCAGCCTGTTTCAGTGCTCTGTCACCCTCCCCATAAAGAAGTGTCTCCCTGGGTTGAGGCGGAACCTCCTGTGTTCCAGATTGTGCCCATTGTTCCTTCTCCTATCACTGGGCACCACCAAATAGAGCCTGGCACCTTCATAACCACCCCTCAGATATTAATAGACATTGGTAAGTTCCCCTCTCAGACTTCTGTTCCCAAGGCTAAACAGTCCCAGGTCTCAGTTAAAAGAGGAAGATTAATTGGTAAATAAATTCAGCCAGATACCAGATACCAAGCCTTCACAACAGAACAGCCACATTATCAGCAGCTTACACATACCAGAAATATCAAGACCTTCATGAAAGATTATAGCATGAAGCATTATGGACTAATCCATGAATGCCAGGCAACTTAATTACATTTTCCACTGAAAAATTAAACCATATGTGCAGCTCATCAGATCAAGCTTTCTCCTATCTATCTGCTTCTGATATCCAACATCTGTCTGAAAATGAGATATTCATTTCCCTTATGAAATTGGATTCTACCTTCATGGTCCAACTGAAGCAGCACTGATATGGAATGAAGTGATGGAAGAAGAGCAAGAGTTGGGTCATTCTACCCAGCCTTGTGTCAGAATGTGATGACTCTTTCTTGACAGGTGAAGACAAAAAGGGCAATGCCCTTTTCTATATTCTTAATATATCTATATTAAGTCTATATTCTTAATTTTCTTCTTTCTGGTCTAGAATAGAATAGAATAGAATGGAATAGACCTGACCAGGTTGGAAGAGACCTTCATGATCATCATGTCCAACCTATCATCCAACCAGCCCACATTCAGTAATTGCTCTAATACACTTGTGCTAGCTCACTACTTTTTTCTCTCTCCTTTGTGGATCTGAGAAGCCTTTCAATATAAAAAGCCAAACCAAAACAACAAAGAACCCCAACCCCCAACCTTCAGCCTGAACTCAGTGTGGTCCTGCAAATAGCTCCAACAGGTCAGCACTGCCAAGGAAAAACGGTGTGGCTGAAAATTAGTTCTACCAACTCTTAATTTCCAACTCCTGTGAGGAGATCATTATGAATGTTCACTCACAACATTCACCCACACGTAGGCTAATAGCCTGCATCTCACTATAGGCTTCCTGGTGATGGAAACACAGCCCAAAGCAACAGCAAAATGCCTTGCCCACGCTGCTGTCAACTGAGCAGAAAGAAAAGAATTTAACCTGCATCCCTCTGGCTGAAGAAAAGTCTCATCCATACACGTCACACAGCAGGATCTGGAGCTATGTATATGTTCTTTTAATGATTTCCAAAGAGTGTTTGCTCATTACATTAATTAAAATAACAGCTCCATTCTTTCAGGGTCAACAGTTTTCCCCAAATTAAACTGCTTTACTTCAGCATCACCAGGGGTAGGAAATCATTCCTGCAGCAGAAGGGGGTTCCTTCTCGCCAGGCAATCCACAGGATGAACCCAGACGCTGCAGTGTTTGGAGAAGCCAGGCAGCACAAGGGGTGCATTGTTAGAAGCCCCTTGCCTTGCAGGGGCACCCTGGCTCCCCTTAGGGCAAGGGTTCAAAGGCTTCATACAAAACAGTGGAAGGGGCAAGCTGCAGTTCATGCTCTGCCCTGCTTTTTCTCTTTGCCTGGGCTGCCAGAGCTGATGCCTTGGAGACAGGTCTCAAGGATGAGGTCTCCACCTAGACATTATGCACTCCTTCTATTTGACAACGCTCTCCTGAGGGCTAGTGGGAGAGGGGCTGCATTTCCTACCCTGTCAGGACTAGTCTTGAAGGAGCAGAGCCACTGTTAAGCCACTACACAGAAGGGAGTTTTGTTTTCATTTGGCATCAAAACTGATACAGAGAATCAAAGGGAGGATCAGGACTGAAGATTTATTTGTATATCAAGGGGAAATCCAGAAGCCATTGAAATTGTTTACAGCAGGTTGAAAGAATAATACAAAGAACAAACTGTGCTGACAGACATCCAGATGGCATTTGCAGGCAGAGCTCAACACCTTTAGCCCAGCTAAGTTTTATTAACATTTACATATCATCTCAGGATTTTATTTCTAACATTTTAAAAGCACCAAACTTTGAAGGCTGCAGAGTCATCACCCTCCTCCCCCTTTGCTTTGTGACTGAACTGAATTTACCTGGCAGAGCAAAGCAGCTCAAGCAGCTGGTGCAGAGGACAAAGAGAGGAATGAAGGAGAAAGTGTGAAGCACTGGGGAACGGGAGGATGCTGCCTGTGCATTCACAGGGCTCTTTTGTGACAGTTTCACAGGGTTCATGCAAAGCTACTCACTGCCAAAACAGGATACACTACTTGTACTCTGGAAAAGGCATAGACAAACATAGGCAAACAGCAGGAGAACGCAGGTCCATCAACTTGTATCCAAACACTTAATTCTTCCTATACATATTGACTCTGGGAACTTCTGTTGTCATTTAAAATCCCTGTGTCTAGGAGGACTGCAAACCACAGCAAAGGGATGTTTCCCTACCAGATAAAAGTGATGCATCAAGGACTTGCGCTATACCCATGGAGTCCACTCAGTGGGAATCAGGGCACAAGCACTCAGACTTAACAAAGAGCCACAAGAATGGAAAATATCCATCCACAACTTGTATGAATTAAAAGTTTACCAGACAAACCCTTTCTTTCCATGGTCTCATCCTGTGATACCAAAATTTCCCTAATTCTGTAGCAAGTCAGTGCTGGCCACACCACTGACAGCACTTCCATGCACTGGATATGGATGGAGTATAAACACTCAATGTTTTTCAGTCTATCCAACCAAACCATTGCATATTACTGCTGGAGGTAGGAAAGGATGAAAAAGCAGCACCGAATCCTTCCCTGCTGTAGAACAGCACTGAAGTTAAAAATAGATCTACCAAATATTTGTAATCCTTAATCTCCTTTCACATTAAAGCAATATCCAGATTCACCAGTGATTAGAGACCCCAAGAGATTTGTTTGTAAGTGGCTGTCTCAGACCCTGCTAAATCCTCCTCCTTTTTATTTAGCTAGTTTGCTGACCTAGTAACTATTCAAACCAGAAATTTTAATGAGGAAAAATATCCAACTACCTCCAGCACATTAAACCTCTGTAACAAATACTATAGTGGGGGCAGAAAAAGAAGGTGCTGGCTCACAAACACTGGGGAGGAGGAGGAGGGGAGACCTTTTCAGCAGCAGATGAATTCAACGTTGAGGAGAGGCTTAAATCTTCCGTCTAGGCGATGTGTTTTGTGGTTCCCTGCACAACTAATCTGTTGTTACTTATTCTTTTTGCTTCAGTATAGATGGACCCTGTGTAGCAGGGAACAGGGCTTTGGAGAACAGCCCTCATTTTGTTCAGTACAATACAGCCTTCTCAACTCTTATGCTGCCACTTGAACCCTCAAATCGTACACAGGCGAGAGAAGGACAATTTGGAAATGAATAAAGCAAATAACTGATTTTAATCTCCTCTGGGTGTAATGTCACATCCCAACTTAAGGGCTAGCAAAAGCTTTGAGGTAATATTTTCCATGCCTGGCAGTTTCTACAAGCACCTTCTATGGGTATTTCTTGGCTTTCCAGGAAAAGAGACAGTTGTAATCTAGTGAGCAGCTTTCCAATCTGATGTTCAGTGAAGGTCAGGGAGGAAAGGAGGAAGGCATTATGTGTCCTCTTGCCCATGACTAATTAGCAGCCACTGCAGACTACTGGATAGCTGCATTTCTCTAAGGAAAAGGTTTTAAGCTTTATCAGTGACATTATAGATCATAGCCAAGCAAGGCTTACTGATCTACCATGACTCACCCAGATTAATATTTCCCATAACAAATACAGTTATACAGAGAGAAGTCTAAAAGTGTCCACATTAAGCCAGACAAAAACCCTACCAAAAAGCCATTTTTGGTGACTGTTGATATTTTTATATCCAAGAATATAAATCATATACTACATGTGTTCCACTTAAATTTTAAACAGATCTTATCCATCAAGGCTCAGAGAAATGAAGCACAGCTCCCAAGAGATGAGGGAATTCCCATTCTCATAGTTGGAAGTGAAAGGAGTGGGCTGGAGAGGGAAGTGACTGCAGTTAAAAACTATCAAGGAGTCTCAAGGAATTAATATGCCTTGCCTGACCTGAATCTACTCCAGTTTCACATGCTATGAGAACAGAACATTTGTTTACAGCTGAAGAACAACAGCAACAAAAAAATAAACAGGTTTCCATGGCTTTCCTGGGTAAAGCTCTACTTGAGCTTGTTTTGAGATAGCACTTTCCATAAAATAGTTTGGTTAATAGTCCAGAGCACTTCTGGCTGGTAAAGGACAAAACAGAGAGGTGGTTGGCTCACTAAAACAACAATGACTTCAAATACTGTACAATAAACCCCCAAGGAGAACATATCATAGAATTGTTAGGGTTGGAAGGAACCTCAAGGATCACCCAGTTCCAACTCCCCTGCCATGGGCAGGGACACCTCACACTATATGACTAACCCACCTTTTAAAGACACCTATGCTACAAAACATGGGTCAGGGCTTCAGGATTCACCCTTGTGGGAAATCCTGTGGTATTATTGTGTTGGATGATAGGCTGGACTCGATGATCTCAAAGGTCTTTTCCAACCTGGTTAATTCCATTCTTTCTATCTTTTATAAGTCATTTTGGCAAGTCTCATTACCAGCACTGCAACAAAGAAATGTGGAAGATGGAAAAATGAACAAAATCCACATAAAATTATAAAGTTTAGAAATGATGGTCCTTTAGCTACAAAATGGAAGCTCTGCCCTAGTTGGCACAGTGGGAGTGTGCCTCTTGGAGCCCAAGGGATGGGGGGGGGGAAAAGAGAGGTGAAGATTTAGAGGAAGCTACTTGACATCTATCCCAGAGAATCACTAAGCCTTCCATCCCTGCCTGAAATCCCAGACCACTGGATCACAAAGAAGAGCTTCCAAGGAATTAACTTATGCCTTGGTTTAAGGGGAATGTGCAATGGCACGGAAAAGGAAACACTCAGGCTCAAGTACAGCAGGGTCATTGCATCTGACAGCAAGGAAGTTTGAGTGCCCAAATAATATGGGGGTGATGAGATAAAAAATAGGTGAGAGGCTGCTGATTCTTAAATCCTAAAATGCAGAGCTTGGGTTCTGCTCCTACCTGATCATCTCTTGAAAAACTGCATGGATGTTTGAGGAAACCTGGAGGGGTAGGGGAAATTTCCTGGAAGGAAGAACACAAAGAGGTTGAAGAAGGAAGAAAACTGCATCAGGACAACTGCCCAGATCAGCATGAGTGTTCTCAACTTGGATGCACAAGGCCTTAATCCAGCAGGATCCAGTTTTCACAAGTTAACAGCCATGAGCACTGAGATCCTCTCTCACAAGAAAAGGGAAGAGAGGGGGAGGAGAACCTGCAAGTTAGCCAAGAAAGGCCATCTGTTAAGTGAACCTCAGCTATGAACTCGAGACCTGCCCTTACTAGGCTCAAACATTTCTATTAATGTCCAGAAAACACCAACAGCCAAGCAGAAAAATTCCCCTAAGCCAAGAAAAATAAAAAAGGAGAAGGTTTATTTTGCAATAGTGCTGCCATATGCTATAGCCAATCAGACACAAATCAGACACAAAATAAACCTTACAACAAACTGCAAAATGAGAATATTCTTCGTATTTTGGGAGGCATATTCTCATCAATTAGGAATAAGTGAACAGCTAAACCACAAGCACATGCCAAATTTTCTCCTGGCAGTATCTGCAAAGTTTAGAATGAACTATTTTGGAGGGATACAAGGAAGAACAGGGAGGGGGAAGAGAAAAAAAAACACACCAACAAACCTCCCACACACATCCCCAGCTCCTAGGAGAATGGGAGGAAAAAAAAGTGAATCTGAACACCAGCTCCAAATCTCACACCATAATTCAGAAGGCAAGGAACCAGAGAAACATGAGGAACTAGATGGCTGTAACAACTACACCTTGTAGTAGCACAGAGAGCTTCCTTTCCAAGGAAAAGAAGTTTCACCAGAGTAGTCGGGCTCAACAAGGCTCTGAGCAACTGGATCTAGTGGAGGATGTCCCTGCTTACTGCATGGGGGTTGGACTAGATGACCTTTGTAGCTCTCTTCCAACCCAAACCATTCTATGAAGACAAATTCATTCCTTTCCTCACCCTGCTGCCCAACTCTTAACAGCATCATCAGAATAAAACTGTCCTTTTTAAGCCAAGGTTTCAGAACTACAGAATCAGCTTTTAGTTATAAGCAGAAAACAAAGGGTAGGGTTAACTACACATCCCTGTCTTATCAGGGATGTCCTTAACGAATCATACCATTTAATTTGGAAGGGACCTCTGGAGGTCACAAAGTCTAATCTCCTGCTCAGAGCTAGGTTAACCTGAAAGGTGGAATCCAGCACCCCATACCATCAATTTCTGATGACATCCAAGGATGGAGATTCCATGGCACCTGTAGCTGATCCTCTCCTGGTTTTAACCACAATCGAGGTGACAAAGCCTTTCCAAGTGGAATTTCCCTTACTGAACATTGCATACACTACCCTTTCATTGTGTACCTGAGAGGAGTCACACTGTCTTCTCTACAAACCCCCTTTGGCCAGGGGAAGACTTCTCACTCACATTTCTCTTTCCCAGTGACACTTTGCTGTTGATCACTAATTTAACTTGAATTTCCAGAGAGCTCTTCATGGCTAAATAAACTCACCAGCAACATCATTCTGAAGTCAGAAATCCTCCTGCTCTGACATCACCTACTTCCTGTTATACCACATGTTGTTGCAACTTGCCTCAACATCAGCTACACAGAGCTTCACAATTCCATTGGTGCCCCAGCTTCTTGAAGCATTTTGTCAATCCAGTTCCCTTTGCCAAGGAACGAGGTGTGGCCTTCCAGTATCTGAAGGGGGCTACAAGAAAGCTGGTGAGGGACTTTTTAGGATGGAGTATAGTGATAAGACTAGGGGGAGTAGAGAAAAATAAAGTGGGTAGATTCAGATTGGATGTTAGGAGGAAATTCTTCAGCATGAGGGTGGTGAGACACGGGAAGAGGTTGCCCAGGGAGGTGGTGGAAGCCTCATCCCTGAAGGTTTTTAAGGCCAGGCTGGATGGGGCTCTGGGCAGCCTGATGTAGTGAGAAATGTCTCTGCCCATGGCAGGGGGGTTTGAACTAGATGATCCTTGAGGTCCTATCCAACCCTGGCAATTCTATGAGTCTATCTATAAAGGGCTAATAAATACTGGAAATGGAAGCCAAGGCTCCTCTACCCCCAAAATAATTAATGGAATATTTACATGGAAAAATATCCACACTGCTAACAGCTTAGGTCAGCTTCTCCCTCAGATTTTGCAGCTTTCAGGAGACATTTGTCTCGTAGAATAGAATAAACCAGGTTGGAAGAGTCCTTCAAGATCATTGCATCCAACCCATCATCCAAAACCATGTAATCAACTAAACTATGGCACCAAGCACTCCATCAAGTCTCCTCCTAAACACCTCCAATGATGGTGACTCTACCACCTCCCCAGGAATCACATCCCAATGGGCACTCCATGAAGAATTTCTTCCTAACATCCAGCCTACACCTCCCCTGATACAGTTTGAGACTGTGTCCTCTTGTTCTGGTGCTGGTAGTAGTTTCTAAGCATGAAAGAGCCCTGCATCAGTAATTATGTGGACTCCAGAAACTACAGTGCTAGATGAAATCCCAAATGAAACAATCACTGAAGTACAAAATAAAATAAGTAAAAAAACCAATGGAGTTGACAGGAACTCCTTCGGGAGTAACTGAACAGAACTTGATGGAAATGAGGTGAACTCCCTCCTACATGATGGGAAAAAAAAACCCTGAAAGAGGTTTCTCTGACATCAAAATTGATAGAAATATTAATGACCTAAAAAGAACAGGCACAGAGGCTGCAAAAGATGCTTTCAGAGAGATTACAAAATGCCAGTCATGGGAAAACCCTCCTTCGGCTCCCATGAGAGCTGCTAATCTCTCATTTACCCTCCATCGTTTGGCAAAATAAATTATGAAGCTAGAAGGAGCCAATGTAATCATCTGAGACTTATCTCTCTGATAACACAAGCCAGAGGACTGCAATGAATTATTTCTTGTGGGTTAAGACGTATGGATCTTTGCTTTTTCCGAAGGAGAGGGAAAAAAACCTCTTCCATCAACCTTGATTGAAAAGTTTCCAGGGAAAGAAGTTCTACCCTCAAATTCCTATTTTTAACTTGTGCTCCTTGCTACTATTTTGTTTACTTTCACAGAATCACCAAGGTTGGAAGAGACCTCAAAGATCATCAAGTCCAACCTGTCACCACAGACCTCATGACTACTAAACCATGGCACCAAGTGCCACATCCAATCCCCTCTTGAACACCTCCAGGGATGGTGACTCCACCACCTCCCCGGGCAGCACATTCCAATGGCTAATGACTCTCTCTGGGAAGAACTTTCTCCTCACCTCCAGCCTAAACTTCCCCTGGTGCAGCTTGAGGCTGTGTCCTCTTGTTCTGGTGCTGGTTGCCTGGGAGAAAAGACCAACCCACTCCTGTCTACAACCCCCCTTCAAGTATTTGTAGAGAGCGATAAGGTCTCCCCTGAGCCTCCTCTTCTCCAGGCTAAGCAACCCCAGCTCCCTCAGCCTCTCCTCACAGGGCTGTGCTCCAAGCCCCTCACCAACTTTGTTGCCCTTCTCTGGACTCGTTCCAGCAAGTCAACATCCTGCCTGAACTGAGGGGCCCAGAACTGGACACACTACTCAAGGTGTAGCCTAACCAGTGCAGTGTACAGGGGCAGAATGACCTCCCTGCTCCTGCTGGCCACACTGTTCCTGATGCAGGCCAGGATGCCATTGGCCCTCTTGGCCACCTGGGCACACTGCAGGCGCATGTTCAGCCTACTATCAATCAGTACCCCCAGGTCCCTCTCTGCCTGACTGCTCTCCAGCCACTCTGACCCTAGCCTGTAGCACTGCATGGGGTTGCTGTGGCCAATGCGCAGAACCCGGCACTTGGATGTGTTAAATCTCATACCGTTGGATTCTGCCCATATATATGGTATATAAGGTATATATGGTATATAAGGTATATAAGGTCTCTTCCAACCTGGTCTATTCTATTCTATACATGAAGTAATGGGCAGGAGCAAAACTATGCTATTAAAGTGTCTTAAGTCCCAGTAGTCCCTAATGACCAGAGAAGAATACACACTATGAGACAACTCTAGATGTCTTAATTTGAATTATTTTCCTTTCCCCCCCCCTCCAACTTTCTGTTGGCTACACAGACTGGTAACAAATGAAACAATCTGTTGCTTAAAGCGAGTCAATTTCTGTCTTCACTCGTCACTTCCTAAAATACGCTTAAAAGTTCTGACATGGGCTTTGAATTCCTCAAAGCAAATTAGCTCAAGAACCCAAGAAAACAAAGAAGCTTCTGTTGAATATCCTCCTTCTGAAAGGTGTCAGGAAAACAGTTTTTTTCCCCCTCCTGAGGAAAGAAGTCAGAAGCAGCGTTAAGAATACGTAAGAGTTTACAGAAATAAACAGTGAAGTAATACCATAAAAGGCAGAAATGAGCCATAAAATTAAGCACTACAGAATATGACACCTCGATGATGCCTCCCAAGTAATGATTAATATTTTCCTTGCCTCATGTATCTGCACAAGTTCTGGAAGCTGCTACACGCCAGGCTCAAGCCTTCTTTTTTGCTGGAGAGAAGTGAAAATCCCTGGATTTCTCTTTTAAAAGCCATAAACCAGAGCGGCATGAAGGAGTTTACATGAGCCAGTTCCTGTGCTTTGTACATTCTGTGCAGAGGACACCCCTAAAGCAGCTGAATCTTGAAAGCTGCTTTCAGGTATTAGCAGTTACAATAGTGCCAGTCCCCCGGAGTCTAGAGAGGGACATCATTTAAGACAAAGGTCTGCCTGGCTCGTTTCTCAGCTGCTAATTCAGGTAGATTTTATTGAATATCTTTAAATACAGCATTTTATAACAGCCATCAAATCTGATGGGGAAGGGAAGTACTTTTAAAGTGTAGTAAATGCCATTAAAACCATCCTCATTCATAATGAAAGATGCTACTGTCTTGCATAAGACCAACAGCCATGAATTGCTTTTTCTGTCAATGAACACAGCTTATCCTTCCCTTCAAATATATTTTTCTGTGTTTCACTAAACACAGTCTTGTACCACAAACATCATTTTCCCAGTCTGACTCTTGTGCTCCCATTCCCAGCTGTAGGGTGAAAGTGACCTAATTTTAGCCAAGATTTCAAAGTTTTTTATGGAAGCACTGTTATTTTATTAGGTACACCAATGTTACTTCACTGGCTACACCAAGATAAGCATTAATAAAATGTCAACATTAGTCCTTATCTGATAACAGCACATGAAAGGGGAGAGAGTTGTGCAAATATTTCTAGATGACCAGGCCATGTTCTTTTAAATCAAATCATTGGCTCCCTCAGACCCAAATATCAAGAATAAGAAGCAGCTTTAAGAACCTCTTGGCTCAGCTGATTTTTCAGGATGCTGCCTAAGATTAAACAGTACTAAACCTATTACTCCCAACAAAGACTAATGAAAGACATCTGGAAAGGTTTCTAACATAGATATGACGCTGTACTTTTCACTATTTAGACATAATAAGCAACTCTGTATGCATGCAAGACATCCTTAAACACTGGTCTTCTAACACAAGAAGGACATCAAACTGTTGGAGTGGGTCCAGAGGAGGCCACGAAGGTGATCAGAAAGCTGGAGCACCTTCCCGGTGGGGCCAAGCTGAGAGAGTTGGAGAAGAGAAGGCTCTGGGGAGACCTTAGAGCAGCCTTCCAGTACCTGAAGGGGGCTAAAGAAAGCCAGGAAGGGACATTTTACAAGGGCTTGTAGTGATAGGACAAGGGGCAATGGTTTTAAGCTGAAAGAGGGAGATTTAGACTGGATATTAGGAAAAAAATTCTTTACAGTGAGGGCGGTGAGACACTGGAACAGGTTGCCCAGGAAATTGTGGATGCCTCCTCCCTGGAGGTGTTCAAGGCCAGATTGGATAAGGCCTTGAGCACCCTGGTCTAGTGAAAGGTGTCTCTGCCCACAGCAGGGGCTTTGGAACTAGATGATCTTTAAGATCCCTTCCAACCCAAAGCATTCTCTGATTCTGCTTATATGCCCAGCATATCATATTTGCCTTCATTGCCTCCCACTTGATGCCTTGAGTGACTACAGTATCTAGGATATGAATTACACCAGAAGGAAAGCAGTGCTAGGATATACTTCAGAGAGTCAAAGTTTTGTTATAATAGCTTTGAGTTCAGACCTATTAGAAAACACCAATAGAGTCTTTTCACATGGTTAAAGTGCCTAAATTAAATCCTTGCATTCTCTTTAATCCAGATTAATCACAGATGGTGAACACATGCAGTACAAGATCATGTACCCAGCACACTCTCTGAACCCTTCTTCTATTGGTAGGTAGCAAATGAGTGTTTTGGTAGCTAGTAGATGAATATATATATATTTTTTTTTAGAAGGATTTACAGATCTAAAGTCCCTTTTAACCCATTCCCAAGCAGGGAGGTGTAAAATTACACAGCAACCAACCATCATCAATCTTCTAACAGAGATCCTGTTGAGGTTAGAGGCTAGGAAGGCACATGCAGCTAGATAGTGAGATATGACAGTGAAGAGATACATGATGGGTTTAGGGTTTGGTTGGTTGGGGTTTTTGGTTGTTTTGTTGTTGTTTTTAAATTCTATAAGAACCCATTACAAAAAAAATAAAATCATAGACTGCATCTCTATGTTAACCATATAAACCAAAACATAATGACTGTTCTCAAGAAATCTTTGCTAGATTTTTCTCAACCATTAGATTTCAGATCCTACAACATCCTTGTCATGGTTCACTTCTTAGATTTGGGACTACAGGCATCATCTGTCTTCCATGCCTCAAAACCCAGGCAGTCAGCAGGCTCACCTCAAGATGAGAGGTGCAGCTGTCCAGTCAGCTAGACCAGGGACTGAAGTGGAGATGACTCATGTTCAGGTGAGCAGTGCCAGCTACTCTGTAAGAGCTCTAACATGGCTTTGTCTCCTCCTCATCTAACAAGAAAACCTCCTCTCCTCACTGGCTCCTTCCCACAGAGGACAAACCTCCCAGGTGTTGAAGTCCCAAGAATCAGAAGAGGTCTTGGCTGAACAAACCACTCCAAAACCCACATGGTGCCCAGAAAGCACTAAACTGGGCACTTCCCACACTGCTATCTGTCAGGTAACACTGCTGCCCAGTCACACAGAAAACTAAGTGTGAAGTCTCACCCTGTCAGGCTGAGATCAGAGGCTGAGATCATTTTCTGCTGTACGTCAAACTGTGCTTTGCCCTCCTACTTCAGTACTCACATCCTCTATTTTTCCCTTCCCGCCTAGGACTCCATGTGCCTCATCCCTCCCGTGCAGTGCAAAAATAGCTGTGCCTCCCTAAGGACCATGTGCCCAAAAGCCTGCCTGCCTTTTCCAACTGTATCTTGTGAAATTCCAGCTGGTCTAACAAAAATATTATGTCTCCCTATATAACTTCTTGTCTCAGAGAAACAACATACCTACAAACACTACAGCTACTGTCCCTCTCTGCCTGCATTTTTGCTTCTTCCTCACATTTTCCACAGCAAAAGCAGAAGGGAAAAAACCCACCCATCCCAGGCTATCTGGGTTTCAAATCTTTAGCTAAGTGTTGAAGTCAGGGCTCAGACTGCTACCCAAAAAGCTGTCATTTGCTTCATTTACAGAGAAAGGATCAAAACTGCTCAGAGCCAAAGGCCCTCTGCTTTCCAGTATCTGGTGTTTTGGCACCAGCTAGATTGTGGCACCCACGGAAACATGGCACTGGAAAGAGTCACCTGGGCCCTTAGGCTGAGGTTTTTGATGAACCACAGACTCTGGCTCAGGATTACACATGTACATTTTTATAATGTAGGCTCCCACCTTCTCCCAAGCAATCCTTTCAGTTCCCAGAAAGGAGAGCACCCTCCCTGCAGAGCCAGGCTGGCTTTTCATCCCTCTGTACCACCATTTGGAATAGCTGGTTAGCAGCTCTGGCTCTGAGCTCTCTACCACTGCTACCAAGCAAAATTCACTCCAATAAGATTTTCATCCTCAACTCCCTCCCCCAACTACAATTAGGCCAAGTGCTAGTAATCCTTCACCATCTGGAAGCCTCAGCCCTGTGCCTAGGGCTGGAGTTTTTGCTATGATCACAGAAGGTCAATAATACCTCACCTCTTCCAAGGAGGTGGTGGCCACCCATCAAAAGCTACTTTTGCTCTTAATACCCATGATGAGGCATGCATCACACGTAGGCCATGAGCTTCCAGTTTCAATGCAGAGGACAAACAGTGAGCTTAAGCTTTTTTCCTGATACTTCAACAAGTCTACTTACCTTCATCCACCCATTGTCAAATTTGTCATCCTGCAGAATTGTCAGGCATCTTACTGACTGTAGGACAACCATAATTGTCTTTGTAAGACTTAGGTCCTTACACAGATTTTTATTAAATGTGTTTATAAACTGATTTGTAAGATCACAGACAGCATCTGAACCTCCAGGAAAGCCCTTGGGAAGCATTAAATAAATTGAGAGAGTTCACAAACAGAAACACACCTGGAACAACCTAGGTAAAAGAACTGGCAGGCCCCTGACAACTCCTTTTACTGCTAAGCAATGCAGCATCCACCATAGCCTCTGATTTGTCACCTGGTACTGTTAAAATCACAAGGACAATCCATTAGCCCCAAATACCAGCTTCAGTAAAAACGCCATTCCAAGCAAATGCCCAGAAAAACTGAGCTGGGAAATGTGCCCTTCTCCATTCTTGTTCTGTAGAAGGCAGCATCCACACTACAGAAAGTCTGTGCTTCAGAGTAATGACATGGCAAAATCAAGTACTTGGTATTTGCAGCTATTCCTGATTAGTCTGGAAGTAATGTGCTAATTAACGCACTTTAAATTTGGGAGAGCATCATCTCAATCAGCTATGCAGAACTCAGCCAATATGCAATCAAGCATCCTCACAAACACAAGTTTCGTATCTAAGTCAGAGCAGCACAGTCCTTTGCTTGATGTAAGTACACTTCAGCCTGCCGAGCAACTACAGTTTTTGGATGTAAAATTACCCAAAGAAGAGTGAACCCCACATGTCCTACTCATCCCATTAGGGAAGAATCAGACTAGCAGAGATCTGACAGAGACCAACATATTTAGTAACCAAAACCTGGTTCTGTCCTCCTACTCTGCCATGCTTCCTGTTCTCACCAGCACATGAAAGACATCAACATGCAGTATTGCCAGGCTTGCTCCATCTCCTCCACTATTCCAATTCTACTTTCATTCAAGTGAAAATGGACCCAAAGGACACCTCTGAGGAAGATTTTCACCATCATCTACTACCAAGTAGCTCACACCTACAACAGCAGAACAGGGTGGGAAGAACCACACCTATCTCTTTTCATTGGCTTGAGGATGGGTTGATGATCATCATATTACTTAAAGAGAAATAATTTGTTTCAATCAGTGAAGTGTGACTCTTAATTTTTGCTTTGCACTTCATTTTCTAGCCATGGCCTTGTGCTTTCCGGCATGGGCTCAGAGATGTTAAGGGTATGCACAGTTCAGTGCACAAGAGACTCTTCAGGGGGAAAGGAAGATTTCCAAGTTTGTTCCCTCTGCACTAATGGCTTTGAATGGTCCATCAACTACATCTACTGCAACTGTGAAAAACAAGATCCTTTTCTTATTAGGCTTCCACTGGCCACAGAAGTATCAGGATCTGCACTGAAAAGAATATAAGGAGTCAAAGACATAAGACTGAAAGAGTCCTGTACAGCTTCAACAGCAGGTAAGCAGTCCAACCACTCCAATGAACTCACAGTGATTCTCTCCAACTTCACAGGTCTGTCCATCAACAAAACAAGCTGGCTACATAGCAGCCTCTGTGGTAGTCCTCATTTTTAACTTCCAGCTGTTAGATAAGAGTTGGAAAAAAGGAGCAGCACAGTGTCACCCCCCTGCTAGCTCTCCAAAGGCTAACTAGTAGGTGGTCCCACAGGCCATAGCCTAAAGCCCTCTGCTTTGGAACCAAACACCTCTAGGAACTAGTTAACTTCCCAAGATATGAGAAGAGTAGCAATGAATGAACAAAGTCTAAGACACTCAGTTCCACATAAGCATAATTAATGTATCCGACTATCAAGCATAAGACTGACATTATCTTGGAAAAACTCCAAAGGTCACAGGCATGATATGGGAGAGGAAGCTACAGAAGGAGCTACTGTATTTGCTTAATAAATCTACTGCACAGACTGCTGTCACTGGATTTTGTTCCAAGAAACTATACAAACAAAACAGTCTTTGCAGACAGAGAGTGGGAAGGGGTGGAAGGACTTGATCTCATGATCTCTAACAAAGGGGAACAGCTAAAATGTTCATGGACAATGGCTGTGGAACGCATTAGTTTTTTGAATTATTGTGACAAACTTCAATTTCACTACTTGAAGGAGATGAAGACCATGTCTTTAAGATACACCAAGAAAGTGCCACAATTATGTTGTTTAAACACGAAGCTGCCATTACAAAGACAGGTTTGTGGATCCATTTGCATTCTTTGATCAATTCTCCATTTTTTTCCCCCAAGAGGAGAGTCATTCACACATGAGCTGTAACAGCTTTTCTCGTGGAAGAAATACATTGAGTTTTACACAGTTGGCTTTCTTGTAACATCCTGGAGAACCTTAAACACAGACTAAGGTCTGACTTTTCACATTACCTTCACAAATCACTGTAGTTCAGCTAGTAGGCTGAAATTATGCTCTCTGCATGGAAACATAAATGTTAAGCATAAAAAAAAAGATGACTTCACCATAAATTCTCCTAAATGTAAGACTATAAACACTGCAAAGGTAAGCATGCCTTCAGATGACACAGAAACAATCTTTCTTCACTCAGCTTCAGGAACAGAAAAACGCTTTCTTCTATCTTTCAACACCCTGCCTTTCAGTCAAGTTTAATTAATATACACTAAAAAGTGTTATTTTCCTAGCAGGCTGCCTGTAGGGTAATCAGTAAAACAGAGCATTAGTAAAATAATTACATACAAATAGGGTAAGCACTACTGGCTATCTCAAAGCTGTCCTGAGGAAACATTCTAGGCAGGACTCTCAGGTAACTTAACAGATTACAAAATTCACTGTACTGCCATGTAGCAATTAAGGATTATTTGAGAGAATCAAGCTTGCATACAAGTATCTCTTGGAACTCAGACTCCTTGCAACTATGCCTTGGCATGTGATCCTGCTGCTCATTACCTTCTAAACAGGGTTAATTGTTCTGTAGAGATATTTTTTTTTCCTCCACTTGCAACTGTGAAGGAAGCTTGGTGGTACTGCCCTGTTATTTTTCTGTTGGCTGTAACAAGAAAGTGGCCTTTAGGAGCAGCAGCATACAGCGCTGAGTTGCTAGCAGTAACTGAAAGAAGTGGCAGGATCTAGTAATCATAGATTCATATATATGAAGTGTTTGTATATATTTTTATGTATGCACATGCATATACATACATAATACATACACACAAACATAGAATAATGAAGGCTGGAAAAGACCTCCATGATCATCAAGTCCAACCATCAACATATAAATTTTTGAGAACATGGACTTTGTTTCTCTGCAGAGGTTGAAAGGTAAGCAAAACCAAAAAATCCCACTTTATAAGCTCTTAAATAATGCTCTCCTTCAATTTCCCCCTCTCCACATGTACCACCATGCACTTCAAGCATCTGTAGATGTCAGAACAGCATACTCCTCCCTCCAACACACAGCCCTGACCCACTTTGCTGCAGAAAGCTGGTGAAACAGGCTCCAAATATTTCATTCTGCAGCTGGTCTTTAAGCCCTAATAACCAAGGGAGGTTGAAGTCACCCTCTAATCTCCTAATGTGTAAGAATCAACAGAGCTCCCCTTTGAGCAGCCAGCCTACGCCAGAGCACAGAACAGATTGTGTCAAGTGACAGCTGCTTTCTGGCAGAACATGCCGGCTCCCGACCAAGAAAGGGAGGCAGGAAGCATCACTCAGTTGCAGAAGAGGTTGCCAGCTTAAAAAGAAAAAAAAAATATATATATAAAAAAGAAACACAATCATACAGTCATTTAAATAAGATCCATGCAGCTCTAAAAAGTTACATAGAATACATATACATAGAATACATATACATAGAATAAACCAGGTTGGAAGAGACCTTCAAGATCATCGCGTCCAACCCATCAACCAATCCAACTCCGCCCAAGCAACTAACCCACAGCACCAAGTACCCCGTCAAGTCTTCTCCTAAAAACCTCCAGTGATGGTGACTCCACCACCTCCCCAGGCAGCCCATTCCAATGTGCAATCACTCTTTCTGTATAGAACTTTTTTCTAACATCCAGCCTGTATCTCCCCTGGCGCAGCCTGAGACTGTGTCCTCTTGTTCTGGTACTGCTTGCCTGGGAGAAGAGACCAACATCCGTCTGTCTACAACCTCCCTTCAGGTAGTTGTAGAGAGTAATAAGGTCACCCCTGAGTCTCCTCTTCTCCAGGCTAAGCAACCCCAGCTCCCTCAGCCTCTCCTCGTAGGGCTTATGTTCCAAACCCCTCACCAACTTTGTTGCTCTTCTCTGGACTCGTTCCAGCAAGTCAACATCCTTCCTAAACTGAGGGGCCCAGAACTGGACACAGTACTCGAGGTGCGGCCTAACCAGTGCAGTGTACAGGGGCAGAATGACCTCCCTGCTCCTGCTGGCCACACTGTTCCTGATGCAGGCCAGGATGCCATTGGCCCTCTTAGCTGCCTGGGCACACTGCAGGCTCATGTTCAGTCTACCGTCGACCAGCACCCCCAGGTCCCTCTCAGCCTGACTGCTCTCCAGCCACTCTGACCCCAGCCTGTAGCTCTGCATGGGGTTGCTGTGGCCAATGTGCAGAACCCGGCACTTGGATGTGTTAAATCTCATGCCGTTGGACTCTGCCCATCTGCCCAGCCTGTCGAGGTCCCTCTGCAGAGCCTCTCTACCCTCCAGCAGATCAACTCCTGCGCCCAGCTTGGTGTCGTCAGCAAATTTACTGATGATGGACTCGATGCCCTCGTCCAGATCATCAATAAAGATGTTAAAGAGCAAGGGGCCCAGTACTGATCCCTGGGGCACACCACTGGTGACTGGCTGCCAGCTGGATGTGGCACCATAAGTTCTCTGGATATACCCTAAATGTCTATACTCTGTTGCCAGGAGGATGAAAGTTTCCCACTGCTTGGAGTCCCAGTGCACAGGAAATTATCCATGGGACAGCAATGTGCTCTTGTGGCCAAGTGGGTCAATAGTATCCTGGGGTGCATCAAAGAAAGTGTGTCTAGCAGGTCTAAGGAGGTTCTCCTCCCTCCCCCTACTCTGCCCTGGTTAAGACCACACCTGGAATACTGTGTCCAGTTTTGGGCTCCCCAACTCAAGGGAGACAGGGATCTGCTGGAAAGATTCCAATGGAGAGCTAGAAGGATGATTAAGGCACTTGAACATTTCTCCTATGAAAAAAGACTGAGAGACCTGGGGCTGTTTAGCCTGGAAAAGAGAGGCTGAGAGGGGATCTTACCAATATCTATAAATATCTGAGGGGTGGGTGTCCAGATGAAGGTGCCAGGCTCTTTTTGGTGGTGCCCAGTAACGGACAAGGGAAAACAGATACATGCTGGAACACAGAAGATGTTCCACCTCAACACAAGGAGACACTTCTTTACTGTGAGAGTGATGGAACACTAGAACAGGCTGCCCAGAGAGGTTGTGGAGTCTCCTTCCCTGAAGACTTTCAGAACCCACCTGGATGCATTCCTATGTAGCCTGCCCTAGGTGATCCTGCTTTGAGAGGGAAGGTTGGACTCAATGATCTCTAGAGGTCACTTCCAACCACTGACATTCTATGATTCTATTTGAATGGTGCTTAAGATATTATTTCTGCTCTACAAAGACAAATGATAAAGGATGGTCAAGTGCTCTAACTACTTAAACCACATTTGAAATCAAAGATGTCATACAGATAGGCACTTTCATTTAGACATAAGACAATAAGCTGCAGTGTGCTGTCTGATCAGAGATACCACTCTCTGTATGCACACACAAACACATGGAAACACATCTTTGTAACCATGTCACTCATGCATCAACTAAGCATGCAATAAAAAACGGCTTCACAGGTCCAGCTTGTGCAAGTATTATTTTAATTTGGAAGTAGCCACTAAATGCAGCTTAAGACCAGTCACAGCTTAATCCAACTAAGAGGTTTCTGAAGTTACATAAGCATTTTTTTCCTGAGTGTCTACAATGTTCTGCACAACAAGGTTAGAGCTTTTTAAAATGCCACATTTTTGAAGGCAAATAGCTGGAATTACACTTTTGTACTTTTGGGTGTACTAGGTTCCAAGAGGAGGGGAAAACCAAATCCAGTTCAAGCACCTTCCTCACCTCTCTAAGTGAAACAGAAACAAAACCACTCCTCCAGAACATCTCAGTAATAAAATCAGCAACTCATTTTTTTTACAGGACCATTTAGATATTATGCCTACAAAACCTGACAAATTTGCATTCAAATCCTTCAGCTGTATGGTTTATGGCCTTATTAGCTAGAATTTAGGCCTGCTCAAATTCTTTGTCAGAATGCTGGACATGAAGCCCTATGAGGAGAGGCTGAGGGAGCTGGGGTTGCTTAGCCTGGAGAAGAGGAAGCTCAGGGGAGACCTTCTTGCTGTCTACAACTCCCTGAAGGGAGATTGTAGCCAGGTGGGGGTTGGTCTCTTCTCCCAGGCAACCAGCACCAGAACAAGAGGACACAGTCACAAGCTGTGCCAGGGGAGGTTTAGGCTGGATGTTAGGAAGAAGTGCTTCATAGAGAGAGTGACTGGCCATTGGAATGTGCTGCCTGGGGAGGTGCTGGACTTGCCATCACTGGAGGTGTTTAGGAGGAGACTGGATGGGGTGCTTGGTGCCATGGTTTAGTCAATTAGGTGGTGTTGGTGATAGGTTGGGCTCGATGATCTCGAAGGTCTCTTCCAACCTGGTTTATTCTGTTCTATTCTATTCTACTCTATGCTATTCTATGTAGCAGGCTGCTTTGTCAAACCCACATTTACATGCAAGCAGCCAACACACAGACCAAATGAAAAGATATTTACCAGTTAGTTTCAGCAGAGTGAAGAAAGGAGTGGAAAGGGGCATGGAATTCAGCAGTTTTAGAGCAAATGGACTCTCTGGGCTGGTTGTGGTGGTCACATAAATCAAGACTCAAATCAGTTCTAATACCATATGGTCAACAGAGGCTTAAACTGCAGACCAGCATCTGTCAGGAACTCAAAAAATGGCAAAATGGGTGCAATGTAAACACACCAGGCACTAACAGTTCAATCTGTGGATGAAAGAGAAGTCCCAACCCTTAAGAATAAACACACCTACAAACAGATCCGGTAATAGGAAGTGTTTTGCAATACAAGATAATACTAATAAAGCAGGAAAGCTGGTTACAAAATCCCCCCTCGTACGCATCCTGCTTACATCATGAATTTAAGATTATAAATTATTGTCTCTGCTACTTCCTCTAGTGCTTTACATTTTGTTTAGCAAACAGAAACAGCATGCAAGGAGCTTGTAGCAGGTGTCCCACTTGGTTCTGCAGCAGCAGCATCGTGCCTGGCTACCCCAAACCACATGCCAGTGGTAGGGAACCCCCGTGGAGCTGATGCTCCAAGCCATAGGAGAAATGCAGAGTTGAGGCACAGCTGGGGCACATGAAGAGAACTCAGTCATACTCCAGTGCTATGTAACCAAAAGCTACTGCCACTACTTTTGAGGTGTTAGTGGTTGGGCAGACAACAACATGATGCTCTTCAGGTTTTGCATCTGTGTTCATGAACACACTACAGCTCAGTGCCAAATAACAACTGCTCTCACCAAGGTTCCTCCTTAGCCAGATTCCAAGTACTTCTACAGATGGATTCCATTCAGGATCAGGTTACTTTAGTTACTGTCCTTAATTCCGTGGCAGGAGGTCATCTTCATCCTCCACCATCTCAGCCTGCATCCCCTGGTTTACAAAAATAGAGAGATCCTCCCCTTGGAGCAGCAGCTTATCTAGAGGTGGTTTATGACCCTCTCTTGCTACATGTCCTGCCTGGGGAACTTCAGTCATATCCCTTTGTCCTGCTTCACTTGGATTGTTCTTCTCATACTGGCTGTGCCTAATAATTCATATGCATCCAGAACAAGGTTTTCAACAGCACATTCATAGTGAGGAAAGCAATTTGTTTCACAAAGTGCAACTGGGATGACCCCATTGTTTTGTCTTTGCAAGCAGTCTCTTACTGGAATGCTTTACAGAACTGAACAAGCCTTAGAAAAAAATATCTATTGCTACCATTTAGGACCTGAGCAAGATTTATTCCAATGCAAAAGCAGCCTTTAAGACCATACAGCAGTAACCTTTTAGAAAGGTAATGATGACTTTGGCCAAGTAGCACACAGGTCTGCTAACAGCACAAGTGAAAGAGGGAAGTGTTGAAAATGGCCTATAAGCTACTCTCATAGCTAACAGATAATATATACATATCTACAGAATACAGCATTAACCAGGTTGGAAAAGACCTTTCAGATCATCAAGTCCAACCTATCACCCAGCACCAACTAATCAACTAAACCATGGCACCAAGTGCCTCATCCAGTCTCTTTTTAAACACTTCCAGTGATGGTGAGTCCACCACCTCCCTGGGCAGCCCATTCCAATGGCCAATCACCCCAAGCAGCTGCGTGCTCCAGTAAGGACCTGCTGCAGAACCACCCTCCACAAGCACAAATAAACCCAGGAGCAAAACTAAGAACATAGTTTCTCTCTCTCTCTCTGTATATATATATATATATATATATAAATCATTAAAAATGCCTGCTAGGCAATCACAGCATACTCTTTTAAACTACCACTTTTGATAGTTTTGAAGATCAGAAAGCTTTTACTCCAAACCCCACCCTAAGGTATTGAACCTGCAGGATAGTGGTGGATAATAGCTGACAGAAGAACGTGCACCCCTGAACGACTGCAAAACAAGAGGCAGAGGAGTAGTCTAAAAGTGACTTTGCTATATTTAGGAATGGCACAATCAATACAATACAGACATCAACTCCACAAATATAACTCGGGTCAGTCGCCAGTGCCCGAAGCCAATACATCTGCCGGGGTAAAAAACAAGCAAATAACTAACTAGATAAATCAGTCTGATAGCATGAGGGGAAAACGTTCCAACACAAGGGTTTGCCAAGCACAGAAGAAATGCTTGCTTTCTTTTGGAGGAATTTACAAAATTCTCTCTTCAAGTTTAGCAATCTTTTAGCCACTCTTCACATGTTTAGTTTAACTCTGTGCCAGTTAATGTGAGATTGGTGAGGAGTCAAAAGCATTAAGGTTTATTGACAGCTGCCTGAACATGAGCCAGGAGTGTGCCCAAGAGGCCAATGGCATCCTGGCATGCATCAGGAATAGTGTAGCCAGCAGGAGCAGGGAAGTCATTGTGCCCCTGTACTCAGCACTGGTTAGGCCACACCTTGAGTCCTGTGTCCAGTTCTGGGCCCCTCAGTTTAAGAAGGACATTGAGACACTTGAATGTGTCCAGAGAAGGGCAACAAAGCTGGGGAGAGGCCTTGAGCACAGCCCTACGAGGAGAGGCTGAGTGAGCTGGGGTTGCTTAGCCTGGAGAAGAGGAGGCTCAGGGGAGACCTTATTGCTCTCTACAACTACCTGAAAGGAGGTTGTAGCCAGGTGGGGGTTGGTCTCTTCTCCCAGGCAATCAGCACCAGAACAAGAGGACACAGTCTCAAGCTGCACCAGGGGAGGTTTAGGCTCGAGGTGAGGAGAAAAGTTCTTCACTGAGAGAGTCGTTAGCCATTAGAATGGGCTGCCCAGGGAGGTGGTGGAGTCACCATCCCTGGAGGTGTTCAAGAGGGGATTGGATGTGGCACTTGGTGCCATGTATTTAGTCATGAGGTCTGTGGTGACAGGTTGGACGATGATCTTTGAGGTCTCTTCCAACCTTGGTGATTCTGTGATACCCCACACAGGCTTACAATGAGAGCAGGAAAACAAAAAGAAAGAAATTAGTGGCAACCCAACAACCTCTAGTGACAAAATAACTCTTGACTCTGCAGCTCAGAGGGAAATGTTGCATTATAATCTGGATGCAATCAAATCTCTGGTGGGTTTGTAAATCACTGCTAAGAATAATCTGTCTGGTTGTTTACTCTATTAAAAAGAATACTGGTGTCGACACTCAAAATTCGATTTCCATGCTGCTCTGAGCTCTTGCATCTCTAACTGTTTGCAGGCAGAATTTTGTCATCTCTTGGTTGGACGTTCTGGAACAGTCAAACATGGTAGTGATTAGGTCTCCACAAATCATAAGTGATAACTTCCATGCAGAAAGGTTTATAAAAGAAACTGAAAAGATAAACCCCTGAAACTCCACCAAAACATCTACCACCAGACTGAAAGACATCCATGGAAGCACTGCTGTGGGATTTTGCATCTCCTGTGCTACTGACTTCTGCACTGTTCCTGACTTCTTCATTGTTACTAACTTCTTCAATGCATCCATGAGGAAAAGCTCTTTAAAGTTACAGGGCCACAAAACCAGCTACAGGAAAGCAACAGTTGGGGGTGTGGTTTCTTTTTGTGTGGTGGTGGTTGTAGTTTGGGAGATTTTTAACATATTCCCCCCCCCCCCCCAACTAAAACATTATTATACAGAATTAACCAGTTTTAATATGTGCAATTACATCCATTGGAAGGGAAGAGAGGAGAAACAACAGTTGAGTGCATCTGTTTCCAAATATTTGATTGGATATGGTTCAAACAGTCTGCAGCCCAGCTCTTACAAAAAGAGGTGCTCTTATGAAATAATACAAGTCCTTTGTATGTGGTCTTGCACCTGCTCTTTCCAGTGCAAACCACATTTATACTGTTCTTGACTCCTCCAGCATATCTGAGCCATAGCAGCTAAGAGTAAAGAACCTGTATTTAGTGCTGCAAAACTCAACAGCCATAGATCTACTGCTTTGGGTGGCTGGAAGCAACCAATTCAGGGCACTTAAAAGCAGTAACTGTATTTGCATTCTGCAAGAACACATTTTTGTTGTTGCTGCTATTATAACAAACCTCCATTTAATATGGAATCCTATTTCTGTTGTTGTTGCTGCCATTACATCTGAGCTACATTTAATATGGAATCAGCTAAACAAGCATCCTCATAACTGCATTAGCTCCATCCACCCTTGGGCACTAAACTGATTTTGCTATAATTTATTTCTACAGAGATATAGATGAACATTCTTCTGCATCCACTAAGCTTCAAAGTTTAAAGCAACATGCTTTTGATCCTTAGTTGGTGCTGAGTAAGATTTGAAAACCTTCCCATCAGTAGCACCTGGCTCCTCTCACAGAAGTGAGCCCCTAGATCAAGGGCATTGTGTTCCAAGAACTACAACTCACCCACACTGCTTCCTTACATTTCTCACTTTTGGAAACATGGCAGTATCAGCAGAACAGCAGAGAACACAAGTATTTTGAAATACTCAGAAGCAGGCTCTTCTCAAGAGCCCTTGTGACTAATCTAGCTCTGCTCCTGTTGAAATTACTGGGGCTTTTATTACAGTCTTGAAAGAAAAAACCCCCACTAAACAAAATCCATGGCTCAGCCCAAGAAACATTATGCACTTCTGCAAAATTACTTATAGCAAGAGTATACAGCTTTTCTGTTATGAAAAGCTTCAGCTAATCCCTCCCTGATGAAGGGACTTCCCCCCCCCTCCCCCCCCACTTACTCCAAACATTAGCCAAAAGTTCTGCCATCACCCACGGGCCATAACCACTGTCCTCCTACAGCAGAGAAAGCAGCTTTTCCCTCCAGTGAGGAACTACCAATACCAACCACCAAGGAACTTTGCAAATGAAGACTGCATCACAGTATCGCCAAGGTTGGAAGAGACCTCAAAGATCATTGAGTCCAACCTGTCACCACAGACCTCATGACTCAGACCTCATGGCACCAAGTGCCACATCCAAACCCCTCCAGGGGTGGGGATTCCACTCCTGCCCTGGGCAGCTGGGGCCAGGCCTTGACAACCCTTTTAGAGAAGAAATTTTTCCTCATATCTAACCTCAACCTCCACTGGGCCAACCTGAGGCTGGTGCTTCTTGTCCTATTCTGTGGTGCAGAGATCTTGGGTGAGGAGCAAGTAAAGGTGAGGAGTTGAAACCTCCCTTCTTGAACACCTCTTTAGCCACCCTACCATCCTGGCCTGTCTTAAGTCCTTCATTTTATTCCACAGGGAAGAGGAACTAAGTGAAGAAATGATGCCTTTGCCCCAAGAAGTGCTGCCTGGATTCTTGCATCACAGCAAACTCCCAGAATCCATCCATCCCAAGGATGTACTTGAGGAAGAATTAACTAATGAGGGCTGCTAAGCTCTGAAACTACAAAACTGATCACTCAAGGTAAGTTTCTGAGCTACATATTTGTTAACTTTCAGCATCGTCGACTTGTGAAACTCATCTGGCCCAAGAAGCCGTGACAGGACATGTTTCCAGCACAAAACAACGTGGAGCTGTGGCTGCATACCACAACCAGCCCCCAAACCTCATGAAATCAACACAGCAAGTTATTTTTAAGTCCCTTTCAGAGAAACTGTTGGAGGACATAGGTAGGAGGCGGTTTGTATTCATTTTAATGGTTCCTCACATAAAAGGGTACAATTTTTTTTGAACAGTTGTATTTGTTTAGTACAGAGAATTCCTTGAGGGAAGACTAATATTTATAGCAATGCTAGTCAAAGTCTTCTGTCTCCACTCCCAAGATCATCTCTCCAACTGAGGAAAGCAAAAAACAAAAAGCCTCATCTGCCAAAACCAGCCCAAGTTGTTTCTATTGTTGATTTCTTTTGAAGTCAACGATACCAAAGCCTAGGGCAAATGCTAACCAACCAGGTCCTGCATTTTAGCTCTCCCATGAGCTATCCACACAAGGTCTGGAGCTTCACAAACAACTCAGCCAGCCTTTAAAAACAGAGTTTTGTTTTGAACTTATCCAACTAAACTATGAAGAGGCTCAAGCACTACTCATGTGCTGCCTTTCACAATTCAACAGTTGAAACTTTCAGTTCAGATTTGGAAGAGCAACGCTTCCTGCTGCCCAAGGTGAGGCCCCAGGCAATAAGGCTGGCTCTTCTCCTCCACTTTATGAATGCACCTAAAAGATCACTGTGACTGCATCAGTAGTTACAAAGCATGAAACAAACCAATCAATCCCCACCATCACCACACACACCAGCAAACAACAGAAATGTGCCCCTAAAGCGCACATGGTTCTGCAGGTAAAGGAGAGTCTCTCTTCATACACAGTACAGCTCCCACCCATCAGGACAGCCCATGAACACAGCAGGCATTTAAAGCTGAAAAAGCTCAACACCAAAAGAAGTGGTGGTGTACTCAAGGCAGCAGATACATCATGCTATTGATTTGGCCAGAGCAGTCCTGTCAGCAGCATTGACACACTGGGTTTGTGGATAAAACTTGAGGAAATTTGATTTTCATAGCCCTTCAATGGTAAAATCTGGTGGACAATTTTGCTGCATTGCTTTTTGAGTTACTTTGCCCAGCAGAGCACAACTTCCTTAAAATGCCTTTTTGTTCCCCTTTTTATTTCTTTTTTTTTTTTTTTTTTTAATTTTATTTTATTTTATTTTAGGGGAAAAAAATGTAAATAAATTCAACTTACAGAGAATGTTTTTACTGCTCAAGCACAAAGAGGTATCTGGAAGTAGTCTGCTTTCTGGCACACAGCTACCTTGGGAGTCGAATCGAAGCGAGATCTGGTATTTGTGTGTATTTATAGAGGCTATAACTCACACCTTGCAATGATAATATGACTTGGCAAATACAGAGAGTCAAATTCCTCCCCCTCCCTCCCCTCCATATTGCTCTGCTAGAATCTCTCACCAGCAGTTTGACACAGAAAAGGTTTGTGCCCATGGGCTCAGCTGGCGAGCGGCCAGGCAAGGTCTGGGGAGGAAGAACTTCGCAAGAGTCGCTGCTAGACGCACACAGTTGGAGGAGCATCTGTGAGGCTGCAGATGAACAGCCAATGAAATCCCACCCAGGCTGTGCTGGCCAGCTGAAAAGCTCATCCCCAGATTTCAAACCAGTCTGTCAGCCACTAGACCTGGTAGTGTCTGAGGCTAGCAGCACAGCTCTGTTTCCAGGCTGCTTAGATAACAACTGTGCGGCTAACGGGATGGACTGGCAGAAGTTATTTTAAGTTGCAATTACTAGCTCCTATCTTATCAGAAGAGCTAGATGTGCACAATTGTTGCTGCTAATAGCTTCCCTTCGTCTTCTGAAAGAGCAACAGGAATTTTATTCATGGCAACTAAAGATAGAGTAAATAGTATCAGGTGAAAGGTGAGGTGCACTCTGCTCTTGCAAGCACCCAAGTGAACTTCAGTACTCCCCATTCTTTGTGCAGGCAGTCCCACTGAACACTGAACCACATCTCCCTTTCTTACAGCAGTACTTCACCAGTCTCCTCCTTACAGTGACAAGGATCCAACTAAACCAGCACACAGCAGCAGTTCTCAAAGCCAAAGACTGCTTGAGCAGCCCTCTCTCTTTAGCCGAGGGCTGGGCAATCCTAACTGTGCAGAGGGTGGCCAAGTACTCTGCAGTTTTTCAAAGCAATCACTGAGTGGCTGGGAGAAGAGTTAGAAATCACAGCAAGAAGGAAAAGCAGCACTGCTGCACATCATATGAGGCACAGCTTCAGAGGGGCCCACAGCTGGATGATGGAGAGCAACATTTTCTCCATTTGCTATGCACCAACCAAAACCACCAGCAGCAGACCCAGCATCAGAAATCACTGCCATAACACAAAGTATTCTTCAGCAGGCTGGGTTAAGTCTTGAAGGACAGCCTGACCTTGCTACAAGTTCATCTAAAGTCATTAGGCTGCATGAGGAAGTTGGGCATAAATAAGGTCATTTTTATTTGCATGACTCCATCCAGAGCTACACCTTGGCAATAGACTTCTCTGAGATCAGTCACGCAGCTGTTCCTAACAGCACAAACCGGTCATGATAAATTTCATGCTCCCATACTGGTGGCACCTACAGTTTAGGAACAATGGACCCATCAATCCTCCAGACCCACAGCTGGCTAGCAAACACACTATTTTCCATCAAGTATTTAATGAAATTAATTCCAACAGGATTTTACAAACCAGCTGCAACCACTTCCTGCAGCCTTTGAGACTACTGTGACTTTCAGAAGTCAGGTATGATGCTATTATTTTACTCATCATTAGAAAACCCCACATGCTCTAAGGAGGTACATATAGTACCCAGCCACCACTGAGGAATAAAGAACTGGGCACTTTCCAGCTTTCTGAACTAGGTTCTGGAACATTTCCTTATAGCTTTGGTAACAAACTGTTAAGGAAGCTAATGTGAGGCTTTGTCTTTTTCTAATACATTATGATCTGTTCCTCCCTCCCTGAAAGAAAACCCACCAAAAGGTTGCAGGATTCTTTTATTTTTCTGGCAATAAGATGCTGCTCTAAGACTGTGCCACACACAAACTGGATAAGCAGCCAACTGCTGAGTGGGAGGCTCATTAAAAAGGGCCATTTGCTTGCCATATGTCTCTTTCTTCTAGACAGACTAATTCTAGTCATTAGAGTTCTAACCAGAAATGCAGAGCAGCAAAGCAACTTTTCGTTAAAATGGTACCAGAAATTTTCCTAAGCATCAGAGCACTGGGAACCAGTTGGTGCTCAAAGGGAGTACCAGTTACAGACCAGAGTCCTGATCCCAAAGCAGGACTGGCAGAGCACCTCATCCTTGCAAGGCTGGCATCTTCCAGCCTCCCACAGGGGAGTCCCAGCCCCACCAGCTCTTCCTGCTCCTGCCCTCCACTGCCACCCATGTTGCTCCTGCTATTGTCTCTTGCTTCCCCCCTCCACTGCCATCTCTCCCTCCCTGCTACTGCCATAATGTTTCCTCTGCTCATTCCAACACCCAGGAGGATGACTTGTACAGGAGTATCAGCTTACAAGATCAGCCAAGCTTCTCTGCCGTTGAGAAGTCTATACACTGTGCTCCCAACTTAGGAAGGCAGCACAACCATTTATTAGAGCAGCTCTTGCAGACCTTTGTGTATGTAAAAATCATAGAACACTCTGGGTTGGAAGGGACCTGTAAAGGTCATCTAGTCCAAACCCTAAACTGGGACATCTTGAACTAGACCAGGTTGCTCGGACCCACATCCAGCCTGACAGCTGAGAGAGATCCTTTGTCACCAGTTTCCATCTGGACACTGAGCTGTTGACCACTACCCTGCGGATGTGACCATCCAAGCAATTCCTTATCCACCAAATATTCCATCCATTAAATTCCTGTCTCCCAAATTTAGAGAGCAGCATGTTGTGAAGGACCATGTCCAAGGCCTTACAGAAGTCCAGATAGATGACATCCTTAGCATCCCTGTAGTCACTTCACCACAGAAGGCCAGTAGGTTGGTCAGGCAGGACTTGCCCTTGGTGAAGGCATGCTGGCTGCCTTGAATCACCTCCCTGTCCTCCAGCATCTTTAGATGTGTGGGTAATATCACACCAGCAGGCAGACACAGGTAATCCACAGGCATCCAAAGGCTTCCTGCAGTGGGGTGGTGGTCACCCAACAAGAATCAAATTGATAAAAAGGGAAACAACAAATAACTCAAAACCCCCAGCCCCTTTGGATTTCAAGTGCATCTCTCAGTCTCTCTTTTCAAATCAGATATAGCAGTTCTTCAGAAAAGAACATATGCATGCTACATCTTAATGTAAATGTCAGGCTCTTTTCTATTTACATGCTGTTTTAAGATGCTACCAGTCTGAAGTCAGAATCAGGTTCCCCATTAATTTTAGTTAGAAAGTTTGTCTAAATTCATATCTTGTGTTTCTATAGCAACTGTCTTTCTGGAGGAGCTGAAAACTCTTCACAGGAAAAAGCTGATACCATAAACAATTCAAGTAATGACCATTTCCTTCATCCAGTATCCCAACAACTTCTAGAGGAGGCTAAAGCTGACATGCTATGACACTGCAACTCTCATTCCTACCCAGAAATATTTTGCATCCCACCCTGCAGGATATGCTGCAACCCTTCCCCTAGGGAAGGGGAAACACATCCTTCCCCAGCAACTGGTTCTAGGTTTCCAAGTCACACTGGTAAGAATCTTTCAACTCAGATCCACAAATCCTACATACGGCATTACTTTGTTCTTTTTTTTCTCATGTGGTGATGCCATTTGTGTGACAAACATCTTAATTCCCCCCACACTTTGAACCCTACTCACTAAATTAGCAGCCACACAGCAGCTAAAGAGTTGGATCATGCAATTCATCTTGTCCATGCATCTCAGCAAGGTTTCACTTTTCCCTCTTGGTCTACAGAGCCTTTATTTCTTGAGTTTGGAAGTGCAGAGGCCATGAAGCATTTTATCACAGACAGCCTTCTTCTGTCAGTGCTGCTGGCTGAATACCTTTCGTAGATACACATCCCACACTTGCCTGTGTTCAAAAGGTTAAATATCCTGAACCTGTTCTTCTGGCAGAAGACAACAAATGCACTTCATTGCATGCATGTGTTCAGCTACCACGACAAACCCAAGACCTTTCACATGATAAGCTGGTCCACACACACTAAAAGAGGGATCAGGTGAGCACCATGAAAGAAGGCAGCTGGAATAATTCCAGCCACCCAAATGCAGCCAGCCAGCCAGTCTTGGCTGGCTATTCCCAGTCTGCTGCAATACAGAATTCATGTGAGATGAACCAGAAAAGGTTGAAGCAGTGACAAATATTTAAAGAGCATGCTGTGAAGGTGACTCCCCTGAAAAACATATAGCTTTAGCATTTAGATTTAAAAGGTTTTTCTCACTCTCCATAGGGTATCAAGCACCCTAGTTGACAGTAACATCTGTCAGTGTTGTAGACTTTGTGACAGGTGGCTCACCAGCCAGGCATTCCCAGCCTGGGGACACACATGGAAGCCCCTGTACAGTATGTGCACACACACACTGTATTTCCTTCTTTGGCCCTGCTCTCAAACTGCACACTCAGGTTCGAAAGAAGAGATGAGTCTCACCTGCAGTAGAAGGAACAGGTGGAAGACACAGAGCTTCATGTCTGCACAGAAAGCTGTGAGGAAGTCAGCAAAGGCTTCAATTTCTCCTCTAATGCTTAGGTCCTTCAGCATGGGAAGTTAAATCCCCACGTTTCTCCTACACAGTTAATAATGGTCACCTTTGCTATTAGTGCTAATAGCTTCTCTCACACACACAGAGAAACAAGTTAATCTCTGGCAGCTGAGAATAGAAAACAACTCTCAGCAGCAGAGCTCAGGACAGAATAAAGCCAGTTTTTCCACTCCTCGAAGTTTCAAAGCTCACAGAAGTGCCTTTCCCTGACACAGCAGAATTACTGCCTTGGATCACAGGCTAAATTAAACACACAAATTACATTCTCCATATAAACAGAGTTATACATGGCTTAAATAGCACGGGCTTGTTTTCCTGTTGGCACCAAGGGGTACAGTAGTTCAGTCAAAGCTCAGGACACTCGTGATGTCAGTTGCTTTAACAGGCGGTGCTGACGTGCCCGGCTCCCGTTCCCAGACATGAAGTGTGCTGGTTTCCATGGGGAGGATGCTGACCCAAGAATTCCTACCACACTTCCTATCAGTTGTTTTGAACAGCAAACACTGGGCTCCAGGGGAAAATAGTCTGTTTGGCCATCCAAAAATTCACAAGATGACATCATCCTGTGTGACAGATTTCTCTGCAGCTCCCTCCCCAAACACACACGGCCTATCAAAACCCCTGCTCTACATTCCTGCCAGCTGGGTTCTGTATTTACAGAAGGCAAAGACATTCCTAAGTTTTGCCTTGCTTGTTTGCCATGTTAGCTCAGTTGTAAAAGTTCCCACTCCAGCCCCAGGAAGCAATAAATGGCAGTCAGTTTAAGAGAGATTTCTTAGACTAATCATAGGAAGCTCAGGGCAATTTTTTTTTCCCCTTCAAAAATTCCCATATAGATTTAAACCATGTAACAAGTCAGAGCATCAGTAAAGGAAAAAGAGTGGATGAACTTAAGACAAAGTGAAACCAAAGGCAGGAGGGACAGCCAAATGAAGAAGCCCAGAGGCACGCAGTAAACCACACCCAGATCCCCTAAGCATTAAGGATTATACTTCTCTGCAAAAGTCTGCATTTGCTGCTAGCATCCAGGTAAGAGTCAGAGTCATGGGGGAGTTACATGGCTGACTGCATCACTCCTTATTGAGATGTTGTAGCTTTTCTCTACACTGGCTACTGTGTTCACATGAAAACACAACCCCCAACTTCGCAGCCCAGAGGTAAGCAGGTGATGAACCCAAAGCCATCATTATCCATATGTACCTATCAACATTTTATGGTTAGATCCCATCTTAAAGGTCTTTTCCAACCTAACCAACAATCCTGCTTCTGTTCCTCTTTTCTACTCAAATAGATTTTGTAAAAATTCTTCCTCAAGGTTTGCACAGAGGGTTAGCATGTAATTTGTACTGATTAAATAGTGACCATGGCCTTTACACCCTCCTCCTCTTATTCTCTTCTCTCATCAAGGGTCACCTTTGAGGGCAGATGGGTGGCATTAAATCTGTGCAATTCCTGCTTTAGGAGAACAGGTGTGAAGTTCCAGACTTGTAATTGCACAGCACAGGCTAACAGATCCCCTTTGAGCTTCTAACTGCCCAGAGAGTTTTTTCATCTTAAGATCATCAAGAGAATAAAATTAACCAGGTTGGAAAAGACCTTCGAGATCATCAAGTCCAACCTACCACCCAACACCATCTAATCAACTAAACCATGGCACCAAGCACCCCATCCAGTTGCTTCCTAAACACCTCCAGTGATGGTGATTCCACCACCTCCCTGGGCAGCACATCCCAATGGCAAATCTCTATTTCTGTGAAAAACTTCTTCCTAACACCCAGCCTAAACCTCCCTTGGCACAGCTTGAGACTGTGTCCTCTTGTTCTGTTGGTGGTTGCCTGTATGGTTTTCTGTGTGTCTGAACAAGTCCTTTAAGAGAGAAAAGGGTGAAGCAGCTTCACACTTCATCCATGCCTTGTTCAGAGCCTAGAAACCAGCAGCTCACCCCTGCCCCAACCTAGCAAGAGCTAACCATCTAAGTAGGCTCTAGTGTTCATGCATCTCCTCCCTTTTAAATCCTTAAGTTATACCTCATGAAAGAGTGGAACAGCTTCCTCTTGGGAACTCAGGAACCATATTCCCAATTTCCTTGTGGCTGGTACCTAGTGAGATAGGACCAGAACCTTGAGTGCAGCCCTAAATACACCTCAGGTTCCCAGTGGGGATAAACCTTTTCCTCTCAACTTCCTTGTGGTTAAGTTAGGCAGCTTTTAAGACCCTTCTCCCAAGCACTTAAGTCTTTCTAGCATCATGCAGACGAGCCCAGCCCTCCGCTGTACCAGCCAAGAGCTAAGGCAAAGTAATTCAAGCAGTGCCAAGCAAATCCTGTGTGATTTAGCTCATCTCCCAGTCTTCTGGGCACCAGTTTCCTGGCTGCTATTCTACCCTTCCCTCAACTGCAATCTTTAAAAGAGTCATCCTCCCCAATGACTTTCTTTTGTACAACCCTCTAGAGCTTCTTCCTAATTGATGTGACTCCGATCAGCTTCTTTGCCGCCCACAGATCTGAAACAAGCAAACAGAACACACCTCACCTTATGGTGAATGCTTACAAGGTCATAGCTGAATTTCAGCAAGTTTCAAGTTTGCAGACGTAAGAGTAACAGCCAAGAACTGTGGAAGCCAGAGGAACATGTGATACTTCAAATCATCAGTTGTAGGAGCTGTGAGTCTTCCCTCTCTCCTCCTACTCCCCTTCCCGTCTCACAAATAAAACACAAAGCTCAATGCTGTGGCAAATCATAGACTCATAGAATCAATAAGGTTGGAAAAGACCTCAGAGATCATCAAGTCCAACCTGTCACCCAAGACCTCATGACTACTAAACCATGGCACCAAGTGCCACATCCAATCCCCTCTTGAACACCTCCAGGGACGGTGACTCCACCACCTCCCTGGGCAGCACATTCGAAGGGCTAACAACTCTCTCTGTGAAGAACTGTTAGTTTTGGTTTGTTTTTTAAACAAGGGTAAGAGTTTTACTGGTGCTGAAGTCAAAGGAGGGCAAGGCAGCAGTATCTGAACATATACAACTCTGTCCACCTGGTACCTCACCAAAACAGTACTGAAAAATACCACTCTCAGCACAAGTTTTTGTTTCCTTTTAAGGCACCAAGCAAATCTCACAAAGCCAAACAAATTTTACAGAACAAACTGGTGTCTAGAATCAACAAACTTTTACTATGGGTTAGAAAGCAAGAATGCAAGTATTTTCTGTCCATGAACTTCTGGGACATAATCAGACTCTCCCTTCGTTGCTTGGAATAGTACCACTCTGTGAACAAACCCTGCTCGTCTCATTACATCAAAGAGCAGCAGCCTTTGAGAGCTGCAGACTCTACAGCAGTTTCAGACATCTCAGATGGACCAGCAGGCAAAACTGGAAGGTGGATGGGAGCTAAAACAAGAGTCAAATGAGGTTTCACCAGAAGGCTTTGATACATCCAGCCACCCACCTGAACCTCAAACAAGCTCTGGAAACTCTGGAGGTAACTCCAGAAATCTCTCAGCCAAAGCTGCGCATAAACAAAGAGGGGAGCAATCTCGGCCTGCTGATTGTCATTTATGAGGATGACACCTTTAAGGAAGCTAGACACTGCAAAACAGTCTGGCTGACTGCAGAGAGGTGAAGCTGAGCGTGAAAGATTCTCAGCAGTGCAACCTGATGAAGAACTGCACACTGCTGTTCGCTAGAAGCTAAATTCGAACCGCCTCCCCACACTGAAAAGGTATTTATGGTGCAGCTGCAAGCAGCCAGTGCACACCACTAGGAAACAAGTACCATATATACTCACAACGAACTCCTTCAGCTCAGGACAAAATGCTCAGTCAAAAAAAAGTAAATATAAGTAAACAAGAAAGCAAAGAACTAATGGGCAGACAAAAGTGCACATGCCTTAGTAGTCATGAGCCAAAATGCAAAGCAGGAGAGATTCTCCAATACAGGTGGTCAGACAAAAGGGGAATATTTCATTAAACTAGGGTAAAAAGCTGCTTCTTCAGCATCTTGGCTAAAGGGGGGGGTGGTGAAGGAACAGGAAGAACGTTGCTCTTACAGGTGCAAAATAAGCAATTCTTGCCAGCAGCTCTGCTGCCTGCATTTTGATCTTCTGATTTGATATTGCACTAAAGAGAGACAGAGAGGCTTTGCCAGAATTTAAACAGGCAAAGAAAAGCAGCATGACAAACAGATAGGACTGTGGGGAAGTCTGACAGCAACTAAACTGGTTGAAAGTACCAGGAAACTTCATGCAGTCAAGTATTCAGAGCTCCAGAAGTCACATTTCTCCTTTAAAATCATGAAGACTATATGCCAGTGGCAATGCTTTTATGAGCAGTACCTGTGAAGAAAAGCTTTCAAACCTAAAACTGCCTTTCAGATCATACAACCTTTTTCAAGGGAAACAAAGAAACAAACAACCCCAACAAAACAGAGAAGGGCAACAAAGTTGGTGAGGGGCTTGGAGCATAAGCCCTATGAGGAGAGGCTGAGGGAGCTGGGGTTGCCTAGCCTGGAGAAGAGGAGACTCAGGGGTGACCTTATTGCTGTCTAGAACTACCTGAAGGGAGGTTGTAGTGAGGCAGAGGTTGGTCTCTTCTCCCAGGCAATCAGTACCAGAACAAGAGGACACAGTCTCAGGCTGCGTCAGGGGAGGTTTAGGCTGGAGGTTAGGAGGAAGTTTTACACAGAGAGAGTGATTGCCCACTGGAATGGGCTGCCTGAGGAGGTGGTGGGGTCGCCGTCGCTGGGGGTGTTCAGGGCGAGGCTTGACAGGATGCTTGGTTGCATGGTTTAGTTGATTAGGTGGTGTTGGATGATAGGTTGGACATGATGATCTTGAAGGTCTCTTCCAACCTGGTTTGTTCTATTCTATTCTATTCTAAAACTTGGGTACCAGAGGGTTAAATATGTGGGTTGGGGTTTTTTTTTCACATCTCGGTTTTCTTTCGAGGACATATATTCATGAATGGTTTACCTGCCCATAGACTCATGGCAGCTTGCCTCTCTCAGAAGAGTTGCACTCAGGTCCTGTCCTCCAGAATTTATACTCAGTTATACAGCACAATAGCCCCAGAAGAACGGTGTGATAGTTGGGTGCCAGGTTAAGTCCAAAGCAAGACACAAATTAGAATGCAAAATGCATTTCATATCAGGGAGTGGTGTACCTGTTGGCTGGAAAGGACTCACCTAAGTTCCCTACTGCAGAGCGGTGTCCCTCCCTGTCTTAGATCTCCCCCACCTCTTTGAACTTCAAGATTACCCTACCAGGTGTACTGCTCCACTTAGAAGAACATGCATAGCTCTCCCTGACACCACCCACCGTTCCCAGGGAGGTAAAGCCCCAGACAAAGGGCTCTTTGTCCAGCACCACCTCCCTTGACCAGCAGACAGCATTAAATTGCACCTGAGAGAGTGAAGAGTCTAAACTGATCACGACAAGGAAGCACCCCCTCTGTCCCCAAAGTAGCAGCAGATACCATAAAGCTGTCAAGCAAATCAAAGTCTCACGTTTGCTCTTCTCTCAGGGCCATGAAGAGAGCTGTACAATGCTCCAAACATACTATAAACTTGTCTAAGAGTCCTGGACATCATTGAAGTAAAAATCCAAACTTATTCAGACCTTACATGCATCAGGTTCAGAGCGGGTTCAGAGGAACAGCAGCTGCTGTACCCATCTCAAGACAGCTAGGAGATGCCTAACTCACACCATACTTCAGTGCTCTCCTCCCTCAGTACCCCAGGTGTGACCATCTCTGAGCAGGGGGCCTGCTGGGACTGCACAACTGTGTCTCAGAGGCAGGCACGTCTTTGGGCAGGAGAGAAACTTCTGCAGCTGCACACTGCAGAGTCCCAGGGCACCCTCCTGCTCCACCACTGCAAAGGCAAGTTCACTCTTGAGGAGACCTGCAGAGAGCAGGTCCTTCCCCCGTGCTAGCAGGACACAAGGAGGAACAGGACCCATGAGGCACTACTCCACGATGAACAAACCAAACCGGTAGAAACAGGTTTGGGTAGGAGGTTCATTGTACACCACTTCCAACGCCAGAGAAGGGACTTCTGACTCACTCCCATCTGGCACCCCACCTGGGGAAGGTTCACGTGACAGGGCTTTATATTCCCTCATGTAAAAGACATTAAGAAAGCTATCACACACTTGGGTAAGCAACCAGCCAGGGCACCAGCGATTACCCTGCCTTAGCAGATGCACACCTTCACTGCGAGGTGGGGAGGTGAGTTCACAGGAAGAGTATTTCCAACACCCCGGATGTGTTAGGGTGGCACACCCTGGAACACCCTGTTACTTTCTAATGTATTCATCAATGTATTTTCTTTATTAGTTGCCTCCCATCAGCACATGGATGGCAGCAGTGACACATGAGGCATTCCCTCCAAGCCTTGGGCAAAGCCGAGTAGAAGCTTCAAGAAAAGCAACTCTGCTATGGGGACAAGCTGAGGAAGCTGGGGCTGTTCAGCCTGGAGAAGAGAAGGTTCCAGGGGGGCCTTAGAGCTACCTTCCAATACATGAAGGGATCCTAGAGGAAGGCTGAAGAGGGATTTTTCCTGAGTGTCTAGTGACAAGACAAGAGGGAATGGTTCTAGGCTGAGGGAGAGTAGGGCTAAACTGGATCACAGGATGTTCTTCAGTAAAAGGGTGGTGAGACTCTGGAATAGGTTGCCTGGAATGGTTGTGGACACCCTTCCCTGGGGGTGTTTAAGACCAGACTGGATGAGACCTTGGGCAACCATGTCTAGTTGAGCGGTGTCCCTGCCCATGGCAGAGGGGTTAGAGTAGAAGATCTCCCTCCCAACCCAAGCCATTCTATGATTCTGGTTAGGTTATTTTTTTTTGAAGTGTCATCTCAAAGGCCCACTGAGCCACTTTTCCCATACAGCAAGTTTAAGTGCCCACTTCCAGCTCCATCAGCTTTCAAATCAGTAACATGCATAAGGAATTGTGGCCTCCTACCACAGGCATCTGAACAGCCTGGGTTCACCTGTTATAGAGTCAGAGCAGAAGACTTCAGTGGCTTGAGCTGATGAAACCTCCGAACTACTTATGACAGTTTTGAGCTATATAGCCCTGGAAAGTAATGCAAGAAGGGTCAGACAATGCCTGAGGGACACAGTGATCAGTCCCCTAGACAGTGCCTTCAATGGCTTTCAGTTATCAGAGGATACATTTGATATGTGCTCATCTGCATCCCTGTGACAGAGATTCCCACACAGGTGTTCCTCTTGGCAAGCAAGAGCACAGTGAGTCTAATTCTGCAAGATACCAACATGCCCTGGATCTTCCCAACTCAGCTCATAAAACACTGTTTTTCCAGAGGCTACTAAAGTAGATATTTATCACGGTAAAAATTGCAGTGCTGCTCAAATCAAAGCTAGTAGTAATATTTTGACATCAGCTGGAGGGTTTGGATCATACTCACTCCCTTTTAGAGCAGAAATTTGGTATTAAGGGTATCACAGTACCAGGAACAACAAAAAACTAGCTCAGACAGAAAGTTGGTAAGAGCTTCCTGTAAGTACTGAGTGCAAATTGTGTCCCTGAGCAAAGCAAAGGACACAAAAGAATGTTCACCTGTTCTGCCAGTTTACCTTGGAGTCTTGTGAAGTCCATTCTCTCATGCCAGGACAGGGCACTATCAGCACAGGGATTTTGATATGCTTCCCATTCTATAGGCACATGAAGACCTCTGTTTTTTGTTTCAGGAGCCAGAAATGCATTAGCCATTTGGTTTCAATTTATGAAAATTGAACCTGATGCTACATTAACTTCAACTTTTACTCCTAAAGAGAAGCAGACTGGAAAGAGAATTCAAGAGGGAATGGTTTGACTAACAGCTGTCATGTATGACTGTTCTTTGACAGCAACAGCAAAAATAAACCATCTCAGCCATCCTCAACAGAAACAACCAGGGTAGCAGTTTCCCAGTAGGGAAATGACTGCAGAACTGAGGTTCTTTTAAGGTAAAATAATGCACTTTCTTTCTTTAATAAGGCTTTATTGTATTTAGGTTTCATAAGTGTATTAAAACCTAATCTAGCAAGTAATAAAATAAGCTTTACTTTATACTCATGTATGAGTGATGACTTTGTGGTACTTAAACCCAAGAGAATAACCTAATTATCAACTTCCTTTCCTGCTCAACTGTTGCAACCAAAGTCTTGCTGCAACTTGCTACCTTAAAACACTGCTAGGGGTGGGGGGAAAAAAAAAAGTTATTCTATTAAAGCCCCAAACAACCTAGAAAGTAATTTTAATGACCTCTTATGCTCCATCTCTAAGGGTCATCCTGGTAGGCACTACATCTTACTTGACACAAGTATGAAGCTAAAACACACCTAAGCATAAAGTTACACAGCAATACAGTTTACAAACATTTGCCTAAGAGGACATAAGCCCCTACCTTTAAACCCAAAAGCTAATGGATGAGTCCCACATAAACATTCTGCTGACTATTCCAGTGGTGCTTTCTGCAAAGATGGAATGCTCTGGGATGCACAGGGAAGGCTGTGCCAGCCAGCTCACCATGCCAGCTGATGGCACTACCTTTCAGCAGCAGTACATCCTCCTCACAAAGGTTCTAGAGCAGTCCCACCTCCCAGCCTTCCCAGAACTCACTGCAGAGCAGATGCCCCAGCTAGCTCCAGAGCTGGCAGCAAAACTGTGTCAGGTCAGCAGCCAGCCCAGCAAGTCTCCTTAGGCAGCTACACCAAACTCTTCAGCATGGGGTGCTGGATCCCAAAAGCAGCACCATGAGGCACTGCACCATGTAGCATGGGAAGCACAGTCATTGTTAGCTCATATATCTCTGCATGAGCAGCATGCACTAATCTTTAGGGTATGAAAGTCATCTCTAAGTGCACTTAGATGTTAGGACTCAAGCACCAGATTGCAGTGCTTTGCCAACTAAATCTCCATGTGTTCAGACTTGCCTCTCCTTTCTTGTAGGCAAGCCCTGATGGGACATGTTGTGACCATTTTTGTGAAGTTCCTGGGCAGCATCTGAGCCCACCACATGCTCAGCAAGTGCCCTTGCTACATGGCAGTGTCTGAACTTCCCTCAATTTTCATCTCATTAATGAAGAGTTTATGGCAGGGAATTTTCTGGAGACTGTCTGACAGCAAAACATTCTGTCAGCTAGACACACAGTTTCTTCCTGCATTAACACAAGCCAGGAATAAAAGCACATTTCCCCCCCCCCCCAGTATCTTAGGGGACAGATTTTGCTTTTGCTGGTATCTGTATAAATTTAAGCTATGAATGAATGGCATATGAGGAGTCAGAAAAGCCTTAGTAGGTCTTTGTTAATTTCTTTAAAGATTAAGAACCAAGCTTTATTAAAACCCTTAAGATCCAGCCTTCTTTTCATGCCAACAACCATTTTATTTTCTGTTCTCCTTCTTCCAGGAATTACAGTGAGGATTTTAAAATGCAACATTCAGTTTGAAGGAAGTGAAGTGTTTATCTGGCCACAGCACTGAAGATTTCACAGCCAGGAGGTGTGAAAAAAAAACCACACATCTATGTTACTAAGGACAAGCACTAGAAACTGTTTATACTAAGAAAAAAAAGCAGAGAGGTTTTAAAGCCATTATCAATACAAGCTGGGGGATAAGGTGACAGAAAGCAGCCCTGCAGAAAAGGACTTGGGAGTTCTGGTGGATGAGAAGCTGGACATGAGCCAACAGTGTGTGCTTGCAGCTCAGGAAACCAATGGTAGCAGTGTGGCCAGCAGAGCCAGAGAGGTGATTCTGCCTCTTCACTCTGCTCTGGTGAGACCTCACCTGGAGTACTACGTCCAGCTCTGGAGCCCCAAACACAGGAAGGATATGGACCTGCTGGAGTGGGTCCAAAGAAGGGCCATGAAAATCATCAGGGAGCTGGAGCACCTCTGCTATCAGGACAGGCTGAGGGAGCTGGGGTTGTTCAGCCTGGAGGAGAGAAGACTCCAGGAAGACCTAATAGCAGCCTTCCAGTACCTGAAGGCAGCTACAAGAAAACTGTGGAGGGACTGTTTACAAAGTCCTGGAGTGACAGGACAAGGGGCAATAATTTGAAATCAGAGAGAAGGAGATTTAGATTGGATGCTGGGCACAAGCTCTTTACCATGAGGGTGGTGGAACACTGGAACAGGTTGCCCAAGGGAGGCTGCTGAGGCCCCTTCCCTAGAGATATTCCAGGTCAGACTTGACAAGGCTCAGGGCAACCACAGCTAGGGCATGAACCCCAAAGAGAAACAGCAAGAAGGCAACTAGTGGAAGTTTCATCACTGAAGTAGGGTGCATCACCCAAGTTGCAACACTAATGAGGTAGAAATAAAGCATTTCAGTCAGCTCTTCTACAACTCAGCACACCCTCACTGCACCAGCATTTTAAAGATGACCATAAGAAAACTGAGTAGATCACTCATTTGAGAATCTGCTACACAGATGACCAAGTAAAACATGAGCTGAGTAGATTACTCAACTGAGAATTTGCTATAAAGACGACCAAGTAAAACACCAAGCCCAGGTTTCTGCTTTTCCAGCTTTTAATTTTTTTCTACAGCAGTAAGGTAAGTGCTGCCTCCTCATATAGTATTGTTCTACTCAGCTTGTGAGTGACATTAAACAGGAGGAAACAGTATTAAAAATCATTTCCTAGGAAAGCAAAAATCATTTGAAACCTTCAAAACAAACATGGATTGGTTGCATCATCTCTACTTGGAAGAATATTACTGCATCAGCTCAAAATAATCAAAAAAGGCAGACTGAGAAGAAAGCTGGGGAGGGACTTTTGAGGGTGTCAGGTAATGACAGGACCAGGGGGAACGGAACAAAACTAGAAATGGGTAGAGTCAGATTGGATGTTAGGAAGACATTCTTCACCGTGAGGGTGGTGAGAGACTGGCACAGGCTACCCAGGGAGGTGGTGGAGGAAGCCTCATGCCTGGAGGTGTTTGCAGCCAGGCTGGATGTGGCTGTGAGCAACCTGCTGTAGTGTGAGGTGTCCCTGACCAATGGCAGGGGGGTTGGAACTACATGATCCTTGAGGTCCCTTCCAACACTAACAATTCTATGATTCTATACCTGCAGTATTATTACAAAGGGTCCATGGCCTTTAACATGGGAATAATTAAACAAAAATCCCCTCCAGCCTGAATATGCAATGAAGTGTAAAACCCATTCCATCTTTAACTGAACATTGCAAGGTATTTTCAAACTTTTGCACTTTTGTCACCACATGCAGAGATGAGAAGCATTAACTGTACTCAGATTGAAGCAATTCTATGTAGCTACGTGTTCTGAGAACGTGCTGCCCAGTGAAATACATCTATGGGTAGCCCTGGGAGCAGGTCAGTATCACTTGTGCTCTGTAACATGATTAAAGAGTTAAGTCACAGACACTGCC
This sequence comes from Dryobates pubescens, assembly GCF_014839835.1. Lineage (NCBI taxonomy): Eukaryota > Metazoa > Chordata > Aves > Piciformes > Picidae > Dryobates > Dryobates pubescens. The sequence continues at coordinate 8,300,314 of NC_071614.1, read as the reverse complement.
ATCAGAGGCTTAGCTTCACTCTGTCAAAGCAAGCCATCAGGGCAAGTGGAAGGCAATTCATTCTCTGGGAATTGGCACTTCAGGTCAACAATAGCTTTACCTGCATAATGCACAGGGATTTCTATCTTTGGCCCTATGACGTAGTGACCCTCCTCCAGACTGTGAGCTGTGATTGTCGTCCACTGCCGACAGGAGTGAATCAGAAGGTAGTCGCTCTCTCGAAGGCCTTCCACAGTCTCACCTGCAAAACAGATGGAGATGTTTTCTTTAAATAAAACCCCCAACAAACCAACAACAAACCACACTTACTGCATGAACAATTAAGAATAAAATGCTTGTTGTGAAGTTTTCCTATTGCTCTTTATTTCTAAATGTCAAAACAGCTGAAAGGTACCAATCCAATTAATTCACAAGTGAGGACTTCACCTTACACAAACCAAACACAGAATAATAGGTTCACAGAATGGTTTGGGTTGGAAGGGACCTTTAAAGATCATCTAATTCCAACCCCCTGCCACAGGCAGAGACACCTCCTACCAGACAGGTTGCTCAAAGGCCCATCCAACCTAGCTTTGAACGGTGCGAGGTTGGAGCCTCCACAATTCCTCTGGGCAGCCTGTTCCAGTGCCTTACCACCCTCATGGGGAAGAATTTCTTCCTAACCTTTCATCTAAATTGAGCTTCTTCCAGTTTGAAGTCATTGCCCTTCATCTTGTCATTCCATGCCTTTGTAAAAAGTCCCTCTCCAGCTTTCCTGTAGCCCCCTTCAAATACTGGAAGGCTGCTCTAAAGTCTCCCAGAAGCCTTCTCTTCTCTGGGCTGAAATGTAAAGCAAACAAATTCAGTGTGTGAATACAATACCATAGAGGTAATCCAGATTACTCAGCAGTGACTCTGGGGCTCCTTTTTCAGCTTTCTGCACAAACAGACTTTTCATATCTCTACTTATGTCTGCTTATTTCACTGAGTATGACCTCTCAGTGAGAGGTCTTTTGCTTTCTAAATAAAGGGCGGGGGGGAAGCAACATTTTCCAGATGTTGAAAGGTCAGCAGCCACCTGAAGCCCAACCTTGCTCATCTCTAAGAAGTAGGTAGGTATCACACTTGCAGATACAGAGATCACAGCTTTGTCATTCTGTCCCTCTGCAAGTCACTGTTTACTTAGCCATTCCTATGCCTGAAATTAAGCCTGCTACTTAGTGAGGAGAAAAAAAACCTCCAACAAAACAAAAAACCACACCACCACCAGAGTCCCCCCTCGGAGATAAATTCAAGCAGAACCTCTTCCAGATAATGTCCAGCTCACCTTTGTAATGCCCTCTCTCATACTCTTGTACTTTGGCATCCATCAAATCCATCCCAAACACAACCAGAGCTCCATTTCTCCATCATTGCCCTCTCCCTACCAAATCCCCTGCATTTCTGCCAAGCAGCCTCCCCTCCTCCACTGCCTGCAGTGCTCAGTCAGGGCGAGAGTGCTTTGCTTGGCTTTCCAGCAATTGCAAGAGCCAGACTACTCCAAGTGCCAGCTATACATCTCAGGCATGATATATGAACAACATGTCAGGGGGCTGGGTGTACCATGGCAGCCTGCTCTCACATCCCTGCAGTGCTGCTCAGTGTGCTCCTACACGAAACACACAGAAAACAGCCTCTCAAGGTGTCTTTAGAGGAGGCATGTGAACTTCCAGGAACACTCTGTAGACACTAAACACAGGCCAAGAATAACAAAGCTTTAAATTTCATTTTCTTTCTCTCCCACCAGCCCTCTACAGTCATAGCCAAAAATTAAGTAGTTTAGCCCTGGAATCAAGTTTGGACAAAACCCATCCCCTTTAGCTACTAAAGCTGCACTCACTCTTCACTGTCCTCTGATATTCCTAAAAGAACGAGACTTTCCTCAGCCCGGGGCAGCAGACATTTCCCCTGCTCGGTCTGCAGAGGAGAGAGGCTTCCCATTGAGCTTTTTTTTGCCCACACCAGGCAATCTTTTCCACCGTAGGCAACAGCTACTACACACCCCATTCCTGCCTGATTTCATGCTCCCATTCTATCAGAAAGCACCCTCCTACACGATTCAGGACGCAGCAACTGCTGTGTGTGAGAACTGGGAGGTTTTAAATCGGAAGAGACCATTACAACCATCTGCTCCGACGCTCTGTCCACAGGATTCAGCTTATTTCCTCCAGAAACTTGGATTTGGCTAAACAAGGAGCAGAGCCACCCCAACCCATAGAGTTCAAGAGATGGTCCCCACCAGGTCTGTTGTCCCACGGTCTGTTAGACGTTAAAAAATGATCCTGTTGTGGACATTTGAGCCTTTCACTTACACCTGTGGATGAAGTGCTGTTATGGGGAGTGTGGGGTATATGGGTGGCAAGAAGGTACACACTGCTTCTTAGTACCAGTCACTCTTGCTGCTATGAAGGTACCATTTCCCAGGTTCCTTCTTTTTCATGGCACAGAAAGTAGCTTCCAGGTAAGTAGAAGACTTAAAGAGCTGGTTTCCAAGTGCTCCTTAGACCACGTCCCTTGGCAGCCCATCCAGGTAGACAGGCTGCTTAACAGCAGTCCCTGCTCCTCGGGAAGCATCACTGCTCTCACACACAGTGTGCTGGGAGAAGGGACCTGCTAAAGTCTAGGGTAGAGAAGCAAAACTGTCATGCAGCACCAGAGACCTCTTTAGTCACATTTAAAGGCAGTTCAAATATATTTGCTACAGAAGTCATGCACCTGCTAAATTTCACCAAACCATCTGACCTTGGCCACCTCCTGCCTTCTGCTCACAGGGCAAATGTGTAAAAATGATCTTCAGCTTGCTGCAGAGGTTTGCAGTTTGGGAGGGAAACACTAACAACAACAACAATATATGGTGTTCCTCGAAGCTTGGTTTCGGTTCAGAAAGTTACACTCATGCTCTCTATAACCCATGGCAATAAGCCAAAGGATTATAGAGATAAATAAAGCCAACGACATCTGAGGGAAGAACTTGTATTCTACTGGTTTCACTGACAGTGGGGAAACTACTTTGAAGAACCTGGTTTGCTTTTTTCGCTGCCTTATACTCTGGAGGATTCTAGAGGATTCTACCTCCAGGATTGCAGCAGGGACATAGAATCACAGAATCAATAAGGTTGGAAAGGACCTCAAAGATCATCAAGTCCAACCTGTCACCACAGACCTCATGACTACTAGACCATGGCACCAAGTGCCACGTCCAATCCCATCTTCAACACCTCCAGGGACGGTGACTCCACCACCTCCCTGTGCAGCCCAATCCAACAGCTAACAACTCTCTCTGTGAAGAACTTTCTCCTCACTTCCAGCCTAAACCTCCCCTGGCACAGCTTGAGACTGTGTCCTCTTGTTCTGGTGCTGCTTGCCTGGGAGAAGAGACCAACCCCCACCTCGCTATGAACCTCCCTTCAGGTAGTTGTAGAGAGCAAGAAGGTCTCCTCTGAGCCGCCGCCTCTCCAGGCTATGCAACCCCAGCTACCTCAGCCTCTCCTCACAGGGCTGTGCTCGAAGCCTCTCCCTGCTCCTGCTGGCCACACTATTCCTGATGCCAGGATGCCATTGGCCTTCTTGGCTACCTAGGCACACTGCCGGCTTATGATCAGACAGCTGGGATTGTTTAGCTCTGGGATTGTTTAGCCTGGAGAAGAGAAGGATCAGGGGTGACCTCATTGCCCTCTACAACTACCTGAAAGGTGGTTGTAGACAGGAAGGGGTTGGTCTCTTCTCCCAGGCAAGCAGCACCACAACAAGGGGACACAGTCTCAAGCTGTGCCAGGGGAGGTTTAGACTCGAGGTGAGGAAAAAGTTCTTCACCGAGCGAGTCGTTTGTCATTGGAATGTGCTGCCCAGGGAGGTGGTGGAGTCACCGTCCCTGGAGGTGTTCAAGGGGAGATTGGACGTGGCACTTGGTGCCATGGTCTAGTTGTGAGGTCTGTTGGGACAGGTTGGACTTGATGATCCTTGGGGTCTCTTCCAACCTTAGTTATACTGTGATATTGTGATACTGTGGCTGTCAATCAGTACCCCCCAGGTCCCTTTGTCTGGCTGCTCTCCAGCCACTCTGACCCCTGCCTGTAGCACTGCATGGGGTTCTCGTGACCAAAGCGCAGCACCCGGCACTTGGACTTGCTGAATGCCATCATGATGGACTCTGCCCATCTGCCCAGCCTGTCAAGGTCCCTCAGTCACCCTCCAAGTGTTTGAGAAAGATATTCTCAAGAAAATAAAGACAGCCATTATGAAAAGGTGCTTCCAGTTGTGGCTCACATGCCATGATCTGCTGAAGTGGTTACTCCACTAACAACTGGGTGGGACAGGTGAGTGTAAGAAGAGATTAACTAAGGCAGGCCCAAGAGTGACTACGTAATTAAGTCTGCAGCTGCAAGGAGCTGTATTTCTTAAACAGAACCTTGGAAACCACAGTTCTTGCTACACCAATTATTTGCTCCAACTGATTACATCGGAAGCGAATTTCATGCTTTGCCACGGGAGACCGAGCCCAGGAGAGAAGGTGGAGCAGATGCAATGGGGAGTTCACGGTCCCCCCGGCTCCCTCACAACAAGCAGGTCTGTCCTGCCCAAGCCCTGATCTTTCTCAACCCCAGGCAGGCAGGATTTCAGGCGTTGCTTTATAAAGAAGAGGCTCCTTGTCAAGGAGATTAATGGACTCGTAAAACCTCCTGGCTACCGATGGCCTCCATGCTATGGGAGGAAACAACAGGAAGAGTCCCACATGACTGAGACAACAGAACTCAGCAACACGTACTGTCTTCTTTCTTCCATTTTCTTCCAGTCTGTCTCTCCCTGTAAGACTTGTTCACTGCCATTAAAGCAGTTTCCTCCTGGAGAGGAGGACTTTTCAAAGCAGAGGACACCTGACCCTAGCTACACAACTCAGCGCCCACCCCAAGCACAACCCAGACGTAGCCTTGCAGCTACTGCACCTTGCAAAACAGCCACACGAGTCCAATCTGTTTTTTTCCCCTGTCTCAGAACACACAAGTTATGCAAGCCTTTCATTAATCACATTTTAAATATGTGGGAGAGAACTCAGCAGTCCTCACATCCACCAACTATGCAACTCTGTTCTCACCTATTCAACATACTCCTACACTGCTGCTTACACAAAACCCAGACGCTATGAGAAAACAGAGAACACAGGGCCACTCATCTTTAGTAACAGTTTTGTCTCTTAGGATCAAATATGGATTAGCTCTATCTTCTCAGTCTCTCCTCCCCACCCCACATGCCTGCAGTATAATTAAACCACTACAAAGAATCAACAGGCAACTACTTGTGTTGGTTTTTCCCCCAAATGAAAGTCAGAGAAGCAATGAACTATCACATGCAATTCCCCACCCTTCTCTGAGCTGCCTACCTCCTTCCAAAATATGAGTCAAGTTTATTCATAATAACGCCCAAGACTAAGAAACCCTTGGTTTGCTAACAGCACCTAACCCCTAAATACAGTTTCAACACCCATCCTGCCTGACAATAAAAGCCTCACACCTCTGAACTGAGAAGTCAGCTGGCGTGTTCCTACAGAAGCTGCCCTCCATAAGCACTCTGACCACGATTAGTTATTTGGCCTGCATCGGGCGTCACTGAAGCGGCACTGCAACAGCTACTCGCTGCCAACAGGATGTATTACCAGGTTTTAATTACAAGATCCATTTCCATACAATTCCTAAAAACCACTACTACTGCAAAGCCCACCTTAGGCGAAGGGCAGTGGCAGAGCAAAGGCTGACCGTGAAAGGAAAAGTCTTCACATGTCTATACGGTTATGATCCAGGCAATTGCTTAAGCAGGAGCCCCATGCTTATTAAACACCACCTACACCAAATGCCAATACTTCTTAAATAATTCTTTCCAGTTCCAAAACTGGATCATCCACATTTGGCAAACCTTGGCTCCGGCAACCGTAAACACTCCAGCCTGAAATTAATAGTTAACAACTGGAGCAAGACTGGGAGCAGGATATCTCCAAGTATGGAGATGAACTTCTGTTTTCACTTGCAGTTTGTAAGAACCAGGTGAGAAAACAGAGGCTGGCTTGGTGCAGGGACTGAGTTTATTTATGGCAATGATGCAGCATAGAAAGGAGCTCACTTCTTTCGAAGCAAGCACTGACCTCCCAAAAAAGCTGAGGAAGGACTTTTTACAAGGGCTTGTAGTGACAAGACGTGGGAATGGCTTGAAGTTAGAAGAGGAAAGATTTGAATGGACATTAGGAAGAAATTCTTTACAGTGAGGGTGGTGAGACACTGGAACAGGTAGTCCAAGGAGATTGTGGATACCTCCTCTCTCAAAGTGTTCAAGCCAGGCTGGATGAAAAGAATAGAATATAATAAACCAGGTTGGAAGAGACTTTCAAGATCATCATGTCCAACCCACCATCCAACACCATCTAATCAGCTAAACCGTGGCACCAAGCACCCTATCAAGTCTCCTCCTAAACACCTCCAATGATGGTGACTCCACCACCTCCCCAGGCAGCCCATCCCAATGGGCAGTCACTCTCTCTATGAAGAATTTCTTCCTAACATCCAGACTAAACCTGCCCTGGCACAGCTTGAAACTGTGTCCTCTTGTTCTGGTGCACTGAGCAATCTGGTCTGGTGGGAGGTATCCCTGCCCATGGCAGGAGAGTTGGAACGAGGTGATCTTGAAGGTCTCTTCTAACTCAAAGCACTCTGATTGTGTGTCTTTAGAAGATGAGCAACAGCAACACTTTAGTTTAGTACTTTAAAATTTCCAGATTTTTCCAGAGCAAAGCCTCAGGAGTAGAGCTGAAGACCACACCAGTTTTGAAAGAACCGAGTGCTCCCACCTCGACTCATTACCACACATAAAAAACTGGTTTGCCAAAGACAGCAATGACTTTTCAACACCAACCACTAAAGAAAAATCATGAAACAAATGAAAAAAAAACCAAAACCCACACCAAGAAACAACATACCAACAAAACACAAACCACCTTCTAAGGTTCTCTTCCAAATGCTGAGAAGCTAGCACTCAAGTCACTACAAAATGTGCAGCCCAACATGACTCATTCACTCAGAAACGACACTGCTAAAAATAAGCAGTGATCTGCAGGAATATAAACCCTTTGTAATGCCACACACTTTGGCAAAGGCTGTGCAGGGCTGCCTTAAAGCACAAGCTTTGCATCTGAAGACATTAACATAACAGGTAACAAGCAATCCAGAGGAAGAGAAGTCACATGCAAGGTACCATTTACCAGATGAACCAGATACCACCTCCTCCTGCCAGGAAGGTGGTGACAGAGACAGTCCTCTCTCGTCTCATTCGCCGCACAAGACTGTAAAGTGAGCTGCATGCTGTCCCTTACATATCAGTTGAAGCAAGCAGAAAGTGTTCTTCCTGCAACACAAAGCCTTACAGAAAAGAACCAGCAGCTCAAAGGAAACCTAAGATGGCTTCTGTGAAATAGCTGGTGAAGATGATGCCTGTGAAACCCCAGGGGAAACCCATCAAGACTTTGGGCCATGTGTTTTCATTAAGCCTGAACACCATCTGCATGCAAGGCAACAGATGCCATACAACCCAGTGCATCACCCAGCCTGCCTTGGTCAGTTAAGTAGATGGCAAGTTTCATTATTCCATATAATGTTCCACAACTGCACACCATCATTGGACTTGATGATCTTTGAGGTCTCTTCCAACCTTAGTGATTCTATGATTCTGTGATCATTACACAGAAAAACCTCAGCAGCATTGAAAAACATTTCAGTGGGTGCTTGGCCAGGTGCCTACAAAAGCACACCAGTTAACAACTTCAACTTAATCCCACTTGTGCTTGCACCAACATTTGCTAGGAATGAAGGGTTAACTTCTCAAACAGCAAAAAGAAGTGGCTGTCTGGTCAGGTGAGCACATCTGCTGTCAAACAACTACAAGGAGCTGTCAGCACATGGCTACTGTCACAAGGGAAGACAGCAAGCAAGGCTGATCTTGCAACAACTGGGAGCTAAGAGTATTCAGAATGAGTAGAAGCTGGTGGGGGGGAGGAAAAAAGAAAGAGTGAGGTTTTAATTTATTTATCATGCTATCACTGCACTGAGGAGCCTTACTTACACAGTATCTGCTTCACTGGGCATAAAGCTTCACTGGACTTTCCCTGGCTGAGGGCCAAACGAGCCATGCATTAAGGTACACCTTAACATTATCCTACTGCATCATGAAAAACAAAGCACAGCCCCAGCCAGAAATGAAGTTATAATCTATTGTTTAAAAAAAAAAGAAGATAGATTATGGACTTCATGGCTCTATGCAGAAATATGTCAGGTCAGAAGGAGGTCACACTGTGAGCACAAGTATAAATGCCAGTGCTGCTTTTCCACTCCAAAAGAAGGAATTTACAACATTGTGCACCAGTCAACTAATAAAAACTGGTTTATTTTTGGAAAGGCAAACTAGAGTTTCTGCAAACATCTGCTGGTCATAAGATCTCACACTGCTAACACCTTAAGATGAATTCTTTTAATATGCTGGAGGATTCACAGCAGGTAAAAGCTGAAGCCAAGGCCTCCTCTCAGCATAAAAGCTCAGGGGTGATCCATCTAAACATAGGGAGCCCAGGCAGCACACCTGAAGAGACCACACACTGGTCAGAAAGGTCCAGGTGTGCACAGTGAGCACCTACTAACTACAGGCAATGCACACACTGTCTTCAGGCTTCTTGGCAATGAGGATCTGAGAGCATCACAGGTACCTGCAGCCTTTCCAAGGGAGGCTTTTTGGTATTGCCAGGTGTTCAAACCAGGCTGGGTACCACAGCATCCTTTTGCCTTCACAAAAAATAAAAACCAATCAATCCTAACTCAGCCATTCTCATCAGGGAATCTGTGACCCTCTGGGGTCATCCTTTGCAGAGTCTTCAAACAGGTCCCAACACTTTGTTTCTGGTTCAGCCAGTTGGTTGTTTGGCCTCCTGATCTCATGAAATACAAGACAACAAAAGCCAAGGTGTAACCATACACACACACAAATCAAAAAAATCAAAGCAGACAGCAACTCTTTGTTCCAAACAAAGCAAATAAGCCAAAAAAAAAAAAGATCCAGGTGTGTACATCAGGCTGCATCACAAAGCTTTGTCACTGTTAACTTCGACTTGATCTCAACTGACCCAGAGACGCATGGAAGCACCACCAGCACTCAAGAAACGCTGCACTGTTTGTTGTTTTTATGTTAGTAGGAATACAAGATCTTTGAAAAACATATTGCCAAAGCCCCCCACATGGGCAACAGGCTTCTGGAAGAGAACTCCAAGGAGTCCATTTTCCAGTACCTTTGAGGCTTAGCATCTCTTTTTATTGGATTATGAATTCTTTCACTCGGGGGACAAGACTCTGCTCCTACAGAACCCTCTCCATATGCAATGGAGGAGAAACAAAAGAAGTATATGGTAACTCAGGAGAACACAAACCTGCTCTGTTTGTTTATCAAATACCTGCAGGTCTGTCATACATAACCACCTAACAGCAGTTGTCATCAAGGGAAGGAAATAAACAAGTGAGCAAATGAGCATGAACCTCATCTAAAGTCATTGAGTGGTTTTGCTGTTTCAGGCAGACTGAAACTGCAGCAGTGCACAGGTCAGCTTCTGTCTGACTCAGGCTCAGTGTGTGAGCCCTCAGCTCCAGCACTCTTGCTATATTACTGCAGCAACATCTCACTGGCAGAATAGGTGCCTCTTCTCCTACAGATCATAGAATGGTTTGGGTTGGAAGGGACATTAAAGACAGTGAAGGTCCAACACCCCCTGTGATAGGCAGGGACACCTCCTACTAGACCAGGTTGCTCAAGGCCCCATTCAACCTGGCTTTGAACACTTTCAGGGTTGGATCCTCCACAACTTCTCTGAGTAACTTGCTCCAGAGCCTCACTACCCTTATGAGGAAGAACTTCTTCCAGAGTTCCAATTTAAATCCAGCTTCCTTCCAGTTTGAAGCCATTACCCCTTGCCCCATCTCTCCATGCCCATGTCAAAAAACCATCTCCAACTGTCCTGTAGCTCCCTTCAAACACTGGAAGGCTGCTCTAAGGTTTGCCTGGATCCCTTCACTAATACTCAAAACTTTCTTCTTGCATAAAGTTGAGTTTGGAATTTACATTTTGGGGGCAGAAACACAAAGTTCTTGTTAAGTCTCAAGAATCAAAGAAGGACAAATAATCTCCTTTTATTATCTCATTACCTATCAGGTCATGCAACCTCTCCTTAGGACAAACAACTTCTACCTCTGAGGGAAGCTGGAGGGAGGAACTCAAACCTTTTGTTTCCTGAATGCTGCATCACACTGCAGATCATCTGTTGGGTGTTTATCTATAGAGACATACCTCAAGGAATGTCAAAGACCAATAAATATTAAAGCAGGGTGGTTTGCTTGCTCAAGCTTTAGCACTGTACTTGGTTACTGGGTCAAATCTCAAAGAGCTGTTCAGCCTACCAGTGCTAATTCCTCCACAAAAAAAGAAAACTATGATGTAGGTCAGAGGAAAAAGTTCATTAGGAGGACATCATCATCTAAATTTTCCAGCTGGAAGTAGCAGCAGGAATTTAGATGGAAAAATTTCACACCCTTGTAATGCTTCTTAACAAAGGAATGGGGAAAAAAAACCAATTTTGTTACACGAAGAGCTTCACTTGCAGCAACATCAATGAACGCTGGATCTACAGGGTTTGAAAATTTCATGAGGTTTTTTGTCACTATGATTGAACAGATACTTGGAAGAGTTGCTCTTGCATAAAATGCCTAATGGGAGAGAAGTGAAAAGAGCATGTCACTGTAGCAAACATGACTACTAGCAAAGAAAAAACTGCTTTCAAAGCCTCCCCGTGTGATCAGTCTCACTCTGGCATTCCACACAGACACACAAAAAGAAGTTAATACCAAAAAAAATAATAATATTAAAAATTATACAGCTGATCAGACAAAACTTCCTTGTTTTAAAAAAAGCAAAGCAACTTGCACGTGGGTGTATCATGCAAAGCCTAAATACAGACTGCCAGCGAGTTAAAAGGGTAAATATTGTAATTTCAAGGAGCAAATATTGTAGTTTCTAGGAGGAAGATGGGAAAAAACACACACACCCACCAGTCCCCAACCAAAACAAGCTCCAACCACGTTAAAATTTAAACATCTCAGAGCTATACATTAAAAATGTAGAGCAGTACATTTTCAAGTGGGCAGGTTCATTAGGAAAGCCCTGACAGTGCTCTCATTCAGACTATGGCTGAATGCGGTGGAACAGCAGCAGAGGACTCTGTCCCCAGCTACACAACCTTTTAGGCTTGCAACACAAAGGTCAGGAATAGAAATTGCACTTGTATCTAGGACTGCTGATAATCAAACTCCAGCTTCCCTTCTTCCTTCTCAAACAATTTGCTGAGTAGATTTCCATACCCACTTCTGGTTAATTGTTCCCTTGGTCCGTGCTGGTTCCCATCATCTCGATCGAGCAGGATTTCTGTCACAATGCAGACTGCAATCAACCCCCTCCCCCCCCCCACACCCCCCAAAGAAATCCAAAGTACTATTGACTTGACCCTCCATCAACTGCATAGACCCCTCACAACTCTCAGTGGGTAAAAGCCTTCTCCCTGGCAGCATAAGGATTCTTACTCATTTTGATCTTAAGATGATTTATGTTCTTCCTTCTTTTGCCAAAAGCAAGAAAGTGGAAAAAACTCCTGAGTAAAGCAGGGAAGATCAGGCCAAATTAGTTGAAATTCTTGTGTCCTGTCTCTTAAACTAAGGTTCGACCACTTGGTCTTCAGAACTGCTTTTTACATTACAGTAATATTTTTAAAGGCTCTGCTGTAAAAAAATAAATAATAAGTTATTTGAGACAGAGATGAGTCCAGGCTGTGCCTCACAAACTCACCATGAGTTTCAGACTGCCTCTTTGGTACTTGGCTGCAGAGACCATGAAGGAAACACCCAGGAGAATCCAACCCTGCCCATCCCAGACTGAGACACTCAGCCTCCTGAAACTGATAGTCTGAAGCATGGTCCATTACCAGCAATTGCACTTCTCTCAGCCCTGGACAGAGGGGAGACACCGAATCTTCTCACAGCTTCAGGAAGAGATGGGCAAGATGCGCCTACCCAGGAGATAGTTTGTCCAAGGGTAACTTTCTCTCCACTGTACTCCTTGTTCTTGGATGAAACACAACCATTGCTGCAATAGCCTTCCACGGTGTCTGAACAAAAGGGCACCCAGTTGGCTTCACCAACCCTGCCTGCTTAGAGATGAAGGGGCAAGGACAGCATCATCCCCAGATGGCCTAACATCTTGTGGCACTTTGCGCATTGATGTAACCCTTCAGCCTCATGGCACTGCGATCAAACTTTGCTCGGGGTGACCATTAAATATTTCACAATCAAGAGAAAGGAGATAAGGCTTTACTCCTGCAACTTCCAATCCCTCTGCAAAAGCCTGATACGATCAAATTGCTTCAGTCCAACTGATGCTGAACTCAAGCTATCACTCACTAATCCCTAACGAGGGAGCCAGAGACTCCCATCCCCCCCATCCTTCTGATGCCTGCCAGCAAGAAGACAGATTTATTTCTTTAGGATTAGCATTTTGCTATTGGAATGACTGGATATACCAGTACTGTTGCAACAAATCAGCATAAACCATAATCTTGTTAGAAGGCTATGGGACAGATTAATCCACTGAAAAATCCAGTTTGTTCCAGGGCAAGCTTTTCTCTAGCTGCAGATACACAGAGGCAGCATCTCAGAGAGCCTTCAAAAAAAACCTGTTTGACCTACTGCAGGGAAGGGGAGCACAAATGTTTTAAACAAACACCAAGTAGAATTCTGGTGCCACTGTCATTGATGGTAAATGCTCTGCTGACTTTAGCAACCTCACAGTTCGAACCCTGCCGTCTGGCTTTCTTTGTGTTCATAAGAAAACCAGTGGGAGGGGAGGAAAAAAAAAAGAAGAGTAACAACACAGATTTCATCAAGATCTGTTTGTGTTTGTTTCAAGCCTTCAGAACAAACATCCCCAAATGAGAAACCTTACTTTTCATGAACTCCAGCCAAACAAGCCAAAACACATCTCTCAACACAGACTGCTCTCCACCCCCACACGGGGTGGAAAAAAAACCCACCCAAAACAGTCAGTACAACATCATCTTTAACATTTGCATTCCAAAACACAGTAACTTTCTGCTGCTGTCATAATCACTCTTCTTATTAATGTTGAGCATCATCAGATGTAGCTGCAGATTTGCTGCCTCCTCACAACAGATTTAGTTGCAAGACTGAACCAACAGATCAGTCATTCACCATGGTTACTTACAAACCACCCTAGAAGTCTCAGCAGCTCTTTAAACTACTCCAAACCTCTGCACCACATTGAATAGTGGCCACTATTTATCATGAGAACGTCTATGTTAAGGGAAAAATAAATAAATAAATCTTAGAAACACTCAGTTGAAAACTGAGATTCTCATGGAAGAAAAGTTTTCTGGTTTTGAAGTCACCCAAGTTCACAAATCTGAAGTGTTATGAGTAAAAGCAAGGAAAGCCAACTTCTACCGCACTTAAAAGCGATCACAGGTTAGAAATACAGAGGAAGAGAAAGCTAAGTAAGTTTTCAGTGCATGCAAGAGAGGTTCCAGCCTACTTTAGTGTTACCATAGAGAGGGAGAGAGAGGAATTTTTATGTCTGTCTCATGTTTAGTCTGTTTTCCATTTTGAATTCTCATGGCCAAAGTCTGGGGGGGGGAAGAAATAGATTTAAAATATTTATCTGCCCTTCACACCAGGTTTGGAAATGAGGAATCCAGAGAGTAGCTTTCATAAGCAGTCTGATAGGTATGGATAAAGAGAAGGACAGCACTACCTGAACAAAAGAAAAACACAGCAGTAATGAGACTTCTGGGCAGCCTGCTGCCATCCAAATCAGCCCCTTTAAATGCTTCATTAAGAGTGCTGAGGTTTTGCTTCATTAGAGGCAAGCTTTCCTCATGCTAGAAAGCTCCTGCTCAGACCTATAAATATCATGAGGTCCACTGCAGGATACATTTCCAAGTGCCTGTTTAGCATCAGGTGCCTAGCTGGAGAAGCTTAGTATTTCGAGGTGGGAGGTCAGCATTTAGTATTGTACTACATGCTTTCCTGGCTTCCTACTTACTTCCCAGCATAGATACAGAGTGGTTGCCCTAATTAACAAAACTGAAGGTGGCTGTGCACCTCAGCTGCTGCAGAAGTCACCTACCTCCTCCTGCATGCAGTGGTCGGGAGCCTGGTCAGGGAAGCATGGGTAAAGCTCCCTAGATTCAGGATGCCAATGAAGAAAAAATTTTAACCCTACCAACTTCATCAATTGAAGACCTAGAATTTGATTCTAGATTGCCCTGGCAGAGAGAAAAGCAGCCTATTCATTCAGACATTTTCTGGGCACAGCATGAGATCCGGGGAGCTCTCATCGACAGTTAGTTATAATTAGATGATATTTTAAAATAGTATCCAAGTAGACATGCTCAGTCCTCTCATTATATACCCCAAGTCCTAAAGAGACACTATGCTGCTTTGTGTGGCACTGCAGTGATCCCTGTTTGAACTTGGGGCATCTTGGACATGCTCCCAATTAAAGTAGTCCAAGTGCAGGAGCTGCTCGGGCATAGTTTGCTTTGGCTCTGAAAGAACTCATCATTACAATTTAATCTGCCTCTGAATTTTTCTGCAGCCTGGGTTAAGGATGGAATAAAAACAGCTAGAAGAAAGCAGAAGTTCAGCTCTGCTCTGAAGTTGGGTTGCCACCTGGCTGCTTGCCCAGTGGCCTGGCCCATCTCCCCATGCCCTCAGAGACCACGCAGGCACTAAGTGATTGTGCACACTTGGCACTTGCTTCATGGGGCTGCCACTGCCTTTGCCATTTAGCTATCCCCCTTGCCACCTCTCCTGCCCAACCTGGAAAAACTCCAGTGTCACCAGCAAGAGGGCAATGCCTCTTCAAACACAGGCTGATCACACACAACCACAAAAATTTGGGATGATCAAGGGGAATTAGGCACCTGTTTGGACAGCATCTGAGCAATACGGGCATGCTGACAAGAGGGATGCAGGCAAAGCTGCACCTCATTCCGTTCTGATCAAGAACAGTCCCAATCCTGCAGGCAATGTATTTCCATTGTTTCAGAGAAATCTACACTGAAACTGTAAGGTATAAAAAGAATGGCTTTATTTTAGTAACCCATAAGTGGTAAGTGAACAGCAGCCCTTCGATATAATTCCTATTATCTTATTATGGCACAAGAGTGAAATAAACCCCTTCCTGGGAAGGTGAAAGCTGCTCTCGGTGAGAGCACACAGAGCAGAGTGAAGACAAGCCCATCATGCTTCCCTTTCCCCTTGAGGGCACATTTATCTTTGCCCACAGGCCATGTGGTCTTCAGATATTCTGTTATATACATTGACAGGAACCCAAATGTCATTTGACAATGCAAGCCATAAAACATGCAAGAGAAGTGATCTCCTCCAGCTTGCCCTACATTCAGCTGCAGTGGTGTTGCAGCCTTGCTGCAGCCACATCCTGGGTTCAGTGACCACAATAACACATACATGTAGGTACTCACAGTTTGTATTTGTAAATGGAGCCCTAGCATCTCTGAGTCACATCTGCACCAAGGCTTTCTCTGTCTTTCTGCTCTCAGGATAATCTAGCTTCACATTTGGAGACTGAGAAAGAAAAGAAGTCTGACTATAATGAAATTGCATAAATGCAGCTCAGGTAAGATCACAGGTACACCCAACATGTATGGTTATGGCCCTCTTCAAAGAGGAAAAGGTATTTTCATCTCTAATGGACAGTAGCCTGAACAAAACTCTTAGGAGAGAAGCAGGAATAGCTTCATGGTTTGGAAGCAGGGATTTACATGTAAGAGTCTCCTTCCAGATAGTCAAATCACATAACAAATGGACATGGATTACTACTTTCTTACAAATACACCATCTCCACTCACTTTCTCTATGTCAAGCAGTCAGTGCTGGTCAACAAAAGGACACACTTCATGCAAAGCCTACCAATACACAGCAGAACTCCCTTCACTGAAGCTAAAGCACACAGCACATCAACAGCCAAGTGCAGGACTCCACAGAGGGAGACCCCGTGTTACCTGCACTGATATAAAACCACCTCTCTGCAGCAAAGCCCAGAACAGCAGCAGCAACAAGCTGTAGTTCCACTTTCTGTGTCTGTGAAGAGAAATTTTCAAGTCTCTAGGATGTCTGAAATAACTTTCCCTGCTTGCTTTCTCACCTCTGGTAACGTAAGAGCAGCTGCCACTCTTGGTACACGCACAGCCAAACATCATTTTGCTGCCTGGACCAAGAAACATCTTGATTTGTTCCAAGTTGAGGGAAAAGAAGAGGACAAGGAGGAAAAAGACAAGAGCATGGAGCAATGGAGAAGCAGAGTTTGCACAGGAGCCATAAGAATCTGGAGGACAGGCCAAGCAGGCAATGTCACAGTAATGCTGGAAGAGATGAAAGGATGGGATAACAGAAATGAAAGCAACTCACTGCACTCTTGGGCAGTATTGAGTATTTTACCTTACTGACCTTGGAAACAACTGCAGATAACTTGCAACACCTACTAGAAGCCTACAAGTGAAGGACACTATCTTGGGGCACAGACTGAATGACACAAACTCGGCCCAAGAGCTCCCTGAATCCAACTATGACCCAAAGGGACCCAGTGAAAGATGCAACAGGAAAGCTGGACAAGAAGAAAAGATCTGGGCTTGTGTGCCTTTTTAACTTTCCCCACCCCTTAAGTAAAACGTTTCCTTCATCTTCCCACCCCAATATTGCCTCTTTCATCTCCCAAATGGTCAGGTGCCAGGAAGCATCAACAGCTAGTGCTTGCTTTTAGAGGGGCAAACCAGTAAAACTGTCAGTTGGAACAACAACAAGCTGCAAACAGAAAAACAAACACAGGGGAGGGTGTATCTGAGCATTTGTGGGTTACTTTGAAACAGTTCCTGGAAGTAATTTAGCCACTGAGTTTTCAGAGTGTTGACTCTTACAAGCCCAGCTGCAAGGTGAGTGCGCTCTGTCGCAGTCCAGCTTGTGTCAGCATGAGGAGGGACATGCCTGGATAAGACCAGAGGACACAGTTCTGGAATAACTAAGTAGGGTACACACAGGGCCCTTTCTCCTCTCATACCCCTGGGTCAGGCTTTGGCACAGTCTCTCCCTTCAGGACACAGTGAATAAGCAGTTCAGGGTGGTCTATCCCTAGACTCTCTCCAACCAGCCCACATCCTTCCTGCCATGGGAACCATGTCGCCACGCAGCCTGCCTCACACCTTACCTTCAGAGGACACACAGCCCTGTGCAGCAGCCCAGGCCATGGCTGGTCATCCCCAGCCTGCAGCTGCAGCCCCTCAGCTTCCCCTGGGAACCTGCTGCCCTTTGAGCTAGGTCCTCACCTACACCAGGCACAGGTTTTGTCGTGAAGGCACAAAGACCACAAGGAGAGCAGCAGGTGGTATGCTGAAGGGGGCTTTTAGTTCATATTCAGCTTTACTGCCCACTCCCCCAACTCTGATTGTAAGCAGAAACCCCCCCAACTTCCCCACTGCCACCACTCTGCAGAATGGTTTCTCCTGCTTGATTCACAAATATGGTTGCAGCATGTTTTGGTTTACATCATATTTACATTTGAGTCACTAAGGTTCAGCCCTGACATGAGGCAAGTCCAGCACTAACTTCATCAGCTTGAGCACTCAGGCATCTCCCAGCCTCTGAGACTATCTATATACACACACACACACAGTCTTTATTCTTGGTTATTTGTAGAAGCCCAGAGACATTAACACCCAGTAGTGTTAATGCCCTGTATGAGCCAAACGTAGTTGCCTCCTTCCCTGTCCACTCTCCTCAATAGATACTCCACTGACATCTTTCTGAAGGCCAAGTTTCTGACCACTCCTTTGCACAAACTGAAAGCCAAAGCAAACTGCAGGACAAGCAGGCTGGACTCCCAAGCCCTGCCTGCTCCCAAGAAGGTATTTCTAACCCCCCAGCACACAGCCAGAAGCCTGATGCACCACCGTGCTGCAGCAGCACAGGAGATACCACGACAGAGCAGCTGTTAGCAGCTGTTCCTGCTGGTGCAGCGCCCCAGCCCAGTGTGCAGGTGCCCTGGCAGAGCAGTGATAGCTGCAGTTTTACACTGATGTGCACACTGCCACACAGGCTGCAAAGCAGAGGTAGCCCCAATCCTCTGCAGGCAGACTCTTCACTCTGCTTATACACCTCAACTTCACATCTCTGTGCCAGCCCTCTTGAGTACAGCTGTGGCTCCAGGTGGAGCTGCAGAGGAGGCAGCTCCACAAGCTTTTCATCCTGTACATGGTATGAAAATCACTGACCACAAATGCTATGCAAAACTCGTTCCAAGGGGAAGCACCATTAAAAGCAACATTTTCAGCCTTGAAATATTGGCTCACTGGGTTTTATGAAGGTTGGTTTTGAGTCATATGCAATCCACATTAAGATGATGAATATTTTCCTATAGGGCAGAGACTTAAGCTTCCCTAATTCAACCAACTTGTTACTCCTAATGCCAAAAGGAAATACAGCAACACCCATGCCCTTCACTGCTGACAAACCACCACTGGAACACGCTGTAGCTCTTCCCACAACTTCCATGGAATCCTGGGGCACCAGACCACGCTATCCAAATCCTCCAGCACTTCATCCTGGCATACTCCCTGGAGTTGCCTTCGCTGGGCTGCTACAGGGAGTGCCAATTCACGCAATCACCCAAGCCAGGAACACCTAGTTCCAGAACAGCACTTACAAAGTGTAGAACAACAAAACCTTTCTTTTCCTACCAGACTTGTCCCATTCCTTACTACTACATCTTGCAACAGCAGTGTATGATTCATCACACCACATTTGTTTAAAGATTAGGGGTTCTACTAACTGTTCAAGACACCTTAATTCCTTTGATTTGATGTCTATCTTGTGCTTTGTCTGAGAGCAACAGGTAATTTAAATGGAGGGGGTGGGGGGAATTTAAAGGAATAAATGCCAAGGCATTAGGCTTCCTCTAGGAATTTATCCACTGATTTAAAGTTGGATTTAAACCTGAATTCCAGTTAGGAAAAGACTAATGGTGTTTCCTCTTCCAATACCTGGAACTAGCTGAATTATCCCAGAAAAGTTTGGCCAGGTATTTACACAAGGGCTTCACCTAATAGTCAAAACTTTAGCAACTGAAACAAAGAGCTGTGTTTCACACCCTGCATATGGCAGAAAAGAATAAGAACATTTATTAAGTGTGTTAAGGAATAAGAGCAAGGCAAATATTCAGCATCCTAGCAGGCCTACACAATATCAAGGGTCCAGTGTAGTCCCCATGGCATACTGGTTAAAGAACACATTATTCTGTGTTACATCATTGCCAAGCAGCTCAAAGGAATAATGGATTTTTAGGTATAAACCAGGTACACTGCTGAACTCTTCATCTGCCTCACTGGAAGCCTGTGGTACACCTGGGAATAGGTGTTGCCAAGTTACAGGCCTCCATCTCCAGCAGGGCACAATAATCTTCACAGACACCATTCAGGAGCTGCAGATTTTAAATGAATTAAAAGTGTTTTCACTAAAATGTTTCTGGAACACATCTCTGTCAGAAGGGGAAAAAAACCAAACCAAACCACCACCAACACCAAAACAATCTAAACAAAAAACCAGGAGCAGTGGTTGGTGGCAACCTGGCAATTATTTTTTCATTCAGTTGTGTTGATGGAAAGAGCAGACCACAAGATAAAGGAGGAAAGAAGAGGAAGCAAAGAGGAGATGCTTCAGAGATGACACTTCAATGGCAAAGTCCACTGTACAAACAGTTGGAGTTTCAAAGGTGCTCAGCATGTAAGGAAGAAATTAAGTCATAAGGACACAGCACATCTTGAGAATTTTTGCCTTTACATCGGGGACACTTCTCTATCTGCCCAGGAGATGAGAACTGTCAGCTACCACACCACAGTACAAAACAGATAGCCATACCCAGAGTGGGAAATCAGTCAGAGCCATTGCCCAGGTCTGAACGTATCTGAAACCTTATTCTTGGTCCACTCAAAAAGCTCTGTCCTACCCCCACATGATCCCTTTTAAAGATTTATTCAATAGCAGACTACTGAGACAGCCTGCACTAGCTTCTCAAAAGAAGGAGGTCATTGGAGACAACTAAAGCAGAGATAGCAGCATTCAGACCTTGAAAGAATAAAGCTCTTTGTAGTTTTGCAGCATTGTTCAGCTGCACAGATAAGTCACATTTGTAGAGTGACGCAATCCAAACCGTTCATTATCTCCGCAGCCATGCTGTTCTATTGACTGCCATGGGTTTGATAAGCTGCAAGGCTGCTCAGTTTCCAGGTATTTGGAACCAGAATAAACCCTACAGTAAGGTGTGCTGCAAGGAACAATACTCCCCTGAATGTGACTAGGGTAGATGGACATCACTATCAATAGTTTTGAAGTGGGAGAGAAAAAGGGAATCTGAAATAAAGCAAGTGAAATCTCTTCATCCTCAGGAGCCAGAGCAGCACAAGCATCACTGGTCACCCACTGCTGACATTCACAGGAGTTCACTGGGGGTAAAGAAGATGAAATCACCCTGTAAATTTGTTACCCATTTAATAGACTTTTCCTTTCTTTATAACCACTAGTTCTGCCATTTCATCTTACAGCAACCACACATTTCATGTTCAAAGCCAGGCTGGATGGGGCCTTAAGCAAACTGGTGTACTACAGGAGCTACACCTGCCCATGGCAGGGGGTTGGAACTAGATGACCTTCAAGGTCTCTTCCAACCCAAATCATCCTGTGATTCTAAATGCATAAAGAAGAATTTCCTTTGGAGCCTCAGTGGCTCATCGAGATCCATGGTCTCCCAGAAACATTCAGCACGGTTTCCACACCATGCACAGCAGGGAATCACTTTACTCTGGCTGAGGACAAGTGCCACTCTGTTTGATCCCAGGAGCATAACACAACATCTTTGATAACACCTAATTATGCTTATCCCTTGAGATAAAAAAACAACAGATAAAATCACAGGACCACCTGCCCTCTTAATCACAGACACTTTCAGACTTTGTACACAAACTATCAATTTCTGTGAACTCTTCCAGTTCATACCCAGTCTGTGGGTGAAAACTACCTGCTAGCAAAGGCTGCTCTTGTGGAAACACAGTGACAGCAGCTAGGGAAACGGGAGCTCTGCTAAGAAAAAGAATGACAAGACTCCTGCAGTCCAAAGGGAGCAGTAAGCTTATGAAAGAAAGCCCAGCCTGAAGCTCAGCTCTATGTAAAACAGTATGTTTCAGATCTTAACCTTAAAACAATACTCAGAAAAAGAATTATGCCATTTAAAGCCCTGAGATAATCATGCAGGACATCATTTCAGCATTAGCAACAAGTCACAGGCACAACTTCCTTCTGAGCCTTTTCTAGCAATGATCTGAAGACAACCAACGCAGCCCAGGCTCACCCGCACGTTCTCAGACCAGCGCCGCTCACCTTCTGCCCTCTTACAACAACCACACTCTGATAAGATCTCCCCACTGTGGGTTCCCAGAGAGAACTCTTTTCCCCACTGCACCCACCCACAAGCCTCTTGGTGTCACTGGGCTGGGAATCAGCTGTGACAAAGCAGATCAGGATGGCAGGGGGGCGAGGACAGGAAAAACACAGCACAAAGCTCACTCCTCTCTCCTGGCTCTTTGAGCCTTGCTTCTTTTCATCTGAGGCAGCCCACTCAGAGAATTCCACAGCGTGAGATGAAGCCCATTCATTTTCTTTGGTATGGTGATAAGCACTCTTTCAGCAGCTTTGTATTCGAGTTATCCTTTAGAAATATTTAAGCTGTTCTATATGTTGGGGAAAAAAACCCACCCCAAACAACAGAAAAACCTCTTTGCTTCCTCTCAAGAGTGACAGATATTTTATTACTCTATTTTTTTTTAGTCTATTTGTTCAATTTAGGTAACAATATTCACCAGCAAAATACTACAGCACGTAAACAGATCAAAACAAACAAAATTTGACTTGTGTCTTGACAGCATCCAAAAACATAACCTGGAAGACAAGTAAACGGGTTCAAACTTTCATCTGAAAAGAAACCCAACAAAACCCAGAAGTTGGCCTATTTATCATTTCTAGATGGCTAAAGTAGGCACTGCTGGCCAAGCACTTCCAACTGCATCTTGATGTAATGACAGATTACTTCCTCCCATTCCTCCTTCATCCCACACCATCAGGAAAAGCCCTCCCTTCTTAGCAGAGGACCAAATTTAGCACACATAAATATTTCATAGCTTCATTCTGTCAAGAAATCAAACTGAACTACTTAAGGGCATGCTTCCAGGAGGTGCACATCCAAACTCAAAGAATAAAACTGTATTCACCATACCCATGTACTTCCTTCAAACTGAAAGGCCTGAAGGTGAAGCAACAGTGAAAGACTGGGTGTGGGTATCATCCAAGAACATAATCCACCAAGTGCTAACTCCATTGAGAAATGTAGAAACAATGCAATGAGGCTGGCATCTTCTGAAGACAACACACCTCCAGCTTCTCAGTCCTCCCTGACATCCTGGCCCCTCCAGAAGAAATGAATTCTGACTTTCAAAAAACCCTCACGATGACTGAAACAAGCAGCCCAGAAACAACTCACTGCAACAGACAGAAGACAACCACAAAATCAAAAGGTGACTGAAGACAGACATCTACAGGTGGTTTGATTTCCAACAGCATGAAAGACATGCAGCTTCCACTCATCCAGAGAGGAATTCAGTACCTAAAGGAGCGATGCGGCCATTTCTGTGCACCTGAACCCTGGCCCATCAATGAGTAGCTGCAGGCTGTACCTGCAGCAGTGCTGAAGAGAAAAAAGAAAAGCTGCATCCTGATGACACTGTCACAAGATGCTATTTAGTTAAGAGAGGTAGCCTTAAATCGCCTGAGCACTGGATGACACACTTTTGGACTGGAGTCAGTGCAATCATCATGACATTTCTCTGACAGAGCTTCACTTGTTAGCTTTGCAGGACAAGGGCAGGGACGCAGAGCAATCATCCAGGGACAGCAGGTGCTCCAGTCACCTCCACAGACATTGCATATTCTCAGCTTTCTTCCTTTGGAAGGCTACACACTGATGCACTGTTTCCTTTGGAAACAGAAAGTGTTCTCTGCATACCAGCAAGACCATGGCATCTGTGTTCTTTATAAAATATTGATTTGTCTGCCATCTGTGGTCCCAGAACTTAAATGGTACATCACATGAGTAGGTAAAAGCAGACCCAAGGGCCTCTGCCTGCATGCTGAACTGGCCAGACCTCAATCAGCTCCAACCCAAAGCCTGTACCACAGTGCTACGCCTGAGTCTGCCTCCCAGCAGGGCTTAGTGTGTGATTGAACCACAACTTGCAGGACACCTACACCAACAGCTGCATCATGTCTGGCTATCTCAGGACATGGGCAAAAGAGCTCAGGACTGTTTACCTCTACTTGCCTGTGCATGTGCTTCAAGTGTAGCACGTGGGACAAATAAGCCTTTGCATAAAATCCTCATCATCTTCCTAGTTATGGGATATTCCCATCACCATGTCTGACACAAGACCCCCCCCAAAAAATAAACTACCTGCTTGAAAACCCAGAAACACTCTCTACCCACAAAGCTCCTTCAGGTCCCCTCCAACAAAGCAAGACGAGAGGAGCAGGAAGACTGGGAAGTATAACATGCAGAGAGGGAAATTAGTAACTCATCAATACATACATCCTGTTAAAGCCTGAATCGCTGCCAGGAAGCTCAAGTAAATTGACAGCCTTAAGTGCAGTGACTGGAGGCCATCTTAACTGTTCCCAGTGACAGAAGGTATTACCATGAGGAACTCCTGAGCACACCAGCTTGGCCATTCTCACAGGACAACACACACTTGGCAGTATGAAAACCAGCCAACTGCAGTTAGAAAGGCCACCTTCCTGAACCTGCTTGGAGGAAGCACTAGAAGGGATATGCAAAGCACTGCATAATCAAGGGACGAGGTGAAAAACCCCCATCTTGGATTATGGGGACTGCAGGTAGGTAATAAACTACTCTTGCTCTGGACCTGCACGCCTGGGAGTAACATTTTAAACTTGCCAAATCAATACAAAACTTTACATGAGAATTCTTCTACTATACCGCATAAGTACAAGGTGACTTCAAAAGCTAACACATGTTAAAAGCCAAGAAAAATCTTCAGGCTGTGTGAGGCATCTGCTGCGTTCCCACAGGGAGAGAATCGCTGGGCAGTTTTCAGGGAGCTGCCACACAGTGCACGCACAGGGTGTTAGAAAGCAGCCACCTGAGCCTTTACAACAGCCCCAAACCTCCCCAGTTCCCCACGCCGACACAATACCTAAAGACACATACGCAGTTAAGCTGCAAGGCTGCTGGCAGAGCCCTCCTGTCAGACCCGCTTCTTATTTCCTGCTGTAAACAAAACGCTGTTGACTTGGAAACGGCAGGTGAGCACCCATGGGAAGCACAATAAAAACTTATCTGGGGACCATAAAGGCTTCTTACGTTACTACTGATTTTTTTTTTTTCCAGTGAAGTGTAACATTTGGTATTTAGCCCACTTGGCTATTTAATATCCCTTCTGATTTGGCCTTGGTAGAGCATCACTTCATCACAGCACTCCAGCACCGAAAATGCCCTTCAACGCCTCAGTCTGAGACTGCGAGGACATTTCCCAGGGGCAGGCAGCTGAGAGCAAACAGGCTGCGCCGAGCTCCCCCGGACATGCACAGTTAGGAGCGGAGGGGATCATTAGCCAGATATTTTGATGTAAAGCAACGCACGGACTCCGACGGAGCCGAAGCCTCGCACCGACGCCCGGTAACGACAGATGTCGGTGCGCACGGAAAGTGCTGCGGGAACCGCGAGGCTCTCCCCGCTCCTTCCATCCCCGGGAGGGGTCGGGCAGCCCGCCCCAGCAGCGGCCCCCGCCGCCCTCCGCCCGCCCCGCCGCCCGCTCCCGGCCGTGCTCCCCGCTCCCCGGTACCGGCCGCTCTCCCCGCCCCACGCACCGCTGTCCAGCCGGGCGATCTGGGGCAGCCGGTAGGTGCTGACGAGCAGGTTCAGGGGCACGGCCACTGCGCTCCACTTCACGTCCTTCAGGCTGCAGCCCAACGGAGGGCCGGGGTCCATCTTCCCGGCCCGGGGAGGGCAAGAAGAGAGGGAGGAATGGGAGGGGAGCCAGACGGGCAGCGCCGGCGGGGTGCTCCCACCCGGTGGGGCTGCAGCCAGCGGGGAGGGACGGAGGGAAGGACGGGGCGACCCCGCCTCGCTCAGCGCCGGCCGCCCCGGGACATGCCGGGCTAGGCAGAACGGGAAACCCGCAGGGTGGCTGCTGCTGTGGTTGCTGCTGCTCCCGCCGCCGCCCCCCGGGACCGGCTGGGGCCGCCCGCCACCGTCGCCGCCGCCTCGCCTGGCCCAGGAAGCGCCATCCCAGCACTGACTAATCAACAGGGTGCGAGCAACGCCTGCGCAGCTGCCGCTCCTCCCCGCGCCGAAAAGGAAAGTGCCGGGCGGGCTGCCCGCTCGCCGGGGAGTGCCGCGCCGAGCCTGTCCCTCTCACTCCACCCTCCGACCGCTCGCCCGACCTGCAGCCGGGGAGCCGCCGCGGGTGTCCGCGTTCTCTCCCACCAGGAGCCACCGGGAATGGAGGGCGCGGGGGGTGCCTGGCAGGGTGCGCGGTTTGGTGGGAACTTGGGAGAGTCTGGTGTGCCCTAGAGCACTGCGACTGGCGTTCTGCCGCTTCCCTGCCAGAGGGGACGGAGATCCACTACCACCAGGTGCAGCTGGTGGGTAAAATGCCTTGCCTCGCTTGGCCAAGCGGGTTTGAGCAACCCGCTTGCATTGCAACTTCTTGCGCTTTAATTTAGCGTAGAAACTTTGCCTGTGAAAATTCACCCTACATAAAAAAGAACCCCCAATATAGGCAACTTATGTGTAGAGAATGCTTGGACTTACAGAATGGTTTGGATTGGAAGGGACTTTTGAAGGTCATCTAAGTCCAACACCCCCCCACCCCCATGCAATGCTCTTAAAGGTCTTTTCCAACCAGAATGAGTCTATGGTTCTATTTAGTTTTCACCTGCGAGCCATGGATGGGTGTTTAAAGTATGAAACACATATAAGAGGAAAAATCTTCACCCTACTTATTATTGCTGCCCATGCAAGTATTACCTGGTGTGTATTTGAGGGTCTTCAGGCCACAGGACAATTTAAAATCTATTACCAGTTCTCTTTACAAGGCAACTTATGTGACAAAGTTTTAGATGATCTTCCTAAGATACTTTAACATTAATGCATTTTTATCTCCACCCTGCTAAATGCAGAGGCTCTGGGAAATTCAAACAGTAAAACTAACTCCTGGGTGATTCCCTCGTAATGGGCTCGAGTTTGTTTTGTTCACTTTTGTGTCAAAACTGCTTCTTTTCTTGCAGTAAACTTGCCTACGTTTAAAGCTAGGCTGTTGTCTGGAAACATGCAAGCGCTTCTCAGCAATTTGTAATGAGACAGACAACTTCCCCTAGCCAACGTCCCTGTCCTTGAGGCTGCTGGGGATGGCAGAGCCAGGGTCAGGGCTGTGGCACCAAGAGTTGTCCTGCAGCTCGCCCCGCCTGGTGGCTGCCGAAGGGCCAAGCTGCTGCGTGCCTCTGTAACTGCTGGTGCCAGCAGCAGCGCCAGCCCGAGGAGTGGCAGGACAGACACGCTCTTGTTCTGTGCTACTGCAGACAGAGACTGGGACTTTATCCATGCTCTGCAAGATGAAACAAAGACCTTGGAAGCAAGTCAGCACAGAAGGCTACAGAAAACCCAAGTCATCTTGCTTTAAATGGATTGGGGTTGCCTTGAACCTCATCCTGATGTGGGTCTGTGCTTTAGCTACACAGTTTGGCACTGGGGTGTCCCAGTGCTGTGAAAAACTTTTGTTCTCCACACTCAGCCATACTGCTGTTAGAGCCTACCTATCAGAATAGTTAGCTTGAAAAACACAACAGGGGATTTGTTTTCAAAGTAGCTTCTCTTTTACAAGTTCACCCAATGCTTTGAACAGCTTCAATGAGTTAAGCTATTGAAGTGCAAAGTAATATAATAGCTGAGAGAGTTATTGTTGAAATATAAGAAGCAAAACTATGCTTTTAAATCCTTCAGGTTTAACAAGGTTATTGGGTGCAGTGTAGGAGGCAAAGCAGATCACCTGAACTTGAAGCAGTAGTCTCTCTAGAATAGTTTCTAACCACTGTCCTGGGTACCATGAATTCTGAGACAGTGCCTCACAGCAGCTGATTCTCTCAGACATCATGCACTTCCACTGACTGGGATGAAATGCATCTTTCACACACTGCACTTAGTCCTTTAGAGGCATCTCTTACCAGACTTTCCTCCTGGTGCAAAATGTGACCAAAGCCATCAGACCTCGAGAGCAATCCCTGTGAGCAGATCCGCCTCAGGATCAGGGCCTCAGCTACAACGCATCTGAGTTTTTGTGTACGTGCCCTTCAGGCAGCATTCAGAGACTGCCTTTATGTACCAATGGCAAATTGTCACCATAAAAACACAAGCAGTGGCAGGGGGACTCACAATAATTCCTGAAATTATTCTTAAATGCTTTTTTAATTGACTGACTTTCGTGTTGATTTCACAACACATTTCTGCAGTAGGCTGTAAAATCTCCAGCATATATTTGTTCCAGTGCCAATAAAATGATTTTTAAAGCCTTGCAGATCATCATCTGTTCAAATCTATGCTAACATTTGAAATGAAGCCGTTCACAACAAACTGATTTTTGTGTGACACTGGTAATGTGCTTTCCTCTGCAGTGTGCACACACCCAATAAAACTCTGAGCCTTCTACAGTACGTTTCATGTCAAGCCACCATAGTCTGTATTTCCTTAAACCCCACCATGAATTTGCATTTCTTCTTCCTCCATGTGCTTTGCCTTTATATCAAAGGCCTGATTTTCATAATAAATATTTACAAGTCCAACGGGAAACAAGTGATGAGAAATAGCAGCATGGGTTTGTCGGAACAGACAGTTCCAGATCAATCTAGTCTACTTCTGTCAGATGATAGCAGGCTTTATGGATAGAATAGAAAGAGTCACGATCACAGGCTATCACATAATGTGCTCTTAACCCCCCAAAAATACAGTCTAGACAAGTATATAAACATTATTTGGAAATAATTAGTACTCCCAAGCTGAAAGGATACCTTGAATGGGATTTCACCCAGATCTGCCTTAGATCCAGAGCTACTGAGTACTTCCATCAGCATCTTTGATGACTGAACATTCCTTACTCTAAGGGTGGTGAGACTCTGGAATAGGTTGCCCAGGGTTGTTGTGGTTGCCTCCTCCCTGCGGGTGTTCAAGGTTGGATAAAGCCTCGAGCAACCTGGTCTAGTAGGAGGTGTTCCTGTCAATACCAGGGGGGTTTGAACTGGATGATCTTCAGGGTCCTTTCCAACCTAAACCATTCTATGAATCTCTGAACATAATTAACTTGCATTTCCAGACTGTAACTACAAGAGGCTCCACCTAAGCTGAAGCACAGCATTAAGATTCAGAAGGATCTTGGCAGATCAGAGAAACTTGAAATGCCACCAAGTAAGGAGAAACAGAAGGTTCTGACACACAAAGGAATAGTCAATTGCATAAGTACATATGAGGATATAAAAGCATTTCTCCAGATTATGGATCACGAGCAGTGCTGGGCTACCTTGCATTATGCTGATGCCGGAACGCATAGCCAGGAGTATCACAAATAAGATAAAACCCCCAAATTAATTGTAATCTATCCAGCCAATATTATTTGAAGTGGAATAGTCTGATCAGTTTTCAGATCTACACTCCAGGATATTTGAGAGCCCACTCGAAAATATGGAGAGGAGAAGAACAAAAATGGTAAAGGATTCTGAAAACCCAAACTAGAAGGGAAGGTAGAAAGGACAGGAATGTTCTGGCTTACAGAGAAAAGGGAGGACAGACAGTGGTGGTGTTCTGCATCAAGAGGAAAGGGAGAGCCTGCTTTCCATGTCTATCAGTTAGGTTAGGTATTAGGAAACTTCCTGCTTGCCAAACCAGTTAAGTAAGGACTTGTATGCCACCAGAGAGAGCGGGAAACCTCCATCACTGCAGGTCTCCAAACATCTTCCTGCAGGGACAGCTGATCTGAAGCTGAGGTAAGATGAGGAGCTAGACAGCATCTCAAAATCCCTTCCAGCATCGTTTTCTTCCTCTGCTATGGTTGTAACTAAGACAGAGATGATCCTCTGTCCCTTGTTTCAGATTTTGCTTTAAACACTAGCTTAAGTGACTGGCCACGATGAGTAGTCAGGAGTGGCTGTAAATACATGGCCCTTCCCCACCCCTTCTGCATGCATACTTGATGGCCTGGTGGCAGGGTTACCTGTCAGCATGCTGAGGGACCAGGTCCCATATGCTTCAGGAAGCATCTTCCAGATGAGCTCACTGCCTCAATACTGAATTTAATCATATGTTGATTCCATGACAATCTGCAAACAGCCCTCAAAAAAGAAGTTAGCCTGTTTCAGGAGGGTAGAGACATTCCAGAACAATAAGCCAGTAGAGTTAGTTAGCTGGGATGTGCTCAGATACCTCACAACAGTTTTGCATGGTAGTATGATTCATTCACAAATGGTGCTAAACCCACTAAATTTAATAATCAGCAAGAGCCACATCTCTGAGGGAAATAAATAAATAAATAAATAGCCACAATTCTGCAGATTTCCCAACCTGTGTTTGCTCTGTGTGTGTGTGTCCTGCAGGCCTGATTTGATTAAAGAAATTGGCATCCTG
The DNA here is from genome assembly GCF_014839835.1 of Dryobates pubescens. Classification (NCBI taxonomy): domain Eukaryota; kingdom Metazoa; phylum Chordata; class Aves; order Piciformes; family Picidae; genus Dryobates; species Dryobates pubescens. Next base: position 8,270,359 of record NC_071614.1, on the reverse strand, counting down.
ATCCTGCCCTCATTTAAATGTAAATAAAATGTGATATTCTCCACTGGAATTCAAGATATTAGATACCACTATAAAACAGATCTAAATGAGCAGAACCAGATACCTGCTGCATTTATACTCTAAGAAAATAACATAAATAGATCATAGTATCAAACAGTCACAGCACACCCCTTTAATGCTGTGATCACTCACTACAAAAGGAACATTTCAGAACGCAGGTATGCTGCTGACACCCCTCTGAATTATTTTACAGGCTGATAAAAGTTTCTGTTAGCACGATAATTACAGCTGTTGTTCCATGGTTTCTGCCTTCCAAGGGAGGTTCAGCAACATCCTGATGTTGTGTATCACAGAAAGGCTTAGGTTGAAAGGGACCTCAGAGATCAACACCTCCCAGCACCTTCTGCAATGGGGCAGGGCTGCCTCTCCACTTGACTTGGCTGCACAAGGCCTTATCTGATTTGGCCTTAAACACCTCCAGGGAGAGGGCATCCACAACCACTCTGGGCACTCTTTTCTCACAGCCTTCACCTTTGCAGCCTCCCACTTCAAGGGTATTCAGGTGACACAGGTTTCTGAAACTGATATAAAAGACACAGCCAGGAATCCCCACAAAATTATCTTAGAGGACTGCAGTAAATATTAGGTACTTAATGAGAAGCGATTTCAGATATCAGAAGGTTGCCCACGTCATGATGTCCATGTTCAATACATTACAAATCTGCCATAAATAACACAGAGGGGGGAAAAAAAGTCAAGGCAAAGGGGTTTGTTTTTTTTTTTAATAAGAAAGAAATGAGTACACCTGGGTTTCATTTCTGCAAACATTTGTATGCAAATGCAGTCATCCTGAGATGCATCTAATAGTCCCAAACTCAGACAGCAATTTTAACTTTATATATTAAAAATATGAAAATATAATATAAACATATCAAAACATTTGGCAACAGAGTCTGTGTGACACCAAGGATGCCTAAGTGCTGTGTTTGGGGTTGTAGGCTCACTTTTAAAATCCTGCATGTTCCTTTGCAGTCTTTTCTGAGGAGCAAATGGAATAAGAAACAGTATCTCAGAGTGCACAGCAGCTTCTCTTCTTACTTTCATTTAGAGCCACAACATCTAAGTCATAAATTACACAGGATTTCTGTAAAACAAACAAAAGCAAACAATTAAGGTAACTGGAACACAAGAGCTGAAAAGCTTGCATTTGCACACCTTTTCAGATGTAAAAGATGTGGTGGGAGTCACTGGATATATTTTTCTTTGACTATTTAACAGAAAGAACTGATCCTGTAAATCTTTACTCACATGAATCGTTCCAGATGTACAGATTCTTCTGTTGACTACCCCAATTTTCACTAACTTGCAGTTAAGTACATTAATCATTGAAGTACTGAGCATGGGATAGGATGTTGACTTGCTGGAGCGTGTCCAGAGAAGGGCAACAAAGTTGGTGAGGGGTTTGGAACACAAGCCCTATGAGGAGAGGCTGAGGGAGCTGGGGTTGCTTAGCCTGGAGAAGAGGAGGCTCAGGGGTGACCTTATTGCTCTCTACAACTACCTGAAGCGGGGTTATAGACAGGCAGAGGTTGGTCTCTTCTCCCAGGCAACCAGTACCAGAACAAGAGGACACAGTCTCAGGCTGCACCAGGGGAGGTTTAGGCTGGAGGTTAGGAGGAAGTTTTACACAGAGAGAGTGATTGCCCATTGGAATGGGCTGCCCAAGGAGGTGGTGGAGTCACCATCACTGGAGGTGTTCAGGAGGAGGTTGATAGGGTGCTTGGTTGCATGGTTTAGTTGGTTGGGTGGTGTTGGATGATAAGTTGGACACGATGATCTTGAAGGTCTCTTCCAACCTGGTTCTGTTCTGTTCTATTCTATTCTATTTGGTGAAAAAATCCAGCTGGAAGGAATAGGGAAATCTAGAACATCAGTACCCATTTAAAAGTGACTGGCCATTGGAATGTGCTGCCCAGGGAGGCAGTGGAGTCACCATCACTGGAGGTGTTTAAGAAGAGACTGGTTGGGGTGCTTGGTGCCATGGTTTAGTTGATTAGATGGTGTTGGGTGATAGGTTGGACTCGATGATCTCAAAGGTCTTTTCCAACCTGGTTAATCCTATCCTATCCTATCCTATCCTATCCTATCCTATCCTATCCTATCCTATCCTATCCTATCCTATCCTATCCTGCCCTATTCTACGAAAGCAGAGGCCATTGATTCTTATAAAGGATGTTAACCTGCTTTGTGAAATTCACTAAAATTCGCTATTTCCTTGCCTCTATTTCATACCAAGGAATACCTCAAATGGATCAAGGCAACTGATCAAAATAGCAGCCTGCTCTCATAAATCATTTATGTACTGATTGCAAATGTAGATTTAAAATAAATACATCAGCAAACCCAGGACTCTTCATTTCAGCAATAAACTCAACTAGATAATTAGTGCTGACCAGAGAAACAATCAGACCCAGTTGTGCAATGCAGTAGGAGCTTGTGTTGCAATCTTGTGCTCCGAAGCCATGAACACTGAACCCTGAACTCAGGCACAAAGACACAGAGAATACTGTCACACACAGGAAAAAAATTATGTCCTAACTTCTCTACCTGCCCTTCTCCTGCCTGCTTCTTGGCAGGATTACCACATATGAAGTAAGACACAGACAAGTGCAGCCCCTGGATTCACCACATTCCTCTCTCAACCCAAACCCAGCTGCCATAAACAACCATTTCTGACAACACAGAGAAGCTTCCAGAGAAGACAGCTTTCCAAGCTGGAATTCATGAAATTCAGAGCACAGGGGAGTGAAAAAAGGCATCACATAAAGCAGTGCTAATCCTGATTCAGAATGAAGAACTTTCACATACAGTGTCACAAGGCAGTTGAACATTGACTGAATCCACAAAGCTTTACCTAAAAATCACCCAGCTGTACAAAAAGGAGAGGAAAATCAAAGGCTCCCCCATGCTGCAATAAGCCTTTTGCCTCTTTGGCTCACAGTATTTAATGCTACCTAAAATTCTGCAGAGGACAGAAGAAATTTGTTTCCTTTTTCTTTCTGTAGCCATAGTTTTGGCTGTCCCAGCAGATTGGCTGCCCTCTGCCAGGGCCATCCCCATGAAGACTGGCTGAGCCTATTCCTTCCTAGGCCTGCAGGGACCCAGGAAGGCTTCCACAGCGCACACTGCCTGGGGAGAAGATGCAGCACCTGGGAAGGGATCAGAAGTGATGGACAGAGGCAGGAGCAGAGGGCAGGAAAGATATCACAGTGTCTAAACCTCAGGATGGATGCTAAAACTGTCATCAATAACACTATTAACAGTTACTGGTCTATATCTAGGGCACTGGAAGACTATGACTTAGTGATTTTAGGAATGACTTGTCACTAGTTACATATCAATCATGCATGAAGAAATACAGCATCTGCACTTCTACTTGTGATTTGATTGGAGTGCCAGCAATGTTTTTATTATCCTTCAGAGTTCACACAAATTCCAACATGCAGCTTTGTAACTTCTGATTTGCTTTAATTTTGTACACACTTGTCCAAGGTCCTTGAGTACAGGCATCTGCCACTATGATTTGTGCTAGGTGCAGACTGTAACTGTAAAGTATGAAGACCTGTTTAAAAGAGGGAGCAAGGCAGAATCAGAAGTACACAACCATAACCTTGTCATCTCAAGGAACAAGACACCACCCTGCTTTAGAGATAAGATTCTGGGGGAAAGAGGAAAAAAAAAAAGCCTTGGGAGATAATGGTACAATAAGAAGTTCAAATTCAGAGAACAATAAATAACAGTGAGCAAGGGGTGATGGGTACAAGTTACTCCTGGGGAGGTTCCAATTGGATTCCAGAAGAACATTTTTCACCCTGAGAATGCTTAGACATTGGAATCATCTCCCAAGGGAAGAAGTGAATTCCCTACATTGGTCAGTTTTAAGATTCAGCTTGACAGGGTGCTGGGCCAGCTCATTTCAACTAAGCTGTTACCTGGAAAAGTTGGACCAGATGATCCTTGAGGTTCCTGCCAACCTGGCATTCTGTGATTGTTTACTGTGGACATAAATTAAGCAGGCTTCAGTTCACTTCTGCTTTTTCTTCAGAATAATAAAATAAACATAATCAGTCTAAGTGGTGAAAGAGTTCTAAACATTCCCTGTTTGTACAATTCCAGAATTCAGCTTTCCCTTAACTTCAGAGGAAACAGGGAATTTGGAAGAGCTGTAGGTTATATCCAACTTGATGCTTTTGGTTGAACAGGAAAAACTTGGATGTTCCTTCAACACTGAAGATGCTTCCTTGCAAATATTTTATCATTTAATAGTACTTTTGGGTGGCAAATAAGCTGTTCATCTATCCTTAGCAAGGACCCTCAGTACTAGAGGTGATTAAGAGTGGTGAAACCAAATTGACAATGAGATGGTTCATATCATCTGTAAAATCATTATCTGATAGTAGTTGATCAGCAAATAAGCCAGGACAGAAGGACATGAACCACCTCTCCACAAATAAAGCAGAGGTAATAGTTTGTTTTAATAGCCATTTAAAAGTTGAGGACTGTGAGAATGACTTCAGTTTGATAAGACCATTCCACACAGGATCTTCATCAAACAAATAAGGGCCTGGGATTCACTTAAACAAATGTGCTATACACACATGAAAAACAGTGCACATTCCTAAGCTGAAGAGATACTACGAGTCCTGCATAAAGTGCTGAGGGAACAATCAAACAATCCCACATAGTTCCCAACCTCAGCCAAGCCTTGGAAGAGGTGGGGCACTCTCCTCTCCTGAAATTACAGCAGGGAGGTATGCAAATCTCTCCCACCTTTGAGAACAAGGCAGGCAGCATTCCTTCTTCAGGGCTCCCTGAACACTAACACTTCCAAGCTCACATTTCAGCTCAGCCTGTTGGAACTCACTCCTCCACAAAGCAACCAACAAACAGCAGAGAAGTGTGGAAAAGGTGAGGGGAACCAAAATGGTAGCAAGAGGCTCAAGTTTCTACTGCAGCATCTTGGGCAAAGTGGGGTTTTGAAAATACCACCAGAGACTGATACCACTCCACCATGCAGTGATTTTAGTAAGATGTTGAAACTTCCTGCCATCAAATACTAGTTTTTCCTATTAAATAGCCCAGCAGACATCTCACCTAACAGGCAAGCATCTGTCTAAGCCAGTTTTAAGCTTCCTGCAGAATCAGTGGAGAAAGTCAGACTGGATGAGCAGCCAGGTCTCCACAGCCAGCTGTCTCTCCTCCCCAGCTCTAAGCAGAGTTTGTATCACTGGTGTGCAGTAAACACTGAACTCATAGACACAGGAACTGTGAGGACACAGCTGAGATCCCAGATAGTTTTTGTCCTCATTTCCCCCCTCCCCCCCTCTTCTGAACAGGGAGAGAGAGCTAAGCAGGTACACAAGAGGAAATACTGTAAACAAAATAAATAAGGGAAGCTCTTTGAATAGCTTCTAATGGAGTAAATGTATCGGTCATAGTTGAGACCAGCTGCCCGTCCTTGCTGGAAAACTGCTCAGATTAGCAGTGCCATAACAAGCTGGATTCACCTCCTCTAGTATTCTGATAGTGTTTCAGTTATTTTGGAGGTGGGGCTCACTATGAGTTTAGAAGAATTTTACTCTGTATGTTTCAATGCCCCCACCAAAGGCAGACCTGGAGTGCCTGTAGGAAAACTATGGGCTTTAGAGAAACAAGCAGAAGGGACTGTAACCAAAGTTCCTATTATTTACAGCTTCTTGAAATTCCAGGGATTTTTATTCCTTCTAATGACAAAATGATCACAGTTAATGACTGCAATACTTTTTGTTTTATTTAACAGTGGTAGTCAACGCAGACCAGCAAAGCATGGCAGAGAATCTTGTGCAACCAACCTCATCTGCCTTCCACACCTGAACTACCAGCAGAGAGGGCTGACTTACCAAGCTCAGTCCTGCCATCTTCTTGACCTGTATTTTTCCTGTATTCTTAATTCCAGGGTTGCAATTACTTGCTCAAAATGCAAGCCAGGACTCTTGTAATAGCAACATGCAGGACAAGGACCAAACAGTACCAAGCAAGAGGCAGGGATATGAGGAGGAAAAAGAATGAGGGAGCAGGGAGAGGCATAGGAGAAGGTATGTGACAAAACACAGCAGCATCTAACTGCTGCAGAACACCCTACTCAAGAAACAGGGATGATGTCCTTGCTCCCAAGTTTGGCTGTTCAGTGATGTCTCAGTCTCTGATGACACAGTCTCAGGCTGCGCCAGGGGAGATTCAGGCTGGATGTTAGAAAAAAGTTCTATACAGAAAGAGTGATTGCACATTGGAATGGGCTGCCTGGGGAGGTGGTGGAGTCGCCATCACTGGAGGTTTTTAGGAGAAGACTTGACGGGGTACTTGGTGCTGTGGGTTAGTTGCTTGGGCGGTGTTGGATTGGTTGATGGGTTGGACGCGATGATCTTGAAGGTCTCTTCCAACCTGGTTTATTCTATGTATTCTATGTATTCTATGTCTAAACCACATCCAACCCACTGGCAAAGTATGGGTCTCTATCTCCCTCTTCTGTTAACACCACACAGACCAGAGTGATGCTGCACTACAGCTGGTTATTTCACAAACTTGAAAAGATAGCTGTGCTGGTATTCTAAGGCACCTTGACCCCACAGATCACCAGGGATTAATATAGTTCCACCACAAAACCCCTATTTAAGAGAACAATCAGGCTTCAAAGTTAAGATCTTGCAGAAGGAGCAAGTGCCAGAAAGTCAGTCAAGTATGCAACATCCCTTTGGTCTCCTGGAGTTTTATTTATTTAACTTCAATCATATGAAAGCATATAGACTGATATATAGTATAGTGTGTATATATATAGTATATATAGTGTGTGTATATATATAGTGTGTGTATATATATATAGTATATAGTCCTTAATCAATGGAAAGAGAAAGGCATCTCCAGAACACAATTTTATCTTACAAAGATGCACCTCCTTCCATTGAATAGAGATGGTTTCAGACAACCAGACCAGTCATTGGAAATTTTAGCTGGCTACAGCTGCACACTGAAACGATTCTCATCCCCTATACTCAAACTTCATGACTAAGTTTTGATTTACATGACCTAATTACATGCTACAGTTTCCAGAAGAGTCCAGAACAGATTTCTTTTATTTTTTTTTTTTAATTAATCAAGATAGTGTAGTAAAATTATGTCCTACATTGCATGAACACTAAGTGAGTTGGTAGCCTTTATCCTCTTTGCTTTAATCTCTGTCCCTTGGTTGCCATGTGTGCAATGCTGAGTATTCTACCCAGTGTTACTAAGCAGGTTATGAAGATAAAAATCTAAAGCAGATCTAAAATGCAGCATTATGAAAAACCTCACAAAGAAGTTAATATTGTGTGGTCAGTACAAGATAAATAAAGGACAAATAAAGCCTGGGGCTCCATGCATGACTGAGGATAATAAAGAAACACTGAATGTGCACTGCTGGAGACACAAGGATCCTTTGCACAAACTAACAATTCCATGAACCTTGGCAACAATGAAATCAGATTTCTTATGGATTTGGGTCTTGCAGTGAATTAAATCTGATATCCATGATGCAAGCTATAGCTGGAGTGGCTAGTTGAAGCATTTTTCAGTCTCTCTGTGTAGTCATCTCTGGCTCATACTGAACGAACTAATGCCAGAGACTTTCCTTCTAGATAATACCCTGCCTCTCCTCTACCCAGCACCTTCCTTTCGAGGAACTACTTGGGAACTTCATTATCTTTTTGTTTAACCAGTCAAATCTGTTTAAAATCAGTGAGCAAATTCCAAAGGCATTTTAGGAGCAATGGAATGAGGGACACGGTGTAACCTTCAAAATCTTTCTGACATCAGAAAGGAAGGCAGAAAGATCAAGGAAGGACAGAACTGAGGCTACTGCTGAATATGACACCCAGCTGTTAAACATTAAATGTTAATTCTCAACAGCACAGGGAAAGTTCTTAACTGGCTTCTGCCTGTTCTCTGCTCAACTGAGATGTTTATTTAATATTATATTAAAACAATCTTAGTAGAAAATGATGCTTGGGAGGTAGGCAGGACATAAGCTTTGGTCAGTTTTACAGCAGGCTTCAGAAAAGGGTAACAACTCTGCTTTTGGGGTTTTTTCCTCCTTTCTAGTTTAGAAAAACAGCACCCACCACACCCCCAGAGACAGAAATACAAAGGCTTGTCATAGTTTTCTTAAAAGCTTGTTGAGAAGAGTGCTGCTCATCAGCCATGAAACCAACCAACATCAGAGTGCAAACGCTGACTGCATTCCGGGTGGTGTTTTTTGGGGTTGGTTGGGTTGTTTTGAGGACTGACTCACAAGTACAAATAGCTCACTGGCAACCAGAAGTATTGTTAAGGAACAGCTGCCATCTATTAACCAACAGGTTTAGGCATATCTGAGACTCATAAGAATAGTGAATAAACACTGTTATTTGTTAACATGTCTAAGCAAACCTCTGGAATAAGCTGTGCCAGTAACACTCATTTCCACTGCAGCCTTTCAAATACAATCAGCTCTGTTACTAACTGATTGGTTTGAAAATCCTGAGTTCTCAAAAATCCAGCCTAACTCCTTAGCTGTTCCCAACACACACTCTCAAATAACATTTGATTGGGTTAACCAGACTGCCAATGTAAATTAAGAGTTTTGGGATTGAGCCCCAGCATGGAATGGCTGAGATGATAAATCTCCAAAAGGTCAAGCAGCACTTTGGCTTTCTGAATTGCTGGGATACAGCTATCTTCTCTTTCCCTTAAGCCCAGTGCAAGTAAAACCACAAAAGAAGAGATGGGAAAATGCAGCACAAAATAATGACAAAACAAACTTGGTTGTGTTTAGTTTGGGTTTTTCTTTAACATCTGACACATTTTCCTCCACTGAACCACAACTTGTTCTAAATTTCAAGAGACTCCAGAAGCTCATTAGAATCACAGAATCATAGAATCAATAAGGTTGGAAGAAACCTCAAAGATCATCAAGTCCAACCTGTCACCCACAGACCTCATGACTACTAGACCATGGCACCAAGTGCCACGTCCAGTCCCCTCTTGAACACCTCCAGGGACAGTGACTCCACCACCTCCCTGGGCAGCCCATTCCAATGGCTAACAACGCTCTCTGTGAAGGACTTTCCCCTCACCTTGAGCCTAAACTTCCCCTGGCACAGCTTGAGACTGCTGTATGAGCTCTGTAACTCCAGACACTGATCTTCCCCATCTACAGGAGTGTTTTCTGTAGATTTAGTTCATAAAGAAATGCCTGTAGTAGATGGTGAACATGACTGTGTATAAAAAAATAACCCTAGATGTCATAAGATTACTATGGTCCACTGCAATGCATCTGAGAATGGACTGCTGCCTGCCAGCCTCCCCTGCCTAGAGCTATCTTATTTCTGAATGACTTGCACATACCTCCCCAAAACATGGCCATAATAGACTTTTCTAGGGAGTTCCTTAAAATTAGCTTCCTCTGTGGGCCTGCTAAAGCAATGACATGCTTCCACTGAAGCATCTCATCAGTCTGGGACAGGGGGTCCTATTACAGAAGTACGGGAGGCCTGATACCTTGCTATCTCAGACACAAGTGTCTTGGGCCAAACACTGTGCAAAGCTCTATCTCCTTTTTGCAATCAGCAAGTACATATTTTACCGTTGCAGAAGGGATGTATGACTGAAGTGATCTCAGACTGGCATCTATCATGTCACTTTTCACAGCTACTAGTCACACTTCCTACTGCGTTTTCCCTTCTCCAAAATTTCATCAGTTAGAGGAAGTTAAAATTCAAGCACTACATTCAGATTTCACAGTTTTGTGAACAAGCAAATTATTTTGTCGAACCTGAAAACCATGAGGAAACTGTGGGGGAGATTTAGTTTTTGTACTGTGAACTCTTTCTTACCAGGCCAGTGGCAAAAGCAATTAAGCTAAAGGAGTCCTTGTTTAAATCAACAAAAGCCTTTCAAGAACAATGGCAAATTGCAGACCAAAGGACTGGTGTGTGATGCCCTATCCCACTTCTAGGTAAGGTGAAATGTTACCACAGCCAAACCCGGCAAACTCTCAGGGAGGCGTTTTCCTAGCACACAGAAGGGCATGGAAAGCAGTCTAGCAGAAAGGGACCTGGGGGTTCCAATTGACAAGAGGCCAAATATGAGCCAGCAGTGTGCCCAGGTGGTCAAGAGAGCCAATGGCATTCTGGCTGGGATTAGAAATGTTGTGTCCAGCAGGAGCAGGGAGGTGATTGTCCCCTGGTACTTGACTCTGCTGAGGCCACTCCTTAAGTGTTGTGTCCAGTTTTGGGCACCTCAGTGCAAGAGAGATGTGGAGGTGCTGGAGCCAGTGCTGAGGAAGGCAATGAAGCTGGGGAAGGGCCCAGAGAATAAATCTGATGAGGAGTGACTGAAGGAGCTGGGGATGGTTAGTTTGGGAAAGAGAAGGCTCAGGGGAGACCTCATTGCTCTCTACAATTGCCTGAAGGCACTTTGTGGAAAGGTCCGTGCTGGTCTCTTCCCCCAGGTAATTAGTGATAGAATAAGAGGGAACAGCCTCAAGCTGTGACTGGACAGGTTTAGACTGGACATTAGGAAACATTTTTTCATGGAAGGCATTGGAATGGGCTGGGCAGGGAGGTGGTTGATTCCCCAACCCTGGGTGTGTTTAAAGGTGGTTTGGATGTGGTGCTTGGGGATATGGTTTAGGGGTGAACCTTGTAGAGTAGGGCTCTCGGTTGGACTTGGTGATCCTGAGGGTCTTTTCCAACCTGAATGCTTCTGTGATTCTGTGAGTGTACAGCTAGATTCTCAAGCACTTCTAACTAAAGCCACGCAGCAGCAGAACATTTTCTACACGGCCTGAATTTGTTTGCATGTCCATACTAGAAACCCCATGAATTTTCAGGAACATGAGTAGGAATCTATCTGGACTTCAGCAAGGCCTTTGACACCGTCCCCCACAGTAAACTGCTGGCTAAGCTGTCAGCTCGTGGTTTGGACCACAACACTCTGTGCTGGGTTAGGAACTGGCTGGAGGGCCGGGCCCAGAGAGTGGTGGTGAATGGTGCCACATCCGGCTGGCGGCCAGTCACCAGTGGCGTCCCCCAGGGATCAGTGCTGGGCCCCATCCTCTTTAACATCTTCATTGATGATCTGGATGAGGGGGTTGAGTCAGTCATCAGCAAGTTTGCAGATGACACCAAGTTGGGAACAGATGTTAGTCAGTTAGAGGGTAGAAAGGCTCTGCAGAGGGACCTTGACCGACTGGACAGATGGGCAGAGTCCAATGGGATGGCATTTAATAAGTCTAAGTGCTGGGTGCTGCACTTTGGCCACGGCAACCCCATGCAGAGCTACAGGCTGGGGTCAGAGTGGCTGGAGAGCTGCCAAACGGAGAGGGACCTGGGGGTGCTGATTGACACCCGCCTAAACATGAGCCAGCAGTGTGCCCAGGTGGCCAAGAAGGCCAATGGCATCCTGGCCTGTATCAGGAATAGTGTGGCCAGCAGGAGCAGGGAGGTCATTGTGCCCCTGTACTCTGCATTGGTTAGGCCACACCTTGAGTACTGTGTCCAGTTCTGGGCCCCTCAGTTTAGGAAGGACATCGAGACACTTGAACGTGTCCAGAGAAGGGCAACAAGGCTGGTGAGAGGCCTTGAGCACAAGCCCTATGAGGAGAGGCTGAGGGAGCTGGGATTGTTTAGCCTGGAGAAGAGAAGGATCAGAGGCGACCTCATTGCCCTCTACAACTACCTGAAGGGTGGTTGTAGCCAGGTGGGGGTTGGTCTCTTCTCCCAGGCAACCAGCACCAGAACAAGGGGACACAGTCTCAAGTTGTGTCAGGGGAGGTTTAGACTCGAGGTGAGGAAAAAGTTCTTCACTGAGCGAGTCATTCGTCATTGGAATGGGCTGCCCAGGGAGGTGGTGGAGTCGCCGTCCCTGGAGGTGTTCAAGGGGAGATTGGACGTGGCGCTTGGTGCTATGATCTAGTTGTGAGGTCTGTTGGAACAGGTTGGACTTGATGATCCTTGGGGTCTCTTCCAACCTTAGTTACTGTGATACTGTGATACTGTGATACTGTAATACTAAAGTTCCACTGGAAGTAAAACAAGTGCAGGCAATCTTCACATGAGAAATACCAGCCCAGCACGTCTGCACGCTGCAGAGAATTCTCTTGGTTCTTACCCAAACGCACTCTGCAGAAACGCTCGCTTCACAATTTGCCTTTGCAGCAGTGATGATCACAGCTATTGTTTTGTACTTTTCATGCTTCATACTAACAAATACATTCTCTATTTACAGTCAACAATGTCTTTTTCATGTATGAGAAAATCAGAGTTATCTTCTTTTGAGACTTTTTGCCAACTGTTCAAGGACCTGTCTCATGGAACGTTTCTTACAAGGAAAGGCTGAGAGACCTGGGGCTGTTTAGCCTGGAAAAGGGAAGACTGAGAGGGGATCTTATCAGTGTTTATATATATATATATATGAAGGGTGGGTGTCAAGAAGAAGGTTCCAGGTTCCACCTTTCAGTGGTGTCCTGTGATAGGGCAAAGGGCAACTGATATGAACTGGAATGCAGGAAGTTCCACCTCAACACGAGGCAAAACTTTACTGTGAGGGTAACGGAGCACTGGAGCAGGCTGCCCAGAGAGGTTGTGGAGTCTCCTTCTCTCAAGACTTCTCTGGACACGCCCCTGTGTGACCTGCCCTAGGTGATCATGCTTTGGCAAGGTATTGGACTAGATGATCTCCAGAGGTCCCTTCCAACCCTCACCATTCTATGATTCCTGTTCTGTGTTCTACATTCAAGGTGAGGCTCAACAGGGCTCTGGGCAACCTGATCTAGTTGAGGATGTCCCTGCTTACTGAATTGTGGGGTTGGACTAGATGACCTTTAGAGGACTCTTCCAACCCAAACCATTCTACAATTCTATGATCCTATATTTGGCTGTTGAGTTGCTGAGTTTCATTTTCATACTAGAGGAATTAAAAGCGCTTTTTCTTTTGCCCTTTCTTTTTTCTCCCTTTCTCCCCCAGAATAATCAACTACAGCTTGTATTACTGTATAACACAACAGAACCTTGATTTAGCAGCAGTCCAACCCTGAGCTATTATTCTGGCCATCCCCTATGGCTACTTAATCAAAACACTGCAACTTGTGACTTTGTCAGTAATTTTGCTCATTTATCTTTATTATGATTTCAAGAGTATCCGGAATGGAAGGTTAGTTTTGTATAACTAATATTGGTGATGAATGGCAATGATAATGCCTTGCATGAAGAACATCCATTAATGTCTAAAATAATATTATACTGTCTAAAAATAAATTGCAATGCAAAACATTTGCAGAGCTAATTAACAATAATTCAGTCCTACATAAGTATTGCAGCTCTGAGGGCTAAGGACCTCTAAGCCAACACACTCGATGTAGTTAGAGATGCTGACTCTGACAGCAACAATATTGATTCTAGCACTAATTAACTCAAATCTTTAGGTCCTAGCAACTTCAAACCCACCAGTGTAAATCATCTAAACAAACAGACAGGAACTTTGGATAAAACATTTGACTGCTGCACATGAAAGTTTCGCTCATTCCATCGGCATGCAGCACCTGCACAGTGCAGATATTCTGCTGAAAGCTACAGGAAAAAGGAATTTTCCTGGTGCAGAAGTGGAGCTACTCCAGAGCTATTCATAGAATTGTTTCATTTGGAAAAGCCCTTTAAGATCATCCAGTCCAACTATTCTCTGATTCTGCCAAAACTGCTGCTAAACCACATCCCTCAGCACCATAACCCTGCAGCTTTTAAACACCTCCAGGAATGGGGCTTCAATCACGTCCTGGGCAGCCTGTTCCAGTGTTTGAGAACCCTTTCACAGTAAAGAATTTTCTTCTAATGCCCAACCAAAACCTCCCCTGGTGCAACTTGAGGCCGTTTGCTCCTTTTCTTCAAACCTCTCCCTTGAAGAAAAGTATGGGAAGGAAAGCCACAAATGCAGTGTTCTCTTCTCCCACAGTTCTCCTCCCTCACCTTCTTCCACTGTATGTCCACAGCTACAGGATCCATAATGTTAAGCCTCTATTGTATTTAAAACCTTGTTCACCCAATCTGTCAGCAAAAATCTCCCATTTTCTTTCTCCTCAGAAAATGAGCCTACCTTTTCCAGTATTTCCTCTGTCAAGACTGAGAATGCATCCTCAATGTTCACATTATCTTTAGCACTGGTTTCAAAAAAGGGTATTCCATGTTCCCAAGCAAGCTGAAAAACAAATGTAGGCAATGGGATGAGCAGACTTTAGGAAACCAAACCAAACCACTTCCTAATACTAATAGCAAGTAGTACGGAGCTGTTCTAACAGCTTCTAACATGCCAGATAAACACTGATTGAGTAAATGGCAGCTCAGTAAAGTACCATTCATCCTCAGTCAAATCTCAGGTAACTTAAAGCATTCTTCTTCAATTTTTGTATTTTCAAAACAGATTGTTTTGACTTATCTTTACTTGTAAATGAGAAAAGTCTCTAGCAGGTGTGTTCTCAATGTTTTGATTTATTTAGAAAATGAACTGTCTCCCAGGCAGTTATTTAGAGGAAACTAATGGGAATGCCTGCAGAAGAGAACAGATAAAAATGTAACAAAAACTGTAGAAAAAGGGGCTTGGTGAACTCAAAAAGGAGATGCTGCTTTTTATCATAAGGAGAGAAACACAGATGTAACAGGCAAGCAAAGAACAGATATGTATGTGAAAATATGCTGTGGTAATAGGAGAAGAGAGTGAAAACAAATCTGTGAAGACCAAAGCAAAATAAAACCAAACCAAACAAAGAACCAGTAATACCCTCCTCCCAAACACACCCTTACCCAAAACACCCAAAAACCCCCAGACCTTGAGTACTTCAGCTTACTCTGTATCATGTCACTACATTGTCTACTACATCTATCAATGCACCCTCATTTTCTCTGTGTATGATACTGGTCAAAGAAGATTAATGTACATATTATTCCAGTTCACCTTGCATACTGCTAACTATTGTGACAAGCAAGTCCTCTAGATAGATGAAAACAAAATCCCAAAAGTCCAGTGTTAAAGCTGCTGGAAATATGAGCACAGCTTGTGTCCAGTTCTGGGCCCCTCAGTTTAAGAAGGGCATTGAGACACTTGAACGTGTCCAGAGAAGGGCAACAGAGCTGGGGAGAGGCCTTGAGCACAACCTCTATGAGGAGAGGCTGAGGGAGCTGGGGTTGTTTAGCCTGGAGAAGAGGAGGCTCAAGGAAGACCTTATTGCTGTTTACAACTACCTGAAGGGAGGTTGTAGCCAGGTGGGGGTTGGTCTCTTCTCCCAGGCAACCAGCACCCGAACAAGAGGACACAGTCTCAAGCTGCACCAGCGGAAGTTTAGGCTGGAGGTGAGGAGAAAGTTCTTCACAGAGAGAGTTGGTAGCCATTGGAATGTGCTGCCCAGGGAGGTGGTGGAGTCACCATCCCTGGAGGTGTTCAAGAGGGGATTGGACGTGGCATTTGGTGCCATTGTTTAGTGGTCCTGAGGTCTGTGGTGACAGGTTGGACTTGATGATCTTTGAGGTCTCTTCCAACCGTGGTGATTCTGTGCTCCCTCTCATAATGAATCTGGAAAGGCACATTCAAATAATTGCCTTTTCCCCTTTTTTTTCTTTTTTTTTTTTTTTGCCTTTGGGAGCACCTTGAATAGATCCATAAATAAAATACCTAAATACATTTACAAACCTATGGGAATTACGCTACTGGGAAATGTTTTATTATCTCTGAGAACTGTTCGGAGAGGGAGTGCAATAAGCTCAGATCTTACTTACAATAACAACATAAATGTCAGTATCTCTTGCAAGGTGAAATTCATTTCCAGTGGTTCATCTCTTTAAACTCAAAATATACTTCTTCCTAGCAAAGTGCTGCTGTGATTTCTTAGTACTGAATCAGAGAGATGTGTCTAAAATATTCCTAGAACTGTGCAGAATGTGCTGGGTTTGGTTTTTGTTCTCATTTGTATTGTACTTGTAAAATCAGCTTTGAAGTCAGACACGTGAAGTTAGCAAAAGCATTACATTGCCGCCTTCTGCTGTAGAGATTTGATGGGTGAAAACCAGCCACATTCTACCAAGCCATACCATCTTCACCACTTTTCTTTGTTTTTCAGAGAAAAAGATAATGCTACTGGGGAGGGGGAAGGAAGGAGCCCAAGAAGGTCGAGTTCAAACATTTGTCAAAGTGAATGAAATGCTATTAACACAGGAAAACACAGTGTTGAAATTAAATGTTGCTTTCTGACTTATCAAAATTACATCATGACAGAAAGCAAACAATTTCTCAATATTAGACTCCACAGTGGCAGATGATGGCCACTCAGTTATGACAGACTGCTCTAGAAATGCCAACACAGACAATAAGATTCCCTATGAGCCTAGAGGTCTTCTCTGCAAGACTCTGAACAGAGCTTAAAGAATACTTTTAACTCACAGGGTAATGTGACATGTATAAGGACGAATTATCATGTGGCAGAGTTAGTATCAAACTCTTCCCCTCTTTATAAGGATATTTGCTTCTTTGGAATGAGAGGACAAGTGTGATCTCTCTCTCTCTCTCACTGCCAATGGGATCTTTCTATTTCTGCTTCAGTCAAGATTGTTTAGCATTTGTAAATCACACTAAAAGAAGCAAAAGTCTAACTGAAATGCTGCCCTGCCTCAAAACCCAGGAGAAATCTGGTGAGGAGGCAATGATTTGTTCCTGAAAAAAAATACTACCTTGCATGGTTAAGTGTCAGAAAATGTCATGGTTAACACCACATGCCCACTGCTGCCCTCTTGTGCACATGCACCCAATGCACATGCATCTCTGACTGCACACTGAGTGAGAGCATGCCTGTGTTTCTCACTCCTTACTCCCTGCACACAGATACAGCACATTAACAACAACTTGCACACAAACAACAAACCTTCAAGAGTTTCCCTCTGTAATGCTGGTGAAAAGGTGAAGTTGTTTTTTAAAGTTCCCTGCTCTGGGATTGTACTATTGGCAGGAAATGATCAGTGTTCTCTTCTTTAAACTCAAGGCATCCTGCCTGACCCACCATGCCTGAAAGCGTATCAGAAGGGCTCATTCCAGGTTCCAGACAGTCTGCAGTTACAAAATGTACTGGTACACAGGACACACTCTCCTGCAACGTTTAGTTGTCACCACAATTCTTCTGCCATAGCACAGCTCCTCACTGGTTCTCAGGGAGAGTATTTTACCACTGCCTTTAAAACAGCACTGTCCACCAGTTTCTCCTCTACACATGGCCAGCAAGCATGAACTGCAGTCTCATCTGTACAACACAGAGTTAGATCTAGGGGAGCTGGGTGTTCCCTGCATGCATCTGCCTGCCCAGTCTTACTTAGGGCTATTCACAGGCAATGCCACACACAGGCTGCCAGAAGAGTTTTTTACCATCAAGCTGTAGCAAAAAATAAATAATAAAAAATTGATGGGTGGTACCAGAAAAAGGATGCAGAATGTATTATGCATGAAATGTTAGTAACTCCCATTAGAAGAGTACTCTGAAAATGCAGGCACTACAATATTTTTAGTTTGAATTGAAAAATGTAAGAATTCTATCCTAACACCTGCAACTTTAAAAGTGCATTTTAACCTTTAAAATCAAAATCCGTATCCTGAAGAGATCAGCTAGGAGTTGCTTAATGGATTTCACAGTATCACAGTATAACCAAGGTTGGAAGAGACCCCAAGGATCATCGAGTCCAACCTGTCTCCACAGACCTCATGACTAAGCCATGGCACCAAGTGCCACGTCCAATCCCCTCTTGAACACCTCCAGGGACGGTGACTCCACCACCTCCCTGGGCAGCACATTCCAAAGACAAACAACTCTCTCAGTGAAGAACTTTCTCCTCACTTTGAGTTTAAACCTCCCCTGTCACAGCTTGAGACTGTGTTCCCTTGTTCTGGTGCTGGTTGCCTGGGAGAAGAGACCAACCCCTTCCTGGCTACAACCACCTTTCACAGTATCACAGTATCACAGTAACTAAGGTTGGAAGAGACCCCAAGGATCATCAAGTCCAACCTGTTCCAACAGACCTCACAACTAGATCATAGCACCAAGCGCCACGTCCAATCTCCCCTTGAACACCTCCAGGGACGGCGACTCCACCACCTCCCTGGGCAGCCCATTCCAATGACGAATGACTCGCTCAGTGAAGAACTTTTTCCTCACCTCGAGTCTAAACCTCCCCTGACACAACTTGAGACTGTGTCCCCTTGTTCTGGTGCTGGTTGCCTGGGAGAAGAGACCAACCCCCACCTGGCTACAACCACCCTTCAGGTAGTTGTAGAGGGCAATGAGGTCGCCTCTGATCCTTCTCTTCTCCAGGCTAAACAATCCCAGCTCCCTCAGCCTCTCCTCATAGGGCTTGTGCTCAAGGCCTCTCACCAGCCTTGTTGCCCTTCTCTGGACACGTTCAAGTGTCTCGATGTCCTTCCTAAACTGAGGGGCCCAGAACTGGACACAGTACTCAAGGTGTGGCCTAACCAATGCAGAGTACAGGGGCACAATGACCTCCCTGCTCCTGCTGGCCACACTATTCCTAATACAGGCCAGGATGCCATTGGCCTTCTTGGCCACCTGGGCACACTGCTGGCTCATGTTTAGGCGGGTGTCAATCAGCACCCCCAGGTCCCTCTCCGTTTGGCAGCTCTCCAGCCACTCTGACCCCAGCCTGTAGCTCTGCATGGGGTTGCCGTGGCCAAAGTGCAGCACCCGGCACTTAGACTTATTAAATGCCATCCCATTGGACTCTGCCCATCTGTCCAGTCGGTCAAGGTCCCTCTGCAGAGCCTTTCTACCCTCTAACTGACTAACATCTGTTCCCAACTTGGTGTCATCTGCAAACTTGCTGATGACTGACTCAACCCCCTCATCCAGATCATCAATGAAGATGTTAAAGAGGATGGGGCCCAGCACTGATCCCTGGGGGACGCCACTGGTGACTGGCCGCCAGCCGGATGTGGCACCATTCACCACCACTCTCTGGGCTCGGCCCTCCAGCCAGTTCCTAACCCAGCACAGAGTGTTGTGGTCCAAACCACGAGCTGACAGCTTAGCCAGCAGTTTACTGTGGGGGACGGTGTCAAAGGCCTTGCTGAAGTCCAGATAGACTACATCCACAGGCCTCCCCACATCCACCAGACGGGTCACCTGATCATAGAAGGAGATCAGGTTGGAGAGGCAGGACCTGCCCTTCCTAAATCCATGCTGGCTGGACCTGAGCCCTTGGCCATCCTTCAGGTGCGCAGTTATTGCCGCCAGGATAATCTGCTCCATCACTTTCCCTGGCACTGAGGTCAGGCTGACTGGTCTGTAGTTTCCAGGTTCCTCCATCCGTCCCTTCTTGTGGATGGGGACCACATTGGCCAGTTTCCAGTCACCTGGGACCTCTCCAGTGAGCCAGGACTGGAGGAAAATGATGGAGAGCGGCTTGGCCAGCTCATCTGCCAGCTCTCTCAGCACCCTAGGATGGATCCCATCCGGTCCCACGGACTTATGGGTGTCCAAGTGGCTCAGCAGGTCCCGGACTAATTCCTCATGGATTTCTGGGGCATTACACTGCTCAGGTAGTTGTAGAGGGCATTGAGGTCACCCCTGATCCTTCTCTTCTCCAGGCTAAACAATCCCAGCTCCCTCAGCCTCTCCTCACAGGGCTGTGCTCAAGGCCTCTCACCAGCCTTGTTGCCCTTCTCTGGACACGTTCAAGTGTCTCGATGTCCTTCCTAAACTGATGGGCCCAGAACTGGACACAGGACTCAAGGTGTGGCCTAAGCAGGGCAGAGTACAGGGGCACAATGACCTCCCTGCTCCTGCTGGCCACACTATTCCTAATACAGGCCAGGATGCCACTGGCCCTCTTGGCCACCTGGGCACACTGCTGGCTCATGTTTAGGCGGGTGTCAATCGGCACCCCCAGGTCCCTCTCTGTTTGGCAGCTCTCAGCCACTCTGACCCCAGCCTGTAGCTCTGCATGGGGTTGCCGTGGCCAAAGTGCAGCACCCAGCACATATGTTGTAAAAACCTCAACGCCCATAACCCCATAACTGCCTTCTGAGCAATTCCTACCAGAATTTTTCTAACTGAGAAGCTTTCTCTCATATTCAGTGGAACATACTAAGATACTCAGGAGAAGCCAAAGAAAATACCAGTGATCAGTGATACCTTTTCTCCTTTCTGTTTTGGAACTACACGTTCTGACTCCTTATCACACTTGTTGCCCAGCAGTATTACGTCCACTTCATCGCCTGCTTTCTAAAAGAGAACCAGCATTAATAAGTGTCAGGTAAGAAGAAAGCAATCCACCAACCCCTTCACCTTCAGCTCACACTATCCTTCAACACTTTATTTCCTTGAAAGTAAAGGCTAAATTCTGTCCTGACCTTTTCATCTGTGGAAATATTTTCCATCATTTACTGGGATTTGGAGGAAAACAGCAAGATTGCAAAGAGCAGGGAGAAAAAAAAGCCACTTACAAGTGCAGGGCATAATTTGTAACCTCTTTCATAAGATATAAAGTATATGGTGCATGGGCACCATCTTCTGATGAATGCTCCATCCTGAGGCTTTAAAAGTGACTGGAAATGCCCCACATTCACAGACACTGCCCTTCCTAAAGTAATGGGTTCATGGATTAGCAATTTAGCTTGGTCTACATCCAGCGCTCAAGTAAAAAGGAAGGAATTTGCTGCACCTGAAAGAGCACCTCTCTGTGCTTCACTTTTGCACACAGACGGTAAAATCACATTCAAAGTGTTCAAGCTCAACATAAAAGTTTGATCATTCCAAGACACTTAGAAGGCAGCAATAATGAAGTAAAATTTAAAAACCTCATTGATTTCCAAAGGAAGAAAAATCTAGCTTTTGACCTTGTCTCCATCCTTCGTTCCACTAATCCAGTTACGTACACGATGACTCCAAAATGCACTGGGTGCTTTACATCAGTGTTATTTTAAGATAAGCCATTGTAACTATACATGACTGGAATAATGACAGGGAAAGAGAACACTTTCTTCTGCAACAGCATGTGGAATTGGAAAGCTGACATTTGTTGTGAAAATCATGGCATTTATAGCCGCTTCCGATGCTTAAGTGGAGGAACCTGGGGGTCTCAATCCAGAAACAGTTAAAGCTAATGTGGGCTGATCCCATGGCTTGTATTCTGAATGCACATCCTCACACAGCTTCTCTGATGACTCAAAAAGCCTGGGGGCAGGCTGCAGATCTCTCTACAAGGACACTGGTGAAATCTCTGACCGAAGTCTTAATTTTTCTAGCTATGCCATAAGACAAAACCAGGCACAGACAATCATCCTTCTCCCAGGCAACCAGCACCAGAACAAGGGGACACAGTTTCAAGCTGCACCAGGGGAGGTTTAGACTCAAGGTGAGGAGAAGGTTCTTCACCGAGCAAGTCACTCGTCATTGGAATGTGCTGCCCAGGGAGGTGGTGGAGTCACCGTCCCTGGAGGTGTTCAAGGGGAGACTGGACGTGGCACTTGGTGCCATGGTCTAGTCGTGAGGTCTGTGGAGACAGGTTGGACCTGATGATCCTTGGGGTCTCTTCCAACCTTAGCTATACTGTGATACTGTGATACTGTCTTCCCCAGAGCTCACACACATGCACACAGATGCAGACTGGACCTTCAAAGGTCATCTTGTCCAACCCCCCTGCACTCAGCAGGGACACCTCCAACCAGATCAGGCTGCCCAGGGCCACATCAAGTCTGGTCTTGAATGCCTGCAGGGATGGGCCCTCAACCACATGTCCCTCCCTTCAAAAGCACCACAAAGAAAAACCTTTATTTATTAGAGGCTGAGAGAACCATTATTTTCAGTCTATTTGGACTCTTACAACTAAGTTCCCTCTTTTGAGGAGTACAGCAGTAGGCACAATTTATTATTAAGGAACAGGATTTCATTTATATTTTTTTTTTAATCCACTCTCATTTTAGAGTCAGCTAATCTCATTTTATACCCACAGCTGATGTTCAAGATAATGCAGTATTAAAATGAAGTAAGTTCATCATAAGAGTACAAAGTACAGGCCTAAAATAATGAATCAATCTAACCTGGATTAATAGACCAAAATGTTGGCTGTTTCAGAATGCACTGAAGCTTTACTCATTAAGGTCAATGGTTCTCCTACATAAAATTACATACATCAGTCCCTAAAATAGGGTAAACAGACAATTTAATCTCATCACATAGCCAACTTTTTCAGACTATGTGTAGCTGATGGTTCTAAAAGTGATATTTGACTTTCCTCTGAAATAAAAGGTCAAGGGGAAAAGCTAGCACATTTTCTGTGGGAAACCTTGAAACTCAGCCTGTCAATGAACTGCTGTGCAAACAGCCTCAATTTTTGCAGTAGGAGTGCTCCTCCTAAACAGCTTCAAACAGTAACAACATTTAAAGGAGGTTAGGATTACCAGACCACTAGGTATTTATTTCAGCAAATAACTAGTATTTCCACATTAATATAGTGTGATAACATATTCTCACTTTGACTGGACCCTTAGAATCAGAGAATGGTTTTGCTTGGAAAAGATCTCTAAGATCAAGTCCAGCCATCAACCTAACACCACCATGTCCCCAACTGCCACATCCACACGTTGCTTGAACAGCTCTGGGGATGGTGACTCCACCACCTCCCTCCACAGCCTGTTCCAATGGCTGACCACGCTTGCAGTAAAGATGTTTTTTTTCCTGATAGCCAACCTAAATCTCCCCCAGCACAATTTGAGGCCATTTCCCCTCATCCTATCCCCTGATACTAGGGAGAAGAGACCAACCCACACCTCACTGCTATCTCCTTTCAGGGAGTTGCAGAGAGCAATGAGGTCTCCCCTCAGCCTCCACTTCCCCAGGCTAAACCACCCCATCACCAAAGCACTGCAAGCTTTATTTAAAGATCACAGAATCACCAAGGTTGGAAGAGACCTTAAAGATCATCAAGTCCAACTTGTCACCACAGACCTCATGACTAAACCATGGCACCAAGTGCCACGTCCAATCCCCTCTTGAACACCTCCAGGGATGGGGACTCCACCACCTCCTTGGGCAGCACATTCCAATGGCTAACAACTCTCTCTGTGAAGGACTTTCTCCTCACCTCCAGCCTAAACTTCCGCTGGCGCAGCTTGAGACTGTGTCCTCTTGTTCTGGTGCTGGTTGCCTGGGAGAAGAGACCAACCCCCTCCTGGCTACAACCTCCCTTCAGGTAGTTGTAGAGAGCAATAAGGTCTCCCCTGAGCCTCCTCTTCTCTAGGCTAAGCAACCCCAGCTCCCTCAGCCTCTCCTCACAGGGCTGTGCTCGAGGCCTCTCCCCAGCCTCATTGCCCTTCTGTGGACAAGTGTCTCAATGTCCTTCCAGCTTCCTGCTTTTAGAAAATTAAAGACTCTACACCAAATTATATCCACTTTAAATTCTGAAACCTGATTATATAAAAGAAGTCTTAAAAAGAAGTCAATATGAGCAGGCAAGAAGTTCGACCATGTGCTCAGCTGGCACAAAAACTGCAGAGGTACACTGATTTGAACTGACTAAAAAAATGTAGCTCTTCAAGTGCTTCCCAAAACTCACTGTGTATTTTCATCCTCTTTTATTTATAGCTCAGGAATAAGCTTTCCAAATGCAAAAAAAATCTATGGCTAAAAAGAGGATTCTTATTTTACAGTTGTTAAAATGCTATTACACAAGTTGGCACTGACTAAGCTAATAGAGTCAGGAAACATTTTTAGCCTATCTGAATGGAAAAATACTATTAAAAATGTCACCAATTTCATCAAGGCAGAAAGACACATTATGCTTCAAGAAAGAAAATTTAAAGCTGGTTTGGTATCTCCAAAACACATCCAGAGTTTTGGTTCACTCTCCTCTGGCTTTAACATTTCAAAGCTCGCATTTCACTGAAAGAGAAAATAAACCTAACCTGAAATGGGAGAAAGTCTAGCCTGCTTTTTAAAAATGTCTAAAGAGGAAATATCAGCACTAGATTTGTCTCAAAAATTGGAGCCAAGAGATTCATTGAGACTGACTAAGTTTTCTGAAGCATTTGGCAGAGCTTGGAGTCATCAGATTTTTGGCAAAAAGACTTTTTTGCCTTGGGTTCTCCAGCAGCTGGAGTTAGTGGTGGCAGAAGCCAGGCTGCTGTGACCAGGGGTGGCAGAAGCCAGGCTGCTGTGACCAGGGGTGGCAGAAGGCAACACCTTCAGACACACAAACATAGCAGCAACCAGACTCTGGACTCTGGTAGCAGGCTTTAGCAGCCTACTCTGACAGAAGCCATCCATTCACACCCTTCACTCAGCTTTCACCCAGCCTGTGCTTCACCAATCAGGTAAACACTCAACTCACTGCTTGACTATGTGGCTGTTAACAGAAACCAAAAATGCTAAAGAGAAGTCTCTGGCTCATCCCTTCTGTATGCAGTTCATCCCCTCATCCCCCCACTCCCAGTGTTAGGGGTCTTCTCCTGCACTTGTTCCCATTTTGCTGGGAAAACTATTTCACAGAAGAGCTGTGTCAGAAGTAGCACAGACACCTTTAATGAAAGACAACTACATTCCATCTGCATTTACAGGTTATTGGAAGAAAGTATCTCTTCACTTTTTAAATGGTGAGCACAGACCCTATGAGGGCCTTCACCTGTCCTGCAGCAAACTGGCTGTGATGAGCCAGAGCTCATCTGGACTCCCTGCAGCTGCCCAGCTGTGGACATGAAATCTCCACCTTGCACCTCCACCACACTCCTAGGGCATGGCTGTGCAGGATTGCATTTTAGTACTCAACTGTTTACAGTTTGAATCCTAGAATGGCTTGGGTTGGAAGGGACCTTAAAGATCATCTGGTCCCAACAGCCTGTCATGGGCAAGGAGACCTCCTACTAGATCAGGTTGCTCAAGGCTCCTTCCAAGCTGGCTTTGAACATTTCCAGGGTTGAAAAGGAAAGTTTGTTTGCAGGTTGAAACAGTAAAAGAGCCCGGATCTGATAAATGTACTAATGGCAATGCTTAACTGGTTTGTGTTTGAGGAAGAAAGGTAGCATTATGGTAATTTTTGAGGTCTGAAAAGGAGACAGAAGTATGCATGGTCACGCAGCAGCGCTGAGCAAGGACATGAAGGTAGGAAGTTTCTTCCTCCTACTCCCCAGACAATGACACCAGAAGCTGATTCTTTGCATTAATGATGAATAATTTGCTAGGAAGACATTGTCACCACGACCACATGGGCAGTGTGCACGGTATAATTCCCATACATACATCTCTTTGTGTCTATTCTCCTGCCACAGGATGACCTCAGTTACAAATGCCTCGTTTCCAGCGCTTCAGCAGAATTGCCCAAATGACAGAACTTGTCTATTAGCACACTTAGACTTGGCTAGATATAAACCAATTCATTCTCAAACTCATCTAGGACTAAAGATAAACCAATTTAGCAGAGTGACAAGAACAAGACTTTTCGATTCTAATCAGAGTCATAACAACAAACCCATCAGGAGACAGAACAATGTGATGCCTCTGGCACCAAGCTTTAGCACCCAGATAAAAACAAATCAGACCAGTTTGGAACAAAGGTAACTTTGATAACCATTTTGCTGTGATGCTTTTAGTTAAATATGATGCAGAAACACTGATCACCAGTCCAGGTTCCCCACTCTCAGATGCATCTAATGCACATACCCAGAAGAGGGCACTATAAAAAAACAGCAGTAACCCAACACAGCCACAGCCTGGTTGAGGACTCACTTCTTTCACACAGCATAAAGAGAAAGCTGATATAGTCCAAGAACACTAAATTATGTCCCCAAGGCTTGCTACTACTGCATGAGAAAATTAATCTGTCTTCCCCATGCAGAAAATTCTGTGCTAGCAGAGAATTTTTAGCAGATAATCTTTAGGGAATGATCTTTATGCCACTCCAGCACAATGAAAACTAGTCTGCTGTAGTTAAAAAGAAATCTAGGGTCTACAATCGATGTCAAGAGTTCTTGGAGACCCAGATGCCATGTGTGAGTCACAGAATTATTTAAGCTGGCAAGGATTTCTGCAAGTCATCTGATCTACAACAAGGTTGGTGACGGGCTTGGAGCACAAGCCCTATGAGGAGAGATTGAGGGAGCTGGGGTTGCTTAGCCTGGAGAAGAGGAGACTCAGGGGTGACCTTATTGCTCTCTACAACTACCTGAAGAGGGGTTGTAGTGAGCCGGAGGTTGGTCTCTTCTCCCAGGCAACCAGTACCAGAACAAGAGGACACAGTCTCAGGCTGCGTCAGGGGAGGTTTAGGCTGGAGGTTAGGAGGAAGTTTTACACAGAGAGAGTGATTGCCCACTGGAATGGGCTGCCTGAGGAGGTGGTGAGGTCGCCGTCGCTGGGGGTGTTCAGGGCGAGGCTTGACAGGATGCTTGGTTGTATGGTTTAGTTGATTAGGTGGTGTTGGATGATAGGTTGGACACGATGATCTCGAAGGTCTCTTCCAACCTGGTTAATTCTATTCTATTCTAATGCTCTGCTCACAGAAGGACCAACTTTAAAGTCAGGTCAAGTAGCTCAAGACCCTGTTGAACTGGGGTTTAAACATCTCCAGAGCCTCTCTGGGCAGCTGTTTGAGCATCTGAACACTCTACTGCGAGGAAATTTTTGCCCGTATGTTAGCTGCAATCCTGTTCAAAACATCCTGAAAAGCACTGGATTCTGCAGATGGATTTGGTACACCATTACCTGTATTTTAATTTTTAAAGGCCAAACAGACTCAGCCTTTCAGAACAGCCACACACAACAGCTAAAAACCACATCAGCAGGTAAGAGCAATGCCTTAAGCTGGACAATCCTACGAATAAAGAATGGTTTCAGGTTCTAAGGTAATTTCCCTGCAATTATCATGCTCCTAATGAGAGCATTACAAATCCAATATACCTGTACAGGATTTGCCAATAATGTCCTAAGATATTAATTAATCTGTGAGTATATTTTTCTAGCAAGGTTTTTAAAGTGCAGTCACGTTACTTAGTGTCCTCCAGTAACAAAAGCTAATTTTACAACAACACAGATAGGGCAGCAGATTTATGCCTTGAACTTCCTTGAACAATAATTCATTTTTAATAGGAAAGTTGCTGTATACTTAAAATAATTGAAATACAATGAGCACATTATTGGGAATCTGCTTGTAATAGCCCTGACTGGCTTGCTTTTGTAAAATCAATGGAGTTTTTAGGAATGCTAAATTGCTTAGATTGTCATTTTCAACTGTGGTAAAAATGGCTTAGCACACTGAAAAAGGTGTTTGAAAACTTTGTTTAAAATCTTATGTACAAAGAATTGAAAAAATCCAAGTGTAAGAACTGACTTGAATCCATCCTCACTAAATTTGCAGATGACACCAAGTTGGGAGAAGTTATTCATCAGTTAGAGGGTAAAAGGGCTCTCCAGAGGGACCTTGCCAGGCTGGACAGATGGGGAGAGTCCAACAGGATGGCATTCAACAAGTCCAAGTGCCAGGTGCTGCACTTTGGTCACAACAACCCCATGCAGAGCTACAGGCTGGGGTCAGAGTGGCTGGAGAGCAGCCAGGCAGAAAGGGAGCTGTGGGTACTGGTTGACAGCAGCTAAACACGAGCCAGCAGTGTGCCCAGGTGGCCAAGAAGGCCAATGGCATCCTGGCCTGAATAAGGAATAGTGTAGCCAGCAGGAGCAGGGAGGTCATTGTGCCCCTGTACACGGCACTGGTTAGGCCACACCTTGAGTACTGTGTCCAGTTCTGGGCCCCTCAGTTTAAGAAGGACATTGAGACTCTTAAACGTGTCCAGGGAAGGGCAACAAGGCTGGAGAGAGGCCTTGAGCCTCTCCCTGTGAGGAGAGGCTGAGGGAGCTGAGGTTGTTTAGCCAGGAGAAGAGGAGGCTCAGGGGAGACCTTATTGCTCTCTACAACTACCTGAAGGGAGGTTGTAGCCAGGAGGGGGTTGGTCTCTTCTCCCAGGCAACCAGCACCAGAACAAGAGGACACAGTCTCAAGCTGCACCAGGGGAAGTTTAGGCTGGAGGTGAGGAGAAAGTTCTTCACAGAGAGAGTTATTAGCTGTTGGAATGTGCTGCCCAGGGAGGTGGTGGAGTCACCGTCCCTGGAGGTGTTCAAGGGGGGACTGGATGTGGCACTTGGTGCCATGGTCTAGTAGTCATGAGGTCTGTGGTGACAGGTTGGACTTGACGATCTCTGAGGTCTTTTCCAACCTTACTGATTCTATGATAATAGTCCTTTGTCTGGTCCAGGTGGAAGTTTTGCATTGCCTGTTAGCCTGGTGTTTAATGGAACCTCTCTCTGCTTCCCTTTTCAAACTCTATTTCATCTTTCTACACTCACATATTCAAAGGCTGTTGTAGGAACAGCCACTTTGATACTGGGCATGTGTGGGGAATTAAATACTGGTTTGCATTCACAGACCACAGTAAATGCAGGGAATGTCCTCAACCTCCACCAAGTAATTAATTTTCATGAAATGCCCTGTGTTTTAACAGTTACTGCTTAAAAACATTTCTTCTGCAATGAATGGCCCCATATATTTTCAGCAAGACACTTCAGAAATTGATATCCCACTAGGACTAAATTAAATTTTTTACTGTTATCTAGCTCTATTGCAACACTCACTAATTGCTAATTCTCAGATTGGTACAATCAATCATGCAATTTACATTCCCAGAAATTGTTTCAAATTGAGGGGGGTCTCCATTTTTTAGATTTTAAATTACAAAATCCCTTCAGGGGTTAAGACTAAACAATCTAAATATTAATAATTTGAGTATGCTCAAGCATTGAAGTGTCATGACCAGGAAGCAGGCTGATGCAGGTGTCATTTGCTGATTGACTGGAGCAGATCTGAGCCTGCACAGGTCCTTCGAGAGCTACTCCCATCCTTCCCTCCAGCCTCCCTCCACCATACAGTCCTGATCATTTCTTTGTGTCCATGGTTGTGCATTACAGCCCACTGAATCAACCATCCTGTTGACCTGATTCAAGAGGACAGGACAAAATGGTCCCTTTGGAGGCAGTGGGAAGACAGATTAGCATTTTATGTATGAATTCACACAAACAGATAGATGTATGCATACACACATATCTGTAAATGGATATCTATGGATCGTCCACATTAGCAGCTTCAGATAACAGTAAACCTACTGCCATACTATTCTACTCTAAAACTTCCACTGCTTAAGAGGGAACACATCAAGAGAGACCTTACCAACTGAGAATCAGGTGCAGGGTTACAGGCAGCTCAATGACCAGATGTCTAAGAGCTTGTCCCTTTCTCCCTCCCTGGCTCCTCCCTCCAGTACTCACAGCTCTTCTGGCCTTCCTACTCCTGGATGTTTACCCTGTGTCTGCTTCACTGTCAGAGTCTTCTCTGAACCTCTTGAATTCACTGATGGAGCAGAAAAACATCCCACTGGGTTTGCTGGGTTAGTTTTCTACCATGTTAGAAAGAAGAGTGCACCTCAGAGAGCTCTGAAAAGTTCTAGAAACAGCAGCAGAGTAGGAACCAACATTCAGGAGCAGGAAGGGAGGTGGGAACACACTCCCTGTCAGGCAGCCACATGTTGCTGAATCACTTCCTATGTCACATGAAAGCACATGTTTCTGACTGCACTATCACAAGCTGCTGAGCTGACCCACAGCTCACTGCCACCACGAAGGGATTCTCCTTCTCCTCCCCCAGTCCCTCCCTCTTGAAACCCTCTCTTAAAGGGAATATGCAGCAAAAACAAAGAGGGTCTTCAATTGAGTAGTTTCTTTTGATTCTTGGGATGAGGAAACTACACTAAAAGTAATGAAATTAGGAAAGGGCAATCACTGGCTGTGATATGGAATTTTGATATGGAAGCCAATTAAAATCCTGGTGTGAGCTCACAGGGATTCACCTGTGGCAGGCACACCAGGGACCAGCTGTGTTCTAGAAGGACTTCTGAAAAACCTCCTGTAGCACCATGGGCTTGTCCTGGGTAATCTACACTGTTTTCCAGTTTCAGCCAACAGCAATTCCACTAACATACAGCATGCTGAATTATAGGCAAGAAATTCTGGTTAACAGCATACAGCTCATGGAACAAGAATAAATCTCACGCAGTCACCTGACATATTAACAGCAATAACTTGTTAACTACCTTCAGTAAGAGACCAACCACTTTTAGAGAGATTTACCTCATAGATGTCTTTCATCCAGGTGGTTATACTTTGAAAACTGTCCAGATTTGTGATGTCATACACAAGGACAAAGCCTTGTGCACCACGAAAATAGCTGGTGCTCAGCGTATGGAATCGTTCCTGACCAGCAGTGTCCCTGAAAGAAAGGGTAAGAAATCACAGACAGGCAAACAAAAGGTGATCAAACTGCACAAGCACTCAAGAAAAAACCCTTTAATTTTAAGGAGATTTTGAATGGTGTAGCATTCAAAAGAAAAGAAAATACACAGGGAGTACAAGGATGGGAGGAAATCTGGGTGACAGATCCAGCAGTGAAAGAAACACACTGGAACTGTTCCGAACTTAAGAGTGCAGCTTCAAACCCACCACTGCTTCTTTAGAAACAGAGCTGCTGGAGGGAGTCCAGAGGAGGGCCACATAGATGATCCAAGGGCTGTAACACCTCTGCCATGAGGATTGACTGAGGGACCTAGGGCTGTTCAAGCTAGAGAAGACTCTGGGGAGGCTTATTTGTAGCTGCCTTTCAATACCTGAAGGCATCCTACAGGAAGGTTGAAGAGGGACTTTACATAACAGTGTCTGGAGATAGGACAAGGGGGAATATTTTTAAGATGAGGAACAGTAAAGTTAGACTGGATCTTAGGAAGAAGTTCTTCAGTACATGGGTAGTGAGACTCTGGAATAGGTTGCCCAGGGAAGTTGTGGATGCCTCCTTCCTGGGGATGTTCAAGCCCAGGCTGGATGAGGCTGTGAGCAGCCGAATCTAAATGAGAGGCATCCCTGCCCACGGCAGGGAGGTCAGAGTAGATGATCTCTAAGGTCCCTTCCAACCTAAGCCATTCTGTGATTAAAAGCAGTACAATTCAGGTGAGTTCAAGCACTGCAGCAGTCAGATGACATCCCTGTGCAAAGTGTGACACAAAGAGCAAACCAGTTTAGATGGAAGGTAGGTTTGGGGAGGAAGCCAGAAAGCACAGGGATGCTTTGTCACTTTCCTCGGTGTCCCTGCACAATTAAATCTACTTAGCACGGATCACAGATCTGTGCAGCTTGTACTCTGCAAGTTTTACTGTTAAAACAATCTAGCAGCAACCTTCTTTGTAACTTACATCAGTTGCTGCAAAAAAATATGCTCCCTTAGGCCAAACTCACATTTCTAAAATGACCTGGTAGGAAAATCTGCACTTTCAGAAGACAGACAATTAAAAGCAGATGAGATTTTTCATGCTCTGATGTACTTTAGTTGGCTCTCATTTGTGATATAAATTAAAACTTACCATATTTGAAGTTTCACTCTTGTACCATTAAATGTTATTGCCTTCACTTTAAAATCGATGCCTAGAAGAAAGAAGAAAATCTGTTAGCATTGCTCATGATAACGTGGATTCCCTGTGAAGACCGTTTCTTATCTCTTGTTACCATGCAATTCTGAGCAGAAAGTGAGAAGGAGCTCTATCAAACAAAGGATAACAAGCCAACCACAGACGTTCAGATGGAAATTGGGCAAGGATAACGTTCCACGGTGAAGACAGCTACGTGCCAAGACATGGCAGCAGTATGACACAAAGCAATGGTGGGGGCAGGTCAACACAGAGGTGCAGATATCCTGAAACTACATGTAGGTGTTTCCATGAACAGGCAAGTGGCGTGGCAGGAGTTTCATGCCCTGTGCACAATAATACTTGGCAAATACATTGGTGATTCCTGTTGTTTCCAGTTCCTTCACAACAGTGTGACAGCTATGAATGGACAGGCAGAAATGCTTACAGAGCTGTCGCATGTGCAACACCAGTTTTCAGTCCTTCCAAATCCCTAGGGAAAAAAAAATCTGGGATTACATGAACAGGAACAAAAATTAGCTGTACTAATTAAATGCAAAGGGAAACACACATTGGATTTCATTGAAAATGAAGAAGACTCTCTCTACAGCCTGAACCACTGTGCAACCTAGATCCAGAGTGACAAAAACAATCAAACATTAGCACTTGAAATCAGTGCAGAACGCCACCTCTACATACACAACAGATCCTTCCTTAAAGATACCTTCCTCCATAGTGTTCTTCTAATATATTGTCAAATTAGTACTCCAAATGTGGATTTATGGGTTGTTGAAGCTCCAGTGTTAGTATTAGCAACTACTCACTGGCAGATTCTGTCGAGGGAAGAGGAGAGGGAAGAGGAGAGGGAAGAGGAGAGGGAAGAGGAGAGGGAAGAGGAGAGGGAAGAGGAGAGGGAAGAGGAGAGGGAAGAGGAGAGGGAAGAGGAGAGGGAAGAGGAGAGGGAAGAGGAGAGGGAAGAGGAGAGGGAAGAGGGAATTAACCAGGTTGGAAAAGACCTTTGAGATCATCAAGTCCAACCTATCACCCAACACCATCTAACCAACTAAACCATGGCACCAAGTGCCTCCTCTCAGTTAACCATTTTCCACCCAATTACTTGATTGCTGAAATTTGAAATACTGTTTGACAATTTCTCTGCTTGTTTTCTTTCCCCCACCCCCCTGATAAACCACTGCAGAGTGTTTCTGTCAGTTATATGAAGTGAACTGCAGGTGCCATTGTAACAGCTGGCCATACTTCTCTTCTCTTCTCTTTTCTCCTCTTTTCTCTTCTCTTCTCTTTTCTCCTCTTCTGTCTTCTCTTCTCTTCTCTTCCTCTTCTCTTCTTTCTCAGTCTAAGATAGAATCTGCCAGTCAGTAGTTGCTAATACCAACATTGGAGCTTCAGCAACCCATAAATCCACATTTACAATTCCTTAAGGTCAAAAGATGCCTACTTAACATGACTTCAGGGTGATTTCTTCACTAATATCAATGTCACCTGAAAGAACTGTACATTGAAAATACACAAAAATCTTCCACTGATACCACTGCACTGAAATAAGAACTTGTCTGCCATATTACTTCATCCAAGGAAAACAACCCTGGCAGTAAACCTAAAATGTAGAGGAACTGTTCCCCTCCTTTTGCTGTGCACCAAACTTTGACAAGCACACTCTCAACAGGAACGACTCCCAGTGCCATTAACATTTTTGGTCTGCATGTGGCAAAAGAGTTGAGGTGGACTTTAAAAATTATTATGATAATCATGTCTCCCTCTTGATGAATTTTTGTTGAAGCTCCAATGGAAAGATGAAATAATATAATTGGTCTCTGTAATTAATATTACCCAAAGCTTCCTCGATGGAATTAATAACGTCAGGTGGAAATGTAATTTAAGCCAAATTTGCTCATGTAAGGTGAAATTCCAACGTGATGGAAAACACTTGCTCCTGAAATTCACATGGCTCTGTTTAATTATCTGTATCACCTTCCACAATTGATGTGAGAGCTGTTGAGAGGGACGGAGGGAGGCTGGAATGTCACTTTCAAACGCTGTGCTGGGAACGGAGCAAAAAGAATTATAGTCCAGCCAGCCAGGGATTCCCAGACCTAGAGGAAACAGTCCTGAGCTGACATAAATTTTAATAATAAATTGCTGTGAGCTTTTTTTTGAATGTATATTATTATTTATAAAAAGGGAAGCAGAGTGCTGAATCAGACTAAAACTTAATCTAAATTAAAATAAGGCTTATTGACTTCTTAAGTCAACTTCAAAATTTATTGACCTAAAAGGTCAATGAATGTTAGTGAAAACCAGAAGTCAATATGTTCTGCATGCATGGATTGTTCATGTCTTTATATGAAATTTCCAGCAAACTTAGCAAATTGGAAAGACAGGAAAGAAAAATGGGAAATACAATGCCAAAGACAGCTCACAGATTTCAGATGATTTTAGGCCCATGTATTATACAACATGATCAACATCACAAAGCCAGCATTGATTACTGCTCTTGAGATAAATGTTATTTGAATGCAACAGCTTGTACCTGCTTCTCTTAAGCTGTCAAATACAACCCAAGAAGGGGTAGGCTGGGTTCCAATTCAAATTCTAGTTGTTATTTCCAAGTTTTATAACCATGAGATTAATTTTTTTTAACTTTATAGTCCAAATGATAAATATGCCCACATTAGGACTGAGGCACCTTAAATGTAATTAGGTCTAAAAAGCATTAAAGTAGTCAAGCATGGGGAAATTCAGCTGTGAATTCCCTCAGTGTCTGTAAAACAGCCTTTGGCCATCTGCAAAAGTCCTCTCCAATGAGGTCTTTCGCAGCTGGCTTAGAAAGTTACAACACACTTTTCACTAGAATAGAGTAGGATAGGATAGGATAGGATAGGATAGGATAGGATAGGATAGGATAGGATAGGATAGGATAGGATAGGATAGGATAGGATAGGATAGGATAGGATAGGATAGGATAGGATAGGATAGGATAAACCAGGTTGGAAGTGACCTTTGAGATCATCAAGTCCAACCTATCAGCCAACACCATCTAATCAACTAAACCATGGCACCGAGCACCCCATCCAGTCTCTTCCTAAACACCTCCAGTGGTGATGACTCCACCACCTCCCTCAAGTTGGAGTGGCAAATTCACCCCAATCCTGGTAGGAAAGGCTCAGAAAATTAAGTTTATCCCAAGAAAAATGCATGTTTGAGGATGCAACAGTGATAGCATGGATGGAGGGTGGTGCATGTCCAAGTACAGATTCTACCTAGACCACTCACTATCATACAGCATCCTCAGCTCTGGGAACAGGGAAGCAGCTGGTATCAGCTCCTGTGCTCAGGCTGGGCAAGTGCCCAGTGAGATGTTGTGGGTTGAGTTTCCACCCTGTTACTCCTAACCATACTTAACCTTTATTAGATGTTGGTGCATTACTTGAATCAGACAATTCCAGTACATGCCAAGGACTATCTGAAGCAGAGTTGTATCTGAGGAGTCAGTGATCACTGATGTTTTGGTAAGAAAACCAAGTCATGGGATGAGATGGTTTGTTAGGAAAACCAGGGTGACCAAAAAACCATCCAGCCTTGCAAAAACTAAAATGAAATAAAAAACTGAGATGTGGATTACTAGTAGTCTTGTTAACACAGGCCAGGTTTACCTTCACTGTGGTTGATTTTTATTGATTAACTCTATTTCCTTCTAAAATGAGTATCAGGGAATCTACACAGACTCCACAGCTGGTTCTCCCATTCATTGCACATTAGAAACAAATGCATAAATCACTTGAGTTTGCAACTTCACTCTTAATAAATCTTTTTCCTTTTTTCCCCTTAAATGTAGGCTTTCAAAACAAAAAGTTTCTTTTTGAGGGAAAAAAAGGACAAAATAAAATTATCAGTTGTCTCCTAATCCCAAACAGGGAGTTGCACCAGTCTGAACTATGGCAGGCTGGAGAGGTGGGCACAAGCCAACCTCATGAGATTCAACAAGACCAAGTGTAGGGTCCTGCAGCTGGGTCGAGGCAATCCCAGGCACAAATCCAGGCTGGGCAGTGACTGGCTGAAAGCAGCCCTGAGGACAGGGATTTGGGGGTGCTGTTGGACGAGAAGCTCAACATGAGCTATCAATGTGCACTTGCAGCCTGGAAACCCAATCAGATCCTGGGCTGCATCAGGAGAATAGTGGCCAGCAGGTCAAGGGAGGTGATTCTCCCCCTCTGCTCAGCTCTGGTGAGACCCCACCTGGAGTACTGCATCCAGTTCTGGAGCCTCTATTACAAGAGGGATCTGGAGGTGCTGGAAGGTGTCCAGAGACGGGCCACAGGGATGAGCAGAGGGCTGGAGCACCTCTCCTATGAGGACAGACTGAAGGAGTTGGGGCTGTTCAGTCTGGAGAAGAGAAGGCTCTGAGGTGACCTTATTGTGGCCTTCCAGTATCTGAAGGGGGCTCCAAGGCTGGGGAGGGACTTCTTAGGATCTCAGGTAGTGATAGGACTAGGGGGAATGGAATGAAGCTGGAGGTGGGGAGATTCAGGCTGGATGTGAGGAAGAAGTTCTTCACCATGAGAGTGGTGAAGCCGTGGAATGGGTTGTCCAGGGAGGTGGTTGAGGCCCCATCCCTGAAGGTGTTTAAGACCAGGTTAGATGAGGCTCTGGCCAGCCTGATCTAGTGTGGGGTGTCCCTGCCCATGGCAGGGGGCTTGGAACTAGATGATCCTTGTGGTCCTTTCCAACCCTGCCTGATTCTATGATAGATTTGGCTGGACTCACACCTCTGCAGAAATGTTTCTCACAGAGAATGTGTGCTGCAGGACCACAGCCACCTCATATACAGCAAAATAACAACCTCACAGCCTGCGAGATCACACCCTGATCTCTTGTACACAGAAGGGTCTTTTGTTCATAAACTTTCTCTGTGGCTTTATATGCAATGCCATTGTTTAAACAAAAACATTTATTCTTTATAGCCTGTTCATAATACAATGCAACTGCCTTATGATGCATAGAAGTTTAATTAGAAAACTATAACTGCTTATAATTTACCCAAACTGTGTAATTGCAGAGGAGGAAGGGCACCCAGCCTTGAGGGTTTAAGTGCTGCATAAAAAGCTTTCAGTGAAAATTTACTGCATCTCAGAAAAGTTCGCTGCTACCAGAGCCTATAACAAAGTGTTTGGGATTTCCCCCGTTGCAGTAAGACTGGGTTTTCTCCTAGTAACACAAACCTGTGACTCATGATGACACAGGAATGAGATGCTGAACCATCTTTTAAATCTCATGCCTACTACCCTTTGCCACTAAGGAAGATGGTGGCACATGATTTTGTCAGGGAATGTGGACAGCTGAGAGACTCTACAGCCTGGGTAATCTTCCCTCTACTCAAATCACTATTCCAGCTGGATAGGTAGGGTGAAAAAATCAACTGACATCAGAGGAGCATTCAACAGGCTGAAGGACAGAGAAGGAACTTTTGACTGAGCTTGCATGAAACAGGCATCTGGATGAAAACAGTTATTTGTTCTGGTGGTGCCAAGGGGCAGAAGACATCATGAACAAAAAAAGCACTGCACTGTGTCCTCCTTTACACCACCATGGGCCATGACCTATATGCCATGCTTTGAGTTGTAGCTGTCCAAGGAAAGTGAATTTCCACTTCCAGCATGACTCTTCCAGAAGCCATCACTCACAATCTTATTCATTCTAAAAGTGTAAGCTCCAGCAGACCTCCTAAGATGGAACTGAGTGGAGCACAGCATTTGAGAAATAACTTTAAAATCACCTTCAGGTAAAAAAAACCCAACATATATGGATGACTCCTTTACATTTGAGATAAACAACTGTGTAAGAAGTTATTAAATCTCTCAAAAATAGGTTTCAGTAACACTAATAAAACTAACAAGATTACTCTCAGCCCATGACTTCCACAAAACCTTTTCATCTTAAGTATTCCTTCAACTACTTCAACCCACAAGTTGGAAAAGATGTATTTAACATCATCACCATGCAAGAATTTTTAACTCTGCCATGGACTGAATTAAAAGAAAGTGTTCCACAAAAGGAGTAACCTCACAGCCAGGAATCTATGTTCCAATGTAAAACACATCAACAAGTCTGATGTTTATCTTCATGGCCATTCTTTGGCAGTCCTTGCTAAGCCTGGTCACAAGTTCCCTGTTACAAGGATCCATTTCAGGACTGTATTGCTAGCTGGGTTCCCCCCTTCTTGGATCATGTCAGTTTCAGAAGTTGCTTTCCAAGAGTGGGCAAAATTAAAGCAGCTTAAATTCAGCCATTCTCATGTATGCAGGTCAAGTCATCTCACATCCCTTGTGTCCCCTGGGCCAGCTGCTGCCACAGTTAATACTTGTTATTCATTCACTTAAGGCAACTTAAATGTTTAAAAGACCCATGCATATCTCAAATGCAGAACACACCATTTATTGTGCATACTGTCTCTTCAAGAGCATGGAAAAACATATAAATAGATAGACAGGTAAGAGAAATATAAATGGATAAATACATTCTCACACTCATGCAAACTTTTAAAAGTGAAAGACTCCCAACTAGAAATTGGAAAAATCTCCACAGCAAACCAAACCACATTACACATTTTCACACTGATGACCTGGTTGTCAGCATGTGGACAGTCAACTTGCTCTTCCCCACAGCAGTATGGGGCTGGTGTACCACAGCAGCTGGAGCTCCCCATGACCCCCAACCTGCAGAGGAGCCAGGGAAAGCAGCTGGTGGTACAGCCCTAAACTGCCTTGGTGTGGCAGGGCTGATTGTCTCCATCACAGCAATGGCTCCATTGTGCACATGGCTACCTACAAGGTATCTTGACTTTATACCATTAAAATCATCACAAAGGCAAATCCCTTTCTAGCGTGGAAGCTGGAGGAATGGAGCATCTTATTGATCCCTGAGAACTCTGAGGCTGATACCATTTCCCCTGCACACACACAGCTGTACAGCAACAGAGCCTCCACCTGCAGCAGTGGGCAATATGGAACAGTAAGAAAGAAGCTGTCTGCATAAGTTTAAAGAACGATTAGGCTGCAAATGTCCCAGACTAACAAGAAAAAGAGCAAGAGCCAGCACAGCGGTTCTGGGGGGCAGGTGACATGTTTTCTGACACCCTGGCAAACCTCTGCAAAGGTTTAAGCTGCTGGACGTGGCTGTGCACAGAGGGAGCTTTGCCATCTGCGAGGCAGGCAGTGCCGACCTGCCGGTGCCGGGAGGGCTGTGTTGGAAGCGAGCAGCCGCGGCCTGTGGGCGGGAGGCGCACCGGGCAGGAAGGGACGAGGAGCGGACGCCGGCCCCCTGGGACCCACGCCAGGCCCGCGGGGCGTGCGGCGGCTGCCGGCGTGCAGGCAGACACCGGCCGGAAGGCAGCGGGGACACGGGACGCGGGTGCTGAAGGACGGCAGGGCGGCGATGCACCTGGGGCACACGGGCGGGTGCCAGCCTGGGGGTGCGGGACGGCGCCGGCAGGGAGCTGCCTGGGGGCCGGTGCGGTCACTCACCGATCGTGGCCAAGTAAGAGGTGGGAGCCCCGGCGGGCGGCCAGCCGGGCTCCGTGTACCTCCGCACGATGGAGGTCTTCCCCACGCAGGACTCCCCAGCCATCACGATTTTCACCAGCAGCGGCGGCTTCCCCACACCCCCGTCCCCGTGGCCCAGCCTCAGCCCCGCCATGACGGGCGCCGAGCGCCGGCCGGGCCGGGCCGGGCCAGGACGGGGTGGGGCGGAGCGGGGACCGCGGGCCGCCCCGCTGCGGGAAGCACACTGCGGCCCCGCCCGCGGTGGGGAGAAGCCCGGCGGCGGGGCTAGGACCGAGACGGGGGCCGGACGCCATCGCCTGCCCGCCGCCTCGCGCAGGTGGGGCGGGTTGCGCCGAGCCCCGGATGCCGCTGCGGAGCGCTGGGCTGCGGGGGCGAGGGGCTGCGCGGGGCCTCCGCCCGCTTCTGACAGCGGCTTTGAAGAATAAAGCATCCATCGGCATGCGCCTGCCCTCTGACCGACTGCTACCGCCCTTACAGCAGCCACATCTGCACACGTGCTGTAGGAAATTCAAACTGGTCAAGCTCTAAATCGTTTAATTCCTAAAACGAGTGAAAACCGGCAGCAAAATGGTTGCCATGAGGTAATGCTCTGCGGTACGCCGGTGCTGGGCCCGGTAGTGCTGCCAGGGCTGTCACCGCCGCCGGCTCTGCTGTGCTAACGCAATGCAACCGGGGCTGTGCTGGCCCAGCCTTTCCTGCGCCTCCGTGCTCCCTGAGCGGTCAGGGGCTGCGTTCAGATGTCTGACCGCTGCTTCACCGCGCTGACCACTGATGACTGACAGCTGCTTCTGATGACGGACAGCCACATCAGCTGGCAGCTGCTTGTGCACAGGGTCCATCGCCACGCTGAGCTGTGCAGCGGGGCCACATCAGACCCCTTAGAGGTCCTGTGCTGGCTTACACACGCTGCACTTCAGCCACTGCCCTGAACTAGGATTATGAAATTATGCAAAAATATGCTTTTTTTCTCATGAAGTTGCATCACTGAGGAGGAAAGAGGGAAATTTCACAACCCCATAATGCTTCCTCCGTGAAATACAGAAATAAACAGTCTGGTTTCTCATCACCTCCTAGCCTCAAAGACACAGAGAAAATAGGTTTTAATAATTTCCTCTTTTTCACTTTTGTTTTCATCTCACAGGCAGCATCAGCTGCAATATGCAAGACGATGTCCATCTGCAGTGTAGGCTTGCTGCATTTGTGTCTGGATGGTTTTGTCCCAATGATAAGGTTCTTGCCCCATTGCCAGTGTGCATACTGAACTCATCCAGTGCCATAAACTTAGGCATGCAATATATTGAAATTAAAAGTGCTAAGAGACATTTCCAAATGTTTGCATCTATCTAGACCTGTAATGATTCCCTATGGGTTTTGGCATTTTCATCTTCAAGCCTTCAAGCAACTCCTCAGTCAGTTCACCCATCACAGTGCAGTGGATGTGACATTCTTTTTGTGAAGGACAATTTATGACTCCCACCTAGCACTGCTTGGGACATCTGAATATCAAAGACCAAGTATTATTTGAGGCTTATTTATCCATCACACCACTGAACCACACACCATTGTGCATCTAGTTCCAATGCCCCTGCCATGGGGCAGAGACACATCCAGCTTGGCCTTAAAAACCCACCTGGGCAACCTCATTCAGTGTCTCACCACCCTCATGGGGAAAAGCTTCTTCCTAGCATCCAATCTGAATCTACCCATTTCTACTTCTGTTCCATTCACCCTAGTCCTATCATTGCCTGACAGCCTAAAAAGTCCCTCACCAGCCTTCTTGAAGGTCTTTTCCAACTTAAATGATGCTATCAAGTAATTAGTGGGAAATGAGTGATAAACTACTGAGATATCTGGTCTTTGCAGGAGCGAACTGAGATGTAACTGTAAAAAGCCCATGCCACCAAAGAAGGCATCAAAGTGCTTCCATTAGGCACAGGGAAAGGCTGTGTATTGATGAGACTGAATACACTTGTGCATGACTGTTGGTGGAACAAGCTGACCCTACAGCACACTCAGAGTGAACACTCTTACCATGAATATGATGAGCTAAAAATTGTGAGGTTTCTGATGATATTTCAGAAAAATCTTGCCATTGGGGAAAAAATAATCTTAAGGCAGAGCAAGGTGAATTTGTTAGGGAAGCTGTAATCGCCTTCAGTAAGGAAGGACTTGACTTTATGAACCCAGAACACTTCCTATGAGAACCATCCCCTGCTATCTCAGCAACCCTGGGAGAAGTTCTGCTTCCTCATTCAGAAATTTGAAGCTGTTGTTCACCATCCCAGATCTGATGGGGATCTACCCTAGAATCATAGAAGAACAGTCTGGGTTCAAACTGACCTCCAAAGGTCATCTAGTCCAATCCCCCTGTAGTGAGCAGGGACATCCTTCACTAGATCAGGCTGCCCAGAGCCTTGTGAAGCCTGAACTTGAGTATCTCCACTACCTCCCTGGGCAACCTGTTCCAGTGTTCCACCATCATTACTGTAAAGAAACATGTGATGATATGCATGGAGAATCTGTGACACTTCTGAATAATCTAACATCTGCAGCAGTGGACATGCATCTCCAGCCAGATGTGCATCTGCCTTGCTTTGGTCCCTCCACCAGTGCAGCTGCAGGAGTGAGGGCAATGCTGGTGCTCTGCCCTTAAGATGGATGGGCTAGCACAGGTTTAGCAGATGCATGCATGTAGCAGCATGTTGTTATACAGATACACCAAAAGCCTTTGACCTTATTGTGTGGAGCCTTCTGAAGCTGTTTCACTAGACAGCTTTCTTCAAATGAGTGCAACACTGCAGCTGCCAACAGCAGTAAGAGTTAGAGGCAGGCTGGCCTGATGGTGCTATCAATAATGCTGCATTGCTCAGTCTTTACCCTCTGTTGTCTGTCAGGCCAACCAGTTTCAATTAGGAGGCTCTCTATAGTGTTTCGTACAAGGAGCAAGGCAGGATTCTAGTAGCAACTTTCTTAACGAGCTTCCAAGTGCCCAGGGCTGCCGCTGCTGCCGGTGGGTTACAGCCTGGCTGTCCTCATGTTCCTCTCCACAAGGGGGCAGTCTTTCCATCGCTTACCACCGGCCCAAGCCATTTCGGAGTTCGCTCCTGGAGCAGCTTCCACTCCACGGATCAAAGGTCTTCCCCCCCCCCCTTTTCTTTAAAATACATGTTTCATGCTTCACAGAAAAGTTCCAGCTCTTTGTAAGCTATATGATCTTAGTGTATTTCATAAGTAAAGTTAGTTTAATGAAGCTAATGACTTCTAAATAGTTACTCTGTGGCTACAAGACAATCAGCGCAACGGGAAGCCCTTGGAATCAAACAGTTATGGCAGAATTCCCTTTTTTCTGGTGGAGTTTGTGCTAATGTGTGTACTACAAGAGATCATTTAGTCTGCACGGGCTGCAGGTGGATAGCTGTTCCATTGTGTGCTTCAGTGAGCTGCCGAGGGCCAGCTTCCCTCACATGGTCTTCACCATGGGCTGCAGGGGAACCTCTGCTCCAGGCACCTTCTTCCCCTTCCTTCTTTACTGACCTTGGTGTCTGCAAAGTTGTTTCTCTCAGGTGTTCTCACTGCTCTCTCCAGCTGCAATTTTGCAGGGAGTTTTTAATTCCCTTTTTCAATATGTTGTCACAGAGGTGCTACCTCCGCTGCTGATGGGCACAGGTCCTTCTTGGAGCTGGCTGGCATTGGCTCTGTTGAACACAGGGGAACCTTGTAGCAGCTTCTCACAGAAGCCACTCCTGTAGGTCCCCCACTACCAGAACCTGGCCATGCAAACCCAGTACAGA
This sequence comes from Dryobates pubescens, assembly GCF_014839835.1. Lineage (NCBI taxonomy): Eukaryota > Metazoa > Chordata > Aves > Piciformes > Picidae > Dryobates > Dryobates pubescens. The sequence goes on along the minus strand of NC_071614.1, from coordinate 8,227,362 downwards.
AAGTCTCCTGGGAGGCATCATCCCTGCCTATCTTCCTGTTTTCTTCTCACTTTTTTTAGCCAACTGACTGACTCCCAGGTAATGCTGTCCATGAGAGCTGAAAATCTGAAAGTGCCCTTAGTTATGCATCTGGAAGCAGCAGCCATCTAATCACCTAGCCTGTTCTTGTCTTGTGGAAAACAGGTCTGCAGGGGACTTTGCTGCAGGAATCTGTATTATTTGAAAACCAGAGAAAAATGGGAAGCACCATAAGATCACAAAGAGAAGCCCAGAATAGGAAGAGAAGTTGGAAAGTTATATTGTCATCAAGATATAAGGACTAAGAGGAGGACACTAAGTATGTGTGCTCATTCTGATTTTCATAGCACCTGTAGTATTAGGAGCAGTGTAGATGGAGGGGGCTGATTGATCTCCAAATCAGTGGGATGGGGAGTGGAAAATTAGAGCAGATGTAGAAGATTGAATTCATCCTCACAGGGGCCTGTAGGCACAGTTTATGTGAATAATTTCTTGCAGCCCTTTTAGAAGATCAAAATGGAGTTTGTGGCTCAGAGGTGTCACATGCTGAAGGCCAAGTGGCCGTGAGACAGCTTTGGATGGGAAGCTCTTCATGCTGCTAGTAATGGAAACAAAGAGGAAGCCATGCAAGCAGTCTGCTTGTAGACAAGCCTGAGAACACACAGACTGCATCTGTATCACCTTTAGTAGCAATGCCCATATTTCACTTCAAGGTCACCAAGCAAAGCTCCTGGAGGACTAGAGCAGTGAAGATGCTCCATCTACTCTGCAGGCTTTAGCTCACCTCTGGCTTTCACTCAGTGGCGTGCTTCTGTCTCCATGTGTTCTGCTGTGGCCAGTTGTGCTAGCTCCCATGCTGAATGTTCCTCTTCCACACCTGGATTGCCACTTGAGCCTCAAGGCTAATCTGGGATTATGCTGGGTGCACTGAGATCTGAGGGCTTGGTGAACCCCATTTTAAAAGGCTCTTCCCAAACAGCCTTCATGGTCGTGGTTAGTGTAGGTTATCTGAGTGACTGTCCAGAGCAGGCATTAGGTTTTCATTTATTTTTCAGTGACTGCTTTCTGATGTAATGGAATTTGTTGGGTTTACACTTGTTTTCACCATTCTATATTTTCCTATGTATCACAAGCCTGCAGAGCTGTGGCCAGACCACTTTTTTTTTATGGCTTATAGGAATCTATTTCAGTGGATAAATAAACAAACACTGCTGCCATGGACTAAGAGTGAAAAATAGCACAGAGGGACCTGCACACACAGAACTCACAGACACTATGTTTCTCTTCAGTTAAGTGTCAAAAATCATAGAATCATTGAATCAATAAGGTTGGAAAAGACCTCAAAGATCACCAAGTCCAACATTTCACCCAAGACCTCATGACTACTAGACCATGGCACCAAGTGCCACGTCCAATCCCCTCTTGAACACCTCCAGGGATGGTGACTCCACCACCTCCCTGGGCAGCACATTCCAATGGCTAACAACTCTCTCTGTGAAGAACTTTCTCCTCACCTCCAGCCTAAACTTCCCCTGGTGCAGCTTGAGACTGTGTCCTCTTGTTCTGGTGCTGGTTGCCTGGGAGAACAGACCAACCCCCACCTGGCTACAACCTCCCTTCAGGTAGATGTAGACAGCAATAGTCTCCCCTGAGCCTCCTCTTCTCCAGGCTAAACAATCCCAGCTCCCTCAGCCTCTCCTCACAGGGCTGTGCTCACCAGCCTTGTTGCCCTTCTCTGGACACGTTCAAGTGTCTCAATGTCCTTCTTAAATTGAGGGGCCCAGAACTGGGCACAGTACTCAAGGTGTGGCCTAACCAGTGCTGAGTACAGGGGCACAATGACTTCCCTGCTCCTGCTGGCCACACTATTCCTGATGCAGGCCAGGATGCCCTTGGCCTTCTTGGCCACCTGGGCACACTGCTGGCATCTGTTTCCATCCAAGTACCTGACACATCCTTCAAACCCACAGTGTGCTTGGCAGATACCAGAGCATCTTCTGTGTATCCTTGAAAGAGTCCAATAGCATTTGCTTTATATTTCCCATTCTGAAAGCACAAAAGAGCATACTGAGAGTATTTGATGCCAAGATCTTATAGGCTTCCTCCTGGAAAATACTGCTACAAGAACAAGGCTAAATCAGTAGTAGTTTAATCTGCTGTAGCTAATATAATTTATGTTGCTGTGCATCATGTTAACGACTCTAAAACAATGTGCACATTAGATATTTTTTTGGGGGGGGGGGGATGGTGGCTGTTGCTTTTCATTTGCAATTTGGGATTCTCAGAACAAGAGATGCAGAGACAAGGATAAGCCATGTTTTCCATGGAAGATTCATGGAAACTGAAAATTAAGGTCTTTTAATAGCTGATGATAACTGTTTTTCTTGGCTTAAGTGTAGGTTTTAAAAAATGATGCTCATTGTTTTGCTTGTAGTTCTTTCATGCATGGACAATCATGCTGATGATGCATTTACTTCAAGTGAATTTTCCAATTGAAAAAGTGCTCTCGAGTAGTTTAAGTGCTATGAATCACCAAAACCTCATCTAAGTCCCATAAAAGCACTGGCTGCAGAAAGCAGCCCTGCAAAGAAGACATATTGGGGTTGTACTGCATGATTCAGCTAAAAGGAAATATGTTTTGACAACACAGAAGAAGCTGAAGAACCTTAGAGTTCACCCAAAATGGAATTATAATTGGCTGGAAGGACAGAAATGAACTCTTCCATCTTGCCCAGGAGAAAGGAAATATTGTTGCCTGCATGCGTCCGAGGAAAGCATTTCCACTTTGGTTGGTTGTCCAGGCTAACCTGGATACAGGTTAAAATGTTTAACACGAGCTAGGGGAGCTTGCACGAGTGGTCTGGATGCTGGAGAGAGGGAGGCACAGCTGATCCCTGGCCATCAGTGCTGGAAGGCTGCTGAAGCCCTTCCTCAGATGATCTGAAAGTGTTCAAAACCAGGTTGGAGAGGGCTTTGAGCAACCTGGTCTAGTAGGAGGTGCCCATGGCAGGGGGATTGGAACTAGATGATATTTAAGGTCTTTTCCAACACAAACCATTCCATGATTCTATAATTCTATGACTGTCTCTGGGACAAACTTGCTGTTTTCAAGAAACTAAAGATGTATTTAACAAAACATGAAGGTTTGTCCCTTCTGTCTCATCACTTCTGCCACCCATTGACATGAAGCGTCTTGTAGTTGTATCCACAAATATGAGGATCAATATTTTCTTTGCAATAAGGATGGTTTGCCCTGAGAATCTGCTCTAAAGCTCTTCTAGAGCCATTGATCAGGTGCATTACAGGGCACATAGGAGTGTGTCACCTTCAGAAGAAGCTAGAGATGAAAACAAGTAATGAAATGTGTGGCAGGTAAGCTACATGGCACAAGCCTGGAAAGTGATAAAGCTAACGCTTATCTTTAGAAAGCAGGGAAAGGAAGAGCCTCATGGAACAAATAATCAAACTAGCTGCAAGGACAAATTGGATTTGTCAAGAACAAATTGTATTAAACCAGCCTAATTTCCTTCTATGACAGGATAAGAGCCCTTGTGGATTAGGGAAGGAGGAATAAGAGTCGGTAAATCATGACTTCGGGGAGACTTTTGTCATGCTCACATGTGGAATCCCCAGGAGCAAGTAAGGGAAATACAGTCAGAATACATCAGTCCAAAACCACTTCAAAAAGAAAAGGCAGTAATTAGTAGATTGCTGACACACTGGAGCATATTCCAGAGGGAATGTCCCAGAGATCTGTCATGGACCTGGTAATACTGAGTGCTGGATACTCTTTCAGTGTAAATTTCAGTAACGACATTGCTGATGAAACAAAGAGCTCATCTGTTAACTTTGCAGAAGACACCAAGCTGAGAGAGCTGAGCTTCTACCATTTCAAACTATTAGGCATTGGAATAAGCTCCCAAGGGAGGTGGTGGATTCCCCTACCTTAGGCAGTTGCAAGGCCCAGCTTGACAGGGTGCTGTGCCATCTCATTTAAACTATATTCTTACCCTGAAAGGTTGGACTAGATGATCCTTGAGGTCCCTTCCAACCTGGTATTCTGTGAATCCTCTGGAAGAAGAGGGGGGATCAACACCCACCCAGGACTCTCCTTTTGTTTTGCTTTTCCCAAGGCAGCAGTAGAAATACTCTTGCATGTTGCTCACCCTGTTGAGAAGCCTATGCCAGGTTTGCAGAAGAGGGAAATGCCATTCCCAGTAAGTTTTCACTCTGACTTTCTTAACAGCCAAAATTCTAGCAATTATTTTGCTAAAGTCACCTTTGCCTGGGGAATATAAGCATCTCAGAAGAGAATTTGAGGGTATATGAAGTCTTTCCCTGTGATCATGCATTATAAGCCAACTGGATTGTGAATTGAAGGTAATTGGATGCACTGATATAATGAGCTAAAGACCCATGTGACAATTAATAATTCTATCTAAATAAAGTTCTAATTCACTATTTTTGGTAATGTGACACTAAGTGTAACAGAAGAGAAGAGTATCTTCTCTCTCAGCTTCTCACAGAGGAGCTAGACTAACCCTGCCATCTCCTGCCTGCACCCTTAGCCTTCCAGCAGGGCTGTCAGCAAGTGTGGGAATTTAGGTAGATGGACAGGCATGGATTTACAAGGGGTGCTAAGTGGTATCAGTAAAGCAAACTCAACACATTCTTGTGCCATGGGATGTGCCAACAGCCACATAATCATACAATTATTTCAGTTAGAAGATACCTTTAAGATCACCAAGCCCAACCATTACCTAACTGCAGGTCACTATCTCCTCTTGGATTATGAGGACCTCATTCTGCTCCCCATCCCTGTCTTTCAGCTCAGGATATCTGCCTTCCCCTGATTCTCACCCATAAATACTCAAATTTATTGTCACCATCATTAAGCTCAAGATAATTAAAGCTCTCCCTAACATACAGGTTCATGCCACTGCCTCTCCTCATTCCTACCTGACTGTTCTCAAGTGCTCCTGTGGTTGCCGGTTCCTCCGTGATCCTTATGTCTCTGTTGCCATATGGGTCTCCATCCTCTACTTCCACTGATAGGGCAGACCAGCAGCCTTCACTGACACCCCTTCCTTCAAACACTGGGGTGCTACCCTGCAGCTTTTCTAGCAAGCCCCATTTTCTACCCTTCCCCTTTCCAACCCTGTTTAAGGCTCTTTCAGTGAGCCCTGCTAGCAGCTGGGCTAGGATCCTCTCCCTGCTTTGAGACAGGTGTATCCCATCCCTTGACAGCAGACCTGGTGATTAAAGACCTGACAGAGACACCAGGCTTGGAGCCAGGCATTGATGTCCTGGCTCTTCCTGTTCATTTCCTCATCACACCCACAATTGGGAGGATAGAGGAGAACACTGCTTGTGCTCCTGATTCCTCTACCAGCACTCCTAAGGCCCTGAAGTCTCTCTTTATTGCCCTTGGACTTCTTGTCATTACTTCATTACTGCCTACCTGGAAAATCAGCAGTGGACAGTAGCCTGGGGGCTGGCACTAGGGAAGGGAGCTTTCTCCTCACATCACTAACCCAGGCCCCTGGAAGGCAGCAGACTTCCCCAAGACATGGGTCCAGCCTGCACATCAGGCTTCCCCACCCTCTTTGACCCTGGTGCTAGAGTGGGGCACACCCTGGCACCTGGGTGGCAGCAAGTTCTCACCACAGCTGTGTCTGAGAAGCAACATCAGACCTGGTGGGTGCAGGGCTCTGGGATGCCATGGCCTTCTGCTGAGTGGACACCATTGCTCCCTAGCCAAGCATCAGCATCCTCCTTGCACACCCCTCTGGGTGAGTTGCTGTGCCACACACTGGTTTACAGGAAGAGTCTAAAGAATGATTAAAAAAAACCACAACAAAAAAGAGCAAAGGTTCTAAGCCACCTGCTACTTCTGCAGGCTTGGTGACTTCACCTTCTGAACCACTCACTCAAGTCCAGAATTACTTCAGGTCCTGCATTAACCAGGTTGTGTTTCCACAAAGTATATCCTAAGTACCCCTTTTCTGACTTCCTTTACACATTTGCTTAGAACCAGTCTTGTGCTAAAGGAGGAACTGGGGAATTTTTTAATGCTGAGTCAAGCTCAGAATGAAGAAAATAACAGAAGTCATAAGAGGAGTGGTACAAACCAAGAATGTGTTCTTCCACCTCTGTCTTTCCCCATGCACAGGCCTGGGGTCATGATACCTGTATAAAAGCATCAATTCCTTCAGCAAGCTAGTGTCTAGGAACTGAGGTGTTTCACAAGGCAGTCTTGGTGCTCCAGTGGCTGTACACCCTGGGGACTGCTTTTTGTGGAGCACTAAGAGCCATCCTGTGGCAAAACCCAGGGCTTTGCTTTGTGCACACCAGCTCAGTGCCTTAGCTGGTGCCAAGGTCCCTTTAAGTCTGGGAAGCCAAAGCAATATTGCCCTCCACTGGTCCTGAAACTAGTTTAGCTGCTAATGTGAGTTGGACAAAGTCGTGTTGGTACCACCAGGGGCACATTGAAACCAAGACTCCAATTCCTGAGACTTGTTGGTGTTGTTCCATCTGTGCTAGGAGCTCTCTCTTCCCAGCCTCAGCTGTGGCAGGGACAGTCATTAGGAGTGGCAGTGGCGTGACTGCACAGTGCTGCACGAGCAGCATCACCTCCTGCTGGGACCAGAGCTCTGTCAGCCATTTTTGGTCAGGGGATCTGTTGCTCAGATTTTACACAAAGCAGATGGAAACTTCACTCAGCATGAGCTCTGGCATTGTCCAGCATGAGCCTCCCTAGTGAATGGATTTGCTGTCATCAAAGAGTGACAATCTGATCAGGTAAAGCTTCAGGGCCAGCAGCTCTCTAAGGATTGTGATCTTGTCTTGAAAAGCCATGTTTGCAGCTGCTGATTCTCACTGCTGGCTGCGGAGGAGGCAAGGAGCCCCACTTACAAAACCTCCAGGGAGATCTTGCAGGCACTGTGTGAGGCACCCGACATCACTCGAAGAGCCCAGACCAACAGCAGCACCCAGCAGCTCCCAAGCACTGATATAGGCTGGGCAGTGACTGGCTTGAGAGCAGCCCTTAAGAAGAGGATTTGGGCTGCTGGTGGATGAGAAGCTCAACAGGAGCCACCAGTGTGCACTTGCAGCCCAGAAAGCCAATCACATCCTGGGCTGCATCAAGGGAAGCATAGCCAGCAGGTCGAGGGAGGTGATTCTCCCCCTCTGCTCCACTCTGGTGAGACCACACCTGGAGTACTGCATCCAGTTCTGGAGCCCCTAGTACAGGAAGGATCTGGAGGTGCTGGAGCACATCCAGAGAAGGGCCACGAGGGCTGGAGCTCCTCTCCTATGAGGACAGACTGAGAGTTGGGGCTGTTCAGTCTGGAGAAGAGAAGGCTCCGAGGTGACCTTATTGTGGCCTTCCAGTATCTTAAGGGGGCTACAAGAAAGCTGGGGAAAGACTTTTTAGGGTGTCAGGTAACAATAGGACTAGGGGGAATGGAACAAAACTAGAAATGGGTAGACTCAGATTGGATGTTAGGAAGTTCTTCACTGTGAGGGTGGTGAGACACTGGAACAGGTTGCCCAGGGAGGTGGTGGAAGCCTCATCCCTGGAGGTTTTGAAGGCCAGGCTGGATGTGGCTGTGAGCAACCTGATGTAATATGAGGTGTCCCTGCCCATGGCAAGGGGCTGGACGTGGATGATCCTTGAGGTCCCTTCCAACCCTAACTATTCTGATTCTATGAAATCCTTCCCATTGCACTTTGAGGACTCTCCAAGGGCTGTGCAAGCAGCCCTGGCCTCTGCAGACTGCAGGTTTATTCCTCAGGAGTGTGGTGTGGAGGTGTGTGGCACTGGAGGGTTTCACCTGCACAGTGGTGCCACGGAGGCAGCCTGTTAGATGGGAGGTGTTTCTGGTAGGGTGAGCAGTGGTGAAATGATTAACTGTCCTGGCATTTAAGTGACCATAATTAGGCTTCCTGTGAACAGCCCCTTGAGATTAAACATTAGAAATTCACACCTCTCTGGGTCCTGCAGCTTTTCAGTCTGTTTGGGGCAGGCTGAAATGAGGGATGTAAATCTCCTTGAGCACCTCGGGCACTCTGCAGATGTCTTAAGGAGCTCTGGCAGTGGCTGGCTTGGCCTCCCTAGTTCAGTCTTTTAACCTGCTGTTCCCAGCCTCACCTCCATGAATAAAAGTGTTCCTGGTCTGCAAGGCATGCTTCCTGGAAAATTACTCTTCTAAGGAGCCACAAATCTTACTTCCCTCTGAGCATGGCTTGATACACCCAGAATAGCAGTGGGAAATCAGTCCAAGACCTCCATGGCTGGTTGAGGTATGGAAGATTTAATATCAATACACTTAGAGTGACTCACCACACCTAAGAAAAACTTCTTTAATTTCACTTTCTCTCAGTGAAGTTGGAAGAGGAGCATGGGAGCAGCTCAGATGCCAGAGAGGAGCCACATGGAGCTAAGGATGCAGTTTTAGAATCATTTCCAGTAAGTCACCAGGAAAAGTGATGGGCTGAGGGCTTTTGCAGGGTATTGAGTTATATCGGCCCTTCCAGAGCTATCTGCAAACCCTGTGCTGCTGTGATAAACAACCCCAGGGTCACCCAAAGACAGGGAGCACCCAGTGTCCTTGCAGACTAGAAGAGGTCTGTTTTCCAGCCAGGGAGGCAGGGAGAGCTACAGTTGTTGTTCTAATGCTGTTAATGGGCGACAGTATGCTAATTAGCCAGATTAACTAAGCGGGTGAGTCATGCACTAACCCTTCTTGAAAGAAAGTGCCCATTTTGAGATGCTAAATGAGAACATAAATGCAATCAGGCATAGAATTCTTGAAAGCTAAGATGAGAGCAGACCTGCTTGTTAATGGAGCCAGTGAAATGAATTCTGCTTTGGAGAGGGGTGCACTTCTTCATAGTCAGGGTTTGTTTTAATGGGGAAGGGTTCAAAACCTTCAGATCCAGACAGTGGATTTCCCTCAGGGTCTAAGTAGCTTTAGTGACCTAACATAACAAAGATATTTCTGATATTCTCTGCCATGTTTGCACCTTTGAAAGGACTTTTTTTTTCTTTCCTTTTTATTTTTTTTTTAATTAGAGGCATTCAGATGTTTCAAATGAAGACAAAACTATAATATTGTGAGGAAAAAATACACACCACAAAGCCCTCTCATCTATAATTGATGGGAAAGTATTAAAAATGGTTATTGTGGGTGCTCAAGCTCTTATATACTGAAAAGCTGCAGGCTCCTCACAGTTGAGAAGTCAACAACGATGCTCACAAAGGGCCACAGGTGTGGTCCTGCTGCAGTGCTGGGAGTCACTGCCGAGGGTTAGGAAAGGAAGGCTGGGTGCCCGTCTGTGGAGAGCTGAAAGGAGATTGGAGCCAGGTGGGGGTTGGTTTCTTCTCCCTAGTGAAAAAGTGATAGGACAAGAGGAAATGGCCTCAAATTGCACCAGATTGGACATTAGAAGGAAGTTCTTCACTGAAAGGTTTATCAAACACTAGAGCAGGCTCCCTGGGGAGGTGGTTGAATCCCCAACCCTGGAGGGGTTTAAAAGAGGCAGAGCTGTGTTGCTGAGGGACATGGTCTAGCATCAGTCTTGGTCAAGTTAGATGATGGTTGGACTTGATCTTGGAGGTCTTTTCCAACCAAAGCAATTCTATGACTCTTATTTTGGTGTGTGCAGTCCCTTCCTTGCTTGGTGGCCACCTGCTGTGTTAGCCTATTTTAACCTTTTTCTCTTTATCACTCACAATGGCGCAGGCATCAAGGAAAGGCAGAAGTGGCGCTAGCAGCCACTGCACACTGTCTGGGTCCTGTCCCTGGGTCCTGAGCTAAGCACAACTCAGCCAGCCAGCCCCTGTCTCTGAAACTCCTGTCAGCTTTCCAGCTGCCTGACATGGCAGGAGGAGGAAGCACCAGCCCTGGCTCTTCATAGCTGTTTATTGATCACAGCTGTATGTGGTGTTTGCTTGTGCCAGCACCTCCAGCAACACTTGGGGCACCGTGGGGCTTGCAGGTGCCTGCTGCTGGGGCCAAAAGCCACATCTCCATGCATGTGTGAGCCAACAAGGTCAGGCAGTACTGTGAGGGGGGCTAGTGCTAGGCAGAAGCTCTCAGGAACCATGCCTGGGGACAGGTTGTGGTCATCAGAACCTCCCACAAAAATACATGTTTACCACAGCTACCCTTAGGCACTGAATTAGCCAGGAAAAAATTGTGCCTCATGCTTGGTCTTGAACATGCTCTGTCAGCTCATCTCTTGCCACTTATTTTTCTGACAGATTTTTGACCCTTCCAGTCTGGTTTCATGGCAGCTGCTTGGCAGCAGGGCTGCTGAAGTGCTGGCTCTGCTACTCTGCCTTCTTTTCTAAACTAAAGTCTTTCCAGTGGCACCGGTGTCCACCCCAGAGGTGGCTGCACCGAGATGATTGGTGAAGTGATCCCTACATATATTTGCAATTCTCTGAAGTGCCCTCAGGCTTGCAAAAGGCACTATATAAATCAATTAATAACAATATCAGAGGTCAGTCAGCCAATAAGAATACAATTTAGTTTAATGAGAGATAAATAAGACAGACAGAGTGAGGGGGAAGGCAGCTAGAAGGCTCCCTGCTCGGTGCCAGGCTGTAAATACACCAGCTCCTGGCTTTATCACGGTGCTCATCAGAAACACAGGAGATAATTGTGTCATTGCCATTTCTTAGTCCAGTGTAATATCTATTACTGCTTTTGATGTCTTACTCAGCTCTGCACCAGTCTGATTTTTAGGAAGAGTGTACATTATTTTCATGAAAACAAATATGAGCATGAGGAAGCATTTTTCCCTTGCGTGCAATTCCTACTAAAGAATTTACATTCTTCTAATTTACTGGTTTACTGCACCACTTAGTGCACTCCTGAGATGTGCAGAATGTCCTCGCAGTTAAGAATGTGCAGATGAAATTTACCCTTTTTGCACTGAATCACTCACTCTTCCCATGGAAGTCACCATGCTCCTGCCTCCAAATCCCCTTTAGCCGCCCTAATAAAAGGAGAGATTTTTCCTGCACGGTTACAAAATGGATCCAAAACGGCTGGCTGGCGGTTTGTTTGGAATTTAGGGGAGTTGCATGTGTTTGTGACTAGTCTGGTGCCAAACTGGTAAATGGAAATGCATCATTCTACAGCCACTTCTTCCTCTTGTTTGGGGAGGTGGGTGTAGGGGTGGAAATTCTCCACTGCACCCCAGACAAAAAGCTGGGCTGCATCACCCTCATCAAAGCACCATCCTCAGGGTAGTCTATAAACTGAATACAGAACACAAAATTAACCAGGTTGGACCTGGTTGACCTTTGAGATCATCAAATCCAACCTATCACCCAGCACCATGTAATCAACTAAACCATGGCACTAAGTGCCTCATCCAGTCTCTTTTTAAATGCCTCTAGTGATGGTGACTCCACCACCTCCCTGGGCAGCACATTCCAATGGCCAATCTCTCTTTCTGTGAAGAACTTCCTCCTAACATCCAGCATAAACCTCCCCTGGTGCAGCTTGAGACTCTGTTCTCTTGTTTTGGTGCTGCTTGCCTGGGAGAAAAGACCAACCCCCACCTGGCTACAACCTCCCTTCAGGGAGTTGTAGAGAGCAAGAAGGTCTCCCCTGAGCCGCCGCCTCTCCAGGCTAAGCAACCCCAGCTCCTTCAGCCACTCCTCATAAGGCTTGTGCTCCAGACCTCTCACCAGCTTTGTTGCCCTTCTCTGGACATGTCTGATAAGTACATGGGGAGATAACCCCGAGTGGGGCAGGTCTGCATGACAAAAAAAGGAGGTGTCTTGTGTTTGTGCCATTACCCAAGCTGCAGAGCCTATCAAGGTCTCTGTGTCCACACAAACTGCTGGGATGTGCTGAATGATGCCTCAGGCCCTGCTGTCCTGTTTATGCAGCCTAAGATGCTGTTAGGCTCCTGTCCATCCTCTGCACATGTCCTTGCTGGGAGTCCAGAGGGAGCTGGCACATTGATATGGGTGCTGAGACTGTTCCAAGGCTCGGTATTATAGAAACAGCCATTACCAGCAGACCGTGAACTGTGCATCTAAAGCAGCATAAAGCAGTATGAAGCACTCTCGGGGAGCAAGCCCACAGCTGCAGGGCAAGGCTGACTTGGGCTAAAATTCGACACAGCTTAGTGTAGCAGCATTACATGCAGACTTGACTCACCTGGTTATTCCCAGAAACTTCCATTTTTTAGCTGAATCTGCACACACGCTGCATGTCTCTTTGGCAGATGCTCACATCGTGCTGTCAGGGTACTTGTCCAGCCCTTGAGCCCTGTGGCCGTGGCAAAAGGAGGCAAAGGAGGCAGAACAGACCTTCCCAAAGCCCTTTGAGTGGAGCAGCCTTCCCACACATCAGCACTTTGGAGGTAGCATCGCCCCCCAAATTCCATTTACAGTTTTGAGTCCTTTCACATGCCTCAGAACAGCAGCCTGTGCAAACCTGGGGCTGTCTGCTTCACACTTAGATAATCCACTTGCAGCAGCTCAGATCTGGACATGAAAACATCGGTTCTGCAAGGGGGGCTGCTCTTTGTTCTCCTTTCCTCGTGCCAAAATAAGCCAGCCCTGAACACCATGACAAAGGATTAGCTGAAGCTGAGGCCGGGCTGCAATGTAAACAGCCAGCCAGAGAACAGAATGGCTTCTTTTATCAAACTTAACATCCCAAAGCTCTACTGATTTCATTGTCATTATGGTGGTGATTAATTTGACCCAGAGCACTGCCACCCACTGCTAAAGCCTTCACTGCATCCCTGTTGATAGCTCTCATGACAGAGATTACAGCCTGCCACTGCCTTGTCCATAATTAGTACTTGTCAAAGTGAGATTTGCCGAGGGTAGCCCATTGGCCATGAGAAACCCATTCAAAGCCAAACACACTCAGGAAAAGAGAGGACAGTGCAGCCTTTCATTGGGACCAAAGACTACAGAATGGAGGCTCTCTTTCTCATCTATTGTTGTTTCAGGTCTACAAAATGATTCTGTGAGTCCTCTCCACAGCTATCAGTAAGTGTCCTCTGGTGAAGTGTGAGGGCACCAATTCTGTTCTGCAACTGGGTCCTAAAATGTGTGTGTGGTGAATTCACTAGAAGTGTGGTTCAGTCACTTCATCTGAAATGGGGATGGGTGGAGTGGACTAGATGATCTTCAGAGGTCCCTTCCAACCCTGTCATTTTGGGATTCTGTGTGTTAGGGCACAGTGACAGCCCCTGCTGTATGGCCACTGCCACCACTCCTGCTGGGCCTTAAGTGATGGGCCCTTGGGAAGGCCAGGGCTGGACACAGTCTGGGGAATACCTTGTGCTAGGGATGGGGCACCCAGGGGAGTGTTTGGATGAGTTGTCACATTTCCAGGGAATGGAGGAAAGGAGAGGGAGCGAAGCCACAGAGCCCATGGCCTGCCAGAAGGGCTAGCATTGAAATGTGAGGTTCATAGTGCCTGGGGTGTAGGCTACTCTGGGGCCTCACACAGTGACGTTCTGGGCTGGACTAGACATGGAGTCTAATGGACAATTCACCCAGCAGGCCAAGGCTACAACCCTCTATTTGTTTTCCCCCTGTAAGAGGAATGGCCAAGTGTTACTGCAACCCTGCATGCAAGGACTCCAAACCACATCCAGTATCTCTAAGGACTGCCACAAAATTAAACTCTGAACTATAGGGCCAGGGATGGACACAGTGATGGTGAATGTGCTCAGAATAAGTACCCATGCTGGAGTCAAACTGACATTGATGTCCAATGACATTTTCACAGGCTGAACAGGAGAGCTGGTGTTTTTGTGATCAAAAGCATGACTACACAGGGCTATGAAAATTGTTCTGTCTGGAGCCACCATCTGAAAACAAGAGGAGAGAATGCAAAGCATGACACTCTTGTGCTAGTCAAAACAGACCACTGCTGGGGAAAAGTCTCTTTTCATTTCAGGTACTGGCAGCGCTCAGCAGCTCTTGAAAACCATGGAATATATCATGGCAAAAGTGGGGAATGCAAAGACAGACTGAGAAAGTTGAAGTTGTTCAGCCTGGAAAAGAGAAGGCTCCAGGGAGACCTTATTGAGGCCTTTCAGTATTTGAAGGGGGCTACAAGAGAGATAGGGGAGAACACTTGTGTATGTAATGACAGGACAAGAGGTAATAGCTTCAAACTGGAAGAAGCTGGCTTTAGATTAGTCATTAGAAATTCTTCACCACAAGGATGGCAAGACACTGGAACAGGTTGTGCAGAGAAATTGTGGAGGCTACAACCCTGGAAGTGTTCAAAGCCAGGTTGGATGGGGCCTTGAGCAACCACTAAAAGAAGGAAAAGAGCTTGGGAAACAATCACAGTATCACAGTATCACAGTAACTAAGGTTGGAAGAGACCCCAAGGATCATCAAGTCCAACCTGTTCCAACAGACCTCACAACCAGACCATGGCACCAAGTGCCACGTCCAATCTCCCCTTGAACACCTCCAGGGATGGTGACTCCACCACCTCCCTGGGCAGCACATTCCAATGGCTAACAACTCTCTCTGTGAAGGACTTTCTCCTCACCTCCAGCCTAAACTTCCCCTGGGGCAGCTTGAGACTGTCCTCTTGTGCTGGTGCAGTGCTGTTAAGAAGAGGCTGTTTCATCTTGAATAATGCCAAAGTATCAGTCTGATCAGCTCTGAGCTAAGCAAGATACAGTGGGGCTTACTAGGGCTGGAAAGAGCCCATTGCAAAGCTTCAACCTGTTGCAACCCTGGGTTGTATTACTGCAAGCTGGACAGAAGTCTTCTGGTCTCCTCTGAACCAGTCAATGCATAACTGAAGATGTGGGCTAGCTGGAGATCAGCTTGAAAGGGAAAAATCAGACTGTGGGTAGATGTAAAATCCACAGACAGGGAGGAGAGAATGAGTCGCAGTCCTAGAGAACAGTGAAGACTGACAGTCTTTGGGTATGCCAAAAAAGGAGCTGCAAAACGAGTGGGAATAAGCACTTCTCCTTATCCACCGAGGGCAGGAGCAGGAAAAGCAGCTCTGAGGTGCTGTCATTTGTGAAAGTTTTAGATGATTTAATTGTGGATTTAAATTTTTGGAAAACATTTGTTTTCTGTTGTAGGCTCTTCCTGGAATAATGTCTTTGAACTAATGAGACATTGCAGCTAGGCATTAGGAAGCATTCTCTGGCACCGAAGAGCACATCCTGTCACACATCACTGGGAAGGTCAGTGGGGGTGCGCTGGGCACTGCCTGCCCTGCCGTGGCGTGGGGGAGGCAGGGGCTGACCTCGGCCTGCCCCAGCCAGCCCTGCTTCCTATCACTCCTGCAAGCCTGAAGATTTACTTTCACCCTGAAGGTGATCAGTCAGTCGTGAGTTTGACCTACAGTTTAATGTGCTCTCTTGCTATAGTTACAGACATCCTCCTTCTGGTGATGCTCCCTGCTGTGACTAATGGCATCTCTGCAGTTAAAGAGGTGGGTTTTAAAGGAAAACATCCAAGTTTCAGGGCTGTTACTGAATTGAGTGTTTTAGCAAAAGCAATGGCACAGCAGCCCTGGCTATGGCCCATGCACTTGACATTTTGCAGGTGTAGAGGGGTGTGTGTGTATTCACACACCTTTCTCAGAACCCCTAAATACTCAGGAAACTTCCATTTTCCTGTCACTGTTTATGCCATGGATCATCAGTCTGGGTATTCCCTCCTCACACTGAAGTGTGTTTAAAGTTCACTCACTCCATTTGTTCAAAATACTCTGGATCAGCCAAGGCCTTTTTGAAAACTGAGTTGTTCTGCACAAAGGCAAACACAACTGGAGATGAGCTTGCAAAGCACCAGGAACGGAATACCACACAAGATACTGATACTGAGCAAGCTTTACAGATAGCACCATCCCCGTGTGGGCTTCTGGCAGATGACACAAGGAATCATTTCTTAAAGCCTTAAGGACTTTAAAGGTATTTTGCAAAATACTTCAACCATTAATAAACACTCCTGTGGAAAACACTGCAAGGACTGAAGGTACTTCTCAAGCTGAAGAACAGCTTTTTAGATGAAGTGATAAGACCACTTTCAGTAAATTCAAATTGATTTGTGAGGGTGAATGAATGCTGAGGAAAAAAAATGGGGAAATGCTCCTTTTGTTTACATCTCCTTCCCTTGTTTTTGCTAGTTCTAAATAGGTTCCCTGTATCCGTTCACCTCTAAGCCCAATTCCATTCAAGGGCAACAGATCACACAAGCTAATGCTACTGGACCAAAATGTCTAATCTGTGTGGGAAGCAAATCAGCAGAGAGTAGCTCAAGTTTTGCTTTTTGTTGCTAGATAGATGTCATCTGGATGCTAATTGGAGTCCCTGTCCAACCGTGTCAGATGCCCTGCTCTCATTCAGTACTGTGGCAGGTAACACAGCACCCGTGTTCCCCAAGCAAGGATCAATGACACAAAGGTGGTTTTCTGCTGCGGGGATAAAACAGACAATTAAAAAAAAAAGAGATCACTATTTGTATTCAATCTCTGTTTACACTGCTTGACCACATCCCTTGCAAGTGCACATTTCCCTCTAGCTTCAGAAATACACAAACAGAGCAGCAGCAGCAGCAGCAGCAGCAGCAGTCTCCTCTCATTTTACTTTGCAATTCGGGATTGCTTTATTAATCAGCGCAGGATGCATTCATTGAGCTGGATTAATCCTGCATAAGTAATTTTGAAATTTCCTGCTGAAGTTATTTTTCATTTCTGGGAACAAATCATTTATTTGGATTTTCATATATCAGGATCACAGAGATTTGCCACAGTCAGATTTTAATTTTAGCTACATCTGAGCTGGCTTATATATTAGGGCACATAGTTTTGCATGAGAGCATCTTCTACAATCTGTAATTGGTGTGGAACACTGACATGCACAGAATACATCTGACAAGGTCCAGGGAGTTAGGTTCAGTTTCACTGATCAACATCTATGCTGCAGATTAACTGAATCTTTTATGGCATTACAAGCCCCCCCAGAATTCATTAGTGTACTTTGCCTTCCCACTACCCACCCTGACCTCCAGCGCTGCTGTTGCTGCTTCCTTGGTGTGGACCTGAGAGGCTGAAACACTTTTCCACTGCCACACTAACAACAGAGAGAAGTAATAATAATAATAATAATAATAATAACAACAACAACAACAACAACAATAAACAACCAGGTTGGAAGAGACCTTCAAGATCATCGCGTCCAACCCCTCAACCAATCCAACCCACCTAAACAACTAAACCATGGCACCAAGCACCCCATCAAGTCTCCTCCTGAACACCTCCAATGACAAAGTAGTGTGTCTTAAACTGCTCAGGAGCATGCATGCTGGCAATTACCACCTTGGCCTCTTTAGCACTGTTCAGGATTTCTGTCTCCTTTGTGTGTATCTGGAAAGCTCCATTTAAACTGAAGCACAGCCTGGCCCCTGGAAGCAAGAGAACTAGAGCTCTGTATTGGTGAGTGATCGTAACACAAGACAAACCAGTGCATGTAATGAGCTTTGGCATGTTTTTTGCCTCAGAAACTGTCTCACAGATGCAGTTAGCAGAGTAAATTATTGTATTAAAAGTAGGAAGAAGGAAGGAGTTGCCACGACTAGCATTAAATTACCCCAAAACAAGACTACATTTAACAGTGTCTCTCAACTTACCATGGGACAGAGGAACGGGGCAGAGCAGCCAGGGCAGAGGCATTTTGCATCCATAGGCTTCGGAGGTCAGCCCCTGCCCGTGGGTGTGGCAGATGGGGCCTTCCCTGCTGGAAGCACAGCCCAGGTACCTGTGCTCAGGAAAGGACTCTGACTCAGGACATTTTACTGTGCTGCTGAGCTTACAAGCACTGAGCAATGACACCTGGAGAACAACAAGGGTGTTATGTACAGCCACAAAACAAAAGGAGATTACACATCTACAGGATAAAAAAAGACTTCCAAAGAATTTAATGTAGGCATTATTTATACATACACTTTATAAGTAGGAATATGGCAGACAGCTGAATTAGTACATAAAGTTTTATTTAAAGTTTCCCCCCTACAAGCAAGCTTCATTTACACAGTCTAGTACTGTACAAAATTTACATTCTTTGTGTGACTTGTTCAGTTAGCACTTTCCTTGGTCATGCCTTCCTGAAGGATAGAAAGATTTACATACAGTCCTCATAAATCTTGAAACTATCATGGTAAAAAAAAAAAAAGAAGGAAGAACCACTTAAAAGGACAACAAATATCCTTTACAAATGGTACGTTTTAGTAGAGACAGGTGACAGTCAGTGTTTAATGGCAGACCTTATCTTGATCTTAAATGTCCTTCAAAGTTTCTTCATTTAGTACCTTAACAGTTTCCTTTTTATATATATTTATATTTATATACTTTCAACAGGAAGGGGGGAGGGGAGGAAAAGAAAGTCATGATTGCACCAAATATATTTTACAAGGGATCCCTTGGATCTGAACAATATAAATAAATACAAAACCAACTAAGATTGCACTATATAGTAGAAATGGATTGAGATTTCAGGATATACACTCCACCTTTATGAGTTCCTTAGCGATGCTCACTGGAAAACTCCCCAACAGCACATTCAAATGTTAGCATCTTCAGAGAATTCTTCTGTTTAAACATTGTATTCTGTTTCTTCCAGGCATGCAGCTACCTCATCAGTTGGGTTATTGCATTTGTATGGTATCAGTCTTCATTGCACTACTCCAACTTTACCACTGCGTAATTCTGCTGCAAGCAAGGGAGTTGCACTGCAATAAACCTGGACTGATGATGCCAGAGAGAAACAGTCCCATGGTATTTGCTCTCTGTTATTCGTATCTCTCTCAAGCATCAATATACAGTGTCACTTCTGTGTACATCTGCCCTCTTTCTATTTTGCAAAGCAAACAATTCTTTCTCCCAGCTATTGCTTCTGCAGCACAAACCAATCTCTAGTAGTTTCCTGCCCTTGCTTAATGCACAAGAATTAAGTCCTGTTGTGAAAGAGATGTGCAGACTTAAAAATGCAGGATCTGAGTTTCCTTTACCTTTTCCCTGGTGCAGTTACAACTAGGCAAGTTAAAGGCCAGGTTCTTAGCTGACGTAAACCAAAGGACATCCACTGGCTTCAATGGAGCAGTGTCAATTTACACCAGCAAAGAAGACGGTCCTGAGGGTAATGGGTGCAGCACCAGTACATCAGAATGGCAGAACCACACAGATACTTTACTGAGGTGTAGATGATTATGTTCACTGCAAGGTGGTGAAGGATCAGGCTTAGATTTTGTCACTGCTTTTGCAAAGCCAGGACAGAAAGACATGAGCTTAAAACAGAGGCAGCCTGATTTGTGCAAGCAACTAGTGAGTTCATGAAGCGAGTCCTACGTGCTACTGGTGCCTTGTGGGAGCATTCTGAACTCGCTTTGCAATGTGTAAATAATTACACAGGCTATAAGGCAGTGGAAATTCTGGCCTCATATTACTTTGGATCCATAGCTCAAATGTTTTAGAGTACACATGAAGATCAACCACACAAGAGTATTTTAACTACTTACCAGTGTCTCTCCAAAATGGTGCATGGTCATTGAAGAGTCCAAAGTAATACATTTACAGTTAAATGCAGCCTTCTTGTCTTTGGAAGCAACTAGCATGGATTCTATCTAACAGGTCGGTGAAAGGGAAGTAAGGGTTTTGGTGCTTTGTTAAGTGGACATAGAAATAACTTACTTTACAAACCCAGCCTTCAAGGTGTAGGGTCAAATTTCTGTTATACTAATGCAAAAACAGTCATTTCAGGGAAATGACTCTGACTTTACACGAGTGTGATTAGAAGAATTTGATCCTAATCCCTAAGCTGGTATTGCAAGAAGTGCTCTGTAAAGCATGGCTTTCATTGTAGTCTGCTTTCCGCTGCACTTACACACGGGGACTCTGAAGGCAGAGTGTATTAGTTGCCAAGCTGTGCAAAAACTGAGTGATATTTCTTTACCTTTCATAATCTTCTGATGCTGTGTTGCTTGCAGAGCATGTGAAGTAGCCGTAGTTTAGGATTACAGAGGAGGAGACAATTCTGCAATGCAGTGTGAGCGTTTCACTATCTGAATTCTGAAGCATTCATGAAAACAACATCCTCATGACTTCAACACAGATCACATGCAGGTAGATACAATGCACAATACTGATCTTGTCTCTTCAGGCTGCATTTGAACAGTTAGCCTTCATTTTTATTTTATCTTCAAAAAAAACCCACCCTTAAATTCAATGTGAGGAGTATCTCTGCAGCAGGAAAAAGTTAAAATCAGTCTGAAATGGCAGTCTGTCAGCATGTAATGTTCGGTGTGTTTTAGTTACTTGCTTCAAAAGACACCGGCATCTATCTGAGATGGGACAACACTTGGGTTTTGCTTTCTTTTAGTTTGCTCCTAAAGCATAAATATGGGACAAAGGGTCAATTATGGTAGCTTTCGTGTCACAGGAATCCTGTTCTAACAAAATATTTAGGTCACCTGTCAGGATTTTCCCAGAAGCAATCAATGTCTGAGTCTCTGCTCCTCAGCTATCATTTGTTGTACGGTACACAGGCTGGCAATATGACAGTTGAACAAGCAGGGCCTGCAAGTGGCTCAGCAACATCTCCTTCTAGTTCTGTCCAAGTCCCTTTCTCTGGACTATAGCAAATAGTAGAAGATTTGTAGGCTCCCTGTAGTAGAAGAAAACGATGTATTAAGTGTGGCTTTGGCAAATTCCAAGGCATGCATAAGCTTTAAAGATGTCTGAAAGTGACTCATGATCTTGAGCTCTACTTTGGAGCTTTTGAGAGCGTTGGTTTTCATGTGGGCTGAGCACTCAGCCTCTGCAAACCAGGCTCCTTTACAAGCCCCTTATAAGCAGAGCTCTAAGCATTGAGTCCTGCAAATCACTTTTGCCAAATTTCATCTGATTTTCATATGAATCCAAATACAGTCTGCTAGGAACTCATCTAAATAGCAATGCACAGAGGTGAAAATATACTCCATGGCCTCCACAAGTTGAAAACCAACCCCAAACCTGCCACTGCAGCTACTTCATCCCACATCTCCTCCCTGTCCCATATTAGTAATAAGCAGAGTGGCCCCAAGAACTCAGAAGGAGTGGAGGGGTGATTGCAGGCACACACCATACTCCAGCTGTAGCCTCCCACAAGGTAAATGCTGTCATCAAGGACCGCACAGCCGGGGCCGCTGCGACCCTCTAGAATGGGGGTCTGGAGGATGTTCCACTGGTCAGCTTTGGGATCGTAGCATTCCACAAGCATCACGTCAAGGTGGGAGAAACCTGCATGAAGGCATGGAGAGCAGAGAAGATGTGTTATGGTGCACTGGTCTATCATTTGTTTTACTGCTAGGGATATTAAATTGCAATGATGCTTTTACAATTGTAACAAACTTTCTTCCAGTAAACACTGCCACACACGCATAAGCCATCTTCCGTAGCGTTGATGTCTCGTTCCTTCAGGCCAACTAAGCCTGTTGAAAGCCTCTGCCATCAGTTTTACAGCCTTCTACAAATCACAAAGACATATAAAACCTGAACAGATCACAAAGTAACACTCAATAATCACAGAATCATAATCACTAAGGTTGGAAAAGACCTCTGAGGTCATCAGGTCTGACCTTCTACTCAACACCTCCATGACCACTAGACCTATCGATGATGCAAGCAGAGTCAAGCAATATTCCTCCTCATCTATCAGGGCTAATGAAAATTTGAACATGTAGGAAAAGATTTTCCTGGCAATCTTTCTCAAAGGTCAGCGGATCTGATCTACTCAAAAATCAACAGATAACATCTCACTCAGAACTCAGTGTCTGGCGAGTCAAGGTACAGCTTAGACAACTGATGCCCCTTGGCTCCAGAGGGACAAGGTGCTTAACGTGACAGACCTGATGTTCAGGGCCAGTTTCAGTTTTTAAGCTCATTTAAGTTGCACCCTAAGCACACAGCTGTGGTGCCACAAAGTCTTTACGGTGACAGGAGATGGATCCAAAAAAATCAGTGCTCTTGCCCTTCCCTGACTGACTGAAAAAGGCTTCATGTGACTGCTGCTTTGTAATCATTACCCAAGGGCAGATGGGGCTCAGCTCAAGACTCTCAAGCTGTATCAATGACTACCAATTAAGTGAGCTTAACACAGATTTACAGCCCCCCTGGAGTCCTGGTTCCTGCTCCAATATATAGGCATCTCCCTATCTCAAACTACCTCCTTTATCAGAGCACTGTAGTAAAATTCATGATAGAATGGCTTAGGTTGGAAGAGACCTTAGAGATTATCTATTCCAACCTTCCCACCATGGGCAGGGATACCTCTCAACTAGACTCAGCTGCTCAAGGCCTCATAGAGCCTGGCCTTAACACCCCAGGGAGGAGGCATCCACAACCTCCCTGGGCAGCCTGTTCCAGAGTCTCACCACCCTTGTACTGAAGAACTTCTTCCTAAGATCCAGTCTAACCCTACTCTTCCTCAGCTTAAAACCATTCCCCTTGTCCTATTGTTAGATACTCTTATGAAAGTCTCTCTTTCCAGCATTCCTACAGTCACTCTTTAGGTAAACTATAGCTTTCCCAATGAATATGCTGGGATGCTGGACACTACTGTCTTCTCCACCAAGGTACAACAGCGAAGAGCAGGCTGATTTTCTGGAAAAGGGCCTTTGGTGGTGCTGGTAACTTCCCAACAATGCTGCTTGCAAGAGTACTATTTCTGTCAGGAAGGACTAGCTGTGATGAAATCGTTTTGTGTGGCTGTAAGGTTTACCAGGGGCCATCGAAAGGCCACCGCAGTGAGCCCAGGCTCTGCCCAGAGCTCCGGAACAAAGCGCAGCACACACATGACCGGCGCCGGTGCGGTAAATGCACAGCCAGCACTGCCATGCACATCCAGCCTCACAAAGGAGGGCTTTGCCACGGAGCCCTGCTGTTCCCCACCACTGGAGAATTTGTAGCATGTCAGTCCCCTCCCTCCTCCTTTCCTGGCAGCTCCTCCTTTTGTTCTGCTGCACACATTTCCCAAAGCCCCTCCGCCAGACAGCGTGGCTGACCAGGAGCCTGGGTGTTAAACACCTCTCACAACAGGAGCACCTCATACATAACAAAGGCTCCTGAGGCAACAGCTGGAGAGGCAAAATTGCAATGTTTATTAGAAGTTCCTGCCCTCCCAGAGGATGGGAGGCGGAACTGAGTGAAAAAAGTAGGAGAAGGCAGGATGGAAGCCATTGAAGCCCATGGAAGCCAAAGGATGTGCTTTACCTCTGGGAAAGCTGTGACCTGTTTAATTTGTAGGAGCAAAATCTGTAGGTGGAAGCCTGCAAGCAACTTTCACTCCCTTCACCCTGCAAGATCCAGTTCAGGAACACCCATCACAACCAGAAACGGGGAACAGAGGCACAGCAGCCCCTCACCTGGCTGCAGGTGTTTATGCACCAGTGCTAGTTTGTCCCCTACATGCACCACAGCCACTCAGATCTTCAAAAGCAGAATGTGACTAGAGAGTCTCACAGGGACCCAGCGCTGGAGGCATCCAGGCACACACCCTGGTGGTACTGGCAGTTAACATCACTGCTGCTTCTGCATTACAATTTTCTCCCCTTTTAGAAATTTTATTCAAAACACAAAAGAAGAAGGGGAAAAAAAAGTGCCTGTAAACTGTCAGATATTGTCACGGGACAAAGAAGCAGGAGCTGTGCTTTTTGTCTAAGTGGCTGGATTAAGCAGAATCTCTTTAGCAGCAACAGGAATGGCATGTAGGTATTAAGACAAAACCAGCAGATGCCTAAGCAGTTGTTACTCTAATATGAGACCTTTTCAAAAGATGAAAACCAGAGACCTCTCATAAGAGTTCTAATTAACGAGCTGTATTTAATACTAAAAAGGGATCTGAAAAGCCTAGTCCTAATATTTAATGGCTGCAGGTTGTTTTGGGTGGTTGTTTTTTTCCCCCCTTCTCTTCATTAAATCAGGGGCTTGTTTTTGTGTTTTTCTCTGAACAAAGCTCTCCCTAAGTGCACATTTTAGAAGATGATTTACAGAGGAAAATATTGCTGGTACTTTCGGGTCAAAGAATAATCTGTTTGTTTCATTGAATTCTTGGTAATGACAAATTGTCCATGCCTTTGAGTAATGGAAGCTCCCATTTTTATTATCTAAAGCATTCATTACTCATCTATTTAATGTACTGTTATAATTTTAAAATAATTTGCATAAAATGTTTTTAAAATTGCTGGCTCAAGTGTCCTGTTAAATCGTGTTGCCTGGCTTTTAATGTATTTAACACCGACTCTCTCACTAAAATATTCTTTATCAGGAGCTGGTGGACACTGAAATGCCTTTTTCTTTTTCTTTCTTTTTTGGCTAATAAAAATGTGACCTTTCAAATGGTTTCCTCCAATGGCATACAGTCGATCATTCATTACAGCCAAAGTGTGGATCGCTCGCTTCGTGTTCATGTCCTGCTTCCGGGCCCAGACGTCCATCACGGGGTCATAGCAGTACAGCCATGGGACATACTCTCCATTGTGAACACCTCCTGCAAGGCACAGACGCTTCTGTTAACTCATGGGAAAGACACTGTGCTGCAGCAAGAATTCAGCTCTATGGGTTTGGGCTCTGAGCTTTTTTTTTCCTTCCGTATGTGTGCGTGGTGATTTTGGGTTGGTTCTGTGTTAAAATAGCAGGAATTATAGAGTCATGCCATCTGGAAAAGAAATCTAAGGTTGAGTTCAACCAGTATCTAACTCTACCAAGGTTGGTGCTAAACCATGTCCCCTCAGCACCACATCTCTGCCTCTGAGAAACACCTCAAGAGACAGGGATCCAACTGCCACCCTGGGCAGCCTGTTCCAGTGCTTGAGAACCCTTTCAGTGAGGAATTTTCTTCTAATATCCAACCTAAATCTCCACTGGTGCAACATGAGGCCATTTCCTCTTGTCCTATCACTTGTCACTAGGGATAAGAGACTGGTTCCAACCTCCTTTCAGGGAGCTGTAGACAGCGATGAGGTCTCCCCTCAGCCTCCAGACTAAACACCCCCAGTTCCTTCAGTTGCTCCTCACCAGCCCTCACCAGATGCTTCAACAGCTTGGTTGCCCTTCTCTGGACCCACCCACTCCAGGACCTCAATGTCTTTCCTGTAGCTAAAAAAGCCACTGGCCTGATATATAGATCTTGCCGTTGTGAACGGCTCCGGCGTGGGCCGCCAGCGGCTGGGGTAAGGAGGAGACGTAGCGCCACTCGTTGGTCTCCAGGTTGTAGCACTCCACGCTGGACAAGTAGCCAGTTTCATTCCTCCCACCGATCACATACAAGTTCTTGTCAAGGCGACAGGCGTAGAAACTGGCTCTCCTGGAGGACAGGGCAGAACAAAACAAAACAAGCCAACAACAGACCAATTAGCCATTATCAGCTGGGTTTTTCCCCCCTCTCCAGCTGAGTGCCTGAACTAAGATAGCTGCTCCTTCAAATATTACTCCAGAGGAAAGTGTCCAGAACCTCCACATTTTCACAGCTGTCCCCCAAAACTGTGACTGCTTTGCTAATCAAATACGTGTTCCGTATCAAAGACACAATGATCTTGAAGATGTCTTCCAACCTGGTTTGTTCTATTCTATTCTATTCTATTCTATTCTATTCTATTCTATTCTATTCTATTCTAAAAGGGGCACATGTCCAGGTCTCATTCCAATAGACAACAGTCAGGTGAACACTCAGACCCAGACCTAGGAAGGTCCCCAGAGCCAAATAACCTAGTGCAGCCAAACAGTCATCTGATTTGGAAATCAACAAAAAGAGGAAGTATTAAGACAGTAATAATTATTATTATCATTTAGTAAAAGTAAAAGTCTTTTGTGATTCTAGCTGATTCTGCAATTTGGTCCTGGCCAACACTGGTTTTAGCAGGGGCTAAAAACAGGAGGTTACCTTCTCCTGCCCCAGCTGCCCCAGCATTATTGCAGTCCCTGGAGGTGTTCAAGAGGGGATTGGATGTGGCACTTGGTGCCATGGTTTAGGAGTCATGAGGTCTT
The DNA here is from genome assembly GCF_014839835.1 of Dryobates pubescens. NCBI lineage: Eukaryota > Metazoa > Chordata > Aves > Piciformes > Picidae > Dryobates > Dryobates pubescens. Next base: position 8,201,293 of record NC_071614.1, on the reverse strand, counting down.
GGGTGACAGGTTGGACTTGATGATCTTTGAGGTCTCTTCCAACCTTATTGATTCTATGATTCTATGACTTCATTTTTGGTGTCAACACCATTAAGCACAGACAAGCCTGGCAGAAAAGGCACCTTTCTGAAGCTGTTTGTTGCTTTTGCACAGCCATGGAAGATAAAAAGGTGCTCATTAATGTTTGGGGCATTACCTTGTAAGGGATATAACAACTCAGTAAGACAACGTGAAAAATGAGGTAGATAATGTAACAATAATGAATTATCTTGACATTCACTTTCTTTATGGTCCTTCAAGGGTCATTGTTCCCAATTTACTAAGAGAACCACATCATCAAAATTTTTCTTCAATTATCATTTTTTTCCCCCCTTCTTTCTGCAGTACTGCAAATAGAACAACTTTCCTCATGCCAGGCACAATATTACATTTCCACCCTTTAACTCGAGGGAGGCATGTCCCAGCTAACTCTGGAAGAAGTTTGAGCCGCTTCCCTGCTTTCACTCAGCGATACAGGAGAAGGATTAAGCTTTCTGGCTAGGTATGTATCAGTTCATCTTCCTCCTGTCTCCAAAATTAATGGTGAGTGTCTGTTGCTGAAGTAAAAATAGAGCAGTAAATGATTTTGGGAGACCCTGTTTGGTGTAATCCACCTTCAGGGAAACCTCCCTGGATTATTCAGCAGTGGGAAGGTTTGCCAGGGTAGAGGCCTTTAAATTTAAGATGCAGTGATATGAGAAAGAAAACTGCAGAAGTGCACAGCTAGGCTAGGATGAAGACCCGCACAAAACACCAAATGACAAGAACTGTCAGTCCCAAACCTAGCATGTTCTCATGGGTAAAACCAGAGTGGTGTGGGAGCTCAGAGACAAGCAGGCAAGTCAGGCATGGCAAGGTCTAGCTCTGACAGCTCCTGCAAAGCAGGCACACTGGAGTGTGGCTGCAGTTTGCCAAGCCCTGCTCCATGACTCACACAGTGTGCTCTAGTTCCTGTCCAGGCACTCAGATTTGAACCCAGGAGCAGCTGCATATCACACAGGAAATTCTGGGGGTTTGATGGCCACCTACACCATCTAGGACTTGATTCCACTGAATTCTGCAAAGCATTTGGGGTGAGAAGTGGTCCACATACAGAGCATAACACCCTGCAATGAACAGCTCTGATATGCCCCAACTCCTTCTCAGGCTCCCCTACCGCCATCCCACGTCCCAGCTCCTCTCCAGGCTTCCCTGTAGTCATCCCATGACCATGGGAGCCAGCAAAGCCTGGTGTGCAGCATCTTTTACCTGCCATCCAGCCAGGCATGACTTCAGGAGCATTTCCATCAGTGAAGGCAGGAATGAGATCTCTCTCCTCTGTCAGCTGCCTATTTTCACAGCATGGAGTATCACAGAATCACAACGGTTGGAGAAGACCTTTAAGATCATCAAGTCCAACCAGTATCTAACTCTACCAGGGCCACTACTACAATACTTCAACATTCTGGAGAAATTTCATAGACATTTCTCTTTGTTCAATGTGGCTGAAACTGGCTGGTGGTTTGTAAGTTGGAGGAGAGGTCAAGCAGATGTGATTACACATCTGGGCTGGCTGGTGGACCATTCAGGAAGCAGATCTGATACAGCACTGCTTGTTTCTGGCCTTACTCTTTGGATTTGCTGCACACCTGACAGCTCCCCTACCAGCCAGGGTCACTGAGCATCTCCTGTCTGCTTCTTTGCTTTCACCTTGCCTGCAATTGGGCAACTTGGACAGTGCAGGACAGCAGCTCTGGTTGAGTGGGAACACCACTGGGATAAGGCCACTGGGAAAAAAAAAAAAAGATGCAAACAGGAGGACAGGAAAACTGTTGAGGGCCTCCAGCTTGACTGTCAAATTAAATAAGACCATTTAATTTATCTGTCAATGGGCAGATAGAAGCTGATGGCATATATTGCTCTGCATGGTCGGGCAGCAAATTGTGCATCTATGTTTTTAGCCTGATTTTCTATGGAAACAAAGCTTCTTTGATGACACTGTATGTGTACTCTTGTCTGCCTGAGAGTTGTCTCCTCAACAAGAACCTGCTGGCTGATTTCATGAGAATTTGACAGAGGGTAGAGGTGTTACAGGCAATCAAGTGCCTGTATGCTTTCTGAGAGGCAGAGGCAAGACAGCTTGTAGCAGCCCCAAAAGTTAGAGAAGGTGCAGAGGTCACCTCCTGTTAGACGTGAGAGCCTGCAGTTCCCCCACCCTCCTGTGCCTCTTCTTGATGCTTGGGGTGCTTGGGCACTTGCTCCTCTGTCCACACACACCTCCTCTGACAAACCATCAACAAACTGCTCTCAGCATGGGGGTTCTCTGTCGAGGTCTAATAGAGGTAGGTAGAGCTGGCAGGTCTTGTTCTCTTAACTAGGATGTCAGCGATGCTATTCTCTACGTGTACTCCTGGTTTCATCCACACAGTGTCACTCTAAGGAGCACAAATGAAAGCATTAGCAGGCTTCACTCTTCGGCTTGCAGGTGGATGTTCACTCAGTGGCTCCTGTCACAAATATTTTAAGCTTCTTTAGGCTTTTTTTTTTTACTTTTCAGTGAAGCAGTGCTTAAGGGGCATGCTGTTAAGTGATGGCTTTTCAAGGACATTGAGACTCTTGAACATGTCCAGAGAAGGGCAACGAGGCTGGGAAGAGGCCTCGAGCACAGCTCTATGAGGAGAGGCTGAGGGAGCTGGGGTTGTTTACCTGGAGAAGAGGAGGCTCAGGGGAGACCTTATTGCTCTCTACAACTACCTGAAAGGAGGTTGTAGCCAGGTGGGGGTTGGTCTCTTCTCCCAGACAACCACCAACAGAACAAGAGGACACAGTCTCAAACTGTGTCAGGGGAAGTTTAGGCTGGAGGTGAGGAGAAAGTTCTTTACAGAGAGAGTTGTTAGCCATTGGAATGTGCTGCTCTGGGAGGTGGTGGGGTCCCTGTTCCTGGAGGTGTTCAAAAAGGAACTGGACGTGGCACTTGAAGCCATGGTTTAGTAGTCATGAGGTTTTGGGTGACAGTTTGGACTTGATGATCTTTGATTCTATGCTTCTATCCTATATGATCCAGATTAAAATATAATACAGCAATCTTTGCATGACAACTTTCCCCACTAAGCTGGGAAGCCACTATCCATTCTAATCAGATCACTGGAGTACACCTCATGGTCTGAGTAGGGACAATCAGACCTATTTTACAGTTTTCTTCAGGACTTCCAAGCACTCAATGTTCACTGATCTCTGGCATGCTCTTCTTTCACACCCCTTCCCTCAATAATCAACTCAACCAGCTGCTTCTGGTAAGTACACACACATCAAAGGGAAGAATTTCTTTCTGATTGCCACAGATGATAATTTTATGCCGTGGAACAAGAAATGCAACTACCAGTCTGAGGTTTAAAGCTACCAATGCTACTACTGATCATCACAGTATCAAGACCTGATTTCAAAGTCACTTTTAGAGTGCATGCTTAGCTTTTTTAAACTAATCTTAATAGGGATTAGCATTACTGTTATTAGTAACAGTAATGTCAATAGTAAAAGTCTAAAACAAAATGTGAATTGTTTTATCTCTTTTTTTCTGCAGTTTCTTTCCTCAGTTCACTCACTCAGCAAGGACACCAACCTTGTGTTTCTTCAGGCCCTGGTACAATGCCATGCTTTTTGCTGGTTTTTAAACAAAAAACTTTTAACTTGGAATTTAAGAAATAAAACCAGCCCCAACAAACTATTTTACATGTTTTTATGTTCCACACACCTTGTTCAGCTCTGGGCTGACTCATCAAGATGCAGCAGTACTGACTGTGGTGTCCAGCCTTGAGGCTCATGTCCCAAGTTCAGGTATCTGCTACAAAGACTCCTTCAGCAGGCATGCTGCTCCAACTGAACTGCTCTCCAAAAAGCACACCCTTGCTACTGCAGCCTCAGGCAAATGTGTATTTCAAAAGCTTATGAGTCATTTGCTGCTCCTCTAAACAATGCATGCCTAAAAATAGTACCTACTCTTCACATGCATTCATTTTGGAGATGTTCTTCAAGGGAAAAGGAAACCAAACTCGGCTTTAAAGCAAATACACTGACAGCTCTGAATCCATAATGGGATCAGACTTTTCTTTATAGCTCATACAGTAAAATCAATCAGATATGGATTTTATCATATGAGATAAAAGTTTACTCATCAAATATTTCGTACACATTCTCAACTTGAGAATATACTGCCTGTGAATGAGACCCACATTTACCTGGCAGTCATTTCAAAGGAGCTATTACAGTCTATCCAGCCAATTATTCTCAGGCTAAAATTCCTAAGTAGGTTTTGACTTGATGGACCATAATGACTCAGAAAAAAGCCATTAAACAGTCTGTCTTGTCAATGGTGCCTGCATTATGCCAGCAGAGACAGGGCATGACCCTGTACTCCTAGGGGGGTGGAAAAAAAGCCTGTTGACTTTAATGGGAACTTCACCTGAGTAAAGGAGCTGGGAAAGGAAAGTGCATGAAAGCTCCCTCTTGTTTGTATCACCTTCTAAAAACTGGACCAGACCTAACCTCTAAAGGCTGCAACAGCTCTGAGGAAGTCATCAGGGATAAGCAACTAAACTATTAACAACATTTTAGAGAGTGATTTGAAAATCCCTTTTCCAACAATAGCCCAAATGCTTAGGAGCCTTCAGAGAAAAATAATGGGCAAGCCTGTGGGTTAGGGATCCTGAAGAGGATGCTGTCACAGAAGGAGCTATGTATGAGTGGACTATTACATTGAAATGACACTGTAAGGAGCTGAGACGCTAAGACATTACAGTGTGTTACTGGGCAGCTGCTAAGCAGTCACCATGGACAGCTGTTTCTGACTCCTGGCTGAAGGCAGCAGCTTCCACCAGAGCACAAATGTGGGATAGAAACTGATTTTCTAGTGAAACACAGCTGGCCACTGTGGAGGTGGAAAAACGATATTGTCTGCTTTGTCCAACCCTCAGCTACCTACCTGCCTTCTGAGCTTTCTCAGCCAAAATAAACCCACCCCTTCAGCCAGCCACAGACACACAGAGGGCCTCATCAGAGCTCCAGAGGAGCTTCAGGCTCCATACAAACACTGGTCAGCCTTCCAGTTCACTGAGAACAACCTGCACAGCCATGGCAAATCTCCCATGCACCCCCTGTCTCCCCTGTGCCAACACCTGAGATGACCATGACTCAGTCTGGAGAGCTAAACCAGAAGAGAAAGAGTCTCTCTGTTTTAGGGTAAATAGCCCAGTTGTGGGGTTATGCCCCTGTGCTGGCAGGAGTGAGGGAGAAGGCTTGGGGCTGCCATAGCAAGGTCACTTCTTTAGAGAAAGCCTGCTGTTGGACTAGCTCTATTAACAACTGAGAAAGAGCACAGAATCTTTGTAAAGGATTTTTAAAGTACAGGATGATGTTATCAATAAAGCCAGAGACTGTAATAATTGTGGTCTCTAGTTATATGGCTAATTTTATGAGTTCACTCAGCTCCAACAGAAAACCTGCTCAGATCTGTTCCACTTGCACTTGTTCTTGCACTGGTACAATGCAGTATTTTTCGGTGACAAGCATCACACATGGGTCTGCATTATGGAGTCTGGACTATCAAACTGAATCCCAAATAAAAACCCTTCACAAACTCACTGACTGACATTTAACCTCTAGAAACTTGACAGGACAGCCATATTTGCATGCACCTCCTATTACACACCTTGAATTGCAAGGCTGAGCCAAGTTCAACACATTTATGGCTGCCAGACACCTAAACACTGTGGACAGCCAGCAGAAAAAGAGATACAATACTGACAGCACATGGAACAAGGAAAGTGTTTCAGGAAGACCCTGTGAGATCTCTTGTACATTTGAGCCATGAGAACGTGGGTGTTGAACTGAAGGATGGGCATTGAGTGCTTTTTCATAGAACACTGTAACTTCAGGTCTTCTGCCTTTGAGAATCTTTATAGAATGGTAGGTGTTGGAAGGGAGTTCTGGAGATAATCTCATTCAACCCCCCTGCCAAAGCAGGTTACAAAAGAGTCATCATTCAGTTTGAGTTCGGGGGACTTTTTTCCTGCCAGGGTAGGATTTGGTATCCAGAGTTAGGTTTACACCATCTTAACAGGTCATTGCTCAAGCCCACATACACCTCTGCTCTTTGGTACCAGGAATATTACTCTAATATGCATTAGCTGACAGCAACTTCACTCAAAGACCACCTAAGATTAAGAGTTCTCTGACAAGGGGAGACGTGCTCAGGAGAGCTTTTCATGGCTGGCATGGTGAAACAGGATGGAGTCAACACAGGAAGGTTTCAGTTCCCTGTAAGATATCTGACTATAATTACTGCTTGTTTACTGCAAGCTCATCATGACACTTCAGTCAGGGAACATGACAGGACACTATGGAGACTTCAGAAAAATCCTTCAGACTGTACTCAGGCAACCAGTAATTGCACAAGGTCCACGGGTATTTAGCATGAGTTAGCACTGCAGGATTTGGCATCTGGAGTTTTGAACTTGGAAAGGTGAAAAAATAAGGAGCCAAATGGGACTGTGTGCTGCAGCTTTTATCTCAGTGCTCTCAAAGCTTCTGTAGGCCTCCTCACTCCCAGAACTAAGCCAAACCTCAGCTGCTCCTAGGCTGATAAAACATACATTGAAAAACACATAGCAGGTTTTTACCTCTCTTGCATGGGTGGAAGTTGTATCCAGCTGTTAAACCTGGGATCGTATCGGCTAACAAAGTTTGTACTGTGTTTCCCTGTAAAGATAGATTATGGTGACACTCAGCTGTTGGTTTCATGTATTTAACATCATGATTGTAATATATATTACATATACTTCACAAGTTGACAGCTTTTATGAAGGGTTCCCCCTTTTACAACAATGTATGATTACGCTGTGTGTACAGTAATAATTCAACAAATGGGGCACTGCAAGGTTTGAATTAGCAATTGCTAGTAGTAAAAGCAGATAAGAGATTAGTCTTGTTCTCTGTAATAAGATCTTGAAAATGTGTATTCAAATTTACTTATAGATGCTGTGCTACTCTCACAGCCACAATAAATCACAGCAGTAAGCAAAATTACTTGCCCAAAAGAGGGCATTCCCATGGTATCTTTATGACTAGAGTATTTTTTTTGGTCAGGTAAAAGATAAAAGAACAAATCCAAGGGAGGACATGTGCTTTTCTTTCTCCTCACATCATCTCTGTGTGGAACATGGTAAAAAAACCCTTCTGCAAATAACCAGGAGCTGCATAAGCCATCAGCATGGGGTACACAGTGTTTGCACTAGATGGTTTATTCTACCATGTACCTTCGGTGTAAGTTAGAAGGAATTACACATGTGCATCGAAGGGGGACTAGACTCTTCAGAGTTTTATTCCAAGTGTGTTAGCTAAAATATGAAACATGAGCAACAGACACCAGCTAACTAGCTTATCCCTGCTGTCAAGCCCAAGAACTGTAGTCATGTCTTCACAATATTAAGATTTCACCTTATTTTACATGCAGATTGACATCGAAGCAAGAAAACTGAAGCAAGAGAGTGGATGGCAATTTCCTGTAACACCTGAGACTTCAACAGATGAGGATCTCGGAACCAGAAACCTTTGTTTATGTATGTCTGACTAAAAAATTGAATTAGAGGCTTCACAGGCCAGCAGAATAACCCAACTGCATATGTCACAGATCTCTAAATGGTCACTGGGTATTCTACAAGGTGAATATTTTTGCATTGGACAAGCCTCTCGCTTTGCTCATTTCATTCCACACTTCCTTCAGCATGTCTAAACAGACCACCAAGGCTGCAGAGAAGAATAACCACACAGATGAAATTTATATTCATAATAATTTAAGCTCATGTTCTACAAGAAAACAGAGAAAGAAACCATGCTGACCACACCGTCTGGAAGCAAACTCATTCCCTCGCTATGTTATAAGCATGTTCCATATGAGCAGAAGACTGATGAATGATGCAACACTTCCCTTGGAATCCAGCGTGGTGCCTCTTGAGGACCCAAGCCCTTTATGCTCAACACCACTCAAACACATCTCAAGACACAGGGGCACTAAGGTACACTGGATTTAGTGAACTGGGGCTTTGCTTTTGATCCCTGCTTGAATTTGGACAAGAAGGCACTGAGAGTCGCAGATTCAATAACCAGTAAAACAGTGATAGCAGGCACTTAACTGCCTCCAGGTCTCACTGTTTAGGACATTTATGTCTGCTTCAAAAAGCAGGATTTCAAAACAATGTAAGCATTGATCTTAAGTCTGGACATCCAGTAGGAGGTTTTCATGCTGCTGTATTCACCACACCTTCAGTGGCCACTGGTTACATAGCAGCTTTGTAACTGTTGTCACCCAAAGCTATGATTTGGGGCCCATGCCCTCCTAACGATGTGTCACACACACAAGTCACTACACACACCACATACGTAGGGGTCTGTATAGCACAGGGTAGAAAGAGAAGGGTTTAGTCAGCCTGGAATGGGAATACAGGACACAAATTTGGTCACTTCACAAGAAGAGAGATGAAATCAAACCAGAACAGGCACAAAGAAGAGCTGCTATGGCTACATGAGGAACAGAAAGTTCACCTTATGGCAGGAGACAAAGAACTTGGCTTGTTGCACCTAGGAAAACAAAAGCTGAAAGGGGATAGGAGTGCTCTCTGTAATACACCAGAGGAACAAATCTCTGGGAGGGGAAAAAATACTAAGCTGAAGGCCAACTTTGGCATGAGAACAAGGTGATTTAAACAGTCAAAGAACACATCTCACTGGAAATTAGAATAAGGCTCCCAGTCATTTAGAGCAATTGGATTCTGTAACAGCTTTCCAACAGCAGTAGTAGGGGCTAAAAATCCAACTGCTTTTGGCATGTAGCTTGGAAAATTTACACAATGGGACTATATGATGCCTGTGATGGCAGGAAAAGGACTTGATGACCTAGTTAAGCTGTGTAGTGTAACTGGTTTGACTCCAGTTTAATTCTGGACTTCAGTTTGAAAGAGAACTGCTTTGTCTTGCTCATCAGTCATGAAGCTACACGTTTGGAAGTACCTGTCAGAGCACAGAACCTGTGACAAGTGGTCAGAAATCAGGATTAGCAAATCAGGACAATGGACCAAAAAGAGGCAGATGCTGCTCTCTGCAGGAAGGTCTCTGCAGCCATACCAAAAGGTGAAGGGCTCTGAAGGTTGGTCTTAAATCCATGCCTGTGTTCTGCAACCTGCACTCATCAGCATGCGCTCATGCAGGGACCCCTTTTGACCATGGGAGGATGTAAAAAAGTGAGGAAAAGAGTCTCACATGCCCTCTGGGTTGTCAAGAAGTCACAGGAGCAGCTTTATGGGGCCACGAGTGCTCCTTGGGTTCTGCTCAGTTTCTCAAGAACCTAGTGGTCTGATGCTAAAGAAATGTATGGTGCTCCTTCCACTGCCCCCACCTCAGGGCTACTGGAAAAACACCGGGCACATTCTCCTTCAAATGGAAAGCTTTGTAATGCTATTGCAAGACAGTTCCAGCTAGGACCACCTGAAGCCCCTTCCGCGCTATGACAACAGCAAACAAGGGCCTTTACATCAGTTGCAGCAGGTAAGTGTGAGCAGTTCCCATGTAGCTGCACATTTAGAACAAATCAGTTCCAAGGAAGACCTTGCCCAGCAACTGCACAGGACGTAGTCTGTGATTTCAGGTCCACTTTTTGTGACAAAATCCATTTCTCTCAAGGTAAATTTGTAAAGAGATCAGTGTCAGCAGTGCTTCTACTTCTTTCATTCCTGTTGTCTCTACAGGAAAACCACATCATTGGTATTCACAGAACAAGGAAGGTCTTGGACATCTTCAGCAACATCTTCACCTCAAGAGTTGATCTAGGTAACCTCAGAGCTAAGGTACTACCATCTCACAAACAGTTGTGCTCAACTCCCACCTCAGATGCAGGCTATGTACCCCTTTTAACATCCCTCCAGCAACCTGAAACTCAGTTTCCACATCTTAAATTGTGGGTAGTTACACTTCTTTTCTTCTACCCTCTCTGTGACATGGTTATTTAATTACAAACTGTCTGGAACAAGGTCTGCCTCTTACTACCCATATGCCTACCACCAAGCACAACATGGGTCCTCAGTTGTTGGATGTGGCCGACAGCCCTAATAATAATTGTCATTAATGCTACCATGCTATCTCCTGATTAATATAAAGGAAAATCAGCAGCAGAACTGAAGGCCTCTTCTCCTAAGACATTCACTGATAGGGTGGACTGGATTGTTTGTCTCAGGTTTTAGGAAGGAACAGATGTAACCATTTTCTATAATTTGCTTTAGTGCAGATGCTGAAATGGGGCATTCACAATAAAATATATGCAGTATATGTAATTTCAGCTGGACCCTCTGGTGTTTTAAAGTAAAAATGTGTACCTGCAAGCTGTTTTATGGTTTCTCAGTCATAATTATCTCTGTTACACAGACTGCTACAACTACAACTCTTTCTTCATGTGCAAGCTTTTTAACAATGTCTTGACAATTCTGTGCATTTTGCAAGGCATGGTGTTCTCCTTTTGCTTTGCTCAGAAGCCTGTTAAATTGTTTAATTTCTCTTTGCAGTAAATTTATGAAGTAATCAAATCAAAGAAGGTAGCAGCAGAGAATCTATACGAGAAGCTCTTGCACAAGACTTAAAAAAAAAAATAAGAAAGAAAGGACCAGTTTAAGAATCTCAGAGTCTAGATAATTAACACATTAACAACTTTAGCTGTGAGTAGCTTGTTTGACAATAGAAGAGAAGCATTCATCTACTGCAATTGCATTATTATATTATGACTGGAAGGAGAGTGGAAATGAAGGTTAAAATTCTTAACAGCTGCTGCCTGGTGCATGCATTTGAAAGAGCCTGTTCTGCTGCCTGTGGCAGTTCTCAGGGGATGTGGGAGCTGATGAATGACCGAGATGCTAACGCTAAAGTATCAGGTATTTATTACATCAGTGTCTGAAAGTAGCCTTTACCAGGTTCAACAATTAGGCTGAACGTCCTCAAAATCCCTTGTTCATGAGTCTGATCTGATGGACAAACTGACATAGGAAGGCAGATGCTGCCTGTGCCTTTTCAGATTCTATACATACCGTTAGGGTTCCATTGGTCTTCTCCTCCCAGCACAAACAAGAAGTTTTCCACTTCCACGACACAGTGATGGGCACTGTTATATGGCATAACTGCAAGTAAAGCAAGAACTTTTGGTCAGCTCAGGGCACTGATCCCTTCAAGTATTTCCAGAAGTACAAAATACAACACTGAAATTACACCTGTATGAAATAGTAGGGGAATGCATCACCCCAAGCATGTATGTCCACAGCCCTAGAAGTGGACAATGCCGCTTATTTGTGCTATCTAATCTTGCAAATAATTGGGAGAAAAGCTGGGATTCTGGTCCCTGAGCACCCCTCATGCCTGCCCAAGTGCTGTATGTGCTGCTCTAAAACCACCTGTAAAAAAAGGGGGGGGTGTGAAGTTGCCTGCTATTTGCCTGAAAACCAGCAGACATTATGGATCCTTGTATACCAGGAAACATTAAAAGAGCCTCAGCCCAGCTTTGTTCTGCTGGCAGCATTTCCACAAGAAGAGTCAGTGTGTTGGGTAGCTTTCTATTCCACAGCAATGAACAAGCTGCATTTCCATACAGTTTGAAGTTTTTAAATTAAGGTCCTGCTGATTTAATGCCTTTTCCAAATGTATACGCTTAATTTCCTGTACAATGCCATTAGCAGCACAACCACACATTTCCTATCCATCTAACCAGGAAGCTCTTTGTTAACAAAGATCAAAACTGTGGCACTAGGCTTGCAGTATCCCCTTTAATTTTTTTGGGGGGTGGTGAGGTGCTGCAATTGCACCAACTACAGTTGCAATCACCTGGTTTTATATTTGCCATTACAAATGGTAAGAGACAAACCCAAGGACTTCTTATAACTAGAGAGGCACATATTATTGTGCAGAACTATCGTGGTATTATGTGGTAGAAATGCAAACTTAACACAGCATTGCTTATCATACCACATAGAGTACTTTTTGGCCCAGTGACACCAGTAGGAAAAATGATGTCCTTGTTCAGCTCATCATATGGGCACCTTAAATCTAGGTGAGGACAAATGGGGAGGTGATGTGCATGTACAGGCAGGGAACTTATTGCTTGACACGGATCAACAGAGCACTTAGGAAACCAGTGCAGTGGGAAATCAATATGACTCAGGGCCAGCTCTTACTTTGTGCTCTTTTGCCAATGCCAAGGAAAAAAAAAATAATAAAACAAAACAAAAAAAAAAAAAAAAAATAGAGGCAGCCTATCTCACACTTGGATTATTTTGGGTGATATATCTCTCATTTCATTTGTTTTATTATCTTTTATTTTTCTCAGGATGCAGTTGTGCAGTATAGCATATGCAAATAATAATAAGAAGAAATAGGCACAGCTTTGTTATTTAGGACACATTTTCTTACAGATCAAGTGGGCTCATTTAAGCTTCTTGCTGAAGTTCTTTTGCCAAGGCAATGATGAATAAGGAAGGTATGTTTTCAGTTTCTACTAAAGGTCGAATATCATTTTCATAGTCTGTGCTTTTGCACAAGTCATGTAAGTGAAGCTGTTCTTAAATTGGGTAGCCAGGTACAGCAGAAGTTCACTAATTAAGGTTATTTGTTACTACTACACTGTACATAACTGGGAAGTAATCCTGCACTAGCCACTGCACAAGAGTTTGTACAGTGGAATGGAAGAATGAAGAATATTTTGGTTATCCTCCTGGCCCCCATATCCTATTTTTCAGTCTCAGATGTCTTCCTATCTTAAAATCTTCTCCCTCAAAACCCCAGCACTTTCCCTGATTTTGTGGATGAATTTGGGGCTCCCATAGAGCATTTGCTGCCTTCCTTAGGTGCATTTTGGGATGACTCCTCCCAAGAAGAGACTCCCCAGGATCAGCCTGCAGGGACTTCAACTCTTAGCTAATGCAAAGCTCTATTATGGTTTTCAATTAAGCCCAAGCTAGTGGTTGCAGCCTCAACCAGGCTCTTCCCTTGGCCAGTCTGGAGATATTCAGCATTTCTCAAAAGAAGCCTCTGAAGGCAGCACACATACATGTTTTTCAGGTTTACACTTTTGCAGACACTTTAGTTATCCTCCATACTGTCACAAACAGGGCCAGGAGAGAAAGAAATTATATTTTAAGCTTTTCTGCTGTTCCCATGCACAGAAACTACGAAACAAGACTCCCACATTTATGATGATAATTAAACCTTGAAAACTAAGGGCTTAATCCTGGCTCCTACTTAACTTCATGGCAGCATTCCCACTGACAAGGAATTTGGCCTAAATGACCCAAACTACCACCAGTAACTCACAGGAAAGCTGAAGGGAAGCTTGCCTTAGAAAGGAGGGTAGTATTTGGGCTTCAGAAGGAAAGGTGACTGCAATAAAACACTGCAGACCTTTACTGTGACCTTTGTTTCTCACAGAGCTTTGGGGAAATCTCTGTTGTTGGTCTCATGAATCTGCACGTGGGGCTGGAGGAAGCTGGACAAAACAGGGAGGATGGAGCTATACTATGGACATCTAAGAAGGAGGGAGTTTTGACACTGGAATTGTGACATTTCCAACATCACAGTTTTTATGAGCATTTTCAGAGCCCCTCAGAACCATGAGTTATGCACAAGAAATTAAAACTATGGGAATGAATAATTCTTTTTTCCACAGTAAAATGCTGTTTGAATGCACTGGAAAGCTTATGCTAGAAACCATGACTCCTGATGAACACACACCCATGTAGGACCTGAATTTTCATAGATACAAGCCAAATTTGGTGGCAATGAGCATGCCAAAATCAGCCCCAAGCAAAAACAATCTTCTCACTGGGCTTGCCGGGGTGTAACAGGAAGAGTTTGGTCCATCAAACAGTCTGGCCAGGCTGCTGCTTTCATTAATTTCCTACAAGCTTTTGTCTGCTGTTTTCCTTTAATAATGTGAAAATCCCATCTTCTCCTTTTTCCCTTTCAACCCAGTGGAACACCTGCCTGCCCCACAAGAAGGGTATTTGAAGAGAAGTTTGTACGCCACGCTCAAGCACAGCCTGGTGTGAGTTTTTAGCGTGTCAGTCAGTGAGTTAGAGGGAAAGGGTAAGGAGAAGCTAATCAGGATGAAATGAGATTAAAGGCTGTCTAATTTTACAGCAACTGTGATCCATCAGCCACTGTGAAAGTGACAGTGGAAATGAATGATGGAGACAGACAGGTGGGGCTGTACATTTCACTGATTTATCCTCAAATGCACTGGGCCTTATTTTATTGAGTGAACATGACCGCATTTATCATGACTGTCATCTAAACCCACTTCCCTCCATTTAAAAAGGTCACTTTACTAGGAGGGAGTAGGATAGAGGCACTTTCAAAACAGATTTCAAATTTAATAACACATGTTTATAAAACCCTGTGCAAGAATTCTCAACTTTATTAAAGGCCAATTTAAAAAGGAAGGAGAAAAGCCTATTAAGAAGAAGGAGAAGATGACAAAAAGCCATGGTCATCAAAGAAACGTGCTTAGCTACCAAGGTGAGAGATGCCAGAGCCTTACGTGACATGGACAGATACAAGCATTAGCTGGAGCAAACAGACACCACCTCTTCTAAGCACTTGCCCCTCACACACTCTTCCCAAACCTCAGGATGCCCATGGTTAACAAACTTGTGCTTTCCTGGCCCAAGAGCTCAAATGCATTCAAGCTGCCCTCTAGAAGACAACAACCTCAGCAGCCCCCTTCCCATGCAGTTTGTGCATGATTGGTAGCAGACCTCGGTAAAGCCGGGAGGTAATTCCCAGGTACAGGTATGTGACAGGCAGAGCTTTCTCAGGTCAAAACCAAAGGGGTGATTTATACTTAAGAATGATCTGGAAGGCAGTGGAGTCCAAGCCTGCAGTGGTGTTTGCTGAGAAATATTTTACTACACAAATACCAGTGACATTGTGCAGGAGGTGACACTCGTGGACGTTCTTCAGATGCAGAAGCAGGTGGAAGACACAGCAGCACTCTGCACATCAGGATAGCTGGCCCAGGCAAAAACTCCTCACACAGCCAAACCTTAGCTAATGAAGGGTGCCAGATAATGTTCTGGGACCTGCTTTCTAAAACAGAGTCTACAAGAGTCTTAAAGCTGAATGTGCATGAAAACCAAACACGACCAGCCATGATGCCTATGAGGTCAGTCAGATGCAAAATGATGTTCCAAAGGCACCTCCAGCTCTTGTGTAGAGGTGACAGTGACACACCTCACTTACCAAACAAGCAATAATGGGTGCAGCTGAACTTACCCAGTTTTGCTTAGCTTCTGCCAGTTAGGAAACTGCATCTGGTTGCTCTTCACACATTCAGTCAAGGAGTCATCAGTTCCTCCTCCTTACACCTTTCACTGTCTATTTGCACTTCAACACTAACTAGCAGGGAAGGGGAATGGGAATGGGATTTTTCAAGACAGGAGGAGGGTTGAGCTTCGGTCCCAAGAGATCTGAGAGCTGTGATACAGTCCATAGCCACTCCTCTGCTCTGCTCCAACTTCCTGTCAGAAACTGCATTTGATTTTCCACTCAAAGTTTAAAAAAACCCCAACTAATTAAAGAAATCCATAGATTTTTACTGACTTGAACTGTTCAGCTGCCTGGAATACAAGAGGTACCATGAGGAAAGCCAAAGAAACCTCTTCCTCAGCTACTGCACAGCTTGAGCATAGCCTGTTCAAGACTCAGTGCCCACCAAGAAGTCCCGCTTACCATGGCTAATGACCTGTGCAGATGACGCAAGAGTTTCCAGAAACACCATGTCATTACCAGAGGACATATGGAGTCAATAATGACCTTCTGCAATATTAACTGCCTAACCTGTTGGCTACATGATATTCAGCTACTGCTACCTGAAAACTGGGTATTTCCACAGCTCTCCAGAGGGCAGAGTAACGTGAGCTGCAGTCTCTTTCCAGTACAGAAGACACCTACGAACTCATTTCAGGAGTTTTGCTCTTGGCAGAGACACAATATTCATTTCATTCCCAACCCCCTCCCCAAAATGCTGGCCAGACCACAGCTGGTCCAATTATTTCTTGAGAACAGAGTATCAGATGCTGTTCACCTTCCTTCGGCTCATACATCATTTGCAGAAGACTATGCCTTTGTTAGTGACTGTTACTTGTTATTTCTCACCAAGGTGGTTATATAAATAAACACCAGGATTCCTCAGTGAACTGTTCACTTCCACTGTTTGTTATTTAATAACTGTGGGGAAAGGCTGCCCACAATAAGCATGAAATTCTACCCTTGGTGAACACGGTGGGAGTTCTGCCACTGACTTTAAAGGCATCCAGTTTTCACCCACTGGTATTTTCTGCTCAAAAGATAATGAAGCAAAGTTGAAAGAGGAGAATAATCGACAGTAGATGGCAAATACCTCTGTTAACATTCCTATGGTTAAGCTGCACCTTGCCACCTCAATTTCAAGCAAATGCATGTGAAGTTTTGTTTGCTAGTAACACACTAATGTCAGTTTTGAGTCTGAGCCTTCCCCATGGAAATGACTGTGCAGCTGCACTGCTGGTACGGCATCTGAGGGGCACGTCAGTGAATACACCAAACGTCTTGGCATGGTGTAGAGAAGGGGATGTAATGTACAGTCCTGTGGGAAGGTTCAAAGTGGCAATTCCTCTCTTGCTTTGTTATACCCTACTTACCTCCCAACCTACTAAAGGCTGTCCCTGGTCACCCAGATGCTCCACCAAATCCTGCAGATCATTTATAAGGAGACAGTTGCTGTCCACCACTGTGACTTATGCAATGTCAGCTCAGTGATGGTTGATGCCTTATAGAATATGCTGTGTATCCACTTAGACCTGGATTTATGGTCTCTAAAGAAGAGCCCAAGATGTGTTCCTGGGGAATAACACAGTCTCATGATAAAACATTCATATGTGGTATTCTGCACAACAAATTAATTCTGCAAGAATATTATTCAAGAAAGTATCCTTTCCAGTAAATCAGGTGAAGAGAAGTGAGGACTGAGACGCAGAGTCTGCATCAATCAAACTGGGACTTGACCTAGTAACTGTGGCTTGGACCAGGTTCTGGTGGAGGCTGAATTCAAGAAAGGCAGCTATGTCCTGAGCTAGATGGGATCTGGTCCTTGCCTTTCCCACATCATTTTACAAGGTGCTCGACAAGTGCTTTAAGCTGTTTTTTTTCCACTGCTACCCATCTCCCCTGTCCTGAGAACACTAATTATGCATGCTTCAGTTTTGGAGAGCCTGATCTGACTCCCAGGAGCACTCTGTGCTCACTGCTCTTAAGGTGAAGTAGATGGGAGAGGCAGGCTGGAAAACATTGAGCCTTGAAATGGGCACCCCAAAATAAAGGGTACCTTTGACTTTAGCCTCATTGCACCTCTGTCCCTCATCTGCAAAACAGGAACAATGACAGACTTAAGCTCCTCACAAAGAGGATGGTGCAAAAACACCACAGTGAATGTCAGCAAAGCAGTTGGCCCCTGTTGCTGTGCAGGAAGCCTTGTGAAAAATCCTGTCTCCAGAAGATTTTGGTGTGACAGGCAGGATCTACTTGCTGAACAACGGAGCATAAATACAGTGAGCAGAAATTCAGCACGGTCCCTTCTGTGCACTGACATGTGACAAAGAATGGTGTGTGATATCACTGGAGATTGTATCTCAATGCTTATGCAAACAGAGGCCGATTTAAGGCTGCTCAGTTCTCACATTTCCTAACTCCGGAGGGCTTGGCACTGTCGTGTCTGCCGCTCTTGTCACGCAGGGTGCCAGGCCCTCGAGTGGGATCTTCCCTGGCTCTGACAGGCAGCTATTGCTGTACTCATCCCCCGGCCGCTTCAGCATCTCCGAATCACCTACATCGATGCTTTGGAGTGCAAAGTATACCGAGCCCAAGGCCGGAGTTGCAGAAGCCTTCCTCCTGCTGCCGCAATCCCTCTCACCGGCAGTCTGAGACTAAACCACTAGATGGGGTGAGGTGTGCTGGGCTCCCCCCTCCCCGGGAGAGGCATTTCCATCATCTTTTGGCTTCAGGTTTTGCAGCCAACCAAAAAACAAAGGAGGCGAAAAGCAGCACACACACAAAAAAAGCCATAGGCAGCTTCCTCCCAAGCGGTGAACTTCTGCTTGTTCCTGGTGTTGGGCATGAAAGGGAAGGCATCAAAGGGAGCACAGCAGCCCCAGCGAATGCTCAGCACATCGATGCTGCCAGGTGCTGAGCCCCGCTGCCTGCGCCGGGCACGGCAGGTGCTCAGATCTGGCACAGCTCTCAGTCATACCTGCTTTGCCTCCTCTTGTCTCAGCTACCCGAAGCAGCCCGCCCAGGCTCACTCAGTGATTTCCCTGGCAGCCCACACTCATCTGCTTTCCGATTCCACACGCCAGAACCAGCCCAACATCGCAGGCACAGCTCCCTGCCCCACCAACGCACTGCCAGAGCTTTCTCCTTCCCTCTCTTAACAATGATCTGGAAGCTGGGGAAACAACACGCTGGCTTTTCACAAAGAGCATGTTTCTCGTTACAGGGGTAAGGAAGGGGAAAGAGGGCACAAGGAAATTGATGCAAAAAAATCACCTACAAAATTCAAGGGGCAACCTCCCCAAAAAAGAATTCCTTCCACAACAGGCAGTGCTTGCCAGTGGAGAGAGTGCTTTACTGAAGGTTAATCCCAAAGTGAACTGCACAAAGGTGGTCAGATTACAGCTCTCACCTCATCTCTCTAAAGAACAATTTTTTGGGGAGCAAGCAGAAGCTGAAGTCTGCCTGTTCCATCAGGAATGTGCAAAGGGGGTAAGTATTTACCTGCAACACACTGCTGCCAAATTGCACCAACTCACATGTTCCCAGCTGCTTACAAGAACCTGAGCATCACCCATCCTAGTAACACTACTTCTTATTAAACCTGCATACAAAACACAACCAGGCACTCCCTCCCAACAGTCAGCTTCCTCCAGCTTCCCACAAACACACAGATATCCTATCCCCTATATAGCACCTTGTCATGACCCAGCCCAGCCCTGCAAACTCCTGCAGACTCCTTCATGGCCAAAAGGAGAGCAAAAACCAGGATCATTTTGAAATCAGTCTTCTCTTTTGCTTGTCTGGTATGGGTAGAGAAAGTCCTCCCACTCAGCACAGGAAGACTGAGGGCAGCTTCTGGGGATGCTTCTAACACAGGGCAGCACTACTGACAAGGGTCAGCACACCCTCAGTTCTCCTCTTTACTCCACCAAGGGGGTAACTTGCATTTTGATGCAAGCAGGATTACATCTTAGCTGTGAACTGGGAGATGAGCATGGGTGGTCAGATTTGTGCGGTCCAACAGGATGGTCTGTCCCATACCTTGCAAGTGAAAACTCAACCTTCATTTCTGGTGAATTTGGATTTTCACAGAGATGGAAAAAATGTGGCAGGAAAAGCAAGACAAAGGAAATAAAGAAGTGCACTTGAGTTCTTTGAGTTGCCTGGTAAAAACACTGACAAAATGGGCAGTGCATGGCTACCAGACATTAACACAGCCCAATCCTGTCCCTGGAGTTTGTAGCTTTCCTCTAAGTTAGGACAGAATACAATCCCAAATGCAGTGCATGTGATCACATATATTCATATGGACACTGCTGATCCACATCTGGCTCAAATAGACATGGGTTTGCACTAACCAGGTTACCAGTGATACAAAGAGTTTTGATTCACACTACAGAGCACAAAGAGATGACCAACACAACCACTCTGGTTTAGCACTGTGCTTGTGAAAGCCACCACTGATCAGCTGGGCTGCAGTAATTGCTTCTCATCTCTTACAACTCAAAATGCCACTATTTCAACTACCTTAAAGCACTGATGAGATTGTTTAACACAGCACATTCTACCCTACATTTGTAACCACCTAGCAGCCGCTGTGGTTCAGCTAGTGGGTGCTCCCTTGAAGGAAAGCAGCTGAGCTGGATCTCTTACAGACCTTTGACTATATCCAACTTACAAAAGATTGAGATTCAAATTACTCCACAGATGACAAACACGCACTAACAGCAACTACCTGCAAAATGAGCTGGTGAAACCAGCCCATGCCATATGCCAATGGACCTTACTTACACTGCACAAATCCCCTGGAATGTGGCACTGACTATACATATCCCAAGAAGCAGTGTGGCATTTTTATTAGAGAAATGCCTTCATTAAAATTCTGTACAGCTTTTAAAGTCAAACTTTAGACACCGAGCCTGCAAAGACAAGCTCCATATGGTCAGCTGCACGCAGGCTTTCAAATGATAAGTCTTCTGATTTGTTTTGTTTTCTGACACAACGAAGCCCTTTTTGGTGTTCTGCAATGTGTAGACCCTTTAAGCAGCTACAAAAAAGCTGTTTGGGACACTTGCTGAGATCTGTGTCACTGGAGGCTCACAATTACATTCACTCCTACTGCAGTACCAAGATGCATAACCATAGTTGGGATAAAGATGAACACTAAGCATTTCTGCCAAAGAAAACTTTTGTCTTCAAATCACATTGCAGAACTCGTGGCCTTAATTATTTGTTCCTTGCTCTACAGTACAAGTGCTGATAACCCAAAACATTCTCAAAAATTACAATCCAGATCACTAAATCCAAGACACTCCATAGGCCTGGTGCCCCTTCAATTTACTTTCTTCAATTTACTTTCAATTTACTTTTAATTTTCAACCAGAAGATCAAAACCTCCCATTTAAAACATAATCAGTTGAATCACAAAGCTCTGTCTTAATACACTAAATGTGCAAGATCAGAGATAAAATTGTTGGCAACACTGCTAATGTAACTCTGCAGCAACTTCCCTGAAATAATCAGAATTAGGCACTCAGGCTTTGTTTAGACCCATGACAAAGGGTAGTGTTATTGCTGTGCTCTGAGGGGATAGTCCCAGGGTAGGACTGTGAGTACTGGAATTGTTAGGGCATGGTATAGCAATACCTGAACTAATTCCATGGTACTGTCAGCCCCAACTGCTGCACTCTCAGGTTCTCTTTTGTTTCAAAGGTTCCAGTAGGTCCAGGGCCTTACTTCAGCAGATGCTGTATCCACTGGTAGCAGGAAATGACACATTAAAAAGGCATCACCAAGGGAGTAAATCAAATATTTCTTTCCAAATTCTTACTATCTGCCAGTGGGTTGCTCCAGTGGATAACCATCAAATCATTTTTAAGAGGAACAAACATTAAACTCCTAACAGATGTCACCCACAGATTTCACAGAGTGGTATGAATTTGGTCCACACAGTTCACTTTTCCTACCGCTAATAGCCTAGACTCTCCTTTGTCTGTGTTTTGGTTAGGGGGTTTGGTTTGATTTGATTTGTTTTGGTTGGTTGGTTTGGTTTTTTCCCTATGACACCTGCATGACATTTGGCATCAGCTGGAACTCACCCAGGACAAATTTCAGCTGTGGAGCCAGTGGTCTGCCCTCTGGTGTCTGCCCTCCCTACCCAACCACGCAAGCTCCAGCAAAGCCAACTAACCCAAACCAGCCACTCCTTCACTCTGCCTGCATCCTCCTCTGGGTTCCTTCTGCCCAAATCTGGGGCACAATCCCTCAGTCTTCCAATACTTCAGTGCTACCTCTACAGCCTTGTTTCTGCAAAGAGAAGTTTTCTATACAAACACACCTTCTCCTGGAACAGCAAACTCAGCATTATTCAGATACTTCAATTATTTCAAGATGCATCTTCATTCCTGCTGAACACTACTGGTCTGTGCCATATAAAGCCAGAGGACTTTTCCTCCAAGGCATCAGGTATTCTCTCTGAAGACAATGAATTATTTTCCTCTATTGAAAGTTTCAAATAAAAGCCCTCAAGTGACAGCAACTTCTTCAGGTGGGCACCAGCACTAAGCAGAAATGTCTTTCCTTGGCAGCTCTGCCTCTCTAAGAGGAAGCCAGGCTGTTAAACCCAAGCAGCTGGAGTGAAGCCAAATCGTGGCTTCAGGAAAAGGGACGCTATGTCAGGGCTTTATTGCTGTTGTAAATCTTTGCAGTTAAGAAAAATCAAACTTCTGAGCACTGAAATGATCATTTCCTGGAGCCATGCTGGAGACAGCCCAAGAGCTGACAGGAGAACAGTGGCTCCAACCTCGCTGGGTGAAATGTACCCAGTATAGAAAGGCCCTGAAACACCCTGCACATTAGTAAGATTTAAGTTGGAGTCTTGAGCGCTGTGTAAGCCCCGACATGAGATACCTCTGCCCTGGATGTATCTGACTTTCCTGGAGCTGAAGTGAATGGGATCCAGGAAATGCCCAGCTGATTCCAGCAGTTGTCACTCCGTTGAATAGAGCAAGTTTAAATGAGCTCAGGCAGACATCAGTGGTAATGCAGATGGGAGACAAGGACTGCAAGCAGACTAGCCAGAAGGCTGGGATCTGGACACCACAGACCATCCAGCTCTGTGCTACTGGCTGCTGGAGTGCTTGAAGTAATTGTAGTTCTCTGGAGAGTATATAGATAAACCGTGTCCTATGTTAATGCACCATCATATAGAGCTGTTTGCAGGCAGTAGTTAGTAAAGTATTTAAGCATGTATTTAAACACACTGCTGAACATCAGTGTGATTAACACTTTGCTGAATTAGAGATATGATAAGAAAACATTTTTCTGCTGGTGTAATTTTTTATCATACACACTTCTAAGCTGGTCAGAAGGATTTTCTTAGTTTTGCATCCAGAAAATGAGTTAATTTGGCAGTCAAATTCTGCCTTAGCTATGCCTGCACAATGCCTTCCACATGCATGAGGGAAGAAGACTGCTCCATGACCTTTAATTGCACTTTTTTCCTGGTCCTTAATGATTTGTCAAGGAAAATACCCAAGTGGTTCTTTCTTTCTGATCTGGCAGTTCTTATAACATTCCCTTCATGTCATTTCAATCAGAAAAAATAGCTTTTATATATGGTATACATGTTTGCTAAGGTTGTGCACACACCACTGATGGTGAGTACTGACAGGAGCCACACACTCCTCTTCTGCACATAGAACTGGGGGGAGGGAGGGGAAGAGAAGCAGCATGGCTCTTACACCACTGACCACAGTAATTCTATTTCGATCTATTTTAATGATTTCTAATAACAAGCCTCCCCCCCAAAAGTGATGTAAGGACATCTCCCAGTTTTCCTTTCCTGCTTAATCCAGGGAAGAGCATTTCCCACCTCCTAGTTTCCAGTTTTTGAGTCAATCTTTCCTTTCCTTCCCTCCTCCCTTTCTCCCTCCCTCCCTTCCTTCTCTGTCCTTCCTTTCTTTCCTTCCCTTCCATTCTATAAATGATCAGAACTCAAAGCCTTGGCCTACCCTTGTACATTAAGGTGCTGGTTATTTTTATGACTGCAAAACTGTTTCTTCACTTGCATTTATCTACTTTTTACTCACAAGGAATCAAGCATGACTTAATAGTTGTAGCTGCAGCCATCCCAGATTTGAAGGCTTTTTTCCCCTTAAATTAAAGCTAAATCACACATATTAAATACATTATCTACTTGTAACAAAATGGGAAATTTTGAAGTGATACAGTCACAGATAATTTGTTACTGCAAAGGACGGGCTCACATCAGCCACTGGAAGCCCTGGGCGCTTGCTGAGCTCAGTGCCTATGTGTAGGCCTACCCAGCTTCACAGGTAACAAATACTCACACCATGGAAAGGATCTCAGTTCCCTTTCACTGTCCCTCACACCTCTCAGCAGCTCCCCAGAAGCCTGAGTGGGGGTTTCCTCTGCCAAACAACTGGGGTGCTGGGCTTGCTCCCACAACTCAGCCCTCAAGCGCAGTTCACAAGGGTGCAGATTAGCGCAGGGCACTGCAGCTGGAAACCAACCACCCTCTCCATGCCAAAAGTGCAGCTCAGCTTACCTCACACACTGCTTCCTGCCGGCACTACAGACAAGAACACCCCATGGCAGGCTTTTCTCACTTGCCCCACTCCACCTGCTCAGGCCTTGCACCCTCAAGCACTGCTGTGAGGTGACTTACTGCCTTTGACGCTGTGCTTGGTGTCCTGTTTTAAAGAGACTGCTCTGGGACAGCACAGACGGAGGCCCTGAGGGAGGGTCAGAGGCATCCTGCGCTATGCCTGTGAGTCCCCCAGCATCAGAGCTGCGAGTTGGGAGCTCCAGGTCTCAAGCCAAGGCCCCCAGGGAACCAGCACAGCAATTCTCCAGGGCAGCTCTTGGAGGGCTCAAAGTCACCCCTTTTTTTAACCCCAGGGGGGTGATCTATTCACAAGCAGAGTGGCTTGGGGTCATGGGGCTTCCTCATACTACAGCTGCCTTTGTTGCTCCTGCTTGGCAAATACTATAGGACAGCACTTGTCTAGACTGATGGGAAGGCATATGTTAAAGTAATCAATTCATTTGCCCTAAAAGACTGAGGCCAGGATTAGTACCTTTGCTAGTGCTCAGTCTGATCTTAGGCAATGGGATTTCCACTATCTCCCATGGGAGATTATTCCACAACCTAATAGATCTCAATGTCAGGAAGTTTTTTCCTGATATTCAGCCATAATTCATATCTATGAATTATGAGCTACTGTCGACATCACAACCCATTGAGGCATTCCTAGAGCCTGCTTCATTTAAAATTATATGCTCTAGTTATGCAGGGTTTCTGTGTACTAGGGCAAAATGCTTTTTCTGCAGGTTAATTCATTACTATTCAATTTGCTAACACTTTTTTTTTTTTCCTTGGTGGGAGCAGTGGTTCTGCAGTTGTATACCCTATAGTAGCACAATCCCCATTTGGGAGTGGAATCACAATATATAAACATGACAAAACAACACACCAAAGGCCGTCCCTGTAAAGACATATTAGTCTGTTCCTGCAGATACTCCTGCACTCGGTGAAATGAAAGCAGTAGCTCATACAACACCTGGTATGAGACTGAAAGCTTAGGAAAAATCCCTCTCAGGTCCATAATAAATTTTATTCCTGTCTTAAAGAGAGGGAAGGAACAGTAGTAGGTGGGGGCTGAGCAGGGAAGGGGGAAGGGATAGGGAAGGAAACAGAGAAAGGAACTTAATCAAGCTGTGAGAAAACAGAGGAAAATTGAACAGAGAATGACTTCCTACAAACAATGAGCTGCTGCAACACAGCAAGGACATACAACAGCAAATCAAGTTGAGGATGCAAAATGTGCACCTCTTGTCAGTAACAGCACTTAACAAAACTGAGAAAGCCAAGGAAGGCGCCCCAAATCTATACTGCAAATAACTGTGTACAAAACACTTCTTGGGGGGAAACTGCTTTTTGGTTTAGGAACGTTTGAAAGGAGAAAAATCTGTAAACTGGGTATCAATTTCTGAAAGAAGTCTGAGGACTTCCACGAGAATGTTTTCTGATTATGTCTTGCACAGCCAGAGCTGTTCTGCCATCTTGTTTGCAACCCATCTGTACATAAACTGTCAGCTCAGATGCTGAAAAAAGGAATGCTTTCTAAGGCAAGCAACTAGAACCACACCAGTGCTCAACTTTCATCTCCATGCATGCCTAGCTCTCATTAACGCTACACAAATCTCAGAGTATGTAAGGTGTAAAAAAATTACTCTTCATGGCATTTCTCTTTCTCACTCCTAAATTCTCACTTCTCTGAAGTGTTTGGCTTCTTGGCTATGCCTGACTATACTGACCACACAACTCCTAAATCCAGGCTTAATGTTGGATAGTTGCACTGATCACCTTCTCTGTGTCTGAGTCTCTCTTCTGCTGTGACTGAATTTTCCCGAGTTGGAACCTTCCAAAAGGGACCAAATATAAGAAGTGACTCTAAAAGCAGCTTTTAATGCAATAGGAGTATTTACATCTGAGCACATGCACGTGAGGACAGGTACTTGTACAACTTCTACATACATTCACCACATTTACTACATCTCTCTAGGGGGTAATGTCAAGACTTCTACCTTAGCAATATGCTAATGCTGGCTCAAGCTTTCCAGTGCAGTGCTGAAACCATCCTCCACACAGCATTGAAGCAGAAGCTGCAGCATCCCCAACTGCTGGATAAATGGAGTAAGGGAGATGAAACGTATTAGGGCTGCCAAGAAGCGTTCATCAACATGTATTTTTGACTAACATAAGGTGTGCACTATTCTGACAAATGGCAAAAAAAGGGGGAAGAAATGACAACTGGCATATGTCAAGACACTTAACTTGCCCATCCCACCTGACTTACTTTTTGTGAACACCACACCTTTTACTCAGTCACCAACTGATTGGGGGTAAACTGAAGGAGGAAATCTTTGCTTCTAGCACACTATCATTCTTCTAAAAAAGCAGAAGTTGTACAGTGGGTGAATTTCTTTATTTGAAAGATGCAACATTTCCAAAGGCACATTGTGTGCTAGGCATCTAGTGGTACCTAAACTGGCATTTATGCCCTTCAAGATGTCTCTCAAGACTCCCCAGTGCGAGTTTATAAACACTGTCTGTTCTGTAAGTAACCAGCTTGGATGAAAGAAAACTAGATAAAGGACTCCAACACATGAAGGACTGAGAAACCCTTAGTGACTCCAAAGCCTTTTCAGAAGAGCAGAGGAAGGACTCTTGGCATTATTTGCCCAGGAAGTACAAAGTGTCATCCTGCACAGGAAAGGCTGACACAACCGAGTGTCACAAAATTGCCAAAGGAAACAAGAGAGAAAGAAATGCAACTCATTGCAGCGGAAATCAGGTGAGCCGGGGCGTGGAGTGACCCAGGTCCTCTGTTGCTGACTAGAATATGAAGTAAACCATTCTACCTTCCTTCTACTTGACTACCCTAGGGGTAAAATGCATAAAT
This sequence comes from Dryobates pubescens, assembly GCF_014839835.1. Lineage (NCBI taxonomy): Eukaryota > Metazoa > Chordata > Aves > Piciformes > Picidae > Dryobates > Dryobates pubescens. Next base: position 8,174,402 of record NC_071614.1, on the reverse strand, counting down.
AAAGACAGTGAAAGGGTTTCTAGAACCAGCAGTGTCCCCAGGTGCTGGGCGGCACTCAAAGTGTTACTACTGAAGATGGAAGTCTGCTGTACATGAGGCCAGTTACAAAACATATGCAAGGGAAATCTAAAGAGTCAAAATAACAGCAATAGAAAGATGTACTCAGAGCAGACCTCCTGCAGTGGAGAGTGCCTGGTGGAAATGAAAGCACAGCCAAGCTGGGAAAGGAAGGAGAAGGCAGGCTGCCTTTCTCAGAGCACTGAGGATGAAAAGGTTACCTACTGCTTGTTATGATCAGCAAGACAGAGGAAGACAAATAAATAACAGCTCCTTGATATTGTGTGATTGCTGCTAGCAAGAAGGAGTGAGATGGAGAAGGAAATCGAAGTGCCTGATTCATTGTTTGTCCTTACACATGGACAAACACAGCAGATATAAATATACCAAGCTAAGGGCAGGAAGGCCAAGATAACTAAAATAAGACTAAGGTATAAATAGGAAAAGAAGCAACCAGAAATCCTGACTAACCTCTCCAGTTTAGTGACCTCTGGGACATTTCTCTGTCTTTCCCATCCAAACATATCTCCTACATTATACTTTACATTGGACAATGGCTTTCACACTGGATTAGAACCCAAACCTCGTGCAGTACCTAAGCCTAAATGCATTATTTCCCACACATGCATTTGCCACTGTTCAGATAGGATAGGATAGGATAGAATAGAATAGACCAGACCAGGTTGGAAGAGACCTTCGAATCATCACATCCAACCTATTATCCAACACCATCTAATCAACTAAACCACACAACCAAGCACCCTATCAAGTCTCCTGAACACCTCCAATGATGGTGACTCCAGCACCTCCCTGAGCAGCCCATTCCAATGGGCAATCACTCTCTCTGTGTAGAACTTCTTCCTAACCTCCAGCCTAAACCTCCCCTGGTGCAGCTTGAGACTGTGTCCTCTTGTTCTGGTGCTGGTTGCCTGGGAGAAGAGACCAACCTCTGCCTGTCTACAACCTCCCTTCAGGTAGTTGTAGACAGCAATAAGGTCACCCCTGAGTCTCCTCTTCTCCAGGCTAAGCAACCCCAGCTCCCTCAGCGTCTCCTCATAGGGCTTGTGTTCCAAACCCCTCCCCAACTTTGTTGCCCTTCTCTGGACACATTCCAGCAAGTCAACATCCTTCCTAAACTGAGGTGCCCAGAACTGGACACAGTACTCAAGGTTTGGCCTAACCAGTGCAGTGTACAGGGGCAAAATGACCTCCCTGCTCCTGCTGGCCACACTGTTCCTGATGCAGGCCAGGATGCTCACTGAATCCCCTCTGTGGTTTACAAGCTGATGTGGTTAACTAAGGAGTTTAAGGAATGCTACAGTTAGCCTTGTACTAAAAAAGTACAGCTATGAAGAGAGATCTGCTGCAGCTTCACATGGATGGGAGGTGCCACGTAAGAGTTCAACAACGTTTCCAGTATTTTACCATTTTTGTGCTTTAGAGGAAAAGGAATTTTGCAGGAAGGAGGATTTGCTGTACACCCAGCAATCTGCATGACACGGTTTCTCTCCTGCTCACCACTTCTAACCAGACAGATGGATACATTGCTAAGGAAAAAAATAAAATCAAAAAACCTCCAACCTAAAACAATGACTGCATCATTTTTATTTATTTCTTGCATTCTCTGTTCATGTAGCAAGAAATTTAATTCCAGTTGGATCAGTCTCTTGTGGTGTTTTTTGTTTTTTCTCCTTTCATTTAATATATTTTTTAAATGCTTAGAAGCATTGTGACAGAAAAGCATGGGGGTTTTTTTGTTGTTGTTGTTGCCCTGGTTTATACCCATCATCCTCACTATTACAACAAGACAAAAGCATTAAAGTAAAATTAATCATGTCAAAAGATTTTGAGCAAAAAACAAGGGAGACCATGCATAAAGCATCGCTTTGTCTGGTGTGAAGTCACGCTCTGATTAAAAACATATAATGAAAGTGAAAGTAATACATCATTGCCTTAGCAGTAGGGTTTTGGGGAGAGCTATGCAATTCTGAACACACAAAAAAAGAATCTTTATAGGCTCTGGATTTTGAAACTTGCCAAGGATTATAGAATAATTCTACCAAACAAAACATTGCTTCACGTCCTTAAAGTTTAATTAATCTTACACACTGCAGTTAAAAGGAACAGCCACATGAGTTCCAGGACTCCAGCAGGACAATAGCTGACAATCAAGCCAGAGCAGCAGTGGCTGGTTCTGAGCAGCGAGGCATGAGGTGGTGACACAGAGATTCCCCCACTGCCCCACAGTTATGAAGACTGTGAGATATCATGGAATAATGAAACTCCATTACTGGAGCAGAACTTTTGGTGTCACCAAGGACTCTAGAAAACACAACAGCTGCTCAATCGGTGTCACTGGGCAGTGGCAGCCTGTTGCTGCTATGTGACATAGGTAGTCCCAGTAAAAAATGTCCTGGTGTTTGGGCACATGCAGGCAAGCCTAAAAAGAAACCACAAAGGGATGATCTGCTCACTGCCCTTTGCCAAACCGTCCGTAAAAGCCTCTACACTTTGCTCAGACACAACTGTGCAATCACTAGTGTTTCAATTAAACAGCAATATGCACATTATCAATCTCAGATTAGGACTGTGCCCACATTAAGTAAACTCAGGTGGCAGACAATGTTTGTAAAATTCTGCTTGCTTTTGCCTTTCATACCCCCACTCCCCCCACCCCTTTACTCTATTCTTTGTTGCCAACACAGGAAAAATAACTCTCTGAGAAATACCAGACAGGGGAAAAGTACAGTTATACTAGACTGTGAAAAATCTACTGATCCTTTGAGCCATAGCATTCTTGCCTATAGATGATGACACTAAAAATTGGAAATGGGTGCATGCTTCCCCTTCTCTTCTGGATCTATGAACAAGGCAAGTTGTTTTCCTGATACCTTTAGAATTACTCCCATTAGTACTGATGCATTTGGTGCTTTGGGTAGCCAGGCAGAGAGAGGTGGGCAGTATCCCCTGCCAATAGATCTAGTCTTGTCACAGGAGCAAAATGAGATTGCTCCTCTGCTGAGCTGTCATACTCGATAGCTTGTGCTGTTCCACCTGCCAGTGTCTTCATAGCTCCAGCTGCAGCACCACGGCTTACATGGAGTCAGTGGTTTCTGACGGTTCATCTTCTGTTCTTTATGCATCACACAAGGCAGGACACAGAGCCCTAAGTAACTGAGTGGCTGCAGCATCCATCCTCAGACAACAGGCAAGCTGCTCACTCTCAAATGACTTTGTAGGCCCTGCTCAGTAACTTGTGGGGCTCCTCTCAGAGGATGCTCTGTATCCTCTCATCCATCTCCTCAACAGACTCAAAACTAACTGTTTGCAAGCTTCTTTCTCACCCTTGTTATCCCCAGATGCCACCAGCACAGCGATCAGAATACAAGTAATGTAAACGGGCATTAGAAGGGAAAGAGGAATTTCTATGCACACTTTGGCTTGATTACTATGGATCACTTTAGCTTCTTGTTGGAGCATGTGGGAGTCTGCTGGAGGGCAAGGTTAAAGAAAAGGCTCTGTAAACACTTGTAAGTACAGGAGGAAAACAAATACACCTGAAGAGATCATAAAATAGAATACACTCAAATATCAGACCACAAAGACCAAGACTCTTCTCATCACAGAACTTCCTGAGCAGGACACAGCATTTGCTGTGTCTCTATTCACTAGGGAGCCAAGTCCTCATCTGCCCTGATGAGCTGGGGGCAAACTGCAACCTCAGGACTGACAGCACTACCTAAACAAGTGAAACAACCTCCTTCCCTGCTGATCACACATCTTTGATAAGAATAAACAGACCAATTATTTTCCAGAACTGTGGACTGGGAGAGGGGTAAAAGGATCAAGAGTAAAGGAAAGAAATAAATGTGCTTCTTCCTAACTGCAAAACACACATGAAAAAAACAGATAGAACAATGTCCTTGAATTCCCACACACCGTACATGTCATGATACATTAATACAACACCTTGACTGCACTGTTACTGTGTTATCAGCTGATCAGTTTGTGGTCTTCCCTAAAACTGCTCAGCCACAGTTCTTCAAGTCCCTGAGCTCCCATGCTGCAAAGCCCTTCAATGTTTTGTGGAAAGGACAGGGCAAAAGCTCTACTTCAACTTATCTCCATTTGCCATCCTCTCACACAGTAAATTAGAAAATAAAGCAGGGGATACTTGAAACTCTTATTTCAACTTTTATATATATATATACACACAAAAATAAAAATGTTAGTGATATCATTTGGTGAGTAGCAATAATATTTGCTAAGTATTCATCCTTGTTAACATTTAGCCTTTTTCAGTGTGAAAAAATAAGCATCGTTCTCTGTGTTCATCAAACAGTAACCCAGGCCAAGAGGTAGGTTTTGTAAGAAGAGGATTATTCATGTCATGAGAGGGCTGTCTATTTGACAGCCATTGTCTTAGACAACACCAAGACACATCCTGGGACCTTCAAGATTCCCAGTGCTAAGCACCAAGTGCTTGAAGATGAGCTAGCCAGGATTGCAACAGAAGCCTGATCATCTTTGAAGCACAGCACAGAAGGCTATATTAATTAACCAACATAGAAAGAGAAGTTTTGTTTACTAGGTGTTAGAGGTAACACAGAAAAGATAGCATTCTTTTGATAAAATTACATAAAATCACTCAGAAACCTCTCTCAACAGCGCTGTAGATGGTTATTCAAATACCAGTGACAGACTTTTAACCACAGCATGTAAATACTGGGCCTCTAGATCCAGTTTCCCACAGTCTTCAAGACAGCATCACAATGTAAATAACCGAAAGTCCTACAAACTCTGACATACTACAGAGGCAAGATTCAGAATATAGGTTTTCACTTTAATTCAGTGACCTGTCCAGATCTTGAAGCAAGAGATCCACTTCTCCGTCCTCTCCTGGTGAGCCCTTAGATTAGCCACAACAAATTCCAAACACCTGACCACTCCTGCCTTAGGCAGTGTAGTTGGTTTTTCACTGACTTACCATCTTCAGAATTTTCTCAGAAGTAGTACAAAGAGGTTTCATCCCTCTTTATTCCAAAAAATGTGATGCATGGCTCCTTGTACAGATGCTGTAGGGCTTTTCTAAGGTACAGCTCACACAGCCTTTTGTAATGGCCATTCTTCTACAACACCTCCACTGTTAGTCCAGGGTATCTATGCCAAGCAACCTTTATGCTGCATCACTTTGAAAAAGGTTCCTCAGTTTTCCATGGGAGAAAGTAATTTGCAAAGGCATCACTTCAACTCCTGCATCATAGCAGGCTTTTTAATTCTTTTTATCCTAACCTGTGCACATATTATTGTAGATGGATCCCATTAAAGGGATGAAGAACAGAATTCTGTAAAATGTATTTTACTGGGGGGGCAAAAAGCAGGTCTATTAGGAAATTCAGGGTTTACCAGTTGTCCAGTTTTAGAAGTATGGCTTTGATTTATGGATAAAAAATGCTCATTTATTATTTTATCTATACTGCTTTGGGCAATTTTGACAGTTAAAATTTAGTTTTATTGACCAATGCAGCCAGTTTAGCCACAAGGGGACTAATGCACACACAGCCTGCTGCACTCAAGAAGCTATGATTTGATTCCATGACCAAGTCAGACTGGGAATCACAACCAACATAAGTTCCAAATCTTGGTGCTGGAGGCAAAATACTTACTCTAAAACACAATCAACGTTTACAAGAAGGTAGGACAGAATTTTGTGATAGGAACCTCCATGCATTATTATACTGGCCTGCATTAGGAATAGTGTGGCCAGCAGGAGCAGGGAGGTCATTCTGCCCTTGTACTCTGCATTGGTTAGGCCACACCTTGAGTACTGTGTCCAGTTCTGGGCCCCTCAGTTTAGGAAGGACATCAAGACACTTCAGCGTGTCCAGAGAAGGGCAACAAGGCTGGTGAGAGGCCTTGAGCACAAGCCCTATGAGGAGAGGCTGAGGGAGATGGGATTGTTTAGCCTGGAGAAGAGGAGGCTCAGGGGTGACCTCATTGCTCTCTACAACTACCTGAAAGGAAGTTGTAGCCAGGAAGGGGTTGGTCTCTTCTCTCTAGCAACCAGCACCAGAACAAGGGGACACAGTCTCAAGCTGTGCCAGGGGAAGTTTAGGCTGGAGGTGAGGAGAAAGTTCTTCACCGAGAGAGTCATTCGTCATTGGAATGTGCTGCCCAGGGAGGTGGTGGAGTCACCGTCCCTGGAGGTGCTCAAGAGGGGATTGGACATGGCACTTGGTGCCATGGTCTAGTTATGAGGTCTGTGGTGACAGGCTGGACTTGGATGATCTTTGAGGTCTCTTCCAACCTTAGTGATACTGTGTGATACTGCAGCTGATCTATTCCACCAATGCTTCTGTCAGCAATGGATGCAGAGCAGTACAGAGGAAACCTTTCTTTAATGATTGTGGACAACAGATAAAGCTGGAAGAAGGAAATGAAAATGCAAAAGAGAATCAAAAGGTGTGCTCTAGCACTATGGCTTACCAGGGATTTGAGGCTGAGCAAACCGTCTCAAACACTGCCTTTTTTGTCTTCCCTCCACCAGATTTCACGCACATGTACATAAATATGCATGTATTCGTGTTGCAGTATGAAAGACTTACAAGTTCACTTAAAAAACTTACTGGAATGATTTTAAGCCAATGTTAATTTAGGCCTATCCTATTATAAAATTAGCATCTTCTGCAATCTCAATTTATTGCTCCATTGTGAAGCCCCTTGTGACACATAAACAAATCTCTGAAGAGAAACAAATCAATAAAGTGTCTAATTTGATTAACCACGTTTTTAAATTCATCAAGACAACTGTACAAAGAAATAAACCACTTACTTGTCAGTATTTTCCACGTCTTCTTTTCATCATCGTAATACTGAACCAAATTGCTAGGTAGCCGGTCGGGGCCGGGAGGCAATCCTCCAACAAGTAACAGCATTTTCTTATTGGAACGAATTCTTCACCCAAAACAAGAAGAAAGATGAACAACCACATTACCAAGGAGTATTTTCAGTGGCAACAAAATCATAACCATCAAAAGAATGTTCACTGCTTGCAGTTTTCTATTTCATTTTTTTGTGTTTCTATCCCCAATCATGTCTCACCAATTTTTTGAGCCAAGCAGAAAAATGATCAGAAAAGCTGCATATCTCTCTGCTCATGGAATAATAAGCTTCCTTTATGCAATTTGTTAGAGGTTCATTCTAGAACGACCTTTTTCTTATATTATCCCTTTAAATCATCACTCTTTACAGCTGAATACACATGAAATGCTCTGGAGTTGTACTAAGGTTAAGCATTAAAGTTGCATGTCAAAAATCGTATTAGTCAAAATCATTATTATAAGCCATTCTACACTCAAAGAACCTTGAAAAAATTAAGGTTATGCAGAGAGTTTGTGAGCCAACTCTTTAATCACACACTGAACTTCAGATATGTAGTTTAGTACAATTAGCAGCACCAGGCTAATGGTTATGGGTTAAATGGTACTTACAAGCACTTTTGTTTGTTTAATTTAGTCCAGACTCTTGCTTTCTCTCTCCCCCCCGGCTCCCCCCTTCCCTTTGCTCTCCCCCTGTGCACCACTGGCTATAGCAACACCAATTGGTAAAAATGAGACTGTGATGTTGTTGTGAGCCTCCCCAGAGTGGAGCCCTGCCAATGCTTGCCACTGATCCAGCGGCATGAACCTGCTCAACTGTGCAAAGTCACTCTAATTCCCTCCCTCTGTTTTTCTACCTTCTCCCCCAGGGGGTAACCACTGAAAGGAGTGACTACCCACCCATCAAGAGCTGGCAATTCGCTGCTATTAACCGTGACCGTGATTCCCAATCTGCCTGGCAGTTCTTAAGAACAGGACTGCAATGTCTCATATGCAGTAAAAGCGGTTAGCTGCACCCTGGCCTCCGACGCTCCACCTGATGAATGTACGATTTCTTTGCAACATTAAGGGATTTAGCACAATTGGAAGTGAAAAGGGGAGGGGAGGCCCAGACCCCCAGATGAGCCCTGATGCTTTAATAGTCACTTGGCACATAATTGAACTTTCATCAGTGATACCAAGCTTGGGTGTGGTAACACTGGAACAAAGGTGTGTGCTCAGAATGTTCCTGTTAAGGAGGAAGGTGACACAGCCCAGAAATCCTGCATTGCTGCAAATGGATGTGCAGGGGGACCACGCACTTGACGGAAAGCACCTTCGCCCAACACCAACACTTTTCCAAGCACAACGGCATCACTGTAGCAATCTGCGTGTCAGGCTGCAGCAAACACTCCCACCCAAGAAAGGAACAGAATGCCATGAACCAAAGCTCATTACCATGACCGCATGCAGTGAGGTCCAGCCACCACCCAGGACCTCAGCAGGGCACTCTGGCATGAGGTGCTGCACCACACTGGTGACTTAGCTCCAAGTACTACCTAAAATGTGGGCTGAGGACCCACCCATTTAAATTTGTGTGAGGTCTGCATCATTTTTTGAGGAGACTGGGCAAAATGAGCTAGGTTGTGCTGTAGACACACATTGCCCACAAAGAACTTCCTTCAGGAAGGGAGCAGGCAGCTAATCCACATGATGCTAAGGAATCAAATATTTCACATGGCTATCCAGAAGACAACTACAATCTGTAGATATAATCTATCATAACAATGGCCAGGGAATTATCTGGCAGACGGTCTGGTTTGTTTTAAAATGGATTTAGGGCTCAGGGAAGGTCCTGAATTGACAATGGAGGAAATTAAACCCTCACTGCAGGGGCTGAGCTACACTGAAGGGGCAGTGACACTGTCCAACACTGTCCTACCCCCTTGCTCTGCTCCTGATTTGGCAGAAGCTCTTGCAGTTCTTCAGTCTGACAACACAGCCCTTGCCCTCTGCACTGAACCTGCTATATGCTGTCAAACGATGACTGTTACCTGCCAACCAGCCTGTGTCTGTGCAGGGTACGAGGAGCAGTCTCATGACGACTGCCAGCACAGACTCCACTCAGGAAGACCATGCCCAGGGGAAAGCTTCTGTAGGCATTGCCAGCATCTTGAAACATTCAATCTCCACAGTAAAGTTTTTAATGAGAGAACATTTGATAAAAACTATGCAACACAGGAGTATGATAAACTACTTTTGGTATGAGTTAGGGATGACTGCACACGTAACAAGTGGCAGAGCAGAGCAGAGCCATAAGTCAGTTATGCATGGCCATCCCTAACGATACAGAATAAATTGTTTATTCCATTCCTCCTGTGTTGTATGTTATATCACAATCAACTCCCTGTGTACTGTGGAATTCAGAATGCCCTTGCAAGGTTTACTTGATGAAGGAGTTTATTTTGATTTCCATCTTTCATCTGTAAAACTCCCTTCTAACTCCAAATCACTGTGAAAAACCAATGAATGGGCAAGACTCAATAGCTAAGGTGAAGAATGAAATGTCAGATGTAACTCCGAGTTTCCAGACTTTGGCAGCTGCAACTATCCTTAACATTACTTTTTCAGCTAAACAAGCAGAGAAGCTACTGCTTGAGAAGCAGCAGCACTGCTCTATGGGAAATGTTTAAGAAATATTTAGTACTTTCACATTTAAAATGGAAAGTAGCATGAAGAGAAGTCCTTAATGGAAGTCTGAAAAGGTAACAGCCAGCACAGTCTCTACCAAAAGCACAAGGAACTCCCACATGGCAAGGAAGAGATGGGTTCTTGTATTCAAAGTATCTAGTTCATCTATACTGAGAGCTCTTCCAGTGAAACAAATAAATATAATACAGTGACTGAAGATACAGATGTGTTAAACTGATGTGTTTTCTTGGACTCAATTCAGCTTTTTCAGTTTGGGTCTGAATTGCTACATTTTAGGTTTCACAAAAACATCATCTTTATTACATTATATTTGTACTTCACATTGCATTGAGTAGTGCTGTTAAAATGCATTCTAAAACATGAAAGAGAGGGGAATGATCACCACTTACATGAAGAATAATTTTCCAAATGCAGCAAAAACAGGATTAAAAAAACCACATCTAGTAGCAAGATAAAGTTTTTCCCTTTCTTGCATTATGACATGTTTGCTGTTTGGCTAACTGAAGGGTACCATGTGAGGCCCCTCAATTTAAGAAGGACATTGAGGTACTTGAACGTGTCCAGAGAAGGGCAATGAGGCTGGGGAGAGGCCTTGAGCACAAGCCCTATGAGGAGAGGCTGAAGGAGCTGGGGTTGTTTAGCCTGGAAAAGAGGAGGCTCAGGGGAGACCTTCTTGCTGTCCACAACTACCTGAAGGGAGGTTGTAGCCAGGAGGGGGGTTGGTCTCTTCTCCCAGGCAACCAGCACCAGAACAAGAGGACACAGTCTCAAGCTGCACCAGGGGAAGTTTAGGCTGGAGGTGAGGAGAGTTCTTCACTGAGAGAGTTGTTAGCCATCGGAATGTGCTGCCCAGGGAGGTGGTGGAGTCACCATCCCTGGAGGTGCTCAAGAGGGGATTGGATATGGCACTTGGTGCCATGGTTTAGTCATGAGGTCTGTGGTGACAGGTTGGACTTGATGATCTTTGAGGTCTCTTCCAACCTTGGTGATTCTGTGATTTCACAATGCAGCTAGGAAGCTCATAGTGTCCCTAAGCAAGGCTGTTATGATCATCTTGTAGTCAATTAACAGTAGTAGGTCCTGGTCAACAATAACATTAACCATGACCAGGCAGCCTGATGACATGAAAGAAGCTGAGCTACATTTATCCATACCTTATCCCAAAAGCATTCCTTATACTCCAAATCCCAAACTCTAGTTCTTCTTGATGAACATCCACGTGTTGTTATTATTCTGCACACACTTGGCAATTTCTGTTCTGCAAAGATTTTAAAACACTTAATTCACTTTAATTAAGTTCTTGGGTACCCCATGTGGTGTGAAATTTATTTTGTCTCCTCACAAGACTGGAAAGTAAAGTATATTTTGAAGACAGTATTTTCAAACTTCTATCATTTCCTTCAGGAATTGGAGAGCTCAGAGAAGTGGCTTCATTCTCAGAGATGCTGAGTACCTAAATCCTACTCACTCCCCAAGCAGCAGCTTGTTCACCAGCTCTAAAACTCAGGTCTCCAGCTCATAGTCTAAACTACCCGTGAATACACAAAGCAAAACACCGAGCCCAAAAGGGTTTAATCAACTCACAAGGAATCAGCAAAAAAGACAGTAACAGAGCTCAGTACTCCTGACAACCACTCCCACTCAGAGCTCTTTTGCAACCTTGACAGCCTCATGTTAATGTAAAACGCATGAATGAGAAATACTCTTCTTGTACATTGTTTTCTTTATTAGCATATCCATCAATCTCCTGTGATGGCTTTGCCTTATCTGGGCCAGTAGCAGAAGTTCATTCTAGCAAAGCTGGCAAGAAAACAAGCCCCAACAACAACAGGTTTGCTCCAGGCTCTTCTAGTTTTTAAACAATGCAGTAAGGCAAAGAAAGGGAAAGATAACAATGATGGAGTGGCAATCCTGTGGTTCTTAAAGCATTTGGTGTAGTGTTACACACACAGGAAAGAAAATGGCATCTTAGACAATATTGGTGATGGTGACAATCAATGAGAAAAAAAACCCCAAGTAACAGAAAGACCTTACAACTAGACTTACCTCTTAACTCAGGGCTATAAAATAAGCAGAAACCTGGATCACTAATTCTCTTTTAATAGAGGCTATCACTTTGGCTTTGAGTACTGAGCAAAGCAGGTGGTTCTTTAGACCAGAGACCTCACAGACAAGCCATGGTTGCTCCTGCTCAAGCACTGACCTTAAACACAGCGGAGCCAAATCCAGCTTCAGTTATTTGCTCACTGAACTCAGGGGCAAATAATGCCAGCCACAAGACCAGCTCAGATCCAGCAAGAGCAGGTGAATGAAGAGGGAGTTTCACTTACATCCACAAATCTCATTGTATCAAAGAAGCTGAGTAACTGGATGCTAACATATAGTGATACTGTCAACAGAACAAGTAATAACCTCAGAGCTGCAGTTTGCAGTGGGAGCAAAATGCTGCAGTGAGGTTTAGATACCAACCTCAAGGTAAAGAAATAAATACGCTGCCCCAGTCAGCATTTCAATTACAGACCTCTTGTTTGATAACTAAAAGTTCATCTGATCTTCAGCACACCTGGATGGTCCTTCACAACCTTTTTCTTCTACAAAGATACCTGAAGGAGTGTTGTGTCCCACAAAAATGTAGAAGAGAACCTAGCTGCAGTCTGCAAATCTGAACTGATGCTGCAGGCATCCATTTACCTGTGATTGAAAGAATTGTCTTCACAGAATTACAGACTGTTAGGGGTTGGAAAACACCTCAAAAGATCGTTGAGTCCAACCCCCCTGCCAGAGCAGGATCACCTAGGGTAGGTCACACAGGAACACATCCAGGTGGATTTTGAATGTCTCCAGAGAAAGAGACTCCACAATCTCTCTGGGCAGTCTGCCCCAGGGTTCTGTCACCCTCACAGAGAAAAAGTTTTTCCTTATGTTCATGTGGAACCTTCTCTGCTCCAGCTTGCTCCCATTGCCCCTTGTTGTATCACTGGACATCACTGAGCAGAGCCTGGCTCCACCCTCCCACCACTGCCCTTCACATCTTTATAAACATGAATGAGGTCACCCCTCAGTCTCCTCCAAAGAGATTCAGCTCCCTCAACCTTTCCTCATAAGGGAGATGTTCCACTGCCTTCAGCATCTTTGTGGCTCTGCACCAAACTCTCTTTCTGCCACCACAGAACATGTGATGCAATCTTTGACAATTATCTTCCCTGTTCCTAGATAGGCATTTCAGTGCAGCAGAAGTGTCATATGAAAACTGCTTATTTCAGTGGATTTTGGCTTCCACAGTTGACTGCAAAGATAGCCATGATTAGCAACACATGTCTAATGGAGAGAAAATATCATTATCCAGCAGTTTAACTATGAACTTGATGAAAGCTGCAAGATAAAAATGTAGAATTTATTTTGGACAGAGAAATTTTGCAAGGTTTTGTTATCAAATAAAATGAATTCATGAACATCACAACCCATAGGTGAAGGGGCAGCCAGGATCTCTTCCTAACCCTACAACACTGCCAGGGGAAGGACCTGAGCTCTCACAGACACCAGACCAAATCTTGCATATCAGAATTCTGCTGGATCTCTGGCCCACCAGCAATTATCTTTCTCCTTATTTGCAAAGTACAGACCTCAAAGAGTATTTATATTTTGTCAAAACCCAAAGCATGCTGAGGTCTCTTGTAGGTTATGACCAAGAAACTATTTAGTTCTTGGGTGCAAATATGTTCTAAAATTATGCTGAACACATAAATACTTCTTTCTGAATGGATTATTTCTGATTCTCCCAAGGCACACCTATGGTCCAAGACACACTTGAGAGTATGTGAAAAACTTTCTATTAATATTGTACCTGAAAACCAGACTTATTCACTTCAGTGTCATGAAGATTCCAGTTTTCACCTTTTCATTCTCAATGTGGGCAGACTTAGCAGGAGGCCCTGAGTACAAGTTTTCATTGCAGCAGAGCTCATCGTCGTGTTCAGTGAAGAGGTTCAGTGATGCCCAAGAGACAGCTGCTCTCCTGCTCACTTAATTCATGCTGCTGACCACTGACAGACTGAATTTTAGGAACAGAAATACTAAGTTGGGAATTATTTGCTGCAGACATTGATTGTTGGTGTTGTCCTCTGAATCTAGGAGGTGGTGTTTGCTCATTGTGTTTTGTCTGTTTGGGTTTTGTCAGACGGCTATTTGTGTTTGGTTGTTTGTTAAATAAATGCACAGAACAAATAGAAGACTCACTGTTTGCTTCACCCTTTTTGTATCTATCTAAAAAGCAGTAGTGTAAGGGTAAACAAGTGCTTTCTCTGACAGGCCACACTTAGCTGCTGCAAAGTTACCTGATAAAGCTTCCTTTATTTCCACAGCTGCAAGACAGTTTTCCATCTCCTGTATTAAAGTAACTTAAATCTGTTTGGTGCTCCAAATATTCTGTTTTTCTTTATGGGTCAAATGCCACTGCCATTATATCAGTTTAGAATAGTCTCTAAATAAATCTTGAAGAATTAGGGAATACTTTTAGCCAGAAGGTATTTAAAGTAAATGTCCTTTCCTTCTGGGATAAGAGCCTCTGAACTAATAGGCAGCTTCAGGGTGGGTAACTATTCTGGGTGAGTGACATCTACCATCAGCATCCCTTTGGGAGGAACACACAGGGATGTCCTTCTCATCTTTGTCTCTTTGTACTAGCAGATTATTCTTCATGTTGACAGGACACTAGTACAGTTCCCCAGGAAGATGCTCAGTAGCTTTCCCATATGGAGTCCTGCCAAGGTTGCTGTATTCACACACAACACCATAGCTCCTTGTAGTTTGATGGGCTGTAAGAAATGTGCTGCCTTTGTGAGATCATCAGTAGCACCTCTATAGAGGCACCACCTACACAAATGTATCATTTCCATACAACTCTTTAAATTCACCAAAATCTGAAGGCTAAAGATACTTACTAGCCACAAAGGGAGTATCTGAAGCACTGGAGGGGGATCTGAATCAAAGGAATGCTACTACCAAAGCTTATATTGGTAAATAAGTAACAAACCTCCTGTGTCACGAATCTTAACTAGCAAAACTATGCAGAGAAAAATGAGCTTCCATATTGCTAGAAGTTCTGAAAAACCTTAAAGAATCTCCCTTGATCCTGCAGAGTTTCAAAAATAAAATGAAAGACAGTATCACAGCTGGATTTTGGGTGAGACAGAGCAGGTAAAATGGCAGCGTTTATAGAATGCTTCAGGGAGGTCAAATCTACGGTTTTTGCCCTAACAAATTTCCATCAACCCTTTTTCTTTTTTGACCTGTGAAAAGTCAAGAAGGTCCTCTTTTTCTGGGAGTCTACACTGGATGTCCATGATGACAGGAGGTCTGTGTATCAGAGGCTGCGCTCTCCCCAGGTGAGGCTCTGTTTCCTTAGGAAGCCAAAGAGAAGAAACACAACTTGCTGCTGTCTCATCCAGGCTATGGCTGGTTACCTTTCCACTGCCTTTACTTTTTTTTTTCCCCCCCTGTCTGAAAGGAGGCAGCAGTCAGGGAAGGCAGGAAGAACCAACTGTGGCACCAACTTCTATTTACTTCCAGCTTCACTGCAAACCGTCTGCTTCCATTGAACTTGGCAGCTGATGATATTTGCTCAAAGTTTATTGTCTGCTTTCCAAGAATACAGCAAGAAGTGTTGAGTACTAAGTAGCAGGCATGACAGTCTCTAAAGAAAATTTCAGGGAGGCAGCAAACACAAAAAAATTATGCCAGGAAGTATCTACTAATACACTGCAACTTCCCCCACTCTTTAATTCCTTTAGACAGCCCTTTGGTAAACCCGTAACACCAGACTGGATCTGTTTCAACACAATAAACAAGAGAGATGTTTACAGAGCTGTGGAGTCCAGCTGAAAACTTCCATTCAGGATTCTTATTAACTTCCCTGCTCGATCTTTTCAGGCCACACTGTGCAAAGGATAATAACAGATTTGACTCTGGTGGAGAAAACTGCTCTGGTTTTTAAAAGGCAAGTGGTTTGAAAAGATGACATGGTGTTTTTACAGATTATGAGGATTTTTTCCGTAAGGTGAGTTTAACAGAATCAAAGCCCTTTTCCTGGCAAACTATTTTCTGTTGATTTTTGTGTTCTGCATTTGCTCTCCTCACTCTCCTTGCCCCCAAGGCTCGCTGTACTTTCTCTTCAAGTACAAATCCAAACAGTTACACTGTCGCAGCTCTGTTCCATTTAATGCTCAGCAGTTACAGACTCTGAACCTCCATATTCTTCTGCTGTAAGGAAAAAACCTACAGTGACTCCAGGGCATAATGTGCCTTCAAAGGCCCTCTCCTTTCTGCCTCCTCTTCACATGAAAGGGTTGCACAACAGGCAAAGAGTAAACAGAAAAGCCTCAGACAGGCAACAAAGGCAGCCAAGTGTGGTGCTCACCACGATCCTACAGAACTCCATTTGTAAAAGGTACA
This sequence comes from Dryobates pubescens, assembly GCF_014839835.1. NCBI lineage: Eukaryota > Metazoa > Chordata > Aves > Piciformes > Picidae > Dryobates > Dryobates pubescens. The sequence continues at coordinate 8,158,326 of NC_071614.1, read as the reverse complement.
CCTTAAATATAAATCATACCAAGAAGACTTTGTTTGAGAGGGAATTTCCTTATCTAGGAGGCTCTGCACAACTGGTGATCTACAAGTTCCCTGACAGGACAATCCTAGATTGTGTTGCCAAAGCATGGGCAAGAACAGCACGAGACCTCGTGGCAGACAACTCCACTTTTAGGAGCCTCCAAGACTTGTAAATGAGCTGCACGGGCTGTTGCAGGGGGTGGAAAGGGACACTTTTGCTTATATGCAGCATCGGAGGAGGAAGTTATCATTTTCCCAAGCACTCTGTCCTCAGTTTCAGTGTCTATTTTTTGTCTGTTTGGGGTTTTTTGTTTTGTTTTGTTTTACATAACTAATTTTCCCTCCAGAACAAGTCAGTTTGAAATCCAGTGAAAGATTTCACCTCCCAGAGAAGTTTGGAGGTGCAAATACCTGAAACTGCTTCAAGTGCTGAAAGGAGCACAGTGAAGGAAAGCTGAGAAACAGCACAGGTCCATCCAGTTGCATCAGCCTCTGGAGATCCAAGCTGAGAGGTCTGGGGCAGTTGGCAATGGTGTGTGTGTGGCAGGGAGCTTTGATGGAATGGGTCCCAAGAGGCCAGAGACCATGGCAGCAGAGGATTTCAGAGGACAGGCAAAAGCAAAGCACTGGTAGGTTGGATCTGGGGGAGACCCTATCTGGCAGAGTGGCCTGGGAGCAAGGAGGAACCTATGAGGCAGCCTGGTAAGGGAAACTCAGTAGTTTGGATGTTCAAAAAGCTGTGAAGAAGGGGAGTTTGAGAAGCTGAACTTCTGAAGCAAGAGCAGGTAGGAGGTAGGGAAAATGCTGGAGGTACTAGGACTGTGTGCTGTCTAAGGACATACATTAGGAGGGGCTGGCAGTTTCCAGCTAGCATCCCTGATCAGGTCACTGGCTGGCAGGGGAAGGGGAGTACCTGCACATGGTATTTGGCACTCCTTTGCCTACAGCTGTTGTACAGATGGTTGCCTGTAAGAAAGCCCATTAAATGCTCTTCATAAATTACATTTCTCCTAACAAATACTACTGCTGGGCCAAGAAACTGGCTGTCACCTACACTGCTGCAGCTCTCAAGGCTTTCACCAGCCAGGACATATATGTCTTTAAAAAGGCTCCCAAGAACTGTCCTGAGCCACAGCAGTCCTTTTAGGACAAAGGTGCTGTCTCTGACTGTACCTTAAGCTCCAGGCCTCCCTCCCACCTGGATACTCATCTCCCCACTAACACTCCAGTACTAGCCTGTCTCCAAAGGCAAATGAAAGCACAGAAGGCGAGTAAAAGCAGCAGGTGAGACTAACTAGGATTAAACTGACTACAGGTCTGTGGTTCACCTCCCCACAGCCTCTAATGTGTCAGTCTCCCTTCTGCAGCTCAGCTGAGAGAGTCCTGGCACAGGTACAATTTCCTGATATTAATTCAGGCACACAAGATGTGATCCAAAGCCCACTAAAATAAACTGAAGCCTCACATTCACTTGATCCACGCTGCAACACAAATCTTAGCAATTCACAGACATTTTAAGTTATTTTCTCTGGATGTTAATTTGGGGTCTGGAATATTTCTCACTTGCAATTAACCATGAGTACAAATATTAGTAAACAAATCCCAGTACTGATGATGGGATCACAAAGGGACGGGCAGATGGCTGTTACTGGAACACACAACAAGGTATTTCAGTGAAAAACAAGCACGTTTTTACACCCACCAAACATGCCCTACTGAGATCCTACAGCCAAAGAAGTCAAACTGAACTATAGTCTGCAAAATTTGTAGACACACAGAATATTCAAAAGGGAAATTGTTTCATTGCCAAGGATGTAACCAATGTCTTCAGATGTTTAATCTCCTCTGTAGACAGGAAAACAGACAGGATACGTACACACATCTTCCACACAAATGCTACTGTCTCATGCTGTTCAGCACTTTACATTTACCTTCCTCATCGACAGTTACCACCTTCCTACTGAGTGAAAACTGGTCATATCATCTTCAGCACTTGTCACTGTGTAATTTGCTGTCACCTGCAGTAGTATTACCCAACACCAAAGTCTGGATGACACCCTCTCTCTTCTGAAATTGAAGAAAAATAAAACCCTCTACAATGAGCTTCTGCAGGACCAAAACTTGCAATTCTAATCTCCCCAAGGTCGAGGAGTCCAGGGAATAAAAGTATAGAAAAACAGCTGGTCTATATATGATGGGACTTTGCTGAACACAGAAAACAGCACAGCCAGGCTTAGCCTCCTTGTCTCTTTATATTTTCCTCCTTTCTCTGCTACACTTTCATTCTGTATTTCTTATCTATGACTTTTCCCCATCTCAGGTGAGTTGGTTGATCTTCATCAGTTTTGCCTCTCCCACATCTGAAACAGCTTTTCCAGAAACTGAAATACTGAGCTCTTATTGACAACAGATGCTGCCTTTACTAAGAATTCGTTTTCTTCCTTTTGTTTCATTCTCCCTCTTCTTTTCATCTTCCAGGGTCTCTTTTGTTTTGTTTTGCTTTGCTTGTCTCCTTTCCTGCCTGGTATCCTACTCATTCTCCCTTAAAAACTAGTCTTCTCTTCCCTTTTCCTTCATTTGTACTTCCTGGTTCCCACTACCTATGTTCCATTTCTCCCCTGGGGTACCTCAGTTCCTCTCTTTTCCTGCATTTTGCCCTCTCTGCTGGCTTTTTTTCCCTCTGCCATCAGGTGCCTGATGCAGCTGTATAGTCATCGAACTGCTGCTCTGCCTGCAAATCCCCGCAAGAACCTGACCAACCCCAACACACACTGATGTCAAGAAAAGCTAGCTGCATGTATCCTGCAGCAAACAAACTACTTCCCAGCCAGCCTACCGTCTCATGTCTGACTTCTGGAGCAGAAGTCATTGTAAATAGTTGCAGGAGAGCAAAACCATAAAATTATGGCAATGCGCTATAAAAAAGGCAACAATATTTAGGTAAAACATTTACTAATAGGCCTGTAATTTAAATATATTTTCTACAATGCTCCATTCACCATCTACAGCTATACTGTACATCAGCACAAGGAAAATTAAAGATAGGTGCTCCACAGCAGCAAAGTGGTTTTAAGTATTTTCATTGTTGCAAGTAAACATGGAAGCAGTAATAACTCTCACTAGCTCACTCATCTCTAAAAGTGAAATTCTTTCCAGCAACATGGTAATGCTCTAACCCAGAACTTTGTACAAATTGAAAACATATCCCTTGTATTATATAAAATATATGATATTACACAAAAGCAGAGAGACAATTTAATCAATTCAATACTCTAGTGAAGTCTCAGGAGTCAAATAAATCACAGGAAAATGAACATTCCCCTATCCAAATGCATTTTCTTCCCTCAACGACAGAAAACATGACACAGCATAGAGTTACCTGCATCTCTCAGGGACAAACATCACTTAAGCCTAATGTTCATGGTAACTAAAATGGGCCAAATCCACTCCAAGTGGAAACCAACTGGGATTTTTCCTACTGATGTCAAAACCAACTGTGCCTCAGGAGGCTTTAATAGCAGCTTGCGTGCTGAGGCCCTACTGTAGCTAAGGATCACAGGGGCCAGAACTCTCCATCACTAACCTGAGAAAGGGAGATGGAAGGCAACAGAATTACTAACTTTGCTTAGAGTTAAGCACTGATTAAATGATAGCTCAGAGGCAAAACACCCACCCACTCTGGAAAAGCCCTAAGCCTGAGAGTGTGGCCAGGTTCACAAGTCAGGGAGGTCATTCCTCAACTTCTCAAATGATGACCATTTAGTTGCTGTACTATGAAGAAGAATTGGACAAAAATACATAAGGGCATTTAAGTGTTACCTTCCCTCAGGAAATTTCAGGGGAAAACAAAACAAAACAAATAAATATAGATATATTAGCTCTCCCTGTAGGCAAACAGCATTTTCCACTGCAGCACCAAAGAGAACCTGGATACCTGCTAGCCCCAGCATCACCTGCGCTGCAGGATCTGCCATTTGTAGCACAAACTTTATCAGCAGCTCTGCTCACAATGCACAGTTGGACTCAATGACCTCAAAGGTCTTTTCCAACCTGGTTAATTTTATTCTATTCTTCTTTGTGATCCAAAAAATGCCTTCCTCCAGCCTTGACAACAGCAAAACACTTGTATTTATCAGGATAGCGAGCACATGCGATACACCACATAAAGAAGTAACTTAAAACGAACAACCAGTGCTATTTTTAGTTACATTTCACTGGGAAAAAAAAAATCACAGCACCTGGAGCTTTTCATTATACTGGTTTTGTTTAAGAAATGTAAGTAGCTCCAATTCCAAAGTACTCCAAAGTGGCAATGCAAATGTAGGTAGTTATGCAAGGCAATTGTTCCTGGTTTTTAAAGTAGCATGCCACCAAAAAATTATGTTCTTTTGAAAATTAACAATCATTTGAAAAGTTACTGGCAAGTTTTAATTCTGGCTGCAATTCTCATGTATGCAATATGCAGCAAGCAGGTAGTTATGGCACTGTGCTGCTTGTATTCCTCACCAACCCCTACCACAGCGTGCAGTGCGTATTATACTGCAGCGCAGTCAATCTCTTTCTAAAGACATGTGAATCTTTGGTCAATGACCTTCCATTACGCTTTACATTCCAAATTACCCAGGTCACCATCACTCACAGAAAAGGTAATCAGAGTTTTACAGTCCTTTTCTGTGTAGTAACTTCTTTCTACTTGCACACATACTTCATCAAGATTTCCTTCTGCAAACTGGTAACTTAAGGAACTCTCTGCATATTCTCCTTCCTCAAATTTTATTTGGTGAGCGTCAGCTTTAGCAACCTGTAGGTAAGAGGAAGGACAAGCCTAGAAATCTCTGCTCTCAGGTGTGTTTCTTTTCTTTCTTCCTTCCTGTTTAAGAAGGTGTCTGTACACATAGGCAGCCTGATGAAACTTTAGAGTATGGTTCAAAGATGGGCCTTTGTGGCTCTCACGAATTATTATTTCAGGAATATTATCCAAGACCAAAAATTAAAATATATCCAATTGCATTCTCTATCCCAGAGCATTCCAACACCTCCAACATTTAATATTTGGAGTAACTTACAACGCCTTCTCTTATTTATAAAACAAAAGCAGCCTAAATGTTGGGGTTTTTTTTGCTCTGATTTCACCAGCACCAAAGAACCCAGTGAAGAGGAGCTACTTGTGATGCTGTCACTAAACACGCGATAAGGTTGAGAAGGCAAAGGTATGTTAAGGGTCTCCAAAATCCCACTGTCTGCAAATATGTGAAGACCTACCACAAATGGGAAAAAAAAAATGTAGTATTTGTGGTATTTGGAGTCCCACATAAGTCATTAAATGCAACTTAGAATGTAATCTAAGTTTACTTAAAGCATGATCCTTTTGTGTGCACTCCCGCTTACAGAGAAAGCTAGCTCCCAGCACCTGGGGTATCAGATTCCTGCAGCATCCATGACACTTGTAAACATTCAGTGGTCAGAACACCACTACATATCCTTCAAATGACATGGACCAGTGAAGCTGGAAGGTATCTTCACTGAACCAAACCGGCTGGTATCTCAGCAATCCTCCAGGACTTGAGCCCCGGCATGCCCCCAGCGGCGTGCAGAATCCCAGCTGGGAAGGAGGTTGTGGGGTTTGTGTTTTTGTAAGTCAACAGTTCTGCATATTGAAATGCAAAGGGGACACACCAGCTACAACAGTGGCATCTCAACAATCCCTGACACTGCAAAATGCTAGTATTTGGTTGGGGTTTTTTTGGGTGGGTTTGTTTGGTTGGATTTTTTACTGCAGGATTTCAGAGTGAGAAGCAGCAGGACAGCAAAGTGATAAGCACCACAAAACACTAACACAGAGTGAACTAACCAGAGATAATAAAAGAAGGCACAGCATTTCCAAAGTTAAATCATCGGGGTACCTATTACATGAAGACTCCTCTGCATTAATGCTGAGAGCATCATCTACAATATTTAATAATCTACTAGTTTTTCTTGCTGCTGTGAACTCATTATTAATATCAACATATAACAGAAAGTGTGCTTTTGATTTCTGTGCTACCAGGCCACTGGATAGTAACACCATTGGAAGATGGTATTGTCATTCCATTTTTGAATGAAATGAAGTACAAACATTTTAAAAGGAGAAAAATAAGCACCCCCTTCATTCTGGATGTATTTCCTGCTTGTTAAGCTACATGCTGCGCTTTCAGTTCCTAATACCAACCTCATATTGTCAATCTTTGACATCATGATTCATTACCTTATTGAATAAAAATAACTGGCATGTCATTGCAAAACTATGTAGTCACAAGTTTTCCACACACAAGATGGACATCACCCAAACAGCAACATTGGAGTGTGCATTGATAATGCAGTTATTGATGACAATAAGCAATCAGATTTGGGACTTTGCTATTACAGCTTCAAACGCCCTTAAGATTGAACTCCTTGTTAAGAAGCAATATTGTAGGGGGAAAAAAAAATTAAATAAATACGGGCTGTAATCAATAATTACAACAGGTTCCCAAGGCGCGGGCTCCCGCACGCACGGTGAAACCTCATGCTGGCTCCAGGGACCGGGCACGACGGTTGAGGGGGCTGCGACTGCCGCCAGCACTGTGGGCAGCCGAGGGACCCCGGGCGGCCTAGGGACACAGGCCGTGGGCAGCCCCCCAAGGCCGCCCGTCCCGCCGGCCGCCTCCCAGGAGGCCTCCTGCCGACAAACGCGGCCTCCGCCCCCGCCGCGGGTCCTGCCCCCCACGCCCAGCGCCGCGGGGCCGCCTCCGCGCGCCTTTTCGGGCCGGCTGTCCACGGCACGGACTCTCCCCGGCGCCGAAGGCAGCGAGAGCGGCCGCAGGGGTACCAACCGCCGCAACGGACCGAGGGGAGGGGACGAAAAGTTTGGCGGGGCTGGGGGCGGGCAGCTCGGCCCCGCCGCCGCCCTTCAACCAGCGCCGCGGGCAGGCTTCTGCCGCCCTGCCCCGCCGGAGGGCGCCCGGCCCGGCCTCACAAGGTCTCTGCCGCCGCCTCGGCCCCGCACCCTGCGAGGACTCCCCGGTGCCCCCAACCTCCTGCGGCCAGGAACTGCCGTGGGAATGCCCGTGAGGGAAGCCTCCCCCCGCCACGCCGCCCCCCTCACCTGCTGGCCAGGCTTTGCCGGCAGTGCTGCCTGAAGGGCATCAGGTGGTAGTTCATGGCGTCCAGCAACAGCTTCTGGCAGACGGGGTCGGTGCGCATGAAATCCACCGACTGGACCCGCTCCACCAGCTCCGGCGCGGGAATGAGGGCGAAGCGGAGGCGCTTCATGAGGTCCGGGGCGTACTGCATGCGGGTTTCCCGATCGTGCTCCAGCCAGAGCACGGACATCTGAAAAAGTGCCAGTTCCGACTCGACGGGGGGGGGCAAGGAGTCGAGTAGGGCGCGCATCTCCTCGAAGTTGAGCAGCAGCACGTCCTCCACCAGGTACTTGTTGGCCAGCTTCTTGGTCTCCTCCAGGCCGTGCAGGGCGGCGATCTTGCACACCTGCTTGTAGTTCTGGACCGAGATCTGGTCGTTGAGGAACTGCACGCAGAGCTTGGTGACCTGCGGGATGTGCAGAATCTTGCTGACCGACAGCACCTCCTCCACCGTGTCCAGCGAGAGGGTCACGTTGGCCGTGTACAGGTACTCCAGCACCAGCCGCAGCCCGATGGACGAGCAGCCCTGCAACACCAGGTTGTTGATGGCCCGCGGGCTGGCCAACAGCTTGTCCTCTGGGGAGGAGGAGGGGGTGCCGGGCTCCTCCTGCGGCTGCGGCGGCGGAGGCTCCTTCGGTGGGCCCCCCAACCCGTCCTGAGCGCCGGGCCCCAGCCCCAAAGCGTGGGGGTGCCCTCCGCTCCCGCCGCCGCTGGAGAAGAGGGATCGGAAGTACTGGGAGCAGGAGGCCAGCACGGCCTTGTGGCAGTGGAACTGCTGGCCCTGGGCCGTGAGGGTCACGTCGCAGAAGAGCTGCTTCCTCCACAGCAGGTTGAGGCCGTGCAGCAGGTTGTCGCTGTGGCTGGGGTCGAAGGTGGAGGTCCTGTCCCCGGATCTGGACATGGCGAGCGGCCTCCGACACACCTGCCTTTTAAACCCTCCTCCAACCTGGGCAGAGGGGTGGGGAGGAGAGCGGGGTGGGGGGGGACACACGGGACGACACAACAATAAACAGATCTTTAGAGGCCCGGAGGGCGCATCCCGGCCGTGTGCGCACCGGTGGCGGAGGGAGCAGCCGGGAAAGGGGCTCCCCTCTGCCCGCCTAAGCCGCCCCTTTCCCCCCCACCCCGGGCATGGACAGGCTCGCTCCGAAGGGCAGCACCTTGAGAGAGCCTTTTCACCCCACATCCCCCGCAAAAGACACACGCTACCCCTTCTCCTTTCTCCTCAGTGCAAACCAGGCTGCTCTCCAGGGGAGGGGTGGAAAAGCCGGGGCCGTTTTCACAGCTGAGCCCCCCCACGCCCCACGCAAAAAAACCCCAAACACCACCAAAATCCCACGCAACCAAACACATACACACAAAACGCGCTCCCCCCGAACTCCGCGCTGCCCAGAGAAACTACCAAGTGCCTAAAACTGCCGAGGCGGCGAGCAGCCCTGCCCGCCACCAGCCCCCGACCCCCTCCGCCCGCTTTGGCAACTCGGCGGCGCCGGGACCCGTTCCCTGCCCGGAGCCGGGTGAGTGGCGTGGCAGGGGCGGGGGCCTCGGCGCTGACCGGCACCGAAGTTAAGCCTCCCCGCTTTTCCGTCCCGCAGGGGTGGGGGTGTTGCAGTACTTCGCACCCCAAAGGAGGAGAGGGTAGAAGCGGCAGCCCCGCGCCCGGTGAGGGGCTGCCCGCCGCTGTCCTGCCCGGCTCGCCTCTCCTCGCAGCAGACGGCGCCGCTGCCGTAACTCCGATAACTACGTGAAGTTCAAGTTGGGGGAAGGACGGGGTAGGCGGGCGGGGGCGGCGGGAAACTGGGCCCTGCCCGGCGGCCCCTCGGTCCAGGCGGGCCCTGCCGCTATCCCTCTTCCCCCCTCCCCCCCCCCCCGCCTCGACCCTGTGCCCGGCTCAGAGATGGAGGGTGGGTAGGGAGGTGGGGGGTGTCAGCGGGGCAGTCCCGAGCTGCGGCCGAACCTGCGGGGGCTGCGCAGCCACCGACCCGCGCCGGCCGCATCCCGCCCCGCCGAGAGCTGCCGCTGCTGCTGCTCTTCCTCCTCCTCCTCCTTCCCAGCGGGATCCCGCCGAGACCTGCTCCTGCCATTGCAGCGCGCTCAGTCACTCCTCGCCAGCAGTGGGTTTCCTCTGCTTCCCTTCACCACCACCCCCCCCCCCCCCCGCCCCATTTATCGGCACAGCGAGGGGCTCCCTCCAGCCGCTTCCCCTGCCCCGCTCAGCCCCGCTCCGCGCCCTGCCGCCGGCTACAGAAACCTCCCGGAGCCTCTCCCTTTAAGTGGACCCGGTCAATCCCCCCCTCCCCACGGCACACACACACATACATACATGCACACACATATCTATACACACACACTCCTCCTCTTTCTCCCTCCCCCTCTTTCTTCCTCGTTTTGCCCATTTCTCGCAATCGGAGTTTATTCTGCAAACGCGTTCGTTACACAACCGCTCCCCCCCCACACCCCCCCCCCGCACACTTCCAGCACACACCCGCACACACAGACACCCCTTTCCTCTCCCCCGACAACAAACAAATCAGGAGACACAAGAAAATGCACGGAGACGGTTAGACACAAGGCCAGAAACTTACCTGCTCCACAACCAGCTGCCAAAGTAAAGGTTCACTTAAGCTCCCCCCCAAAAAAATCAATTGTCCTTCCTTTTTAAAGGTTTGCTCGCTCCTTCAAAAAAAAAAAATTAAAAAGAAAAAAAAAAAAAAAAGAAAGAAAAGAAAGGAAAAAAAAACCCACCAAAACAAAAAAAAAAACCAAACCACAACCTTCTGGTTCCCAACTCGGAGCAGTCACTCTTTACAATTTATTTTGTCGTACATCATTTGATCACCATGAATTAGCAACAGCAAGAAAATGTACGAGAGAGTGAGAAGGAGAGAGAGAGAAAGAGAGAGAGAGAGCGCAGAGCTTTCTGCAAGAGAAGAAGAAGAAAAAATGTACGTGTGACAAATTATGCTACCAAGAAACAACACATCATTATCCTTGGGCCTGGGGCTCAGTGAGTCGTAACGAGAGTAATAGGAAATCCACGGTTGGGGAGAGAAACGGTCGTGCATGGCCAGTGGAGAGAGACCATACAGGGGGATGGATGCTGGAGAGACTCGCAAAATTATGGCTCAAGGCTATTGTAAAAATTGTCGAGCGTAAATGACTGCGATTTCAAACATCTTTGGAAGAAAGAAGGGGAAAAAGCGAGCCCCCCCACCCCCTCCTCTCTGCCTCCCTCCCTCTCGCTCTCCCTCTCTTCTCTCTCTCTATAAAGAACCGTCAAGTTTTAGTGCGCATTGCTAATTAGTCAATTTCTCTCTGCCTTCACAGGCTGGCGACTTTGCTGCTGAGCTGAAACTGCTAATTTCTGTGACCAGCTTTTTTCTTAGCTGTGATCTGGATGAATGAGTAGCTGTCTCACAGAGATGACAAAAATAAACTCTAATCCCCCCAAAAATTTCCACTACATCTTTCTCATGCATAGATTTATGATCTTCAAGCGCCCTGTGCAATATGCAAACTTTTTATGTGCAAGTGTGTGTGTGTGTGTTGCTGGGGGGGTGGGGGGGTGGGAATAAGTCTGTTGTATTCGGGTTGCAGAGTATTTGTTTTGTGTCTCTGCTCTCCCCCCACACCCTGGATATGATGGAAATAATGTCTGGTTTCAACACCCAATGTACTGGGTGCCCCCCACCCTTGTATTTCTGCTTTGGTAGGATACATCTTCCTTCCTTGCAAGTATGATGGGGCTGGAAGAGAGAGAAAGAAAGTGAGGCTACTGAATGGTGTTAGTGGTAAAATGTTCCCTTTACATTTGTTCCCCTGCACTGTTCAAGATTTATGATCTTGTTTGAAGGCATATTTTCTCTATCGTTTTGTCTGGTTAGACAACCGTCTCTGAACTTCACTGTCAGCTCTTCAGCAGATAAAGGTTCAGAAGTCACTTTTTTTTTTCCCCCTTCCTATTGGAAGATTAGCATATTGTCAGATTTGTCTCTTGGTTTCAAGACTTTGCAATGCAGAAGCCTGAAATCAAATGGCAGAAAGCAGCTGCTGTTTCACATATGTAACCTTTCAACTTTCTGCCAGAGCTGAGAACCCTAGAAACACGCACAGCACAGCCCGTGGGTTGGGGCTTTGTTTTGGGGTTTTATGCTCCTTTATAGTTGCAAGAACCAGAGGTATTCTCATTGTAGGCATTTTGGGCTTGTTCTTTCTGCCAAGGGGCATTTTGATAGAGGACACGTTCTCCACACTTTATCCCATGATATATTGCACCCTCACATTTATAGCTCTGTTCTTCTGTTGTCAAACCTCCGATTGTCAAAAAAAGAAAAAGGTGGGATGTGTGCCCTTGACTAAAATGCACATGAAAGGAAACTGAGTGAGTGCTTGCAGAAAGTTTGACCTGGTGTGAAAGCCACAAGCCCCATCCCCTTTCCAGATATTTTAATTCAAATACACACCAGAAGCAGGATTTTTGGTTTCAGGTCTCATGGTCTTTGTCTTTGACATGGCCAAGGATGCCAATGCATTTACAGAGCCAGAGTCAGATTGCTCAGGAATGCAAAGACTGGAACTGAAAGCCATCAAGGCAGTTTTTGCTTTTGTTTTCTGGTGACCTTAAAAAAGGAAGTTCTGACATAGCTTTCTGGTTTCCCTCACCAGATAGCTCCCTTCCTCCTCCCTCTTTGGATGTCAATTATTTCTGCAAGAAATTTCTAAGATAAATTAGGCAGGTGGTAGTTTAGGGCATGGTATTCTTCCCACAGGAATGTGGTGCTTCCAAAACCATTTAGTTTGGTTTTCCACCTGTGACCCTGTTCAGGTGGAAAGAGACATGACTTCCAAGACTCCTCCATTTTGGTAGGAGCTGGTGTCTTCAGTGATGTGAGTTGTCTCCTACCTGTAGTAGATGAGAAGACCAATTTTTATTTCATGCTTATGCTGCTGAACTTTATAGCTGCCATGGCTGTAAGCAATCCCCATGGGGGGTTGTATCAGTTTCCACTGACTGATGTGTCACACACTCTTATACCATTGTAAGCTGCCAAAATATGTCTGTGCCAACATGTAGCAAGTTTCTGGGACTAGCATACTGGTATGTATTGCTCATTAGTGAAAAGACCTGGTTAATTTTTGATGAACTTTGCTACACTTACTCAAGTTGAAATAAAGTTCAGCCTTACTTGCATATGTAACCTGTGGTCACTTACAAATTACATTGGAAAAATATTTCCAAAAGTCCTGGATGTGGTATTTTCTAAATGGACTTGGACACTTCTGAAGGGAAGCTTCCAAATTTCTAACTCACTTGGGTGCTTTTCAAAATTTTTTTACACATTGTATCTGCAAAGTAGAGAATTAAAGTTCATCTCTTTGAGGCAGCAGCTATCAGCAGAAAAGACTACATTTTCTTTTCCCTGCAGCTGGTCTTAGACCTGCACCATGTCAAATTGTCCATTATTTTGTCTGGAGCAAAAGTAGTACTTGCCACTTGGTACAAGCAGGATTGCACATCTCTCTAAGCCTAAGACCATCACAGACTCCAGGAGAACCACCGAGAGTGAAGAGTATCTCTCCCAAGGCACTGAACGCTAACTCCTGAGCCTTCCCTGTCATAGCTATAGGGCTCATCCCCCAAGCAGAGTTTCTAAAGAGCAGTGGGTAGTGCCCTGTGTTTTCATCTCTTCAAAACCAGAGGTTTGTAGATGTCATGCTTTTACTTGTGTTCCTTCAAGTAATTTCCTTCCATTCACACAGACTTCTCAACTTATAGAAGTCTTATTTCAGAGGCTTGCAGTAGGGAGGTCAATACTACGCAAGGAAACAAATCACATCTTGCAAGTAAAGGAAGAAGTCCCCATGCAGAAGAGGCCTTCCTCAAGACAGTATAGGTCCTTATCATTAAAATCCCAGGGAGCAAACTTGGTAAATAAGCAAGGGAAGTGCTTCTCAGAGTAATTATATAAAAAAGAAGTGGAGAACTTTGTGCTTGTAATATGAAACCCATCTCTGCACAACTGTTTGAGGGAGGATTTTTTTTGGCAGACTTTGTGGTTGCCATATTCACTGATATCCTGGACAGCTCAGAAATCAAGTTGCATGCACAGTGTCTTAATTATTAAGGACAAAAATAAGTTAATTCTGAACACCTGCCCCTTTGTCATTGAGATTGCTGTCAGCTTCAGCTGGCTCCCCTTTGGAGCACAGGAATTGCCTTTGTGCATGTTGTCTGCCTGTTGTTATCTCAACAGTCTGCATTTCTGCCACTGTTGAATTTCAAATGGTAGAACACCAGAACCACCTGTATGTGAGTGAGATCTCTCACCACAGGAAAAAAAAAGTTCTCTTGGGGACCTTCCAGAGAGGTAAAGGCTTTAGGTAAGCTGGATCATTGTTGTTGTGCAGCATGCCATAGTAATTGGAGAGATGAACACACAGGTCCCTTTTGTAGTACAAGTACTGTAAGAACAGATGAGCAACAGCAGTGTTGGCTGTTACCAATGACATTGTTACTCATGCCAGCTGCTGCTGTTCATCCACCCTGAAGCTTCTGATGTGGCAATTTGTAAGCCCACACTTCTGAAGCTAGACCTGGCATCATAGGCACATTGTTCTTGGAGTAAAGATGAACTACTCATTTCATCCATTGCCAGACAGGGTCAGTCTAGGAGTAGGGCAAGAGTGGAAGATGTCAGGAGGTTGAGGTAGTGGTTGTTAGAGCCAGGGCCCACACCTCTGGATGTCTGGATTTCCACCACTGGCACAGAGTGATTGTATCTACACTGGCTTGCACGCTTTGGGGTTAGGACCTGGGAACCATCCAAAGCTTCCAGGTGGCTTGTTTTCCCCTGAAGAGGCCTTTTCCCTGGAAACTGAGGTGTTTTGTTGGCACTGCTGGGTTGGACTCCATGATCATGGAGGTCTTTTCCAACCTAAATGATTCTAGGCTTGCAAGGAGCTGGAAGAGAAAGAGATCTGAGACCAAAAGTTATCTTGGATCTAAGAATATAGATGTAACAACCTTGACCCAGGTACATCCTTTAACGTTTCTGTGCTTCAGTTAACAGATTCTAAAAAGGGGTTTTCATTAGCGCAGTCCAAGGCTCTCCCAGCTTGTGGTCCATCAGCCCTGCTGAGCACATCTGCCCAGCTCCACCCCCAGCTGGGTATTTTTGCATGTTTACTTGCTATGCCAGTGGCTGTCACAACTTTCTGGCTCTAGAGACTGGCACAACTGGCCCCAGAGGTGTCACAGGCATCCTGATCACCTGCATTGTGTCCTGGTTAATCCATGCTTGCCTAGTGTTTTGAGATGCCTCCAAGAATACTGCCTGGTTTTATTTAGACACACAGACACAACCTGAGGTATTGTTTCTATGCCTGTATACAGAACAGAAAATTCTCTGCAACAAAGTTACAATACAATTAAGTATTTAGACTTTTGCCCTGCTTAGGCAAAGCTTTGTGGGGAGGACTAGGAGATGATAAATAGGACCCTAAAAGAGTGATCCTAAAAGCACCCAAAGACAAACCGTTCTTCCTCCTCTCACAGTCCCCAAAAAGGCAAGAGGGTAAACTACATAAAAAATAACAATGTCATTCTCTGCAATGCTGTGCAATGGAGATAACATGAATAAAGTTTTTAGAAAACCAGTAGCTTCTGAAAAGTCAAAATATAAGGTATTGCCTCTGAAAGAGTTATTAAAATAACTTGCAGGGGGCAGAACTCAGAACTGTTAAAAGAAGCAGCTAAGCTTGGGGAAAATGCAATCTAAAAGCAAGGTGGATTAAGCAAATCCTTCTGTACAGAACCACGCTACAACTAGGAACCCTCTAACCATCACTCGGAAAAGCTTACGCTCTGGGACTCGATTTTCAGGCACATAATACAAGCTTTAGTGATTGTGTCTGCACTGTACTCCCAATTAAGGGATACTCTCTTGTGCTTAAGTCCATTTCTGTTCAGGAAAGCATTTAAGCATTTCTCAAAGCATATTCTTAAGTGCTCTCTCGAAAGGGGATGCTTTTCTGACATGGGACATGTGTCTGCATCACCGTTCACTTGGGCTGAATTTTCCCAGCCTGCTGTACACAGGACTCACTGTGCAACTGCAAGGAGGATACACTGGTGGTAACACTGTAATTACTCCAAAGCCATGGTCAAGCTTTTTAAGGAGCCATCCCCAAGGGGAAGAGTACCCCATCCCAGTTAGTTTCTTTTTTTTGTTTGTTTTTGGTTTGGGGTTTTTTTTTAAGCAGCATTTTGGGACACATGAAGGAAAGGACGAGCTTCAGAGCAACAGGAACTAGCTGGATTGCAGTGGATGGATTTAGAGTACATTGTTGTACTGAAGCAATACATAATCCATAGGTTTAACGTGGCTCTCATAAGCCCCAAGGGAGCAATAACAGTTTTTAAGGGAGAGAAGAGGTCTGAAAAAAAATAATTAATTCCCTTTCAGGCAAAGTCTGCTGACAAAGACTTTTGTTCTCCATCACATCTAAGTGCTCTGGGGATGGAAACCTTTCCTGTTGTGCTCCATTTCAACTGTCCAAAGATTGCCTTCTGCCTTTGGATGTAGCAGAGAGGACTCATTGGATGTCAACTCTTTCATGAGGAAATAATGATTTAAAATAAAATGTGATGTTAACTTTGACTACCAAGGTACTTATTCATTGACATCATCTTGGAGGCATAAGTTAAACATAAGTATAAAAAAAAAGGCAGAAGAAATGTGAGTTAAGGTTTACAAGCCTCCCCTTGCTTTAGTCCACCTTTCTAAGATAACACACAGCACTTTCTGACCTGGCTGCTTAAATACTAGGGCTGTGCTTAAATAGTGCAGTCGTGTTCTACTGCAGAGGGGAAAAAGGTGATCTCTGTGGGGATCACGTGTCATTGCTTTCTCAGGAACCAGACCTCTCCACCACTGTGAAATAGTCAATGCTGCTTCCCCATATTTCAAACTGTATTTTTGAAGTCAGAACCTGCCAACTTGTTAGGCAGGTTGTTGGGAGGAAAAAAAACCAAACCACACAACCAAACAAACACACCACAAAATATGGAAACAAGGCTTCCCAAGATTAAAACCTGGTAATCTTTAACTTGTGTAGCACTGAAGGCTACATAACTGGTGTTGACCCTCACTAGCTGGTGCAAGTGATTTTGGTGAGCTCTGGTAGTGGCTTTGACTTAACCTAGCTAACTACCCACATAAACAAGGACCTCTCATTTGTCTCCACAGCTGCAAAATAGCAACCTGGAGTTCTGGTAGCAAAAAAATGAATATCCAAATGTACTTTTAAGTTTTTTTTGGTCAGGGAAGATAGGACTATGATACCAAATACTCTGAATGGGGAGAAACAAAAGTAAACACAATCCCATTACTTTGCTGAAGGGTTTCTCTGCTTCTTAAAGTGGACAGTTGAGTCCAAGCTCCTGGTAGGAACCAAAAAAAGCCATTACAGAATGGCCAGCAAGGCTCTCTGTGTCATCAGCCAGCTGTTCAGGTCAGTATCTGGCTCGCATAACAAAAGCATCCTTGTATTTGGTTCTGCAGGACATTGCCTTGGAATATAACCAGATCATCTGTGGCCTGCTTTAGCATGAAGGATGTGCCAACTATTCACAGCTGGAAATTGTTTCCTCCTCACCTTTTCAAGTATTTCCATGGTGCCATACAGGGAACTTGAGGAAATCAATAGCAGCTCTATTTCTGTTGTACCAGAAGATTTAGAGCAGACTTTAGTCTTCCCTGTTGTCATACTCATGAACAGTATATGGGAGGTAAAAATGGAGGTATGAGAGTAGATATAATTCTAAAAACCAAAGTAGATCAACTAGAACAAAGCAATGTTTGATGTTGGAGCCCAGTCACCAGGATCTCATCTCTTTTTTAACCTTTGGCTCAAGTTGCCTGGGTGATTTTCAGGTACCTATTGCTCACGAGGTACCATCTTCCTGCCACACAGTCATTTACATTAAGATATAAATAAACATCCCAAATATCCTAGGGCTGAGAAATGACACTGAAGGAAAAAAAAAGAAACAGGATTCTATTTTAACTTCATTCAAGCACAGCTCATCAGCAGACAAAGGTTCATTGCTGATGTAAAGGACAGTCCTAGTGGACCCAGTGCTCACTCCCACAAGCTATGAATCTGGCCAATAGTCCTTTACTGATGATAAAACAGGAGGACAGGCAAAAATGAAGAACATTCCTCTGCTGAGAAATTTTATTTTTTTAAAGTTAGACTTATTTTAGTTACAAAAGACTGCAAAAGTGTTCAAAATAATAAAACTTAGGATTTCTGTGCTCCTTATCTCAAGAATGGCCACGATGATTTAAATGAATGTGATTAGAAGGTAATTTATATTTTGCACCTCGACTTTGGTTTCAGACCTGAATGGGTTTTAACTGCCAAGCAAGAAGTCCTTTAAAGTGGGATTAACAATAGAAATCCTGACTGCTTTTTACTTCTTTTTTTGTTTGTTTTTAAGCTACCTTGGTGCAGCTCTAACATCCAGGCTTCTTCACATGCCTTGGTCCATCGTCAAGAGCTCCCAGTGACAGACACCGAGGCTAAAGCTTGGGCAGTGACCTGAGTTATTTTAGAATCATAGAATCAATCAGGTTGGAAAAGACCTCAGAGATCATCAAGTCCAACCTATTACTCAATACCTAATACCTCCTGATAACTAAACCATGGCTCCAAGTGCCACATCCAATCCATTTTTGAACACCTCCAGGGACAGGAACTCCACCACCTCCCTGAGCAGCACGTTCCAATGGCCAGTTACTCTTTCTGGAAAGAACTTTCTCCTCACCTCCAGCCTAAACTTCCCCTGGCACAGCCTGAGCCTGTGTCCTCTTTTTCTGGTGCTGGTTGCCTGGGAGAAGAGACCAACCCCCACCTGGCTACAAA
The DNA here is from genome assembly GCF_014839835.1 of Dryobates pubescens. Lineage (NCBI taxonomy): Eukaryota > Metazoa > Chordata > Aves > Piciformes > Picidae > Dryobates > Dryobates pubescens. The sequence continues at coordinate 8,140,219 of NC_071614.1, read as the reverse complement.
CCTCCCTTCAGGTAGTTGTAGAGAGCAATAAGGTCTCCCCTGAGCCTCCTCTTCTCCAGGCTAAGCAACCCCAGCTCCCACAGCCTCTCCTCACAGGGCTTGTGCTCCAGACCTCTCCCCAGCCTCGTTGCCCTTCTCTGGACATGTTCAAGTATCTCAGTGTCCTTAAATTGAGGAGCCCAGAACAGGACACAGTACTCAAGGTGTGGCCTAACCACTGCTGAGCACAGGGCAGAATGACTTCCCTGCTCCTGCTGGCCACACTATTTCTGATACAGGCCAGGATGCCATTGGCCTTCTTGGCCACCTGGGCACACTGGCAGTTACAGTTCAACATGCAAGATTTCATGCAGCAACTCTGGTGACAAAAAAAAAACCCCAACAAATTTACCACATGGAATCTCACAACATATTATGTGGTAACTCAGAAAATAACTTGGGTTGCCATTCCACATGCACACATATATATATATAAAATACATATTAGCAGCATTTATAGACACTGATCTATTAAGTTATTTTCCTCCACTACCTTCAGACCTTTCTGTAGGAAGCAGAAAGCCCATCATTAAAGCTATGGTTTGCCAGACAATTACTTTGTCAAATCTCAAGAAATTGCATAATAAATTGTATACATGCATCAAACATGAACAGCAGAGGGGTATAACAAGCTGTGCATTTCCAGTCCGCTTGTTCCTTCATCTAAACAGTAGCTTTTGTTTTGAAGAGCAATCCTATATTCTTTTGAAGGCATAAAATGTGCCTATACATTTATCCATCAAGCTAAGTAGAAATAATTGAAACACTTAATATGCACAGTAATAAAGAAACGCCCGAACAGCTTCATTATTAATGTCTATTGATTATTTATGTTTTCAAATAGGCAAATGGAGCTACTATTATTTTATCATGTTAGTCTATATGTGCCTTTTTTTGGGGGGGGGCTTCACCTGTTTATTGGCAAATTTACTACCCACATCATGGGCGTTTTTTATTGCTGTACACTCATTTGCTATGCGCATAACTGAGGTCAGTTTACGAACTGACTCCTGTTTACTCAGTTTGATTACTGTGTAACATTGCTGAGGCTAGTCCCCCTTTGGAAAATTAACCATACAAGGAAGCCCAGTAAATCTTTACTTAAAAATTCCAAACTTTAGATTGATTTCAGCAGTGGGTCTGTATTGATCTAAAAAAGCTTTGCGTTCCTAACTAAAAACTAATCTTTATTTCACCCTTTAGTGACTGCAGCCATAAATATGTTCACTCGTACTGGAGTTTAGTGGATTAATGGTTATTGGAGATTGTGGCTTCCAACTGAGGTTGGTAAACCTTAACCTTTGGAGGACAACATGAAGGCATTTACTCCTTGTCATCTGTAATAGCTGGGTCCCTTTCTGACAGTTACCTGAGTGTTAAAGAGGAGGGAGAGCAGAGGATAGGAAATAAAGCACCAGCAGCGCGCTTCAGCTCTTAATCACATATCAGACTGACCACTTATCTGTGTTTAGCTCACATCTAGGGCTAAACTCTAGCAATTGCTCTACCACCACATGACCCCTCCCCAGCTGAGAAGAGGGATCAGGAAAAGGAAAAGACCCACAGGCTGAAATGAAAATGGATTTATGAAACAGCCAAATTAATACCGATGCCAACACAAAGTATATGAAGTGATACTTAGCCCAGCAAAGATGCAGCAGCCATGCTACCCAAAACACAGTGCTCCAGAGCAGGAGAAAGCAAAGGACCCAGGTCAGGAAGAGTCCAAGCAGGAGGTTCTATCATGAAGCTCTTTTTCCCCTCAGAATTCCCCCTTTATACAGAGTGTGATGCTAATGGTCTGGGACACACCTGCAGCCAACTCCAATCAGCTGTCCTGGCTGACTCAGAGCTGCTGATGGCCTGCAGCCCATGGCTGGCCTGGGATTGTGTCCCAGCAAAGCCAGGACTGTTCTTCTGATGCAGAGGCATTGAAATGAAACAATTTGTTTGTGACACTAGAACTCCAGAATTTCCAGGCCCTGGAATTTGTTGTGCCTCAGAGTTAAAAAGCAGAAGTGCTATGTCTCCTGTTCCTTTATTTCACCATGTTTGTGAGAGGTGCTGCATGTGACTCCGGACAGGTCTTTCCCACCATCTCTGAGAGAGGATTTTTGAAGGCAGCTGGCAGGAGACATTACCTAACATTCCACTGCAATGACTTATTAGTTATTACCCAAAGCATAATTATACTAATTGTTATAAAACCCATAATTGCATTAGTGTCTTAAAGTAGGGTTTATTCCAGAACATCGTGTTCTGAAATAGATGTCAATTAGCACTTAAGTTATGAACAAGCCATCCCTACAAAACTTTAATTCACTCAAGTCAGCTTAAGTTGCTCAAGAAAGTAATGTAGAGGGTAGAAATTATTCCCACATGTAAGGACTGAAGGATCTGCCCTAACTTTTCATTAAAGAGAATAATGATTATTGAGAACATAAAAAAAAGATCATTTCATTAGCAATACAGAGAAGGTTCCACTGGAACACCAGATATACAAAACGGTAGATGTCAAGTGATTACATTAACAGACACAATTCAATATCCATTGTTCCAGAAAATATACTGAGCTTAAAGGAGAGATTTCTTCTGCAAGAAATATTGACTCCAGCCTGCCTAAATTCAAAGGAGAGATTTATTTTACATAAGCAGGTACCATCTTGTGACAGCCACTCTGCAATGATTCCCATTTGAGAGCATAAGGGATACTTGTGTCAAAGCCGGCGCCTGGTTTGTGGAAATCCATCTTATTTTAAACCCTTTCTTTCTGTTTCTATTAATTCTCCTATTTTTGCAAATCAAATTCCCAGGAAAGGAGATTGCTTTTGTAATAACATAGAATCACAGTTGCTGGCAGCTGTTGCAAATGATTCCAGGCAATTTATGTCCCTCGAGACATTTCCCCAACATCAAGGTAATCAGGGCCAGTGGGATATAATCTGGGAACAATTCTAACAACAGGTTTCCCATCCTGGACCAAAAAACACTGTCCCAGGGGACATGCAGATTGCTTGCTGTGCCTTGACATTCACTTCTAACATTTAGCTGCAAATCTTGCATCTGTTTTTTTTTTTATTTATTAAACTAACAGCATTGATTCAAACATTTAAACAAAGGTAATGAGACTGCAGGAACAGTGAACAGCTGCTAGCATTATGTTGCCCTTATTTTGCCATTTCATTTGTCTTACCTTTTCCTAATTCCTCCCATTCTCTCTGACTCATCTCCCAGTTTCAGACTGAGCTAGATTTCACCCAAGGTCAAAAAGCACAGCAGCACGTGGGGTGGGACCCTGCTGATTTCCGTCCTCATCGGTGATGGAAGCAAGGATTTACAGGTGTCTTCTACAAGCTTTGCCTAACAGCAGCAACCCCTGGGACTTTGTAAAGATAATCTCAGATTTAATAACAAAGCATTAGCCTCCTTAAATGTATTAGTTTTCAGAAATCTTTTATGACCTGGACTTTGATGAACCTCGTCTGAACCGTGTTTCCCCTTCCTTTGCAGAACCAGCCTTCAAAATGTGACCTGAGTGGAGATAATGGAAAGAAAAGAGAGCACTTATGCTGCAGGAGGCTGAGCAGACTAAAGTCTGCCTCTTCCTCTCCTCCAAGCATGCATGGAGAACGTACATAAAATGATGGCAGCTAAGAATGTCCTATAAACATTAGCCCCTAAAAACTTTGTGCCATATGAAGAAAGTCACAGTAATGGCAGATACCTTCTGATTGCACTTGAGGTGGAAACAAGAAGGAAAATTTCCAGCATGTGGCCAAATGCTGAAATTGATCCCTCTAGTTTACATTTAAAGCCCTCTCTGAATGTTCAAGTAATTGATGCAGCAGTAAGAAGAATGAAATTGGTCTTTCTGGCCCAGCATGAAGCAGGAAAAACATGCACTGCCATGCACAAGACAGAAGAACTATTGCCTCTCCCTTCTGCACCCGATGTAGAGACGTTTCCAGATCCAGATCCAGAAGGAGATACTTTCATCTATCTGCCTGAAAACAGAGAGGAAAGATTAATCTGCCTCTTGACTACCTATTCATGCAGCAGAGCAGAGCCAGTGGCTGGCTGATCCACCGCTGTATGGCTAGCCTTGTCAGGAGAACCAAGTGCCCCAGGAAGCAGTGTGACAAGAGACCATCAAGGTCATTTCTACTGCAAAACTGTTGATGGGCAAGATAGGCCAGCTCTAAATGCTACCAGGGTGTTGGGATGAGCAAGTGTGATGGATCAGTGGACTAATCATAGAATTGTTTAGGTTGGAAAGACTTTTAAGATCATCAAGTCCACCAGTTAACTTAGCACTGCCAAGTCCATCACTAAACTATGTCTCTAAGCACCAATTAATGGCTCAAAACAGTGAAATGAGAGTAATGAGATGGTGTTTTCAGGCTGGGAAAAGAGTGTGTGGAGTTGACTTGTTTTTTTTTTTTTGTGTGAGGAGGACATGCCCGCAGAACACCACAGGTCTCACTGAGGGAGGGGGAAAATATTTGTGGAAACCTTTGTTAAACACGTGGGAGCTCTTCATTTATCGTCACCTAACTGGGATCGAAGCTGGGCCACCTAGAGTAAGACTGCTCTTCTCAGAGAATACCAAGCTGCTTAGAATATTATAGGAAAAATACAAAGAAATTGAAACTGACCACATCATTTCACACAGCAGTAAATATGTCATAAGGACTTTTTATCACATGGACTTGATGCACGTTGGGCAGTAAGGAAATAGATTTGATCACCAGGAATATCTGCTCTACAGCTAATATGATCTACTGAATCAAGCCTCCTCCTTTTCATAATGCTTAAATATGGATTTAAATGAGGGACTGTAACAGCTCCAAATGCACCATTTATGTTTATCATGTAAATAATGATGAGTTTTCAAATTAGAATGCAGATCAAAATAGCATGCTGTTTATTCAAATAGCTTCTTGGTTCAGAAATTCACTTTTTGAATGGTTCAGAAGTATGAACTGTTTAGGCTGTGAGTGCACATTACTGAGACCCAGGTGAGTAATGTGCACATGAGTGGGGTTCTGCTGAACTTGGTAGGTTTACTCAGCTGAATGCAGGTACTTATGGCTGGAGGCACCTGCGAGAGAGATGTCAAAGTCAGTGAGGACACTTTATTTGTTGGCTTCCAAAGATTCTGTGAGCTGATCACTAAGGTCCTGTTACAATTCTCTATTGGCTGCTGGGGGGAATAATTTGTGTGTCCAAAGCACACACAATGTCATCAGTAGTTTGCTAGGTTTTCTGTCCTTTTCTTGCTCCCCAGTGAAGTATTTAAAAAGTACAGGACACCTTGTCAGGCTCCTGTTCAAGTGCGTGGACCTCTGGAAGTGCTGTGCTACCCCCTCTCAGCCTGCCTTTGCATGCCTCACCTGCACACTAGCCCTTGTATGTGCACAAACATGGGAATCTATGGGAGTCAAGGTAGATCCTGCATTTGACACTTAAATCTTTACTAGTTAAGCAATAAATAGTTCTCTGGATTGTCCACTGTTGCTGGAAAACAGACACATTTTCACCTTTGATACTAGGATCTCAGCCAGGGGTGACTTCTAAAGTTCTCCAAGGCTAAAAACCACTCTTGTGCAAAAGGCCAGTACAAAGGACTTACAAGTCAGGTTATTCAAGTCCTCCCTCAGCCCTGAAAATTAGTCCTGATTGCTGTGCTTTGTGGCTGACAACAGGCTTTGGGCTGCCTCTCAGCAGAAAGGTGAAATCTAAAAATAACTGAGGATCAAGGGTGCAGGAGATACTAGAAAGCCCAAAGGTTATTTGGCATTATCTTCTCCCATTCCATACCCATCTCCCCCTAAACAGACAGAGTCCATCCCCTTCTACTTCCTCTGAGTTAATTATAACTTGCATTGAGTAGTGTCATGGAGAGAGACATAAAAAGCAGCAACACTAATAGTACTCAAGGGGAATTTAGGAGCTCTACAGCAGAACAAAAATCTCCCAGCAAAGAGTTGTGGCAATAAACGAGCCAGTTTGATACCAGTCAAAGTCCACATGCAGACAGATTTATTTGCTCTATATTGGCCATGCTTTTGCAGCTTCATGAGGTATGGATATTTCTGCAGGAAGGATTCCCCCTTTAGACTAAGAGGTAGCATGTCTCTGTAACACAAAACACTGGGCACTGCACCCCTACAGGGGCACTGGAGTTTAAATGAGCTTTTGCAAAGCCCCAAGAGGGGAAGGAAGAAAAAGCCTGGGCACTGCTTGAGAAGAAATATTTGGACTCACATTTCAGCAGAGCTGATGGGGGAATGAGGAGGGCAGAGTGAGTTTCTTGCTGTCTTAGTGCCGGTTTGAAGTAACTCAGAGACAGACAGAGGCAACCAGCATATGAGCAGTGTGATGTGAGTGCTTCCCCAGCTGAGATCCTCCAATGCTGTGTGGGTGATGGGGGATCACAGGCAAAATGCAGGATGGAGATGATGCAGGAAGTGATGCAAAACAGACCTCTGGTGCCAATATTTAACGCTTTGATTCCGTTTCATTTATTTGTGCTACAAATTCTCAAGGTTAGCAGTGCCTTGCAGGCAGAGGGAACAAGATGAAGCTACTTGCAGCTGGAATCCCAACCAGCCCATCCTTGCTTTCTACTGGCCTTCTCCAAAGCATCATGTTTCATGTTTTTCCACCTGCAGAACACCTGAAGTCCTTGCTGCTTCTTCCCTTTCTGGAGACTTCTGTCTCTTCTCAGCAAGTACTTATCTGTCTTCTGATGTTCTGAGCATCTTTTTGCTCTTCTGGTAGATTCCACCTTGTAAGGAGGCAAATGGATGTTTTTCACCAAGAGGGCCAACATAGCAGCAGAGCTGTAGCAAGAACTCACTGAGTTTATTTAACTACATGTTACTTAAGAATTTTCCTTTGTGATATCTAAAAATCCTATTGGCAAAATGTGCTGAGCGTGCTGCTTGGTAAAATGTGAGCACAATGAAACCAGTGCTGTGGACACCATCCCAGTTCAGAATCTATGTATATGAGATACCTCTTTCTTATGGGATGTCTTGAACTCATGCTGTGAACACCATCCCAGTTCAGAATCTATGTATTTGAGATACCTGTTTCTTATGGGATGTCTTGAACTCATGCTGTGAACTCATGTCCATGGCATGGATCAGACATAACTCATAAAAGGAAAAAAAAATGCTTCTGAATCTGCAAACAGTGGCCCCTGAACACCAAAGCAGCCCTCAGTATTTCATCCTTGGAGGCTGAGGAAGCTAAGAATGATCTCAAAGGCCTGGAATCTGTAGCCTCCGTTTGTGTTTCAGGCTTCCTGTTTTAGAGACATGCCACCTGTGCAGCACGGTTGATGAGGGAGTGTGGTTGATCTAAAGAAGCTGTAAGGCATTTCCTTTGACTAGAGCAAAGGCAGCAGAAAGCTTTGCAAGCTATGGATCTGTGGGGAGTCTGACTTCATTTCTATGCCTTTCCCTTCATTGCGAAAGGATAAAGATTGAAAAAAAGATAAAGATTTTCTCTTGGTACTTAAAGGGCCAATTTCTACAGCAGTGAAGACAAGCAAATGGTTGCTCCAAGTCTTCCAGACACTCCAAAGACTTTTCTCCAGATGGAAAAGACCGATTTAAACAAGAAAGTGCTGAAAACTGATGGAAAGGAGGGAAAAAAATGCCCTAAATGCTGATTAAACACAGAAGTGCACAAGCATTTACCGTGACTTTCTGTCCCTGTCTTCAGCTCAAATGGAACTTCTTGACTACCACTTGGTCTTCTTCAAAGGCTTATGGAAAATAAACAGTCTTCCTGTGCCATTGCATTGAAAAAGCACCAGATAGGGAGCTCCCTTCCCCCACCACCTTTCTGCACCATTGCAAAGACTTACTTAATGATTTACATTGTTCACAGGGTCACTCAAGCAGGCAAAGTGGAATTCCACCTGATTGGTAACATGGGGTACTTCCTATCTGAGCTGGAGTGCGAGCTGTTTGTCAGCTCTCCTGACACATGGGAACTGCTGAGGTAACTGCAGAATGTAAGGGCAACAATACACTTTTGGGGAGGGGGGGAGGAGGAATATTTTTTTTGCCATAGCATGAAAAAACCACCAGAGAGAATGCCATGAAAACAGGGGGCAAAGCGAACATCAGCACACCAACACATTATCCAGCCTCAATGGCACATGGTACATTGTCTCCATTGTCAGACACAAAAAACCCACCCCAAAAACCCGCACCAACCCTCACAAGAGGCAGAGATCAAAGGGTTAGCTTTTCAGTGATCTTGTCATGTGGCTTCTTAAATGATAATGTAAAGGTTTTAAAAAACATTTACCGTAATTTCTGCTAAGTGTCACAGCCTAGTGAACCATTGAAAGCGAAGCAGCTCACTGAACCGCGCGCAACTGAACAGATGGAATTCCACCCTCCCTCTGCTCCAGAGCCTCCTCAAACAATGCAAAGTCTTCTTTCAAATCTCCTCCTCTGAGCTCATTACCCAGGGCAAATATGTGGCAGGTTCTACTGCCACAAAGGCTGGGGCTTGCTCCTCTCTGTGGCCAGGCTGTGTGGCAGGATTTAAAACGCTGAAATAAAGATTTCTCTGGATTCCTTTCTTTGAGCCTCCATTTATAGCGGTGCTCGGAGAGAAGCAGCACACCCTGATTTCAGCTTCCCAGAGCTTTATGGATCAGTAAAATCTCCAGATTTTACTTTGCAAAAATGTATCTGTTTTCTTTGCCAAGAGGTGCTTGCACCTCTGTAGTTCAGAATTTTCTAGAGAGGAAGATGTAGTCCTGCTGTTTCACTTGCTCCCTTTACATCCTGCTCTCTGGTTCCCTGTCTAGGCAAGAAGTAATTCTGCACAGGTATGCATGCTCTTGCACTTCCCCAGCTAATTTTTTAGAGCATTTTATGGGCTCATGGAAATTTGGATCATTATCTCAGGGCTGAAATTTCCACGGAGTTCTGTGGGTTTTGTGAGCACAGCATGAACCATCTCCTCAGGCCAGCTTACAGAAGAGGCTAGTAGGGGTCCTGCAAGCTCCAGTGGGGCATGTGAATCAGTGGTGCAACATCTGCAGGGAGAGGAGGCTGTGGGGAGAGGTGGGAGATGCTCAGTGCTTGGTAGGTGCTGAAATGTTTGAGGAGAGAGGCTTTATGAAATAAACTCCAGTTTCCTTTAAGGCCATCCTCTCTCTCCATGAAGTCTTGCTGATGGATTAAAGGTGGCACTCAAAAGTATTTATCTTGCTTATATTTGGACACCTTTCACATCCCAACCCAAAATTGCAAGGTGTCTATCTACAATTTGAGGACATGGTAAGCTTAATTTGGGGTGGGTTCATTTCAAGAACATGCAAGTGGACAAAATAGACTGCTCTCCATCTTTATCTTAGAGGCCAAAGCCACCATTTCTGCCAGTCTGTGGATTAAGTGCCTAGTTCCTCTCTGTCCTGTACCACATTTCCTTCTGTGGAAAACTGTTGAATATGATATTGCTCCTAATTCACACTGAACCATTGCAGCAAGGTCCAGGAACCATTCACGATCCTCCTCAGTCTTGTTTCACCTTTGGCATTCATCATGGAGTCCTGGGCATGAGGCTTACTGTGTGATTCATCCATGAGAGATCCTTCAAACCATGACAACCAGAAACCATCTGTCTTCAGCACTGTCTGTACTTGGTTTCAGTGGTTCACAAAGAGGTTCACCCATGTTAGAGCTGGTGTAAGCCCAAAAGCCATTTTTCTGTTATCAGTAGTCTTTGAAGGTGATTTGAAGGTACCTAGTGAGAATGGAGTAAGAAATCTGTAGCTGAAGCAAAAAAGACACTTACATTGGTGCTTTGCTAGATTCTGAGGCTGTGTGTCATCAGTGCAGCACAGAAGTCACCATTTTGTCCTCAACTTAAGGGTGCTGGAAAATCAGAAGAGTTGTCCTGGAGCTTAGATGCTAGACATGAGTCTTTCTTTGATATAAAAAGAGCCCTGGTATCATGAGCCCTCCATGTTGCAAGGTTGTACTGAAGTAAACAACTTCAGCCTTCCTGGATACTGGAGAAGGTTGGAGTTCAACTTCATGGCCTGCCTGGCTGGTGATATGAGCTGAGAAATAAGTGTTTGTGGGGAAGGAAGGAGGAAGGTTCTGGCACCTCCTTCCCTGGAAGAAGCAGCAATCCCCGTCACAGGCTCTGTACAGCAGCAGGAGATGCTGCCAGCTGAACAACACATCCCTACGGGGGCATGAAGTGCTGCTCAGTCAGGCATGGCCAGTCCTGTCTCTGCCTGGCCAGGCTCTCTGCTGACTGCAGCACACTCTCACCAAGGACATCCTGTTTCTCCCTAGGAAGAGGCAAAGTACCTCCCTCAGCACATTCCCCTGACCCACCACACAGCCTCTTGTTTTCATGAGCTTCTGCTGTCTGTCTCTATACTGAGACCCTTACTAGGCAATGTCTTTGGTTTCCTTCTCTGGGTAAGATTTAGCCAGGTGACTCTGGCTCTTGCACTGCTGCTTGAGCAGAATGAAAGGATCCACTCTGGTGTGACAGACTGTGGCATTCAGAAGAAGATAGAGAGAGTTTGCTCAGAAATGGCAGCTGAAAACATGGGTAAACTGGGAAGGACTGTGCTATCTTACCAGGGGAGGACACAGCTCCTCTTGGCTGGAAGCTCCAGGAGAGGCAGAGTACCTGACTGCATCTCTGCAAAATGAAATGCATATGCCTGAAGCACCTCTCTGATCATCTGACCATGCCCGTGGAGCAATCTGTATGGATCAAGATGTACTTCTTCCTTTTGAGTCTTCCAGATTGTCACAGCAACTGGGAGCAGCCACCATGCTCCCAGGGTAGACCCTGCGCCAGCTCCTTCACAGCCACTTCTGAAGTGGTTTTCAGCACCTCAAGAGTGGGATCAGACCCTCTGCATGAAAGTTATTACCCTGATTTTTCAGCAGCTTCCTTCAGGGTGCACTCCCTGAATAGCCCTAACTCATATCCTCCCTCTGTCACAGCCTTGGGAACTGTGCTGTGGATGAAAGCCTGAGCACTGGTTCTCTCTTTTTTTTGTGGCAATAGATACAAATGAGCGCTCCATGTTTCATTATCATCTTTCTTCTTCCACACCCCCCCCCCCCCCCTTCTTTTCTTTTCTTCTTCTATTTTTTTGGTTTGTTTTTTACCATTTACATTGCATGCATACACTTGAGCAACTTGGCTTCAGTCTTGATTGAAATATTTAATGGATGTTATTCATTGTTGGTATTCTCTCGTTGTTGTTCTCATTCATTTCAAAACTGCCAAACCTTCCTATTTTTCAAGGATGCCTGGCCTTTTAAATAAGGAAAGCATTTTGATACCTTTATTACATTGGGGTTTTTTTGAGGCCACATTAGCTTGGTTTTGCTATCATTTTGACTTTGATTCTAATCAACAGACTAGAAATAGCAGCCTCTCCATTTCTTAAATACTGCCTGCTTCTCCATTATTGTCCACAAACAGTTGATTCCAATCGACTTCCTCCTACTCATTCCATCCTCAAAATTATTGTACTTTTATAACCATTCACAGATATTTTCAGCAGTGTTTCCAATCTGATGATGTTATAACCTAGCCCTAAGGGTTTATTATCTTTTATATTATTCATTTTACCTAGTTTCATTTCCTTGGACTAAGTCCAAAATAGCCCCTGGTCTTGTTGATTGCTCCTCAAACCGAAAAAACACAGTTTGGTACCACACTCAGAAACATGCAGCCATCCTTAATGACTCCTCTACTGCTATGCCCATCAATGTCACTGTAATTGAAATTCCACTGTAGTCACTGCCTCTGCCTTTTCACAGCTCACCCCTTATCTATGTAAACATTTCCTGATCTATGTCTTTGTTTTAACCACTTCCCAGGTGCACGCCGCTTTTATTATTGGATTGTTTTGTGTCTTTAAGAGGTCCTTATTCATGCTTCACATTTGTCAGTTATTTGACAAGCTGAATGGATAAGAAATAGCATTATAAGGAGCACACTGCCTATTTTTGGATTTCCCCTCAGTGCAGGCATAGGGCACATCTTAGAGCATTTGCCAACTATGCCAAGAGTGGTTACTCAGGTGCAAAAGAAAGTGGAGACAGTAAATAGAGGCAAAACACTCTCCCTCCATATTTAAACCCTATGTATTCTTCCCTACATGCCACTTTTCTTGGGAAGTTCTGGCAGTAAAATAAAGCAGAACATTTAGGATGCTTCAAATAATACAACCCTCCTCCTGGGGAGCAAACCATGAGGGGGCTTCCTGACCCTAGTAGTGTTGCAGTGCCAGCAGAGAGAAACTGCTCTTCCGTTGCTTAGGCATACACTCAGCCTTTGAGAGCCTAATTTGGCTTTTTATATAAGCAGATCTCCCTTAAACAGAATTTTGAGTTAGCAATGAGCCCTTTACACTGTAATTCTGGGGAAGGTAAAGCCTTTCCCCTCATTTATTTAAAAAAACCCCAAAAAACAGTAAGTTTTGCTCTTATGTGGCATGCTGAGATCTTGGATTATTGAGATGGCTGGGTGAAATAGTTTGCTTCTAAAGCTGCATCGTCTCACTGGTGGCATTGCTGAGTTGTGAGAGATTTTAAAGGGTACCTGGTGCTGCTGAGATTCACTGAAATGAAACCCTCTCAGATCTGAGGCCCCCTGAGCACTGACCTTATCACTGAGGGGGGCACCTAGAGTCCCACAGGTTGCTTAAAACCGCCAGTCCTGACTGGTGAGGATACATGCAAGATAAATACCAAGTGGGGTTTAAGGGCTTGAGAAAGCTCTCCATGGGCTGCTGCCTGTGAGCAGAAAGGCTCTGGTGTGTCACAAGAACATCATATGGCTGCCACACTCATGTCTGTGCACCTGCTTTGGGATTGTTTTGTCTCAGGGAAAATTGGACCCTTTTCAATTACTGGAATTAGTAGTCTCAGTTAAATAATCTCACCAGTGATTTCCACCTCTGAGAGATATTTTTAGGTCAGTCTTTAAGTTTTGTCTATTTATCATGGAAAAAAAAAAAAGGGGGGGAAAAAAAGCTAATGGAAAAGAAAAAATTCCAGAAGGCCTCTAAAGCTGGCATTAAAACAGGTTTTGGAAGGGTGTATTTCTCAACTTTCTCAGTGTGTCTAAATAAGGTTAGTGAGAGGTGGAAAACAAGAGAAATGTTTACAACAGACAAGATTTACTGTATTTTTTTCTGGGCAACCTGCTCTGGGTGCCCCTGCTTTATTAGGGGTTTGGCAAGCTGATCTCCAGGGGTCCCTTCCAACCCCACCATGCTGGGATTCTGTGATCACTGAGATAGTCAGATGATTGCATCCCAGCACACCCAGCCCACGGCTGCAGGGAGAACACATCTGCTTTTCCTAACAGGGATCCTGCTTCCCCAAGGGCCAAGCTTCCCCTTGGCTCACTCTCTTCAAAACAGAGCAGGCGGCAGCTTGCAGGACAGAGCCAACACAGCCCTAAGCATTTCTATGCTCTGGGCACCCCTGCTTACCAGGGATGCTGCACCTGGCAGGTGGTTCCAGTGAGCAGCTCACCCTGGGCTGCTGCTTTCTCACTACCTCAGCACCTCTGGAAGTCATTGGGGAAAGGATTCCAATGCCCTTTCTTTCTTCACACCCCTGCCTGCTGAAAATTGTCCCCAACCTCACGTTTGGGCATCGCCCATTTCGCAGTGCATGTCTAGTGTTTATTTCAATGTCTGTCAGAGACCCAGGGTTAAAGCTATTGGAGGTCCAGATGACATCTGGCTTCTCAGCTCCTCCAGAATATTGGCTGCAGTGTTTATCAGTGCATTATTCATCAAAACTGATGATGCAAAGTACAACATGCTGTCTGCAGCTCAGTGTAAGAGTGGAAAGAAGTTGGCAGAAATGCCTAGTGTTCTGTGAGCAGCATGTAATCAATAGTCTGGGTGCTTGTTCACTTTATGTTGATGACTATTCCCTCTGGAACATCTTTGTATATTTTTGGGTTCTCTGTATTACCAGCTGTGATATTTTTCCTCTCTCTTTTCTTGATACCAGCCTTGATAGAACAGAAGGGGCAACCTTTTGTGCAGTAGGTGTCAAATCAAACAAAACTATTTGCACAAAGCCTGGAAATGAGAGTCAGAGAAAGAAAAAAGATTTTGTTGAGAATTTCCATGACAGCCTGGTATTTCTTCCTCTTTCCATTATTAATTTTAAGGGTTTTTTAAGGAAAAGGGAAAAGATGAAATGCAGCAGAGGTAAAAACTGCTTTAGCTGTCATCAAGATTTCAAACTGAATTCTGCTTTCCAGGTGAGGTACAATCTAGCAAGGCTCCAGAGACTTCACTGAAGTTACTCCCACTTACACCAGTGTCACAGGGCAGAATGTGAATCCTTATCTTTAATGCAACAACTTGCAAAACAATAATCAGATTCTCAGCTGGGGTAAGTTGGCAACTTTCCATTAAAGTCAATGGACCTAGGCTGATTTACACCAGCTGACGATCTGCCCCAGTATCTGCTGCACTAAACACACCACACGCACACACAAGCCACTGCTTATTTATTTTCAGTGTTAGACCTGCATATGAATTTGGTGCTACAGCCACCAAGGAACAGTGGTGGGTGAGTCTTATTAAAAAGGCACATTGCAGATAAGAATGGCATGATTTTTCTCACAGATTTTCCCTTAGTGTGTCTGTATCGATCTGCAAAGCCTGACAGTCCCTGCCCAGTGCAAAAAATTATAGAGAGAAATGGAGCTAAAACTGGCTGGTCTGTGACCCAAAGTGAAACAGCAGCCTTCAAAATTCTATAATGGAGACTTAACACTGATTCTGCTAAGCCAAACAGAAAGGAAGCAAAGCAAAACAGAACCTTGCCACCTCATTTAATGGCACTTCTGGAAAGGGCTGTGTGGGTTTTGTTTTTCAAAGGGGTTCACAAATGTATTAGCTGGACCTGTGTGGATCAGTATGCATGGGGCAGAGGGGGGCTGCTGTTCATCCATTATGTGGCATTGTCCCAAAGCTGTGGACAGTCATCCATGGAGTGGATGTGACCACTGCTAGGTCAGTCCCATAGTGCCATTGAGCCAGTCTGCTGGATTTGCTATATTAAAACAAGACTGCTGATAAACTATATTGGCTTGGCTGTCTAGGTAAGAGAAGCTCAGATTAGAAAATCTGGGAATGTAAATCAACAATTTATTTGCTCCTTCAGCAGAGATCTGTTGTGCTTTCAAGGCTGAGAAATGTGCTGTAGGGCGTCTAAGGGAAAAAAATGAATTAGAGGGATGATGAGTTTCAGACTTGAGGATGTTTGCTTCAGCAGTGCTACTGGAATTGAAGTGACATTCATGAAGCTGAGTAGACTCAATAGATACTGTCTGCAGCTCTTCTGTCACAGCACGTGCTCTTCCTGCCCGAGACAGGGAAGTGAAATAGTGACTTCAGTCCTGCTGCCATAGCTGAGTAGCCTTCCTGGACTCACAGCCCTTAAAGGCTCACATGGAAATGTGAGGAGTATCAGAGGGTCTGTCTTGGGGGACAGTTTTTCAGTGGCTCAGAGTCCCAACAGAAAGGGATTGTATAAGAAACACTCCCACATCAAGAAGGAATGGAAGGAAAGAGATTTTGTACTTATAAAGGTTCTGAGCATTAGGTCAAAAGACAAACTGTCCTTGAGGATGTGCAAGACTGAGGGAACACAGGTTATGCTGGAGTTGGTATCTCTGCCTTGGCTCTATTCCACATGCTTTCTGCAATATGTGGAGTATGTCCTGGAAGCATAATCTTTCCTAGAGGAGAGTTCTGATTAGCTCGTCAGACTGACCTGCTCATCTTATTTGTCTCAGTTCAGTAGGCATGCTGCTAAGCTCAGGCTTTTTGGATCTCTCTGAGTCATGGGGTGCTCTGGCACAGCAGATCTTCTAGGCTGGGAGTTAAAGAAGTGACAATGCTAGAGGCAAGTGATTTTCGAGAACCACAGACTAGGGGAGGAAATAAAGAGTGAAAGTGGGTCACTACTGCTGTATACGGGTGTGGAGATTTGATTCTGATCACAGCCTGTCACCAAATCGTGCCACATCTAGTGATTCCCTCAGGGAGTCACTGTGGTACCAGAAGATCTTGCTGTGGGCAAGGAGGAAACAGTGTTATTGTGGTTAGCCATAAAACATTCAGCAAGACAGAACTCCATTGCAGTGACTTTTGCCTGGATGGAGGCTGCAGGATTTGGACTGGAACAGGAAAAGAATTTGCTTACAGTCATGTAACAGGTCAGGAGTTGGGTCAGGCCAAGGACCAAGAACATGTGAGGTGGTGTACCACGCTGTAATCATTAAGCCATTTGTCACCCCTTACTCCTGTACTTTTCAAGCTTTCAAAGGCCTAGCACATCTCCAACAAAACCAGACAAAAGGGAGCCCATCATGAACCTTGCCATCTGTAACTAATGGCCTGTCTTTGTACAGTCCCCGTGGCCCTCTCCTCTCCACAGCGCTCTCTGCCCTTCAGTGAACCTCCAGATCCGTTTGACACGATGCTCCTTCATACCCATTCCTCCTTTCTAGGACACATGGTGATAGAAATATTAAGAATAGGAACATCTGAAATATCCTGATTTGGCTCCAAGCTGGCAAGAGAGTCATGCAGAGATGCTTTTGTATTCAAAATACTTCTTACTCCAAATCAAACAAACAAAGAAACAAACAAAAAGAAACAAATTAAAAAGTAAACTTTGAAACTGGGGACTGGGGTGCTTGCTGGGCTGGGGGATTGGGTTGTTTCATTTCCCACAGAAGGGAATATGGTTTTATTTTAAAGTTCTGTTTTAGCCAAGTGCTTTACAGATGTTTTGCTTGGTAGACTGAGGGAACGTGAGTAAATGGGTAGCTTAGGGAGTCTGTGGGTTCACACACTCAGAAAATAAAGTGGGAAGGCTAGAGAAGACCTCAGGGACATTTGTTGTAGGAAGATCACAGTATCACAGTATAACTAAGGTTGGAAGAGACCCCAAGGATCATCAAGTCCAACCTGTCCCAACAGACCTCACGACTAGCCCATGGCACCAAGTGCCACGTCCAATCTCCCCTTGAACACCTCCAGGGATGGTGACTCCACCACCTCCCTGGGCAGCACATTCCAATGACAAATGACTTGCTCAGTGAAGAACATTTTTCCTCACCTCGAGTCTAAACCTCCCCTGGCACAGCTTGAGACTGTGTCCCCTTGTTCTGGTGCTGGTTGCCTGGGAGAAGAGACCAACCCCTTCCTGTCTACAACCACCTTTCAGGTAGTTGTAGAGGGCAATGAGGTCTCCCCTGATCCTTCTCTTCTCCTGGCTAAACAATCCCAGCTCCCTCAGCCTCTCCTCATAGGGCTTGTGCTCAAGGCCTCTCCCCAGCCTTGTTGCCCTTCTCTGGACACGCTCAAGTGTCTCAATGTCCTTCCTAAATTGAGGGGCCCAGAACTGGACACAGGACTCAAGATACCAAGTCATGGAAGTGAATGTTAGAGTAGGAGCCTAGAAACATTGAATTTTGCTGCAGGACCAAGAGTTTTGATGGGAGTGGTGATTTCGAGTGACTCAGGTTTAGAAAGTTCAGACCACTAATAAGTTAATAAAAAAAGGGCAAATTTAAGGCACTAAGTCATCTAATTGCTATTTTCTTCAGAAAATATTGGTCTGGTTTTCCCAGGAAGGGAAGAAATCAGATTCCCCACTTACCCTTTAAAGGAATTTGCCTATGATTAAACAACCTTATGAGAATATTTCATACGTAGGAGTGAAATTGCACAGACAAGTCACCCAGCAAAAGCAAACAAACCAACCTCCAAAGCCATTTGAAAGGTCTCTGCTTTCAGTGGCATGAAATGAATCAGCATTTAAAAAGGAAGGAATCTGAGCTCTTTTTCTCTTTGTTTGTTTGTTTGTTTGCTTTTTTCCCCCCTTTGCAAACCAATCAGTTTGGATTATCCCCTGTTTTAAAAAGCATCTGCACATCAATTACCCAAGCAGTTTAGAATGCCATCATCTCATTTTGTGACCAGGAAGTGAAATCCAAATGTCATCCAATTCTATCAGTAAATGACATTATGCTGCCTTGTGCTGGATAAAAAAAAACACCACAAACCCAAACCAAAACCCAGCTCCCCAGCTTTTTGTTGTTGGTGGTTTTAAACACAAAGTAAGAAAATAGGCATAAAGATTTCTTTTAGAGATTTATCGGAGGGTGGAGGTTTTTAAGGCCAGGCAGGATGGAGCTCTGAGCAACCTGATCTAGTGTGTAGTGTGAGGTGTCCCTGCTCATGGCATGGGGGGTTGGAACTAGATGATCCTTGAGGTCCCTTCCAACCCTGAGAATGCTATGATTCTATGATTGGTTCAGTCAGAGAAAGGAGAAAGACAAAAGGATTTTTAATCAATGTCATACTTTCCCAGTATCAGCTTGGTGTTGCAGGTGTGATATTGGCAGGTGTCAGGTAATGATAGGACTAGGGGGAATGGAAAAAAAAAGAAATGGGTAGATTCAGATTGGATGCTAGGAAGGAGTTTTTCACCATGGGGGTGGTGAGACACTGGAGCAGGTTGCCCAGGGAGGTAGTAGAAGCCTCATCCCTAGGGGGTTTTAAGGCCAGGCTGGATGTGGCTGTGAGCAGCCTGATGTAGAGTGATGGCAGGGGGTTTGGAACTGGATGATCCTTGAGGTCCCTTCCAACCCTAACAATTCTATGATTCTATGATTTCACCCTCCATATTTTTTGGCAGTGGCCTCAGGTATTTGCACCTGCAGATCTGGAGCCATGGCTCTGTATGGGCAGGAACAGAGGCTGCTAAAGGCACGGCAGAAAATGTATCCCTAAAATATTGATTACTTTCCCGGTTGTTAAATCATTATTAAAGCATGTTGAAAAACTCATTTGCAGTCTCTTCTAATGCTAGCAGTGTCACAAATGACATCACTGCTTAACAAGATGGATGTTTCCAACGCTGGGCTCAGAAATGCCAAGTGGAATTAGCAACTCTAAAAAAAAAATAATAAAAAGAAGGCATTTCACTGTTTATTCATGGTGACAAGTGCTGCTTGCACTGTACTTTCATGCTGCTGGCCTCTGTAATGTGGCTGCAGTTTTAACTTGCAAGCTGAGGGCAGCTCCAAGGAGGCAAAGCAGAAGGGAGCGTGGCAGGGCACAGCCGCTGCGGGCCAGCGAGCTGCGTCCTTCTGAATGCTGCCTGGGCTGTGGCCACCAGAATTACAATAAAAATATTTGCAAAGCATTCTTGAGTTGTCTGAAGGAAGGGGCTTCATGCAGGGAAGATGTCGGGCGGAAACCTTAAAGCCTTATGAAAAAAAATGCTGGTGTGAGGCAGATGTGCACATTTGGAAGCCTCTCTGCTGCTGTGAAGAAAGAAATGACAGAAGCTTTGCATAGAAGAGGATTTACTGAAATGGGATCAGATGGTCATGCATCCCTTCCAGACACTGGAATGAAGCAGCGAGCTGTTATTCCCCAGCTGTGGTGTCCTACCATCCCAACATTTCTGTCACGGGCAAAGTCATCTCTTTGGAACATGTTTTTAGAACCTTTTAAAATCCTTTGTTCCTTCCTAAGGAAGAAAAGTTGCCTTCACTGTGTTGTCTGTTTCACCTCCAGCCTTACCATTCTCTCTCATGACAATGCATAAATTGCCCAAGACTCTAGAGAAGGGAGTTCTCCTCTCAAGCCATGCCTGGCACTATGCTGGCTTTGCTCTCCCTGCTCTGCAGGTAGCCAGAAAGAGGTGCAGGCAATTTGTTCTCTTGATTGATGAGTGCAAGGGATATGGCATGCCAGTTGCTTGCCCTTGAGTGAACAGGTGGAGAGGGACAGAGAGGACCCTGTAAGGGACTAGTGAGAAATGTAGAACACACATAACACACTGCTGTTTGGTGTGCAGCACTATCAGGTTCTGAAGAATATTATGGCATGAAAGACAAAAAGCTCTTTCAGGAATTACTCTATAGTCAGGCCTCCTGTGATCCTGCAGTGCTGCCTGTTGCTAGCATTAGCCTTCAAATGCTCCTTAGCTAGCATTAGCCTTCAAAATGCTTTCCAGTGGGAAAAGAGTTTTTAGGACATGACAGCCAGCTGTTAGTCAGACTTTTGTACCACAGACTCCCATGCCACCCCTGAAATTTTATAAACCTATCTTGGAGTGATGTTCTCTTCTTTATTTGACCCTTAGCTTTTATTGTCCCAGAAAATAACTGCAGCTCTGTTTAGTGTCCTATGGTTTATCTAAGGTCCTGGAGGAAGAACCCCAGAAAAAAAACATGCAATGAAAACATTCAATAATGTGAAAAAGAGCAGAAGCAGAATGAATACATGCAAGGTGCTTTTAAAAGGGACTTTTTCTCATGGTTGAGGACAAAGAGGCAAAAGAGGATGCCTTGGAGCATGTATTGTTGCTCTTTATGTGTTGCAGTGGGAAAACAAATTTACAAGAACAGTAGGAAGGGTGGAAGCAGTGAAACCCCAAGCAACATTAGTATATGCAGCTGAGCCACAGCACCCAGGAGACCAGAATCTGGGTCACAGCCTTGTCCTGCCTTACAACATGATGAAATGTCCTCTGAGGAGTACAACTAGTGACCAAAAAGCAAGGAGAGAGGAGTATGGATGCTCCAAATCCCCAGCAAAAGGACTGCAGTTTCTCTCTCTGAAAAGGGTATTTGAAACCTTAAGTCCTATAATAGGAAAATGCATGTCAGGAAGGGATCATCCAGACCCCTTCAGTCCCCAGCATAACACATTTCCCTCTATCTTCTCCTGTGACATCACATAGCATGAAGAACACTGGCTGGGTTTGTTGAATGGCTTTGATATGCAACCACACAATTTAATGAACCCATCAGAAAGAACTGCCTCCTGATCCTCACCCTTGTTGGAGACCACTGTGACATTTCAACAGATCCTCCTGGCACCAGATTACCTTTCTCTGTGCTCTCCTCCATCCCCATACAGGCAATTTCTTTTTCCAACACACTCCTGCTTTTCTCATCCATTTATTTGTCAGACATTCTGTTTCCTCCTTCTTCTCACAGTTTTGTTCTTTATTTTTTTGGTGTGTTGCATCAGGCAGTCAGAGGGTTACAGGGAATAACTTATTTCAAGTTTCCTACTGAAAATTAGTCCATCTTTGTCTCACACCTAAACTATCCTACAGAAGCTGTAGGGGAAGGTTAGAGGAGATGATGTCTAAGAATAGACTAGACTAGACTAGACTAGAATAGACTGGAATAGAATTAACTAGGTTGAAAGAGACCTTTGAGATCACAGAGTTCAACCCATCATCCAGCCCCAACCTCAGCTCCTCAGCCTCTCCTCACAGGGCTGTGCTCCAGACCCCTCCCCAACTTTGTTGCCCTTCTCTAGACATGTTCCAGCAACTTAACATCTTTCCTAAACTGAGGAGCCCAGAACTGGACACAGGACTCAAGGTGTGGCCTAACCAGTGCTGAGTACAGGGGCAGAATGACTTCTTTGCTCCTGCTGGCCACAGTGTTCCTGATACAGGCCAGGATGCCATCGGCCCTCTTGGCCACCTGGGCACACTGCTGGCTCATGTTCAGCCTACTATCAACCAGTACCCCCAGGTCCTTTACTGTCTGGCCACTCTCCAACCACTCTGACCCCAGCCTGTAGCACTGCATGGGGTTGTTGTGGCCAGTGTGTAGAACCCTTCCAACCTAAGACCTACTATGATTCTGTGATTCTAAGCTGAGAGACATGGTCCTCATGTATGAAATGGCAAAACTGACCCTGGAAGATAGTTGTGATTCTGGTTCAAACTTCCACTCAGGAATTCCAGATAAATTTGGATACTGCCCTCACCATAGATGTGTCTGGAAAACTGCCTAGGGCAACTCTCAAGCAAGTCATGTCTTGTTCACTTTGTCACAGAGGGTGTGGTCAGCCTTACAGGGTCTCTGTCCTCCAGACTGGGGCTTGGCAATACTTCCATGACTATTTCCTTCTTTCCTGCCAGCCTGATCCTTGCAGAAGAACCCCACAGCTCTGTTAGTCCTAACAGCAGCGCTGCAAGGGGTTAATTTTGCGCTGTCTCTGATAGGGAGGCTTCTGTGTAAACACTGCTGACATTTCATCACTGGGATTTGTCACAAGCCAAAATAAGATCATATTCACCAGTTTAAAGGCCCTGAAGACGTGACGCTGGCATGTCTGTGCTCCGGGCTGCATTAGTTTCCCAGCTACAGATCTTGTTTCCACAGATTAAGAACATCCACAGAAAGTTCTGTATGCACGGCTGAAGCTATTTAAGAACTGTGTTTTACAGGAAATGTGAGGACAGACTAGAGAAATGCAAAGCAACCCATGAGAGAGGATAATAACAGTAAAAAGAATACATTAATAAAGCAGTCTCCTAGAAAAAAAATGAATGATTTTCCTTAGGCTGAGACGGCAGCTCGGAATAACCCAGTGCCAAATACAAGCTGCGGCTTTTTAGTCCCTTTTCCCTTTGGCATCCCTGCACCCAGACAGACGTCAAGGGTTTGGGGTGGGGGGCAGGTTGGGGTGAGTAGGTGGAGCAAATAAAATCACAGAATTGTTAGGGTTGGAAGGGATCCCAAGGATCATTTAGTTCCAACCCCCCCTGCCATGGGCAGGGACACCTCACACTAGATCAGGTTGACCAGAACCACATCCAGCCCAGCCGTAAAAACCTCCAGGGATGAGGCTTCCACCACCTCCCTGAAATGCAACTTCCTAATGTACTTCACCTGGTTCTGTACCTGGATTTCCAAATGGAAACCTTGTCTGGAAGTGAAACAGCTCCAGGCTGTGTTATGACTCTCTTGATTCTGTCTCTGACTTCTGCTGCATAAGTAAAGAGAGGTGAGGACAACCATGCAGCATCTTCTCTTGTGAGCTGCTGGGCAGAGGGGCTGTAAATGGAGGGCAAACCTTTCCCTAATAATTTCGATGGCTGGCATTTAAAGCATGATCTAAATTTAAAGCAAACAATATGAGCTAAACCAAGACAATCCAATCTCTGATTTGTAAGCGCTGTTGCTAGTTACTCTTTTTGTGCAACTGCTGTAAAATGACAGCCAGCCCAGGCTAAGTTAATGCCAAAAGATGGGTTTGTGCTCTGAGCTCTGCTATGCCTCAGCTAATCTTCTGGGTAGGGAAAGCATAAATACTACAAGTATCCAAGAATAAGTAACGCTTGTAAGTTTTTCAGAAGAAGATAATGAGACGCCATCACCAGTTGGCTCAGCCTTGCTGATCCGGACACGGCGACGACTCCTGGCAGGCTCAAGGATGAGATGCAAGCAGCAGGTCACAACTTTTAAACTAACAGATCAGAAAAAAGTGAGGTTCAAGGGGAAATGACTGGCCTTTGGGTATCCAACCATCTCCCTCAAAAACACAGAATTGCACAATCATAGAATTGTCAGGGTTGGAAGGGACCTCAGTGATCACCTAGTTCCAACCCCCCTGCCATGGGCAGGGATGCTTCACACTAGATCAGGCTGGTCAGAGCCACATAGGCTCTGAGCCTATGTCCAGAGAAGGGCAACAAAGCTGGGGAGGGGGTTGGAGCACAGCCCTATGAGGAGAGGCTGAGGGAGCTGGGGTTGCTTAGCCTGGAGAAGAGGAGACTCAGAGGAGACCTTATTGCTCTCTACAACTACCTGAAGGGAGGTTGTAGCCAGGTAGGGGTTGGTCTCTTCTCCTGGACAAGCAGCACCAGAACAAGAGGACACAGTCTCAAGCTGCACCAGGGGAGGTTTAGGCTGGAGGTTAGGAAGAAGTTCTTCATAGAAAGAGTGAGTGGCCATTGGAATGTGCTGCCCAGGGAGGTGATGGAGTCCCCATCCCTGGAGGTGTTTAGGAAGAGATTGGATGGGGTGCTTGGTGCCATGGTTTAGTTGATTAGATGGTGTTGGGTGACAGTTTGGACTTGATGATCTCAAAGGTCTCTTCCAACCTGGTTAATTCTATTCTATTCTATTCTATTCTATTCTATTCTATTCTATTCTATTCTATTCTATTCTATTCTATTCTATTCTATTCTATTCTATCCTATATGCTGTCCTGAACCACACAGAGGACTTGGCTTTTATGGATTCCCCCAGGTGGTACCACCTGGGGAAGGAGGGGACTCATTCTGGAAAGACATATGTTTTTCCCCTCGGGTGAGCATTAGGACCACCACTTGATCTTTTGTTGAGGCCTGTAACAGGCAACAGCCATGAGCTGTGGTGGTCTAAATAGGTGCCTACAAACTGTTAAAACAAAACATTGAAGCCCATATTCTGCTTATATAGTCCCAGGAGGGATATACATGCGGATCTGACACTTTTGGCTCCAAGGGGGGAAATTTTGTCTTGCTGCCCAACGTGGACCAGTCCTGTAACACCCTAAAACTGCAACACTGCCCTGCAAGGATGCTGGACAAGGAAGTCCTGTGACCAGGCAGGTAGATGGACTAGCTAATTCTTGGACTGGGAATCAGCAGCATATATAGCATGGCTGTTGGTGGAAGGGATAGAATAGCCTTCTGCCTAGCAAAACACTACAGAGGTGCACAGAGACACACTGGCACCAGCCACAGTGCTGTGCATGTCCACAGCAAGGGCTAGAGGAGCAGTTAGGCAGCTGCACATCTCTCTCACTCTGATCTTGGCTGCCTGCCATGAGCCAGTGCTCCCTGTCCTCCCAGCTATGATACATGGTGCTTCTCTAGGCTGTAGGTGCTGGTGCAGACCTACAAACCACCTGTAATTTCAGGAGGAGAGGTGCAGTGCACACAGCACTTGGCCAGGGAGGGAACTCACCAGCCCCAGCCAGGTGTATGGCATGGGGTAACACCATGCCCAAATGTCACCTTTGTCTTGTGAAAGTAGCATGAAATCTTCACACAGGTGAGCATCACACCTGCTTAGCAAGGAGGACCTTGCAGGAGAGGATGCTGTGTGAAGAAGGAGGTCTAGAGAGGCTTGGGCTGGAAAGTACTGGATGGGAGTTTGGAGAAATTAATCTCTCAAAGAGCCAGTTCAGGGCTCAGGGTGTTGAAAAGCTGTGCCAGAAGGCAAGAGAGAAGATATAGCCTTTCTTCTCTCTCCATGAGTTCAAATTTGGCCCATGGTGGCAGACACTAATTGCTATTTCTGCATGATGGGTGCTTGTAACACTGCTTGGTGGGCTCAGGCCAGCCCTGACAGCCAGAAATCTGCAGTGGCACAGAACTGTCATTAAACCTCCCAGAGGCTGAGAATGTCCCTGCTAGGGTGTTGGGAGGAGATGTGCCCCAGGATCCTTTGGCCCTCAGGGATGGGTGTGAGAGGGTCTTGCAGAGCTGTTCCATGGCTCACATAGCACCCACATCTGTACACATCTCTGTACAGAGCAGGGAGAGAGATCTGTCCTGCCATCAATTTGCTGCATTTCATCACCCCAATAACCAGCCAGTGCCCCACTCTCTAGGTAGACACCCACACTGTAACAGCTACATGTGCTCCTCTTTGCCATGGCTATCAGTGACCCTTGGGCAAAAAGAGACTGAGCAGACTTATGGGATGGCAGAGCTGCAGTGGTGATGATGTGATGTGGGGAGGAAGGCACTCTGTAGAAATGCTGTGCTTGGCTGACGTGGCCGCTGGGGCACATCTGCCTGGCAGACACATGGGAAACACGGCACAGTCTTTTAAGATAGCTACACTTGGTAAGGTCAGGTAGGACAACAGGAGCTGCCTCCTGTTTCAGGTCACACCACCCCACTGCTGGTGCTGCCATGGGTTAAAAAAACCGTGCTCCTGGTCAGCCTTCTAATTTGGGTAGAAAGAATGAGCGTTGGTTAACGTTGTGTTCCTGGTATTCCCCGAGACACAGCAACAAAGAGGACACAATAAGCTGGTGCGAGATGTCAGCCTTTAAATTCACACAGCTTTGTCCTTAAACAGTAAAGATTTTTTTTTTATCACTCCTGACACCTCAATATATAGCAAAGGACACCCTGAAATGGTCATTGCTAGTTCAAATGAATGAGTGTCAGCGCACCACATTGTCAAAAGGAATTACGCACAAAGCCAGGGCGCTTGAAAGCTGAACTTCCCCACAGTTGTGGGATTTTATGCAGCTGAGAAGCTGGTAGCAGTAGGACATAACTCCATGTGGTGTTTTCCATGGGCATGTTTGAATTACACACAAACAATGAGAGCCTCCCATTGTTCACCTCACCAGTCTGAGTATATAATTTTCCTGCTGTCTTTCCCCCCCCTCCTGCCCCCCCCCTCCCCTTTTGTTCTTTTTCAGCTATTTTGTGATTAACACTGTCTGGGGAAGAATTTCAGCATTTTCTCTGGTTTAGCAGGATGTGAGTGAGGTGGTGCTGCCGCATGAATCTTTTAAAAGCAGCCTAAGAAATATTTAAGACCTTAGCCTAGGAGGAACAGCTCTCCCAGGCATAATTTTTGGTGCTGGTTGCAGCAGGGAGCGTATGCTGTGAGGAAAGTATTATTTTTCTAAATGGAAGGTGTCAGATGGTCACGCAATGTGACTGCATGTTCGAGATCACTGCCTCCCATCTGCAATTTGTGACGTGTGAAAGATTCTGCCCAAATGTGCTCACCAACTGGAAACCCTCGGCACTTTTTTTTCTCCTTATCAGGAGAGACCAAGATAACCAATGGTTTTACAGATCAGGGATCCTATCAAATTAATATCATTCTAGGATAAAATCTGCTTTAAATACAACCACTAAACTCCAGCAAAGTTAACTAGTACATATGAGTTCGTTCGACTGATTAACCACCACCCCCCTACCCCCCACTAGTAAAACAAGAAAATAGGCAGGGATTTTGTGTTATTTGGGAAGAAGTATTCTGCTCCTCTCTTTTAACCAAAGGCTTGGTATAAAACATGACAGTCTTTTCCAGCACTAATTAATGCCACCTAATTATAACACTTACTAGGCTCATGCCAGGCTTTAATATACTGGGGATAGTTTATCCTTGTCCAGCTTCCCGCTGGATCAAACAAGCTGATTGCTTTTTGCCTCTCTCTGTTGGCTAAATGGATGCCACTGTGGCTGGGACACAGGCTTAGCAAAGGTTATTTGCTTCCAGAGGAGAATGTGAAGCTTACCAAAAGGGGAAGATGCTCTGGGCAGTGCTTCCCCTGCCCTCTGTCCAGCAAGAAAGGCACACCCAAGGGATTATGAGCCTGCGAGTCGAACACCAGCTGTGTCAATGGGGTGGGGGACAGGTGGTGACTGTCCTTCAGACTGCAGGTGCCTGCTGCAAGGATCAGGGGCTGCATGGAGCAGTGTAGCCAGAACAGCCTGTTGTCAAGTGTCCCTGGTATAGACAGGACAGAAATGTGAGGCAGTTGTCAGCCTACCCCAGCATCCCATCTGGCCATGGTACCCTCAGCTTTGCCATGGAGCTGTGCACGGGAACATACCTGTACATGCCATGCCTTGGCTCACCCAATGTTTATAAACTCCAGACTGCTCCAAACAGGTAAACTTGGTGAGCTCAGGGGATGGATATAAATGTTATCCAGCCACTGGGGCATCCTCTGGTGTTTTGTAGTCTGAGCTGACAGCTATCAGAGGAGAACTCCTCTCCTGTGAGTTACTGGTTTTGCATTCACTGCATTTAATTTCCCTTCTTGGTTCATCCAGGAGGTAATGCAGCAGGTATCTCTGCCAGCTCCCCAACAAGGAGCAGATGTGCTCATGACTCAGCACTGGGTGCCTGAGGAGGGGCTGCTGACCAAGGCTGCGTGATGAACGGTGCCGTTACAGATGTGGCTGCAGCCGTTTGCATGCAGCAGAGCCATCTGTAACCTGACTGTTGTATACATGAAGAGGAACAGCAGAAGGAGAAGCTTGTACAAGTTGATTATAACCTTTCCAGAAAAACAGGAACTTGCCCACATGCCAAGGACCTAGTTAAGGCTATTAGAAGCTGTTCCTAGTGCGGGGGTTAATTAGGTTACAGGTACCTCTGCTGTCTCCCATTACCACAGGGACAGATTTCAGGGATCTGTTCTTACAGAAAAGTCAGAGAACAAAGTGCAGGAGAAAAGCATTTGAGGAACAGCCTTTCATCTGCTGAACAGCCATAGCAAAGTGGTGACAAAACCTGGTCTGCATTGCCTCTGGAGTGGGCCACCACAGCAGCCTGGAAAGGAGGGAAGATTTTGCTTCCAGGTTTTGATGCTTCCATTAAGAGAAATACCAAATACAAGCTATAGGTGCAGGCAGCTTTATTCAAGGGCTGGAGTGGAAGGTCCCTTGGGTCAATGAACCCTCCTCATGTGAAACTATGCCAGACATACCCACTGAGCTCTACTTAGTTTTGCTCACCTCAGTTTAGCAGGAAGGCAGAGATCTTTCTTCACTGGTTCAGAACCACATTCTAGTTGGCTAGAAACCCTCCTAGCCAGCCTATGTGTGCTTCTGCCTACAGTGGCCTTTAGATTACACAGTCTTCTCCATCCTCATGTTTATCTTTTTTTCTTGCCTTTTGGATGTACACAGCCAGGGGGAAAATATCTCTTCAGAGTCTTTGTTTTTGACACAATTGAATGCCTTCTGGTGTCTCATACAAAAAGATCCTCATCCTGTGGACCAGCCTCTCAGCCCTTCTCTGCACCTGCCCAGCCCATGCTCCTTCCTTTGGGTTTTAATCATCTCACTATTTCAGATGATGCCTTTACCTTCCACAGTGGATATTTCCCTCCCTGTGCTACAGCTACCTGACCTTATACCTGCCAAGTTAGATGGCTTCTGCACGCTGGTTTTTCATAGCCACCCTTGATGTACAGGTCCTCCTCTTCCCAAGCCATATCTAATCAATACACTCCCAGCTTACTATAAAAGGAAAAAACATTGAGACTGTAAATCTTTTCTGCCCAAGCAGAGTGGAAAGCTTGCTACAGGCATTTCAAATGGCATCTGAAGCAGAGGGTTTTCTAAGGTATTCAGGCATGCAGAAAGGTTAAAGCCCCACAGCACCTCTGTGCACAACTTCCTGAATCTGTCCTGAAGCCCACTTCACCCAAGCTTGCTTCTTGTTGTCAGTCCATGAGCATAGGAGCCCTGGACAGTTTGCTTTTAGGAGAATTTGGAAGACTACAGCTCCAGGAAGAGGCATTTGCCACACTCAGCTCTGATTTAGCACACCAGTAGAATCATAGAACCATAGAATGCCAGGTTGGAAAGGACCCCAAGCATCATCTGGTCCAACCTTTCTAGGTGATAGCACAGTTTAAATGAGATGGCTCAGTACCTTACCCAAAGCCTTCCACCCATCATCTGTCTCTGCTCTTCCCCATAGGAAGGGATGGCAGGTTTCTGACTGCATTTACTCTTACTTTTCCATAATTACTTTCCTTCCCCTCATGCCCCTGCTCTAGCAGCCAGCTCATGTGTGATGCTGGTGGTTTCTGACCAGTGGTCACAGGACCACCATGTTCCTCAGAGCTGCTGAGCAAAGGGCTTGCTGTAAATCACAAAACTGCAGCCAATGTGTTTTGTCAGCATTTGTTGTTAGGCAAGTCAAATGAAAAAAGGGGAAAGCATCCATTGCATTTCAGGGGCTAGAGCCTGGTGAGACATTTTCTGACAAATGAAGACCACACTATAGGATTCTTTTCTAAGAACAAAAAAAACCCCAAACCACCCCCCCTTCCCCCCCCCCCCAAAATACCACAAACAAACAAAAAGTCTGGAAAAAAACCCCACACCAAAACAGCAGAAGTTTAAAAAGCCCTAATGAAAAACCCCAAGCAATTGCCCAATGCTAAGAGTCTGTCACCTGCTCCACCCTAAAACTGTGGCGAGCTGAGCTGAGAAGCGACCAGAACATCCACAAATGTTACATGTGTGAGGCAGGAAACTTGGTAGAGATGGCTTTGTGGGAAGATTTTGTATTGTTCAGAGAGTCACCCAAGCATGGCAGGGCTTGAATTCCATCTGTTCAGCTCTGCTCAATGAACTGGGTCACTTTCAATGGTTCACTAAGTTCCGACTATCTAAAAAGTACAGTTATTATGCTTTTAAAATCTTGAGCTGCACAGCAAGATCATCTTACTCTTTTTTTCCCCCCCTCTATCACCCTCGAGTTTAGCACCTCTGAAAGGGGGTTAAGTGCAGCTCACAACCTAGATGATGGGTCATGTGGGCCACATTTGGTTTTGTGCAAGGGAGATGTGAGTTTGCTTATTAATAAACACCCTTGTGTCAGAACAGTCCTTGGCAGGTCTTTGTTTCCTGAAGAACTAATCTCTACACTGAGAAAAGTTGACCTTCCAAGACTGGTCGTTGCTTTTTAGACCTGATGGAGGTTTCTGTGCCCTCTGGAGGCTGATCTCCAGTTGTAGCAAAAGGCATTAAGTATCTGGATGGACTTTTTGCCCAGTTGCTCCTGGTTATTGTAAGAATAGCTACAAGAGCGGTGGCAGGACATGGAAAGAATGTTGCTTGGGGCCAACAAATCAACTTGCTGAAGGATTGGGGAAAAGGATAAGGAAACAGCAATGCACAGTTCATGGGTATTCAAACTCTCATAGGAGGAATTTCAAAGCAACTACTCACAGATCACCTCTGAGAAATGAGTCTTGTGTGCTGCATCCATGCTTGGCTAGAAAGAGAAGGAAATATATCTACCTCTGCCAAGATATGGATCTTCCTCCAGGAACACTGGGCCTCAAGATGGTGATCTCTACTCCAAAGTACAAAATTCACTTCTCATTCCTATTTTTAGTTATACTTTATGTCTACATAGATCATATTGGGTAAAATTTACAATACTTTTTGGTTTTTATAGTGTTATACCTTCTTTTTCCTCTGTATAAGGAGGTGAACAAGATTTTGATGCCTTCCAGAGGTGGATTGTGTTGTTAAGAATATAACATCACCAAAACAAGACAGAATGAGCACAGCTCACCAACAAAACTATATGGACCTCTAAACAGAATCAAGTGAAATCAGCACTTTGGAATTTAATGTGAAGAACACATTATGGAGCCTGCAATTAAAGACTTTTTTTCCCCCTAGATGGTCACATAAATAAATGAACCATTCAGAGTGAATCAGTTCAGTGAGGAGCAGGAAAGTGCACAGCATCAGCTTTCTGATCACCTCCTGACACGGGTACTATAACTTCCACGCTCTGACCTCTCCACTTCCCAATCCCTCCTCTCTAGCCCATTTGGGTCACTAATAGATAAGTACTCAGGATGAAACTCCTTGAGGAGATATTTAAGCTGCTAAACACTAAATGCACCTCTTGAGTCACTGGAGACCCTGCATAGTTAAACTTCTTTCTTCCAACCTAGCAATTCCGGTGCAAAGCAGCAACACAAAATAATAGCACCTCCCACCCAGGCATGGAAGGGTTGGTGGAGAAGTTGAAATCTCAAATGTTTGCCTGAGGTAGGCTCCTGGAGATGCAGAAGACAGAGGGTGCAGTATATGTTGATTTGGGGGTTTCCACACATTTAAAACAAAAAAAAACATCACAGAATCACCAAGGTTGGAAGAGACCTCAAAGATCATCAAGTCCAACCTGTCACCACAGACCTCATGACTAAACCATGGCACTGAGTGCCACGTCCAATCCCCTCTTGAACGCCTCCAGGGATGGTGACTCCACCACCTCCCTGGGCAGCACATTCCAATGGCCAACAACTCTCTCAGTGAAGAACTTTCTCCTCTCATTAAAAAAACATAATTAAAAAAATATGAAAATCTTCAGAATATTTCAGGGGCATTAAACTGTTCACCAGTGGCAGCATTATTGGTTTCTTTTATCAGTCAAAGTGATTGTAAGCATTATTGTCAGATTCTCATGTGATTCTATTATAAATTTTCATTTCCATTTCATGACTGATTACATTCACTTTTCCATCTTACTTTCTTGCATACATTTCTTCAGCCTCTGACCAACATAGCCAAGATAATAATAATAATAATAAAAATAAGAGCTGTTCAGTTAATTTGCAAAGCAAACCTTCAGATGCATCTCAAGGAATGGCCACTGCATGTGTTCTTTGATTTTATTGTTTTCTTTCCTGTGTCTAGACTGACCTTGTATCACTGCCCTGCCATTTGGTTGGTTTTCTTGGGTCTAGTTCTCCTGTGGCTGCTGGTGAGGAGCTGAGCCCTGTGGTGCAGGACACACAGCAGACCATCAACCTGCTGTTCAGGCTTTCATTTCACAACTGTAGGCAGGATGCAAGGCTCAGATCTGGGGAGTGAGTGAGTGTCACAAAATTGTCCTAACCCAACATCTGATGCCTTGCAGAGCTGCTTCTCCAACCCTTTAGTGACACAGACATTGTTTCTCTGATTGAAGAAAAGGTTATTTCTTTGCTTTTGCCCACACAATCACCTGGTCATTATGGAAGGGTGACAGGACATAAAACTGTCCTGTCCCTTCTGTTTTCCTTTTTACACCCAGCAGTAGATTTGCTCAAAATTCTTTCAAAGGCACAGCCTGAAACTGCCACAGCTTAGCTGTGAGGATCACCCAAAATGTGGGGGCTACCTCACTGAACTCCAAGGTTCAGGCAATTGGAAAGACAGAAGAGGGAAAGATTTTCTTCAGAGCTGTGCTAGCTAAGACACAGACACAACCTATCTGCAAGGCAGTGAAACACAAAAAAAGAAACCTAATAGATGACAATAAGTCAGTTCCTGCAAGAAGCTGAGAGTGTCATTGACACTCTTGATCAGCAGGTGACATCAGGTGTTTTTCAGAAGGTACCACTGGAATTGCAGGAGCACATCCCATAGTCATATATGTACAATGCTCAACCCTTTATGCAATGAGTCCAAAGCATGTGTCAGGCAGTCCCTCTGGTCTGGGAATGTCCTGAGTCTGTAAGCAAAGCTACATGGAAACTGGTTTTGTGAATCAATAGCAACAGACCCCATGATTTTAAATTCCAGTCCTCTCACCATATAAGCATTTTTCTTGACCTATGAGATAGAAATAACTTCATTCCCAATATATGAGGGCTTCTGAGTTTTGTTTGTTTGTTTTTAGGAAGAACCAGATGAGCAAAGGAATAGGAAGAAAAGCAATAGAAAGAAAAGAAAGAAAGAAACTCCGCATCAATCACATCAGTACTTGCTTCTGAGTCATTAGAATCATAAAATTGTCAGGGCTGGAAGGGACCTCAAGGGTCGTCCACTTCCAACACTGGATCAGGTTGCTCAGAGCCACATCAACACTTATCAAACACTTATGACCAAAGGTATAGCAGATAAATAACAAGATGAAGTGACAATAAACAACTACCTTGGGACTGCCAAATCACATGATGGAACAGGATGGCCAGTCCCTAAACATCTTGAGATTTAACACATCCAAGTGCCAGGTTCTGCACATTGGCCACAGCAACCCCATGCAGTGCTACAAGCTGGGGTCAGAGTGGCTGGAGAGCAGTCAGGCTGAGAGAGACCTGGGGGTGCTGGTTGATGGTAGACTGAACATGAGCCTGCAGTGCGCCCAGGCAGCCAGGAGGGCCAGTGGCATCCTGGCCTGCATCAGGAACAGTGTGGCCAGCAGGAGCAGGGAGGTCATTCTGCCCCTGTACACTGCACTGGTTAGGACACACCTTGAGTACTGTGTCCAGTTCTGGGCCCCTCAGTTTAGGAAGGAGGTTGACTTGCTGGAGCGTGTCCAGAAAAGGGCAACAATGTTGGTGAGGGGCTTGGAGCACAAGCCCTATGAGGAGAGATTGAGGGAGCTGGGGTTGCTTAGTCTGGAGAAGAGGAGACTCAGGGGTGACCTTATTGCTCTCTACAACTACCTGAAGGGAGGTTGTAGTGAGGCGGAGGTTGGTCTCTTCTCCCAGGCAACCAGTACCAGAACAAGAGGACACAGTCTCAGGCTGCATCAGGGGAGGTTTAGGCTGGAGGTTAGGAGGAAGTTTTACACAGAGAGAGTGATTGCCCACTGGAATGGGCTGCCTGAGGAGGTGGTGGGGTCGCCGTCGCTGGGGGTGTTCAGGGCGAGGCTTGACAGGATGCTTGGTTGTATGGTTTAGTTGATTAGGTGGTGTTGGATGATAGGTTGGACACGATGATCTCGAAGGTCTCTTCCAACCTGGTTAATTCTATTCTATTCTATTCTATCTTTGTATGTATAAAGTGGGGGGAGGGGGAAAACTGCTTTAAAGGAAGAGATTTCAATCTGATTGGCATGTGCAAGGAGTATCTGGCAGAACAAAAGTGTCCTTGGAATTTTTTTAAAGCATGGATGACAACTTCATAACTTCCAAATAAATATACAAAAAAAAAAAGTAAAATCCACCCCAGTTGTATCCAACGTGGTGAAAGTTATACTGGAGTTCTTCTAAGAGAAGAAGAGAAATTCATGTCTGAAATAAAATCTGACAGCTGCTCAGGATTGTAAATTGGCTGTGTTTGCTGTGTGAAAACAGAATCCAGCCCGAATCCCCAGTACATCTCTCTGGTGCTTTAGAAAAGGTGTGTTTTACGCCGCCTAAAAGTATCGGAGCCACGTAATTTAAGCAGAGAAACGTGAATGATAACTGTAAACTGTGTGAGAAATAGCTACCTCACCTAATGCACATAAGTCCAGAAGAAAGGATGTATGAGCTTAGAAAGCATGGAAATATAAACAGCTATAAATACCAAAGCCAAAGGAAAAAGTTAAAAAGATGAAATGCCAATTGCAGTGGGCAGGCATTAAAAGCAGAAGAATACAGAAAGCTGAATAGTAAAGCTAATGGACGTGATAAGATTTGGAGATAAAGAATTAAAAGAAGAATAAAAGAAGAATCTCTTACTATGATTCTATGACTGTAAGAATCTTTCTAGTCTTAGAAGAATAAAAAGGGTCTGAACAGAAGAGCATTTTTAAAGATGATAGAAATGTTAGAATAAGCATTTATTATCTAAAAGGATGGAAGCATTCAAGGGATTTCTCTTTTACCTGGGAGAAAAAAGAGTGGCTCTACGTTTGCATGATGTAAAACTGCCACTGAACTATTTCCCAGAGTTCCCAACACTATGTCAGGATGATTGTAGGCATCCCATCACCAAGGTTAGGTGCTTAAAATCATCAGACTTTTTATTTAGAGCTAGCCAAGGGCCTCTTTAGACTGTTAGCAGTGATTTTGAATAGTTCTTGAAACAACCCAGATGTTGCAGAGGAGGAACAGAAAGGCAGCGTTGTGCCGGTGTTTAAAAATGACTCAGTGCTATGACCCTGCTGGCTCCAGGCCTCTGGGGCTGATGTCATCCAGACTTTTGAAATGGATTTGACAGAGGATTTGATTAGCAGCAATTAACATGGTTTTACAGAAAACAGTTCTTGCAAACCTAACTTCTGAACGTTTTTATGAGGTTATTAATTCAGTTGGTAATTATATTGATGTAGGATACTTCAATTTTCGCCAAGTATTTGGCCTGGTGCTCCAAGGTATTTTGACTGACACACTACAGCAATATAAAACCAATGGGACACACATTAAGTGCATTAAAACTGGGCAAAAGATATGTCTCAAAATGTAATCACAAACAACAGTCCTCACTCACTGTGTTTGTTGCTCCTGGGGTTCTGCAGTGACTTGTTCCTGGCTGGGTATCATAGCATCATAGAATGGTTTGGGCTGGAAGGCACCTCAAAAATAATCTAGTTCCAACTCCTCTTCCCATGGGCAGGGACACCTTCCAGTAGTCCAGGTTGCTCAAAGCTTCATCCAGTCTTTATCACTGACATGGAAGAAAACATAAAATCATTATGGCGAGCCCTGCAGATGATGTGACATTTGGGGCCATGTTAAATAATGACTTGGAGAGATCTCTGCTGCAGGAGATCTCTTGCGAGGACAATGGGCACAAACAGGATGATTCCAGTGAAGCTGTATGTGCTACATCTAGGGAAAAAATACTAGGAAGAGAGAGGGCATCTTCATAACAGAGGCAGTCAGGAAGATGGAAATCATGATAGGGTGCTTGGTTGCATGGTTTAGTTGATTAGGTGGGTTGGATAATAAGTTGGACGCAATGATCTTGAAGGTCTCTTCCAACCTGGTCTGGTCTATTCTATTCTATTCTATTCTATTCTATTCTATTCTATTTATGATGCCTGGTCAGCTGGGCATGAACTCCAGTCTAGTCCTGCATGACGTGAGGTCTGTGAGCATATACACAGAGGAATTTGGTTGTGTCAACCATAACTATTGAAGCCC
Source organism: Dryobates pubescens (assembly GCF_014839835.1). Lineage (NCBI taxonomy): Eukaryota > Metazoa > Chordata > Aves > Piciformes > Picidae > Dryobates > Dryobates pubescens. Next base: position 8,103,933 of record NC_071614.1, on the reverse strand, counting down.
TGCTTATGTGCCCACAACTCAGGTTGATAACCAAGTTGTAGGCTGAACATGGAAGAGAGTCAATGACATTAAAATTACATGAGAAAACATACTTTAATAAAATAAGGCTTGAGCTCTACTTGCCTTGTCAGGATGGAGGACAAAGATGGCTCTGAATGACAGAAAATTGATGCTAACTGGGTCCTCAGACTTCTAGTCAGAAATACAACAACTTCTGGGGTTGAAGCTGGAGCCTTAACATTTTTAAAGCTAAACCATCAGCAAATGACTTTGCAGTAATGAACAATTTGGTCAGTCAGTCCCAAGTAAACAACGTTTTCCCCTGTCTTCTTAACTTTGCTGCTGATTTTGCTGCTTAAGAGTGATAGATTCATTGCAAGGCTAGGTCCAGAGCTAAAGGCAGAATGTTCAGGAACTGGAGGTTTAACAAGTCCTGCTAATAAGCCCATTATTTCTGTTTCCTAAGCAGGCTCCTGTAGATCTTCCTCAGCCTGGGAGCTGGATAAAAACAGCCGGCTAATGTACTAAAGGTCAACATTTCAGGAGTGCTCTACAAACGCATTACAACCAACTATTAATAATTCTCTCCTTTTTTTAAGGGGTCTGGTCATGTCCAAGGGAATGCCAGCTACATTTTTCTTAATGTATGAGCACAAGTTACACATAACAACCTAACAACACAATACTGCCTCTTTAATGCTAATCTATTCCTTGCAATCTACTAGATACATGTAGAACCATTGGTGTGTATCAAGAGAGCAAAATCAGATTCTGAAAATATCTGAAAGGATGCACTAGAGTGTACATAATAATGTATTTTAATCTGCCAGGCCTTAAAATTAATCATGAATTCCCACAGAGATTTTAATAATTTTGAGATGATGTTTCTTTTTTTTTTTTTTTTTTTTCCCCCCCCCCTCCCTTTTTTCTCTCTTTTTTTTTTTTGTTTTTTCTTTCATATAGTGATATTCTCGGACAGAGTTCTTGAAATGCTGCGTGGCAATGTGTGGGGGGAGGTTAAAACGGGGGCCCTGTTTTCAATTACCAGGTTAGGCAAGGCGCAGACAGCAGAGCTGTTTAATTGGTTGTTTTATTCTTTTGCTGCTTCCACCTAACGGATAATCAGTAAGGCACCTCAAACAAACTTTTATCACGTCATAAAGCTGGCATACAGTGGAAAGTTTATCTCTTTTGGGTATATTCTTAAGGGAACAATTCTCCTCAGCAGACACGCAAACTGAAGGGCTTGAAACTTCCCGGCGAAGTTTGCGAACGCCAGAGTTTAAGCCATGAGGATAACAGGGGCTCCATGCTCCAGGGCTTCCTCAAGTTATTAGGCACAGACCTTAATAAGATTATATGAAGAGCTGGTTCTGTCCTAAATATTTTTACCTCTTTATGGAAAACGATACCTGGTGGTTCCTCACCGCTTTGAAGCACCCAAGGGTATAGTTTTGGTCCAGATACCTGCAGTTTCCACTGCTAAATATGTGTTACCAGATCAGCTCTGCATGGTCACAACAGAAGCATTCTAACCCCCCTCAAACCCAAGCTATTTGATTTTTTGTCAAATGCTCTGTCTTTCACATATGGCTATGTATAAATTGTGGGGAACAGGAGGAAGGATCTGGAGGTGCTGGGACATGTCCAGAGAAGGGGCACAAGGATGATTAGAGGGCTGGAGCTCCTTTCCTGTGAGGACAGCCTGAGGGAGTTGGGGCTGTTCAGTCTGGAGAAGAGAAGGCTCTGAGGAGAACTTATTGTGACCTTCCAGTATCTGAAAGGGGCTACAAGAAAGCTGGGGAGAGACTTTTGAGGGTGTCAGGCAGTGACTGGACTAGGGGAATGGAACAAAACTAGAAATGGGTAGATTCAGATTGGTTGTTAGGAAGAAGTTCTTCCCCATGAGGGTGGTGAGACACTGGAGCAGGTTGCCCAGGGAGGGAGTGGAAGCCTCATCCCTGGAGGTTTTGAAGGCCAGGCTGGATGTGGCTCCAAGCAACCTGCTGTAGTGTGAGGTGTCCCTGCCCATGGCAGGGGGATTGGAACTAGACAATCCTTGAGGTCCCTTCCAACCCCAACAATTCTATGATTGTATACAGCATTGGTATTGCAGGTCTACAATTTTCAGGGCTAAAAAAAGATGTTGTTCCAAAACATACTACTGGATTCACCAAACCAAAGTATTTTTAATACACATGGAATTAAACCAAGAGATAGACAGCTCCTGGGCACCCCTGTTCCTCGGGAGATATTGATGTTGTGAGGAATCAAGCACGAGAAGCAAAATACATTGAAATCCTTAAAAAAAACCCAAACACCCTCTTGTATTTTTTTTAATTAAAGAGTATTACTTATGTTCCACCATTTATATGAATTTTGCACAGCTGTTTGCACTAATATGCCTTAAAATGGGCAATTACCACAGCAATCATGGAAGGAGACAACACTCCTGCTCCATTTTAAATATATAGCCCTGCTTTTATCTCTCTTCCCACCCCCCCCCCCAGACTCACCTGGTTTTAAGCTGTTTGCTTGCTTGTTTGTGCCTTCCTAATAGTTGGTGCCAACAAATATTTCAAACACTGAATATCTGACACATTTCTGGGTCTGGTGTTAACAGCTTCCGGGCCGTGTTTTCGTTTCCTTGTTTTAAACGCTTAGGAGAAGCAAAGAGGCAAACCAAACAGTGATGCTTATGATGAGAGGGTGGATGAAGGGGTCGAGGGAAGCTGGGAATAGCTGGAGTGTGTCTGACACAGCAGTTTCTCTTCTGTATCACTATTTTATTTTTATGAGGCTGCAGCAAATTGATAGCTTCTGATACCATAGTCAATAAAACGTTGTGTAAATTCCAGCGATGGGCTGGAAAAAAAAAGATTGAATTAAAAGGGAGGTATTGGGTCACATCCATATTTCAAGTCATTTCTGTGCTGCCTTATCCCAGCACCTGGGGGAAGCAGTTTCTTCACAGCTAACCATGCAATTATTACCTGCTGAGCCCCCAGTATTTGAATTTCATCAAACTGCCCCCCTCTTTCTGTGCAAGACAATTTCCTAAGTTTCCATTTCATCCCATAGGAAAAATCTTTGTTTTATTTTAAAGAAAGTTTGGGCAAGTCACAAAAGGAAAAAGAAAAAAAATAGAGAGAGGTGGGGTGAGGACAGTTTAGAAAGAAAATCATTCTGAGCCTGGAAAACATTTGTTTTGCAAGCACGATGTGGCTGTCTGTTTAGCCGTAATTATTGCCACACTTACATTACTGCTTCTGCCAGGAAGAAGTTTGCTGAAGGATCACAGCACAATTCAGGTCAGAAGGGACCTCAGCAGGTCTCTAATCCAACCTTCAATTAGGCTCAGCCATGAGCTCAGATTAGGTGCTTGGAGATTTCTCTGATCATGTCTTGCAGAGCTCCAAGAATGGTGTCTGCACAACCTTCTGGGGCAGCCTTTGGCATTGTTCCTGGGGATTTTTCCCCCCTTTTATCAGAGTGAAGATGCCATGGTACTTTCAACTTGTGTCAGTTTCTCTTGTTATAAAGAGACCAGCTCCATCTTCTTACCCATTTCCCATTGGTACTGGAGAGCTGCTGTTAGGTGACACTGAAGCTGTCTCATCTCCAGACTGAACAAGCACTGGTCCTGCCTCCTCACAGGAAAACAGCCCATGATCTGTTTTTATTTAGGATATAGATTCTGCATTTGTCCTGAATCTTAGCAGCCTTCTTCATGTCACCCCACACAGCTCTTCAAGCTTTCTTTGGCTTCTTACTGTCACAAACCAACACTTTCCCTTACCTGCCTCAAGTTCACCTGTAACAAATGTGACCTGAGCCAATGGAGCTGAGCTTCAGGTGGACAGCATAGCTATTACATGGCTCTCTCCAACACTTTGGAGCCATTCTCCATCTCAGTCTCTGCCACCTTTAAGAGCTCTGCAATCTCTAACAACCTCTAGAGACAGGGTTACTCCTATTTGCTCACAGGAAATTCAGCAGGATGAGAAACTTGCTAGAGCACAAAGATTCTCCTGCGTCCTCAGCTGGCCTGAGGGATGAGCTGGCCATGGGTGATGAGGATTGTTCTCCAAATCATGTAGAATTGAATGCATCCAATTTACAAAACAAAACAAAACAAAAACCAAACCAACCAAACAAAAAACACAAAAAAACCCAGACCCAAACCAACAAAGAAACCAAAGCAAACAACAAAAAGCATACACCCCCTGGCCCCACAAACCCCAACCAAAAAAACCATAAGAAAAAAACCCAAATGCTCCCCCCACTCCCCAAACCCAAACAACAAGCCCTTAGCAACAACAATCAAAGACAACCCCATCCCTTCACCTTGGGGTACTGCACTGGAGAATTCCAGAGGTGACTGTTCCTGCCACCTGCCTGGCCACATTGTAAAACTAATGCCACTTGGTATTTGTGTAAGAAAAAGAACAAGAGCAACAAAAATGCTAGGGAGAGATCTTAGAGAGACTAAGGTGGGGCTTTGTGGGCTAGCTCTGCATTTGGGTTTATTAAATTCTGTATGATTTGGAGAAAATAAACCACCATATTTGCATCCTCCAGCTGATTTATTAAAAGCCTTCATGTTCATCATTACATTAATTTGATAGACTATGACAAGAGTGAAGTATGTTCTGAGCTTCCCCTGCAAGTGATGGTGCTCATAATACTAAAATATAGTTCACACTTTATGCAGCACCTTTTATGGAGAAGGACTCCAAAGCATTCACAAACAGGAAGAAACAGACAAATACGACTTTGTTTACCATTGCAATGCAACCTGGAGCTGGAGATAAGTATTCAGCAGTGCACAACAGCAGAGGGGTTTATGACAGAACATAAAGAAATATTTTGCACCTACTAGAAACTGCAAAGGGAATTTAGCTAAGCGAAATGAAATCCCCTAACTCAGCATCTGGAAAGGACATCCTGCTTATGTACTTTTCCTCCTGGAAAAATGGCTCATTTCTGGCTCTTCACACTCAGCCTTTTAGACCATGCTGACTCACCATGAGCAGTGGAACTTGGAGAAGATAATAGGAGTGAAACCAATGGGATTCAACAGAAATGACTCTGAATAACAGATGGGATTACTAGGGAATTATTTAAATTCTGGAGAACTGAAGAGCTAACCTATTGAACCAAGCAGCATTTATATAGCACACTTCTTCTGGCATGACATAGGGTGATGTAAATGCCGTGTGGAAAGAGGCATCACTACGTCAGAGTACTCCAAAAGAGCAGCATTAGGAAAGCCATACACACACAACTACCTCACACTGATTCTGACTGGTTAACAGTAGGCTGAACATGAGCCTGCAGTGTGCCCAGGGGGCCAAGAAGGCCAATGGCATCCTGGCAGGCATCAGGAACAGTGTGGCCAGCAGGAGCAGGGAGGTCATTCTGCCCCTATACACTGCACTGGTTAGGCCACACCTTGAGTCCTGTGTCCAGTTCTGGGCCCCTCAGTTTAAGAAGGATGTTGACTTGCTGGAATGTGTCCAGAGAAGAGCAACAAAGTTGGGGAGGGGTTTGGAACACAAGCCCTATGAGGAGAGGCTGAGGGAGCTGGGGTTGCTTAGCCTGGGGAGGAGGTGGCTCAGAGGAGACCTTCTTGCTCTCTCCAACTACCTGAAGGGAGGTTGTAGCCAGGTGGGGGCTGATCTCTTCTCCCAGGCAACCAGCACCAGAACAAGAGGACACAGTCTCAAGCTGCACCAGGGGAGGTTCAGACCGGCTGCTATGAAGAAATTCTTCATAGAGAGAGAGATTGGCCATTGGAATGTGCTGCCCAGGGAGGTGGTGCAGTCACCATCATTGGAGCTGTTTAGGAGGAGACTTGACGGGGTCCTTGGTTGCATGGTTTAGTTGATTAGATGGTGTTGGATGATGGGTTGGACACGATGATCTTGGCGGACTCTCCCAACCTGGTCTGGACTGGTCTGGTCTGGTCTATTCTATTCTATTCTATTCTCTCTCCTTACCAACAGTGAGGGTCCCGCAGGCATCACCGCAGTGTCTGTTCCAGCTGAGGTTTTGATGGCAGCTAGAGTGGAGGGACTGCTGTGCCCAGCCACTGCAGTGTGATCACTGGTGATGAACAGGGAAACCACTGTAAACCACTTCAAATGTGTCTGTAACAAGACAAATTGTAACCACTGTATAATCATTCTGAAGAGCTAAGCAATTTTTAAAATAACAGCTAGGAGTAGCATCTAGGACTCTTTTATTAATGCCTGTTTAGTAATTACACTCCTTGAAATTAATGTGATATTTACTGAATTGCTAACTTTTTGTCCTTTTAATTAAACACCTCTTTAACCAAAGCAAAGTTGACTCCAACATACCCAAATGAAGTAGTCAGCACTCTGAAGCATGTTGCAAAGCCCTCAGATGGTTATTAGTGAAGTCTGGTATTTAAAGTCTGGCCAACTGCTACGTGTTGCACCTTGTATGGATGCTGTGCCACTATTGCCAAGAAAAGGACAGGTACAGAAGACATCAGAATAAAAGCAGGGAGGGTGATGGTGAGAGAAGATGGAATTTTAATACATAGAATACACCAGGTTGGAAGAGACCTTCAAGATTATTGCATCCAACCCATCAACCAATCCAACCCACCTAATCAACTAAACCATGGCACAAGCACCCCATCAAGTCTCCTTCTGAACACCTTCGATGATGGCGACTCCACCACCTCCCCAGGCAGCCCATTCCAATGGGCAATCACTCTCTCTGTATAGAACTTCTTCCTAACATCCAACCTAAACCTCCCCTGGTGCACCCTGAGGCTGTGTCCTCTTGTTCTCGTACTGGCTGCCTGGGAGAAGAGACCAACATCCACCTGTCTATAACTTCCCTTCAGGTAGTTGTAGAGAGTAATAAGGCCACCCCTGAGTCTCCTTTTCTCCAGGCTAAGCAACCCCAGCTCCCTCAGTCTCTCCTCACAGGGCTTGTGTTCCAAACCCCTCCCCAACCAAGAGCAATCTCCAAGAGCTTCTCTTCCTGGCCCCAATGACATGTACCAAAGTGATGCACAGAGGTCATGTCAGAGAGTGTTTTGTTCCACTCCACCATATTCAGCATGTCCTGCTGCCACCATAAATATCCAGAGGGCAACAGCTTATCCTGATAATTCCTCAGCCTCAGTGTTATTCTTAACCCCATTCAAAGCAAAGGGGCTGTGGCATTGTTGCCTGGTGAGAATGCCCTGGAGCTCCAAGAAAGGAACAAGGTGGGTTTGTGCCATGCTGCTGCTGTGCCCTGGGGTGCCAAGAGACAAGCAGCATAGGCTGTTCATGTGCTCTCTGAAGCTCAGTGCAAGCACAGGCAAACACTTCTCCTACACTGGCAAATAGGTCCTGAAACTCAGGGAAATGCACATTGTCTTTTGCCTGCTGACCTTGGCTGGAAGCTGCAGTCCATGCCTGGCCTGGGATTCTGTCCCAGCAAAACCAGGACAGGGAGTAAGGAGAAACTTGGCTCCTTGCTGCATACTGTGGTGTTGTTGGAAAGGGATTCAACCTGCATTTGAAACAGAAAGTACAAAAAAGCAGCAGAAACTTAAGCTCTTACAGCTTCTCTTGCCTGTGCTGGCTGATACCTCCAGGGAGTTGAACCTCTAAGTTACATCCCAAGCCCTGAATAAGTCAGGCTTTAGAATCATAGAATCAAACAGGTTGGAAAAGACCTCAGAGATCATCAAGTCCAACATAATACCTAATACCTCACACCTCATGACAACAAAACCATGGCTTAGAGTGACTTTGGCCTTTCTAGCCATTTCCCAAGCCAAGGGTGTGCATTTTCTGAGGAGCAGATGAGCTCACTCCAAAGATAACTGGGGATGCTCTCACATGCATCCCTTCTATTCTCCAGGATTTTAGTTTTCCCTGTGGAGTTTAACTCCCTACTTCCACATGCTGGGAGCAAGGGATCTGCATCTCATCTAATCTTGCAACCATATGTAGCATCTGCTACAAAATTATGAATTGGACAAATTTCCCCAGCATTAAGAACCTGAGATTCTCAGGGAATTCAACAGTCATGAGCAGATTTGAACAAAGGACAGAGTGCAATACTAGTATGGAATTGTATTCTTCACTCAAATCACAATAAAATGCTTTTTAATAGTTTCTCTTATCAAGTTTCCTAAATAGCCTGAACACTTTTAAGTGAAAGCCTATGGAATGAGCAAAATCCCACACATTTCAAGACCATTCCCTGAAGCCTGCCACTTTGAAGTGTTAATTTTAGGACAGGAGCTAATATTTTTTGGGTCCTAGTTAAATCACACTTCCATAGTATCTTTATTTCCCTAAATTTTGACTCATTTGGAGTATTATAGAGGAATATTGAGACTGCCTAGTAGGTTATCTTCATTAAAATTGGTTTCAGGGTACAACTACTTTGTGAGTTATTCTTACATATAGCCTCCTGGTAATGATTATCCAGTCTGTCAAGGCAGCATCAGGACCACAAACCAGTTACTGACTTTTAAAGTTAGCTAATGCCAATAATGACTTGTAACCATTTCTGTTCTGAATGACTGCCTAGAACCATGGATAACTGAAGCCCAAGACTAAAACTGGAGGATTTTTATGCCACAACACAATTACCACCACATCCTGACTCTGAAAACACATCAGTGTGTGCTCAGCTTTAAATCCACAAGTGTCACTGTCTTTAATGGGGCCATTTGTGTACCTAAAAAAATCAATCATGTATACACATGCAGAACTGGAATCACAACAACCGAAAGCAGATGCAATGATTAATTACCCAGTTGAAAGTTGTTCACAAATACTGTGGCTGGCAACTCTACAAACCCATTGAAATCTGGGTTAACGATAAATGATCAAAGCCTGATGCTGGGACTGTAGCCTAATTGGTAGGACAGGAAGTGACAGGTTCAAGAGGTATTAGTGAAGACTACATTTAGACACTAGGAAAATCTTTCTGGAAATAAGACCTGAGAAGTTTAGTCACAAATTGTTCACTGAGATGATAGATTTGCCATCACAGGGGAACTCTAAAGAAGAGGTTAGGCAGATGTTCTTGGGGTTTTCTTCCTCTGGTTTCATTGCTCTGTCTTGTGGCAGAGGAGGTGTCCTCTGCAACTCTTCCACCTGGCATGCCAGTGAGTTGTTAGTGCAACATCCTTGCTGCCAGAGCACAGTTTCGCATTAACTAACTCTGGATCACTTTAGGAACAGATCCCCAAAAGTGACAATCAGATGTGAAGCAGACAAAGCACACAGCTGCACTCTTCCAGACCTGGCCTGAAAGCACAACACAATGTTTATAGCGGCTTGCTGCTCACGGTGGCCTGGGTTCAGCTTTCCCTTTGCTCTTCACAGATGTGTCCCTGTCACATCTAAACCCCTACACAAGCAATTTCTCAAAATCTCTGCCTTCCAAACCAAGCTGTGATGTCCTACATGCCCTTGACCCTAGGGAGATGTTGGCTGCTCCCTGGCCCGTGCAAGTTGCTCCCACACACCCAGCTGCTACATCCAAGCAAGCGCTTCCTTGCTTTTCCCACTGCTGTTCTTCAGGCTTGGGAAGAGCATTATACAAACAGTAGCAGATTCATTTCTTTGTTTTCTTGAAGTTTTTTGGTCTGAGGTATCTGTAAAAATTGGCATCAATTCTATGGCTGCTGTGCTGAGAGCTCAGCCTTGCTCCTACCTGAAACTCCCCCACCACACACCCTCCAGCCATCTGCTGCTCCTCTCTTCTCAGCTTGCAGGTTGTATCTGGGCTGTGACTCAAATGTTGGTACAGCATCTAACACAGTGGGTCCAGGACATACTAGTGTAGCCTGCAGGGCCAACAGCACTGCAAAGAACTGACAACAATGTCTGAGAAAGGAGCAGTGCATACATCTGCAACCTAATGTCTTCAGCACTACCATCTGGATCATCTTAAGGTTCCATATGCTACATAAGTGCATTGTGAGAGCAACTTCCAGCAAGAATAAAAATTGTTTAGTGACATAAGTTACAGATTTCTGGAAACTAGGAAAGGAGATGTTGAACAGCTACTGCTGCTACCTGCCTTTACAACGTTTTTTTTCTCTTCTCAGAGACATCCTGGTGTCACAAAGGAACCAAGGGCATCACCACAGAACCATAGAATCGTTTTGGTTGAAAAAGACCTTTAAGGTCATCAAGGCCTGCAAGCCTGCATGATTTTTCTGGCTGTGCTTTGCATGCTTCTCCCTCTGTAGCAGTGCTGCAGTTTGCTGATACAATATTCTGGCTATCCCTGCCTGCACAGAGATTTCACAGTTAAACCACCCCAGAAGCCAGAACTGTGTAAAAGGGAACGTGGGCTCCAAAGTTTTTGCTTCTTAAGTTTATGGAAGTTCTTCAAATCATTAATAATTTTGTTAAGGACTGGAGCACAAAGCACTTCTCTCCCTCCAGTCAGAGATGTGCCAGATTGTTGTTTATCTGTGATCTTCCCAGCAATCTATGAAATTTGAAGCCTGGAGTGATGCATATTTAGGTCTTGGAATCAGAAATTTCTGTTTAATGCCACTTTCTCATCAAGTGTAGAGTATGGTGTACATCTCCAGATGGCCTATACAAATGCTCTGCCGTACTTCACTCACTTTTTGAATGTCAAGCATCTCTGGGATTCGGCACATCACCAATTAGCATCTTATATCCATTTGACAGAAATGATTCCTCATTATTTCATACATTTCTCCTTTAATAATATTTGCACACTGAATTCCTCTCTGCTAAGAGAACAGGAGATAACTGTCAGATCAGGCACTCTTTGTAAAACATTTTACTCCTGTGCTGCCCTGAGCTGTCCATTTGTTTAAGGTACTGGCCGTCTCTGGGCTGAAGCTCTATCAGTGAGGGACAGTTGTCTTTTGGTCTTACAGGGCACTGAGCAAGCACTCAGGACTTGCATTAGTAACTTTTTTATCGTGGTATTAAAGGATGACATACCCCAACAGCAAGTGTATCCCCCCCAGATCCTCTCACCCAGAAAGCAAAGGCTACAAGAAACTGCTCCTCCACCCAGAACTGCCCCTAAATCCCCTACCATCACTACCTGCTTCTCTGAAATCCACATCTAGCCACAGTCCCTGAAACAGTCACAGCAGTCATTGTTAGCCAGGCTGTTCTGAATTGTGCCTTTTTATGTGTTTGAAGAGCTGATGTGGCATGTCTTATGCCAGCCTGCTTTGCCCTTCTACCTCTTGCCTCAATATGCCCCTTGAAGAGTGCAGGTTCATCCTCCACATGTTGCACCCCACCAGCAGAGTGGAACAACAGCACCTTTGGGGGTGGCTGCAACCGTTCCATACCTCCCAGCACCTATGTACACAAAACTGAGGGGAAACCTGCAGTAGCCCTATGCCCAAGTCCAGACACCAGTCTGGGTGATGCCAATATCAGCTCCCCAGAGCAGCTGTTCCCACACCAATACACCTCACAAGTATGGGGCCACAGCACCTTTTGCTCTGTCTGTAGAACCACAGGGTCTCACTGAAGAGAAAAATGCATCCACCAGCATTTTACAGTTGGGTTCTCCTCTGTCTCACCCTCTCCCTGTGCAGCTCAGGTATCCCACGGGTGCTGGTGGCATCTGAGCACCTTCAGCTTTTTGTGCATGTGAGCATGGGTGCATGCTCCTCACCCTGAAGGGGTCTGGCTGGTGGCAGAGCCTTGAGCTGCAGTGGTGTAAATCAGCAGAGGCCTGGTGATGTTCCTTCTGCTGAGGTGCTCGCTCCTCACAGATTTACAACAAGCAAATGAACCCACATGCCACACTAGGGGCACGCAGTAAAAGCTGCCAGAGGGAGGTGCAAAGGTGATAGGAATGCTGGTGGTGACACAGTGGGGCAAGGAAGCCAGGACTTCATCAGCCTTCCCACTTATCTGTGCTTTGTTTTGAAGCAAACACATCGCGGGCAGGCGCAGAAAAGAAAACATTTGTGTGTGACCCTGGGCTCAGCTTCTCAGGTGAAAATGTAAAATGTATGCAAGCAGGTTTTTCAAAATGCACATTATGTTTCTGATAGACCAGAGCTGCTGGAGCAGATCAGATCTCTCAGTTAAATATGCATTCATACATTTAAAAAAAAAATAATGTGTAATATTGACTATATCAACTGTAATGGCTCCTGTAGAGTCATTACGGTGCACAGTGCGGGCTCTTTATTTGCTATTGTATCAATTTGTAGGGTGGACTGTCATGGTGTTAATACAGATGTATGTTAATAGCAATATGAAAGCACAGAAAAGGCTGCCTGTCACCAGCCAGTTTTTAATTCCAGCATTTTTAGCCTCTTAAAAATGACACTGGAGCTTCGATTCTCCCTGCCCGGTCAGCAGGGTCTGAAGCACAGCCCTGGGTTGGTGCTGCCTGTGGGTCACCAGCTCCTAATCGGGGGTGGGGGGGAGCACATATTGGAGGTAGAGCAGCGAGGTGCAATGCAGGGTGGAAGAGGAGGAATTTGGCCTGAAAAGATCAGATGGTTTGTGTCTTCATTGGCAAATGAAACTGCTTTAGGGCTGGAAGACAGTGCGTGTGGAAAGATCAGAAAGCAGCTTGATTTGTATTTGCTTTGACATGAGCTAAAAACATCTGATGCAACTGCAGTTAAAATATGAAAGGAAAAAAAGATATTTACTGAGCCCAGATACCATATTGCACGTCTTGGGCATGTGAACAGTTTTTACAACCCATTTATAGATACTTAAAAGACTGGTTTTCTGCAGGAAAACAAACAGAGCTACAGAGAAATAAACAGCATCTCCACAATAATTTCTGTAACTTCATCCTGCTGTAACCCACCAGCTCACAGAAGAAGCCCTCCATGTAAAGGAAAGCAGAGAAACTATAATGATTTTCAGATACAGTTGACAAGAGACCATTTAGTAAACTTTTATTTTTTTTAACTAACAGTGTGCAGGGATGTTGTATTCTAGGCTGCTACTAATAATCTCATCAGAATGCAAAAGCAGTGACTGTGTTATAAAACCAATGATCTGTTATATTCTGCAAGAATTTACAAAAGCCTAATGTCATTTACTACACCATGAGAACCATACTTGGATTAAAAAAACAACAACAAAAAAATCCCAACCAAAAAAAACCAGAACTCAAGAAACCCAATGATAGAACAGAATAGAATAGAATAGAATAGACCAGACCAGACCAGACCAGGTTGGAAGAAACCTTCAAGATCATCAAGTCAAACTTATTATCCAACATCATCTAATCAACTAAACCATGGCACCAGGCACTCCATCCAGTCTCCTCCTAAACACCTCCAGTGATGGTGACTCCACCACCTCCCCAGGCAGCACATTCCAATGGCCAATCTCTCTTTCTGGGAAGAACTTCTTCCTAACATCCAGCCTAAACCTCCCCTGGTGCAGCTTGAGACTCTGCCCTCTTGTTCTGGTGCTGGTTGCCTGGGAGAAGAGACCAACCCCCACCTGTCAACAGCCTCCCTTCAGGTACTTGTAGACAGCAATAAGACGACAGAAAACCAAACTGTGTGCTAATGCCAACTTTTAAAGGTATGATACATCTTAGGGTTAAAAACCAGAATATATCCTGATCTGGGGAAGGGGGACGGTGTTTGTGGTTGGCAAAGCATCACCCAAGTTGATCTGAACCACACCAGTATCACAGATGTGCTGTGGCTGGTCAGTCCTCAGCGTCCCGCAGTGCCGGCAGAGGTTGTGCCCTTGGGAACTTTGCACAAGAAGAGTTTGTTGATTTGGGATTTTTTTTCCTAACACTTCTGACAGAAGAATGAGTGCACCATTCCCAGAAACAGGTTTTCAAATGATTACAAAGAAAATATTTTTCTTTTTTTTAAAATACAGAATAAATGAAGCAAATCGGAGACAGACCCAAGCCCTTGCCATGCGCTGAACACACCATCATCGTAACAATGGTTGTTCCCTTTCACCAGCAATAAGATGTGTTTTGCAAACATAAACTAATTAAGCCCCACAACCTTGGAAATGTGTCTGTAATTTCCTATAAAAGGAGAAACTTAAGTGAAGGCCAGATTGTGACACACTTACTAAGTACAGGCACTCCACAAGTAGCTCCATTGACTTCAGCGAGACCCTTTCTGGTGTAATGTGTAGTTCAATGAGAGGTATCACAGCCTGGTGTTAAATGACTTGCCTGAAGGCACACAGTGAGTCAGAGCGGGGCAGCACCAGGCTCTGGGACCCAATTCCATCACTCCCAGGGAAGTAAATTGTACCGAGGTGGATGGGAGCTGTGTGCGTGTATCCGACAGGACCCAAGGGCCCCCCGCGGCTCCTACCTGTAAGCCTTGCTCTCAGTCCCACTGTCCAGGCTGGGGAAGAGATGGAAGTACAAAGACCTCCTTGGAAACAGCCTGTGAGGAGTTGTGCCACTTTGGAAGAATTTGAGGTGTCACTCGCACTAATTCCTCCTTATGCCAAAGGCTGAGATCAGTTGTACCATACAAATCACAGAATGCCAGGGGCTAGAAGAAACCTCAAAAGATCATCCAGTCCAACCCCCCTGCCACATCAGGACCATCTATACCAGATCACACAGGAACTCATCCAGGTGGGTCTTGAATATCTCCAGAGTGGGAGACTCCCCAACCCCCTTGGGCAGCCTGCTCTAAGTCCTTACTCTGGCAGATAGGAATGCACAGCCTCTTTCCCGAGCTGGCACACCCGACAGACAGCCCTCATGTTGCTCCATAAGGACTGAACATCACACTAAGGAATTGCTCCTTGGGAGCAGTAAACACTGACTGCCACAGGCCTTGTTTGGAAATGGCTCCCAAGCAAGACATTGGAGGCTGCAGCAATGCAGTCAGGCTGCTAGGTCAGGCAAAGGAAACCAGTCTTGGTGTTTCTGAGCTTTTATGCTTGACAACAGCACTTCAGTGTTCTCCTAGGTATAGCAGATGTACAGTAACTGCATGCACAACACTCCAAGGCTGACATTTCAGGTGATGTATCTCAATACAGAATCATAGAATTATAGAATCATAGAACATTTTGGGTTGGAAGGGACCTCCAAAGGTCATCTAGTCCAGCCCCCCTGCAGTCCTCCACTAGATCAGCTTGCCCAGAGCTGTGTTGAGCCTGACCTTGAATATCTCCATGGATGGGGTCTCAGCTAAATTCCTGGGCAATCTGTTCCAGTGTTCCACTACTCTCATGGTAAATAACTTGTTCCTAACACCTAATCTAAGTCTTCTCTTCTCTAATTTCAAACCATTGCCCCTACTCCTATCACTACACTTTGTAAAGAGTCCCTCTTCTGCCAGCAGAAGTAGGTGATCCTCTGAGGTCCTCATTGCTTTTACTCAGTTTCAGAAAGACTGTTAAGAACTAGTCCAGAGACAGAATATTTGCTTGTTATCCCACATTTCAGTGCAGCTGGTTCTCCAGTGTCACACGTAAGGAGATGCATTTATTAGTGGTCAGATTCACTTGATGGCAGTGAACAGAAAATAGATTCAGACATCGTGCAAGTCGACCAACAAACACAAGGAAAAAGACTTCTGCCCTTAAAAGAGAGAGAGAGAAATCCATACACATTACTCCAGAAGATCTTAGCTTAGCATAGAGTTTTGGGTCCATTTTGAGGTGTTTTGAAGCAAAAGGCATGAGGCTTTTTCTCTGACAGAATAGTAAGGGAATCTTCCATCTCCAGCTCGGCTTGCATTTCTTTCCATGCTGGAAGCCCAGATGACAATAAGTGAAGAGATCAGGGCACCAGCAGCTCTGGAAGGCTGCATTCCCCCCAAGACTTCTGAGACATGCTCGTCCTAATGTCCCTTCTCTCCCTCCTCCACTATTGCTATTTTCATTTGCTGACAAGCCCAACATTAAGCATTTGCTGGAGTTTTCATATCGATAGTACGTTATATTGCCATTACTGAACAGTTTGGGGCTTTGTGGCTAGCTACCATGACAATAGATGCACAGCCTGGAACCAGTTTTAGTTAATTAGAGTCAATCAATCCAAACTTTGCTAACTTACTCATGTGAAACAATAGTATAATGAACCAAAGTCTGCAAGATGATTGGGAAACACAAATTATTGCACCCTGATAAATTAAATGTGACTATTGCAAAACCTTCCTTCTAAATGAATACTCAGAGAGGGAATGTATGGGTGAATAAGCATAATTTAGAATTCAGGGGGAAAAGGGAAAAAAAAAATTAAAGAAGCTGTTATAACCCCATTTGGATGCTTTCATTTTTCTTTCAAGGAAATAAAAAGCCAGATTGCTGTTGCTGGGAGAACAAATGGGTGTCACATTTGGAAGATTAAAATCTTCACACCCAGTCCTCTCCTCAAATTGACCCCCCTCACCATTTGCAAGCTAAATCTCACAACACACGTGGTGGCTAAAGAAGTGGAATCCTTCTCTTGAGTGTGTCCTTCACCGCTGCTTGTATTTCAAAGCTGTTTGCTAAACGTTTGTCTGACCTTGACAAGGGAAAGACCTAAATCCCATCAAGCTGGGATACTGCTGGCAGCCAGGCTTTTCTTACACACAAAAAGACTTTTTTTTTTTTGCCCCCTCCCATTTTAGGGTCATAAATATTTCCCCAGTGCTTGGAATTCAATTTATGTACCAAAAGAGAATTCCCCTTTGCCATCCATTTTCACAGAATCACAGAGTCATAGACTCACCAAGGTTGGAAGAGACCTCAAAGATCATCAAGTCCAACCTGTCACCCAAGACCCCATGACTAAACCATGGCACCAAATGCCGCGTCCAATCCACTCTTGAACACCTCCAGGGATGGTGACTCCACCACCTCCTTGGGCAGCCCATTCCAATGGCTACCAACTCTCTCTGTGAAGAACTTTCTCCTCACCTCCAGCCTAAACTTCCCCTGGCACAGCTTGAGACTGTGTCCTCTTGTTCTGGTGCTGCTTGCCTGGGAGAAGAGACCAGCTCCCTCCTGGCTACAAGCACCCTTCAGGTAGTTGTAGACAGCAAGAAGGTCTCCCTTGAGCCTCCTCTTCTGCAGGCTAAACAACCCCAGCTCCCTCAGCCTCTCCTCATAGGGCTGTGCTCAAGGCCACTCCCCAGCCTCATTGCCCTTCTCTGAACAGGTTCAAGTGTCTCAATGTCCTTCTTAAACTGAGGGGCCCAGTACTGGACACAGTACTCAAGGTGTGGCCTAAGCAGTGCAGAATGGAATGGAATGGAATGGAATGGAATGGAATGGAATGGAATGGAATGGAATGGAATGGAATGGAATGGACCAGGTTGAGTACAGGGGCACAATGACTTCCCTGCTCCTAATGATTTTCTAAAAGTGGTATTTTAAGGATAAGAGAATCTGGTTGATAGGAGCAATACCAGGATGGTGATAAAGCTTTTGTATTGAAATAGTATTTTGAATACTCTGCTGGCCTCTACTAAACCACTTCCATAGTTTATGGCTGTCAAGGGCTCTTAATTTTGTCCAGTATGGTCCTAACAATTTTTAATTTACAGTAAGTCCTTCAGATGTGCCACAACATACAAAAAGAGGCATGAGGCAAAGGCAAAGCACCCTTGTGCTAATAGAACTGGCACACAGAGAAGAAATACAGTGAACACGTGGGCCAGGCACACCACAAAGGTCCTTAGAACTAAGACACATGGGATTTAATGAGGGAAAGGGTGGGGAACTCTCACGTGATGGCTTCACAAACCAGCATGAGATTTGATAACTCACCCAGTGTGTTCTCTGTAAATACTTCAAATTATCCATTTGATCAAACATCACTTTCCAAAAGTAGCCTTTCCTGCACACTGATGCAGTGACGGAGATGTGGGAGGGAGGAGGCTGTATTTACCTAATCTAGATAACAATTTAAGAAGCTCTTGAATCTTAAGGGATGTGACAAGGTTTGTGCTCTAGACTGATGTTCTTTCCCAGATGTTTCCTGCATCATCATCAGTCCTGAGGATTAGGAACATTTGGTTTGCTGAATCACAAAGTGTGTTAGGCAAGAAAAGGTGGAGTATTTTCTGGCCCACATTTTCCTGCTGCACTGATATACTATTTTCCACAAAACACTCTAAAAAAAGTATGTTTTTTAAATTATATAAAGGCATAGTAGATATTATAGAGGAATAAAGTTGATGGATACTTTCCCTCCTACCTGCTTCCTTGATACATGGATTCTGCTTTTCATTCAGAGCTAAACCTGGACTTGGTTTTGAAATGCTTCTCCCCGTGTGAAAAGATGAAAGTATGGGTGTTGTCTGTGTCTTGCTAATGCCCAGACTGCCCTTCTTCCAGCAGCCCTGGGGGAGGGGGAAAAAAGAAGAAAAGAGGAAAAAAAAAGGGAAGAATGAATCATTTAAAACTTCAAATAAGGGGTTTGGCTAAAAGAAAAACCTGAGATATCATTTTTACATATCACAGTTGGATTCCTGAAGCTAAGGCTGTCAGCTGTTAATAACAAATTACATAGAATACATAGAATACATAGAATAAACCAGGTTGGAAGAGACCTTCAAGATCATCGCGTCCAACCCATCAACCAATCCAACTCCGCCCAAGCAGCTAACCCACGGCACCAAGCACCCTGTCAAGTCTTCTCCTAAAAACCTCCAGCGATGGCGACTCCACCACCTCCCCAGGCAGCCCATTCCAATGTGCAATCACTCTTTCTGTATAGAACTTTTTTCTAACATCCAGCCTGAATCTCCCCTGGCGCAGCCTGAGACTGTGTCCTCTTGTTCTGGTACTGGTTGCCTGGGAGAAGAGACCAACATCCGTCTGTCTACAACCTCCCTTCAGGTAGTTGTAGAGAGTAATAAGGTCACCCCTGAGTCTCCTCTTCTCCAGGCTAAGCAACCCCAGCTCCCTCAGCCTCTCCTCAAAACCAGCTGACAGACACTTCTCAGGTAGTTCAAAAGATTTAAAATGATCTCTGTCTCTGCAATTCAATGAAGGGGTCAAGAAAACCAACAAAATAAAAAGGAGAACATTAACAGGTAGCAATTTTTAACACCTGAAAATAACCTACAGCATAGCTTTTCCAGAACCTATCCCATAAGGATTTTTCTACAGTAATTCCACTCGTCTTTTTTTTTTTTGCTTCATTCTATCTTCTGAATTTTCATGCCCAAACTGTGTTGTAAGTAGAGCTAAATACATGAATTAGAGAAAGTGCTCATCTATTATGTCCAGGAAATGTACAGGCCTGGTTACAGCTAACCTGTGTTTGTCCTGTCTGTTCTTCCATGACTATGTGTCACTGAGGAGTGGGAATTACACAAAGGATGTTCCTGCTCTTACAGGGTTTGGTAGAGAATTTTAAACAGAATCAAAGGACTCAGGGCCATGGAAGCCACAGCAAATGAAAGACAATTATCTCACAAAGTAAACCTGGGAAGCAGGATCACAGAACTTGGCTCAGGTTTTTAAGAGCCTAAACCAAGGTTCTTTAACTCTGGGAAGCCAGGCTTTGATTTAATATGCAGCATGAGTCTAGACAACACTGGCTTGTATGTATATTTAGAGAACAGGAGCTTCTTTAAATATCTCTTGGATGGGAACTCATCTGAATCCAGTTACCTTCACTGATATGCCTCTGACTGAATCAGCTGCAACATGACCTTGCAAATTTAATTCTTCAGTAGAATAATGATGAGAAATTAAATCATCCATTTTGCTCTGACTTTTCTGTATTCTTCACCCTAAAATTACTGCTTGGCATTCAGCCTCTCTTCCCCCACTCTTGCACACAACACCTTTTGTTTTGAAACATGGGGATTGTGAGACACAGAGAATTATTGCAGTTTTCCCAGATGGGGACAACCACAAGTGCCTATCAGTATCCCAACAGTGCTGTGCTGTCTTTATATGCCTTTTCCCTTACCCATCATTGACCTGACCACGTCCTTTTTGCAGTTACTTAATAACTGTGAAGTCTTTGCTGATAGCATGCTGTTCACAGAATAGGTTTCTCAACCTTAAATATACAATAGAAACACCCTTTGTTTACTTCACACTACTCATACCAATGAACACAACTCATGTTTGCATCTTAATTTCTGTGCAGATGCAAAGTTTAGTCAGCCTCTAGCAATGTACACTAGGAATGGGACCAGTGACTAGGCACAATTACACCACTGCTAATGACCATAACTGGGAAATAGGTGAACCCGTTTAGTTTCTATAAATCACACTGGTTCTTTTTTTAACTTCATCCCTTCCCTGTGAGAAATCCTTGTATGATGCAGTTTAGATCCAGATGACTGCAACAGGCAGTCAAATTCTGAAGTAATCACTCCATCTTCGGACAAATATGTCCTTTCCTAAACAATTAGGTTATTCCCTATGCACCAAAGGGAGCAGGAAACTGGACCATGGAGCTGTAGCTCCTTTGGTGGGTCCTGGTAACATCATGAAACATTTGCTTTATCCTACCATTCTTTCAATCCTGGCATAGATTCCTGGACTTTCCAGGCTTTATTTGATACAGAGAAGATTTTTAACCTCTTCCTCATCCCCACAAGCACTGAGGTAGTGCCCAGCTGCCTGGTGTACAAAGCACAGTGGTGTCCTCACCTCTTTTCCAAGGAGGGAACATCAGTATGTTCATGGATACAACCACATGCTGCAGTGGGAGATGATGAAGGTTGCATGCACTTCCTAATTCCTGATGGGACTTTAGGAAAAGCCAGTGTGGTGAGAGAAAATAGCCACAGTCTCCTGACACTGCTTTCCTGATGTGTACCCATCTCCAGTGCCAAAGTTCCCAAATCTGTTAGCTGCTCCCTGTCACTCTAAAAAAGCCTCATTTGCCTACTTTTCACTGTTCCTCTCAGACAAATCATGATTAGTATCTTTTGACAACTATTCCTCATGCCTAGACAGGACAAATTCTGTGAGAGATTTAGGTGTGTGGTAAACATTCCTAAGATGTATTTTCAGAATAGAATAGAATTAACCAGGTTGGAAGAGACCTTCAAGATCATCATGTCCAACCTATCATCCAACACTACCCAATCAACTAAACCATACAACCAAGCATCCTGTCAAGCCTCGCCCTGAACACCCCCAGCGATGGCGACCCCACCACCTCCTCAGGCAGCCCATTCCAGTGGGCAATCACTCTCTCTGTGTAAAACTTCCTCCTAACCTCCAGCCTAAACCTCCCCTGATGCAGCCTGAGACTGTGTCCTCTTGTTCTGGTACTGGTTGCCTGGGAGAAGAGACCAACCTCCGCCTCACTACAACCCCCCTTCAGGTAGTTGTAAAGAGCAATAAGGTCACCCCTGAGTCTCCTCTTCTCCAGGCTAAATAAAATAGAATAAAATAGAGATAATTTTAGGAGCATCTTCCCATAATTCACTAGAAAAGCATTTTTTTATGCACATATTTCATCCCTGAAGAACTGCAGTTAT